>NC_092791.1:6460000-7940000 GCF_047496795.1 Chiloscyllium punctatum | reverse complement strand
CCTGCTGGTAATCTTGAAAGGGTTGAGAAATGATTTGCAAGAACTTTGTCCAAGTTTCGAGAGCTTGGGCTGCAGGGTGAGTTGAAATCGGTTATGGGTTATTTTCCCCTGAGCATCAGAGGTTGAGGGGAATGCTTATAGCTAATAACAAAGTCATGCAGGGCCTGACTGAAGTGATCAGCCAAGGTATGTTTTTCCAAGGGTAGGGGAAACAGAAACAATAGGGCATAGGTTCAAGGTGAGAGGAGAAAGATCTAAAAAGGTTTTGTGAAGTGTATCATACTTACGTAGAGGATGGCTTGTATATGCGACAAGCTGTCAAAGAATGTTTCACGGGTGGGTACAATTAAACCATTTAAAATCATCTAGATGAACAGGAAGAATTTAGAATGACATGGACAAGTTGCTGACAAAGTGTACGAGATCAGTTAAGTATATGCTGTCAGCGTGGCCGAGTAGGATTGAAGGGCCTGTTTACGTGCTGTATGACGCTATCATTATGAGGCAACAACTCGATGACTGCACTCCTTGGGGTCCCGGTACTGGACAAGATTTCTGGTGTATTTCAAAGTGAGTATAAACACAGTGGCTCAGTGAACGGATATAAAAAATTTATTGGACAATGCATGAGAACAAAAGAGCGTAACATTCAGATTCAATGCTTGGTAATGTTTAGTGCTTGAATTTTCTCAGTAGGTTAACAATTAGAATGAAAGGGAAGGTCACCATATGCTTGAACTGTTCTCTGAATTTAGCCTGGTTCACGGCGTAGATCCCAGTGTTCGTGCAGCAACTCAACATCTGGAGAATGAAGCCAATTTCTTGGAAGTGCGGAAGCAGAGGAAAAGTACTACTCAGGTCACGTATCCACTTAACTAAAGTGTTCACAGTGAATACGGCCCACAGCAGAATGAAATTGACAGAAATAGCAAAAAGTAAAATTATGGATTTTCTTCGGCTCTCCTGCGGGCTCGGCTGCTCACTAAAATGTGTCTTACGGTGAAAATGTTGAGGAGCAGAATCAGTGCAAATGGGACACAGGGTGTGAGAATATAATGAACAACTTCAATTGCAACCCATAGCATTAACTTAGTATCAGAGACAGACATTCCACAAAACATAGGATAATTGCCAAATCCATACCTATTGTTATACATAAAATACCAGGTCGAGTTATTTAAACAGCTCAGCAACGTCACTGCTCCAAGGACCAAAGTCACTGTTTTCTCTCTGCAGTATTTCGTTTTCAGCTTCTGGCAAGCAATAGCCACAAATCGATCGAACGTGAATGCCACGGTGAACCAGACAGAACAGTCAGTGACTGCATAAAGAAGGACAGCGTGAATGTTACACACATCTATATATTCCAGGAAAATAAAGTCTTCGGGATAAAGAACAGGTATATGTCTCCATATCAAGTCAAGGATCACCACCAGTAGATCTGCTGATGCCATGGCCACGAGGTAACGAGTCACAGGTGCAGAGAGTCCACAGTTTGCACGGGACAGGATCACAATGGTCACTAAATTAACTGAGAGAAATCGCATGTTTATAATGCAACAACATGCACGGTGGTGGTAACCCCAAAATTCAGCATTTATCCCTGTAAAAGCATTGCACATCATCTGCAAGTTGCATTGTAGCCTCCTCTAAGCAGAAATTTCAAACCTTCTCCACCATTACCTCCAAGGAAGGATTCTGAGGATAAAGGGAATCCAAACATCTGAAATGCTCCCCAATGCACCATGCAGTATCAAATCAAAATCAAAACCCAGGAACCCTTTTCCAAATGTCACGATCTGGGCCTCTACACCAAATGGGATGTAGGTGATGAGGTTCCTTCTTTCACAGTGAAAGAAGGAACCTCATCAATACTTTGTCTGCTGCAGTTCGTGACAGATGCTGAATGCTGCATAATCGGAGGAGATAAGTGAACTTGTGTCTGTGTCTAAAGCAACATAGTCAAGAGAGCAAGTGAATTAATAAGTGTGTGAAGAGTGTGTTCATGCTTGTGTACTTGAGTGAGTGTGTATTTGTAACAAGATGAGTATCTATGTGAGGGTTTCTTGCAAGTGTGAACATGCAGAATCACAAGTTTGAGAGTGAGTGTATGAATGCAGGTGTGTGAGAGACAATGTGTATAAAAGTGAATTCCGGTGACTTGGTGAATATGTGTCTATGTGAGAGAGAGCAGGGTCAGTGAATGTGTGAATGTGCAATGGCGAGCGAGAGAGTATGTCAGCGAAATTGTCCGTGAGAGAGACAGAGTCTCTGGAAGAGAGAGTGTGTGTGTCAATTGAATTCAATATGGGTGTGTGAGAGGGATAATCCGTGGATGCAAGATAGAGTGCGTGTGAAATGAGTGTGCCAGAAAATCTATACATGAGAGACAAATTGACTGTGTGCGATTGTATATCTTTGAGACAGAGTGCATGTTTGACAGTTTGTGAGAGAGAGAGTGAGTGTGTGTGAGGCTGTGAGCGATTTAGTGCGTGTGAGAGAGAATGTAAGAGAATAAGAGATTATGCGTAGGTATTTGTGGGTGTGTTCGATAGAGTGTCCTTTAGGGAGAGTGATTATTTTGGGTGAGCGTATGACTGACTATGCAATTGTATATCTGAGTATGTAAAATGCCTGAAATACAATGTCCAAAGTTACTGAGCTTTATATATTAATCATTTTTGGTGTATAATAACAATAAAAGAAAGCATAAAACAAGTGCACCAGATTTCACGCAGTCCATCTTCACAATAACATGAAACTACGCACAAATCACTGTAAAATAATTCCAAACATCTCCGCTAGTTACAGTTCAGAATTGTCGAACATGTGGTTACCATTTACTGTGCGCATGAAAGGAGTGAACAGGAAACAGCAGTTCATGCACAAGACACGATGGAGAACGTGTTGAGAACGCAGAATATCTAGAATGCAGAAATTAGAAATTCGGCAGTATGGAAATAGGCCATTTTGGCCCAACAACCCCACATTGACTGAAGACTAATCCACCCAGATCCATTCCCTGACCCTATAGCTTGACTTTATCATGACTAATGCACCTAACCTTCGTATCCTTGAACACGATGAGCAATTTGACATGGCCAATTCATCTCACTTGCACGGTCTTGGATTGTGGGAGGAACAGGAGCACCCAAAGTAAACTCACGTGGACACGGGGAGAATATGCAAACTCCCCACAAAGGCCCGACACTTGAATCGATCCCAAGCCCTCTAAGGAAGTATTGCTAACCACTGATCCACCGTGCTGTCACAAGAATGGAAACAATTCAAGAGAATAAGAGCTGAGTGGAACATAATTTGGAGAATTGATATCAGAGGATATCACTTCCGAGGGATACTGACAGCAGCAAGTACCGGGAAGTATATCCGCTCGATCTTCTTAAATATGCGTTGTATGGTAGCTCTCTCGTCATATATTGAAACTATAATCGCTACATTCATGATGCCTCTTCCATCAACGGTTCAAAGGTAATTATGTTTAATGCAGCCAGTACACGTTCGTGCTAGTAAAGGGGAATCTTTAAATAGAGCAGAAAGAACAATTCCTAAGAGACATGTTTCTGTTTTTTTTCTGAGCTGGCAGCAAGTCATCATGAACACCTGAGCTGCGTTAATAGAATTGTTCATCGCGTTTCCCGTCACTGTGCAAATGATTCAAATTAACTTCTTTCAATCCAGATGTATTTTTCTTTTCATGAAGCCGAAATACTCTGATGAAAATGAATTCTGAAACTTGCAGGTGTATAACCCACTGGTTTAAAAAACACAAGTGTGGGAGGGCAGATCCTTTTTTTTTAAAGTGTACATTATTCTGTATTTTAACTCATATATAGGAATCGGGAGAGAACGAACTATTTTTAAAGACCAAAGATTGTTGATGATACATTTAATAAATAAGTTACCTCACACTCATTGTAACTGTTGTCTGAACAGCTGCTGGTTCAAGGAATGGAGGCTCAATTGCAGAAGAGCTGACACCAACGGTTGCGGGAGCTTTCAAAAATAATTCGAGCTTTGTCCAGCAGATTGGAAATAGTATCAGAAGCATATGCAATACAGAAAAAAAAGTCGATTAGTGCCCAACCTCTATCGTGATGAAAGCCAACCAGCAAATGATATGAATGGGATTTTCTTGTCCTGAGCCGTTGTGCGACATATCTTGCAATTGTCCATCAATACTTGTTAAAGCTCTTAAGGATTTCTGCCTCTTACACTTGCAGGCAGTGCCTTCCGGTTCCTTACCACCATCTAGATGGATCAATTTTGCATCTCCTCTCCTCTAAAAATCCTCATCCTGAACTTTTATCAATATCCCATGTTCACTGCCCTCCTTCGCGGAAGTCAATCTACCCTATCTATGGCTGCCGTATCTTTATCATATCCGAATCATGCCTCCACCACCCCCATCTGCGATGCAGTAAACAACGTCAGTCTGTCCCATCTTGCTTGATAACTAAATATCTCCAAAGCAGGTAATACCCTGATAAATGTCTTCAGCAATACCCTCATAAATAGAGAATGCATCACAGCTGATGAAAATGAGGCTTCTGAGGAAGGCTTGCCTAATGGGTGGCAGCCTGTAACAGGAAAAGAGCAATCACTTTATTTTGTGTTTTCTATAGACGCCCGAATAACAGTAGAGGAATGGAATAACAGATTCGACAGCCGATCAATAAAGGTACAAATTTAACAGAATTGATGTTGTAGTTGACGTCAATTTCCCCAATATTGTTTCGAACCACCCTCGTGCAGCTGGCTTGGATGCAGTCGATTTGTCAAATGAGACAAGGCGGCATTGTTGATTCAGTACTTAGATAGGCCGACTGCGGTGGAGGCCATCTTGGATTTCGTGCTCGGCATGGAGCCAAGCCAGTCCTCAGATCTCTCAGTGGGCTAGCATTTCAGTGACAGAGACTACAACTACCAGAGCCATAGAGAGGGATAGGAACAGACAGTAGACCAAGGTATATAATTGAGGGAGGGTCATTATATTGCTATCATACAAGACCTGTGGAGGGTACATTGGGAACAGTTGCTCGACCACAAAGATACAACAGAAATGTGGAGGCTGTTTATGGAGAATTTGTTGCGAGAGTGTCCCCCTGAGCCAGGCAAAGAATATTAAGTTGAGGAAACAACGGATGATAACAGCAGAGGAGCTTTTCGTCAAAAGGAAGAAGGAAGACTACTTATATTTGAGGAAGCACGGATCTGACACAGCTCTAGAAGATTACAAGGTAGCTTGGAAATAACTCAAAAATGGACTGAGGAGAAATGGAGGGGGTAATAAAAAGCCTTGGTGGGAAGGATGAGCTAAAAGGCAAAAGCATACGACACATACATGAGGAATAAGACAATGATCATTGATAGGATAGACCAATCAGTGATAATGGAGGGAACGTTTGCCTGGAGTCTGAACAGGTAGCGAATGCTCGAAATGAGTGTTTTTCTTCAGTATTGAATAGAGAGAGGGACCTTGTTGTTATGAAGTTGAAGGTGTAACTTTAAGAGAGAAGGAAAGCTGGCAAGCGTTTGTCATGTGACTGACAATGGAAACATTTAACGTTAAGATGTAACCTTTGCCTGTAACCTACAAACCTCAATTGATTTCACAGCATTTCGAATTGCGCCAATCAGTTTAAATTATGGCTCAATATGCAGAAACCCAATCGAATTGAATTTTCCTGCTTTGACAATATCGAACCAATGACACGATCCAATATTTGGGTTATATAAAGCAGATTTTGTTGGATAGTTCGCCAGAAAGAGCACTATCTATCACTTCAAAGACTGCTATCACCACACTCTCTGTCAAAGAAACCTCTTTTCATATGAAACATCTATGCAGCACATGATCAAGAGCCCCCCTTAGGAAGATATACGAACAGAGGAAGATGGATAGAGGAAATGACTGCTATTGTCTGGTTTTGAACATTGAACCTCTCTTCATAGCTGGCACCTTCCATTCCTGACAACGTCCTCATAAACATTCTCTGCACCCTCTCCAAAGCGTCCACATCCTTTCGTTAATGTGACAAACAGAACTGTCCACAGTATTCAAAATGTTGCCGAACCAATGTCTTTACCAATGTTTACGCGACTGCTGGACATGCACATGGATAGCAGTGGGTTGAGGGGTGCATAGGTTAAGTTACTATATTTTACAATAGGCTTAAATCTCGGCACAACATCGTGGGCCTAAGGGCCTGTTCTATGTTCTCTGTTTACAGTTTTAACTTGACCTGCCTGCTCTTACACTCAATAACTTGTCAGGTGAAGGCTAGCACACCATAAGCCTTCTTGACCACTCTTGCCACGTTGCAGCCCTCTTCAGGGGACAATGGACTGAACTCCAAGATCTCTCTGCTCATTAAATTTTCCCAAGACTGTTTCGTTCACTGTATATTTCACATTACAATTAGACTTGCCAAAATGCATCACCTCACATTTGCCTGGTTTGATCTCCACCTGCCACTTCTGCACCCAAATCTCCAGTCTATATACATTCTCCTTTATTCTTTGACAATCCCTTATGCTTTCTGTTCCTCCACCAATCGTTGTGTCATCTGCAAACTTGCTGATCATACCAACAATGTCCTCTTTCAGATCATTTATATGTATCACAAACAACAGTGGCCCCCACACTGATCCTTGTGGAACGCCACTGGTTGCTTTTCACCATTTCAAGAAACTCCCTTTTACACAGACTCTCTGTCGCCTGTTATTTAACCAGTTCTTTATTCACCAAGCTAGGATAAAGCTAGCTAGAATAACCTACCCAGACCCATTCAGTTAACCTATTACTCTAACATAGCCCTGACTAATGCATCCATCCTCGACACCATTGAACACTGTGGGCAATACAGCAGAGCCAATTCACCGAAGCAGCTGATTTTTGGATTGTAGGAAAAAAACCCACGCAGACATAGGGAGAATATGAAAACTCCACATGCACAATCGCCGGAAGACTGGAATCGAACCCGTGTTGGTGTTGCTGTGAGGCAGCAGTGTTACACACTGTGCCACCGTGGAGCTGTCTAACCCTGATGTCTCCCTGACCCGGGTGTCAGGACAGTGGAGGACAGTGTGGAAGAAGCTTTATGCTATGGCCAATCTCCTTATCCTCGGAGTGTTTGAAAAGAGATGCTGTGGACGAGACTTTACTCTGTATCTAAACCAATGTCCCTGGGAGTGTTTGATGGGGACAATGTAGAGTAAGCTTTACTCTGGGTCTAATACCATGTTGGCAATACCCTGGGAGTATTCGATGGGAGGACAGTTGTAAAGGAAAATGAACAGTTATTGTGATTCTGTAAAAGCTTGTTTGAAACAAAGAAGTAAAGTCTTGATTTGGCAATCATTTGTCAACAGACAGAAAAATATCCCGACACTACAATACAAGGGCAGTAAACTATCATATCAATAGTGAAGGACTGAAAAAAGCAACTCCATATGTGAAAACGAATTTGAATTTTCCCGTGTTCTGGTCTTGGGATATTGATATGGAAAGGCAAAGTATAGTTTAAAGAGGATACGTGAAAACCGTCAGGCACCCCTTACATGCACCATCTTGCCAATGTCTTGCGTCAGCTCTGCAGAGTCCAAAATATTTTTTTTTCTTTACCCATGCTAGCATTTGAGTTGAGTCGATTTAATTTTCATGCCAGTTGACTTGGGGGCTCCTCCAGTATCCCGCAACCAAGTAAAGATTTTGAAGATTCCCAGGAGGTGTAGGCGCCAGCGCCTTGAAGGGCTTTCATCACGAGTGCTAAATTGGTCCCATGGCGTGAGAGGACTGGGAATCTGTGGATCGCCCCAGCACCGGGATCCGAACCGAATAGGGTCGGTGAAAGATTCCTAGCTTTCGTAATCCTACATAGAGACTCGTCTTAATAGCAGAAAATAAAGCAGAAATAGTGTTCAGTGAACTCTCGCGAGGTACTCAAGTTAAGCCCAAGGGAATGGATTACCGTCTTTAGAGTGCTAAACAGACAGTGAGTTTCAGACTTGGAACCACCGCTGGCTGAGTTGGACTCGTCAATGACTTACCGGGTACGTGGGTTTTGGTTTACGAAAATCAAGGCATTGAGGTTGACGCTTCCAATTGGAGAAGGGACCTCCGGATGTAAAAGCAAATAAAATGGAAATGATAACGGCACCGGAAGAGAGAGACAGAGAGAGCCGAACACTTTTCCAGTAACGCTGAAAATGGGCTCCAGCACGAGCAAAAACAAAAAGAGGCTCCAACAAATGGCCAACCAAAAATTTAATACATGCTAAATAATTGCGACCCAGAGTCTGTAAAGCAGTTAGCATTGTGGATCAAGGTATGTGGTTTTCCAGAGGGAGGAAGTTTTAGTAAAAGGCAGGTGGAAATACTGAGATCACGTTTGGAGAACAGAGAGAAGGCGAAACGGAAGGGAAAAAAAACAGTCCATAAACTGGAGTGCTGATAACATGTGGAAGGCTGAGGCTGACTTCAGGGAAAGGAAATAACAAGTAAAAGATAGATCAAATACGCGTGCAAACACCAGCGCACATGCAGATGTGTGCAGAAAACAACCTAATGCAACCGTACAGAGTCTTAAGTCTGTTTTAGATCCTGACCTTGATGACTGCCCTACGAGACCGACAACACCCCTACGAGATCCGCTTGGCGAAGGTTCCAAGTCAGCGGCTGCCGCCTGGGTGTCTGCTGATTCGCCAGTGGTACTTCGTACCCGCAACCTATTGGATCGAGATGCCTAAAAGAAGGATAATACTCCAAGGCAGAAAGGTATCCAGGACCTGTTTGCGATCGCCCCACGACGGATAATGAGTCAGATGGCGAGAGTACTGGTGTACGATCACTTAATTAGGTTGTTCTGCAAGCACAAGTGGTTAAAGTTGCAGGTCCATGAAGGGTACCCAATGTTGGTCCACCGGCCATGGACAATGAAGGATTTGGAAAGTGCCAATAGGCAATTGCCTGACCCACGTGAGTTTGGAGGAAATCGGTTCACTGTAGAAGTGACAAAGTTCTGTACCACATTTCATCCCACGACACATGAGATGAAACGTCTACTGGGGCGAAAGCTGGGTGCCAATGTCATCAAGATCAAGTATAACTGGCCAGCTGCAAACATCCATGCCAGAGCAGCCAACCTGTAAGCGGAGCAGAACGGAGACGTTAATGCTTTTGTTGAAGTTCTGGCATCCGCCTGTAGGGAGGCATTCGCAGAATGAATGGAATGTCCAAAATTGCAATGTGTAAACAACAAGACGGTAAGACAGTATCCCAGTATTGTACGCGCCTCACTGAAGTCGATAACACCCATAGTGAACTGTGACCACCTGATGACAGAACAGCAGAGAAATCACGCCGTATGAGGCACACCTGAGGAACAGCTTCATCAATGGAATGAAGGACGAAATAACGTAAAAGATAAAATACACATGTATTACCTGGGACACGGGAAAGCTGAATTTGATAGAACAACATGAGATACATGCTGAAAAATTGCTTATCCAAGAGAAGGATAAGCGGAAGCTAAAGGTGGAACAGCATGCACATAAAGCTCAGCTAACTGTGATGCAAATGGTCACGCAGCCCCGTTGGAGGGAGGTGCTACAGGAAAAGAGAGAGGCAGAGGTGGATGTCGCAGAAGAGAAGGAGGTCGTGGAAGTGGTTGCAGAAGTGGCGCCGGCAGCGATAGATCTGGCTGGTGCTTTGTTTGTGGAGCAATGGACCATTGGGTGAGATAGTGCCACCACAGACAGCTTCAATCGACCCTGGAGTCTGGACAGCAGGATGATTGACAGGGGAAGGCTGAGGTGGAGGTGGGCAGCCCACGAGGTACAGTAAGCCTCTTTCTTTTATGCTTGGCAACGAAGACTCACTTATGCTAATCTCTTCTACTAACCTTACAGGCACTGAGACATGTCACACCTCTACCTTCAGCACTGAGATTGCTAAGTGTGGACAGTATGTCCAATATCACAATGATGCGTATAAGTCAATGCCCAGCTCTGTGTTTTATGTGTAAGGTACATCAGATACCTTTTTGGAAGATACAGGGTCAATATATTTATTCCTTAAATTAAGCCAGTTTAGACAGTCGACACAAATAAAGATTAGTGAAAGGTTCCTGAACACAACGGGTGCATCAGGTGTCGTGGTGCAGGAGAGATTTTCCACACCCCTATTGTGCAAAACTACTAATGATGAAACTTTCCACTTCTCCTTCTTGTTATTGGAATTTTGTCCTTTAAATCTGATGGCTATAGACCTCATAAGGAACATGGGGTTGGACTTGGCCAGTACTCCGACAGGCTTGCAGGTAATTCAAAGGGAATATTTACCAGTGTAGTCTGTAAAATATGACCCACGACCCATGTTGTATATCTATGAGTGGCGATAAGGCCAGAGAGCGATACATTTAGTGAGCGATTCACTCACCCTGGAAGCAAGCAACCATGTTAATCCTATTAACTCAGATTTTCTTGCAGGAGATATGGTACACTGCTCAGAACACATACACCGTGATGGCCCTGACGAGTCATATGAGAAGGATTGGTTCAGGAGATTGGTCACACCAGATCACTTGTTATTGTGCGATTTTTACTGGAGTGATCACAGATGTGCAGTCAGTGTGAACTTATCTAAGGGATCTGTAACAACATGCAGACCCTATCTTTTTGATGTGGAAGGCTCCGCTCCTCACATGTCACTGGCAAAGGCGTCTCGTGACAGGTGGCAGGATTTGGGGCCATGGGGTCTAAGGGCACAAAGAACGAGAGGTTGGGTCTTCATGGACGATGTGGGTGTCTGGTTCAATGCAGATATGCGGACATATAAGAAGAAACTAAATTGGCTAACTCAGGCAGATAGGACCATCTGTCCAGCCTCCAGGGCCGATTGAAGCTGTCTGTGGTGGCACTATCTCACCCAATGGTCGATTGCTCCACAAACAAAGCACCAGCCAGATCTATCGCAGCTAGGTAACCCCAGCTAACCCTGAAAAGCTGAAGGGGATAGCCTGGCGTTTCCCTAAGATAGAAGTCTCAGACCCAAGACTGAAAATGGCCCCTACTGAGTTGTGGGCAAAGGGCAAACATGACATGGGGCTCAGACGGGTCTTTGAGACCATAAGGTTAACCCCGAAGTCTGAATAACGTCCTTGCAGAACACAATACCCGTTAAAACCCGAAGCCATAGAAGGAATTACTCGAGTCTTTGAATCCCTCGTAAAGGTTGGCGTGATGATCCCCGTGAAAACTCACTGGTGAGAGAACCTCCATTTTTCCGGTGAAGAAGGCAAACATTCCCAGTGAACCGGTGGAATGGAGGTTTGTTCAAGACCTGCAGTCAATCACTAGCGCTGTTCTCCCGCGCGCCCCAGATGTTCCTAACCCCTATACTAGTTTGGCTCAACTTCCACCGGACAGTAAATGGTTCCCTGTTGTGGATTGAGCAAACGCCTTCTTTAATGTACTGCTGCACCCAGATAGTCAATTCTGTTTCGTGTTTTCATTCAAAGGGAGACCATATATCTTCACGCGACTTGTTCAAGTTTACTGTGAGTCCCCCACCATATATAATGAGGTTGAATGCAGGAGTCTGGAGACTCTTGCTCTAACCCCTGAGTCAGCGCCTTTGCAGCATGTAGATAATTACTTGAAGCGGTACTAACAAAAGAACAATGTGAGAATGATACCCTTGCACTGCTCTGCCATTTGACAAGGCAAGGGCACAAAGCCAGACTCACAAAGCTACAATTTGTACAACAACAGGTGAAGTTCTTAGGTCGCTTAATATCTGAACAAGGGAAGGCTATTGGTCATGTCAGCGTTCAAGCAACCCAGCAAATTCAACAACCTCACACGAAGAAACAATTACTAACCCTTTTGGGCATGTGTTCCTACTGTCGAACGTTTATCTCACATTACATAACCCTTGAGGCTTGCCTAAGTGACATAGCCCATGGCAAAGGTTTGCAGAACCAGAGTCCGTTGCAGAAGACCCTAGAGGATGAGAGTGTCTTTGCAAAATGAAAAACGCCATCCGAACTACACATACGCTGGGGATTTCGAATCCAAACAAGTCTTTTGTACAAACAGTGGATGAGAAGCGTGGCTGCATGGCATCTGAGCCGTTGCAGGATCATGGGGGAAGATTGAGGCCCGTAGATTATTTTTTTAGCTGAACTAGACCCCGTAGCGGCATGTTTGCCGAAATGCCAGGGCGGTGTGGCTGCAGATGAAAAAGCTGTTGTATTGTCCAGGGATTTCTTTGGCTACGGTGAATTAACCCTTCTGGAAGTGGTCCTTATGCCTAAATCAATCGCTGTGTGTAAGTGTGAAGCTCACACAAAAAATAGTGATTTTATTTCTCAAGGCAATGCAAGGGCAGAATCAGCAGCAAAAACAACAGCCAGGCAGCTAATAAGTGAGTAGATTGACATATGTATGACAAAAAATTGTATCCCAACAGCAGACATACGGGAGTTACAGTTACAGGCCAAACCGGAAGAAAAGCGTGAGTGGATAAAAGCAGGGTGCAGTGTGGGGGAAGGAAATGTTGTGGTCGCAATGGCAAACCGTGTCTACCAGGATCATTATTTCCATTCTATGCCAAACTGACACACGGTCAGGACCATGTCTCAAAGGGGGCGATGTACGACAGTGTTTCGGCTTACTGTTGCACGAAGGGTTTTACTTATTACTCCCAGAAATACTGTGAGCGTTGTGTTATCTGTGCAACTAATAATGTGGGGAGGCGAATTCAGATGAGTCAGGCAGCACACCCCACACCCCAAAACCCTTTTGAACATTTACAGGCTGATTTTATTGAACTAACAATCAGTGAAGGGAAATGTATTGTCTGGTAATAGTTGATATGTTTTCCAAATGGATGGAAGCGTTCCCCACGTCTAAACAGAATGCCAGTGCAATAGCCAAAGCTTTGCTAACTGAGATAATTCCGAGATGGGGCAAGCCAGAATGGCTTAGTCGCGACAATGGGACACCATTTGTCAATAATGCCATAAACCAGATCAGTGATTACTTGGGAACAAACATGAGACAACACTATGCCTACCAACCAGCGAGTGGTGGGGCAGTGGAAAGAGAAAATGCTAGCCTAAAAAATAAATTGACAAAATCTCGTGAGAAACTGGGGGCAACATGGACAAAGGTACTTCTGATTGTGCAAATGTATATGAGATCTAGGAGGAGAGGAAGAGCTAATCTTAGCCCGTTTGAGATTTTATTTGGAAGACTGCCCAACATAGGAATTGGCCCCAAGACCTAAGGTAAGACAGAGAACAGGCCATTGCGAGGATGAGATGTTTTGGTACTCTGCAGTTTTATCTCAAATACAGAATCAAGTGAAAACAGCGTTACCCAACCGGGATAACGGAAGGGAAGCTGCACGATCTACAACCGGGAGACTGGATCGTGGTCAAAGACTTCAGCAGGAAAAACTGGAAGGCGAAGAGGTTGCTTAGACCATTTCGAGTGCTCCTTGCAACACAGACAGCTGTTCAGATCGCAGAAAGAGCCACGTGGATACACGTCAGCCATTGCAAGCGTTTAGCTGGACCTGAGTAGACGTGGGACAGCACCGGAAACAATTCAGTGCAAGTAGTGAACAGAAGCCTCATACAAATATGGGATGCCCCAGCTCAAACTTTTAGCAAGCGCCCTGGTAGAATCTGTGATGCAGCCCCACAGAGTAATCTTAATTGAGGGAAATACGGGGACCTTCACATGCGACACATGGCCATTTAGAAACCAGGACGACTGTAAATGGAATAATAAATATTTATGAAGGGATACTTGTGGCTCCGGTGACTGGCACTTAGAAGTAGCCACCACGGCCAAAGGGACACCTGACACGGGAAATAGATATTCTATAATCAAGGTCTGACGTGCCAGAGCACGGGCAGTAAAATCCAAGACTCAGAAGAGCAATGAGGGAATCTGGTGGTGTGGACTAGATAGCGCCTTCTCCGACATCTATAGACAGGTGAATATAGTGATACACTCGCCTCCCCAAGATGCAGTGCAGAAGGTCCTACAGAAGATAGTTGCACTAGGGCATATCAATCGATCAAACCAAATCATGGACCTGTCCCCAAGAAAGGTGGAGGGCATTATTGTCTCACCCGACCCCGGAGGGAGTTGACCGGAGCATAATAGCGAGTCTAACCCGATTGTGGAGTTGGCCCTTCAGGAGATACATGCCGTAAAGTCTACACCAGTAAGTTGCGAAGTGCGGAGGGCCAGTGCTAGGTATGAAGAGAACAGAGCATGTGCTTTTTCCCGAATGCAATACCGGAGATTAGACGTCGGCCACACTTGTTGAATATGCTTGCACATAGCCTAACGTTGGACTGCCGAAACAATCACAGAGAACCTGGCGAGAAATGCTAGCTACCTGCTTCTGAGGGCGGCAACCACCCGACCTCAAGGCTAACTGCAGTCCCAAGGCTGACACGCTTCCGACCACAGCGTCCCAACTAGTTGAAGGCAGGGGAGAAAGGTTTATGTGCACAAATCATGGGAAACTACATTTGGGCATCTCCCAGTGTACTATGATTCAGCACTTGAACAATGACTCTTGCTCAGCACCCAACGTGAATGGTATGATCATCAACATTATGTGTTCCTTTCTCAATAATCAGACCATAATGGTGGGTATAATATGGGTCTATAGATAGAAAGGGTACACCACCTCCCCCGAGGATAGAAGGTGTGCTGCTACCCTGCGGTACTGTCCCCTGGCACGACAGTATTCTTCCCAAAGGCCAGTGACAGGCGAACCCGAAGGAGCATCCTACGGCATTGGATTGGATACACACTCGCAGACCCATGGATTACACCAGGTGTGAACATTGGATGGTCAATTCTTTTGGGACCAGAGACAACGGTGGCAATAAACAAGATTAATGGCCTTGTATATAGTGTATTACTATTACGAAATGAGACGGAGGAAGGTCTAGTCATTATTAATACAGAGTTAACGGCAGTAAGAGAAGCAGTGATACAAGATCGATTAGTACTCGACATACTGACGGCCGAGAGAGGGGACATATGCAAAATGTTAGGTACCTCATGCTGTTTTAATATGCCTCATGGGTCCCAGAATAACACTAGTGTAATAAATCATATGAAGGCGGTGATCCGACCGCCTCCCCCTGCAGATGACTCCTGGTTCCGATGGCTCACCTCCCTTTGGGGATTGGTCATAATCATTATGCTTTGTAAAGCATTCGGCTTGTGCAACTGCCGATGCCATTTGCTTATGAGTGCTTTGGGATACCAAATGGTAAAATGATCAGTGGCCCCACAGCAGAAAGATTGGAGTGTGAAGACTCCATCATATTTTGACGTTGAAGTGTGTGACGTGTGAAAATGGGCAGTGTACAGGTCATATCAGAGCAAGTGACGATAATACCAAAAAGCTGTGTTACAGATCGGTAGTTTCTGAGGAAAGGCCTGGTCCTCCCTCAGCAATGTGATGCATCGCCATCTGGCTCTGCACATTTGTTTTTTGTTTCAGTCATTGTTGTCATAAAGTGACAAAAAAGAGGGGAAACGCAATGGAAAATTAACATTTATTTGAAATCCAAGAAAGAATACTTTGCAAATTTTTGCAGGCAGGCTGAAAAGCTAAGTCAGAAAAAAATGTTAAAGTTAAACCTCGACTCACAGTAGTCTCAGAAGGGCAGTCAACTATCTTATCAACAGTCAAGGAGTGAGAAAAACAACTCAATATTTGGAAAGGAGCTCGAATGTTGCCCGATGTGATAAGATGAAGCGAAGTTTAGTATACAGGAAATATGTGAAAGCTATTCAGGCACCCCTTAAATGATGCATATAGGCAAATGTTTTGCTTTGATTCTGCACAATCTGAATAAACGTTTTCTTTGCTCTTGCTCGGATTTGAGTCGAGTCAATTTAACTTTCACGACACAGGCAGGAGAGATTTCAGAGGCAAATCTATACAGGAATCATTTGCTGAAGCTTGAAGGCATCCTCTAAATTGCAGAGTCTCATAACTGTCTTTGCTAAAACGAAACCAAACGAGAAAAGACATGAGTTTAGAGGACTGGCCGCTCCCTACCATTGTTAAACCCTACCACTTGCAGACATTTCAACACTACTGCCTTTGCGATTTCACTTGAATAAAATAAACAAGGATAAAGTAACCATTTGAAACAGCAGCTGTGTGTGTGTATGTGTCTGAGAGGCATTGTGTGATTGCGTAAGGAGAGGGGAGCAAGGGAAGGATACACAGGAGTCATTGGTTTGAAAGTTTCATTTGCAGTTTTCTCTCACAACGACTCCTTCTCCCTGTCGTCTCACAAAGGAGCCTCTTGGTTTGCTCCATACATCGAGGAAGCGTGTTCCAGATAGAAAACGCTGGGAACTGAACGGATGAATTGGGATTTAGGAGGAGAGAATGTTTGGAGTGACATGCCTGGGTGTTTATAAACCAGGCCTTGGTAGCTGTACTTCATTTTGACGTGAGGATGGAGCTAAGCACTAAGTATCAGATATATTCAGGCTGTTTCCGTCTCTGAGTCTCTGTGTGTCAGAGAGGCCGTGTAGGTACGGCTGGGATCACAAATCCAGTATACAACCTTTATCCCACCCTTTCACTAAAACAGCTCGAGGGTGAGCCAAACCACAGGAGAAATTTCTGTCATTCACGGGGGAGTTGGATTGTGTGAAAACACCGAGAAAGAGAGAGAGTTGGGACTCTCAGGAAAATTGAAGTTCGCCTCGTCAGAATTCGTGCCTTTCCTGAACTACTGTCTCTCTGACTGATGTCTTTGTTCTTCTTCTCTCTGTCTGTCTCTTGTTCTCTTCTCCTCTCTCTTTCTTTTTCTGGCTTTTTCGATCTAGTTCTGTCAATATCTCTCCACTTGCTTCTGTTTTGTGTTCTCTCTCTTTCTCGGTCTCCCTCTCTTTTTGTCTCATTCTCACTGTGTCTCTTGAATCTGTCTTTCATTCTTCCACTTCCTGGAACCCTCTCTGTCTTTGTTCCGCCCTCCCTCTCCCTTTGCCCACTCCTTCTTTCTTTATCTCCTCCCTCTTTTTCTCTCTTTGTCTCCCCCTCTCTCTTTGTTTCCAACTTTCTCTCTCTCTTTGCCAGCATTCTCCTTTCTCTGTCTTCCCAGTCCCATTATTCTCTCTATCTCTTTGTTTTCTCTGTTTCTCTTTATTTTATTTCAACACCAAACCCCAAAATATTTGGCTTCATCCAGAATTGCCACAAATGTTTCCCACAAATACACCCCACGAAAATATAGTCCCACAATACTCCTCCCTTAAATATCATTGTTTCTCTCAAATTCCCCCACCCTCAAACATGCACTCAAACAATCTGTGGTATCTAATTTTCAGTCCCCATATATCGCTTCATTGCACATCCTTCCCTTCTTCTATTTTCAGCCTCTCAGATATTAGCCCAACACAATTCACTGCGTTCCACATTTGCCCATCTCTTTGCACACACGGGTATGTCCTCAATTTTGTCCCCTTCAAAGTTTATGCTATCCAAAGCAACAGTCCACCCTATCAGATATTCACTCATCCACACAAATACTTTGTGCATGTCTTTCCAAATATTGTTATTTCAAATATTGTTTCCTTATTTTCATTCCCTAAATATTGCAACCAATGATTGCCCTCCATCCCAATTCTAACCTTCCAGTTTAATCGCCCATGAAATCTTTCCACCCATAACGTTTTACGCCACATTTAATTATTCAGCACTTTGAACTCGTAAAATATTTCAGCGCCTCAATTTCTAATAAGCACCCTCAATTCTGTGCAGCCTTACCACTCTACTAATTCCTCCATGACTCCCTCAGGACCTGGAGGGCACTGGAAATAGGGCCAGAAAATGACTGGCCTTTTATCTGAGTGTCTTACTGCACAGCAAGCTCACAGTCCCCAGGAAGATGTCCTCCCACTGAGAAAGGTACTTGATCTTACAAAACCGTTCCCTTTCAATTTGGGGAGATTGGGGTGGGTGAGTGGTGAGACGATTCAATACTCAGGCAAGGCGAGGAACAGAAAGATGCAGCTACATTACCCATCCTACAGGCTGAAGGACAGTGACGGAGATCGTGTCGTGGGGGGAGAGAAAGAGAGAGAGAGAGAGAGAGTGAGAGAGAGGGACAACGAGAGAGAGAGGATCCAAGAAACAGAGGGAGACAGACGAAGAGTTGTGAGCAGGGGAACAAACAGACAGAGTGACAGACAGACAGACAGATGGCAGGCATACAGAAGAAGGACATTTTAAAGGACATGTAATAAACAGCATTTTCCATTGGGATGGATGAATCCTGTGAACTTCCCATCCAACTTGTTTTCTGGATCTTCAAAACTCACATCTAACTGGATGCAGACTTTCACCTCAAAATTCTGGCCTCATAAAATGTACTACCTCACATTGGTTTCTTCTGGTTAAATCACGAGGACAAGTAAACCAGACCATCACTGTAAAGCGAGCAGTCATCAATTCAATTTCTGATTGATGCCTGTTCAATTTGCGAATCGTTAATGGAAATGCTCAGTTCATTTCTCTTAATTATTCAGATCGAAAGATCCGTTTACGATTCCAGGTGCTCAAACTGCCGTTCAACAACAAGAGGCAAATGCAAAGATATTTGTAAGTGTCAAAGATAATTTTCTTCGGTGGGATAAGTATAAGTATAGTCACTTTCTTCTTGTGAAACGTGACTGAGATGCATAGTTCTTTTTGATGAACCACTTATGTCTGATGAACCCGGCTCACTGTAAGTATTCACGGGGGAAATCCAAAGCACTTCATTTATTCTTTGTATTTCTCGTGTTAACAGGTTCTTGTTTTTCGTATAAAAGACAACGAGTGAGAAGGCAATTTTGATGCTGAAGTCCCCTTCTTTGATACATTTCCATGTAGTGAGCAGTTGTGATGGTTATGAGATATTAACGTGTGTTTTAGTGTCGTTTGCCGTGATTTTGGGAGTGTTGGAGTTATGGATTGTGCAGATATGTTTATCTGTGTTCAGAATCAATAAAGAACATTTGAAAATCCCAACAGTACACATGATAGAACTACCTAGAGTGTGCAGTGATATAACATTCTGGATTCAGTCAGTCTGTACTGAGACAAAAGACAGAAATTTCTGAAGAAACTCAGCAAATTTGTCAGCATCTGCGGAGAAACGGAATCAACACTTGAGTCAACTGACATTTCTTCAGAACTGATTGAGAACGTGGACATGTTTGTATTTGTGCACTATAGGCACTTATCTCTTGTTGCCTGTGTATCTCCCCGTTTCCTCACACAGCTCAATCCCATAAAGCCCGTTTCTAAATTCTTCCAAAAATTCACAAAGTGTATGCTTCAACTGACCCATCATGTCTGCGTGTTCCTGTGGAAGGAACACATTCCTTGCTATCTTGACTGTCATTTTTTTTCTCTCCCTGTCCATTCTCTTGACAGTTTGATCCATGATTCCTCAGAAGCTTTCGGGAAGGTTCAGAATTTCCGTTTTGCCTGCACCAACTCCCTCATCACTTCTATACGTCCACATCAGATGGTCTTAAGGCTGTCCGACTCTTCATTGTCAAGATGCCGTCATGAATGCCAACATGCCTGCCCCTTTCTGGGCTACGTGGAACGTTCCTTGTTCCAGTTTTGCACAATTCCCTCCTCACAAATATGTCAATGCTCCATCGATGACATCATCGGTGCTGCTTCTCCCTCTCGTTTGGATTTGGAGAAGTTTATCAATTTCACTGCCAATTTACATTCTAATCTCTTCCACACCAGATCCATCTCTAACTGCTCTCTTCCAATCCTCGACATCTTTCTTTCGATTTCAGGGGACAGACTGGTCTTTGCTTTCCAGTTCATTCCCATCGACACCCAATAACCTTGACTATGCATTCACAAACCCAAATTTCAGCAAGGACGTCATTCCATTCTCGCTGTTTCACTATCTCTACTGCAACTGTTATTTTGATGCCACCTTCCATGAATGGGAGATAGGTGGCGTGCTCAGAACTTCTTTGTTTTTCCCAAATGAAAATTCCACACCACCCTTCGAATACAGAACATATAACAGTACAGCGCTGTCAAGGTCCTTCGGCCCCCGATGTTGCACTAGCCTGTGAAATTAATCAAATGCGCTTCTAACCTACAGCGTTCCAATATTATTCATTTACAGGTACAATGCCCGTTTAAGTGCCCTTAATGTCAGCGAGTCTGCTACTGTTGCAGGCAGGCCATCCCACGCCACTACTACTCTCTGAGTAAAGAAACTACTCCTGAAATCTGTCCTAAATCTATCACCACTCAATTTAAAGCTGTGTCCCTTCATATTAGCTTTAGCCATCTGAGGAAACGGACTGTCACTGTCCGCCCGATCGAACACTCTGACTATTTTATATGTCTCGATTTAATTACCTTTCATCCTTCCTCTCGCCAAAAAAAACAGTTCTCTCCGCCTTTCCTCGTACGACCGTCCTTCCATACCAGGAAACATCCGAGTAAGTCCCATGTGAACGATTTCCATAGTTTCCACATCCTTCCTATAATGCGGTGACAAGAACTGTGTGCAATGGTCCACGGATGTGTGCAATTGATTTCGTGTACACCTGCGCTCCACCAACAACAATATGGACTTTAAAGTCGGAAATTTGCAGAGTCAGAAAGGCAAAGCAGCTCAGGTGCTATCGGAGAAGCAGGGAATTTGACGTTTCCAGTCGGGAACATTGTCACTAATCTGGTCTTTAATTTTTACTCTACCAAGCTCCTTATTCGAAGGACCATAAGCCAACATTTTTGCCTCCTCTCGCAGGATGACATAACTGGGCACACATTCCCCTTCGTCCATCTGAGTATTTGGCAGAATTTTTACTGTAAGGGCATACTGGTCCATTCTTCCATTCTCAACACCTCCTAAATACACTTCCCATGCAATCACATAAGATGCAACACTTTCTGTTTACCTCTTCCCTCCAATTTTCCATGCTTCCATACTCTCCCACCAGGTGAACCAGTTGATGTTAACAGCTTACAAGGTTTATCTCCAACATGAAACTGGCTAGATTTTTTTTCAACCAACGTTATCAATTAATCAAACAAAAGCACTCTATTTGGAATTCTTTGCTTTCACAAGAAAAGTCAAAATTTTTCATTGACATCTTGAACATTTTGAAACCTGCGATTATGTGTCATTTTGATTGTCCAGAATATTTGATCAAATGACACACTCCTTGGTTCCATTGTGGTCTGCTAAAAATAGATTAGCTGCTTTGCAAGATACTAAATAGGATTGAAAAAGTAGATCGAAAGGAGGTATTTTCTGGTGTGGAAGGAATTTCGAATGAGTGGTCATTAATTTTCACAAAAATTGTAATAGATTTACAATAGAAATGAAGAGAAATTAATTCTCATCGGAATATCATTCTATTGAATTCACTGATCCAGAATGCGTAGATGCTGGGACATTGAGTAAGTTTAGTAACCGTCTGAAAGGCTATAGGGAGAGGGCAGGAAATAAGATTGAGATCAATTGTGATTGTATCAAATAGCAGAGAAGACTCGAGGGGCTGAATTGCCTACTTCTGTTCCTAGCTATTATATTCATTGAATTGCTGTTGAAACAGTTTATGTATTGGTGTGAAAAATATTTAAAAGATGCACGTCATAAGAAATGACAGTTAAGGAAGAGAAGTGGATTAAAGGACAAAGGTCCTATTACTATCTTTGAAATAGTTAGAGATGTTAGCAACAAAACACAAACCCCAATGTTGGCTCATGGTATCGGGTTAGGGATGGATTTCTATGGAATGTTGCTCAGACTTTCGATTGCAGATTGAATTGGCTTCTTTCTGCACTGCAGGGATTCGAAGATTCTTGGTATGAACCTGGCTAGATACCCTCAAAAACACTTAAGAAGATATCCCAGACTTTATTTCTTTATGTGTTTAGGTACACGTACAGTGGATATCCCAGGAATTCTGCAGCTATTGAAGCCAATTGGCTAGAAGAAAAATCGGAATTTTGTTAAGCATTTCAGTTGATACACGAACAAAAGTAAACACAATTTCAAAACCCAACCATGTCTACAGCTACTGAACGAAGTAACTGTTCCATTTTCCAGAAACATCTGCAGAGATATTCTTTGGCAAAGGTAAATTCAAAGATACGTTCTTACAGGTAGGAGCGTTTTCATAAAGGACAGTACGTCAAGAAAACCACTGTAGAAGCATGGAATATCGTTTTGCTGTAGCTTCTTCGTTTTTGCACTCCCTGCTAAAACGAAACGAAACTAGAAAGGAAACATATACTGGGATAACTGACTCCTCCACTGCCAGTTTTCAAAGCAACCGTTTCCAGACAATTCGGCAATTTTGACTTCATGATCCCTCTTGAAAAAGAATCCAAGGAGAGAATAACGTTGTTAAAGAGCAACATCGTCACATTCTATGACTCCGAATTGGCGAAGAATAGCAGGTGGGCGAGATAGCCATGAGGCAGGTAACAATGAGAGTAAATCAGGATGATGAATACATGCACCCTTTTTCCCAGGACCGGAGAAATGAAATCTAGATGGCAGAGTTTCAGATGACGGTTGAAAGATGGAAGAAGGACCTGAGCTGCAACTCCTTCGAGCAGAAAGAAGTGCTTATATGGAATTAGCTACAAGGAAAATAAAGTGTTTTTGACATGCACAATAGCAACAATAAAAAAGGATAGGTTAATCGATGGGAAGGGTTTAGAGGATAAGGTCCAAATCTGGGGAGTTAGAACAGCTTAGTAACCAGATGGTCAGCATCTACCGGTTTAGGATGAAGCGCCTGTTTCCATTCCCTTTTACTGTCTCACTCTATGACCCTAATTGCTCGGTGTACAACTTGCTGTTGGAGGATATGGAGAATTATAAACACTGGGCAACTTCTGTTTAAACATGTCTGGAAATGTGCTTGCAGAATATCTGAGGCTCTGTTGCGAATCTTTCAGGGAGATCTGAGCCAAAATGTGCGAGGGAGACTGAATGAGAGAAAAAGAGGAGAGACTGGATAACGTCAAGCTTTTACTGATTGTTACGATATGTACATACTATCAAACCACTCATGTATGTCCAACACCCATAGAAATAAAGGAACATTGGGAAAATTTCTAATTTGCAGTCGGGTTTCTATCAGTGCTGTTATTATCAAATATATCTGGGGTAAGTTCAATAATGAAATATCCTGCAAATGAACATTGTATGCTTGGACTGAAGGCACGTCTCCCTGTTGCGGAGTTCTGATCATCTGTATTGTTTATTAAATAGTTGAATAATTGACGTGACTGGATGTTTCACTGTTGTCTTGAGCTGCTATCTGAACGTCGACTGAGTTGCCACCTAAATAAAGGTGTTTGTGCAGCAACTCACATTGCGCATTGTGAAACCAATTTCTTTAAATATGAATAAAGAATCAGTGTAATGTCTCCGATCTATTCCTGAAATGTTATATTAGAGGAATTCCAAAATATACGTAAACCAGAGTAGAATGAAGAAACTGGATATTGTGAACAGTAATGTAATCGACTTCCTCCTGCTGACCATCTCTGGATCACTGGGATTGTCTCCATTTCTCTGACCTCTATGTCCCTCACGAACTCGACTGGTCATTATAATGCATCTGACTGTCAGACTACTGTGCAACAAGAATAAAGTGAATCCTAACAATGAAGTTAACGTTGTGTCAAACCTTTTAAATCAAATCCATGCAGGTTCGGTATAATAACTTGACTTAGTCACACCAATGAAAGACATATTGTTGATTCTTAAGTAAGGTTTATGTCTAAAATAGAAGGGAACTTTTTTTTGTAAACAGGGATGAATGCCAGTTATTTCTAAAACCACAGCAGCAGTTTTATCAGTGTAATATTTACTTCTCAGCTTTTGGCAATAGATGGCAACACATCGGTCAAAAGAGAAAGTGACAGTGAACCAGACAGAAGTCAATGGTGACATGCGTTATAACAAAGATAGAGTGGCATATGATAGTGAGGTCCAGGAATGAAAATGGAAAATAATTATATTTTATTCTCCTCAGTATTACCTCTGCGATGATAACCATAAGATCTGCTGCTGCCATGGCCACCAGGTAGCGCGTGGTGCATCGGGAAAGGCCACACTTTCCCTTGAAAGTATTAAAATGCCCACGAAATTAATTGTAAAAGAAAGAAAACGTGACTGGAAAGTATGGAGCGGCTGACAGATCTAAATGTGGTTTTCAAGAAAATACGTTTGGCATTGGGTATGAGTTTTGCACATCTTAACATGAATAATATGCTTCCAAATTGATCAGGGATTAGACTATAGAAAGAAATCGCTAAAAGATGCCTGCCTGGAAGAAGTTTTCCTCCTCTCTCTACAAGGATCTCTGGGAGTCCCTCTCCCACTGCAACCCCCAGCTCATTTCCTCTGCCCTGAAGCTACTCTATGCTACTTTCTCCCCACCCCCACACTCCTCTCATTTATCTCTCCACCCTTCAGGCTCTCTGCCTCTATTCCTCATGAAGGGCTTTTGCAAAAAACGTTGATTTTACTGCTACTAGGATGCTGCCTGAACTGTTGTGCTTTTCCAGCACCACTTTAATCTATAATATAGACAAAGGTAAACAGCTTTAAGAAAACTTGGTCAAAGCTGAAAAAACAAAATTCAATCAAGGTAAATGTCAAATGGTGCAGGATAATCAAGGCAAGGGAATACATGATGAATTGTAAGAACCATGGGCATCTCTGAGGAGCAGAGGGCCATTGGTGGGCATTTACATCGGTCCCTTCGGTATCACGATATTAGGTAAGCTGGTGAAGAAGTCAAAGGGTTGATTCAATGTTATTAGTTCAGTGCCGGGCTTCTCAGTGGGGCAATTATGTTCGAAATGCACATGTTATAATATGCAGTTCTCAAATCCACATTGTAGGATGGATGTGATATTACTGGAATAGCTGCAAAGAAGATTTATGAACATGACGGTTGGTAAACTAGGTAGTTTCAGTCAGGAAGAGAATTTGCATCGAGCAGATGAGTCTGAGATGAGATAGTTCTCAGAAAAGGTGATTGGCATAGATAGGAAGTAAAGGAAGAAACATATAAGGATAGGGTCACTCACCGGGGGCATAGATCAACAGTAAAAAGCAAAAGGCTTAAAGGAGATATGAGGAAAAACCTTTTCAATAAGAGGGTGATGCGAATCTGAAAGTCACTGCTTTTAAACGGCACAGTGGCTCAGTGGTAAGCGCAGCTAAATCACAGTGCAAGGGACGTGGTATTGATTCCATCCTCAGGCGACTTCTTGGAGCTTGCACGCACTCGCTGTGTCTGCGTGAGATTCCTTTGGTTGCTCCAGTTTCCTCCCACAGCCAAAACATGTCATGGTTATTTGGATTGGCCATGCTAAATTGTCCATACCTTCGGAGATATGCAGGATCGATGGATTAGCCTTGGGGAAATCAGTATTGTAGTGACAGGGTTGGGGGTAGTTCGGGTTAAGATGTCCTTCAGACGGTTAGTGTGGATTTTATGGGTCAAATAGCCTGCTTCCACTCTGTAGTGAATAAAGTATATGATAAACAGTGGAGGAAAAACCGTCAAAACATTCAAGAATTATTGAGACGGGCACACACGATACCAAGGCATATAAGGCTGTGGGTCATGCGCTGAAAAATGGGATTTGCACAGTTAGGATTGGTTTTTAACTGGCAAATGGGCTTCAGAGCCTTTTCCTACGCTCTGAATTTCAATGACTCTGTGATTGAGTTAACAAGACACTGAAAGAAACTGATTTACAAAATTGACAAGAACTGCCTTGCTAGAGAGATCTTATAAATCCAGAGGTAAAGGAAATGGAACTCATTTGATCCAAAGTTTCACCACTCCAGAACTGATAGGAAAGGACAATCACTTCTTTGTTAATCCTTGCGATTATGAATGTTCATTTTATCACGAAAAGTAATTAAATATTCGCACCATTCTCAACAGGTTTGAAAAATTGTACAAGTAAAACACTTACAAATATTGCTTATCAGAAGACGTACAAAATTAACATGTTCATGCAATTACAATTAAGTGGAAAATAAGCAAATTTGAAAGCAGCAATTTAGTGGGGCAACAGAAGAAAATACAACAAAAGATCACTGTAGACTAACAGAACTTGGGCGTGCCCGCTTCTCGGGTAGAAAGCATCAAGGATTCACTGAAAAGCTCAATAACCCTTGGACGCCTGATATACTAAGGCAGTTATGAATTTGTTCAAACAAGCATCAATTATTCATCAAAATATGTGGTGGAATGTCCCAAAATAAATGTTGCAAAGTTAAGACATCAAAAGGTCCTGCAAATGCTTAGGCAATATTGTACTGAAAGATTGTTGTTACCTGATAATAGTTTATGACAAAGAACTCTTCAAGAATAAGGAAAGCCATTCAAAATGTATGGAGCAAAAATACTGTGAAGTTGGAGAATGTGTATTTTGCATGAATACTAAACTAGGATTTCCACACACAAAGACACATGCAAAGAGCAATGACGCAATGATCCCAACTCTTTGCAATCTGTGCGTTTACCAATTTTCGATCGATATAAATTTAACAAAACCGTGAGCTCCTAACTTCTATCCCAAACTTTTGTGTACCCTTGCAAAATACCCTCTGCGATCTCAGCATCCTACATCACCACTTCATCAAATTTACTTGTTATTTCCCCGAAGATCTCCTGCAAAGTTGTCAAACTTATTCGAGAAGGGGAAAGGTGAATAGGAGGAGCCAGACATGAGCTTGCAGTGGTCTCAATTTTGAACGGAGGAAATCTGGAAAGAGTTTGCAATGGAGGAGCTGAGGACTGTGAAGTGACAGGTTAGGGAGTTAGTCAAGATTTTGCAGAGGAAAAGTTAGGGTTCAGGGGAATAGGAGAATATAGGTGAAAGCTAGTGACAAGCTTGTTGTTGCGCGAGTGCACAGCGTCACTTGAGAGCATGCAGTACGGTAATCTAGGAAGAGAACTGAGAGGGCTCAGAGAGCATGGCATTTGAGATTTCTTCACATTTGGGTAAACATGAACATATTAAAAATCGGCAGCATTAGTTTGAATGGGGATGTATATCAAAAATTGATTGATTTGTTTCGTGAAAATGGAAAAGAAGATTGATGAAGGCAGGGTGGCAGATGTTGTCTCCATGGCCTTTCGCATGGCTTTCAAACAAGTGCCCCATGTCAGGCTGATATAAAAAGTGAAGTCACATGGAATCAGAGGCAGCCTGGTAAAATGGATTTCAAAGCATGAAATGTCTCCAACGGTACCCAGAGATCTCCTCTCAGATCTCATAAACAGCCTGACATACACCTCATCAGATCTGGGGATTTCTGCACGTTTATGTCTCCTACCTCTTCCTCATTAATCTTTGCATTCTCTCGAATGTGAACATTCGTTTCAAATTTTTCAGTTGTAATATCTTCCTCCATTTTGAATGCGGATGAGAAGCATTCATTGAAGACCTCACCCACATCCTCTGGCTACCAGCACTGACTGATTCTTTATCTGTAATAAATCCCATTCGTTCCCTGGTAATGCTTTTGTTCCATAGGAATTTATAAATGCTATGTGGTTTTGCATAATCTTACCTGCCAGATATATCTCACAGCGCCTTTTGACCTCCTGATCCCTTTAATTAGCATCTCTATCACTTCTGTATATTCCTGAAATGTCTCCCGTTTGTTTGATGACGAATATCGAACTGGTAATTCCACCGTTTTCATTATCAAACTCAGAGAATCTCTTCTTTGAAACTAATGGCTGCAGATGCTGGAAATCAGAGTCGAGAGTGTGGTGCTGGAAAACGCAGCATCTGGGGAGCAGGAGATTTTACGTTTCGGCTATAAGGCCTCATCAGGAATAAGGCTTGTGGGCGGGGGAGAGATAAATAGAATGAAGTAGGCTGGGGAAAGTTCACTGAGAATACATTAGGGTGATAAATATGGGGAGAAGGTGATAGGTGAGAGAGGAGAGTGGATCAGATAGATGGGAAAGATGATGAATATATCAGGAGAGCGATGATGAGTTGAAGGCTTGGGACTTTGATAAGGTGGGGCAAGGGAAATGAAGAAATTTGTGAAATGCACATCAATCCGGCGTGGTCGCAGGGTCCCAAGTTGGAAGGTGAAGTGTTCTTCCTCTAGGCATTGGATGGCCAAGGTTTGGTGCTGGAGAAGACCCAGGACCTGCATGTCCTTGGTGGAGTGGGAAGGCGAGTTCATGTGTTCAGCTATGTGGCACTGAGAATGGTTGGTGAGGGTGTTCCAGAGATATTCTGTCTCCCCGATGGAGAAGTCACCACATCGGATGCAATGCTCGATAATAAGTGTGCAAATACAAGCAAAATTATTTCAAATGAGGATGGATCCTTTGGAGCCTTGGTTGAGGGTGAGGGTGCAGCTTTTGCCCTTTTTGAGGTAGCAAGTAAAGATGCCGGGAGTGGGCTGTGGGCTGGTGAGGGACGTGCATCTGACAAGGAGCCTTGGAGGGAATGGTCTCTGATAGTGTTGGAGAGGAAATATATTCCTCATGGTGTGGTCTGTTTTAGGTGGTGTAAACGGCGGAGGAACATCGCATCTTCCGACCTGAGACCCTGCAACCACATATAATTATCGTGGGTTTCAAAGAGTTCCTCATTTCCACTCGCTCCACATTATCACCATCCCAAGCTTCCTACTTGGCTCCGTCCTTTGACCTGTTCATCGTCTTTCCCATCTATCCATTCCACTCTCCGATCTCACTTTAAACCTTCTCCCATACCTTCATCTGTCCATTGCATTCTAAGCGACATTCTCCTCAATCCTAACCCCTCCCCTCCCATTTATCTCACATCCAGTCAGTCCAGAACACTCATTCATGATTAAGGGCATTAGTGCGAACCATCAATCCTCCTGCTTCTTGGCTGCTGTGTGACCTGCAGTGCTTTCCCAGCACAGCAAACCCGTCTCAGAAAATCTTGACATTCAGAGCAACCTGTGTTTGTCGATCTCTCCCTTCATTCAGAGGAAAAATTATGCCCTTGAATTGTCACAATGCTACTTTTAAAAGATCATGTTGTTGGAAAAGCAGAGCCAGTCAAGCAGCATCTGAGGAACTGGGCCATCGACGCTTGGAGCACAAGCTCTTCATCTGGAACATTCAAGCTCGAAACGACGATTCTCCTGCTACAGGAAAGCTGCCTGACTGGCTGTGCTGTTCAAGCGCCACAATCTTTAACTCTGATCTCCAAATGCGCAGTGCTCACTTTCTCCTACTTCTAAATGCTTAAGAATTCGCATAAAATAGACTTAGAGCAAGCAGCTGCTCCCAGTCCCTTTGTCAGATCCTCTGTAAAGATATTGAAATTTGCCTTCCTCCAATTTATGCACTTCTAAATTAATTAACACCCTACACTCTGTGGAAACTGAAAGAAAGTGTGCGCTTGAAACAGACACGTGCAGGCTTACAAAACAAAAAGATCTCGATGCATTACCTGGGAGAGAGCAATGAGGGTTTATGAGAAGACGGGCTGCGCTTTCGATCAAGAAACAGCTCGAACAGGCCTGTTTACTTGACGCCCGCCTGACCGCGGGGGTGTTTCAATATTTCAACAAACCTGTTCACTTCCATCTTCTCAATAATAACAAAGCTGAAGGAGCAAAGAACGATACCATAAAATAATTGTAAAAGACAATCAATCACAATATAATATTTGTGAACACACTAAAAGAACACCGAGTGGGGCAGGAAAAGGCAGAGTATGCAAAAGTTTATGAGGTAAAATGAGAAATAAATGGTAAAAAGGCAACATTAATAGTTCTTTCCTGGAAAATGTGTAGTATTCAGAGCAAGATGGGTGATTCAACAACATTGGTTAATGGAAGACCTTCTAGTCATTATAACGGGGACAAGACGAACAAAACTGGAAAATTAATTTTCCTCTTTGACTTCTCTGGAAAGGACAAGTCGGAAGAAAACGTTGGTGGAGTACTAATGGAGTATCGGATGGACGAAGTAGATTAGCAATGATCTTGGGTGGGAAGAAACAGAAGCCATATGAGTAGAGATAAGGAATAAAAAGGGGATGATGACATTACCAGTAGTGATATAAAGTTCCCATTACGGCAGTTATATGGTAGAGGAGGGTTGAATCGGTAGATACTGCAGGCATGTAACGAAATTCTGGGGAACGTTAATGTTTATGTTGATTAGGAAGTACAGATTGCCGATAATACTCTTAAGGAAAAAATCGTAGAGTATGTTTGAGACATTTTCTGAGAACAGAATGTTTTGGTTCCAGCCAGGGAACAAACAACGTTGGATCTGGTGATACGTAATAAGGCAGGTTGAAGAAATGATCTGTCACTGAAAGATCTTCTTGATAATAATGCGACTGACAGAAAATTGATCCACTTCCTACACTGAATTGACATGTGGCCCGTGAGCGTTATTTCCCTTATTTGCTGCCTCCCGCTTGTCCAACTTGGTCTTGTTGATTGTACCTGTAGAAGTAGCACATTTCTGAAGGCCTGCAGCAGAACATGTGGAGAGGCATTGCTCATTCATGGCGCTGGATTGCTTTGACAGTCCTCTCAAATAACAAGGCTGTCGCAAACAGTGAGCGTTGTTGTTTAACTGGGCCGTTCTTTATCGGATGCTGTTTTGTCAGCTGATGCCAGGTATCAACAATGAAATCCTCTCGCCTAGAACTCATGTGTTTCCAGTGTGTACAATTACCAGTTAGGATTTCAAGATATGCAAGTTAGAATGTGCAAAAATCAAGAAAGCCCAATAGTGAACATATCTGGTTATGACATCGGGATTGCTTCAGTCAGTGTCAATGTCGCACTGTGTTTGCTTGAGCTTGTCAATAGTTACTTAATATTTAATATTACTGTGTATGTGTCTCTGTTTTGTTATCGCCAGGCTCTTTTCTACTTGATCATTCATCCTATGTTTCTATGAGCTTGTTTATAAACTGCTCCTATTCATGTTTAATGCGTGAATTGGGAGATGGCGGCATGTCCATTTTGTTCATTTAATAAAGTTTTTATTGTACTTGACTAAGTCCGTTGATGTTTAACAAGACTTTGCATGACTGTGTGTAAAGGCTAACTTAATATCCATTGAAAATTGATGACATTCAAAGTAGTCATTGGTCATTGTATTTCAATTTTTAATAGGCAACGTTTTGGAGGAAATTCAAACATTTTTGCTGGGTTGGCCAGTTGCCAAAGTGTTTTACAGTGGGACACGTAAAGTCAAGTGCTCGTCACTAAAGACAGGAACTGTGGGAAAAGATGTGGTAGAAGCAGCTAAGCCAGTGGTACGAGGGAAAGCAGTAAAGGAAACCCCAAGAAGAGCAGAGGAACTGCAGGAGAGTGTGCAGACAAGGCAAGGGCTCTTAGTAATTGATCGCTACAAATACTTCGCCTCTGTGGGTAAAGGCAACTCAGAAGGAACAGGGGGAGAAGACAAGAAGAAATATTTTTGAGAGACAAATGATCTAACCAGTCGCTGATATAAGGTTTGAGCGATTTGCACTCTTTCTGTTCTGTTGCCCGAGATAGTAGTAATTGGTTGAACAGATGGGCATAAATTTAGCGTTTCCCTGTGTCAGATCAGGTTGAAGTGCAAACTCAAGACTGGTGAGGAAAACTGGGAATGATTGACAGAGTGTCGGTTTCAGAAATTCAAGTTGTTCTTGGGAATGACTTGGCAGGGTCCGGAGTGGAAGTGACACGCATTGTCGTGGAGCACTGCAAGGAAGACCAAAAAACAGAGGAGTGAAATCAGAACTATCCTGTTATTTTCCCAGACTGGGTAGTAACCAAATCCCAAATCATAAGTCACAGCAGGAAGCAAAATCATAGATAATGATAAAGAAGTTGATTTACAGTTAGCAGACACCCTGTTGGAAGTAATAATGCAGGAGAATCCTGAACATTCAGAGGGTCAGACAGAAGTGTTTAGTCCTGAATGGCTAAGGGAACCGCAACAGCAAGACAAAGCGAGAAAACATCTATATGTGAATGTGTACTCGGAAACGGAGGTAGAGGATATTCATGAAGACTATTATCTCAAAGATAGAAGTCTAAGATGGAAATGGAGACCACAGCAGCTTGGTGCAGAGGAGAAATGTGCCGAAGATTGTGTTGCTGATAGCACGTAGACTGGAGGTGTTATGGATAGCACATGAAATACCTATAGGCGGTCACCTAAGGTACGAAGGACACAGGCTAACTTGCAAAAACATTTTTGTTGGCCTGGAATGCACAAGGATGTGTTTAACCTTTGACATAGCGGCGAGTAGAGAAGGTGGAGTGAATCGAGGGCTGACGGAAGGGTAAGTTTTCCCAATTAAAAAGGGACTTACCTCGGGAGTCGGGGCTCCATTTTGATAGAGCGGTGAAGAGAGTAGGTGGAGTGATGCGAAGGCTGCCAGGAAGGTAAGGACTTATTTAATATTTGGGCAGTGGCTACACCCCAGATACTACACATGTAGAATTTCCCTCCCGATCCCTCCTCTAACTGGAAGAACAATACTCTGTAAGATATGGCTTTTATTTTTTCTTTATCTTTATTTTTCACAAATTTAAGTGCATTGTTTGGGTTTTGGTCAGTTCATGTAAAGTTAGGCTTACAATGGCAGGGGACCTCAGACCAGTGGCATGTACTTCTTGCTTGGTGTGTGAGCTTAGGAACGTGTCTGATATTCTTGACTCTTACACTTGCAAGATGTGTGTCCAGCTGCAGCTCTTGTTTGACTCATGACAGCTCTGGAGCTGTGGATGGAATCACTGTAGAGCATTCGTGATGCTGAGGAGGTCGTGGATAGCAGATTTAGTGAACTGGTCACACCACGCAGTGTGGAAGTGCTGAGGGAATGGGTGACCAAAAGGCAGAAAAAAAGTAGGATGGCAGTGCCGGTATCCGCTGCATTCATCTCCCTCCAAAACTGGTATACCGTTTTGGATACTGTTAGGGGAGATGGTTCAACAGGAGAGGGCAGCATTTGCCAGGATCATGGCACTGTGGTGGGCACTGCTGTTCAGAATGGCGGGAAAAAGATTTGTAGGGTAATTGTCATGGGAGATTCTATTGTTAGTGGTGTAGATATGCGATTCAGTGGTCGAAACAGGGACTCGCGGTTGGTATGTTGCCTCCCAAGTTCTCGGTTCATGAATGTCACTGATCGGTTGCAGAGCATTCTGAAAGGAAAGGGTAAACAGGCAGTTGTTGTGGTGCAATGAGGCACCAACAATATAAGAAGAAAACGAGATGAGGTCGTCAAAGAAGAATTCAGGGAGCTTGGAGAGAAGATAAAGCGGAGGAAGTCAAAGGTTGTGATCTCTGGATTGCTACCAGTGCTCTGTGCTAGCCAGCATAGAAATGAAAAAAAAAATAATAGGCACGATAAACACGTCTTCAGAAAGGGCGTACGAGGGAGGGGTTCAGATTTGTTGGATATTGGGAGCGGTTCTGGGGAAGATGGGACTATTACAAAATGATTGTCTACTTCTGAAACAGTCCAGAACCAAAGTCCTTGGGGTAGATTTTGATACTGCTGTTGTGGAGTTTTTATATAAATATGGCAGGGGTCAGAGAACAACAAGAGAAAACAAGTAGACAGCAAGGAGGATACTGGAGATTGTATTTAAAATTGAAGATTGCATGAATGAAGGGAAAAGTAGGCAGAGAGCAGATGAGCGCAAAAAAGAACTGGTAGACTGAAATGCATCTACAGAACTGCAAGAAGTATAGTGTGTAAGGCAGATTAACTTAGGGCTTGGATTGGTGCCTGGGAGTATGACGTTATTGCAATCACAGAGACTTCGTTGACCATCATGATTGGCAATTAAATTTTCTGGATTATAGACACTTCAGACAGGAATGGGAGGGAAGCAAAAGGGCGGGGCCGGAGGTGTGGAGTTGCATTGCTGGTCAAGGACGATATCACGGCTGTGCGAAAGAAGCGCATTATGGAGGTCTTGGGGAGTGAGGCATTATGGGTGGAGCTGAGAAGTAAGAAGGGTGCAGTTACACTGTTGGAGCTGACCTCTGACATTAAATGGATCCTAGTCAATGTTGGGAAAATTAAAATCTCCCATCACACTACCCTATGGCCTCTCCATCTTTCCATAATCTGTTTACCTATTTGTACTTCTACCTTGCGCTCACTTTTGCGAGGCCTGCAATGGGGTAGAATTTGTAAGAAAAGTCCAGGAGAATCTTCTAGAGCAGTATGTCAATAGTCCAACCTCGTGCTGCGGAACGAGCCAGGTCAGGTAGAAGAAGTGCGAGTTCTTTGGGAACAGTGACCACAATTTTGTAAGTTTTAGAATACCTGTAGATGATGAAGAGAGTGGTACTAAGGGAAGAGTACTAAACTTGTCCATAGGCCAATTATATCAAAATTAGTCAGGAGCTCGTAAATGTCGATTTGACACAGCTTTTTGAGAGGAAGCCCACATTTGAGAAATGGAAGGCTTTCAAAGTTAGATTAATTACTTACAGTGTGGAAAAAGGCCCTTGCGCCCAACAAATCCACACCGACCCGCCGAAATGCAACCCACCCATATCCCTAACACTACGGGTAATTGAGCATGGCCAGCTCACCTTTGGACTGTGGGAGGAAAGCGGAGCACCGGCAGGAAGCCCACGCAGCTACGGGGAGAATATGCAAACTCCTCACAGTCAGTCGCCTGAGGTGGGAATTGAACCCAGGCTTCTGGCGCTGTAAGGCGGCATTGCTGATCACTGTGCTACCGTGCCGCCCACAATGCCTAAAGATAGTTCAGGATAGGCAAAGGATAAGAAGGACAAGATCCGTGAACTATGGATGACAGGAGAAATGTACGACTAACCAAGAGGAAAGGGAAACATACATAAGGTCTATGCAGCTAAGAACAGAACAGGCCCTGGAGGAATATCGGAAAAGTAGGAGAAGTCTTAAGTGAGGAATCAAGCAGGCTAAAAGGGGTCATGAAATAACTTTAGCGAGTAGAATTAAGGAGAATCCCAAAGCATGTTCGTCTTACATAAGAAGCAAGTGGCTAACTAGAGAGAGGATTGGTCCACGAAAGGATAACAAAGGAAGGCGGGATGTGAAACCTGAGAAAATGGGTGAGATTCTGAATGATTACTTTGCATCAGTGTTCACTAAGGAGAGGACATTGATGAATGTTGAGATTAGAGTTAGGAGTTAGATTAGTCTAGATCACTATGACATAAGTAAGGAAGATGTGTTGGGTAGGCTAGAGGTTCTTAAGGTGGACAAATTCCCTGGACCGAATTGGATCTATCCCAGGTTGCTGAGGGAGGCAAGAGAGGTAATAGCTGGGGACCTGACAGATATCTTTGTAGCATCCTTAAATACAGGAGACGTGCCAGATGACTGGAAGGTTGCTCATTTTGTCCCACTGTACAAGAAGGGTAGTAAGGATATTCCGTGTAACTACAGACCGGTGAGCTTGACCTGAGGGTGGGGAAAGTTGCTGGAGAAGGTACTGAGGGATATGATCTATTTATATTTAGAATAGAACAGTCTTATCAGTGATAGGCAACATGGTGTCGTGTGGGTGAGATCGTGCCTTACCAACTTCATGGAATCTTCACGGAAGTGACGAAGTTGATAGATGAAGGATGGGCTGTTGATGTCACATACATGCACTTAGTAAGGCGTCTGATAAAGTTCCCCATGGTAGACTAATGGAGAAAGTGAAGTCATGTGGTGTGCAGGGTGTTCTAGCTAGGTGGACAAAGAACTGGTTGATCAACAGGACAGAGAGTAGTACTTGAAGCGAGTTTATCGAAATGGAGAAAGGGGAGCAGTGGTGTTCCACAGGGGTCAGTGGTGGGGCTACTGTTGTTTGTGATATACCTAAATAATGTGGAAGAGGGCACTGTTGGTTTTATCATCAAGTTTGCAGATGACACAACGTCTGGTGGAGTAGCAGAAATCATAAGTGACTGTCAGAGAATATTGGAGGCTATAGACAGACGGGAGAGTGATCGCAAAAGTGGGAGATGGTTTTCAATCCAGAAAAATGTGAGGTGATGCATTTAGGCAAGACTAATTCTGGAGCGAATTATACAATGGAGGAAAGAGCCTTGGGAAAAGTTGATGGACAGACAGATCTGGGAGTGCAGATCCATTGTACTCTGAAGGTTGCTGCACAGGTGGATAGAGTGGTCAAGAAGGCTTATGGTATGCTTGTCGTCATTGGACGGGGTGATGAGTATAAGGGCTGGCAAGTCATGTTAAAAATGTACAAGACATTGGTTTGGCCGCATTTAGAATACTGCGTACAGTTCTGGTCACCACATTACCAAAAAATGCAGACGCGTTGGAGTGGGTGCAGAGAAGGTTTAAGAGGATGTTCCCTGCTATGGAAGATGATAGCTGTAAGAGAGATTGAGTAGGTTAGGTATATTTTTATTAGAAAAAGGGAGGTTGATGGGGGTTGATTGAGATTTATAAAATCATGAAGGGTATGGACAGGATGGATCGAGACAAGCTTTTTCCTCCGGTGAAGGATTCCCTGACGAGACGTCACGCTTTCAATGTGAGAGGTGGAAAGTTTAAGGGGGATACACGTGGTAAGAATTACAAAGAGGGGGGTGGGCGTTTGGAACGCGTTGCCAGCAGAGGTGGTGAAGGCAGGCATGGTAGAATCCTTTCAGATGTGTCTGGACAGATATTTGAGTAGGTGAAGAGCAGAGAGATACAGACGTTTAGGTTTGACTGACAGGTTTAGACAGTACATTTGGTTTGGGTCAGTCTTGGAGGGTCGATGAGCCTATTCCTGGACTCTAAATTTTCTTTGTTCTTTGTTTTCCTTTTCCTGTAATTGTCATACATGCCAAATGGCAGGTTAGCCGCAGGTGGTAATAAAACCAGTATCTTGGTTGCCAAGTACTGCAGTTCAACAACGTTTCACTTGGTTATATTTAATTGCAGAGGTACCATCCAAACAAATAAAAGTGAGAACCAGTACTTGTTTACCCGAATGTATTCTGAGAGTGTGGTGCCGGAAATGTTCAGCATGTCAGTTATGTCTGAGGAGCAGGAAAATCGACGTCTCATGCACAAAGCCTTCATCAAGAGCGTACCAGATTTCTGGAGGCAATTCCATTCTGAGGTATCAAGGCAAAAAAGGTGGTAGAAGAGTTCGTAGCTTTTTTTACACAATATGGGCTACCCAGAGAGATTCAATCGGTCTATGGGTCTGATTTTACTGCTCGGTTATTTAATGATATTATGGAAAGCTGAGGTATACAGGACATAATATCCAATGCGTAGCACCCTGAATTTCAGGGAGCTTTTGAAAGGTGGAATCAGACTTTGAAGACCATGTTGAGAGCATAATGTCAGGACTGAAAGAATGATTGGGATAAAGGTGTGCAATGCATATTGTTTGCCATTAGAGAATGTTTCAAGATAAAGTACTCAGTTCTCACACTTCAAGTTAATATTCGAGCATGACGCGAGAGGCTCTTTGAATTTCATTCAAGAAAAATTAATGGGACCGAACTCAAACTTTTCACACTTCGATTATATATCTGCGATGAGGGCGAGATTAAATCGAGTGGGTGAGTCACCTAAACACCACGTAAAGAGGGCACACCACAGAAATAAGCAGCTGATATGGAAGTTATTACGGCAGTAATGTAGTTAACTTAGTGTTGCAGTGTACGCACGGGATCATGATACAGGTCTCCAGTCACAGATACTGGTAGTGCATTGTGATAGGTTAGTTAATGACTGGGAGTTGCGCTAATGCTAATGATGATGGTGTTGCAATGTGACATGTGAAGTGCGATGGAGGTAACCAGTGTGTCAGACGATGATTCGTTTGGAAAGACAAAGCGATCTGGCATGATTGGCTATGCTAATGTTATCCAAGAAGCGCGGGACCAAGAAATTGTAGAAACTGATGAGAACAAAGAGCTTGCAAAGATTCAGGGAAGACATTTTTGTGGCTCCCACAGCTTTGTTGTTTCAAGATAAAACTTTAATTTCGTGAAGGATTTTCTGCATATCCTGGTAATTTTTTAAAGAACTATGAGCAATCCTGCAACAACACATTTGACACCCCAGCCAGGACCGGACAGAGACCTTTTCCTCTGAAAAGAGGCTGAAGCTGCAGGGAAATTCCCACTTGAATCGAGAGCTCTCCTGAGAAAGACAGAATAAAACAGTTGGTCACACACAAATAAAGGTAAGCGTGTCGGTGTTAATGTGGTTGTATTCTGTCAACTAAGAACGGTTCTCAGAAGCGCAGAAGTGCAATGAAAGCTGCTGGTGGGTCTCTCCAATACAAAGAACTAGAAGCTGGGCGGTTAAATAAGGTTTGAGGACATGCAGAGGATTGTTCTGGAAAACAGCACGGTGGTGGGGTATTTACGAGTGTAGAATAAAGAGACTGAGACAAAATTCCACGTGGTGTTAGTAAGTTTCTGTGGTTACTGAGTAATGAGTTACATGAGGGTTTCACAGAATGCGTGACGTACTGCTCGGGCAGGGCTGTGTAGTGTTAGTCATTTTGGATGAAATTGAAAGCCGGCAGATTGGTAGTTGATGATTAAAAGTAAAATTGTAGAGAACAGTCATAATGTTAAAATGTTACGACATTGTTGAAATTTTAACAAGGCCTGCATGATAATTAGATTGTATTTTTGGAAATGAATAAAAGATCTGTTCAGGAAACGATCTGTGAGAGAAAGAGAGTGCAGCTCGAGCTTGCAGAAAGTCTTTTTGTGTGTCTGTGTGTGTATGAGAGAGAAAGAGAGTGATAGAGATTGTATAGATTAACCATTGTCGTCTGATTTGCATTCAGAATTGTTTGTTGGTGGGTGAATGTTTGGGATTAGCTCCCCGGATCTCCAGGTACAGGGTTGTTTTGATTTTATTTTGCCCTGTAAGAATTTAAGATAGTTTTTTAAAGCAGGTTTTTCGAGGAGATTGGTTCATTCTGCAGATGCAGTCGCAGAATGGTTCAGGCAGAACAAATTAGAATAGATTGTTTTTATTAATTAATTGAATCTAATGATGTTTAGGGGCTGGCAGATTGGTAAGGGACGATTGTGAGTTATAGAGTTAGGGAACATTTATAACAGGCGCTACCAGACATGTATGACACAACGAAGTGGATTGTGAGACCAGAGGTAATAGATTAGCTGGACTGAAACATATGTCAGGATGAATTAAGGGAATGTTGTTGGAATTTTGGTTAAGGAATTTCACGTATCAAGACATGATTTTGTAAAAAAAATCTGAATAATGGGAAAGAGCAACGAAAGATTGATTTACTAATGGCTGAAAGAGGTACTTTTGATGTAAATGTGTGCGATGAAATAGAAAGATTAATTAAGAATTACAGATCTAATGTAAGTCAACACAGAGAATACTGAGGAGAGAACAGGAGTTTCGAATTTGAGTGCGAGCAGCAGCTAAGGTAAGACTGTTTGTTTTAAAAGTACTTACCGGTAGCGGGCAGCGGTGGTTTTTTTCACTCTCTCTTCACAGAAAGAGCGGGAGCAGTAGGGGGAAGTGACGACGACCAGAGAGGCAGCCGGGAAGGAAAGCAGTGAGTATAAATACTCACCCTTCGACGCTAACGGTCATTTTGAGTGCGAGCAGCAGCTAAGGTAACACTGTTTGTTTTAAAAGTACTTACCGGTAGCGGGCAGCGGTGGTTTTTTTCACTCTCTCTTCACAGAAAGAGCGGGAGCAGTAGGGGAAAGTGACGACGACCAGAGAGGCAGCCGGGAAGGAAAGCAGTGAGTATAAATACTCACCCTTCGACGCTAACGGTCATTTTGAGTGCGAGCAGCAGCTAAGGTAAGACTGTTTGTTTTAAAAGTACTTACCGGTAGCGGGCAGCGGTGGTTTTTTTCACTCTCTCTTCACAGAAAGAGCGGGAGCAGTAGGGGGAAGTGACGACGACCAGAGAGGCAGCCGGGAAGGAAAGCAGTGAGTATAAATACTCACCCTTCGACGCTAACGGTCATTTTGAGTGCGAGCAGCAGCTAAGGTAACACTGTTTGTTTTAAAAGTACTTACCGGTAGCGGGCAGCGGTGGTTTTTTTCACTCTCTCTTCACAGAAAGAGCGGGAGCAGTAGGGGAAAGTGACGACGACCAGAGAGGCAGCCGGGAAGGAAAGCAGTGAGTATAAATACTCACCCTTCGACGCTAACGGTCATTTTGAGTGCGAGCAGCAGCTAAGGTAAGACTGTTTGTTTTAAAAGTACTTACCGGTAGCGGGCAGCGGTGGTTTTTTTCACTCTCTCTTCACAGAAAGAGCGGGAGCAGTAGGGGGAAGTGACGACGACCAGAGAGGCAGCCGGGAAGGAAAGCAGTGAGTATAAATACTCACCCTTCGACGCTAACGGTCATTTTGAGTGCGAGCAGCAGCTAAGGTAAGACTGTTTGTTTTAAAAGTACTTACCGGTAGCGGGCAGCGGTGGTTTTTTTCACTCTCTCTTCACAGAAAGAGCGGGAGCAGTAGGGGGAAGTGACGACGACCAGAGAGGCAGCCGAGACCCGGAAGCAGGTAGAGCGTAAGCTTACCTGGGTAGGTTTGTTTCCCCTTTAAAAGCGTGCAGCTGAAGAACCCGAGGCACTACGGAGGTAGTGCCTCCCTCCTGCCCTCCTCCTCTAACCTAATAATAAGATCCGTTGTGGTAAGGAGGTAAGTGCCGAATTTTGCTTGTTGTATTCTTTAGACCCAGTTTTTTAAAATAAAGGTTAGCTTTAGAGGGATGGCAGTGAAGGCAGTGCAATGTTCCTCCTGCAACATGTATGAGGTGAGGGATGCCATGGACATCCCTGCTGATTACACTTGCAGGAAGTGCACCCATCTCCAGCTCCTCCAAGACCGTGTTAGGGAACTGGAGCTGGAGTTGGATGAACTTCGGATCATTCGGGAGGCAGAGTGGGTCATAGATCGGAGCTATAGGGAAGTAGTAACTCCAAAGATGGCAGATAGATGGGTGACAGTGAGGGGGACTGGGAGGAAGCAGCCAGTGCAGGGACCCCCTGTGGTCGTTCCCCTCAAGAACAAGTATACCGTTTTGGATACTTGTGGGGGGGACGACTTACCAGGGGTAAGTAACGGGGCTCAGGCCTCTGGCACGGAGCCTGTCCCCGCTACTCAGAAGGGAAGGGTGGAGAAGAGCAGAGCAATAATAATTGGGGACTCGATAGTTCGGGGCACAGATAGGCGGTTTTGTGGGAACGAGAGAGACTCACGTTTGGTATGTTGCCTCCCAGGTGCAAGGGTACGTGATGTCTCTGATCGTGTTTTCCGGGTCCTTAAGGGGGAGGGGGAGCAGCCTGAAGTCGTGGTCCATATTGGCACCAATGACATAGGTAGGAGTGCTGAGGATGTTAGACAGGCCTTTAGGGAGCTAGGTTGGAAGCTCAGAGTTAGAACGAACAGAGTTGTTGTCTCTGGTTTGTTACCCGTGCCACGTGATAGAGAGTCGAGGAATAGGGAGAGAGAAGAGTTAAATGCGTGGCTACAGGGATGGTGCAGGAGGGAGGGATTTCGGTATTTGGATAACTGGGGTTCTTTCTGGGGAAGGTGGGACCTCTATAGACAGGATGGTCTGCACCTGAACCTGAGGGGCACCAGTATCCTTGGGGGGAGGTTTGCTAGTGCTCTTGGGGGGGGTTTAAACTAACTCTGCAGGGGCATGGGAACCCAGACTGTAACTTTAGGGTGCAGGACCTGGAGTGTAGGGAGGGTAGGAATATGGTATCAATCTTAAAGGATCGTGCCTGTAAACAGAAGAGTGGCTTGAAGTGTGTATACTTTAATGCCAGAAGTATACGAAATAAGGTAGGTGAACTCGCAGCGTGGGTTGGTACCTGGGACTTCGATGTTGTGGCTATTACGGAGACATGGCTAGATCAGGGACAGGATTGGCTGTTGCAGGTTCCAGGGTTTAAATGTTTTAGTAGGGTCAGAGGTGGGGGTAAAAGAGGGGGGGGTGTGGCTTTGCTTGTCAAAGATAGTATTACAGCGGTGGAAAGGAAGATGGATGAAGATTTGCCATCTGAGGTAGTTTGGGTTGAGGTTAGGAATAGGAGAGGTGAGGTCACCCTGTTAGGAGTCTTTTACAGGCCTCCTAATAGTCCTAGAATCGTTGAAGAAAGGATTGCGAAGATGATTCAGGAGAAGAGTGACAGTAATAGGGTGATTGTTATGGGAGACTTTAACTTTCCTGATATTGATTGGGAAAGCGATAGCTCAAGTTCGTTAGATGGGTCAGTGTTTGTGCAATGTGTGCAGGAGAGTTTCCTGACACAATATGTAGATAAGCCAACAAGAGGTGAGGCCATACTGGATTTGGTTCTGGGTAACGAACCAGGCCAGGTATTAGAACTAGAGGTAGGTGAGCACTTTGGGGACAGTTACCACAATTCGGTGATTTTTAGTCTCGTGATGGGGAGGGATAAGTGTGTACTACAGGGCAAGAGTTATAGCTGGGGGCAGGGAAATTATGATGCGTTGAGGCATGACTTAGGATGTGTGGATTGGAAAAGTAGATTCCAAGGCAAGAGCGTAATTGATATGTGGAACTTGTTCAAGGAGCAACTATTGAGTGTCCTTGATAAGTACGTACCTATCAGGCAGGGAGGAAAGGGTCGTGTGAAGGAGCCGTGGTTTAATAAGGAGTTGGAATCCCTTGTTAAATGGAAGAGGGCGGCCTTTGTAAAGATGAGGCGTGAAGGTTCAATAGGGGCGATTGAGAGTTATAAGGTAGCCCGGAAGGACCTGAAGAGAGAGCTAAGAGCAGCAAGGAGGGGACATGAAAGGTCCTTAGTTGGTAGGATTAGGGAAAACCCTAAGGCTTTCTATAGGTATGTTAGGAATAAAAGAATGACTAGGGAAGGAATAGGTCCAATCAAGGATAGTAATGGGAAGTTGCGTGTGGAGGCTGAAGAGATTGGGGAGGCGCTGAATGAATACTTTTCGTCAGTATTCACTCAGGAACAGGACATTGTTGTCGATATGAATACTGAGGCACGAATAAGTAGAATGGATGGCTTTGAGATATGTAGAGAAGAGGTGTTGGAAATTCTGGCAAGGGTGAAAATAGATAAGTCCCCTGGGCCTGATTGCATTTATCCTAGGATTCTCTGGGAAGCAAGGGAGGAGATTGCAGAGCCATTGGCCTTGATTTTTGTGTCCTCTTTGTCTACAGGAGTAGTGCCAGAGGGCTGGAGGCTAGCAAACGTGGTTCCCTTGTTCAAGAAGGGGAGTAGGGATAATCCTAGTAACTATAGGCCAGTGAGTCTCACTTCTGTTGTGGGCAAAGTCTTAGAGAGAATTATAAGGGATAGGATTTATGCACATCTGGATAAGAATGATGTGATCAAGGATAGTCAGCATGGTTTTGTGAAGGGCAGGTCGTGCCTCACAAACCTTATTGAATTCTTTGAGAAGGTGACGAAGGAGGTAGATGAGGGGAAAGCGGTAGATGTAGTATATATGGATTTTAGTAAGGCGTTTGATAAGGTCCCCCATGGTAGGCTACTGCAGAAAATACAGAGATATGGCATTGAGGGTGAGTTGGAGGTTTGGATTAGGAATTGGCTCTCTGGAAGAAGACAGAGGGTAGTAGTTGATGGCAAAGATTCATCTTGGAGTGCCGTCACTAGTGGTGTTCCGCAAGGATCTGTTTTGGGACCATTGCTGTTTGTCATTTTTATAAATGACCTGGAGGAAGGGTTAGAAGGTTGGGTGAGCAAGTTTGCGGATGATACGAAAGTCGGAGGAGTTGTAGACAGTGAGGAAGGATATGGCAGGTTACAGCGGGATATAGAGAAGCTGCAGAGCTGGGCAGAAAGGTGGCAAATGGAGTTCAATGTAGCTAAGTGTGAAGTGATTCACTTTGGTAAGAGTAATAAAAAGATGGATTACTGGGCTAATGGTATACTACTTGGTAGTGTGGAAGAGCAGAGGGATCTTGGTGTCCATGTACACAGATCTCTGAAAGTTGCCACCCAGGTAAATAGTGCAGTGAAGAAGGCATATGGCGTACTGGCTTTTATTGGTAGAGGAATTGAGTTCCGGAGTCCTGAGGTCATGCTGCAGTTGTATAAGACTCTGGTGCGGCCGCTTCTGGAATATTGTGTGCAGTTTTGGTCGCCATACTATAGGAAGGATGTGGAGGCACTGGAACGGGTGCAGAGGAAGTTTACCAGGATGTTGCCTGGTATGGTAGGAAGATCCTATGAGGAAAGGCTGAGGCACTTGGGGTTGTTTTCTTTGGAGAAAAGAAGGTTTAGGGGTGATTTGATAGAGGTGTACAAGATGATTAGGGGGTTAGATAGGGTTGACAGTGAGAACCTTTTTCCGCGTATGGAGTCAGCTATTACAAGGGGGCATAGCTTTAAATTAAGGGGGGGTAGATATAGGACTGATGTTAGGGGTAGGTTCTTCACTCAGCGAGTCGTAAGATCATGGAATGCCCTGCCAGTAGCAGTAGTGGACTCTTCCTCTTTATGGGTATTTAAGCGGGCATTGGATAGGTATATGGAGGATAGTGGGTTAGTGTAGGTTAGGTGGGCTTTGATCGGCGCAACATCGAGGGCCGAAGGGCCTGTACTGCGCTGTATTGTTCTATGTTCTATGTTCTAAGGGGAGGATTGAAAAAAAGTTTTGAGGTAAGAGTTACGACCAGAGGGTGCCAGAGAGCAGAACGAACAGGGCTTGGGAACAAAGACTTTGGAAGAGAAACCCCCACCGTGTTTAGAACAGAACAAAGAGCCGTTGGGTTTGGAGTTTCAGCAAGTGAAATCATTTATGAAATCCAGATTTCGACTTTCAGAAAACCTAGTGCTCTCCGACCCACTGTTCTGTAACAAGTGGTACATGAGAGATAGTGGGAGAAATTGATTGAAAAGTAGATGACCCAGAGCAGAAAGCGTTAAAAGTAAAAGTAGAACAGGCGAGGAGGCAAACAAATTACGAGCTTTACAAATGGAAAAAGAGAGATTGCAAGGTGAAATTCAGATGTTACTCATGTTAACAGAACAAAGAGATTATGTGGCACCTCTAAATTATTCCAGGAGTGTTGTATAGAGACAGGCAGAGAGCGATGCGTGGGGAGGAGGGGAGCAAAGGAGGCAGTAACAAAGGCACGGAGATGGGAGGAAAAACAAGTTCGTTGAGTATTTGTATTCTCACGTACAATGAGGAATCACAATGTAGTAATTTTAATAATGGAATGAAGCTCATACAGGTGAAGATGTTGCCATTGTCTATCAAAGGGGGAAGACAGCCATAATATACTCCTTGCGGTGTGTTGTCCAGTTTACATAATGGAGCAGGAAAATGGATTGGAGGCTTTGAATATGAAACAACAGGACAGTTGTTGGCGATGGAGGATTTGAAGGCACTGCTAGTATACGTGATGGGAATCCCGCAATTGATAGAGATAACGGACTGAGCCCGCCGGAAGAAATGTTGTGGACAATCCGATGATTGATGGTGCTGGCTTTCATGGAGAATGACAAAGGATTTGGCTGTTACCCATTTAAGGTTGATCCCAAAAGATTGAACAGGGATCTCTTTGGGGATACTGAAAATGCAGCAGCACATTTCGAAAACCAGTTTCAAAGGTGGAGGCTTGAAACAGAACAAGTTGTGGAATGCAGTCAACCGTTAACTGCAATGTCCTGGGCTGCTACTGTCGAGCCAATGCCCCTTAAATCAAACCTAAGCCAGAGGAGGTAGTGGGTCAAACGTCCATGGCCCGACAGGAATTCAGAAATCATGTAGTCCATGTGGTCAAATCACAACCGGAAAGATAAAAAAAAGCTGGCTGATCAACAAAACAAGTTGCGAAGAAATATGACACAAATGCATTTCAGGGAGCTTAAAAAGACAGAGAAAGCGAAAACGAAAATGATGTTGCCAGTGACTACTTGGTTGATTGGCGCTAATGAAATGAATAACATGCCAGTCCAGGGAGAATGGCTTCATAGAAAAGGACAAAGAGGTGAGGGGGGAGGGGGGCTTCATAGAAAAGGACAAAGAGGTGGGGGGGGGTCAAACGGTATGGTGAGAAATCAGATTCAGAGAGGATGAGTAATAATGTGTCGGGGGTGTTATCAACTCGGCCATTTAAAGGGAATTGCCCATATTGGCCCTGGCCCTCAAGGGCTCAGTGTGCCCCGATCAGTCGGGAACGTCCGGCTGTCCCGCCACCAATGCCAACAGACCCGACTAGGTCTGTAAATGCGTATAGGATGCGTTGGGGGTGCCCAGAGAATCCAAGTGAAAAGGGGCTATAGACTACGATGACACGGGAGGCTGAACAGGAACCTATTTTATAGGATAATGTAGAAGGGTGGTTAATGCTTATGATAATAAATGCTATCGCTAAATATTCTTGCGTCCAACCGCACTATGCCTCCCACCTTCCCTTATCAGCTAAATTTACGATGGCTGTAGAGTTCTCAGGTAGACCGCTGTTGACTAGGTTTACTGCTCGTGCCAGTTAAAAAGGAATAATAGAATTGTCGTCTTGCCTTTATTAATCTCTAAGTGGACACCAATTAATTTGCTCAGTATGACACTTTATTGAAGTTAGAATTGGTATTAGAATGAAATCAGAAGTGATTAAATGTTGCCTGAGCGAATTCTCAGTTGGTGTTGCAGTACGCCAGGAAGGCCGAATGTATAATGGATAGGTGACATGGATTATTATTTTTGGAAAACTTGGGAAAAATGGTGGAAAGATGATTTTACCTTTACTGCTTTTGGCTGAGCCACCCTAGTCTGAGCTGCATTGTACAGTGATTTTCAACGATATTCAGAGTAAAGTCCTGTGGAGTGTTAGCACTGTGAGGTTGTCAACCCACAGCATTTACAGGGTGTAGCGATACTGATAAGGAAGGAATGGTGTTTCCAGAATAGCAATGGGGATTGCATACAACATTGTCAGCGGATTGTCGAGTTGACAATCGCATTGATGATGCCTCCAGATTGAGCTATTATACAGTGACAGTTGCACAAGGTTGGTGGTGATTTGATGGTCAAGGGTAATCAGGCAGCAGATGAAGGGACTAGGTTTGCTTCTGGCGCGCGTCAGCTGTCATTACACCCCAGGAGTGCTTGCCTCTGGAACTCTCCATAGCCAACATCACAGCAATGCAAGTTAAGGCAACCTTAGCTGAGCAGCTGTTGTGGGGGCAAAGTGGGGCCAGGCGTAACAAGAAGGCCTGTGGTGCACAGAGGAACGTTTATTCGTGGCACCTACCCCTTTGTTGATCATTCTTATCTCAGAGGCACGTAAGTTATATCACTATGCTACAGGCGCAGTACTGCAGAAGATAAAGAGGGATGGCTTTTATTCACCTTTTTTGCAGCATTCAGTGGACTGCATTTTATCGCAATATAATCTTTGTGCTCAACCTACTATCAGAATGGCGATAACACCACTATAGAACATATACCCTGAGGCTCCATTTCAGTTTTTGGTAGTTGAACATGTGGATACAATAAGGACCGTGAGAAAGCAGAGATATGTGTTGGTGGTCATTAACGGGTTTAGTAGATGGGTAGAAGTGGCCACTGTCAAAAGATTCAGAGGCAGGCACTGTGGTAACGTTTTTAACAACTGATGTTATTCTGAGGTTTGTCATGTCATCTGAAATCATATCGGCTAATGGGTCTACCTTTCTCCAGACGGTGGTTAATTTTGCTGCTGTGGACCTTGTGGGTTAACCAGAAGTTTGGATATATGTATCAGGGTATGTTGGAACAGATTATTAGTACTTTGGAAACTGAGTTGAATCTACTTTGTTCTAGTACTTATTGTACCTGGGTTGATGCGCCAATGCTGGCATTAATGGACTACCGTATTACAGACTAACTGACTGGCTAACTGACGCTGCCTGAAATGCTAACCGGTAGGCACATGCCAGTTCCTGAGTGGAAGTGCTAATTTGATGGGAATAGCTTAGAACAATTGGAGTTTAAGATTAAGTAGTACATGCAACTGCTAACTATGGTTCATGAGTCTATTCACACAGAGGAAATGCTGAGGGAGCTAGTGTCTGGTAACAGGAAGCCGCCTCCCCAGTCCTAAACCTTTATGCTCCTGTGCTGGCTTAGGGTCCATTGTTTTTGAGGACCTGGCGGATCTCGCTTGGTAGTGCCTTTGCCCGATCAAAACGGGGAGTATGTCCCTGATCCGGCAATACACGTTGTGGGTATAGGTTAGCCTAGGGGTTTCCCCAAAGTGTTCAAGGCCGGGAATGCGATTGCCCCGGGCTGGAAGTTGCTTATCCCTGCCATTGGTGCTAACATGACTGCTGAGTGGATTCGTTATATCTATTACAACCAGCAGAGATTTGTTAAATACTCTGACGATGTCTCCTCTGTGATAGGTGAGCAATTGGATCTGAGCAGTCGGATGACATGGCGGACTCAGTAGGCCTTGGACTGGTTGTCGGCTGAGAAAAATGGGGTCTGTGTACTGTTTGAGAAACATTGCAGTACTCTTCATTTCCCATAACACTAGCCCAGAGGGATGTACTAATCTGGCAATAGGCAAGCTGTGGACTTTACAGGAGGAGCTTAAGGAGAATGTGGAGTCTGGCCATCGGGTATTTGGCTGGTTGGATGGTGGTTTGGGTAGATCGAGGGCTTGATTCGCTAAGATTAGGAGTGTTCCTGGTATTGCTTGTTGTCGTTTACTTTTGCTGTGCTCTACCTCTTGTTAAGTCTTTTTTACGTGTGTCTTGCTGCACGATTATTCCACATTGTTCCAGTGGACTCTGACCAGCCCCCTCTTCCACTACGGGTTCGCTGCTATATTCTATGATCTGACGTCAGCTGTGGTGTTGAAGCTTTTTTGGATGGAGACGCTGGAGGTACATGTGTTGTGTCTGCATCTAGATTGTACAGGATCTTTGGTTCTTTTTTAACCTGTTCCAGTGAATTATGGACGGTTCTTTGGGGTCGTGGCTCCAGGTGCACAGAGAGAATACTTTGAGGTTTAGACCCTGAAAATTGATATTGACCTTTGTCACTTGTTACTCTCCCTTTGTACATTGCGATCGGCTAGCTAAATCACAGGGAGATGTGCTAATGCCGAACATGATGATGTTGAAGTGTGATAGGTTAATTGTGATGGATGGATCCAGTGTGGCAGATGATGACTAGTTTAGAAAGACAAAGCAAGCCAGCATGTTTGGCTGTGGTCAGAACCGATAATTGTATCGAGTGCAGACGAACAAACTGATTGCGGGGAGTCAGGGAAGAACTGTTGCTGGCTCCCACAGCTTTGATTTGGCAAGACTAAAGTTTAATTTTCTGAAGGAGTTTCTGCATCTACTGGTACTTTTTAAAAGAATAATGAGTGATTCTTCCACCACTCTTCCCGACCCACTCTCTTCCCAAAGCTCTCTCTCTCTGAATCTATTATTCTGAGACTCTTTCTCTATGTTACTCTACCACAACTCTCTCACTCCCTCCTGACTCCCGCTCTCTCTCTGAACAGCTCACGCTCTCCCTGATTCTCTCTCTCCCTCTTTCCCAGTCTATCTGAAAATCTCGCTCGCTCCCCCCGCCTCTCTCTCTCCCTGCAACTCACTCTCTACGAATATCACACTCTCCTCAACATTCTCCTTCTTTTCCACTCTCTGTCTCTCTCCTTGACCCTGGTTCTTTATCATAGACTCTTGGGCTCTCTCCCAGACTCTCACGCGCTCCCTCTCTCTCAGACTCTCTCCCCACCCCACCCCTCGACTTTGCCTTTCTGTCTCTCTGGCCAACCTTCTCACTGTCTTCGAGTATCTTTCTCTCTGTCTCGCTTTCCCCGACTCTGTCTTCCCCAGATGCTCGGTCTCTCTCTCTCCTCGACTCCAGGTCTCTCTGTGACCGACTCCCGCTCTCTGTCTCTCTCACTCTCCCCCTTATTCTTGTTCTTTCTCCAATTCTTTCCATCCCTCTTTCTCTATCTAATTCTCTTCCCGATTCTCTCTCCTTCCGACTTTGTCTGTTTCACCGACCCGCTCTCTCGCCCTGAATCTCTCTCTCTTCCTGCCTCTCGTTCTTTCTCACTGTCTGTCGGTTTTTCTCACCGAATTTCACCTTCTCGCTCTTTCCCTTCCTGCCTCCCTCTCCATCTCGCACTCTCCATGACTCTCTCTTTCTGTCTATCTCCATAACTTTCTGTCTCTATCTCTCTATACCTGACACTGTCTCTCTCTATTCCCAAATCTCGCTCCGTCGCTTTCTCTGCCTGACTATCTCTCTCTCACTGATAGAATATCTCTCTCTTTCTCTGACTCTGTTTCTCCCTTACTTTCTTACACGGCCTCACCAACTAATTATCTCTCCCCGATTCTCTCTAAACGACTCTGTCTCTCTCTAAATGACTCTCGCTCCACTCTCTGAACAAGGTTTGTGAGAAGACTTGTAGCTTGGGTGCTCGTTGTTGTGTTTCTGTTCGCCGAGCTGGGAATTTGTGTTGCAGACGTTGCGTCCCCTCTCTAGGTGAAATCCTCAGTGTTTGGGTGCCTTCTGTGAAGTTCGCTGGAGGCTCCCAAGCACTGAGGATGTCACCTTGACAGGGGACGAAACGTCTGCAACACAAATTCCCTGCTCGGCGAACAGAACCACAACAACTCTCAAAACAGCTGTCTCGCTCCATCGTTCACCCTGTCTCTCCGACACTCTGTGGCCATCACTATCCCTCTCGTTCTCTCCCTGACACTGTCTCGTTCTCCCTGACTCTGGCTCTCTCCCGATCTCCGTCTCCTCGAATCTATCTCTGCCGGAAGTTTTTTTTTCACTCTCCCTGATTGTCATCTTCTCTCTGACATCTCTCTCCCACACTCATTTTCCCGCGCCCTCCGTGAAATACTCTGTCTCGGTGATTCTGTCTCTCCGATACTCACTCAACTTCCCTGAATCTCTCCCTCTTTCTCTCCCCGACTCTGTCTCTCCCCACGAGTCTCTTTTCCGACTCTCTCTCGCTCTCGCAAACTATCATTCGTTCTTACCGACTCTCGATCTCTCTCTCCGATTCTCACTCTTACTCTCCCTCTGTCTGTCCCTGACTCGCTCTTACTCTCCCCACTCTTTCTGTCTCTCTCCCAAACTTCCTCTCTTCTTTTCTCTCTCTATCTCTCGCTCTTCGACTCTCTCTCCCCAACATTGTTCTCTCTGTTCCTGACAACCTTTTCCTCTCTTCTGATCCTCTCTCTTCCTGACTCTCCCTCCTTCTTTCTCTCTCTGTCGACTCTCTATCCCCCTCTGACTCTCTGTCTCATTTCTGATTTTCTCCCGTTTTCTCCATGACTCTCTCTCTCACAAACTATCTCTCTTCCTCCCGAAATTGCTCTCTCTCTCCATGACCGACTCTCTCATTTCCTGACAATCTCTCGCTGCCTCTAATTCTCCCTCTCCCTGATTCTCTGCCTCACTCCTCGCCTTTCCTCCCACTCTCTTCCACATTTTCGTTCTTTCTCTCTCTGTCCCTGACTAGCTTTCTCCCTGATCTCCTCTCTCCGATTATCTCTTTTCCACTCACTCTCTCATTCTCTCTCTCTGTCACCGACTCCCTTTCTCTCTGTCCCCAACTCTCTATCACCGGAACTCTCGCCTTCTTCCTGTCGAATTCCTCCCCCTCACTCTCTCTTCCACCCCAACTGTCTCTCTCCCCCCGCGAGTCTATCTTTATCTGCTGGACTCTCGCTGGCTCTGCCTAAATCTCGACCTCTCTCTCTCCCCCCTTGACTATCTATATCTCTCTCCCACATTTTCTCTTTCCCCCTCCAACTCTCTCTCTATCTCACTCATTTTCGTTGTGTCAGGGACTCAGTGTCTCTCTCCCCGACTCTCTTTATTTACCCGAGGTTGCTCTCTCTCTCTCTAACCCTGACTTTCCCTCTCTCTGTCAACGGGTCCCTCCCTCTACTTGAATGTCTCTCTCACCGACTCACTCACAGTTATTTACTTTCGCTGTCCACATGACACTCTTGCTCTCCACGAATCTGTCTCTCTCCTACTTTCTCGACAAGAATTTATCTCTTTATGAATCTCTCTCTGTCCCCACGAATCTCTGCCTCCCTCTCTCGCCCTGTCTCTCGTTCCGTCTGAATGACTCTAGATCTCTCTCCCCATCTGTTGCTCTCTCTCCCTCTCTCCCAGACTCTCTCTCCCCCACAGTCTCTCCCGGAACCCCTCTCTCCCCTCTTCCTGATAATCTCTCTCTCCGTAATCCTCTCTCTCCCTCCGCATTTCTCTCACAGCTCACTCTCTCTCGCATTGTCATACATACAGTCTCTCTCTCTACACCCCCCCACCCACCCCGATTCTATCGCTCTGTCTCCGGCTCTCTCACGCCAAGGCTCGCTCTCCCTGTCTCTCTATCTCTCGACTCGTTTTCTCTCTCATCGGCTCTACCTCCCTCCCCCGATTCTCACTCTGTGTCTGATTCTTTCTCTCGCTCATTTCGCCCTCTCCCTGGCTGTGTCTCTCTCCCTTAATCACTATCGTTCTCTCTTTCTTTCTCTCATTCTCTCTCTTTCTCTCACTCTCTCTTCTTCCCCCTCCCCGACTCTGTTGTTTTCGAACTGACTCTCGATATTCTCTCTGACTTTCGCCCTCTCCCTGACTCTTTCTCTCTCTCGCTGACTCTCTCTTTCGATACCTAGCCTTGACGCTCTTTCCTCCCACTCTCTCCCTGTCTCTCTATGCTCAGTTGTCTCTCTTCTCGAATCTTGTTCTCTCGCTCTCCTTACCTGACCATTTGTCTCTCACTGTCTGATTACCTTTCTCTCTCCGACGCTGTCTTTCCCTTACTCTCTCGTTGTCTGACCAACTCAATCTCTCACCCCAGATATTTCTGTCCCTCTAATCGAGTCTTGGTCCCTTTCTCTCTGAACAGCTTGTCGATCCCCAATTCTCCCTCTCTCTCTAACTTTCTGTCTACTTCACTCTCCCTCTCTCTCTCTCCCTGACACTCACTTTTCTCACCGACTCTTTCTCTCTCTCGACTCTCTCCTCGAATTTCTCTCTCTCCACGACTCTCTCCATGTCTCTGCGAATTTGTCTCTCTCCATGTCTCTTTTGCAGCGATGCTCTCTCTCTCCCCGACTCGCGTTCATTCTCACCAGCTCTTTGTCTCTCTCCCCTCTCTTCCTCTCGCTCTGTCCGTGACTTTCTCTTGCTATCTTACCGAATTTGCTCACTCTCCCTCCCCGTCTATCCCGCGCGCTCACTCCCTACTACCCTCTCTTTCTGCCCAACTCTGTCTCTCTCCGACTCTCTCAGTGAATCTCTCTCTGTCCCCGACTCTCCCCATCTCCCTGAAACTGCCTTTCTCTATCACTCTGTCTTGCCTCGACTCTGTCTGTCTCCCCATCTCTCGTTCATTCTCACCAAGTCTCGCTCTCTCTTGCAACTCTCGCACCGTCTCCCTCTCCCTGACTCTCTTTCTCTCTGTCCCCATGACTCTCCCTTTCTGTCTCTCTCATTAACTCCGTCTCTGCATCTCCCTCTTTTCTCACTCTCTCTTTGAGTCAATCACTCTCTTTTTGTCTCCCTCCCGATCCTGTCTCCCCACTCTCTCTCGCCCTGTCCATCACCCTCTCTCGCTTTCTCCCAACTCTCGCTATCTCCCCGAATTTTTCTCTCTCTCCCTCACCATTACTGTCTCGCCGTGATACTCTCTCTCCCCGACTGTGTCTCCCTCAATCTGTGTTCACTCTCTGCCTGATTCTCTCTCTCTTTCTCTCTCTCTCTCTCTCCCTCTCTCTCTGTTATACGCTTCCTCTCTCACCCAACGATCTCTCTTTCTCTCTCCTAATACTTGCTTACACTCTCTCCCGGAATCTGTCTCTCCGTCATAACGAATCTCTTTCTTTCTCCCGGATTTTGCTCTCTCTCTCCCCGAATCTTGTTCTCTCTCTCCTTCCCTGAGCATTTCTCTCTCTGTCTCTCTGATAGTCTCTCTCCTTCTCTCTCTGAATCTCTCTCTCCCCGTCTCTGTCTATCTCCCCGACTCTCATTCTCTCTGTTTGATTCACTCTCTCTCCCGAGACATCTGTCTTTCTCTGATTACCTGTTTCTCCTCAGACTCTGTCTCCCTCGCTCACTCTCCCACTGTCTCACTGACACACTCTCTCTCCCCGACTTTCGTCACACTCACTTCGTGACTCTCTCTCTGAACAGTTCTTTCTCTCCCAGATTATCTCTCCATCTCCCCGATTCTCTCTCCGTGACTCGCTCTCGCTCGCTGTTTGAAACTTTCACTCTCCCCAATCTCACTGTCTCACCGTCACTCCCCCTCCTCCTGACTCTCTGTCTCTCTGCCTGAGCCTCGTTGTTTCGAACCGAGTCTCGTCCTTCTTTCTGACTCTTGTGCGCTCTCTCGTTGCCTGACTCTCTCTTACCCACTATCTTTTTTCTTACTCACTCCCTCACTCTGTCTCTCTCTGTCCGTATCTCCCTCTGTCTGTCACTCTCCCCTACTCACACCCCTTCTCTCTCTCTCGCTCTCACTCATACTCCTTTCTCCCGACTCACGCTCTCTGCCCAACCTTGCTCTCTTTCTCACCCGGAATGTCTCTTTCACTCTCCTTGAGTATCCTCTCTCGCTCCAAAACTCTCTCTCTCTATCACTATGTTTCTCCCTGCCTGATCCTCTCTGTCTTTCTCGCACACTTTCTCTCTCCTACTCTGTCTCTCCCTCATTATCTCTCGCTGTCTCATGAACTCTCTCTGTCCCTCTCTCACCGAATTTGTCTTCCTTTGATCCTCTCTCACCCACACGATGTCTGTCTCTACCAGACTTTCTCTTTTGTTTCCCGAATATCCATCTCACTTGTCTCTCTTTCTCTCTTTCTCCCCGACTCTCTCTCTAGAGTCTCTCTCTTCAACTCTGCCTCTCACTCTTTCTCTCCCCGAGCTTAGTTTATTTTCCAGCGACTCTCTCACTCCCCCCTCTGTGTCCCTCCCTCTCCCCGAGTCTCTGTCTCTCTCTCTCTCGCTGACTCTGTGTCTCTCTCTCACCAACTCTCGCTTTTTTCTCATCGACTCAGAGTGTACCTCCCCGACTCTCAAGCTCTCTCTGTCTCCCTGACACTCTTTTCTTTCCCATGACTCTCTCTTTCTTTCTCTCTCCCTGGCCCATCTCGATTTGAGTCTCCCGCTCTCTGTAGACCTCTCTATCCTCGACTCTTTCTCTCACTCTCCCCCGCTGCCTTCCCGCAGAACTCTCTCTCCTCCTACCTCTCCCCTCGGACTCTTCGCCTTTCTCACTGACTCTAGATTAGTGTGGTGCTGGAAAAGAATGGCAGGTAATGCAGCATCCGAGGAGCAGGAAAATCGACGTTTCGGGCAGGAGCCCTTCATCAGGAATGGCAGAGGCGATGACCTGAGAGTTGCAGTGAGAGGGAGAGACTCGTTGAGATCTTTGTCAAGACACGAAGAGAACCTCTTCAAGGTAGGCATACTTACAAGAGGATTCACAGTAAGCCTGAAATCAACTAGGCAAAAGTGAGGACTGCAGATGCTGGAGATCAGAGTTAAGTTTGAGTGGTGCTGGAAATCCACAGGGGGTCAGGCAGCATCCAAGGAGTAGGAAAATCGACTTTTGGGCAGGAGCCATTCATTCACTTTCGCATTTCTCACCGACTTTGTGTCTCTCTCCTCACTGTCTCTCTCTATCTCTCTACCTCCGCGTCTCTCTACCCCCACCCCCCGACCGACACTCTTACTGTCTTTCTAACTGACTCTATCCCATTCGCTGTCTCTCCTCCTGATTCCTACTCTCCCGACTCTCTCTCGAACAGAATCTCTCTCTTCCTCTCTCTCCCTTTTCTCCTGACTCTCTCTTCCTGACACACACTCTCTTTCTCTCCCTGACTCTCTCGCCCTCTCTCCCTCTCACACCATCTGACTCTCTCTATTGAGATTTCCTCATTCCTTCTCTGCCCTCAGATTAACTTTCTTTCACTGCATCAGTTCAACTGTCAGACCTTACCTCTCCTCTGTTTATGTCTCCCCCTGTCCGACTCTTTCTTTGTCTCTTTACTTCCCTCCCTCTTTCTCTGTCTGTTTCTCTCTTTCGCTTCTGACTCTGTCTGTGAGTAGAAAGGGACGGAGTGAATATAAAAGCAGGGTGACTCCGTGGTTATAACTGCTGCCTTACAGCAACAAGGACCTGATTGCAGCATCGGCGAACTGCCCTCGTGGAGTTTGCGTATTCTCCACGTGTCTGCGTGGGTTTCCTCTGAGTGCTCCAGTTTCGTCCCACAATCAAAAGATGTACAGGCTAGGTGAATAGGCCATGTTTGATTGTCCATAGTGTTCAAGGATATGTAGGTTAGGTGCATTAGACAGGAAATGCAGAGTTATCAGTTAGTGGAATGGGTTTCTCTTCAGAGGTCCGGTGTGGACTTGTTGGGCAAAAGGGCCTTGTTCCACACTGCAGTGATTCCATGATGATTCTCACTCTCCTTCCCACTGCCTCTCTCGCTCATTCAACCTTTCCCTCTCCCACTGGAGACATGATGTTCAAATGAAGTATTTTTTTCCCAGCTAATAAATCTAATGTAGCATTTGGTTCAATTGATGCAGTGTCGATATGAGTAATCTTGAAATTACGTAAATTGAGGCACCAAAATGATCTGACAAGGTGTATTTCGAAATTTTAATTACAGCAGCTGTAATCATCTGAATGAAGAAGTGAAAACACTCTAAATTTTAGATCAGTAAGAGGTGAAAGCAGTAGCTCTGTATAAACTACTGACGATTTCTGGAGAATTGTTAGCCTGGAGATGAATGTAGAAACAGCGTAGGACTAATGCTGGGGATAGCGACAGGGATATGGAGATTTCTGGGGCCAGTGAGAATGACGGAAACATGGAAGAATTAAAGCTGAAGAAGATTACCGAGTCAGTCAGTTAAAAGTTTACATGTGTGACCACGCAAATTCGAAAATTAGTTCGACTTTTGAGACTTTAACCTATCAGCCAAATGACATCGTCTTTAAAATAACTCAGGGCACTTTAATTCATTATCATATATTTTAAGGCAGTGCAACGACCTGACAGTTTTCCCACAGCTGCTGATTTCTGGTTCAGATTTATGACACAGGCATATACTGAGTTTGTTCGTTGTCTTGCGAATTCTTGAGGATATTCGACTGTTGTTGGCAGCAGCATAACTTCAAACTTTCACATAGGTGTCTTAGTTACTGAAAGCAGTTGTTTTTTTGATTTTTTCGAAGCCGCAAACGTACAGCCGAGTCAATCAGTACATTGCATGAATCTCGAATACGTGAGATTAACTTCTAACTAGGTTACAGACGCAATAAAATATCGATATTTGTCTGGAAAGTGGAGGCATATGCCAGGAGAGCTCGAATATTGATGTTTTTGTGATAATTCCTCAGTCCTCCGTCAATTGGCGATGCTCCATTGAAACGAGCATATTCTCATTGCTGTCTATTTTCTTCAGCTGGGCTAAATGCTCGTAAAAATATTTTCACCATTACACCTCAAACACAAAACATCTTCAGGAAATAATGATCCATACAAATAGTATTAAAGTCGAATACTGTAAACAAGTGCAAAAATGAAAGTTATCCCTCTGACACAGATTTCATTTAGTCAATTGCTCGTTATTTAATATACATTTACAAGGCATAGCCATTACATTTTCATAACGAAGACTATCAAACTGGGAATAAAGTATAGGTATCTTATTCAACATTGGAAATGTTGACTTGGAACTGAACTCTCTCCACGTTACAATTGTATCGCTAAACACAAGGTTGTCTTCTGAGCCTGACTGAAATCCCATGGAAAACTCCTTTTTCAAAGGAAGTGGAGTCACATATTGTTAGAGTTTGAAGGTCTCTATGAGTAATACTGTAACTTCGCATAAATCAGTTATTATAAAGTGATCTTAAAGTACTAAATCATAACTGAATTAAATAAAGACAAGAGTGTTGGCTTCCTGAGGACCTGAAAGTTGTAAAATTCGACAACTAATAAAAAGTTTAAAAATACTCTCTGAGGCTGGGGAATGTTACAGATACATGGAAGACTGTGAATTCCAAGGCAGGCTACACAATTCTGTAAGATTGCTTTGAGTAACATATTGTTAAAGATGTTTGATTTGATACATATGACGTCACGGGTAATTTAATGCAGAATATATTGAAATGTATTCAATCGAGTGGCCATTTTCTGGTGGCACCCTAAAACGCAGAAAAACAAATTAGTGTGGATAATATGTAGGTAGAAAAATAAAGAAATATAGAAAAATGTTTGGAACTTCACTATTCCTTTTATTAAGTTCTCTGCTATAAGCCATGAGCCTGGAGGCAGACACAAATCCCTTCACCGGACCACCACAGGTGATATGGAAATTGCCACTGCTCGACTCCATCTTGCCTAGACCAATGCCTTCACTGGCATGAGACCTTACTGGACTCTCCACTGCCACCGATGCCCTGGGTCGTATACTGGCTCAAATTTGACTCTGCTACTGCTGAAAGGATGCCACATGTGACAAGATTTATAAAAGGCTATTGCGACTGGAAAGGATTGTAAAAACAACGAAGCATTTTCAGGCTGGAAGATGTTATCGGTTTCGGGACTGCTGTATCTATCAGAGATGACTGTATAGACAGGAAAAGTCATCGAGGTTGAATGGAGCTCCAGCGATATGAATGGTTCAATTCATGGAGATACTTTTTAATTGGTTTGGACATTTTAAGAGCGAGGTTTTGCTGGAGGCCATACAATACTGCCAACATTAATTCTCAGATTAAATTATGTCACGGACTGCTGAAATTAATCTTCCTGAAGTTATCATATGCAAGAGGAGATGGAGGTGTATTAGAAACTTCAGTCGAGACATTCGAACAAAGTAAATGGGGATCTTAGCTTTGAGTTGAAGGTGCTGAGTGGAACAATGCGGTCACAATCTAAGCTCTTCACAGGCTCAGTGATGAACATTTGTTTGTGAATTGGCAGGATAACCCTGAAATAGTTGCAGGGAAAGCGATGAACTTTGTGTTCAAATGTCAAAGGAAGAAACTTGCTGTCAGTCTTGAATGTAGTCACCCCAGATTTTTTACCTTCGAGGACTTCGTGCTGGATTTTTGGAAATGTGTCCCCCAGACCTCAACGGCTGACTCCAGAAATGAGAGCCCTTTAGGCTCAGCCACGACGGTGATTCCAGCATTTCAGTGTGGCGATTCACCATCATGGCAGTTGTACTCTTACTTGTTAGCTCGTGTGGCGGTCTAGTTTCGTGTCGACTACCCGGTATGAGGAACTCGGCAGACTCTCTTATATTGGCTGTCTCAGCTAGCATGACGGTATCATTCAACTGACCCTTCTAGCCCGACATGGCAGTATCATTCTAACACGGGAGAAAGGGAGCACCACAGATGTTGGACATCAGAGCGGAACGATGCTGTGCTGTATAAGGACAACAGGTCAGGCTGCATCCGAGGAGCAGGATAATGCACTATTTGGGCATAAGCCCTTCATTAGGTTTGAGGGGGCGGCCCAAGAGGGCTGAGAGATAAATGAGTGGGAGTGAGGCTGGGGGAGGTAGCTGAGAGTGTGATAGGTGGATGGAGTTGCGGGTGAAGGTGATAGGTCAGAGTGGAGGGGGAGTAGATAGGTGGGAACAAAAATGTGCAGATAGAACAGGTCAAGAGGGCAGTGCTGAGTTTGAAAGTTGTATCTGGGATTAGTTGGAGGGAGGGAAATGAGGAAACTGATGGAATCCATGTTGATCTCGTTTGGTTAGAGGGTTATATGGAATAAGGTGAGGCGTTCTGACTCCAGACAACGGGTGGTGAGTGCTTGGCTGTGGAGGAGTCTCAGGAACTGCATGTTCTTGCTCGAGTGGGAGGGGGAGTTAAAGTGTTCAGATACGGTGTAGTAGGGATATTTTGTACGTGTGTCACATTGATGCTGTCCTAAGGATTCCGCATATAGGTGTCCTGTCTACCCAGTGTTGAGGAGACCACATTGGGAGCAACACGAACAGTGGATGACGTCTGTGAAAGTAAATAACAATCTCTGATGGATGTGAAAGGTTCCTTTGGGATCTTGGATGGAGGTAAGAGTTGAGATGTGTCGCAGGCTTTGCAATTCTTGTGGTGCAGGGGAAGGCTCCAGGAGCGGTGGCGCTTTGGTGGAGCTAACAAGGGAGTCACAGAGGGAATGTTCATGACGGAATGCAGATGCGAGTTGTGAGGAACATGCATCCCTGCTTGTGGAGTGTGTTTTTTTTCCGTGGTGGAAATTGCGGAGGATCATGCAATGTATCTGGAGTTTGATGGAGTGAAAGGTGAGGACCAGGGGTCTCTAATCTTGCTGCGGTTGATTAGATAAGATTCCCTACAGAACGGAAACAGGACATTTGTCCCAACAATCCACGCCGACCCCCTGAAGCGTAACTCACTGACGAATACACCTAATACTATGGGGAATTTATCGTGGCCAATTCGCTTGACCTGCCCATCATTGGAATGTGGAAGGAAACCAGTGCACCCAGGGGAGACCCACGCAGACACGGCAAGAATGTACAACCTCCACCCAGACTGTCGCACAATACTGGAATCGAACTCAGGTCCCTGGTACTTTGAGGCAGGAGTTCTAACCACTGAGCCACCATGCTGCTTCAAATGATGCGTGGGATTCGAAGGCGGGAAGTGGTAGCCATGGCCCAGCTTGGGTACCAGCTATGCGTGTCTCTTCATTGGAAACGTGGAACAGTCCACCTTGCGCAGATGCACTGACATCATTCCCTACTTGTCCCTCCGCTGCACTGATGACTGTATCGGCGCTACCTCGTGCTCCCAAGAGGAGAATGAACAGTTCATCAGCTTCACGAATACCTTGACCCTGACCTCAAGTTCAACTATATCATGGCGGACTGGCACTCACCTTTCTGGAATCCTCCACCTCCATTAAGGTTGACCGACTCAACATAGGCATCTATTGAAAACCCACAGACTCTGACAGCTACCAAGACTACATCTCTTCTCACCCGGATTCCAGTAAAAACGTTATCACTTATTCTCAATTCGTCTGACTGCCACCTCTGCTCCCAAGAAGACCAATAATTGGTCTCGAGGAAGTTGGATGATTCATAGAATAAATTATTGAGTGTGAGGATCAGTTCCGCCAAACGAATGCGACTGTCTATTCAAGGGACTGGTGAGGACATCGGGAGATGAAATTGAGAGCTTGGAAGTCTTCGTCATGGCGGATGGATTTTATTCGGGTTAGTTGGCAATACTGAAGATGAGGTGTTGGCGGCCAGCGGATCGAAATTCATGGAAGAGGTAGAGGTTGTGAGTGGTGACCCAAACATAGGTGGGGATTTCCTGGACCGGGGGGATTGGGTAGTTTCAAGGCATGTGGAGGTCTGTTCCGTGGGCAGTAGCAGGCGAACACGATGGGTCGAGTAGGACAGTCAGGTTTATGAATTTGGGTAGGCGGTAGAACCCTGCTGTGCGGGATCTACAGACTATGAAGTTGGAGATCCTCTGAGATGATGAGGTTGTGCATGGTCTGAGAGGTGATGATTTGGTGAAGGGAGGTGGGATCATGGTTGAGAAGGCGGTAGGAAGAGGTGTCTGCAAGTTGTCACCTAGATTCAGCGGTGTAGATGTCGTTGCACCAACCAACCGCTGTTCCCCTCTTGTTGGTTGGTATGATGGTGAGGCTGACTTTGGATTGGAGGGGTTGTGAGTCTCTGCATAGTGACAGTGAGAGGTTGGAGTAGTTGAGGGTGTTGGACAGGTTCAGGCAGTTGATTTCCCAGTGTCAGTTTCAAAGAAAGAGGGCGAGGGCAGGTAACAGGCCATCATGGTGTGTCCAGTTTGATAGCGTGTGTTGGAGGGGGGCCGAAGGCGTCTTCTGACGGTGGACGGGTGTCCTGTTGGAAAAATTAGGCCAAGAGATAGAGGCAGCATAAGTAGTGTTCACTGTTGTAACCCTTGTTGAATTCATTGATCTCGGAGCTCAGGGGGATGATGGAGAGTCCTTTAGAAACGTTTCTCCTTGTGGATCCTTCGATCCACAATTGCAGCCATGCACTGCCACTTATAGTCTCGACAGTCAGCCCTACCCCAGCTCAGGGCCGCACTCTACCAGACCTGCAATGTGCGTCTGCTATTCGTCATCCTCAGAAAAATCCACACACTAAAGGAACACTTTTTCTAAATTATATCAGATTGAGGACTGATCGATCGTATTCAGTGAGTGGGATGTCTGGGGAAATGGTCAAAATACGACATGACTGGGAACTAGTATTTGCTGTAGGGTTGGAACTGGGAGTGTGGGTGGACACTGTAACTGTGGTGGGGTTGGTTGTGGCATCAAGGGCACTTTACCTCTGCAAGTGAAGTACACCCCAACCAACATGGGAGTGAAAGTAGTTCTTGCGGGATCCACCAGTGAGAAGTAACAGAACGCATTTTGGGCAATGTTGTTGGCTGGAAAATAATTAGTGTGGGCGGATGTGACTGTGAGGTGGCAACACGGGAGTGGCAGTGATGTTGTGGTTGGGCATCACATTGATTTCAGCAGCAGTGTATCTTGCAGCCGTCACCGTGATGGTGGTGGATCATGTAGCGTTCATGGAGAGATTTGTTTGGCCCGCGATCGCAGAGCTGGTTGTCTGGACAGTGATCACAGAGGCGCATGTCTGTAATGGCTGCAGTGTGTGGAGCAGCAGGGGCAGAAGTGATGTCGTTGTTCACCGCGGTACAGTGGCTAGAGCGGCGCGTGCCTAACAGTATTGCAACATTTCTGGAGTCCAGGAGAAGCTTCTAAAATGGTCAAAAAACCTCGTGTACTGAGGTAGGTACATGAAAGTTTGTTGTATGTACAGTTTTGGATATCTGATATAATTTAGAAAAAGTGTTCCTTTAGTGTGTGGATTTTTCTGAGGATGACGGATAGCAGACGCACATTGCAGGTCTGGTAGAGTGCGGCCCTGAGCTGGGGTAGGGCTGACTGTCGGGACTGTAAGTGGCAGTGCATGGCTGCAATTGTGGATCGAAGGATCCACAAGGAGAAACGTTTCTAAAGGCTGAAGATTTTTTGTTGATAGTTGTTGTCTTGTTCAGGTCCAAACTATGGAGGTCTGAATGTACTCTGCAGTCCCTGTGAGTTCAGTCGATTCCATAGGCAGGGGCTGAGAAAGGAGACGTGGCTGTTGTAGCGAGTCTCTTACAGGACCAGGCTGAAGATCTTCAGGGCAGAGGGGACGACCGGGAATGCGTGCAGTGAGAAAGAGAATCACTAAGATCCTCGAGAAGGAGGAAGAGGAATTCTTCAAGGTAGCGATCCCTGGAAGAGGCTTCACAGTAAGGTAACAATCAACTGGGAGGAAGTGAGTACTGCAGATGCTGGAGATCAGAGTGGAAGAGTGTTGTTCTGGAAATGCACAGCCAGTCAGGCACAATCAGAGCAGCAGAAAAATTGACCTTTCAGGCATAAGCCCTCTGTCAGGAATGACAGGTTTGTCTAAGGGGCTGAGAGATGAATGAGAGGGAGTGGAGGCTCGAGGGAAGGTATCTATGAATGCAATAGGTAGATGAAATTGGAGATGAAGGTGATAGGTAAAAAACGAGGATGGAATAAATGGGTGGTAATGATCATAGACTGGTAGGACTGGTTAAGAGGGCGGTGTCGACTTGGAAGGTTGGATCTGGGATAATGTGGCGGGAGGGGAAATGAGGAAACTGAGTAAATCCCCATTGATGCCACGTTGTTGGAAGGTCCGAAGGCTAAAGATGATGCATTCTTCCTCCAAGCGACGAGTGGAAAGCATTGTGTGATGCAGGAGACCGATGGTCTGCATGTCCTTGGCGGAGTGGGTTGGACAGTGAGGGTCTTTTTAATGCTTGTGACCCAGACATTTTCCCTGAAGCGTTTCGCAAGGAGGCGTCTTATCTCCCCAAAGTATAAGAGATCACATTAGGAGCATCGGATTCAGCAGATGACGTGTATGGAAATGCAGTTAAACCTCTGACGGATGTGTAAAGATCCTTTGGGACCTTTGATGTCTTGCTCAGAATGATGGTTTCATCCTGGCTGTTCTTTCGTATCATCCATCGTTCCTAAATTGTTTTTCACCATTGCCATGGGCCATCAACTGAACTATGATTAACTTTGTCCTCATTATAAATTTTAAAATTAGCTTGTTTGAATTTTGCATCGACATAGGCACCATGGTGCGGCACTTACAAGACGGTGCACTGTAATTTTTTTAAAAAGTAAACGTACACGTGGCAATAAATTTATGTCAATGTTTCTATTTCCATTACACTGATTGTCGTCATAAGATGAACTGTATATCGACAGCCCCTTGTATGTGGAAGAACGGAAACCTTCTGATCTTGCCAGATTTGAGGAACTGGGAATCGAGCAACAGGAGCTGGAAGATATGCTATAGGTCCTAGTTGTCTTTACTTTCTACAGGAAAATCAGTGACTTATCCCAATTTCGTTGTGTCATCTTGGTGAGTCAACCTTAAACCTTTCTTCCAAGGCATATTCTACCAGATTTGCATGTGTTTTATTGCTTGTTTCCCACGGAATCGATTCATCTAGTCACGTCGCTGGCACTTCTATTTCATTTTCACATTAATGTCTGGGTTTTACCAATAATGACATTTAGGTATTATGTCAATCATTTGAAATCTAGATATGTAACCAAATGAGTTGATTGAATTGCTCGTTGAACTTGGACAGTCACTGTATTCGTAAATATGTTTGTGCAGCATATCACATTCCACAGCCTTGTGCCTTTTTGGAAGGTGGCATTAAAAACAAATTTTAAGCAGAATTTATTTTAAAAAATATAGTCAAGAGATAAAAAAAAAGCTGACCAGAGGAAAACGAATTTACCGGACAGGGTACGGAGAGAACTCACTACTTTAATTCTGCTTTTTATTTCTGATTCAATGTAATTGCCTCTGTTCCTCGGAAAATTCAATGTATCGCAGACTCGCTGAATAAACAAAAATGTGTGTGATTGCCTGCATCTTGGGGACAGAATTAAACATCTTGGCAGCAATGATTTTAAAATTTACACTGCCTGTAATGTACAAAGTTAAAAATCAAACAACATCAGGTTACACTCCAACAGTTTTAATGGGAAACTCTAGATTTTGGTGCGCTGCTCCTTCGTCAGGTGGCTGTGGAGTATTGTAAGACACAGAATTTATAGCAAACGTTTACAGTGTGATGTAACTGAAATTATACGTTGAACAATACCTTGATTGTTTGTTTATTCTCTCATCTATTAGAATGACCATGTTGCCTTCACTTCTTTCATATGTAAATCAAAAGTTACAATCTCAGGTTAACTTTAACAATTGGTGTCAGCCCAGATAATGTGTTGAAGGTGTTAGCCCCCTGTGTGCTGCTGTCTGTGCCATAATGTTTAGACTGATTCTAATCTAAAAAATAAATTAACAGAATCTTACATTGATTCATTCAGTTTTTGAGCAATGTACAATGTCACTCTGCAAGGACAAATTCGCCCCACAAACAAATATGTGTATGTGTGCATGCGAGTTTGTGTGTGTGTGTGTGTGGGGGGGGGGGGGAGGTGGGAGGGGAAGGGGATAGTTGCGAGTGTCTGCGAGAGAGTGTATATATGAGTGTGTTTGAGTGCAAATTGGTCGAAGTGTGTGAGAGGATGCATATGTAAGTTTGGGAGTGTTTATATGTATAGGACTGTGTGTGAGTTTCTGCGTGTGTGTTTGTGCCTGTGTGCGTATAGGAGTACAAATTTAAAAATCACAACACTAGGTTATAGTCCAACAGATTTAACTGGAAGCACTACCTGTCAGAGCGCTGCTCCAACCACCTGATAAAGGAGCAGCGCTCTGAAATCTAGTGCTTCCATTAAACCTGTTGACTATATCCTGGTGTTTTGTGATTTTTAACATTGTACACACCAGTCTAACACCTGCATCTCCATATCGTGTACAGGAGTGTGTGTATTTATATGTGTGTGTGTGTGTCTATAGTGCAATGGGCTCACCTTTAGTATGACATGAACGCAAGATCGCGATTGAAGCCCCACGTTTCGCTGCTGCCTGTCCTGAAGTCTGCTTTGGGGGATGGTTACCCGAATGTCCATGGCCGAATTCCTTGGACCGCTGAAGTGTTCTCCAACTGAAGCGAACACTCTTGTCTAGTGATTGTGGTGCCGTGCTCATTCATGCGTTGCCATAGTCACTGCACGGTTTCACCGATGTACCATGCCTCAGGGCATCATTACCTGCAGCGTATGAGATGGACAACGTTGGCTGAGTCGCATTACTCGCTGCCACGTAAATGGAGGGAGTTCTCCCCACACGTAATGGTGGAATCCATGTACACACTCTGACACGTCTTGGAGCGCCGATCATGACAGAGTTGTATGGAGATGTCGTGAAAGCTGTGCAGTTTGCCACAAACAATGATCTGATTGAGGTCTGGTGGTTGTTTAAACTTGAGCAGTGGAGGGGATGGAAAGGTCTTGACGTGCGTATGCAAACACACACACACATATATATACACATATACATTTGTGCGGTGAATTTTAACAAAAAAAGATTTGAATCAGTCTGATCATTACGGTACACACAGCAGCACACAGGGTGCTGATAACTTCAATACATTATCTGGGCTGCCACCAGTTGTTAAAGTTAACCTGATAATGTAATTTTTCAAAAACCTTTGTGATTCACGTCTGAAAGAAGAGAAACATCACAAACAATTAAGGTATTTTTCAATGTATAACGTTTGCAGTAAATTCTGTTGCTCACAATTGTATACTCGGCTATCACCTAATGAAGAGGCAGTGATTCGCTGACTAATGCTTCCAATTATACCTGATGTTGTGTGATTTTTAAATTTATATACCCCAGTCCAACACCGGCATCTACACATCATGCCTTATTTTTAATGAAGAATTGTATATTGTTGATCATTCTTCGGTGATCAAATAATAAACGTATGGAAATGTTTTGCAACAAAACAAAATTGCTCATTATTGCGAGAATTACTGTCGCCTTTTCAATTTTGCATGCAGTTTTTTCAGTTTCTCATTACAACAAAATAATTGTGGATGTGATATCAATCAATCTGCACAGCAAATCTTTCTTTCTGATAACGCGGAGAGCTCCATTTATGGTCTCACATGTTTTTGTCAGCACGATGTTATTCATTTGCAGTAAATGGCACCTTCAAATAAACTGATATCCCGCGATATGAAAATGTTAATGCCTATGTGGTAACAATACGAACATGAGAACCAAAAATAAATACCCTTTATGTACGGTTGGTTAGAAAAGGATATTTCTTTTTTTTTTACAATTATTGAATCCGTCTTGGTGATTTTGACCAGAGGGATAGAGGCTCGGGCAGTTGCATGCTCCTCTTACAGGTCGTTGGAAATAAGGGACACTAGGGGTATCCCTGCAGACCTTGCCAGCGAGAAGTGCACCCAACACGAGCTCCTCATAGACCATGTCAGGCAACTGGAGCTGGAACTGGATAAACTTTGTTCATTTGGGAGGCTGAGGGGATGATGGAAAGTTGCTATCGGGAGGTACTCACATCTAAGTTGCAGACAAAAAGTAGCTGGGTGATGGCCAGGATGGTGAAATAAAATAGGAAGCCATCGCAGCGAGCCTCTGAAACCATTCCCATTAATATACCATTTGGCCAGTGTTGGGGCGCGGATGGTTGGGAATTCGTTACCAGGGAAAGCCAGAGCAGAAAGGTGTCTGTTACTAAATCTGGCCTGGTAGCTCAGAAGGGAAGGGGGCGATTAGGAGTGCGATAAAGAAAGAGGATTCAATAGTTAGAGCGATGGATACGAGATTTTTTTTGTCGCCAGTTAGACTCCCGAATGCTATGTTGCCTCTTGAGTGCCAGGATCAAGGATGTCTCGGACGGAGTTGCATGATTGGTAAGGGGAATGATGAGTAGCCAAATGTCCGGGTACACATCGGTACTGTTGGCATAGCTCGGAAAAGGGATGATAACCTGAAATGTAAATTAAGCGAGTTAGGTTGGAGGCTGTAAGACAGGATGAATAGAGCAATGATCTCAGGATTGCTACTGGTGGCAAGTGATAGGGAGGCTCTGCATAGATAGCAAGTACAGCTGAACACGTGGCTAAACAGCTGGTTGCTGGTCGGCTTCAGATAAATGGATCATTGAGATAACCTCTGGGAAAGGTGGGATCTCTACAAGAAGGATGGTTTGCGACTTTACTGAAAGACTATCAATATCCGAGCCTGAGGTTTGCTCGAGCTCTTCGTGAGTATTTGAACTAGTTTGGTCGGGATATGGGAACTGGAGCTCTGAATCAGATTATCGGGTAAATGGTGAGCAGGAAAGTACCGCATGCAGAAACCAGAACTCTATCAACAAACATATTGACATGGACCCCATTTTCCACCCTCTGAGAAAAATGAACGTTAACACAGGAAATGACTTCACCACAGGAAATGATATCACTACCCCAAGGAAACGGAAGCACATAAAACAAAAACGTGTTGTAACACCAGAGGTTCCCCAGAGGCGCACTGATTATGTTAAACAGAACAGCGACAAAACGTCTTAAAATGAACTTGCCATCACCGAGCAAACCTACTTTCAGAACCCCAACCTGAGCTACAAATCTTCTCGAAACTCGCTAGTATGCATGAAGTCTGTGAGGAAGGATAGACAAAATTGAAGACAAAATTGCAGTCAGTGTGATGCTTTGATGTGTGTCCATTTTAATGCAAGAAATGTCAGGAATGAAGGTGATGAATTTCGAGCATGGATCAGTAATTGGAGATGTGATGTCTTACCATTATAGAGCTTTGGATATCAAAGGGGCAGGAATGGTTGTTGCTTGTTCTGGGATTTACACGCTTCAAAAGGAATGCGACGGGAGTTGAGAGTGTTGGGGAAGGGGAATTGCGAATTAAGGATAGTACAACAGCTGCACAAAGGGCGGTCATCGAGGAGGCTTTGTCTACTGAGTCATTGTGGACGTAAGTCAGAACCAGGAAAAGAGCAGTCGCTTATTGGAAATTTTATAAAGACGCCCCAATATCAACAGTGACACGGGGGATCAGATTGCGAGTCAGTTTTTAGAAAGCTTCACAAGTAACAGTGTTGTTGTCATGGGTGATTTCAACCTTCTAATATTGAATGGCAACTCCTTAGTGGAAATAATTTGAATGAAGCAGACGTTGCCAGGTGTGTCCAGGAATCACTCCTGCATCAAAATGTCGATATGTTGACTATATGGGAGGCCAATTTGGATTTGGTGCCAGGGCAGGGGTCAAACATCTTTAAGGAAGAGCATTTCGGTGAGAGTGATCACAAGTCATTAACGGTTTCTATGGTTATGGAGATGGATAGGAGTACGATGGGAATATTGTGTTCAACTCTGGTTGCCTCATTATAGGAAGGACATGGAAGCTTCAGAGAAGGTGCAGTGGAGGTTTATCAGGATACTGCCTGAACGGGTGGATATGTCTCATAAAGGAAGGAAGGCTGAGGGCTCTCAGGTTTTATGTTTGGATCAAAGAAGGCCCAAATGGCAACTTCATAAAGGTGAGCAATATGATCAGAGGCAGAGAGAGTGTGTATAATCAGACACTTTTTCTTCCAGGGCTAAAATGGCTATCACAAGGTGGCATAATTTTAAGTAATTGGAGGAAGTTTTACAGGAGATGTCAGAGGTCGATTCTTTTCAGAGAGATATTTTGGTGCACGGACTGCGATGCCAGCAGTGGTCGTAGAGTCACGTACATTAAAGCCATTGAAGCGAATATTAGATTTCCACATGGATAAGAGTGAAATGAAGAGTAAGTAAATTAATTTGATATTACAATAAGATAAAAGGTCGGCACACATATTTGGCTCGATAATCTGCATTGTGTTGTACTATTCGATGTTCTATGCTGTATCAATAAATGTTTGTTGCTGATTTCTGAAAACGCTATGAAATCACCTGCCACAATTCCGTTGTTCTAAGCACTTCTCATTGGCGTTGTTTGAGGCATGGTATTGGTTCTGTTGAATTGGAAATGAACAGTGAGAACATGCATTGAGTAGTTGAACATTTTCAGATTAACTATTCTAGTTAACTCATCAGAATCCTTCGAAGAATTTGATTTTGCATCAGGCTTGCAAAGGTTTGCAAGCTGAGAGGATTCATGCAGTCTAAAAATACGCTTGATTGGACAAATGCGTTGAATTGTGCTACGATGGAAAATTCACAAATTCCTAGATCACCAATTTCTATGCACTGGGAGAATAGCTCTCTGTCATGTGTGTGATGTGTGCAGCTCCAACAAATACTCAAGAAGCTGGACATTATCTGTGGGGGCGGGGCATATCTGCATAAGTCCATGTGAGAGTTGTCCATGTTGGCTTCTATAAAATAGTTGACAAATAAAACGAGGCATCCTGCCTTAGAATTAAAACACAAGATGGTTGAGAGGAGATAAACTGAGACGACTTTTCCATTCTTTAATTGAAGAGAACGACAACATTTTCGGATGGATTTGCTCCAAGACCAGAAGTTCGTCATTTCAGACTGTTTTGCAACAGCTTGCCAGCTTATAGACAAGCGATCAACCCAGAGCTTCAGTTAGTAAAGAACAATTGTCCCAGTAAATAGGTGAACAGCAGATATATGATATATTCTATTAATTTCCTCATCATGTATTTGAATGTCAGCTCAAGTTATAATTATATTAGATTAGATTACTTACAATGTGGAAACAGGCCCTCCGGCCCAACAAGTCCACACCGCCCCGCCGAAGCGTAACCCACCCATACCCCAACATCTACATCTACCCCTTATCTAACACTACGGGCAATTTAGCATGGCCAATTCACCTGACCTGCACATCTTTGGACTGTGGGAGGAAACCGGAGCACCCGGAGGAAACCCACATGTTTATGTAAAGTTGCTTAGAACATTAAAAAAATCATGTGTTCTATCGAAAGATTATTTTCGAATCAAACAGGGAGATTTCAACATGAAATGTGCACAAATGACTAACTATTACTATATTTTAAGGGCAATCCATTTAGATCTAGATGTGAATTTAACAAGCTTCAGGAAAATGACTTATTTTATGCCCTGAACAAAGTAGATTGTGCATAGGACATTAACCACAAAAATGCTAAAGTAAAACTATTTGTGTGACTTTAAAGCTGTATAACTAATGTTGTGTCAGAAATCAACATTACAAATCTTCTAGCAACTAAATAAACTAATCATCATTTGTATTTTTAGAGACATAATTAGCGGAGTGGGAAACATTAGACAAATAACTAAATTTGACAAAGACAGCACATGAGGTCCAATAAGTGACTGAATTCAAGTTGTCCTTCGAAATACATCTACCTGAATACAGACAGCGAAGAATCCACAACATATGTTTGGAAGCCGAATCAATAGGAAGCATAGGAAGATTGCAAGGATAGAGTCTTTGCTGTCTGATAAACACCATGAAATCTTCAGAAACCATGGCTGTTCATAGAAACACGCATCATTGATCAGTCGTCTCATCAGATTAGGGATACAAAATAAGAGGGAGGAACATGATGTTCGTGTTCCATCTGATTGTTCACGGCACGTGAATGAAAATTCAATTTTTTAAGCTAGACGTTAGAGTGCTTCATGGATCTCCATTCTGAGCCTGACTTCAGGGGAAGATCCATTCGCCTTCTCCATGCATTCCCTGGTTTCTGCTTGAATAAACATTTCGACTTGCCTGATTCCTGCCTGCCTCCTCAGTTTTCATCCCCGATTGGGGGTTCTGCTCTTCCGCCACCCAGGATATCGACAAAACGATCTCCAAAAAACATCCACATTCCACCATCACCCACTCAGTGTAGCAGTGTGTTCCATCTACAAGATGCACTGCAAAAGTTACACAAAGATCCTCAGACAGCGCTTTCAAAATCACGATCACTTCTATCAAGGCAGCAGATACATGAGAGCTCCAGATATTTCTCTTCAAGCCACTCCATCGTTCCGTCAGTCTCGCTAGATCAAAATCCGGGAAATCCCTCCAAAACAACAGTGTCCGTCTACAGGCAGCATATTCTTCAAGAAGAGAACCTATAAATACCTTGTCAAGAAGCAACTAGAGATGGGTACTAAATACTGCATACAACCAGTGATTCAACATCTCATGAGTGAATAAAAAAATCATGGTCTGGATACAGTAGGACACTCTTGTGTGACTTAGAGAAGTTTATTTATTTCTGTCGCAAAAATCCATCTAACCAAGCATTTTACTGCATTACTGACGTTTAATCAAAATATAAAGAATTTTACTGAATAATTAAATATGTTTGTTCAGCATTGTAGCATCAACAGTAGGAAACTAACTGTCCTGAAGTCAAGTAGAAAAGACAAATCATTGGCAGTATCGTATCCTTCAAAACCATAATATAACAATCTACAACATAGATTAACCACAGAGGAGGAAGCTCCCCGATATAATGACGAGCAAGATCACAGGCTTCTTTCTGCTGTCCATCTCTTGGTTTTCACGATTCTCTCCTTTATTCCCACACTTGGGCTTCTTCCACTCAACTGGTCATTAAAACCTATCTGACTGGCAGAATATCCAGCAAAATAATTGAATTGAATGGCAATAAAGGTGTCAAAACAGTATCAAACCAGTCCAATGTATCCGATCAAGTCGCAGTAAAATACCTTGACTTCGTTTAACAGTTGAATGGCACATTGTTACTTTTTTCAAATGATCACATTGAAAATAGAACTAGATGTTTTTGTAAAAAGAATCATAGTTGCAGTTTTCTTCGTGCTATATTTTGTCTTCAGCTAATGACATCAAGTAGTCTGAAATCAGTCAAAGGATTTAATGTCGGTGAATCTGCCGGCACTGTCTGTGAGTACCTGAAAGAGGACTCCAGCAGCACTTAACATAGGAGTGATGCGCATGAAAGACCGCAGGTAATTATAAGAGTAACATCTCCATAGGATAATCTCAGAGATGGTGGCCAACAGATAGTCAGCAGCTATAATGAACAGGTAGCGAGAAGCGCAAGAGTAATACACCATACTAACCTTGGGAGAGGCTGACAATCTCCAGCAAATTAAATGGGAAAAGAAGCAATGATATACCTAACAGAAATTCACGCTGTCTGTGCAATAGAGCAACAATAAGATTTCATCAGCAGAAGTCGATGCAGTTTGTGTGTGGAATTGCTTTGCGTTGAATGATTTTGAATTTTAGGATCTTCATATATTGTTCTGATTGTTCTCAGCCTATCACTCGAGAAATTATGGAGCTTGGGCAGAGGCTGAGCTCAAGACCATCTTACTAAAACTGAAGAAAGTTTGTGATCTGGTTTGGTTGCAAGGTACCTATTTGAACGAATGCAATAGATTATTAGACTTCTCACTTTTAACTCAGACAGGTATAGAACTTGAAAAGAAACATCAATCCCAACTAAGTCACAGGATTGGTGATTAGACTGTCATTCAACAAAACTCTCCCCTTCTCCTTGAATCTGGTCATCTGGTGTTCTGAACATTGGCCCAATTCCTGATCATAACCACAACAAGACAAGGGAACAGATCATCCAAACCTGCGTAAGATTGCACATGTGCAGCAATCAGAGTATGTAGGGTTCCGTTAATGACAACGTGTGAGTGTTAGGACTGCTGTTATAAATACACTGGAAATGCATACATCTGTACATGACAAATGTCTTGAATTGGAGAGATCAGAAAGGTAATCTGTCAAGATTCGAATTTCCTGACCAAAAATGGTGATGAGGACCGAATTTTCCGATGATATCTTGCAGAACTTGATTCAGACCGTCCATTAACCTGGACAATTCTGGCAAAACAGATTTTATTTACATAACAATAGCAGACATTACTCAAAAGGTCTGCCAGTCTCTTTGCAACAAAGAGCAGTGTTAAGTTATTCATTCCAGTCACCCTTCCTCACTACTAACTTGCTTGTTCTATCCTCATAAGTTTAAAACGCATGGAACCAGACTGGGTAACAGAAGACTGTGATCAGAAAATATTGCAACCGCTGTGCAGCTTGGAGTCTCTGTCAGTGGAGCATTCGACCGGAAATGTTGCTGAGTGAATCGCTGTCACTGTTCTGATGGCTGGATGAGGCTGACCATTCAGTGAGTCTGAGTCGCACTGTTCAAAACTAAAACCAAAGAGCAAACCAACAGATTAAACCAAGTTCAATTGTTACCATGCCATACAAGCAATGCCAAAAAAAGGATGGTGTCGAACATTTTTGCTTAGTGTTGAACTGGTCGAAGCATTTTTTTTGTCCGTAGTGATCTATCCCTTCAGGTAGCTGGCACGCTCCTTGTTTGAAACTCCGAGCTGATGCATTCCCAGAGACGCTGCCTTATACTGTGTGGAAGCTATTTAGCGAGATCGAGTTTGCAGAATTACTCAGGTTTGCTGCTGATTTTCAAAACTTTAAAATGAACGAACAAAATGCACGAACACATTTAATCCCAATTACGAAGGAGCGTTGTTACTCAGTGCATTATAATTAAATAACAAATACAGAATCTGAAATCTGTCAACAGGAGCACTGTCCAGTTAAAGACATGATCGCCATCCAGAGATCACAAATCTTTTCAACTGATGCTGCATTTGGATGCTTTATTCCAAGTGTGAAAATAAATCTCAGAGGTGCCCGACTGTACTCTAGTGTTGGACCTACCTTACGTAAACAAATACATTGCCCTCACTGATTTAACCGTGATTCTTCTTACAGTCTCAGCATTGCTGCCTAGGTTAGTATTTTTCCACATCCCAATGTTCCAGGATCTGGAGTCACTTGAAGGACTAAGTGAGCAGATCAAATCGACTTTTCAGAGGGAAGGGGTCGCAGTGTACCATATGGGGTTCCAACAATAGACGCATGAATGAGCATTTTAAATGCAAATTGAAATGGAATTTCAATGTCAGCATCTGCCATTACTAATTCTAACCCACATCCTCTGAACATTAACCTCGAGCTCACAAGTACAATCCCGTGACAATATTGCCATGCCACTGCTGAAACAGTTTCCAATTGCATGTTGGAACATTAATCCAATTCATCACCACACACTACTTCAAAAGCAGGAGTAGAGTAGATTCACTTTTTGCATTTAACTAACGTCAAATTTAGGCAATCATTCGAACTGAATCAAAACAAATGGTGGAATATAAATTCCCAAACCAATGTAGCTCATCAGAATAACATACTCTTTCTGCGAACAAACCCATGCACTCGTCCCAACAAACAAAAGCACAACCAGACCTTCCCATCAGACTGACACGCATCCATCATGGAAAGGACAACTCCACATAATACAGAACTTCCATAGAATGCTTGCACACATACTATCACAACCCATTCTGAAACATCACTGATCTGCCTCATTATTACTGTCTGCCAGATGCATCACTGGCCTCCCTCTTATTGGCACTGTACATACAGGTACCTCAATGACCTCCCGAGTATTGTCACTGTTCATCCTGATACATCACCAACCTTACTCTTATTCTCACAGTCCAACCAGATACATGACTGATGTCGCTATTTATAGAATGCAACAATACTGACAGTCGGGGTAAGCTCACCGAGCACATCTCGTCACACCAGCCGTCCAAAGAGTATCACACCCCACCCCATCTCTGTACCACTGCATTTTCAAAGGCTAGTCCGACTAGCCAGCACATCTCTGGACACGATGGAAAATTTAACTTGGCCAATCCATTGAGCGTGTATCATCTTTGGTCTGTAACAAGAAACCAGTCAATTTTACGAAGTCTGTGAATTGAATATCGCACACCTGTTGCAGTCAATATTAAAGAATTAAATACCGTGTTCCTGTTGCAGTCAGTGTATTGAATCCGAGAACTGATTGCTGCATTCCTGTCTCAGTCAGTATGACTTAGCCAGTGAATTAAATAGGATCTCAATGTCCCAATCAGTATTACTCAGACAGTGAATTCAATCCCCTGCCCCTGTTCTGGTCAATGTTACTGAGTCAGTGAATTAAAGACCGCTTCCTTGTCCCAGTCAGTCTTAACGCATCAGTGAAATAAATACCGTGTACGTGTCCCAGTCAATATTAATGAGTCAGTGAATCAAATACCGTGTTCATCTCCCCGTCAGTATTACTGAGTCAGTGAAGCACATATCGTGTCCTGTCCCCGTCAGAATTATTCAGTGATTTAAATACGCTTCCCTGTCGCAAGTCAGTATTACTGAGTCAGTGATTTAAATCCCCTGCCCCCGTCTCAGTCAGTATTACTCAATCAGTGAGTTAAATATCCAATCCCTGTCCCAGTCAGCCTTACTCAGTCAGTGAGCTAAATACCCTGTCCCTCTCCCAGCCACTATTACTGAATTAGGAATTTGAAAACTGTGTCCCTATTACAGTTCTGCACACACTCAGTACTGATTGTCTGACGTTGAGGAATGACCTCGATGGAGTGCTGACAGTGCAGGACTGCCTCAGTAATGACCTTACGACTCCATGGTGCTCCCTCAATAGTGATGCCTGGACAGTGCCGTCCTCCATTAGTAGTGACCCCTTGATGTCTGTCTCTATTGTCAGTGTTCTGAATGATATCTCGTCATTGGTCAGTGTAATGATTGTGTTTCACCCTTTTGTTCATTCTCTTTTCAGTGATACATCCTGATTGACCCATGAATCAATCCATGTTGTCAGTAAGTCCCAATGCATGTACTGCGACCTCTGCACCAACCAATAGCTGTTTGCTGCATGTTCAAGGTGGTATGACCTCCTGTCTTCAAACTGGAAAACTGGAAGTGTCTCTCCACCTTTCTCATGATTTTAAGCGGCATGAAATCAACATGGGGTGACCTATAAAACACAGGGTCTTGTGACAAACTCAATACGAATCCACTCCGTCTCCAACCCTCTCTGTTGTTTCCTTCATGTTAGTTCTCTATTACACTTACACCTGTTTCTTCTCTCTCTCTGTCCGCCTTGATCATTCCATGTCTATAAAATTAGATTCACTTTTTCACTCCCTGTGAACCCAGAATTCCATTGCTTCTGTCTCTCGCTCTTTTCACTGCAACCCTTTTCTTCTTTTGCTACTGACGTCTCTTGATCCTTTATTTTCTCTTTTTAAACTTGGTCTATCGCTTCCCTCTTCACCTCTCTACCCTGTCTATGTCTTCCTTACTTTGTGACCTCTCAGGAAGAACATGCATGTATGTCATTCTGAGCTTGTGTGTGAAAACCGGATTTTCAAGAGCATCTTCACGGTCGTTCAACATCCTCTGAAATAATCTAGGAAAAGCCCCTCTGGTTCCAAGTTGTTACATTCCTGGGGAGTATTATTAAGAATGGGACCTGGTGTTGCAGGTAGGTAGCTTCTTGAAATTGGAGTGGGAGGTAGACAGGGTGGTGAAGAAGGCATTTGGCACGCTGACAAGCGTTGGCCAGAGTGTTGACTATTGGATTTGGGACGTCACATTGCGGCTGTACAGGCCATTGGTAAGACCACTTTTAGAATGTTGTTTACCGTTCTGTTCGCCCTGCATTAGGAAGGCGGCTGTTGCCCTGGAAAGCGGGCACATAAAATTTACAAGACTCTCACTGAGACTGAAGGGTATGAATTCTGAGAAGACGTTGGCGAGACTTTGCCTTTTATTTCCATGAAGCATCAAAGAATGAGGGGTAACATTATTGAGGTTTATTAAGTAATGAGGGGCATGGATAGATTCAATGGGCAAGGTTGTTTTTTTTTTCGGGATGGGGAGTCCAAAACTAGAGGTTATAGATTTAATGTCAGAGGTGACAGATTACAAAATGGACGTAAGTAGCAACTTCTTACACACAGAGAATCCTTCATGTAAGGAATAAACTGGCAGAAGAAGTCGTAAGGGCGGGTATAATTGTAGCATTTGTAAAATATTTGAACAGCGAAATGGCTTGGAAAGATTTCGAGGGACATGGACTCAGTGCAGGCATGTGGAACATGTTCAGTTTGGGAAGCCTATTTGATATAAACGTGTTGGAACAAAACGTCTGTTCCTTTTGTTGTACGACACTGACTCTGCGACTCTAACAGTAACTGGTCCAGAAACCAAATGTTGAAAAACCAGCAAAAAGCGCTACAACAAACCTGCGTGAAAGTAACCACAGAGATGCAGCAGGTGTGAAGAAGGAAAGTGGTATGTTGATCTTCATAGCGATAGGAATCGAGTACAGGAGCAATTGTCGTGCTGCAATTGTCCAAACCTTATTGAGACTGTACCTGCAGTGCTGATGCATGTTTAGTCTCTTTATCTGAAGAAGGATATTTTGACGATGGCGGGAGTGCAGCAAATGTTTAACAGACAGGTTCCTGAGATGGAGAAACTAACGTATGAAGAGAGATTGGATCAGTTAGGAATTTATTAACTTGCGTTTAGAACAGTATATGGGGTATTTCAGTGAAACTATAAAATTTTAACAGGACGTGACTGGGTAAACAGAGGAAGGACGTTCTTTATGACCGAATAGTCTAGAAACATGGATCAAATCCAAAGGATGTATGGTAGATCATTTCGACCTGAGATGGTGAGAGTGTCTTCACCTAGAAGATTTTCTGCCACAGAAAGTCATTCAAGTGAAAGCATTGAATATTTTCAAGCGTAAGTTAGCGAATGTTCTTCTAGTTAAATGGATCAAAGAACGTTAGATAGGGATTTGAGTTACATATACAGCCATGAATGGTGCACCAGGTTGACAGGCAGAATGGCCAATTCCTGCTCCTATTTTCTGTGGATTTATTTTTCAGATGTTCAAGGAACAATGAACAGAACAGTAAGAAAATAAATATATTATTTTCATTCCAAAATAGGCTTGAGTAAATGTAGCAAGACCAGTAGCATAGCCAACAGAGTGACTGGTAAGTCTTTCTCTTCTGATTAAGAGCAACCCAAAAGTGTGGGAAAGGTGCGAGTCTCAACTGCAGCCTGTGTTCCTCTCTCAAAGTGACTGACACACACACACACACACACACACACACACACACACACACACACACACACACACACACACACACACACACACACACACACACACCTCACATACACACAGCTCGGGAAAGTGTGATCTGTTTTTGTGGCCATAGTAACATCACATCTACTGTTCCTTTTTTGAGGTAGCACTTCACCGACTTTGATCGTATTATTATTATCCATATGTTTCCTGGATATTACTCCTGTTTGTAGTATCTCTAAAGTGGAAGAGACTGGAGGAGACGGATCGGTGTAAAGTACAGTTAGGTAAAAACAATGACTGCAGATGCTGAAAATCAAATACTGGATTAGTGGTGCTGGAAGAGCACAGCAGTTCAGGCAGCATCCAACGAGCAGCGAAATCAACGTTTCGGGCAAAAGTCCTTCATCAGGAATAAAGGCAGTGAGCCTGAAGTGAGCCTTCTCTCCATGCTTCAGGCTCACTGCCTGTATTCCTGATGAAGGGCTTTTGCCCGAAACGTTGATTTCGCTGCTCGTTGGATGCTGCCTGAACTGCTGTGCTCTTCCAGCACCACTAATCCAGTAAAGTACAGTTAGCAATGAGCAACAATTGGTAGAAAGTTGGACAATAAAAAGCATAACCACAAGAGGATTACACATGCCACAACAAGCCAGAGGTAACACCTCTGTTTGTTCGAACTCTAAGCTTCCAACCTAGCCCCCTAAATTCTGCCTTAAATTCCCATCTCTCTTCCTATACAAGTCATTGGTCCCTATGTTAACCACGACCTTGCGCTGCTGCCCCTTCAACTCAAGGATCCAAAAAGCACGATCAGAAACATCACGAAGTCCAGCACCTGGGAGGCAACACACAACTCTGAATCACTCTCGTTCCCACAGAACCTCGTAACGATGGAGTCACAAATGTCTAATGCTCTGCTTGTCTTGCCCCATCCTTTCTGACCAACAGAGACCTATACTCCATTGCTTACCCTTGACAAGTCCCCCGCCAATGGTATCCAATAACTTTAAACTTGTTGTTGATGGTAGGCCTGCACTGCCTATAGGCTCCTTTTTCGTCCTCTGACGGTAACCCATCTATCTTCTGCTTTTTCCTGAGGTGTGACTAGTTTCAAGTAACTTTTCTCAATAACACCTCCGAATCCCAAGTGATCCGAAGTTCATCCAAATACAGCTCTAGTTGTCTAACACGGTTTTCAAGGAGTTGGATTTGCGTGCACTTCCCACAGAAGCAGTCATTTCTCTGCAGGAGGAGCAACAAGCTGCACAAGCCTCCATTCCGACTACTCTACATTCCCTAAAGACTTCTGAAAAAAAAATTAAAAACACAAAACGTACCTCGTCAACTGTAGTGTTACTGGTGTTCTCTTTGTCGTCAATTGGCTTCCTGATAGTTAAGAGTCGGTACACAAAGTTAAACATCATACAATCACCTGGTGAAAGAGTGGCGCTCCCAAAGCTAGTGATTCTAATTAAACCTGTTGGACTATAACCTGGTGTTGGGTGATTTTTACCTTAACACAACACCAGGTTATAGTCAAGTAGTTTGATTGAGAAGCTTTCGTAGCACTGCTCATTCATCAGGTCGCAACTGAAAGCTTTCAAATAAACATGTTGTACTGTAAGCTGGTGTTCGGTGATTTTTAACTTTGTACACCCCCGTCCGATTCAGGTGGCCCCAAATCACGAATAGGTATAGGTGAACGTATTTGATAAGAGTGGAATACCCGTTATCTCTTCACATGAATATTGATCGAAGTTCAATATTTTGGCATCGGTATAACCTCCATAATGTCTGGTTTGGCGTAGCCCGAAGTGTAAAGTTAAGTTTCGGTCAAGAGTGACATGTCTCATTAATTGGTATTTTGGAATTGAGATGTGAATAGGATTTTCGGGATGAACAATGGTTTCATGAAGTTATCTCTTTTGTATATATTTTCCTAGAACTGCACTCAGCTGCATCATTTTCAAACTTTCAAATTATTGAGACGTCCAGAGTTTTGCTGAAATATTTTAATTTTGCTCAATTATACAGCACACAATTATTAAGGAGTGTAGATAAAATCATTTTCCTCCATTCCATTTCAGTTTGTCCTGTTGTCTCTCGCCATACCTTCTTCGAAATGTATTCTATTATTTTTCTCTACACTTTTTTTGTCTATTATTCTGGCAATCTTGATAATTTTGACGTGTCTACTGCCAACTTTGACGATTAATTTCTGTTTCTTTGCCAATGACATTTTGATTCTAACTATGAACCTTTCATCCCAATAATCACGGCAACAGGAAATGTGATATCTACTTCTGGGCTACAGCCAAACCCATTTGACAAAGAAAATGTATGGAAACAATGCAGTAAGAGGATTGCAAATTTGGAGACAAATTATTGAAAATTATTGTGTCAAAGTTAAAACGCTGCCTTGCTAGAGTATTGAGTGGAAAGTATGCAGAAAATCCACATTCCTGTATGTGTCGCGGGCAGTGGTCCCCAGAGACAGTTTTAGATTGACAGTTGTCCTGGTGGAGGAGACTTCAGCATAGTAACAATCTATTGATTGGCTTTTAAGGATATGGTTACATGAAGATAAGCATAGATAAAGTAGCGGAGTCATCGAGCCTGTGAAGAGACAACATGACCTTTCTCCTTTACCTCTGACATTGGTGAAAGAGGAATAAGAGAAGGGCAATAAGATCAATAGCAGGTGATGTCAACATCCCACAAGCATTGTTGTTCAATTAAACGTTCTGCAAAAAGGAGTGTTCTGCATCGAGCTGTTGTTCAGTGAATGTAATTGATGTCAGTCTGCATGGATGCTAACACTGTCGCTGGGGAAGTATCCTTCTTCTATAAGTATGGAGCTTTTTTCAATGTATTATCGCATTGTGCCAGCAGCGACATCATCATCAACACAGTTGGGATCAGCAGCTCCGGAGAGAGGGAGAGTTCAGAATCTGAGACCAACAGACTGGAATGTTCCAACAATGTACATGGGTTTGTCCTGGGCTCTTTACTATCTTTCTCGGGATTGGGGATATTTCGAAAAGTGGATGGATGCCGCACTGATGATAATTAGGGCGGGTTACTATCCTTTCCTCGCTATTGTTGGAGTACCTGGTAAGTCTATCTTTTTTCCATTTGTTAATTCTGTGAACCATTGTGATTGACATAACAATATCTGTCGTCTATAATTAGTAAAGGCATAAAATATTGCATTTGCTTTAAATCATAATCTTCATTCCTTTTCCATGAATTTCACACCCTTCACATGCAAACATCCGAGAAGGAAAAAAAAACTACTCACAACCATGGAGGGCCTATTGTGTCCTGTTTTGATTTATATCTCAGTACTCCCGCTGCCTTCAAGCCTGTCCAATACCACCTCAATAATATACCCAGTCTTCACGTCTACCTCACTGCTGGTTCTGAATAAATGCCATCAAAATCCTTCCGGATGCAATTCACTTCGGGACATTGTTACACGAAGGAACATTCTGATCAAAAACTTATTCATGTCTGGATCTGGACCTCTGCCTGGTGGAAAGTATGACGGCAGTCTGATTCTAAAATAAGGTGGTCACAGCTTTGTGTCACGTCTTTTAGAATAACCTGTGACTTCACACTTGGTAGCGGCCCGTGCTTGTACTGTCAATGAAGTGACAGTTTCATTCTAAAACTTTCTCAGCAGGAGTGGGCGCCAAGTCCATCATCTCACATGTGCTGCGTCCCGATGTATTCGCTCAAGGATGGGAAGCCATTGTGCCCCCGAGCTGATGGGAATATATTATTTCTCTCTCCATAGACGAAGATTTAAAAAACCTTACTGACAAAGCATGCGACAAACTGTCGACTGAAAATCAGAGACTGGGGTAGATTACAATTAATAAAGAGAAATTGCTTTAAAAATCGATTACAATTGAAGATGGGTGAGTTGCTGCACATGATGAGCTCCATCCCAGAGTATTTATGGAGGAGACAATAGAGCGATTCATACAGCAATAAAATTGACAATAAGGTCCAAATTTTCCAGTCCCATCATAGTCTCATATTAACTTACTGCAACCAAACTGCGCTTCCAGAATCTTATCTAAATGTCTTTTAAACGTTGTAACTACAAGAAAAAAATATTAATTATTCTTCAAAGTTCTTTGGAGTCTGTAAATTCTGGTTCCTTAAGACTGGAAAGTAGCTGTAAATATTTAAAACGAGACTGGTATAGGAATGAAAATGGGGCACTTCATGTCTGTTGTAAGGAAAATATTCAAATCATTTTTAAGGATTGTGATAACTGCACACATGGGGTATCGCGATGAATCAGCGTCGATTCAGGAAATAATCTTTGAGAAAACCGTGGAGTTTTGTGTTTTTGAGGCATCCATAAATGAGAACCAGTGGGAGTGTTGTATTTGAATTTGCTGAAGACTTTTGGCATGGGTGTTGATAGTCAGAAAAAATAAATTTGGATCCATTGGATAATAATGGAAGGTACTACATGGACTGAGAATTGTTTAGGTGAAACAATGCAGAAATCAGCGCTCATTTCTGAACTTCAAGAGGTTACTCACGGAGTACCAGGTGAATCATATCGAACAATTTGCAAGGCAACAAATTACATGGAGGTGGGCAGAAAATAGTTTACGTCTCATTTAGTATTGATAAAATGGTGCGTGTTTGGGAAATATCGTTTTCCAAAAGGACCTGAATGTCTTTGAACATGTGTCACCAAACACAGTACATCCATGGGAGTAAGTAATGATGGCAAGAAGAGTTATGTTGTATTTCATTGTAAGATGATTCAAGAATGTAAGTATAGCCGTCTTCCTACAGTCATAGAGCTTTGATGAGAGAATATTTGGGGTAAAGCGTACTGATAGGATCTCCTTTGTAACGAATGATCACTTTTCCACAGACACAAATTAAACGAGTATCACCAGACTAGTCCCTAGGATTATAGCACCACGAGGAGAGAGTAAATAAATTGAGAGTTTAATCCATGGTGCTGTGTAGGAAGAGATGATTGTGTTGAAACTTGAGGGTCGGAGGTGATCAGTTATTTCCAAAAGAGACATTGTTCGTGTGAGAAAATTCATACTTTACTCTGGATAGTTAATTCCTAATACTTTGTGTGTCTCTGTAGAAGCTCACGTCGATTGAGAAAGGAGTATGAACGAACTCCCTGGCATTAATGTGCATTGGGTGTGTGGCACTGCACTGAACGTCATGTTGTACACAATCCCAACCACAGCCACAATATCTTCCTTCAGGAACAGTTAGCCATTCCCACTAGCTTCTGACCCGCATGGAGCACATCAGTTTGTCTTTTCAAAGATGCAAGGTGCCTCTTTCAGATTTCAAACAAAGCCTTGCCGTCTCTCCTCAGTTTGGGAAAACCACGATTATGCCCCACCTGTGTGTACCACAAGCGATGGAGCTACGATGAACAACGTGGGACACCCAGTCTGTGCTGCCTCTGCTCCATTTCTTTGTCATGCTGGAATATCAAATACCTCATTCTGTCCTTGCACAACTGACGCAAGGAATTGTGTGGCCTCATTTTGATCCTGTGCATCTTTCTTGAGGTGTTGAATAATTTCTTCCTCGTTCAATTGGATAGGACTAATGACAAGATTGGATTTACCCTGGTTCCTTTTTAACAGCTCGATGTACTAACTAGTGTGACAATGCTGTAGTTTTAAGAGGTTGTTTTGTCCTGGTTTCTTTTAAGAGAGAGATTGAACGAGAGGTGAAAAACTGGCTAGTTAGGAACACAGAGTAGACAGCTTTGTGTTGCATTGGGTTTATTTTAAAGCAGCCTGAATTGATGTAGCCAACTCGCACACATTAGAATGTCCGGTTTTGGTTCTTCAGCAATGTCAGACATTGTTGGAGTTTTAACAGAGTTGAAAGTTTTAATGCATACATCTTGGCCTCTACTATCTCTCAATTTTATCTATATGTTGTTCTTTTTTTCCTACTGGACTGGAGAAGTGCATATGGCAATCTGTGTCTCATTTCTCCTTTTAACAAAGTGGATGGAAGTGTTTATGGGATGTTACTGTTTTGGAACAGTTAATTAATAGCAGTTAATATACGTGTTATTGTTACGTTTTCCAACAGAGTTAAGCTATTCTAAATTTCTTTCGTTGGTTGTATTTTAGGTACAGTTTTTAAATAAAATGTGTTCTATTTAATGTCAAGTAATCTGACCAATCACATCACATCTACAATAGGCACTTCAAATTTGCCTTTAAAATAACAAAACATTGAGTTTTAGGCCACCTTCCTGAAATACTTTTCAGGGTGTCTTGTCTGTTCCATAACACTAGCTCTCTTCCTGCGCAACAGGCTGGAGGGACGGAATGGGCTAGCTCCCTTCTTTACTGATAGTTTCGATGAGCGGAAAATGTGTTGCTGGAAAAGCGCAGCAGGTCAGGCAGCATCAAAGGAGCAGGAGAATGGACGTTTCGGGCATAAGCCCTTCTTCAGGAATTCCTGAAGAAGGGCTTATGCGCGAAACGTCGATTTTCCTGCTCCTTTGATGCTGCCTGACCTGCTGCGCTTTTCCAGCAACCCATTTTTCAGCTCTGATCTCCAGCATCTGCAGTACTCACTTTCTCCTGATATTTTCGATGAGCCAAATGGCTTCGTCAGGTCCCTGAGAAGCAAATGAACTCCTCCTTTTATCATGGAAATGCACAGAGACAAAAAATGCTGTTACATGACGGTTACCTCTTCTTTAACACTAGAAGTTTGAATAGTGTCCAGGGCTTGATGCAAGTGGATACAAACTGCTTCAGGAACTAAGAGGTGGCACGTCGCTTTGAACATTGTGTAATCTTTCATGAGTATTCTCACTTCTGATCTTAAGCTGCAGGGGCAAGACATTGATAAAGTAGGTGAAAATGTTTGTGCTGAGTGAGCTACCTTGAGAATCTCCTGCAGACGCGTCACAAGACTAAGAATGTTAATGTCCATGAATCACAATATTAGTCCTCATGCTTTACGTCACTCCAGCAATGGGGATTTTGACAACCGAATCGCATTAAGCTCAATTTGTTCAAGTTCCTTCATGCTGTCAAATGCTGTTTTGATAACATGCTCATTCACGGTTACCTGTGCTTTTGTCTTCACCTTTTTTACACATATCAGTCGGTCATGAAGAAGGGTCAGGGAGGGTTTTCTTCAAGCAGAGGTTTGCGAAAATCAGAAAGGTTCTATTCCAAGGAATTAGGGAATGAGATTACTGGAAGTACTTAAAACAGACTTAGAAGGAATTTGCCATGTCAGAGACTTTATCGTGATGAAGAATTGGGAATTAAAGAGCATGTGAGACCTCGAGCAGATCAGCCATGATTTAAATGAATGGCGTGGATTGGGGACCAACACACTGTTCCTGTTTCTGATGTTCTCACATACTGTTATTAGAAGGTTAGTGGTTGCTATTTTCCTGGGATGTCTATTATTGAATGTTGCAGTCAGGGAGACCAGAGAATTTTATCAACCATCGCCTGGTGAGCTATGGAGCCTATGTACAAAGTAAATCTGAGTTTATCACATGACCAAGAAATGAATCACATACTGCAGCGAGGGGATTTGTAAAGAGAGATTTGGGATTTCTTTGACAGCCAGAGTCGATTTTCATCACATTTACTAAACCACCGAAACGGTGTATGACAATTTTATTTTGCTGGAAGCTCTCCTCTTCTTCTGTACACCAAGGTATAGGAGTAAGTAGCCTCCAACTGTTCCTGTGTCGCCGGTTTGAACGGCTGAATGGAACGGAGGAAAATAGGACTGTAGAGCAGGAGTGGGTCATTCGACACTTTGAGCAGATTGCACATGCACTAAGATCGTGGCTGATCAGGTTCTGGTCTCAGTCCCATCTTCCTGTCTGTACCATTATCCGTGACCCACTGTTGTGTCAAATACTGAAATAGTTCAACGTTGAATAAATGTAAACAAAGAGAAACAATAAATATCTGCGGAAGACAATTCTCGCTTCAAAGTCCATTTGCGAGTTTCTCTTAATCCCTGTATGAAACACATGCAGCATGGAAACCGACCTATCTGTCCAAATCGTCCCTGCTGAAGATATCCTAACCTATTCCAATCACAATTGCAAGCAATTAGCCAATATCTATATAGAGTCATAGAGTCATAGCATGGAAGCAGACCCTTCAGTCTAACCCGTCTATGCTGACCAATCCGGTCCCACCTGCCAGCACCCGGCCCCTATCCCTCCAAACCCTTCTTTTACAATATACACATCCAAATGCCTCTTAAATATTGCAATTGGACCAGCCTCCTCCACTTCCTCTGGTAGCTCATTGCATAACAGTACCACCCTCCGTGTGAAAACGTTGCCCGTTAGGTCTCTATTCTATCTTTCCCTTCTCACTTTAAACCTATGCACTCTAGTTCTGGACTCCCCGACCTTAGAGTAAAGACTTTGCCTATTTACCCTACCCATGCCCCTCACAATTTTGTAAAACTCCATAAGGTCACCCCTCAGCTCCAGGGAAGATAGCCCCAGCCTGTTCATCCTCTCCCAATAGCTCAAATCCTCCAACCCTGGCAACATTGTTGTAATTTCTTTTCTGAACGCTTTCAAGTTTCACAACACCTTTCAGACAGGAAAGATACTAGAATTGCACGCAATATTTCAGCAGTGGCGTAACCAATGTCCTGTACAGCCGTAACATGACCTCCCAATTTCTGCATTCCAATAAAAAAAGCATACCAAACGCCTCCTTCACCATCCTATGTATCTAAACTCCATTTCATGTACCCGTCCAGATATGTTTTAAATGTAATTGTACAAGCCGCCCCCATTTCCTCTGGCAGCTCACTTAATATACGCACCACCGTCCACCTGAAGATGTTGCCCATAAGGTGCTGTTTCAATCTTTCCCCTCTCAACTTAAAGCAATGATTCCAGTTTTGAACACCTTCACCCCGGGGTAAATGACATTGCACATTTAGTCTCAATTTGCTTCTCGTGAGTTTATGAACTTCTGTAACCCCTTAGCCTCCGACACTCCATAGAAAATAAAAAGCTGAACCCTACGCATCCTCAACCTATAGATCAAAGCCTCCAGTACCGGCAACATCCTTGTAAATCTTTTTTACATCCTCTTAAGTTTAGCAGCATATTTCCTTTAGCACAACTACCCGAATCTTATTCAGTGATCAGAAAATTGCCTCACAAGTATCCTGTTTACCTGCAACATGCCATCGCAACTCCAAGACTTAATGTGCTGACCAATGAAGCCAAGCGTGCCAAATGACTTCTTCATTATATTGTATGCCTTAGACTCCAATTTCAAGGAACTATGAACCAGCACAATAAGGTCACTTTGATCCGCAACACTCTCCATGAACCCACCATTAACTGTACATGTCCTGCCCTGGTTTGTCTGTCGAAAATGCAAAACCTCATTTATCTAAATTAGACTCCACCTGCCACTGCTTGGTCCATTGCTCCATCTGATCAAAATCCCATTGCATCCTAAGACAATCTTCGCTGTCCACTACACTACCTATTTGGATGTCTTCTGTAAACTTGCTAACCATGCCTCTTAACAGTCACATCCAAATCATTTTTACAGTGATTCTTGTGGCATTCCAACTGGTCACAGGCTTCCAAGTTTGAAAAGATGCAATAATCCTCTACCACCATCGTCTTTCTTCTGCCCTTATGCCATTTTTGTATTCAATTGGTTACATTCCACGAATCCCATGTGACCTAACTTTAAAAATCTCTTTTCTATGTTAAACATTGTCGAAAGCTTTGGGAAGTCCACATAAACAACATCCAACAACATAGCTGTCATCAATCTTCTTTTACAACTCTTCAAAAAATCCAATCAATCATTGAGAGACGATTACCCACGTGCAAAACCATGTTGACTATCCCTCATCAGTCCTTGCCATCTCAAATACATGTAAACCTTGTCCCTCAAACTCCCCTCCAACAACTTACCCAGTCACTGGTCTTCAGTTGCCTGATTTTTCCGTTCACTGTTTCTGTTTCTCGTCCCACTATTCCACTGATCAAAATAAATTTTCAATGTAGCCAAATTGGAGGTATGGTTAGTAATATCGTTCGGAGACTGGGTCAGGTTCAGTGTTGGAAACAAGTCAGCCAGATTTCTTCAATATGCTAAAATTGCCAGGTTATGACCAAAGCAAGTTATTCTAAATATGAGAATGAGAATCAGCGTAGGTATTGCAAAAATATACATTGATGCTTCTCTTTCTAAAACTATTCTGGAGTATACACACACACCCCGCACACACACAAACAGACCGACAGTCAAACAGACAGACCGACACAAAAACAAACACACATACATACACACACACACAATCTCTTACAAACAGATTCTCACTCAGGCACACATGCACAAAGGCACTCAGACACACACTCACACACAAAAACTCACGCACTGACACAGACTGATGCACTCACGAACACACACCAATATGTTCTGTGATGGACAAGGCCAGTCCCGCATAAAATAATTTAAAATGGTAGGCTAAACATTATATTTGTCCTTATTTTAAATGAAGATATGAAGTGCATATTCAGGGTATGATGAAGATGGTCAAACCACTCGAATTTCAGCAAAGCAGAACTTATTTCAATACGACATTTGAAGCACGAATAAAGGAACACAGAACTCAGAATAACTTAACTATTTGAGAACTCAACTGACTCGATTCAGGAAATTAGCTAATTAACTGCTCCAATTCCCGCAACATCCTGTAAACATACCCATTGGCAAAAGTTATTTTCAAACAAAGATTCGTACAGGCAGGAGAGATGTCAGAGAGAACACATAGGCAAGAATCAGTTGCTGAGACATGGAATCTTTTTTTTTCTGCAGCAACTTCTCTGCTGCCAGCAGCTTCTAGGTTATAATTGAACCAAACTAGAAAATAAATCTGAACTGGGTGAATTGGCCTCTGCCCTGTCGTTGTTAAAGTCGACATTTCGGTAGCTCTACTTTTACGAACTTCCTTAGAGAACAAGAAACACGGACAAAATAATCTTGTTAAAATGAGAACATCATCACAGTTCGTAGTCTATCACGCACACACGCACACATATATATCCCCACCAAACTATCTTTCTCTCACAAACATGCGCACACACACATACACATTTCTCATGATGAACAGAAAAATCTAAATATGCAGAGAGTTAACTTGAAAGAACTTCAGCTAACTATTGGTTGAATTTAAAACAGAAGGAAAACTAAGAGATTAACTCAAATGTTATTCTGCCTCTAAAGTTATACTGCTCACAAACGCTGCTGTCAACGGGATTTCCTCTTGGAACAGTTGGATTTTGCTGAATTCGCTTTGCTTCAGTCAGTGAGAAAATTTCAATAAATACTCATCAGGAATCCTCCACGAACATTAATCTTGTAGAACAAAGTATTTTAGTTTGCACACATTGCTTTGATGAGGACCAAGGAAAGAGACAGGCAGCGTGAGGGCTTTTCTTCTTAGAAAGGATACATTTCTTCCCTTTCACACAATAATGTTACATGATCCTAAAGGGGACCATGTGAGGTCTCCATGAACATACTCCGAACTGCATCACCCCATCACATTTCCTGTTCCATGTAGGTGTATCATTGCTGCGGTTGTACACAGAACGACCTTAGCAAGAAATCTCCCCACTTGAATTGAAGATGTCTTTCGATGTGAATATCTTCACAATATCTGTGTTAAAATTAAAGCATCGCGCTCTTAAATTACTTATCCTAGTTTTATTCTCGCAAACAAGAGGAAATATCCATTAGGTGTTCACCAACTACACTCTCCTCACTAAACATGATCAATAAGGGCATTTCTCACTCTCAGATCTAAACAGTTAACCCTTCATAACATCATGCCTTTGTCGCAACAGAAATATTCTTGAAAAGTTTCAAAACCAATCGTGTTTTTTTCGTTTAGGTTATCATAACCTCACACAGTGCCTCAGATGTGGTCTCAGCAAATCTCTGTGCAGGAGCAGAAAATAATCCCTAAAATCAAACTCAATATTGTGTTTTTTTTAAGAAAGGCATCTTTTCATTTGCCATCCAAACCATCTGCGACTTCTTCAGAAAAAAATGATCCGATTTATGTAACAGGAAACACGAATCTCTGTATACCACCGAATTCTGAAACTTCTCTCCATTTAAATAATTTACTGCTGTTTTATTCTTTCCCCAAAGTACAAACTTCCCATCACCGCCATTGTGTTTTTTTGAGGCTGAAGGTTTGCTCAATAAAGTTCCCGATCATTATGCCATTGCAGACGCTTTGCATTCACTTGAAATCTTATTGATTGATTATTCTGGTGTACTCTGGTGGCAAATTGATCTCCCATTCATTTGGACCCTTCATCCAAATCATTAGGCTACACTGTAAATTGTTGATGATCTCATGTTGATACACGAGACACTCCGCTATTGAAAGCTTTCCAACCGGAAAAATAAGTAATCGTCCGTACTCAGAATTTGCTGTTAGCTAATCAAGGCTCCCCTGTACCTGTGTAGAAACCTAGAAAGGTTCCTTGGACTCTTCTTCTGATATATAATGTACTCACTTTTTAAAATTACTGATCAACACTTTAGAGAAGCAGAATGGTCTCCTTCTGTCGCATTGCAATATTCCTGATTGGCTGAATGGGAATTTCCTCAACCTTTGTAACAGCTTAGAGGTGTGAAGTGAGAGAGCAAAGTTTAAGTTAGGTACAGCACCTGGTCTTTCGGCCCCTCGAGCTTTTTGTTCTATGTAGAAAGATTATGTCTATTCTGATTGCGGCTGAACTCCGCTTTCCCTTGTATTCCAAAAAGAAATCTCACTCCTATCCATCAAAGGTTGGTCATGCTCAGCCTTGAACATCTAAGTTATACAGTCTTCACTGTTTACTGGTGATGGGGACACCACGGACAGCACAGTCCGATCGATAATCGAGCATTCTTAACTTAATCATAAATGGGAAACCCCTTAGTATTAACGTTTGCTAACCGCAAAGCAAGTTAACTCTTCTTTTGAGAAAGCTGGGCACATCAAACAGGGGTAGAATTGAGCCGTTCAATTCCGCAAAATTATCCAATATGCCAATTAACTCTGTTCAGTAAAGTATTTACTAAATTCTGCATTTTGAACGGTTAGCCAGAAAGACAAAGTGCACCAACACAGACTGCCCTCAGATCTGTTTTCTGAAAAGTACATTATCCATAAAAGACCAGTGAAGCAGAAGACGGAACAGAAGAAAATGGGAAGATACAATGGGATCTTCAGCTGAGATCTGCAGCTGGCTATTCTTGAAACTTGTTTTTTTTGTCATACTTCAACGATTACGAGTCGAGTTGAGCTTTTTTGTGTTTATGGTTTAAATAAGCAGAAGGATTTAACTTGTGTTATAAAAGCAGTGAGGCCCCGCCCTCTTCTGCTCCTTCACTCACTGAAGCCCTGGTTGCTTTGACCCACTTGGGACACGGGAAGAGATCGTATTGCATCACTATAAATACCACAAACACGCCACTCATAAAGATACACTCAAAAACTAACAGGCATACATTTAGAGACAGAGCCAAATACAGACACGCAGGTGCACCGTGCACCGTTGAATGCGAAAACACCAATACAGGTGTACAGAGTCTGTCAACATTAATGTTGCTCCATGCTGATATTTCATTGGTTTTATATGGTATATCTCATTATATCTGTTGTTCACTTGGTAGCCAGTCACTACTCATTAACTGGTTCGGCAGGGCCTGTTCCAACATTTTTGTTGCGACCTGGGACCTGTTTATCAGTATTTCACGAGCTCATACAGTGAGTGCGTCAATACTTGAGATGTTCTATGGGACTGTGACTCCAGAACAATTCCAATGCTTCTGAATGGCAGAATATCTGGTAGAAATGTAAAGTGTGTGGAGGATATTGTGGAACTGCAACAGGACAGGGACAATTAAGTTTCGTGTTCAGGTTCACAGAACATGAGAATCAGATTAGTGTGAGGCGATGCACTTTGACAGGAAGAATATTAAAAACTAAACAATAGAAAATAGGATGTCCAATTATAAAGGGGGGCAGGAGCAGGGGGCGCTGTGTACAAGCACAAATCATTGAAGATATCAAAACAAGTGGGGAGCGCAGTAAATATCAAAGATAAGTTATTAATATGTGAGGTTTTTTTCAGAAAGGAGTGTATGAGGGAGAATCCCTGCTCACTTCCAGGGAGCAGGTGGAGCTGATGTGTTGTGAGCCCATACTCATGCCAAACGAGACCATCGAGATAGCATTTGTACCGGCTTGACACAAAAGGGGAATGGCATCAGGGCCATCATTTCTAAGTTGTGACAAGGGAAACGGAACCTGCAGTAGGATTAAGTAAGAATTGACCTTCACTGAAAATTCCTCCTTGTTCAATTTGTGGGATGTTGATGTTTCAGAATCTCTGCATGAATGAATTAGGGTGCGAAGGAGTGCCCTGCTGTTAGTACTGATACTTGTGTGGAGAGGGGGCGAAATGGTGAAGTGTCCACAGCATGAGCGTTGTTCGGGGTTAATCGCTATAACAGAGAGACAGTCAGTGTGAGAGAGCAGCGAGAAGACGGCAAAACTTATCCTGTTTGACCTGTATTGCTATACATTTCTTCAGACGGCAAATACAGCACTGAGATGAGTGGTATGCTCAGACTATATTCGGTGGGTCAGATGATGTTGCCTCCTCTGGGAAGGTAATGTGCCTCCTCTGCCCGAGCCCATCCAACAGGACTTCCGTGCCTCTGTCGACAAACTGCATCCCAATTGCACTTTCCCTTTCATGTTCAGGGTAAACCATGCAGGGCAGCTCCGAATGAGAAAACTGAACCGTGTGTCCATTGGCCTTTTAATGATGGCACTCGGTGAGCACGATCAAGAATGATGTATGGGAGATTCGGGCTGACGTTGAATGAGTGGGAAATCATAGCATGGGATGTATAGGTACCTATGTGACTTGTTAAGACAGCAAAATAATGCTTTGCCTTCTGCAGACTATCTGTTCTATATTCTATGTTCTGTCACATTCAAAGAAAATGGCACTGAGGCAAATTATTGTCCGATTCAGTCCAATGAGTTGAAGACTCTGCTGAGCCAACTTCTGGTTGTAAAGCTGCAAAAGAGATGTTCGTCCAAAACACTGCATCATGTGAACTCACATCAATATTTCATTCATCCATCATTCTTGGAAAAACTGGCTCTTGTTGCAAGATGCTAACGAAATTAGCATCAGTTCATGGAATGCCCTGCCAGTAGCAGTAGTGGACTCTCCCTCTTTATGGGTATTTAAGCGGGCATTGGATAGGTATATGCAGGATAGAGGCTTAGTGTAGGTTAGGGGTGCTTTGATCGGCGCAACATCGAGGGCCGAAGGGCCTGTACTGCGCTGTAATGTTCTATGTTCTCTTTTCTATGAAATCTTTACATCTCTACATTCTGAAACCTGTGAATTCATCTTTTCATGACTTTCTCCCTCAATCTCCTCCTCACTGTCTGTATTCAAAACCCCTGCCAGTGTTGGTATTGAAACTGATTCCTCGACATCTATCTCGCGCCGTGATTGTCACACCCACAGCGCCCATGACAAGGCACAATGGCGATGTGGAGTTGCAAATAGATGGGTGCTGCATATCCTGTCACTTCTAGCATGGGTTCCAATGTTCCTCGTGCAGTTCAGTGATCTGACACAGTGTTACCGAGCAATGCACTTAGGTGATGTACACAGCTCTGCATACTATGAGCATAATTTTTCCTTGTTTGCAGATCAATTCATGGATATTCACAGCTCATCGTACTGGTCAGCTATCTCACCCAGATTTAAAGAATGCAACGCTGTTATCTCTGCAGCTTCCCCGCTAGACAGGTAGCTCGTGCCCTGGTGAGACCGACTCAGTGTTCTACTCTGTGAAGGTTTCCTGGCTATATTGAGCAGTGCACTGTCTGATCTGCATAGATATCTCCTCCGGAATTACAATATCTAAGGTGGATGTGTGACATGGATTGAGAATGTGCTCTGACTAACCATTTCAGATTATCTGAGAGCACATTTATTTTATGTTCTCATTCTTATGATTCGACCATCCAAAATCTCACTACTTCATCTTGTCCTATTCCTCCGTCAAACCCCATATGCTTCAACTAGTGGTACAATCAGTAATTATACAATTGTAACGTGAATATCAGTCCCTCTTGTTATGAAACAGAACATATCCCCTCAAAATACATTAAAATGTAACCGAGACTGGAACTTTCTTTGTATAGGTAAATGTGAGGTGTTGTATTCCAGATGCAATTAGATTAGTCAAACTATTTAAAATTAAGCAAAACACAACTTATTCAAACACACTGGTAAAAATACAACAACAGAAAGGGGAACTTGGCGTAACTTAATTTTATTGAAAACTTTGGCATTAAACCAAGTCTATTCATCCAATAGCATCTGTTTCAATGTAATAACGTCCCATAAATGCATAGTAGCAAAAGTAATATTCAGAAAATAGATGTTCTCACAGGCAGTTCTTCAATTCAGGAGGAAAGAACATGAAATGACAAAACTGGGGGAGAAAGTGTGTGTGCAGCACTTGGGAGAGATGCACTGAATTTTAAACCTGCTTAGACGCCAGAAGTACCTGCTGAAAGTGAACCTGGCTTTGCAGTTCTGTGAGAGCTAGACCACACACAATCATGCAGCCTCTGCTGTTCCAACTTCAAGAAAGACCCGAGGCCTCACAAGTTGTTTGTCCTCTCAGAGATGTGATCCTCATCTGTCTCCCAATCTCTCTCGAACAGGTAACAGGACAGAATGCGCCTCATACAGCCACGGAAATATCACACTCTGTGTCTTACCCTGGCCTTTGCTGCATGTCTCCGTGAATTATTTGGTTCCATGAGTGTGAAGCTGAGAAGCAATGAAATAGTGTGGGTTAAGGCTATGTTCACATTTCAACGTGTCCCATGTGATGCTCCATGCTGGACAGGGCGTTTCAGCAGCTTGAAAACAAGTCTTTGAAAGTTGGGTCTGTGTCTATATGCTGATCGTGTTTATCTCTGTCAGCTGATCGTGCGCCCAGAAACATGAGGAAACTCCTCGAATGTTATCGTAAAGAATGAGGCATCAAAATTTTAGCTGAGGGGCTTCGGACTGACTCCTGTCCTGGTTTGCTGGAGGTTGTGCTGTGAACTGGTTCAGATTTTCAGGGAGACCTCAGAATTTGGTAACCCAACTCTGGACCGAACATGGGAAGTGTAGCTACAGCATCTGAGTGGGAATGCTCTTACAGCTCGAAGTCAGTGTGTGTGGAAAGGGATCTGCAGTATCCACTCCGGGTTTCCCAAAACAGCTTCCCCAGCTACACCTAATCCGGCAGAAACGTGTGAGTGGTCCCTGATTGAACAAGGAGCTGGTAACAGAGTGATGTCAACTCTGTCAACAGAGAGCTTCACACCAGGACGAGGACGGTTTTGCCAGTGAGTGTTAGGGTCACAGTTCAAAGGCATCACAGTTCTATGATCCACAACTTTCCAGACTGAAGTGGGTGACATTCTATCATCGCCCAGTTTGTTGACATCAATTTCACCATTCGGTGATGGAGTATATATATGGTGTACGAGGTGAATACAATGATTTCTCGCTCAGCATAGAGCTTCCGGATGTATCTTTGTTTCCCCAGTATGGCGGTGTTCCTGATTGTATACATGGCTCATGACAACTACAGAAGTATTGAAGGAGTTCTCACTCCATTAATGTTGCAGTATGACCATAAACAGTACGTCATTTTATTGGATAATCACTGTCCTGGCCGCGTCACTGCGACTTCATTCAGAGGCAGTCAGATCCAATCGTCTTCGGGTCCCCATGGAGAAAGAAATGACGGCCTCTCGGATAAAGGCCACTCGCTTGACACAAAGTTTAAAGCATCCTATCCCTCAGCAGTCTCCACTACTAACCTACAATATCAAAATATCCTCTGTGCACTGAGACCAATGGAAACATCAGGGAGTAAAACATCAGAAAGATGGAATAATACTCCCATGAAAAGTCATGGTGAACCCTCCAGTATACACTGTATCACTAATTCCTATAATCTCTCTCCACTTCAGTAATATGCAGCCTTCAATTATTCATGGGAAATTTCACGGAATTGTTGATAATTTTATATTCCAACTGCCAAACTATTATTCCTTCACATTCGCTGTCGATATTCAATTTCATACCCGCCACCATCTATTGACTATCTAATGTTCTGCTCATCTTCGTGTCGTCACCAAACGTGGTTTTAGTACATTTCTCTCCACCTCCACAGTATTGATACAGTATTGATTAGAAAAAGTTGAAGACTCAACACTAGTCACTGTTTTTCTCCACTTGTTGCAATGTGTCAAAACGTTTGAGACTGATTTATCCTGATTGTATGCTTCCGGATTGACAATCAGCCTCGCCCATTCATGTACATCATATTAAAAAGTGTTGAACAAGGTGCGTCAATTGGCAATTCAGCCCCACGTGACTGCTGAGTTAAATAATATGGTCATAACTGATGTCAGCTCAGCTCAGTTCTACTTTCCTAACCGTTGTCCATAAAACTTAACTTACTAAAAGTCCCAGTTGCCACTGCACTCTGAGGTAGCGAGTTTCGCAGATTGGCAATCTTTTGAGACAATTAACTTCTCCTGATCTCGTTTTGTATCTGCTCTGCTTTATCCAAAATATGTAGATGTCCCCACATGTGGAAATATCCATTTCATAACTATATAGTTAATCATCTATAGCATCTGACATACTCCCATTGTCATAATCAGGGAATATAGAACAGAGCTGCTCAATCTCTGCAGAAGACAAACTCCTCATCTCTGCAATCAATCCAATCATCTTCTTCTGAAATGCCTCAAATGAAACTTTATTCCTCCTCCAATAGAGACGCTAGAAAATCTCAGGTTACATTCTCCATCGGAGACAGCGCTGAAGGGAGAATTGATAAGATTATGAGATACATAATTGAGTTGATGGTGAGAAACTCTCCCCTGGAATTGAAATATTTATTACAAGGGAATATGTGCTTGAGGTGTGAAGGAGAAATTTCCAAGGAGACATGAGCAGTATGATTTTTACACAGAGGACGGTAAAATCCTAGAATGCGCTTTCAGGAGCAGACTCGGGACAGATACGATAGGGGACTTTAAGGGGTTTTAAAAAAGCACATGAACATGCAAGGAATAGAGAGATATGGACCGAAGTCAGGCAGAAGCGATGACTTCTATGTGGTGTCCTGTTCGTTAGAACATTATGGGCCAAGGGTCCCATTCCTGTGCTGTGCTGCTTTATATTCTGTGATCTTTCGCAGGATTTTCACGACAAATTTCGGCTGCTGCTATCTCCACTTCAGAGAACGTGGAGAGGTAGGAGGCAAACAGAAAATTCACACAAAGGGGACTGAGTGATGCAGTGACATAGACAAGTGCAGGATTATCGAGAATTAGGGGACACTGTCAAATGAGTGGTTCGTATCTATTATGTTTGGGAGTAGGAGGATGCGAGTGCAGATTTCGAGAAGACGGTGTGTAAAGTTGTTGAGCACATTTACATAAGAAATGAGCACGGATTAATGGTTTTGCCTGGTCTAAGTTTGATCAAATCCCTAGCTCTAGATGAATTGTATCTCACGCCGCTGCGTGAGGCAAGGAGTGAATGCTCTGGTTCAGTTGTTTAAGTATTATCAGGCAACAGAGGAGGAGTCAAAGAACCAGAGAACAGCCAATGTGGTTTCACATGAAAGGAAATCTGGTGGCGAGAGACTGGGCAACTATAGCCCAGTGATTATCAAACCATTGTTAGGAAATCCATTAGAGAAAATAGGGAATGCGAAAATTGATCTCCTTTTAGAAAGATAAGGTTTGACCAGGGTACGTCACGATATTTTTATGAGAAAGAAGTCATGCCTAATGACGTTGACTGACGATTTTTCGAGGAAGCCATTTTTTCAGCATGTTAAAGTCCGAGTTCTTGGAATGGTGCTCCTCCATCAGGTAGCTTTGAAACAGAATCATAAATTCTGTGTCTTGTGATCCTATCTCACCAGCTTCTCCTTACAAATAAACCTGTTTGACAATAACCACATGTTGTGTGACTTTTAAATTTGTCCACGCCAATCCAACGCCAGTACAGCCACATCACTGCTGGATTAGACAATGTTGGATGTAACTTACGAAGTTCCACTTTATGCCATAATATTTTACATTCTTTATCAGTTTCCTATGTGGGGCTTTGTCAAAGGCCATGTTGGAAATATATATAAATAGCTTCACTGCAAAAAAAGCATTAAAATTCATTAGGCATGACTTCCCTCTGAAAAAGATATAGTGACTCACCCCTGTCAAACTTTACAGCTCGAAACGGAGATCAGTTTTCGCATTCCATATTTTTTTCAATAGATTTCCAAACACTGATTTGATGATCACTGCACTGTAGTTGCATGGCCTGACACCACCACTCTTCCAGTGAAGTGAAACCATATTGGCTGTTCTCTGGTTTGCTGACTCCTCCTCTCTTGTCAGATTCTACTCAAAAATTAAAAGTCAAAGTCTCAATTAACACAACGCCAGGTTATAGATCAACAGGTTTATGTCGATGTACTCGTTCTCGGAGCGCTGTTCCTTCATCAGGTAGCTGCGGAACAAGATCATAAATTCTGTGTCTTACTATGCTATTCTACGGTTACCTGATGAAGTGCAGCGCTCCGAGAGCTAGTGCTTCCAAATAACCTGTTGGACTGTGACCTAGCGTTGTGTGATTTTTAAATTTATCTAGCAGTTAAAAGAGACAAACGTTGGTAGAAGACTGTGTGGATGGAGACTATTTTCCGCTGGTGTACCACTGGCATAATGCTGCGTCCCTTATTATTGTGGTATTCATGAATGATGTAGAGATCAATCTGCAGGGTGGTGGAGGCGATAGTTCTAAGTGCGTTTGATGCAAAGGTTTGCCGGGTACTCAGCAGTGAGGAGAAAGACTTATGTTACAGGAAGGAAAGGAATTGATGGAATGGTCAGATAGATAGATCAATGGCAGATGGAATTTAATCCTAATAACTATGAGGTGATGTACTTTGCAAGAAAGAACTGGACAGGGAGTGTTCAATGAATGCCATCACACCACAATGCACAGCAAGGATCAATCTACTGACCCCTAAGGTGATTTAACAGTTTAAAAGTTTAATTATGAAGGCACAGGTTACTGGAACCTTTATTCATCGAGGAATAGAGTAGAAAAGCTCTACATGACATCGGTTAGGCCAAGATGTGTGCAGTGCTGTTTGCCACGTTACAGAAAGTCGGTGATTGTAACGGAGTATGTTCAGAGGAGATTCACCAAGATACTGCCTGTGTCACGAGCATACGTCCATAAGACATGTTATGAACTTGAAAGCTTGTACTCTACATAGAAGTGAGAGTGAATGCTGTGCTGCAATGAGAGCCTACACGAACTGTCTCAGGGAACAATGAAAATTGAAGATACGTAATAATTGTGAAATCGATAGCTGAGTTTGTTGCTGTTTTGAAAACAATTATATTTAAGCACTGAGTTTGAACTATGCCATAGGATACTGAAAGGCAATCGAGTTTGAAGTTACTCTTTTGCCAACATCGGAACAATGAGACAATCCGAGGTTGGAATTTTTTTTAAAAAGGCAGAAATTTTGAAAATCAGGTAGACTAACTGTCATTGAGTCAGACACATGAAAATAAAACAAAATTCAATCAAAGGTACCTCTTCGTAGAAACATATTCTCAGTAAATGAAAGAAGGTTACCTGGGGAAATCTCCAGCCAAAAGAAGAAACACACCACAGGTGATAGCCGCTGTATGGTGTTGAAAGTCATTTAATATAGTTATAATAAGTGCTTTATTGCAACATTATATTGTTATGGAGATTAGGGCAAATAAAAGGGCGGAGGTTGCAGAACCTTTGGCTTTGATATTTATGTTGCCATTGTCTACAGGAATAGTGCCAGAAGACTGGAGGAGAGCAAATGTTATCCCCTTGGTCAGGAAGGGGTGAAGTGTCGACCCTGGTAATAATAGACAAGTGAGCCTTGCGTCGGTTTTTGGTAAAATGCTGGAAAATTTTGTAAGAGCTTGGCTTTATAATTTTTTTGTTGTGGTTCCGTTCACCGAGCTGGGAATTTGTGTTGCAGACGTCTCGTCCCCTGTCCAGGTGACATCCTCAGTGCTTGGGAGCCTCCTGTGAAGCGCTTCTGTGATGTTTTCTCCGGAATTTATCGTGATTTGTATTTGACGCTTCCGGTTGTCAGTTCCAGCTGTCCGCTGCAGTGGCCGGTATATTGGGTCCAGGTCGATGTGATTGTTGATTGAATCAGTGGATGAGTGCCATGCCTCTAGAAACTCCCTGGCTGTCCTCTGTTTGTCTTGTCCTATAATAGTAGTGTTGTCCCAATCAAACTCATGTTGCTTGTCATCTAAGTGTGTGGTTACTAAGGATAGCTGGTCCTGTCGTTTCTTGGCTAGTTGGTGTTCATGGATGCGGATCGTTAGCTGTCTTCCTGTTTGTCCTATGTCGTGTTTTGTGCAGTCTTCCATGGGATTTTGTACATTACATTTGTTTTGCTCATGCTGGGTATCAGGTCCTTCATGCTGCTGAGTTGTTGTCTGAGAGTGGCTGTTGGTTTATGTGTTGTTATGTGTCCTAGTGGTCGCAGTAGTCTGGCTATCATTTCAGAAATATTTTTGATGTTTGGTAGTGTGATTAGTCCTTTGGGTTTTGGCATGTCCTCATTCCGTTGTCTTTCCCATAGGCATCTGTTGATGAAATTGCGGGGGTATCCATTTTTGGCGAATACATTGTATAGGTCTCATTCGATGTAACGACACTGTTCACCTCTATCGACAAAACCCTAGCCAGAGAAACAACAGCCAACCTGCTGGACATACAGAACAGACAACAAGACGGGGAACATATCAATAAAGACTGCATACTCAAACTACTGGACCTGTGCGTCACAATACACTTCACATTCAACAACCAAATTTTTGAACAAATCAACGGCACACCCATGGGCTCACCCATCTCTGGACTCATCGCAGAAGCGGTAATGCAAACGTTAGAAAAAACAGTCTTACCGCAAATTCAACCCAAACTCTGGGTCAGATATGTAGATAATACCTTTGTAATCATTAAAAACACAGTAATAGAGAACACACATCGGATCATCAACGCCGTGCTCACAGGAATACGATTCACTCGAGAGGAAGAAAAGGACAACCAACTCCCATTCCGAGACGTGATGGTACAGAGAACACCGAACGGAGAATTCACCAAAAAACTATACAGGAAGCCACACAAACAGACCAAGTCCTGAACGACGAAAGAAACCACCCTAACACACACAAAAGAATTTGCATCAAGACACTGTTGAAAAGGGCCACATCACACAGCAGTCACCAGAACTGCAAAAAGAGGAAGAAAAACACTTATACAATGTATTCGCCAAAAACGGATACACCCCGCAATTTCAATAACAGATGCCTAAGGGACAGAAAACGGGATGAGGACATGTCACAACCCAAAGGACTAGCCGCACTACAATACATCAAAAACATTTCTGAAATGCCAGCCAGACTACTGCGACCACTAGGACTCATAACAGCACACAAACCAACAGCCACTCTCAGACAACTCAGCAGGACGAAGGACCTGATACCCAGCATGAGCAAAACCAATGTAGCGTACAAAATCCCATGCAAGGACTGCACAAACCACTTCATAGGACAAACAGGAAGACAGCTAACGATCCACATCCATAAACACCAACTAGCCACGAAACGACATGACCAGCTATCCTTACCAGCCACACACTCAGATGACAGGCGAGATGAGTTCGACTGGGACAACACTACTATTATAGGACAAGCCAAAAAGAGAATAGTCAGGGAGTTTCTGGAGGCATGGCACTCATCCACAGATTCAATCAACAAGCACATCAACCTGGACCCAATATACCGGCCACTGCAGTGGACAGCTGGAACTGACAACCGGAAGCGCCAGAGACAGACCACAATAAATGCCGGAGGGAACATCACAGAAGCGCTTCACAGGAGGCTCCCAAGCACTGAGGATGTCACCTGGACAGGGGACGAAACGTCCGCAACACAAATTCCCAGCTTGGCGAACAGAACCACAAAAACGAGCAGCCAAGCTACAAATCTTCTCCCAAACGTTATAATCTTTTAGAGAGGAATAAGTTGACTCAGGTTAGTCAAAATGGTTTTGTTGAGTGTAGGTCATACCTCACAATCCGTGTTCAGTTCTTTGAGATGGCGATCTAACAGGTAGATGGAGGAAAGCGGTTGATGTGGTGCACATGGATTTCAGTAAGGCATTTGATTAGGTTCCCCACAGTTGGCTAATTCCCAAAATACGGGGACATGAGATTGACTGTAATTTAGCAGGTTGAATTAGACATTGGCTAGTTGAATGAAGACAGAGAGTAGTGGTTGTTGGGAAATAGTCATCCTGGAGTTCAGTTAATTGCTGTGTGCTACATGGTTTTGGGGGCACTGCTGTTTGTCAGTATGAAAAATGACCCAGATGAGGGCGCAGAAAAATCGGTTAGTAAATTTGCGGATGACACTAAGATCAGCAGTTGTGGCTAGTCCTGAAAGATGTTGGAGGATACAGATAGATACGCATCAGCTGCATAGCTGGTCGAAGAGATGCCAAATGGCTTTTAATGTGGAAAATCGTGAGGCAATTCACTTTGAAAGGAGCAACAGGAATAAAGAGTAATGGGCCAATGGTAAGATTTTTGCAGTGTGCATGAGCATAGAGATCTTGGTATCCATGTAAATAGATCGCTTAAAGTTGTCACCCAGATTGATCGGGTTGTTTAGATGGTATAAGGTGTGTAAGTGTTTATTCGAAGAGAGATTGAGTTTCGGACCCATGAGGTCATGCTGCAGCTGTGCAAAACTCTGGTTCGGCTGCTCTTCGAGTATTTCGTGCAGAACTGGTCACTGCAATATAGAAAGGATGTTGAATCTTTGGCGAGGGTTCAGAAGAGATTTGCCAGGATGTTGCCTAGTATAGAGTGAAGGTCTTACGAGGAAATGCAGAGAAACTTGAAACTATTTACTTTAAGAGAAAAGAAGGTTGAGAGGTGAATTAATTGCGACATAGAAGATCATCAGAGGGTTAGATAGGGTGGCCAGGAAGTGCCTTTTTCCCGGATGGCGCTGGCTAACACGTGAGGACGTAGTTTTATACTGAGAGGTGATATATGCGGTACAGATATCAGAGGTGGTTTCTTTATCAGAGAGTAGTAGGGGCATGGAATGCACTGCCTGCAAAAGTAGTGGACTCGCCACATTTAAGCGCATTTAAATTGTCATCGGATAGTCATATGGATGAAAATGGAATAGTGTTGGACAGATGGGCTACACATTGATTCTGCAGGGCGGTTTTACGGTCTATGTTCTAATAAGTAGTAGAGGGAAAAGTGTACCTTAGAGTTGTGATTAGCTGTTGTTCAATGTTCGCTTTAGGAGTTCAAGATTAAATTAATATCATTTTCATTAAAAGTCCAATTTTGCAGTTCGTTTTCACTCATAGTTTAGCAAATGACGAGGCAAGGTGAACTTCTCTGTGCGTTCATATTAATTAACAGAAGGTTTCCCCGCCTATTGTTAAAGGTTTAGGGGCTCGGGTTTGAGGTTTGGACAGGTTTAACGAGATCCAGTCTGAGATTTGGACAGATTTGAGTTAGGAATGAACCGGACAGATTTAATTACTTGTCGAATGGTATCCTAGATATTTGGTTAATTGTGCTTGCTTAAATTAAAATGAAAGAAGTGGCTCTTAAGATTGCTATGAGGTTTTCGGTGTTGAAGATGATTTACAAGTTTGCCCAGAGGGTTAGAAAGCCAGAGTAAGCCCATACTTTAAGCATTATATCATATGTTGGAATTGGGTTCAATCGGGGACAAAAGAAAAGCTGAAATTGCAACGGAGTTACTCGAGAGAAGCAGACACGTGCAGTCGAATCAGAAAGACATAAACTGCAATTGAGGGAGATGGAGTTCGAAGATAAAGAAAGGGAAAGAACAGCCGTGACAGAAGAGAGAGAGAGAGAGAGAGAGTCAGAGAGAGAGAGAGAGAGAGAGAGAGAGAGAGAGAGAGAGAGTGAGAGAGAGAGAGAGAGAGAGAAAGAGAGAGAGAGAGAGAGAGAGAGAGAGAGAAGAGAGAGAAGAGAGAGGCGTAAACAGAGAGAATGATCTTAGCTGAGCAAATAGAAAGAGAAGAAGGAGACACAGAAAGATCCAGGCCAGGGAGAGAAAGAGAGAGAAAATAAATCGATAAGACAGAGAATTTGAACTTCAGACGATGCAAAACAATCAGGAAAGTCACGTTAATAGGATGGAGATGCAGACAGAAGTTCGTGATATATGCAAATGTGTAGAAGTATGACCACAATTTGATGAGAAACAAATAGATTTTTTAAAATTCCTTTTGAACAATTAGCTGAGCAGATGGTGTGGTCAGATAACTTGTCGGTAATGCTAGTTCAGGCTAAGCTGGTAGGCAGATCGAGTGAGGTATTTGCAATGCTGTCATGTAAGGGGTCAAGATATTATGCAAATGTCAAAAGGCTATTTTGAGTGTTCAGGATACGCAGAAGCGTATAGACAGTCGTTCAGAAACATAAAGAAGAAACCACGTTAGACCTATGTTGAGTTAGAAAGAACTAAACATTTTCAATTTGATAGATGGGTGCAGGCCTTAAAAATAGGTAAGCGGAAGACAGATTTTGCTCGAAGGGAGATGGAGGAGTTCTTTCTTGAAACAAATCACTCCTGGGGATGATAATAATTCACATGGATGAACAGAAGAGCAGCAGAGATAGCAGGTGATTATATGTTAGTGCATATGGCAAAGTTTATCATCTGGCAGGAATTTCATGCAGTGAGTGATAGAAATTAGGAGAAAGGAGATCAAGCACCAGAAAACAAAGAGAAGAAAAGACTGGTAATTATTTGGCACGAGTTGTCAAGAAGCCCAATAGGGTGGAAAGGAAATGAAAGGTCTTAGGTTCTTTCACTGTAATGGAATGGCGCTCAGAAGAGTACAGTGCTTGTGGTTTAAGAAAGTCCCTGAGAAACCGTGTTTTCACTTTCAGAAGGTGGGACCCATTCACAACGCCCATCGTTAACGAAAGGCGCTGTGAGAAAAAAAGATGCAGGAAAAGAGGCCATTACTGAAAGTAGTAAAGGTAACGGCAAGAAAGGTCAAGAGTTGCAGTAGAGTCAACAGCCGAGTAAACAGGCTGGTGTGGGCCGGGGTGAGGGGTGGGGCGGGTGGTTTGGCGATAATGCCTGATATCTACAAAGAATTCACTTTTTTTAAAAAACTCAGAAATAAGAGGAAGAGAAGGGAAATAAATTACAGTTTTGAGAGAAAGGGGATCTAATATGTCTCTAATAGTACGAAATGAACGTATTTACACTTTGCTAACACTTTCTCGAAGATAATGGTAACGTTGGGGCAGATGGACATAAATTTAATGTTCCTGAATATAAGTTCAGATTGGAGTGCCAGCTCAAGCCTGGGGAATTAACAGTGGGACTGATTGAACAATGATTCAGTGTCACAAATGCAGTTTGCTCTTCCGAATGATTTAGCAGGATACAATGTGGGAGGGATACTCCTTGTTGTGGAGAAGTCAAACGAAGATCAGTGAATTGAGAAGTTAGAAGAAAAATATCCCGTACGTTTATTCCAGACTGTGCAGAAACACGACCCCACTGTCATCAATCACAGCATGAAGCAAAATTTCAAGAGCAAAATGAAAAGGTTTAGTTAGTGGACATCTTGTTGGATGTCTTAATGCAGGAAAAACCTGAACAGGAAGAGAATCGGGCAGAAGCATGTAGCCCTGAAAGACTGCTGGTCGTACAACAGAAAGAAGAGATAATAAGTGTTTTATGGATTGATGCATAGTCAGAAACAGAACCCAAATAAATTCCTGAGGGCTATTCACTTAAAGGTAGAACCCTAAGACGAAATTTGAGATCACAGTAATTTTAGGCAGAGGAGGCATAGACACCAGATTACGTTTCTGGTCGTGCGCAGACCGCAGGTGTTAAAGTAGCACATGCATTACTAGTTGCAAATGCACCTAGACTCAGACTAAGGTAAACCAGCACTCCTATTGGTCTAAAATGCACAAGGATGTGTTTAACATTTCCCATACGTGTCATCCGTGCCAAACAGCAGGTAAAACATAGATAGTAATAGAAGAAGCAGTGTTATTGCCAATTCGCGCATTTCAAGAACCTTTCACGTGGGGTGTCACTGCCTGTGTAGAGACCCTACCAAAATCTAAAGGTTGGAACCAGTACTCGGTGTCTACCAGAATGTGTCTACCAGATTTCTGGAGGCAATTCTATTGTGGAGTATTAAGACATAAAGGGTATTAGAGGAGTTAATAGATTACTTCATGTGGTATGGATTACGCAGGGGGATTCAGGCAGATCAGGCGTCTAATTTTGCTGCTAGGTTGTCTCAGGAACTCGTCGATAGCCCAGTCATATAGCAAGCTTTCACTTGCCCTTTAAGAGACACGTCCCGCCTTCAACTTCATAACATAAGAGAAAAGGAGACTTAGATTTGTGCATAGTTGTTCAATGTTGAATTTCAGAGTTAAGGAATAACTACGAGAACGAGGGTAGGTCCGATCAAGGACAGTAGTGGGAGATTGTGTATTGAGTCGGAAGAGATAGGAGAGGTGTTGAATGAGTACTTTTCTTCAGTATTTACAAATGAGATGTACCGTATTGTTGAAGAGGAGAGTGTGAAACAGACTGGTAAGCTAGAAGAAATACCTGTTAGGAAGGAAGATGTGTTGGGCATTTTGAAAAACTTGAGGATAGACAAGTCCCCCGGGCCTGACGGGATATATCCTACGATTATGTGGGAAGCAAGAGAGGAAATTGCACAGCCGTTGGCAATGATCTTTTCGTCTTCACTGTCAACGGGGGTGGTACCAGGGGACGTGAGAGTGGCGAATGTTGTGCCCCTGTTAAAAAAAGGGAATAGGGACAACCCCTGGAATTACAGGCCAGTTAGTCTTACTTCAGTGGTAGGCAAAGTAATGGAAAGTGTACTGAGGGACAGGATTTATGACTATCTGGAAAGACACTGCTTGATAAGGGACAGCCAGCAGGAATTGTGAGGGGTAGGTCTTGCCTTACAAGTCTTAATGAATTATTTGAGGAGGTGACCAAGCATGTGGATGAAGGTAGAGCAGTGGATGTAGTGTACATGTATTTTAGTCAGGCATTTGATAAGGTTCCCCATGGTAGGCTCATGCGGAATGTCAGGAGGCATGGGATAGGGGGAAATTTGGCCAGTTGGATAGAAAACTGTCTAACCGGTCGAAGTCAGAGAGTGGTGGTAGATGGTAGATATTCAGCCTGGAGCCCAGTTACAAGTGGAGTTCCGCAGGGATCAGTTCTGAGTCCTCTGCTGTTTGGAAATTTTATTAATGACTTGGAAGAGGGAGTCGAAGGGTGGGTCAGTAAATTTACAGATGATACGAAGATTGGTGGAGTTGTAGATAGTGAGGAGGGCTGTTGTCGGCTGCAAAGGGACTTAGATATGATGCAGAGCTGGGCTGAGGAGTGGCAGATGGAGTTCAACCCTGTCAAGTGTGAGGTTGTCCATTTTGGAAGGACAAATAAGAATGCAGGATACAGGGTTAACGGTAGGGTTCTTAGTAAGTTGGAGGAGCAGAGGGATCTTGGGGTCTATGTTCGTAGATTTTTGAAAGTTGCCACTCAGGTGGATAGAGCTTGTAAGAAGGCCTATGGTACATTAGCGTTCATTAGCAGTGGGATTGAATTCAAGAGTCGTGAAGTGAAGTTGCAGCTGTACAGGAACTTGTTAAGGCCACATTTGGAGTACTGTGTGCAGTTCTGGTCGCCTCACTTTAGGAAAGATGTGCAAGCTTTCGAGAGGGTGCAGAGAATATTTACCAGGATGTTGCCTGGAATGGAGAATAGGTCGTACAAAGATATGTTGAGAGTGCGAGGCCTTTTCTCATTGGAACGGCGAAGGATGAGGGGTGACTTGATAGAGGTTTATAAGATGGCCAGAGCAATAGATAGAGTAGCCAGTAAGAGACTTTTTCCCCGGGTACAACAGAGGGTTACAAGGTTTACGTAAATTTAAGGTGAAGGGTGGAAGGTATAGGGGGCGATGTCAGGGGTAGGTTCTTTACCCAGAGAGTGGTGGGGGCATGGAATGCGCTGCCTGTTTGCGTGGCAGAGTCAGGATCATTGGTGACCTTTAAGCAGCAATTGGATAGGTACATGGATGGGTGCTTAAGCTAGGACAAATGTTCGTCACAACATCGTTGGCCGAAGGGCCTGTTCTGTGCTGTATTGTTCTATGTTCTAACTAGATGCCCTTTTCTAAATATTGGAATTTGGCATTTCTCTGTGACTCATATCTTAATGCATTACACGGCGAGGCTAAGCTTTTTGGTAGTTTGGTTTAATTAACAGAAGGGTTCGTCACGGTGTTGTAACAAATGGGGCCAAACATTCGGCCATTCCGTCCATCGGGTTGTGTCCACCAAACAGTCGTGTCTCGTAAATTTCTCAACACCATTGTCCTGCTTTATTCTAGTAACCGTTGATTCCGTTGGTACTCAAGGGAGCACACTTTCAAAGTGAAGTGTTTGAGGTTTAGAGACAATTTGAGGATTATCTATCAAGCAGATGGTTTTGACATTTGGAAGGCGCTTCCTGAGTGGGTAGTTGTCACGGGTATCCTTACAACCATGAAAAATTCCTGGACGAGCGCTCGTCGTTTCAGAGCATTGACGGCTATGGGTCTCATGCAGGAAAATACGTCTAATGTATATTGTACTGGTGACAGCACAGAATCGATGCTCCTGTGACCGAATGGCTGTATGAAGCTCAATCATGGAACAGCTTCAAGCTACGGATTATTAGGTTTCAGAAGTGAATTGCAAAAGCTTCCAAATATAGGAAGGGTTCGGACGAATATGGGCAGGGTGCTGGCAGGTGAGACTAAATGGGGTTTGGATATCTGGTCGGCATGGACAGGTTGGACCGAAGGGTCTGTTTCCATGCTGTACATTTCTATGACTCTATGACTCTGTAAAACAGTATACCAATCTGAAATTGTAGTGGAGATGTTTGCAGTATCCCGACAGCTTGAAATTAGAGAATGGAAAACAGGAAAATGGCAGGGCTATGACGCAACTATTTCTATTGTTTTCTGCAAGAAAACATTTTTTATAACGCTTTGTAGCAGTACAAGCAAACCTTGGTGCACTGAGAAAGTCAAACTAGAATCAAACCTTTCAATGAACTGTTTTGGGGAAATCATTAGGATTAAAATTCTATAAATCCATAAATCCCCGGAACTGTTAATCTACATTGTTGATTACTAACGGATGTTGCCATGGTGGTAATGACTATGTTGCTTGTCATCTTCCAAATTCGAGATGACTCGGCTGTTGAACTGACAGATATGCTAAAAGGAACTGCAATGCCACTATTTATAAAGAAGGGAGGGAGGCAACATGGAATTGCAATTTGGAGAGCAGCAAAGAAGAAGTCAACATAATGAAAACGTCAACTATAAAGATGCAATACCAGAGAGCATTGAACATTTAATTAATTTTAAACAAGTTGATACAAAAATGTCAATGTTGATTTATTTTTAATTCGAATTGCAATTGATAAACTAAATGGCAAATCAATCAATGAAAATGATAGACGAAGTAGATTTGGATTTTCAGAATAAATTTTGATCAAGTCCCAAGTCTAATCTGCTGTACCTGACTCTGATATACTGAAATCTATTGTGAATGGGAGAGCTGACAGGAAACACAGAGGCGGAATGCACAGTTTAATGTTGGAGTGGAAAGCAATGTTTAGCGAGGTATTCCAGGAAATAATGCTCAGCGCTAACTCTTTCCAATACATAACAATCGTTTGTTTGAGGATGTCAACTGCAATCTTTCCAAAACTTCTGATGCCAGAAAACTCGTATTGTAAATGGGTGAGAAAGATGTAAAGAAGATCCAACATGATTGATACAAGTGTCGTGAATGGACAAATACGTGTAGATGAAGAGCAGTGTGGGTACATGTCACACTGGACACTGTTGGCGGGAAAAAGAATTATCCAGTCACATTTCTGTAACAGCACCATTTCCACATGAGGACCTACCGAAAACCACACTGAGCAATTTTTGCTGTGCTGATTTATAGCTCTGTAAAAGATAAATTCAATTATGTTGACTATTGTTATGGGACTGAGAGGGTGACAAATGCAGCTGTAGGGATTAGTTTTGCCTTTGAAATTAGTTAGAAAATAAATAAGTTCAAGTTAACGATTCGTTGAATAATCAATGTTACAGGTTTCAACATAATTGCAAAACAGTAAGGAGATGCCGGGCATATTTTGTCGAACGAGCTGAACGCATATCTTGTCTGACGAGCTAAAAAAAAGTTAACAATACAAATAACCATAAGCATTGCAAGGTTTGTGAAGGTTTGCAGCTCAGGTTGAGATATAGGGTGTAGGTTTGCTCGCTGAGCTCCACTTGGAGGTCGCCACTGATGATGTTATCTAGACAGGTAATGAAACGTCTGGATAGCAAACCAAAGCTCAGTGAGCAAACCTACACCCTGAACCATAAGCATTATTATTACTTATTATTATAAATAATAAGCATTATTATCATCAGCGAAAAGCAACGAGGGGCATGACGAAAAAGAGTACAGACAATAACTTTCCAATGCAACATATAAAGATCTCAAAGCCCAGAGATTTTGTAATCTGGCCTCAAGATTAAGAAATCGATTGTGCTTGCACATCAAAGCCATATTGGTGGAAGCTCCTTTGCCCCTCTCAACGCTTTACACATTTTTCTCTTGAATAAAAGTTCACCATGTGCCTGTGTCGTGTCTGCATCCAGCGACTTTGCCCCTGGTCTGGGGAATCTTGCTTCGACATTAACCAAGGACATGCAGAACAGAGGGTGAAAGGAAAATTCATTTGTGGTGCATTAAGGCTGCAGCACAAATGGCATGCCGGAGGCAAGATTAATATTTACACGATCAGCAGTATTTGAATTTATAGAATTCCCTTCATGAATCGGATAACATCTGGGAAAATGCTCTTCTTGAATCTCTAATCTGTGTGTGTGTGCTCAAGTTTCCGTATGTTCTCTTTGACAGCAGAACTTGTCGGTGAGCATGGCCATGTCCCGATGGGTCTTTGATAATGTTGGCAGCCTTTCTGTGGCAGCGAGCTGTCTAAATAGAATCCATAGATAGAAGATTGGGTCCCATCATGGTCAAGGTTGTGCACACCATCTTCTGTAGTTGCTTAGCATCCCGGACATTCCAGTTGACATACCAGCCCGTTATACACTCGGACAGGATACTTTCAATCATGCATCTGTAGAAGTTGATTTGGGACATGCCAAATGTCCTTGACCATCTTTGAAAGAAGTGAATAGCTGGTCCTCCTTGACCGTCGCATCTACATGGGAAGTCCAGGAAACGTTGACAGTTATCATCAATCCAAAAACTTTCTGCTTCGACCCTTTCAATCGCAGTTCATTGAAGTCGATGGAGGTGTGTTTTCCTTCTTTCTTTCTGAAATCAATGGAGAGATTTTTCGTCTTGACAACATTGAGAGACATGTTATTCTAATTGCAACGCGTCGCCAAGCTCTTTATCTACATTCTATATTTTGGCTCGTGGCTGTTAGATGTCCGTCCGACTATGATGTAATCAGCGAACGTGTAGATGACGTTCGTTTAGAATTTGCTGCAGGAAATAGGTGTACTCGGGTGATGAGTACACATCCTTGGGGCTTCCAGTGTTCAGCTTTATTGTGGCGGAGGTGCTGATACCTTTGCTCATTGATTGCTGTCTGTGGGTCAGAAAGCAGGATCCAGTTGCAGAGGGTGGAAATGACACCAAAGTCATCGTAGATTAAGATCAGCCTGGAGGGGAATTTAGTTACGAATGAGGAGTTGTAGTCAAACAGCAGGAGTCGGACGTAGATTTTCTTGTTGTACAGGCGTTTCTGGGATGAGTGCAAGGATAGGTTTAGATCCCTATAAACCCGTCACGTCGTTTGGCAAATTGTAGAAGATCGAGGCAGGCTGGGAGACCGGAGTTGATTGTGGGACTTGACCAGCCTCTCAAACCATGAAATGATTACTGACGGCAGAGCCACAGGGCAGGACTCATAAAAGCACATTGCATTTGTTTCCTAGGTATAGGGATGGTGGTGGTCTTGAATCAGGTGGAGACTTCGGTTTGTATGAGGGAGATGTTGAAGATATTAGTAAATATCTTCTCCAATTGGTCCACACAGGATTTCACTGCTTAGGCAAGAACACTGTTCATGCCCGTCACGTTCCTGGATTTGACTCCAAGGTAGACTGCTCTGACATCTGATGTGGTGACGAAGAGGATAGGAATGCCTGGGGCTGTTCGGACATGTGTCAACGCTCCTGTAGTATTCTGATCTAACTAGTCACCTACCCACGAGCGGAAAAAAGCATTAGGTGCGTCAGGGATAGATTTGTCTTGCTCTGCTTCATTTTGTATCATGGAATTTTGCTTCGGCCTTCCAATAGGCAACAGGAACCTGTTTGGTTGTTTTGGGGCTCGACATTGGTCTGGCACTGCTTCTTGGTTTCTCTGATGGCTTGGTAGAGGTCATTTCTGGAATTCCTGGATTCATCTTGATAATTAGACTTGATTGCTGCACGTCTGGTCTTTAGTAGGAATTGGATTCCTTTGTTCCTCTAAGGTACATGCTTGGTCAACACACAAATTGAATTCTTTGTTACACTGTCCTCAACATATTTTCTAACGAAGTTTGTGACAGATGTGGCGTACTTGTCCCGGTTTTTCTGCTGAGTGATTGAACGTCAGACAGTGTACTAATTGCAAGCAGTCCCACCGACACTCTTCTATAGTCACGGATTGCATTGTAACTTCTTTTGTGAAGGGTCCACACGTTTTAGTTTGTGCTTGTAAACTGAAAGAAGACTGTTTGGATTGCAAGCAATTAACTGTGATATCTTTATCAGATTGCCATCAGCCATAGGTGCGCATTGTTCTAACTCTGGCCTATACACCAACACTCGTCACTAAATAACAAATCAGCTTAAGGTAATGTTAGACTGAGGGATTATTCTGTGCAAAAATGAAGTTACAGTCTGTGTTTGTATATTCTGCTACCCTGCTGCTGTTGCCGACAGCACCACATTATTGTCAGAAATTCTCCTGACAAGGAAGGTCGGAGAGTTAGTTCACTGAAAGTATTTAGAGCATTTTTGACTTCGAAATGAATTGAGGGCAAAAAGAATTGATCATGGAAGGGATTTGAGACTCATGGTTTGTTACAGACATACAATATGAAAACAGACTATTCTACCCATGATGTACATAGTTCTTCAACTCAACTAGTCTCATGCACCCATGTTTGATCCACATGCGTCTAAACGTTTCTTATCCATGCATCTGTCCACATGTTTACTTTCACAATTGTAATTGTACTCACCTCTACAACTTCCGAAAAAAAGCTTGTTCTACATGGTTATCACCCTCTATGTGAAGGAGTTGCATCTCAGATCCCATTGAAATATTTCTCCTCTCCCCTTAATCTGTGGACTCCAGTTTTTGACTGCGCTACACTGGGGAAAAGACATTGAAAACTCATCTTCTTTATGCTCTACATGATTTAATAATCCTCAGTACGATCACCCATCAGACACAAATGCAAGAGCGAAAGAAGTCCCAGCCTTTCCCTTTTAACTCAAAACCTTCTGTCTCATTCAGGATCACAATTTTCAATATGTTTGCACCATTCGCATTTGAATAACGTTCTTTCCATAGCCAAGAGACAAGAATAGTATGCAGAATTCCAAACGACACATTACGGTTGTCTTGTACAGCCGTAACAAAACATCTCCACGCCTGTACTCAATGCTCTGGAGGATGAAGACAAACATGCGAAATTCTGTCTTTACTGCTCCCTTTCCTCATGATTCCACTTGCAATGAACAATGCGCCTTCACTCCTCAGTCTCTGTATTCGCCAAAACTCCCTCAGCCCTATCTATCATTAACCGCATCAATCCTGCCATAGTCTGTCTAACCAAAAATAAAACACCTCACATTCATCTGCATTAAACTCCATCTGCCATTCTTCGACCCACTGTCCCAATTGGCCAAGATTGCTTTATACTCTTGCATAAAAGTTTCATTGTATACATTGTATATCATCTGACTATTCATGGGTCCCATATTCTCATCCAATGATCAGCGAAAAACAATGGATCAAGCACTGGTCCTTGTGGGACACCACTCTTGACAGGTCGCCAATTGGAACTCCTCCACCACCCTCTGTCTACTACCATCAATCTGATTATTTACACAACTGGTGAGTTCGCCCTAATCCTATGTGTTCTAATCATACTAATCAGTCTCCAATGCAGAACCTTGTCGATGAATTTGCGAAAGTGCGTGTAGACAACGGCTACTACTCCGCCTTAGTCTTTCTCTTTGTCACTTCCACAAAAACGTAATCAAGCTTGTGAAAAATGATTTCGCTGGAAGACAGTCATGCGGAGTAACTGAAATCAGTCATTGATTTTTCCGTATGTATATAAATCCTGTTTCTCGAAAACAAAGCCCCCACCACAGATGTCAGGCTCCTTGGTTGACTATTCTCTGGCGTTCCCTTACAACATCTTTTTATAGAAGTTATATCACAATATAATCCTCCTTCTAGTCTTCCAGCACATCACCTGCACCTGAGAGCGGCCTCACAATTTCTTCCCTAGCTTCCCCCCAAGTTCCTGAGACACCCTTGATTGCGTCCAGGAATTAATCTGTCTTTATACATTTTAAAAACTCCAGTACTTCCTCTAGTGTAATGTGAACACTTTACAAAACATCACGATTTATTTTTCGGAAATCCCAAGCTTCTATGTCTTTCTATGCAGTAAATATTTTCGCAAAATATTCGTTTAAACTCATGCCATGTCCTCTGGTTTCACACATAGATGGAACAAATGGTCCCATTGTCTCCCCAGTTATGGTTTTGCCAGTAATCTATTGTAGAATCTGTCTGGATTCCTTTTTGAGTTGCCTGCCAAAGCTGTTTCTTGTGTCCTCATTTCCCTCTTAAATGTATTCCCACACACCTTATACTCCTGTCTACTCCTGAATGTGCATCTTTGTTTTTACCAGAGTTGCCTACTCATGTCAGCCTTGGCCTTCACATTAACAAGAACATGCCAGTCCTGTCTCCCATTTGCCAAACCTCCTTTCACCTGCAAACAACCTCCTCCATCACCTTTTGAAATTTCGTGCATAAAACGGTACAAATTGGCCCTGCCACAGTTTAGCAGTTAACCTTATGAAAAAAACCAAAACCAGTCCATAACTATTTAAAACATGGTTATGGTTTAGGGTGTAGGTTTGCTCGCTGATTTGTAGTTTTGATATCCAGACGTTTCATTACCTGGTTAGCTAACATCATCAGTGGTGACCTCCAAGTGAGCGAAGCTCTTGTCTCCTGTTTTCTATTAATATTTTTCTCCTCGATGGGGTTCTGGGGTTTGTGTTGATGTCATTTCCTGTACGTTTTCTGAGGGGTTGACAGATGGCATCTCGATCTATGTGCTTGTTTATGGCGTTGTGGTTGCAGTGCCAGGCCTCTAGGAATTCTCTGACTTGTCTTTGCTTAGCCTGTCCTCGGATAGATGTGTTGTCCCAGTCGAAATGGTAGTTTTTTTCATCCGTGTTTCGGGCTATGAGAGGGGGTCGGGTCTTTTTGTGGCTAGCTGGTGTTCATGAATACTGGTGGTTAACTTTCTTCCTGTTTGTCATACGTCGTGTTTGTGGCAGTCCTTGCATGGAATTTTATAGAAGACATTGGTTTTGTCCATGGGTTGTTTGAGAGTGTTGGTGGGTTTGTGTGCTACGAGGATTCCGAGGGGTCTCAGTATTCTGGCTGTCATTTCTGAAGCTTCTTTGATATATGGTAAGGTGGTTAGGGTTTCTGGCTGTGTTTCGTCTGCTTGTCGTAGTTTGTTCTTGAGGAATCTGCGCACTGTGTTTTTTGAGTATCCGTTTTTCTTGAATACGTCGTATAGGTGGTTCTTGTATGTTTTTCGAATTTCGTCTGTGCTACAGTGTGTGGTGGCTCGTTGTAATAGTTTTCTGATGCAGCTTCGTTTGTGTGTGTTGGGATGTTTGCTGATGTAGTTGAGTATTTTGTCAGTGTTTGCCGGTTTTCTGTATACATAGGGTTGTAATTCTCCTTTGTCCTTTCTTCTTACTGAAACGTCCAGAAATACGAATTTGTTGTCAGTTTCTTCCTCCTTGGTGATCTTAATGCCCGCGAGGGTGTTGTTGATGATGTTAAATGACTCTTCTATCTTGTTTCGTTTTGTGATGACAAAGACGTCATCTGCGTAGCGAACCCAGATTTTTGGTTTGATGATAGGTAGAGCTGTTTGTTCTAGCCTTTGCATTCCCGCTTCTGCTATGAATCCTGACAGCGGAGATCCCATGAGTGTGCCGTTGGTTTGTTAGTAGACTATGCTGTTGAAAGTGAAGTGGGTGGTGAGGCACAGGTCCACGAGCTTCATGATGTTTTCGTTGAAATGTGATTGATGGTGGTTGATGTGTGTGTGATGGTCTGTTCTAAAAGTGTGGCAAGTGTTTCCTTTGTTAGGTCGATGTTTATGGAGGTGAACCGTGCTTTTACGTCGAATGAGATCAATGCTTCGTCTTCCTCTATTTTGGTGTTTTTTATGATTTTTAGGAATTCCTGGGTGGAATGGATGGAGTGCTGTGACTCTTCTACTAGGTAGTTCAGTCTTGCGTGTAGTTCTTTGGCCATTCTGTAAGTTGGTTTACCGGGTAGTGAGACTATGGGACTGAGGGGGGCTCCTGGTTTATGGATTTTTGGTAGTCCGTAGAATCATGGGGTGTTGGCCCAGTCGGGTTTCATTTTCTGAAATTCCATCTTGTTTAATTGTTCGGAATTGTGTAATTTTCTTAGGAGATATGTAATTTTGTTTCCTAGTTGTGGGGTCGGGTCTAGCGTCACCTTTTGGTAGGGATTGTTGTCTGCGAGTAGTGCATTGGCTTTCTCTGTGTAGTTATGGTACCTGGCTCCAATGTGCACCCCCCGTTAACACCTCAGTCATTGGCCCTGCCTTATTTCCCAAGAGGAAGTAAAGTTGAGGCCTGGATCAAATCAGTTTAGTAAAACTCAAGGATGGATTGAGGGGCCAAGTCACCTATTGCTACGTCTTATGTTCTCAAATTGTTGTTTTGAAAAGCCAGTAGATTTTTTTGTCTGGAAGTTCTGTTATTAAATACTACAGTGTAAGACTCTGATGAATTTTGTGATCTATCTCTGAGTGAAGTATGGGGGCTGTATTAGCAAGGAATCAATGTCCACAACATGTCTGACAAATAAAACACTCGTTGTAGACACGGGAAGCACTGCAAAGAGATGATAAGTTGTCACCTTTGAACCCAACCTGGATTTTCCAAAACATTTTCTAACCAATTACCGTATTGTTTCCTATTTTGACTGATCAAGTAACAGTCTGACATCGTCATCCATCTTATTCATTGAGTTTATTCCCTAGCTTTGTTCTTCCACATAAGACGAAACATCCGAAAGTTCTGCCTCTGATGCACTCTCCTAAAGATTGTATCTGGACCAATATGAGCATCTCACATTCTCATGTCAAATCTGTTCATCTTTCATAGTCCTTTCTGCACTTTATAATAAAATTAAACCATTGAAATCTTTAAAAACATACGTATCTTTCATTTCTTTCAATTTCAGGGATCGAACCTGCACATCGTGCATCAGATGTGGTCTCAGTAAAACTCTGTCTAGATGCAGAATATTGTTCAATGTTTATGCCTCATAATCTTGTCGAAAGACATTATTCCATTTAACTTCCTAATTACTTGCTGTTGATGCACAGCAACATTGTGAGAACGGTTAGCCAAGACATTCAAATCCCTTCCGTACCGAGTTCTGCAATCTCTTGCTATATACTCTTGTTTTATCGTACCGTAACATCACCAACATGCCAAAACCCACATCGTACCATTTCTCATGAAGGTTTTCTCTCTAACCTGCCCTTTCTGTATCCAATTGCAGACTCCCAACCTCTGCTTGACAACTTATTGAATGACGATCTCAGTGAATGAGCTATGTGAGCTCCAATCGATTTGGTCCCCTCTTCCAATGCTTTGACATAGATTTAATTATTGATGATCTCACAGTGATTCCAGAGATATTCCATTGGTTACTACTTTACAACCTGAAAATGAACATTGATCGTACATTGTATTTCCTGTTAACTGAGCTACACCATCCTGGATAGTAACGAAGAACGTTTGAATGATCTTTTCCTGTACCGTGTATTTGCTCAAAGTGCTGAATGACTTTATTTTATTCCGGAGTAAATCCTTAGAATGGGACGGTCAACTCCTGTCTCATTGCAATGATCATGAGTGGCTGAATAGTATCTGCCTCAACATCTGTAACAATATTACAGGCTGCGTGAGAGAACAACACATGGTTTGGGAAAATCAAGTTAAAAATGGATCAGAATCCGCCAATTCTCCACCAATAATACTCTGCCATTCGATCATGGCTGATCCGTATCTTATCAGCATTCCATTATCTTCTCACAGTAACATTTGCTTCCTTTATAAATCTGCAATTTATACATTTTTGTCCCATGAACCTACTATCCTGTGTGACTGCACATGAGTGCGTGCGTTCATGTGTTTATGATTTTGTCTATCAGACCTGCACAAGTAAGAGACTTTTTTTGAGAAAGGCATCAAAAGTTGTAAATCACCCATATTTCACAGTTGTTTCGTTGTTCAAGAATGTCCTGAGAAATTCTGAGCAGTTGTCTACGATTCCTGGTGACGTTTCCTCAGCAGAGATAGACAGACATGCCCGTTCCTGGCGTGCATGCCTCCCTGAGCTTTGCTTCAGGACTTATGAATCAATTCTCACTTTTAATTTGGTAAACACATTAAAGCATTCTTGCTTACAGAAAACGCAAGCTAATTCACCTCAACCTTTTCCAAAATGCTTCACTAGAACACTAGCTCGACCTCATGCAGACGATCCCTCCGTCAAACTCAATACAAATGACGCTCAGACAAATTATTTTTAGATTTAACCCAATGAGTGCAAACACTGCTGACCCCACTCCCAGTTCCTGCTAATTAAATATCTTCCTTTCAGTGTTCTGAAACCTGATAACAGATCGCTCCATAACATCGTGTCTCAATCTTTCCATCTCTATCTTTACCCCAAACCCCACCCATTTATTGTTGAAACTGATTCCCACAACATCTCTCTCTGGCACTGATTTCCACACCCACAGCACACTTTGGCATGGCTCAATGCATTTGTGGAGCTGTAAATGGATGGGAGCTGCACATCCTGTCACTTCCCAAATGGGTTGCAATTAATCGCCACGTTGTGAGTGATCTAAGACAGTCATAACGCACAAATTCCTCGGATGTTTGCACAGCTTTCCATCCTGGATAGACCCAAATCCAGGTTATCAGATCGATGCACATGAGTGGTCTGCACAATGCTCCATTCTGGACTGATGACTGCGTTGTAATGAGCAGTACACTAGCCTAATCTGCACAGTGCTCCATACTGAAGAGGCATCTCGTCTGGGCTTCTGGTATCTGGTGTGGTTCTGTCAGGTGGACTGAGAATATCATATAAGTAAACATATTCTTTGATCTGTTGTTTCATCTTCTAATTCTTGTACTTGAATTCTTATGCCAATAATGTTGCAGTTTGACCATGCAAAGTACGTCATGTTGGCAGTATCCACTCTTCTGGCCGCAGCCACAGCTTCTTCATTCAGAAACAGTCAGCCATTCCCTCCATTTTCGGGTCTCCATGTAGAAAGAAAGGATAGCATATTGAATAAAGGCCATCCCCTTGATACACGGTTTAAAACATTCACCTTTTCTTCACTTCTGAACACCAACTAACCTCATTAACATATCCCATGTGGTCTGAGAGCAATGGACACTCTTTCAAATGAACACTTCTGATGTCTGAACCGGTCAGAGAGACCCCTTCAATCCACACTGCACCACGAAGTGCTGTAATCTTTCTCCATTTTAGTTAAATACTGCCTTCATTCTCCCTGAAAAATAAAATTCACATTTCCCTTAGTTTTATTCTATTTATCAAATTTGTGTCCATTGCTTACACAATGTCAAATGTCGACCTTCTCCTGATCACTGAGTTTCCTGCTGATGTTAGTGTCATCCACAAATCTGGTTAGAAAGCTTATGTTACCTTTATCTAATTCGCTGATAGAAGTTGAAAACAGTTGAGGACACGGCACTGGTCAATATGTTACTGCAGTCGTTAATTTCTGTGAAACTGATAAAGTGTGATTTATTCCTCCTTTTGGCAAAGTCACCAGCTCTCCCTCTATTCCTATGCAGCAGCTTTGAAAGGCTTACCGTTCCCTGCTATTTCCAGTGTTCTCAAGTGAGATTAAGAAATTTGTTCCAATTGATGAGTAACTGGCGCACCTATTTGAATGGTCTTGCCTGTCCCTCTTTAACAGTCTTTATGGACTGAAGAGACTGCTTCAATACATGGAAATGGTGCTGAACATTTTAGGACTATCAGTGAACAGCCCTCTTCTGACTTTAGGATGGAGGGAAGGATATTAATGTTGCAGCTGCTGATAGCCCACAATGCCACATGGATGCCAAGTTTCCATTCGCTAGCTCCTATAGAAGAATGTCCACCGTCGCAGGAGGTAGAGTCTCATAACACCTTGGGCGTTATCTGCAATACGAGGCTGATGCTTTCCCTCCTCCAGGACAGTGTGCTGGCTGCTCCTACAGACACTATTAGGGATAGATATAGATCCATCTATGACAAGGAGTTTTTTGAGAACGTGTCCTTCTTGTTGATTCCCCCACCACGTCCCACAGTCCGGCTGCTGTGTATTTGAGGCCTCGTTCAGTTCGTTCAGTGGGGGCCTATGTAGACAGTCTTAGTTATAGACATTGAAGGACTGCACCCAGATTATGTCCAGTGTCATTGTCACCCTCAGTGCTCCTTCTGATTTGTTTTCCACATTATGGAGAACCGAGTTATCCCACGGCATGGTGTGCAGGCAGTAGGTGTCAATCATCAGTTGATTTCCTTGACCATCTCTGATCTGTTTTCATGAAATTTCTTAGGTTCTGGATTCGACACAGGGGAATTCCATGATAACTCCTTTCCTGACTGTATGCCACAGTGCCACTACCAGTGGTGGGTCTGTAACTGGCGGTGGGACAGGATACACCCAGGTTTGGTCATGGGGCTTCAGGAAACATTACCCATCAGATCTGAACCTGTGAGTATGAAGATGTCAGTCATTTTTACTGACAGGTCAATGTGAGGGCTAATGGTGGCAATGGTTCAGGAAATGTTGGGTTTAAAAGCTGAATAAAAGTCCCTCTATCTGAAAGTACGTTGTATTGTCAAAACAGATTGACAAATTCAATGTATGGATTGAGATAAATGTATATGATTTAATGGAATTAGACAGACAAGGCTACAGGGAATTGAATAACAGAATATTTTACAGCTGTGATTATTGCTTAAAACTGAAACAGAGGTGGCAGAGATCTCTGAATTAGGGATGATATCTGCATGATCATAAAAGATTTCTTTTACATCAAATGAGCAAGGAATTGTTTAATCGTGTTGTTTATGTTTACAAAATGCCAGTTGAGTTGAGGGACAGTATGCCAACGTGATTCTGAGCGAGCCTCACCAAACAGAACTGGTAGAAGAGCCATTGTGTTGTGGATCTTTATGACTCCATCTTCTATCCTCGACATTCCCTGGCACATTTTATTCCAGACATTTCCTGGAAGAGTCAGTACCCGAAATTCCCCGTAACACTCTACAATCAACATTCCCCGGATCATTCTATGCCGGTATTCCATGGAGCATTTTATACACCGCATTCCCCGGCACATTCTATATCTTGCATTCCCCAGAATATGCTATAACCAACATTCCCTGGAAAATTCTAGACACGAAATTCCCTGAACAAATCTATGCTCAGTACTTCCCGGATCACTCTATACCTGACATTCTCTGGCACAGTCTATGACTGACATACTCTGAAACATTCTGTACCCAACATTCCCCGGAGCATTCTGTACCTTTCATTGGCTGGAACATTCTGAAACCGGCATTATTTGTGAACGGCCGGGCGTTAGTGAATTGAACAAGAAAAAAGATCCCAAGGGAACGTGCTCTATTCCAGGGAAAAGGAGACACTGATCCGAAGTCAAATCAGTTAAAGGCAGAAAAGGTGAGAATATAATTTCCTTGCGTTTACATTTCTACACGACAGTGGATCGAACACAATTTTGACTGAAAGACAGTAATGACCAACTTCCGTTTATCTTCAAGGAACTGGGAGAGAATCCTTTAGGACAGCAATGTTTTCATCCGCCACATTAGGAAGTGGAAACCGATTACCTGTGTGTGCTCTCGAACAATCCAGTGTGTGGGAATGACCTCTGCGTGTTTAGGAGGGAGAGTTCCTTGTAGTTTACATCAGGTTTTCGACCGTAACTTTAAAAATTACTTTTTATTTATTTCAATTCTAATATTTAATGAAATGTCGGAATATAGTGACTTATTTGACAATCTCACACTGATCTCAATTAACCTGGTAACTTTGCCTCCAGACTGACAGATAATTTATTTGTTTTCATTCTTCAAGTTAACGTAGCGACGATCCACGTCCTGCTTTATAAAGATTGTGGATTGTCTCCATGTGTCAGACGTTACCTGGGCACCATGGCAGTGGCGGATCTACTGGTCATTATCCTCGACCTAATTTTGAGACACATTCCCATTGTTTATCGGGAACAATTTCATTTCCTGAGATCCATCCCCGTGTGTAATATCCACGCCATTCTGCTTTATGCAGCCACTGACTGTTCTGTGTGGTTCACTGTCACTTTCACCTTTGATCGTTTTGTGGCCATTTGTTGTCAGAAGCTGAAATGTAAATATTGCAGTGAGAAACCGGCGGCTGTGGTTCTGGGAACAGTTACTTTGCTAAGCTGTTTAAAAAACATTTGGTGGTATTTTATTCTCACAGGTAAATATCGGCTCAAGAACATCCCCTGGTTTTGTTGGGTACCTAAACATGTTCGATATTCCCTTGTCTGGGGCATAATCGAGTTCCTCCATTACATTCTAACCCCAGCTGTCCCATTTCTCCTGATTCTGCTGCTGAATGTTATCACCGTCAGACACATTTTAATGACGAACAGAGCCCGTAGGAGTCTCCGTGCCCAAATCAATGGGGACACTCCGTGTGACACAGAAATGAGACATCGAAAAAAATCTATCATTTTACTTTTTGTGATCTCGGCCAATTTCATCCTGCTATGGTCAACATTAATGGTGTATTCTATATGGAACCGGATGTATTATATTGTGCATACGTCTGTATATTTACATCGCTTTGTGATGACATTGGGTTTCATGCTGCAGCTCCTCAGTTGCTGCACAAACACCGTGATTTATGTTGTGATCCAGACGAAGTTCAGACAGCAGCTGAAGAATGTGATGACTTATCCCTTCACCAAAATTCATCAATCAATCAGATTCACTAATTAATCAATCCATCCTGGATTTTCTCAATTCACTTCCGTGAAGCAGCCTGTCGCTGTTGTAACAGACTAAGGGTAATGTTGGTTACTACAATCTCATCCCACGGGGATTACAGGAACACTTTAAAATATTCTCTCAACTCAGCTGCCAGTGGGAAAAGGCTCCATCCACTCATTATATTTCTCAAGTTAATTTGTAAACAATAAAAATGTTCATGAAAAAGTATCAAGCAGCAGAAGGAACGACATTTTTTGTCTGTGTACTGAGAAGCTGAGCTCGAGACAGACTCAGCCCCAACTCCTGTTCCTCAGGGAAGGTGAGGGGCACAGGCTTGATCTCAGGAGTTGTGTTGAAGTTACTCTGTCATTGTCTTCACCTCTGGGTCACCCAACCTGACCTGGCTTTGGCACATTTTATCCATCTCCCCTTGTCACTCTCCCTCCATATATCCCTCCCATTCTCACACAGTATCTCTCCTCCTCCAATTTACACACCATATTTCACGGTCCCCTCTGCCCTATGCTCCTTCACTCTCTCCCTGTCTTGCACACACTGCGTAACAATCTCCCTCTCTCAAAACTTCTCCCCTCCAATCATCTATCACTTTCCATTGCTGAATAAGGGTTTCTGCCCGAAGCATCGATTCTCCTGCTCCTTTGATGCTGCATGACCTGCTGCGCTTTTCCAGCAACACATTTTTATGCTCTGATCTCCAGCATCTGCAGTCCTCACTTTCTCCTAAGGTAATGGGGAGTTGAGTTTCTGGTCGTTGCGAGGGTAATAGTGTGGGAATTGGGCCAAATGTCATTGCTCGGGAACACAGTGGCTATGCCACCACTGGCTGTTACGAGCGGCTAAATGTGGGAGTGGAACCAGAGCTGTGGCTGGGGCTAATATGTGGGGCAGCGACAACGGGCTACTGCACACACATTTGGTGGGACCCACTGTCTGTTACTTATAGTAGATAGTGGTTTTGGGTTTATAGGCAATTTGAGTGGATCAAACGGACATATGTAAGCAGTCCAGTGCTCAGGTTCGAGAGTTTTAAGGGGTGTCAGCGTGATAGTGGGGACCTCTGCAGTGGAGTGAGCATGAAGGTTTAGTGTATGGGAGGAGTGAGTGTGATGATAGTTTCGTATGCGGGGGAGTGAGAATAATGGTGGAGGAGTGTGCGGGTTGTGAGCATGGCGGTAGCTGAGTATGCAGGGGAGGAGCATGATAGTGGCGGAATTTGCGGGTGAGTGCTTGACTGTGGAGGAGGGAGTGGAAGCGCTAATATGACGGTGACTGAATGTGTGGAGGAGTGAAGGACAATTTGTTGATGGTGACGACGAGTTAAGCCATAAAAATGTCAGTGTCTGCAGAATGGTACCGGTTGTCTTGGCGTGAGAGGATGAAAATTAGTGCTTGGAGTCCTTTGTCATGGCGGATATTTGTGTACAGGGACTGGAAGTTTACTCGTTTGGGCCCGGAAAAACGGAAGTTATGGAAGATGTGGAGGGTGTGTGTGAGTCCAGAATGTATATGGGAAGCTCCTGGTCTCAGAGGGAGCGGAATGTAGAGAGATGAATTTCCCTGTCTCTGCATCCAGCCGCCAAATTAACATGGGACTGGTTAGCATTTGCTGGTGATTCAAGGGAGGCAGCCTTTGGGATCTTGCTTTGTTGCATAGCCTGCCACCTTTTTATTCACAGTAGCAGTGGCCACATCTGCCAAAGATAGTTGGGTTTGTGGAGTTGAGGGGGACATGTGGTTCTGAATGTGGATGGTGAAAGTTCAGATATCTTCACAGTGTCCTTCAGTATAGACTGGTGAGATCTTGCTGTGCAGAATTCCAATGTTAGCCCTTCCTTCTGCTTGTGTGTGGGAGGGTATTTGGGATAGTTCTCGATGCTCTGTAGTTGGGTGGGGTTTTGATTTCTAGTCGGGATTAGAGGGAATCCCTCAGCCTGTCTATAGAGCCTGCACTCAGTTTTCTGATGGTTGGGTAGTGGATGGGATCATTATCCTTCCTTTCCACTGCACAGTCCAACCCCAACTCTCCTCCCTCTTTATCCAGAATAAGATAAAGACATGGAGCTACAGGAAAGGATGGGGAGATGGGGGTACACTCTAAATCGGAGGGCTTGAGGAGACTGTGTTTCAATCAGAACGCAGAGTGAATGAAGGGAGAGAGACCAATTAATTCTCGAGAATTGGAGAAAGCCAAGCAGAGATGATGAGACTGGGGGGGGGGGCATGGCATAAGAGAGGGAGGCAGAATCCAAGAGGGAAGGAGAGAGAGTAGGAGACAGAGAGTGAGTAGGAGAGAGGGGGGAAAGAGTGAGGTAAAGAAGCAGAGGAAGGAGTGAAAGAGAAGGACACAAAAAAGTGAAAGAGAGGGAGGGATAGATGGATGAGGAAGACTGAATGAGAGAGATGGAAGCAGTGAAAGAGAAAGACATTACTGTACCATAGGATGTTACATTGTGAATAACTTAATTATAAACAGCTCCAATCGCAGACAAAGTGGGCACCGGGCTGTGGGTGGTTAAGTGGAGTGGGATGGTGAGGGGTCAGTCTTGTCTCTGGTATTTTTTAAATTCCCGGTGTGAGCTGTATGGGGCAGATTTAGCACAGAGAGGGGAGAAAGGGACAAGTTTTGTGAGTAACTCCCTACTATGGAGTAACTGCCCAGCCCCCTCTCAGAAAATATACACGCGGTGAGTAGTCAGAAATCATTAGCCCATTGAACCCAGGTGGAATCTGCTCCCATTCTCTGGAATCAAAACAAGGGGAAGTGCTGATGAAATGGGGAAAATATGGGAGGTCTGTCAGTGACGGCATCTTGTTTGTTTCACTTGTTTGATGTTTTAAAAGATCTCGGCTTGGTGTGATCAATCTCTCTCTCCCTCTCTCTCTGGGACACAGACACAGAGAGACACAGTCTGTGTGAGTGGGCATGGAGCGGACTGCAGCGTCTGGAGTAAATTACTTCCCTGATCCCTCAAACAGAAACACTGGAACAGTCCCGAGGTAGTTAGACGCCTTCCTGTTCCCGTTCTTTGGGTTTACCTTCCGGGATTGTGCTGGGAATGTGTGAGATTGTGGAAGGCAGTGAGTGGTACGGTCTTGCTGCCCATTTCGTGCACAGTTGTATTTCATTTTAATCAATGTTCATTTTTCTCACAGTCCCTTCCTTCAAGGAGTAGATTTAAATCGGGTTCTGAAAATCAGATGTTGCAGACACAGAGAGAATCAGAAACCGTCCTGTCTCCTTGTGTTCATTTACACACACACACACGAAAAGAATTGTCGGATTAGTGCCCTATCTGGGATATCTACCACAAGGGGGGAGTTCTGGGCTGGGGTTGGATGTTGGGGAGACAAAGGAGTAAATATGTTTGTGAGAGCTGCTACACAGTCCAATATTAGAGATGACACTGCCTCAGTCGGTCACTACAGCTCCCATCTTCACTCCCGTGTTCCGTGCTGTCTCTCTATTTCTTTCCCACACATCTCTCTCCCCCAACGTTCCCATTTCCATGTTGGTCATGTTCCTCTGTGGATTGCCTTTCTTTGACTCGCTGCCTCCTCATTTTCTCTCCCAGAATGGTTTCATCGTTCAGTCTTTCCTTATCCCCAAATCTCCCTGCTCAGCTTCCTCTACAAATTCTGTCTCTTAACTCTGTGGGATCTTCCTGTTCCAAACACCATCATCCTCTCCCGCGTACTCACCACTCGTTCTCTTTCATTTTTATGCCTGTGACCTCTCTCACTCGCCCTCTCTCCCCTCTTCTGTCTCTCTCTATTTCTCTCTCTACCCCATTTTCTCTCTCTCTCTCTCTATTTCTCGATTTCTCTCTCTCTCTCTCTCTCTGTCTCTGTCTCCCTATCCATGGGATTTTTTTCTCTCTCTCCTGCCCTCCATCGCTAGCCGCGTCCGACCTTCTTCTCTCCTTGTGAGTTCTTTCTTTTCCTGTGTTGGTCCTTCTGTCGCCACCACCCCTCCCCCAAAACCAGTAGACTTTTTTTTATCCAGGTCTAACCCTGCTCCCATTTCTCTTTTTGGTTTCTGCCTTTGTATTTTCTCTCTGCCATCCTAACTCTTTCTGACTGTATGCTTTTCGCGATTGGTCCCTGGGCTGTGCACTCTTTCCCTGGTTTCACACTGTGCCCCTCCCTCGTTGACTCTCTCCCTCTGTAGGTTTCTTTCGTCCCATTCTGTCCTTCTGTTTGTCTCCACAGGATCTTTTTCAGTCCTTGGCGCTCTCTCTCTGTCTCTCTCTGTTCCAACGTCACCCCCCTCCCCCACCGTCCCACCACACCCTCCATCCCCGTCTCTCTCTCTCTCTAGATGTCTCTGTCGCTCTCTGTCTCACTCTCACTCTCTCCATTCCGCCAGCTTCTTTTCTCTCTATATCTGTCTTTATTTTTTCTTTGATCCTGACCTTGCTCCATTTCTCATCCATTTCCTTAGTTGTCTGCTTCTCTCACTCTCCCTGGGCTCCCTCTCTCTCTCTCTCTGTCTGATACCCCTCCCATTGTCCCTCTGACTGTCTCTATCCCCACCTCCTTATCTCTCTAACCGCCTGTCCCTGCAGTTGATTTGGACTCAGTGCCATGAGCAGCTGCACTTATTATCAGCACTTGGTCAGTCTCTGGACTTATGCACCGTTGTCCCACTCCTGCTGTTTTTGGGGCATTGATGTGAGAAATGAGTGGGTGTACAATTGCACAATATGGAGGCACAGAGGGAGCTTTGATATACAAACAACATTTGGGAAACACCCAATGGTTGGGGCTGCGAATAAATGGGACGAGTCTGCAAAACCCCTTGGAGAGTGCAGATTCGGCGAGTGGGAATTGTGGGCAGGAATACAGTTGGGTCGGAAGGGGCACAACGTCCTGGGAGATGAAAACATCATGTAGAGATTTCGATGAAGCTCCTTTCTCAGTGAGGGCGGAGCCTGAGCGCTGGGATCTTGCTGTACTGTCAAGCAGTCACTGAAAATGTTAATGAATCCCTACATGTGTTCATTATGTCGCCTACCATAAAGGGCTGTGAGTTGGGGAGATGGGTGATCATAAAGGAGCGATATGGGACAATTTGGGGACGCGGGTGCAAAGCTGCACAGGGTGAAGGGCAACTGGACGAGTGTCAAAATTCAGGGGAAAAATATTTGGACAGAGGGACAAAGTAATGGGAAGGGGGAGCAGGAATCATCGATTGTAAAATCTGCGGTGGGACGCAAAAATCTGAGGAAGGGGAGTTGCAAAATCCAGATGGGTGCAAAGCAAATGGAAGGAAAATGGGAGGCTAACAGCGAGGGACCATCCCTGTCGGGAGGAGGATTCTACCATGGTTCTGACTAGATTAGCTGAGATTATTTCATTAGAGCAGAGAGGTTGAGCGGGATTGAGCTGCACAAAATTATGAGGGATACAGATAGAGGAGCTGGAAGCCTTACCCCTAAGAAGTTGAATCAATAATCAGGTGAAACTGAAAGACTGCAGACGCTGCAGATCAGTCGAAGAGTGTGTGACTGGAAGAGCACAGCCTGTCAGGCAGCAGCTGAGGAGCAGAAGAATACTTTTGGGTAAAAACAATCATCAGGGATGAGGCTGGCCGGCCAAGGGTGCTGGGAGATAAGTGGCAGACGGTGGAGCTTGGGGGAAGGAAGCTTGGAACGCGATCAGTAAATGAAGGTGGGGGTGAAACTGATAGGTCGGAGAGGAGGGTGGAGCAGACAGTTGGGAACGAAGATAGACATGTAGGGCCGTTCAATAGGGGGCTGACGAGTTGGAAGTTGAGGACTGGCATATGGTTGAGGGAGGGGAACGGAGAAATTGAAATCCACATGAATCCCGTGGGGTTGGAGGGTCCCAAGATGGAAGATGATTCGTTCTTCATCAAGCACTTGGATGGCCAGGGTATGGCGATGAAGGAGGCCCAGGATGTGCATGTCATTTGCGTTTTGGGTAGCTGGGTTAAATGTTTTAGCGACAGGGCGGTAGGATTGTTTAAGGCGGGTATCTCACAAATGTTCCCTGAAACGGTCCAAAAGTTGGTGTCCTGTCTCCCCAATGCAGAGGAGAAGTCATGGAGCTGCACTTATGATCAAAACTGGTCAATCTCTGGACATATTCCCTGTTGTCGCACTACGCCCGTTTCTGTCTGATGTGGAAGGATTCTTTAGGGCCTTGGACTTAGCTGGGATGCAGATGTGTTTACACTGTTTGCATGTCTTGCATCGGCAGGGGAAGGTGCCGGGAGGGGACGGTGTGTTGGTATGGAATGCACCTTTCAATGAAGTCACAGAGGGAATGGTCTCTCTGAAACAGAGACAATGGTGGGGAGGGAAATGTATTTTTCGTGGTTGGGGTCGGTTTATAGGTGATGGAAATGGCAGAGAATGATGCGGTGTATCCGCAGGTTGGTGGGGTGGAAGGTGAGGACCGGGGGTTCTGTATTTGTTGCGAGTAGAGTGGAGGAAATTCTCACGAGGACATTGTCGACCACATCGTGGGGCAAAGTGAAGTATTTGAATAAGGATGTTCTACAGTGGAATTGGTCCTCCGGGGAACATATGCGGTGGAGGTGGAGGAACAGGGAATAAGGGAAATCATTTTTACAGAAGGGTGAGTGGGAGGTGCTGTACTCCAGGTAGCTGGAAGAGTCAGTGGGTTTGTAGAAGAAGTCCGCTCTGAGTTGGCCGACGGAAAAGGAAATTGAGAGGTCCCAGAAGGGGATAGAGGTGTCTAAGAAAGTCCAGGTGAACTTAAGTTCGGAGTGGAAGTTGTTTATGAAGGTGATGAAATATACAACCTTCTCCTGGTAGCACGAGGTGGCACTGATACGTTCATCAAGGAGCGGAAGAACAGTTGGCGAATGCTGTCGGAGTATCTGCGAAAGATGGACTTTCCAAATATCCAAGGAAGAGGCAGGCACGGCTACCCATTTGGTCTGTGGGAAGTGTGAGAATTGGAAGGAGAAGTTGTCAATGTTGAGGACCAGTTCAGCCAGTAAAATGACAGAGAGGGTGAAGAGTGCTGGTTGTGTTGGCGTGAGAGGAAGAAAACCTAGACCTAGCAGGTCTTCAAAATGGCAGACATTTGTGTACAGGGACTGGATGTCCACAGCGAAATTAAAGTGTTTTGGACCCGGGAAACGAAAGTTATGGAAGAGGTGGAGTGTGTCGATGGTGTCCCGAATGTAGGTGGAGAGTTCATCGACTAAGGGGGACAAGACAGTGTCAAGGTATGTGGAGAAAGGTTAAGTGGGGTAGGATCAGGCTGAGACTTTGGATCGTCTAGGAGAGTCACGTTTTTTGATTTTGAGAAGGAGGTGGAAGTGGACATTGCGGTTTCCCAGACGATGAAGAGGCTGTGGATGGTTGAACCCGAGAGGTGATGACGTTTTGGATGTTATGGGAGATGATGGCTTGGTGATGGGAAGGGAGGTCGTTCTCAAGGGGGCAGTATAAGACGAGGTTTCTTGTAGTGGCGCCTGGCTCCAGCAGTGTAGAGATAGGTGTTCCAAATTACTGGCTCATGGTGATTTTGGAGTTCGATTGGATGGGATCAAGGGCTGCGCATTGCGAGGGTGAGAGTATGGAGTGTGTCTGGAGGGTGGACAGGTTCAGGCAGTCTGTCTCACGGTGGCAGCTGAAGATGATGAGTTGGGGCGTGGTTACAGACCAGCACAGGATGTCTTGGTGGAAGGGGTGCGTTGGTGGTGGGAAAAGGCTTCCTTGGAGGGTGAGCAGTAAACTTGATTTGAATAGTGAGCCCGGAGTTGGAGGCGACAGAATGTTCAATGTCATAATGCATGTCAAACTCATTGACACAAGAGCATGGTGGGACCCACGAATCGAACGGGAACAATTCCTTCCGCGTCTCCCTTGTCAGGTCCACGCACCCACCAACCCACGCTTCAGTCCCGGCACCTTCTCCTGCCATTGCAAAAAGTGCAAAACCTGCGTCCACACCTCCTCCCTCCCTTCAGCCCAAGGCCCCAAAGGATCCTCCCACATCCGAAAGAAATTGACCTGTAATTCTATGCACTTTATAAACTACATCCATTGCACCCAATGTGGTCTCTCCTGCACTGAGAAGACAAGACGCCAACGTATGCATTGTTTCAGCGAACATCACTGGGACACCTGCACGAACCAAACCCATTGCTATGTGGCTGATCAATTTAATTTCCGTTGCACTCCGCCAAGTTCACACTGGTCCTTAGCATTCTCCATCGCTAAACCCAAACCAGCCGACCACAGTCGGAAGACTGCCTCAATTTCCACTTTGGGAGCCTCTAACCACACGTTTTTAATGGGGATTTTACCAGTTACCACATTTCCCCTCCCCCAACTTATCGCAATCTCAAACATCCAACTCAGCATTGCCCTCTTGAACGGCCCTACCAGTTCATCTTCCTTCCAACCTAGCCGCTACACCCTCCTCCCTGAACTATCAACATCACCTCCCACCTTTATTCTGCATTCCCATCTATATTCTCTCCAGAACTACCCAGCCGCCGTTTAAACCTAAGTCTCCTTGGCCCAAAAGCTTTATTCCTGAAGAAGGGCATAATCCTGAATCGTGAATGTTCCTGCTCCTTGGATGCTGGCTGATCAGCTGTGCTCTTCCAGCATCACACTCTTTGACTCAATAAGCAGCAAGATAAATTGAAGGTGAGGGATAGATGGTTTAAATATGTGAGAAAAATATTCTTCAACTAGTGGATGTTGAGAATCTTGATCTCACTGCACGTGAGGGTGGTAGAGCCAGAAAGCATTGTAACATTTATTTTGTAAATAAATGTGCGCTTGAGATGCCAACATGCGCAAAACCATGCGCTAAGACCTTGATAATGGCATGAAAATGGGTAACTGGTTGCCGTTGACCGGAGTGGGCACAATGCTCTGAAATGCTTTCATCTGTGCTTTACATCTCTATGACGCTGTAACTCAAACTACTCGTAGAAAATTGAATTCGCCTCCTATGGGCCTCCTCTACCCCCTGCCGGGACTGATCCCCTGAACTGTCTCTGGGGGCCCCTCCTTCCTCTTCTTCACAATCCAAGTTATAACCTAAATCCCGGCCTGTACCTTGCACACGATTTCCATCTCCAGAGGAAGAGGCCACTCAGACCACCAGCGACAGCACACTTTTCTTGAACTGTCCAGTTAAACATTAGGATCTGAGCGTTAAAAACTGTCTATTGGATAGACGTGGTTAATAGGCTGTTGCTTTGATGAATTGGAATGCGATAACCCGCCCTTGGCATTGTGCGACCGCAGTCAAGGGAGATCAGATAACGAACTGATGCAATGTGAGATGCACAGCCCATAGGATACCACAACGATCTGTAAAGATTTGGAGTTACCGGTGTTGGTCTTTGGTGGATAAAGTTATAAATCACACCACACCAGGTTAAAGTCAACAGGTTTATTTGGAAACGCTAGCTTTCAAAGCGCTACTTCATCTGTAAACATTGCATGTCATCATCTGGAGAAAGGGTGGGGGTGGGGAACAAACGGCACAGAACCAGGTTTGGGTGAACGACATGGTGCAGCACCTTACTAGCGAGCATGCAAACTGACCAGAGATGGAGCCATACTATGTTGAGAGTCCAAATCGATTATTAATTGCGGATGGAGCAAAGCCTACTTAATTTTCACAATCACAGCGTCAATGTATAGGGTTCATTAGGATGTGTTAATTTGCCATAATACATGCATCCATTGCTAAGGGAGGTGTGAGTGCGAGTTTGGAAACAAAGTAATACTTTCTAACATCAGTGGAAAAGGGAAAGCGACACGACTCCTCTGGACGATCCTATGTGCTTCGGAGAGGATGGAGATCGGAATGAGATCAGACAGTGTGTGACCCGTGAGGAATGGAGATTCCAGTGAGATAACACAGTGTGCCAACCGGAGAGAGACGGACATCCTGGTGAGATCAGACAATACGACCCGGGGGGATGGAGATCCAAGTGAGATCAGGCAGTGTGTGACTCGAGGAGGATGCAGATCCAAATGAGTTCACACAATGCGTGACCAGGGAGAGAAGGGGAATGGACACCCCGGTGAAATCAGACAGTGTGTGACCCGAGTGGAATGGAGATCCCAGTGAGTTCAGTCAGTGTGTGACCGGAGGAAGATGGAAATCCCAATGAAATCAGACCGTGTCTGACCCAGGAAGGATGGTATCCCGATGAGACCAGGGAATGTCTGACTCAGGAAGGACGGAGATCCCAGTGAGATCAGGCAGCCTGTGACCCCAGTGAGGATGGAGATCCCAGGGATATCTGACACTGTTTAACTCCACGGAGGACGGACATGCCAGCGAGATCAGGCAGTTTATGACTCCAGGGACGGTGGAGATCCCGGTGTCATCAAACAGTGTGTGACTGCAGGAAGGATGGAGAGAGGTAGACTGGAGCAGAATTCAGACAACAAACACATTTGGGTCCCATTGCCGGGACGGATATATAATATAGATGCACTGCTTCATCTTCACTGCGTTCCTATCTCATTTCTCATTGCATCTTGTATCCTGACATCCTGTCATGTTCTATCCATTGCAGGGACATTGTTTGCACAGCTGAATGGTGAGGGATGTGCAAGTTCATGCCATTATAAATTATAGTTAAGTGCTCATAACTCAGACATGACTTCTTGATTATCATTTTTTTTACATCCTGGAACCATTTTAATTCCAATCTACTGAGCATGATGGTAATGCCACACAGTACGATGGACTATCATCAAAAACTGAAGACAAGACTTTGTCTCAACTTTGCAGTTTCTAGATTTGAGAGGAAAAGACTACAGGATTGACTGGCAACAAATTATTGTCAACTGGCCAGAGTGATGTCTGGCAATCTATCTAATGTTTGTTTTTATTTATTTTACAATAGGTGTTCCATGTAACTGAGTGGTATGTTTCCACACTATGCAGTCCCTCTGAATATCCCTGCAAAATATTCTGTGTCAGGAATGATTCTGATTTTACCTTCCAGTCTATGCCCATGAATGCTCTCAGTGTTGATAGTGGGTGGCTGGGATCCCATCTAGAACAGGATGACACGAGGCAGCTGTCAGTGTCACAGATGAAGAATCGCTGCCACAGTGGCATTATCATAGACGATTAATCCAAAGTCCCCAGATACTGTTCTGGGGTATCTGGGTTTGAATTCTGCAGTGGCTGATTGTGGCGATTGAGTTCAATACAAATGTGAGTTCAAGTGTCTTCAAGGTGGCCGTGAAACATGATGGTTTGTCAGAGACAGCCATCAAATTGCATTCTTGGCAGTTTTGCGGATGTCACTGAGATTGGTGGAGCAGCAGCTAGTGAAGGGGACTTTCAGTGAATACAGGAGAATATAGATAAATTTGAGAGTTGGGCAGGGAAATGGCAAGTAGATGTCAATCCGGACAAATGCGATGTGATGCATTTTGGAAAATTCAATTCAAGAACGATGTTTGCAGTAAATGGAAAAACAATTGAAAAATTGATGTACACAAAGGTCCGCGTGTTCAGGTTCATTTTCCTTGAAAGTGGCAGCGCAGTACGTAGAGTGGCCAAGAAGACATACAGCATGATTTTCTTCATCGGATGGTTTGTTGTGTACAATAGTTAATATCATAAAACCATAAGACATTACAGTAGAAGTAAGGTCATTCAGCCAATCAGGTCCACTCCGCTTTTCAGTCATGGCTGACGGGCATTTCAACACCTCTTACTCACACTCTCCCCATATCCCTTAATTCCGTACGAGATGAATAATTTATCAATCTCTGTCTTGAAGACATTCAACGCCCTGGTCTCCACTGCACCCCGTGACAATGTATTCCACAAATACACCACTCTCTGGCTGAAGAAGTGTCTCCACATTTCCGTATTCAATTGACCCCCTCAAATTCTAAGACTGTGCTCACGGGTCCTAGCATCCCCGCATGATGGAAACAATTTTTTAGCGTTCACTCTTTCTAAACCTTGAGTTGACAGGTCATGTTTCAGTTCTATAAGGCTTATGTTTGGTCACAGTTGGAATACGGTGTACTGTTCTGGTCGCCACGTTAACAAAAGGAAGTGGATGGTGAAAAGAGGCTGCACGCATGGTTCACCAGGGTGTTGGAAGGCGCTAGATCTGAGGAGAGGTTGAGTAGTTTAGAATTACTTTCATTTGAAAGAAGGAGGTTAGAGTGGGGAAATGACTGAGTCATAAAAATCATGAGATGTGTGGACAGGATGGAGAACCAGGAAACGTTTTCTCCCAGAGTGGAGGACTGATTTGCTGCGTGTTACGCGTTTAAAGTGAGCGGAGACAAATTTAGGGGACATATGAATGGAAAGTTGTTCACACAGAGAGTGGTGGGGATCTGGAATGCGTTCCCAGCGGAGGTGGTAGGGCCGGGAACGATAGGGTTATTTGTGATGTATCTGGGCAGATACATGAATGAATATGGAGCAGCGCGACTCACATCCTTCGAAAGTAGACAGCAAGGTTAGAGAGCGGATCTAGATCAGCACTGACGTAGAGGGCCGAAACGCCTGTTCCTGTGTTGTAGTGTTCTTTTTTCCTTGTTTTAGGTTCACAGATACTCTCACATCATTTATATCCAAATGATCGTCCAGTGCCTTGTTGAATGCCTCGATTGATCCTGCCTCCACCATATTCTCCGGTATCATTTTCCATACAACAACGATTTGCGAAGTGAAGAACTTTTACCTCCCTTCACCTTTGCTTCTTTTGCAAATGACCTCTTTTGGCATTTATTAAATACTTCGATCTTCTACAAAGCAATGTCTTTTCAGCCTGGCTTCTTGAGAAGTGAGAAGTGTAGCATCCCATGGATAACTACGTTGATATGCTGTCGGCACAAAGGAAGCAGAAGACTTAACCCGTTATGGTGTGTGGCGTGTGGGTGTGTGCGTGCCTGAATGAATGACTGAACCAGTGAGTGAGTGAATGAATGGATGGACTGCAACAGTTCAAAAAAACAGAAAACTACTAACCTACTGAGGGCAACGAGGGACGGGCGATAAATGCTCTCATCTTGTGAATGTGTTTTCAAAAGGGCTAGGTAGGCATATGGGTGAGGTAAGTGGCTAGAGTAGCAGGTTAGGAGGATGGTGGATGCAGAGCGTGGCAGGTTCCTGAGGTAAGTCAAAATTAGTCAGTTAGGGTCACGAGATAGTCAGTCCGGGTCACGACATAGACAGTTCAAGGGCTAGTCAAGACTGATGATGGTGTGCAGTCAGACTGAGGGTTAGTTTTGTGTGTTTGTGTTGAAGTTCAACTCCCATGTTGAAGTACCTCGAAGTAGTATAAAGCTCAGTTAAAATGAGTTGTATAAAATTATCAGTGCTTGGGATCTTCCCTGAGAAGGACCCATCAGTCCCTATCCATTTCAGCTTCCTTCAACCATCTCTTGTTGGTCCCAGAGCCCTATGTGGACTTAATTCATTGCCGCTGATTCACACTGTCCTGCTGGAATTCCTCTGTTAAACAACAGTTCTGATCAGGAAATGAAAAAAAAAACACTGATCCTGCTGCTAGCCGTGTGCTGTTGTAAGGGGTGTTTGTGTGGCTGCTGGGTGTAAACACTGGAGCATCCCCGCCTAAATCGTGTTGGTGTAGGACGCCTTGGTGATGCTGCCTTTGTGTATTCGTTTTTGTTCCAGTCTTACTCAGCTACCTTGCTACAGCCAATACTGTCATGACTGTCTTTACACCATCCCCTTCAATCAGCTTGGATATGGAGTAAATGCATTCACGTTTTTTTCCAGTTTCCACAAATGTCCTTTAATTGATGGAAATTCTGTAGTACCTTTCTCCTGCCTTCATTTCTCCCATTCCATTTCAGGCAATTACATGTATCAGCTCACGGACTCCGATACCTTTCATGCTCCCCTCCCCATCGCCATTTCATTGTCCTGTTGGTACCACTGTCCATGCTTGTGCTTCAGATATAGCTCTCAGCCCCTTCCCTGCAACAATCTCTTTGCTGGTATGCTCAATAGCGAAGGAGGTTAGCTGAGATTACAAAGGGATCGTCATCTATTTGGAAAACAGGCTGAGGAGTGTCAGATGGAGTTTATTGCATTTTTGTACAGTAAACAAGGGCAGGATTTAATCAGTTAATGATGGAGACCTGGTTAGTGTTTCGAGCAGAGACCGAGAGATTAGGGGGTTAGGAGAAGGAAGGTGTGGGGCAACCGTTTCCACTGTGGGTGGTTTGTATGCAGAGTGAACATCCAAAGGAAGCTAGCTGGACAGGTACGTGAATTGGAAACGTTCAGAGGGATATGGATCATTGCAGACAAATCGGATCCGTTTAGTTTGGGAAACCTGGTCAGCGAGGATCAGTTGGAAAGAAGCATCTGTTGTTTCCATGTTGCATGACACCATGATTCCAAGATTTGGGGGCGATGCATTTGGCAGTTCATGTCATGACTGTGAATTCAGTTTTACAATCTCACAGGAGTTAATACTAGGCTTCATACTATCTTTTGTCTGGCGAACTAATCAAATCAATGCATCAGAACTGCCAGAAGCCTTCTGCTCTAGCCCAGAGTTACAGAGAGTCACGTGTAGAAGGGAAATTGCACATTAACAGGTTCAAAATTCATGGATAATTCACACCAGAATCCACACTTCAGAACTTCCAAAAGTTCCCAGCGTTCATCTCAGCTCAGAAGATCTATACAAATGTACCATCACCTGTAAAACCTATCAATCCCCCTCAGTTCACTCTAAATCCATTATCAGAAGTACTCTCCAAGATATTAATGATCATGACTACAAAAGTTGCGCTATTTCTGTTTCTTCTCTAATTTCAATCTCCGTTAAAATGAGACAACATAACCCTCCTATCTGGCAGTTCTGGTGACCCTGCTACAGGAAGGATATTATTTAACTAGCGAAGGTTCAGAAAAGATTTAAGAATCAACACAGCATTACCTCGATACTTGGCTTTCGGGAACCAGATTTTGGAATCCTTCAGAATTATCTTGTACATCGCGGTGTTTAACTGTGTCGTAGAATTCACTGACATTCCACAGTCCACCAGGAGCCAGCCTCAATCCATCAAGCTCCTTTTCCTTCCCACGTGCTTCGCTGCGGAGATTCCCAATGTCCCTGGGATCTGGGGACTGGCATTGTGCGAGTGCAGCGACAAACTCTTGGCTGGGGACATATGGGAGCGTGTAAACCACACAGTGCAGAGCCTAATCTCTCACCAATAATTACATTAGGAACCCAGACAGGAAGTTCATTCCTCAATACATCCTTCCTCTTCGGAATCCTGTGAAAGCCATCTCACCAAGCTTCAGTAACACAGCAATGGGGTCTTCAATCTCTCATCCATGGTTTTCAATAATGTTGTAACTATAGTCAGAATATAGTTGGGTGATGGTCTTCGGAAGTTGTTCCACTTTCCTGTCTTGTTCTGTGAAAAAGGGACTCAATAACAGACCGAGGATCCAGTAGGACGAAGGGTTGTAGCCCATGGTATATTGGATCTTGTTCTCCTTCGCGTATGTGAAATCAGCTGCTGCCATCATCTGATCTTCAATAATTCTGATGAAATATTCATTCCGTTCATCATAAACAAAACCCAGGATTTCAGGCCAGGCACTGAACTCAGCTATTTCCAATAAATGGGACAGCTGACCACGAGCACTGAAGATCCCTGGAACAGCTTATGCTGGATTATACTGTACACACAGTATCAGACACTGTCACACCAGCATTCAAGATCAGTGCACATGAACTGAGGGTCTATTTTTCAGAACATCAGAAATATCAATTGTGTCTTTGATTTCTTCCAAACCATCAAATATAAAGAGCAATTCCTTTGGGTTCTTCCAGACCTCTCCAATAACATTCTCAAAGTAACGATACCGTTCCAGCATCAGGATCCTCAGGTTTATTCCACAGTGACTAGCATTCAAATCCTGAAATTTAAATGGAAAACAAATTAAAATTTGGGTATATTTTCCCAGTGGCCCAATCACATGCAGTCTTTCCTACCATTGTTTTTTTTCTCCAGTTCCTGGGTCCAATATTCACTGCTTCCGTACTCCCAGATGTGGAAGTTCTCTGGGATGAAAACATTGCTCTGGAACAACTGATCAGTTTGTATTTTCTCTAGTTTTCTCCAGGGATGTTTCTGTCTCCACTCTTCACGGACTCTACCTCTTGCCAGAGGTTCATGTTCTCGAAATGTCTAATATCATACATTGGTGATGAGAATTAACTCAGCATATCGTTCAACTAGCTGGAAACTCATCTTCTCCTTTCTTAGGATAGTGTCCACTCAGCTTTTCAGATTGTACCTGGAGTATCCACTTGTGTTTCTGTTGAAAACCTTCAGCTGAAACAAAGAGAAAACGGTTCTCAATATTAGCTATATTATCATTACAACAATTCCTCAATACCATTTCATGATTTAGCAATTAGTATTAAATAAATTTGTGAGATCTTATTTACAGCTTCAATCCACCTGCGTGCAGCAATTGGATCTGTTAACAAAAAACACTTGAAAGTGGACAAGGATCAAGAAATATTTCAATAATCAGTTGGTTTCACTCGGTACTCAGCATGGAGATTTCAAAGTTGGTGATACTTTCCGCTGGATCTTTAATAATAATAATAACCATATTCCGGGTATCTCATTGTAACTCGACACATGGTCCTTGCAATCTCATAGCAAAAACGAACAGGAAGCCAATCAGTTCTACAAACCGTGGTGTTATTTATTAAGATCATATTGAATTAGTCATTCTCATGTTGTCAAGCTGTGACCAGAAGGATCACTGCTTGTACCCCTGCTCTGGGAACCGATTTTAATATTTCCAAGTTTACAGATGACATAAAACTTAGTGGAATTGCAAATATTGAAGAAGGTGCCAAGAGACTTCGGGGAACTTAAATAGGCCGAGTGAACAGAGAAGAGCATGGGAGATGGAAGAGAATGTGAATAAGTGCAAGGTTATCCCCTTTGGTTGAAACCTGACGGTGCAGACCATTTCTTAAATGATAAACGTTTGAAATTATTGAGGTCCAGAAGGAACAAGATATTCCTGTTCACAAGGTGCTGAACGTTAGCATGTTGGTGCAGAAAACAATTCAGAAGGCAAATCTTACGTTAGCTGTTGAGCTTTCTTTATAGAGATGACATCTCACCTGGAGTATTGCGTGCACATCTGTTCCTCTTGCCTATTTACCTAAGAAGGAGTACAGGAATGTTCACTAAACTGATTGCTGGGTTGGTGGGACTGTCATATAAATTAGCGATTGAGGAGACTGGGCATGTTTTCTCTGAAGATTAGAAGAACAAACAATATTGTTATAAAGTTACAACGTTCATAAACGGATAGACAGATTAAATGTAGAAAGCATCCACCACCTACAAGGCACAAGTCAGAAACGTGATGAAATAATCTCCAACTTGCCTGGAAGAGCAACACTGAAAACGTATGACATGTGACAGTGAGCAAAATTAGGGCGCATGGAATTGGGGGCAAAGTAGTAACTTGGATTGAAAATTGATTGGCTAACAGGAAACAAAGAGTAGTGAAAAACGGTTCCATTTCGGAATGACAGGCAGTGACCAGTGGGGTACCGCAGTGATCAGTGCTGGGACCGCAGCTTTTTACAATATATATTAATGATGTAGAAGATGGTATTAGTCATAACAGTAGCAAATTTGCTGATCATACAAAGCTGGGTGGCATGGTGAAATGTGATGAGGATGTTAGGAGATTACAGGGTGACCTGGACAGGTAAGGTGAGTGGTCAGATGCATGGCAGATGCGGTTTAATGTGGATAGATGTATGGTTATCCACTTTGGTGGCAAGAACACGAAGGCAGATTACTACCTAAATGGAAGCAATTTAGGTAAAGAGGAAGTAAAAAGAGATCTGGGTGTTCTTGTATACCAGTCAATGAAGGTAAGCATACAGGTACAGCAGGTAGTGAAGAAGGCTAATAGCATTCTGTCCTTCATAACAAGAGGGACTGAGTATAGAGCAAAGAGGTTCTTCTGCAGCTGTACAGGGCCCTGGTGAGACTACACCTGGAGTACTGTGTGTAGTTCTGGTCTCCAAATTTCAGGAAGGACATTCTGGCTATTGAGGGAGTGCAGCGTAGGTTCACAACGTCAATTCCTGAAATGGCGGGACTACCTTACGCTGAAAGACTGGAGCGACTGGGCTTGTATACCCTTGAGTTTATAAGACTGACAGGGGATCTGATTGAGACATATAAGATTATTAAATGATTGGACACTCTGGAGGCAGGAAACATGTTTCCGCTGATGGGTGAGTGCTGAACCAGAGGACACAGGTTAAAAATACGGGGTCGACAATTTTGGACAGAGATGAGGAGAAACGTCTTCACCCAGAGAGTGGTGGCTGTGTAGAATGCTCTGCCCCAGAGGGCAGTGGAGGCCCAGTCTCTGGATTCATTTAAGAAATCGTTGGATAGAGCTCTCAAGAATAGTGGAATCAAGGGTTTTGGAGATAAGGCAGGAACAGGAAACTGATTAAGGATGATCAGCCATGATCATATTGAATGGTGGTGCAGGGTCGAAGGGCAGAATGGCCTACTCTGCACCTATTGTCTATTGTCTTAATCAGTATCACATGCTGCATTTCATTCACCACCTGCAAAATTCACTCCCTTCACAACCAACATTGAGTGGCAGTCGTGTGTTGATTGACAAGAATCACTGCAATAACTCATCAAGGCTCCTTAGACAGCACCATCGAAACGTCTAACCTCTGTCATCGTCAAGGGTATCAAATACATGGAGCCATCTGCAAGATCCCCTCCAGGTCATGCACCATGAAAACTTGGAAGGTGTTTGCTTGTCGCTTCACTGTTGCTCAATCAAATTAGTGCTTGGTGACCAGCAACAGTCCTCATCAAGCAGCTGGTTACTTCAGAGGCCAAGAAAATGGAGAAACACAAAGAGGAAGAGGTACCGAACACTTGAACAGAAGACTGTTGCCACAAGCTACACAGATCAATACACCCTACACAACATGCCTGTTTGTTCTCAGAGATCAGTAAAACACTCTCAACTCACACAGATCATATATTTTCCTCTCTGTGTATCATAACTAAACAGTAGCTTTGTTATGAATATAAGAATCTAACTTAAAACGACTTACCAGTTCTCAATCTCTTACTCTGGCTCCTTTTCTTTCCTTTCAACCCACCACACTCACTCCTTTTCCTATGCTCCATATGCATCTAATCTCTACCCCTGTTGAAGTGCTGTCCTTCTCTTCAGTGACAGCTCTCCTTCAGAGGGCTGGCGCCTGTACATAGAGAATCATACAACCACTCACTACCTCGCAGTCTCCCTCTGCTCACCAAACCCCAGCTTCTTGCCTTCACCTACACAAGTGGAATCCTGGCCCTTACAAATCTCCACCACACTCACCTCTCATGGCCTGCAGCATCAAGCAATGCAGCACCTGTTGTCCAAGTCTAAAGCTGAATGAAAGTAGGGAGGTTCACATAGATAGGAAAAACATTAAGCTCGAGGCCCTTTCTCTCCCACAGTTACTGTTGCTGCTGCAGGGTTCATGGTTGAGAATTTCCCCTGAGTGAAAGAGCAACTCCTTGCAGAATCATTCATCTGTATTTGGAATGACTAAAGGAGGCTGTTAAGAGCACCTTGGAAATGGACAGGATGATAAATAAGGAATGTTGTCCTTGGGTCTAGTGGCGCAGAAGGCACCGTCTCTCCACCTGGGAGAAAAGCTCACATTCATTCTAACCATTGGGCCATTTTACGGGCAAGCTTATTCTAAATGGTCACTTCCTTCCCTTATCCTACTCAACACCGAGCCTATTGCCTCGTCATGTTTCAACTTTTTGTTCGAGGTCAGGCGCCTTTTTTCCAGGTTAGAAAACATTTTCCATTCTGTGAAAATACCTGGGTGTATTGTTGAAGATATCAAATCTTCACTCTTTTTCAAATTTCACCTTCCCAACTGATAATGCCCTGAAATAAAAAAAAACGTTGGAAGGTTTTTGAAAATATTAAATTACCTATTGACCTTTCCTCCATGTCAGTGCAACCACCGTTAGCTCGACAATTGAATGGGAACTATCGACCGGTGAGCCTGACATTAATCATGGACAAGTTGTTGGAGGGAATCCTGAGTGACAGTATTTGGATGTATTATATTTGGAAAAGTGTGTATTTGGAAAGCACGCAATGATTAGTGAGTTTTGTGCGTGCGAAATTGAGTCTGACTAATTTCATTGATTTGTTTTGAGAAACAAAGAGCATTGACGAGGGAAGAGTGGTGTACATGATCTTTTTGACTTCAGTAAGGTGTTCAACAAAGTTCCTCATGGCGGATGGTTAGTAATGATACGCCATACAGAATAGCATACTTATTTGGATACAGAACAAGCTCGAAGGTAGAAGTCAAAGGGTGATGATGGAGGATTGATTTTAAGATGAAGGGCTGTGACCAATGGTGAGTCACAAGGATCTGTGCTGGATTCACTGTTTTTCATCATTTATTTGAACGATTTGGATGTGAACATCGGAGGTATGGTTCTCAAGTTTACGAATGCCACTAAATTTGGAGGTGCAGTGGACAGCGAAGATGGTTACTTCAGAGAACAATGTCTTGATTAGATGGGCCACTGGGCCGAGGAGTGGCGGTTGGAGTTTAAATTAGGTAAATGTGAGGTGCTGCATTCTGGAAAGGCAAATCAGGTTGGTTCTTAATGATACTCAATGGTAAGATCCGAGCGAATGTTGCTGAACAACGAGGACTTGGAATGCAGGTTCCCAGTTCCTTGAAAGTGGCGTCAGATCTGGATGGGATAGTGAAGATCGACAAGTTGAACCGAGGAGTCTGTTTTCATGTATCTATCTTTATGACTCTATCAGATGTGTCAAAGAGTTGTGTTTCACCGGTCAGGTCACATACTGTCTGATCTCAGAGTCATACTGCACGGAACCCGATCCAACATATCCATTCAAACCAGATTTTCTGAACTGGAGATCATAGACTAGAATCCCAAGAGTGTGGCAACAAGTGAGTCTACTCAACAAGTCCACACCGACTCTCCAAATTCTATCTGACTCAGGCTCACCCACCTACCGTATCCCTGTAATCCTACATTTCATATGCCTAATTCACCTGACCTACACATGCCTGGAGTAGTCTCATTTACCCACATTCGGCCCATATCCTGCCAATCTTTCTATCCATGTCCCTGTTCAAATGTCATGAAAGTCTTGTAACTGTATCGACTTCCACTGGCAGATTACTCAATGTACACAACACCATCTGTGTGAAAATACTCCCTTTTAAATCTTTCCCCTCTCAACTTGTACTGATGTCTTACTTTCTCTAAGCTGGGTAAAAGAGTTTGGATATAACCTTATCTATGCCCCTCACGATTTGGTAAACCTCCATAAGGTCACCCTAGAGCCTCCAACATTCTAGGTTAAAAACAAAACTCGAGGACACCTCTTCCCACTGCTCCCTCGACCATGACCCCACCCCCCCATCACCAAACCATCATCTCCCAGACCATACGGAACCTCATCACCTCAGGAGATCTCCCACCCACAGCTTCCAAAATCATAGTCCGGGAACCCCGCACTGCCCGGTTCTACCTCTTTCCCAAGATCCACAAGCCTGACCACCCTGGCCGACCCATTGTCTCAGCATGCTCCTGCCCCACTGAACTCATCTCTACCTACCTTGACACTGTCCTATCAACCCTAGTCCAGGAACTCCCCACATACGTTCGAGACACCACCCACGGCCTCCACCTCCTCCAAGACTTCCGTTTCAACGGCCCCCAACGTCTTATTTTCACCATGGATATCCAATCCTTCTATACCTCCATTCGCCATGACCAGGGCTTCCAAGCCCTTCATTTTTTTCCTCTCCAGACGTCCCCAACAGTACCCTTCCACTGACACTCTCATTCATTTGGCCGAACATTCATTCTCCTTTGAATCCTCCCACTTCCTCCAGACCAAAGGCGTAGCCATGGGCACACGTATGGGCCCGAGCTATGCCTGTCTCTTTGTTGGCTATGTAGAACAGTTGATCTTCCATAATTACACCGGCACCACTCCCCACCTCTTCCTCCGCTACATTGATGACTGCATTGGCGCCACCTTGTGCTCCCGCGAGGAGGTTGAGCAATTCATCAACTTCACCAACACATTCCACCCTGACCTTAAATTTACCTGGACTATCTCTGACACCTCGCTCGCCTTCCTGGACCTCTCCATCTCCATTAGTGACGACCGACTTGGCACTGACATTTTTTACAAACCCACCGACTCCCATAGCTACCTGGATTACACCTCTTCCCACCCTATCTCTTGCAAAAATGCCATCCCGTATTCCCAATTTCTCCGCCTCCGCCGTATCTGCTCCCAGGAGGACCAGTTCCACCAGAGGACACACCAGATGGCCTCCTTCTTTAGAGACCACAATTTCCCTTCCCACGTGGTTAAAGATGCCCTCCAACGCATCTCGTCCACATCCCGCACCTCCGCCCTCAGACCCCACCACTCCAACCGTAACGAGGACAGAACACCCCTGGTGCTCACCTTCCACCCTACAAACCTTCGCATCAACCAAATCATCCACCGACATTTCCGCCACCTCCAAAAAGACCCCACCACCAGGGATATATTTCCCTCCCCACCCCTTTCCGCCTTCCGCAAACAGCGTTCCCTCCGTGACTACCTGGTCAGGTCCACACCCCCCTACGACCCACCCTCCCATTCTGGTACTTTCCCCTGCCACCGCAGGAACTGCAAAACCTGTGCCCACACCTCCTCCCTCACCTCCATCCAAGGCCCTAAAGGAGCCTTCCACATCCATCAAAGTTTTACCTGCACATCCACTAATATCATTTATTGTGTTCGTTGCTCCCGATGTGGTCTCCTCTACATTGGGGAGACTGGGCGCCTCCTAGCAGAGCGCTTTAGGGAACATCTCCGAGACACCCGCACCAATCAACCAAAGCGCCCTGTGGCCCAACATTTCAACTCCCCCTCCCACTCTGCCGAGGACATGGAGGTCCTGGGCCTCCTTCACCGCCGCTCCCTCACCACCAGACGCCTGGAGGAAGAACGCCTCATCCTCTGCCTCGGAACACTTCAACCCCAGGGCATCAATGTGGACTTCAACAGCTTCCTCATTTCCCCTTCCCCCACCTCATCCTAGTTTCAAACTTCCAGCTCAGTAACTGTCTCCTTGACTTGTCCGGACTTGACCGATCTGCCTATCTCCTTTTCCACCTATCCACTCCACCCTCTCCTCCTTGACCTATCACCTTCATCTCCTCCCCCACTCACGCATTGTACTCTATGCTATTCTCTCCCCACCCCCACCCTCCTCTAGCTTATCTCTCCACGCTTCAGGCTCACTGCCTTTATTCCTGATGAAGGGCTTTTGCCCGAAACGTCGATTTCGCTGCTCGTTGGATGCTGCCTGAACTGCTGTGCTCTTCCAGCACCACTAATCCAATCCAATTCTGAACCAAGCAACCAAGTCACAGTGGATCCCATGCATCTTAATCTACTGGATGAACTTACCATGAGGAACTTTGTTTAAAAACCTTGCTAAAAGGCATATAGACAACATCCGCTGCTCTATCCCCTCGATCACCTTTGTCACCGACTCAAAGGAATTCAACCAAGTTAGGAAGACATGACCTGATCCACACAAAACCATGTGGGTTGGCCCTAATTAGGCCACGCTTTTCCAAATGCGCATACATTCTAAATATTCTCTTCAACTGCTTCCCAAACACTGATCAGGGACTCACTGGTCTATAATTTCTTGGATTATCTCTATCTTCCTTCTTGAACACAAAAACAACATTTGCTATTTGCCAGTCTTCTTGGATTCTTCCAATGTCTAGTGAGGATTCAAAGATCATGAAGGCCTAAGCAGTCTTCTCGCTTTCCTCTGAGGTAGAAACCATCAGGCTTTGGAGACTTTTTTTACCTTAATGCTCTTCAAAGTGCCTTTGCATGCTCCACATTACTGTCACGATCCTCCATATCCTTCTCCTGGTGAATACCAATGAATGTTCCCTTCTTCATCGCCGAGTGGCCCTACCTTCTCCACAATTATCGTCTTATTATTAATGTCTGTGTCGAATACTCTTTCGATACTCTTTAACCCTCATTGCTGAAGTTATTTCACAGTACCTTCTTGCTCTCCTGATTCCCTACTTGGGATATTTCTGCTTTTTTATTTTCATCACAGGCCCTGCCCAATTTTAGGTATCTAAAATTTTACATATACTTCTTTTTTACCCTTGGATTAAATTCACACTATCCCTTGTTATCTAATGATCCATACATAGCCTTGTCTTTTCTCATCCCTGGAACATACTGTTCACAACATTGACACCCTGTGAACTCTATTCCAAACTTTCCTCTAACTTGAATAATATCCATTGACTATCACGAGCTCTCTTTCCCACCACGCAGTTGATGTTGTATCCATGTTGCCCCTGTCTGTTGTATATGTTGCTGGAAAAGCGCAGCAGGTCAGGCAGCATCCAAGGAGCAGGAGAATCGACGTTTCGGGCATGAGCCCTTCTTCAGGAATCATGCCCAAAACGTCGATTCTCCTGCTCCTTTTCCGGCAACAAATTTTCAGCTCTGATCTCCAGCATCTGCAGTCCTTTAATTTCTCCTGTTATAGGACAATCCAAACCTAACAGCCAGGCAATTCCTAGAGGCATGGCACTCACCAACTGATTCAATCAATAAGCACATCGACCTGGACCCAATATATTGGCCACTTAAGCGGACAGCTGAAATTGACAACTTGAAGCGGCAGATACAAACCACTACAACTGCCGAACGAAACATCACAGAAGCGCTTCACAGGTTGGCTCCCAAGCACTGACGATGTCACCTAGACAGGGGACGAAACGGCTGCAATACAAATTCCCAGCTCGGCGAACAGAACCACAACAACGAGGACCCGAGCGACAAATCTTCTCCCAAATTTTGAAGTAAGTTTCCTCCTTGAGAACTGGGAATGTTGAGGGCAGGGATTTTATTCAGTAATTTTGTTGGGGGGGGGGGGGGGTGGTGGGTGGGGAACAGGCGGTATGGGAAGGAAAGTTGGTTTGAGTATGATCAGGTCAGCCATGGTCTGATTGAAAGATGGAGCAGACTTTGAGAGTGAATCACTTCCTTCTGCTGTTTGGTCTTATGGTGATCCCTGTTCCACTGGGACAAGAGCCTTCCACACTCAGTCCCCTCAATGTGACCGTTCACCTGTTTGATCGAACACCATTTCATATCGGGACTGGTGGATCAGAGGGTCAGCATGCCTCAACTGAGCGGAGAGGTTGAAAAGGAGAATCCTTCATGGTAACGCCAGCTGGTTTTGGGAATTGAACCCAATCGGTTGGTAACACTCTGGATAATGCTAAGTTTGGAGTGTTTGAGGTAAAGGGAGAGATGAATGGGCTCGGGCTATTTTCCCGTGATCAGAGGCTGAGGGGTGACCTTATACAGGTTTAGAAAATCGTGAGTGGCACAGATCGGGTGAATAACCAAGGTCTTTTCCCTGGAATTGGGGGAGGTGGTTGTCCAAAACTAGAGAGCACAGGTTAAGGGTGAGATGACAAAGATTTATGTGATACATCAGGGGCAGCCTTTTCATGCAGAAAGTGGTAGTTGTTTGGAACGAGCTACCAGAGGAAGTGGTGGAGGCTGGTATAAATGACATTCAAAAGGCGTCTGGATGGGAATATGAACAGGAAGGGTTTTGAGAGATCACGGCCAAGTGCTGGCCAAAAAGACAAGGGTTAATTTAGGATATCTGATGGCCATGGGCAAGTTGGACCGAAGAGTCTGTTTCTGTACAATTCTGACTCTGATTCTGTGACAAACATGGAAACACGCTGAAACATTTCTAGACAGAAGCAAACCTCAGGAGAAAATGCGTGTGAGAAATTATCGAGAAAGCTGGGAACAACTGGAAAAGTGAGAATTATCCCTTCAGTCTGACCCTGTCTTAACACCTGTTTGTGACGGTTTGACTTTTCTATTAATCGATTTCTGTCTTTCTGTCCTGTCTTTTTGTCCTCTCCACCACCCGCTTTATCGTTCTCTCCACCTTTTTCTCTCTGTCCTCTCTCTCTTTCTGTCCTTCTCTCTTTCTCTCTCTCTGTCCTTCTATGTCCTTTTTTTCTCTCTGTCTGTCTGTCCCTGCTCTCACTCCATCTGTTTTTCTCTGTGTCACTTTCTCCCTGACTGTCTTTCTCTCACACGGTTCCTTTCTCGCTGTCTCTTCTCTCTTTCAGACCTGTGTGTATCACTGGGTCCGTGTCTCTGTGCAATGGGGTCCCTGTTATTTTGGTACTGAATCCTGTCTGTCCTCACTTCTTCTCTTTGTCCATTTCCTGTTTAAAGTGATAAAATGTCACCCTTTACTGAACGGCCCACATCACTGCAGCAGATTTTTGAGGAGGAAATATCAAAGTCTTTGTATCTCCCACATTACAAAATAAAAATAGAAAGTACTGCCAATGTTGTCAATCAGAAGCAAAACCAGAACATGCTGGTAAAGCTCAGCAGGTCTTGCAGCATCTATAAAAAAAACTCAGAGTTAACGTTTTGTGTCAGGTGCAGTGGAAGCACACTTTAATGTGTATAATGTCAGCAATATTGTGCAAACATGATTCATTTCCACATTGCAGAGGGAGCACAACATTTCTCGAAATAAGCATGTTCCAGAACAAGGGGTCTCAGTCCAATTGCAACCCTTTCCATACCAGCCCTGTGTGTATGTCTGGCTGTGTGTGCGTCCTGGGTGTGTGTGAATCTGTACCGATTATGCTGTTAGTTTGGATGGTGCTGTGAGCTACTGCCCTCCCTCTTGCTCTCTCTGACTGAACTCTTGAGGGTTTTCGCCCTGTAACACCCCTGCCCGTGGTTTGGGGTGGCCAGCAGGGGGTGCATCACTTTCAACACAAAGTATAGTTGTTGCACTATTACGGCTCTTCTCCTCATGATAAGAGATTTCTGACAAGACAGCATTGGAGAAGCAGCCCATTGGAATTGGGAAGCCTAATGCTGAAATAATAGGCAGCCCAGACATTTGTCATAATTTATTTGGTAGTTGTGTAATGATTATGCCATGAAATCGCCTGTCATAATTTCTCACATTGAAATATTTGATATGACTGTTTGTGACATAAGCATTGGGTCTCTTGATATGTTGCGGTGAAGTGAGACTATGTATTTAATAGTTCAATTTTTTTCTGATTATCTATTCTATTTAATTTCATCAGAACCCCCCAAAGGATTTGACTTAAAGGAGATTTACAGACGCTTCCAGGCCGAAAGGAGTTACGTTGCAGGAAATTGCATTTCCTTAACACAAAACAAAGGAGTTGTCCATGATGGGGAATCCACAGATTAAAAGCTAAGATCTCTCCCTGCACTGGCCTAAGAACTCTCTGTCAGGATGGGATGAACTACTCTGCACTTTACTGGATTAGTGCTGTTACAACAAACACTCATACAACATCGAACATGGAACATTACAGCACAGTACAGGCCCTTCGGCCATCGATGTTGCGCCGATCTGTCATACCACTCTGAAGCCCATCTAATCAAAACTCTTCCACGTGCGTCCATATGCTTGTCCAATGACGACTTAAATGTACTTAAAGTTGGCGAATCTACTACCGTTGCAAACAAAGCATTCCATGCCCTTACTACAGTGGCTCAGTGGTTAGCACTGCTGCCTCATAGCACCCTGGTCCCAGGTTTGATTCCAGCCTTGTGTGACAGTTTGTGTGGAGTTTGCACATTCTCCTTGCCCTCCGGGTGCTCCAGTTTCCTTCCACTGTCCAGAAGATGTGCAAGTTAGGTGGATTGGCCATGCTAAATTGCCCATTGTGTTAGATGCATTAGTCAGAGGGAAATGGGTCGAGGTGGGCTAATCTTCGTAGGGTCGGTGTGGACTTGTTGGGCTGAAGGTCCTGTTTCCACACTGTGGAGAATCTCTCTACAGTTTTGTATAGCTGCAGCATAACCTCATCGTTACTCTCTGAGTAAAGAAACCACCTCTGACGTCTGTCCTATATCTGTCACCCCTCGATTAAAAGCTGTGCTCGCCGTCACCATTTTTGGAACAAGGGTCTTCTTGCCCACCCTATCAAACCCTCTGATTATCTCATATGTCTCTATTAAGTCACCTCTCAACCTTCTTCTCTCCAACGAAACAGTCTCAAGTCCCTCAGCCTTTCCTCATAAGACGTTCCCTCCAGAGCAGGCAACATCCTAGTAAATCTCCTCTGCACCCATTCCAAAGCTTCCACATCCTTCTTATAATGCGGTGACCAGAACTGTACACAATACTCCAAGTACGGCCACACCATAGTTTTGTATAGCTGCAGCATAACCTCATGGTTCCGGAACCTGATCCCTCTATTAATAAAAGGTAAAACGCAGTCTGCCTTCTTAACAACCCTTTCAATCTGGGTGGCAACTTTCTAGGATCTGTGTACCTGGACACCGAGATGTCTCTGCTCATCTACACTACTAAGAAACTTACCATTAGCCCAGTACTTTGCATTCCGTCTAAAGTGAATCACCTCACACTTGTATGCATTAAACTCCATTTGCCACCTCTCAGCCTAGCTTATCTATGTCTCTCTGTAACCTACAACATCCTTCGTCACGATCCACAACTCCAAAGACCTTCGTGTCGTCTGCAAATTTACTAACCCACCCTTCTACGCCCTCAGCCAGGTTGTTTATAAACTCTGGAAACTTGACAACAGCCTGCTTGATTGGCACCACATTCACAAACATTCATGGGGCTGCGAACCAAAGGGGTGGAGAGATAAATGGGAAGGGAGGGGTTGGTCTGGGATGAAGGCAGCTCAGAGGTTTTAGGTATATGGAGGTGGCGGTGGATTTGATAGGTCAGAGAGCAGGGTGCAGTGGATTAGTGGCAAGGAAGTTGAACAGGTAGGACAGGTCATGAGAGTGGTGCTGAGTTGGAAGTTTGAAACTGACATAGGGTAGGGGGACGGAAATGAGAAACTGGTGAAATCCATATTTATGCCTTGAGGTTGGAGGGTCCTGAGGCTGAAGATGAGGCGTTCTTCCTCCAGGCTTCGGGTGGTTAGGGAATGGTGATGGAGGAGCCCCATCACCATGTCCTTGGTGGAGTGGGAGGGGGAGGCGAAGTGTTCGGCCATGGCATGGTCGGGTTGGTTGTTGGGGTTGTCACGGAGATGTTCTCAGCAGAACTCTACAAGTTAGCGGCCTGTCTCCTCAACATAGAGGATACCACATCAGGAGCAACGAGTACAATAATGAAGTGTGAAAGTGCAAGGAAAACTATGATGAATGTGGGAGGCTGATTTGAGGCATTGGACGGAGATGTGGGCGCAGGTTTTGAAAATCCTGCGGTGGCAGGTTGAGGTGCCAGGAGGGTAGGGTTGATTTGTGAGTGGCCTAGACCTAATGAGGTCTGGAGGGAGTTTATGGAAAGGAGATGGTGGTGTGTTGGGAAATATATGTCTGGTGGTGTGGTCTGTTTGGATGTGGCAGAAATGACGAAAGATGATGTATTGTATCCGGTGGTTTTTGGGGTAGGAGGTTTCTGGCCTTGTTGCGGTGGGAGGGATGGGATGCGAGGGGGGATGTGCAGGAACTGGACGAAATGCACTGAAGGGCATCATCGACGACACAGGAGGGGAAATTGTCGTCTTTGATAAGGACACTATTTGTGTGTTCTTGGTGGAACCAGTCCTTCTGCAGAGCGGCATAGGCAGTGGAATTGGAAATATAATCACAGAGTCATAGAGATGTACAGCATGGAAACAGACTCTTAGGTCCAACCTGTCCACGCCAACCAGATATCCCAACCCAATCTAGTCTCACCTTCCAGCACCCGGCCCATATCCCTCCAAACCCTTCCTATTCATATACCAATCCAAATGCCTCTTAAATGTTGCAATTGTACCAACCTCCACTACATCCTCTGGCAGATCATTCTATGCACGTCCCTCCCTCTGCGTTAAAAAAGTTGTCCTGAAGGTATCGTTTATATCTTTCCCCTCTTGCGCTAAACCTATGCCCTCCAGTTCTGGACTCGCCGATCCCAACGAAAATACTTTGTTCATTTATCCTATCCGTGCCCCTCATAATTTTGTAAACCTCTATAAGGTCTCGCCTCAATCTCCGACGCTCCAGGGAAAACAGCTCGAGTCTGTTCAGCCTCTCCCATAGCTCAAATCTTGCAACCCTGGCAGTTAGCATTTTTACGGGAGGCAGGGTGCAAGAAGCTGTAGTCCAGGTAGATGTGGGAGTTGGTCGGTTTGTAGAAGATGTCGGTGTTGAGTCGGTCACTGTGGATAGAGATGGAGATGTCCAGGAAGAGAAGGTACGTGTTGGAGATGCTCCAAGTGTACTTAAGGTAGGAGTGGAATGTGCTGGTGAATTTGATGAACTGTTCAATCTCCTCTCAGTAGCATGGGGTGGCGCTGATACAGTCATCAATCTAGCAGAGGAAAAGGTGGGGTGATGCTCGTGTAACTGGGAAGATGGACTGTTCCTTGCAACTGACAAAGAGACAGGCGTAACTGGGGTCCATGCAGGTGCCCATGGCTACTCTTTAGGTTTGGAAGAAGTGGGAGGATTCGAAAGAGAAGCTGTTGAGGGTGAGCACTACATCAGCCAGTTAATGAGTGTGTGCGTGGTGCGGTACCGGTGGGGACGCCAGGGAAGTAAGAAATGGTGGGTTGGAGGCCCTGGTCATGACAGACAGAAGTGTATAGGGAGTGAATATCACTGGTGAAATTGAAGTGTTGGGGCCAGGGAAGCGAAAGTCTTGGAGGTAGAGGGCGTGGGTTCTGTCCTGAATATATGTGGGGAGTTCCTGGACCTAAGGTGAAAAGGCAGTGTCTAGGTATATGAAGATGAGTTCAGTGGGGCAGAAGCAAGCCAAGACAATTGGATCAGGTGGTGCAGGGTTTCTGGACTATGAGATTGGATGCTGTGGGTGGGAGATCGCCTGAGGTGACAAAGTTGTGTATGGTCTGGGATATGATGGTTTCGTACTGGGTTGTGAGGTATTGGTCAATGGGTAGTAGGAGGAAGTGTCTTTGAGTTGGTGCCTGGCTTCAGTGGTGTATTCGTCTGTGCACCAAACTACTTCTGCACCCTCTTCCGCCGTCCGCTCGTTCCATGGTGAGGTTGAGGTTGGAGCAAAGGGATTGGAGGTCTGCATGGTGTGATGGTGAGAGGTTGGAGTGGGTGAGGGTGGTGGACACGTTGAGGTCGTCAATGTCCCGGCAGCAGTTTGAAATAAAGAGACTGAGGTCAGGTAACAGACCAGCATGGGGTGCCCAGGTAGATGGGATGTGTTGGAGGCAAGAGAAAGGGTCTTCTGAATGCAAGCAGGAGTATTGGTGAAAAAAGTACACTTGGAGGTGGAGGCGGTGGAAGACATGTTCGATGTCAACATGCATGTTGAATTCGTTGATCCAGAAGTCGAGGGGGCTGAAGGTCAGGCCTTTGATGTGATCTGATCATTCATCCTCAGTGAGGAGGAGGTCTGTGGGGATGCTCATAATATAGTAGGGCGGGGAGCTAAGACCTAGTCTGGAGCTGAATGTGGGGGTGGAGATTAAAACTGGTTTAGGATTGGTCGTCAAGAGACCGAGGCTGAAGTCATGTCGAAGTGACACTCAACCTGGGCGTCGGAAGGGTGGAAGATGTGACTGAGTGATCCGTGGGGTGGAAGTGGCAGAATGGGTGTCGTCAGCCATTCTGTCGGCGGTGTTCAGGTGAATGGCTTCAGTGTGGGCAGAGGTGGCAGCAATAATGGGGCCAGAAGTGATGTTTCCGGTTGGGCCTCACGTTAGTTTTGACGGCGGTGGATCTTACTGCGGTTGTGGAGGTGGCAGATTTAGTAGTGGTCGCGGAGGCAGATGGCTGGCCGTCAGTCGCTGAGTTGGGATGGTCAGCCACAGCTGCAGGTGGTCGGCGGATGGGATGGAAGTAACACCATTGTTCGCCACGGTGGTGGTGTCTGTACCGGCCACATGGCTAATGGTTGCTGAGCAGTTCTGGAGGCTGGGACAAGCTTCTGGAATGGCCGATGAATCCCAACCATTGAAGTAGGTACTTGAATGTTTGTTGTACTTACAGTTTGTAATGACCAGTTTGGTGTTGTTAAAGCATTTGTTTAGTGTGCAAATTCTTCTGAAGATGTAAAATGGAAGCGTTCCTTTGCAGTTCTGAGACAGTGTGGCCAAGAGTTGAGCCAGGGCTAACTGTAGAGATATTAGATGGAGGCGCATGTCAGCAAGTGTGGAGAGGAGGATCCCGAAGGAGAAACATTTCTGGAGGTTTTGAATTTGTAGTTGGCACTGGCTATGCTGTTCAGATCCAAATTGTGTTGGTCTGAATGTAGTCCTGAGTCCATGCAGGATCAGTCGGTTCTGTATTCAGGCACTGAGGAAAGAGAAATGGCTGTGGTAATGTGGTAAAGATGTGATAACTTTTATCCATGCTAGCACTTTGCTGTAATGCGATGGGCATTAATTACTCAGTGGCCTCCTGTGCGACAACATGTCAAAGGCATTCTTGAAGTCCACATAGGTAAGATCTGTTGGCTGTCCCTGGTCTAAACAGTTTGCAACTTTTTTAAGAATTCTGGCCGAATTGTCAGGCATGAGCTCCTTGATGAAACCATGCTGACCTTGCTTTATTTGATCAAACACTTCCAAGCATTCAGAAATCTCATCATTCACAGTAGATTCCATGATCATTCTGATTAAAGAGGTTAAATTGACCAATCTGTAATTTTTCATCCTTTGCCTTACTGTCATTTTAAACAGGAGTGCCATGTTAGCGGTTTTCGCTCCTCTGGGCGCTCCCTGATTCTAATGATTCCTGAAAGATACCAAAACGTCTCCACTGTCTCTTCAGCTGCCTCCATGAGAACTCTGGGGTGTCGTCCATCAGGTCCAGGTGATTTATCCACTTTCAGGTTATTCAGTCTTTCTAGCACCATATGATAACCACCGTATTCAGCTCAGCCCCCTCACTCTCGAGAAGTTATGGCAGATTAATCGATTCTTCCACCATCAGAACTGCTAAAACAAAATACATTACCCGAGCCATTTCCTTGTTCACCACGACTGTCTTTCCAGAATCATATTCCACCAGCCCAATGTCCACTTTTGCCTCTCTTTTTCACATTATGTAATCGAAAATAAAACTCTGACAGTCTTCCGTCATTTAATGGCGAACTTACTCTCATATTTAGTCGTCGGCATCCTTATTTCTATTTTTGTTGCTCTTAGTTGCTCTTTGTAAGCTTACGAATCCTCACCTTTCCTACTGCCCTTCACTATATTATGTGCTTTGTCTTTTGCTTTTCTGATATCCTTGACTTTCATGGTCACTTATGGTTGCCTCGACCTCTCTGTCCCATACTTTATTTTGCTCGGGATGAAAGTCTGTTGTGTTTTGCACCACACCACCTGGTTCTCTCTTACCTAGCATCCAAAAACCTGTCTGGTTTTCTGTGCCTGTTTCTCAATTCCAAACTGATCTCTTCTGATATCGATTTGGTCCAGGGCCTCCCCACATGTTTTCGGGAGACCACCCATGTTCTTCATGTCTTCCTTGATCTCCGTTTCCCAATACCCTAACACCTCACCTCCACTATGGGCATCCAGTCCCTCTATACTTATATTCACCAATAAGGAAGGCCAAAAAGCACTCCACTTTTTTCCTCTCCCACCAACCCAAATGGGCACCTTCCACCAATACTCTTAAACAATAGATGGAACTTCTCCTCCCCCTAATGAATATATGCTTTTAATCCTCCATTTCCTACAAGCCAGAAGAATCTGTGCATACACGGAAGTGACCTAGCTATCCGTACCTATCCTTCGGATAATTGAAACAATCCAATGGCACTGCAATGGCACCAACCTCACCTCTTCCTCCACGACATCAATGATTGCATTGGTGCTGTATTGTGCTCCCAAAAGGAGCTTGAAAACTTCATCGACTGCATCAAGACCTTCCACCCTGAATTCAAACTTCAGTGGACCATCTCTGACACCTCCCTCAACTTTCTGAACCACTCTGTGTCCATTTCCAGCAACATCACGGACATCTACTAGAAGCCCATAAGTACCTTGACTACCCCTCCTCTTATAAAAACACGATCTACTCATGCCAATTTGTCCACCTCAACCATATTTGTCCCAGGATGTGCAATCCCACTCCAGGACATCCCACATGTCCACCAACGAGAAATGTATCAATTTTCCCTCTCCAGTGATCAATGGTGTCCTCAATTGCGTCTCCCCCATTTCCAGCACCTCTGTCCTCGAATGACAATGCTCCAAACCCAACAAAGATGATAGCTCCCTGATCCTCACTTTCCACCCCATCATACTCCAAGTGCAGCCCATCGTTTTCTGCCATCTTCTGCACTGACAATCACACAACACCACCAAAACTGTATTTCTCTGCGCATGCCTATATGCGTTGTGCTCTGTGACTTCCCTGGTTATGTCTACCCTCCCCACCAATCCCCTCTCTAAAGTGGCACCTTCTCCTGCTGTCACACGCAGTGCAACCCTGCACCAGCAATATCCCCTCATCTCCATAACGGATCCTAAAAGAACAATTCTGCATCTGGAAGATATTTCCTTGCATAACCTCGAAAAATTATTTACTGCATCCATTGCACTCAATGTGTTCACCTCAAAATCAGAGAAACCGAATGTAAACTTTTCTGAATCCAACGATACCCATCTTTCTGCGGCCATCCATCTGAACTACCTCTTCCACTCCCCTAACCATATATCCGAACTGGGACACCTCCTCCATCTACATAAGGGTATCTGCAAACTAGAGAGCTTCCATCTTGGAAGCCTACAAACAGATGACTTCAGCATTGCCTTCACCAGTCTCCAAATTTTCCTTCGCCCCACCCCATCCTATATCGACACTGCTGAGATGAAACATCCTTACTGAGCTAATCTACCTGTTCATCATCCTTCCGACCTATCTGTTCCACAATTCGCACCGACCTCTCGCCATCAACACCTACCTTCACCCACCTATTGCCATCCCCCCTAACTAGCCCGAGCAATGACCTATAAAAGCATCACAACTTGATTCTCCTGGCAACGACCTGTAAACCCATCCTCAGTCTGTTGCCCTTACAATCACTTGGAACTGCTCCCCTAGTAACGGCTTGTAAACTAATCCTCACAGTCTTCCCCTAACTACAGCCAGTGAACCCATTCCCAACGTGTTACACTGGCCACATCCTGTGAACCCATCCGCACACTATTCTCCGAGAAATGCTCTGTGAAACAATCCACTCTCAGTTTTCCTAACAATGGCTTATGTAGGCATTCCGACTCTTTTACCCTCGGAATGGCGTGGAGGAATGGCTTGAGAGATGGAGGGATTCAGCTTTTTGCCAGTTTTTGGACATTGGGACCAGTTCTGGGGAGATGGGAATATTAAAACTTTGATCGTCTCCTCTTAGGCCGGATTGCAACCAATGTCCGAAGGTGTGCATTTGCTAAGGCTGTTGGGAAAGGGATTAAAATAACCTGGCAAGGGAACGGGAAGCAAATGAGAAGATTAGTGATCTATAAGGAGGACTAAAGTCTGTAAGGAACTAGATAATGAAGTCAGCGTGACTGAGTGGAAGATTGGGCAGGGACCAGATGACGAACACAAATGGACAGGTGGTCTGAGGTGTATTTATATCATGTGAGAAATGTAGTAAATAAGGCAGATGAATTTCCGGCTTAGATTAGTGCCTGTGAGTGTGATGTAATTGAGATTACTGCGACTTGGTTGATGGATGGATATCATTGGCAATGAAACATTACAGAATATCGATACTTAAGGCGGGGTAAAGAGAGAGGTAAAAGGGAGAGGAGTTCCATTATTGGTCAGAGAAGATATCATAGCTGCACTGAAGGGGGGCACCTTGGAGGAGCTCAAGAAGAGATGTAATATGGACCTGGCTCAGTATAAAAAGGATGCAGTTACATTGTTGGGGCTGTACTACAGGCCTCCAAACAGGAACGGCAGTGGAAACCACCACAAATCTGAAATCCTAGTAATGACGTGAAAACCCATTCCTATGGTGTTCTACGAGTAATGGGCACTGAACCCGCCCCACTTTGTTCCCCAGCAACGGCCTGTGAACCATCCCTACCCTGTGAACCTGTTATAACTCTGTTCTCGTAGCAATGTCCTGCGAACCCTTCACCAATATGTTCCCTGAGCAACATTCTGTGAACCCATCCCCATGCTGTTCTCCCATTAACGCTCTTTAAAACCATCCCGACTGTTTTTTGACGAACCACATGTGAACCTTGCCCCGCTTTGTTCTATTTCTCACTGTGGAAACAAGCTCCAGGTGTTCCTGTAGCAGAACCATATGAACTCGATCAAGCTGGCATCCCCGAGCAGTGGCCCATGAACCCATCGCATGCTGGGTTACATAGCCACGCCCTGTTGAGCCAACCCCACTCTGTTTAAATAGCAATGGCTATTTGAACACATGTCCGCTGTTTCTCCGAGTAACACATTGTGAAGTCATCCTCAATCTATTTTCACAGTCGCGATTTGTGAACCCATCCCACTGTGTTCCCATAGTAATGGCATGTGAACCCATTCTCCCTCTGTTTTCCTTCCAATAGACAGTCAACCTATACCCATTCCGTTTTCCTCGCATTGGACTGTCTCCTATTCACCAGCGTGATCTGCAAGGAACAGCCTGTGAACGATCCCCACGGAGGAAAGGCAACTCTGAGGGAACTGACAGAGAGAGAGAGATTGGAAGATAGAGAGAGTGCAAAAAAGAGCCAGAGTAAAATAGAATGGAGCATGGTCTGTAACACCAGAGGTGAAAGCAGAGACACAATGACGGAAACCCAAATCCTGAGCTCGGGCCCAGTCCCCTCCGCATCCCTGGGAATCAAGACTTGTGTTTGAAACTGTGTCACTCCAGCTCAGCTTCTTCAATGCAAAGACAAGCAACAATATAGTTCACTGTGCTGATTGCCACTTTTTAATGAATATTTTTATGAATTACAAATTGAAGTCACAGATATAGTCTATGGAATTGTGCCTTTTCTCAGTGCCCCATGAGTTGAGGAAAGCATTGAAATGTGTCCCTGTAGTAGCCCCCACCCCTCTCAACCCCCCCTCCACCATATGATAAGGTAGGATATACCATCACTAACCTCAGTCTGCTACCATAGGGACAAGTTGCTCCATTGCTGAAACATTAACCTGAAATGGGAAAATGCTGGATGGATTGATTAATGAATGAGTGTGACTGACTGGATTTGGGTGAAGGGGTATTTCAACACATTCGTCAGCTGCTGTCTAAACTTAGACTGGATCACGACATAAATCGCAGTGCTTGTGCAGCAACTGAGCAGCTGCAGCATGAAGCCCAATTCCCGCACAAAGGGATGGAGATTCACAATTTTGTTCCCCAAATTCCGCAGCCGGCTCCATTTACAGTATACCATTAACATTGACCATAACAGGATGAAATTGGCCGAGATCACAAACATAAAAATGACGGATTTTTTTCGTTTTCTCATTTCTGTGTCAGACTGAGTGTCCCCATTGGTCTGAGCGTGGAGTCTCCTGCGGGCTCTGCTAGTCACTAAAATGTGTCGAATGGTGAAAACGTTGAGCATCAAAATCAGGAGAAACGGGAGAGCCGGGGTGAGAACGTAGTGGAGAAACTCGATTATGGCCCAGACATGGGCGTAGACAACAGCAACTGTTACAAAACAAAACCGGGGGTCGTTCCCCAAGCGATATTTAGATGTGAGTATAAAATGCCAGAAAATGTTCTTTATACAGCTCAGCGCAGTCACTATTCCCAGAACCACAGCCGCTGTTTTCTCGCTGCAATATTTACTTTTCAGTTTCTGGCAACAAATGGCCACAAATCGATCAAAGGTGAAAGTTACGGTAAACCAGACAGAACAGTCAGTGGCTGCATAAAGCAGGATGGCATGGATATTACACACGGGGATGGACCTCAGGAAATAAAACTGTTCTTTGTTAACAATAGGAATGTGTCTCAATATCAGGTCGAGGATAATGACCAGTAGATCTGCCATGGCCATAGCCACCAGGTAACGTTTTACACATGAAGACAATCCACAATCTTTACAAAGGAGAACATAGATCGTCACCACGTTAACTGTGAGGAAGAAAAGCAAACAAATTATACTTCATGCTGGAGGCAAAGTGACCCGTTTGATTGAGGAGCCAGTGAGATTTTCAAATGTCTGGCCACCATCAGGGATTTATTAAAATAGTTGGAGCTGAAATAGCAAATTGAAAGGTCTGAATTATTTACACAAATGCAACAGAAAACACAAGAAACCGTTCCTCCCGAAACAAAGAGGCACCCATCCATGATAGCAGATCATTTATTGAACTTTCCCACACATTCAGTCACTCGAGAGTAGACGCAAGTCACTTGTTTAACGTTCCTAATGAGGATGGTGAAGAATTCTCTCGCAGTTCCTTGAAGACAAATGGGAGTTTCAAACTTTTGCTGGTTAGTCTAAATTGTGATCGATCATCTGTTGTAAAATTATATAATTACAAGGAAAATGTCTTCATCCGTTTAACTGCCTGGCTGACTTCGACACAGTGTCTCCTTCTCTCTGGAATGGGATCTCTTCCCTCGGGATTTTATCTTTTGCTCAATTAACTGACAGTGTCTGTTCAGAAATCAAGTCAGGGATAGAATGTTCCAGGGAATGTCCATTATAGAATGTTCCACGGAATAACTGTTTACAGAGTTCTACAGCATGGAGAGAAGTCGTTTGGCTCAAAATGTCCGTCCAGTCAAAACTTACTTCCATGCACTTAACCCATCCTTCGAATCCCTTCTTATCCATGTATTTGCCCAAATGCCCTTAAAATGTTTTTAATGTACCCGGCTCAAACATTTCATCTTGCAGGTCATTCTATATGCATACCACTGTCTGTCTAAAAGGTTTGCACGTCAGGTTCCCTTTTATTCATTCCCCTCTAACTGTAAATTGATTCGCTTTATACTCTCGTCCTCAATTCCTTAAATCTGGGAAAAAGACAGAGTACATTCACCCTATCCATACCTTTCATGATCTTATACAGTTCTACAAAGTTCCCCCTCAGTCTCCTATGCTCTGAAGAATGAAGTTGTATCTTGTCCAAACTCTTCCTACAACTCAGACTATTGAGTTCTGGCAACAACCTTGCAATTCTCTTGTGCACATTTTCCAGTTGAAGATCATCTTTCCTACAGAATGGTGACGAAAACTGAATACTCCAAGTGCAGCCGCATGAAGGTCCTGCATAATTGCAACAAAACATCACACATTCTACACTCAATGCCCTGATAAATGAAGGCCAGTGTGCTTCACTGCTCTGTCTACCTGTGACTCCACTTTCAGAGAACTGTGCACCTGAACTACAAGGTCACTCTTTTCCACTAAACTCTTTAAAGCCCTACAATTAACCATGAAAATCCGACATTGATTTGACTTTTCAAACTGCAAGTCATCATACGTATCTGTATTAAACTCCTGTTGTCATTTCTCAGCCCACTTGTCCAACTGGTAATGGGCCTCCTTCAATTTCTACTAGCCTTCTTCGTCCACAGTACCTACTATTTTAGTGTTATCTGCCACTTACTAATTGTACCTTGTAGATTCTCAGCCAAGTCATTGATATAGATAAGAAACAATAACTGACCCAGCACCGAACACTGAGGCACTCCACTGGTCACAGGTGTCAAGTCCTACAAACATCCACAATTACCCTCTGCTTTCTACCATCAAGCCAATGTTGTATTCAATTTACCAGCCCCACCTGGATTTCATGCAATCTAAACTTCTTGAGCAGCCGATCACATGGAATCTTATCAAAAGCCCGACAGAAATCCACATCAGCTATGTCTACAGACCTGCCTTCATTGACCATCCTCGTTACTTCATCAAAGAACTTTGTGAGGCAAGATCGCCCACTCACAAAGCCAATCTAACTACACCTAATCAAACCTGACGTTCCAAACGCACGTATAGCTTATTCCTCATTATCTTGTCAAATAACGTACCCAACAATGATGTTAGACTTACTGGTACTTAGTTCCTAGTTTTTTTTATCTGTAGCCCTTCTATGGCACAACATTTATTCACCTTCAGTCTTCTGGGAACTCATCTGTGACTAACCATGATGCAAGCAAAAAGCGAGGGCCCCTGTGTTATGGACTAGGCCAGACTACGGAAAACATTATTAAGCAGGCAGACATAGATGTAATTTTGCAATTTGTTTCGGTAAGTGAACAGTGAAACTTACCCGGAGTAAGATAGCTAGGTTGAGTACTAGATTTAAAAACCGCCAAAAAGAAATTATTCACAAAATTGCACAATAAAACCCAAAGAACAGAATTAATCACTTCTCCAGAACTCAAACTATCCAGCGAGACATAATTATGCTGTTCTGTCCCAGTAAGCAAACTCGCCTGAAAAAAACGGTATAAATGCAGCATATGCTTACAGGTTGAAGTCGAAGGCCAGAAAAGAGAGAGAGTTTCCACACAGTTCCCTGTTAAACTTCAAGAACAAAAAACTGCTCAGCTCAGTTCAGAGAGCGAGAGAGCTGACCACTTCCCTTACAGTATACAGGTCACTTATAAAGCATGATCACTTTAGCCTGAAATCTCATTTGTTTACATATAAACCAAAGGGCTCTGACAATCATTTTCATCTCTGTACCAAACTTCTTTTTTATTTCAAAAATATACTTTATTCATAAAATATTTTGATGATCTGTACAACTGGTGATGCCATACATAAGTAAACCTTCCATTTCTTTGCACACAGAGATCTGAGTTAATCATTTGTATATACAGGTCTGTATGTTTAGCTGAGGAGTCAGCGGAGCCCACTTACTGCGTGGGCCCCCTGTTCTTTGACAGGCAGATGTCACATGTTGGTCTTCCCCCACCTCGCCTTGGCGGCAGCTGCCCCAAGCTTCATCGTGTCCCTCAAAACGTCGTCCTGGACCTTGGAATATGCCAGTCCGCAACAGTAAGACGTGGTCAGCTCATTCCGCTGGAAAATCAACAGGTTTCTGACAGACCAAACAGTGTCTTTCCCGGAGTTGATGATCCTCCAGGCACAGTTGATGTCCGTCTCGGTGTGCAATCCGGGGAACAGACCGTAGACCACGGTGTCCCGCGTCATGGAGCTGCTCAGAACGAACCTCGACAAACACCACGAAATTCGTCTCCTGACTTCCTTTTCGTAGGCACATTCCAGAAGGAGGTGTGTGACAGGCCCGTCCCTTCCCCACAACCGCTTCGAGGGCAGCGTGCTGTGCGGCAGAGTCCGGGCATGCATAACGGATCTCACAGGCAGAGCCCTTCTCACCACCAGCCAAACTATATCTTGGTGCTTGTTGGAAAGTTCTGGTGATGAGACATTCTCTGACAGTCTGCTCAGTGAACTGGTCAACAAGATCCGCCCTCTCCTTTTCCCGAAGGGTGTCAAGGACACTACGTGCTGACCACTTCCTGATGGACTTGTGGTCAAAGTTGTTTTTCTTCATAAATTTCTCCATGAAGGACAGGTGATACGGAACTACTGGGAGCATTTCGCGGCAGCGAGGCCAGGCCCATCCTTTGCAACACTGGGAACAGATAGAACCTCAGTACGTAGTGACACCTTGTGTTTGAGTACCAGGGATCCACGCACACCTTGATGTAGCCACACACAAAGGTGGCCAGCAGGGTGAGGGTGGCATTTGGTGTATTTTTCCCCCGTTTCCCAGAGCTTTGTCCATCGAGTCCCTTCGGACACTGGCCATCTTTGATCTCTATACAAAATAGAAGATGGCCCGGGTGTCTGCAGCGGCGCAGGTTCTACGAATTGGCCAGACCTGTGCCAAATGTAACAACACTGACAGTGCCTCACACCTGATGACCAGGTTTTTACCCGCGATGGAGAGCGACCATAGCTTCCATCTGCCCAATTTCTGCCTCACTTTCTTGATACCCTCCCCCAAGACTTGGCGCATGCCCCAGCCCCTCCGAACCAAATCCTCAGCGCTTTCAGGTCGTCAGTCCGGACGGTGAAGAGGATGAAGGATTGGTCGGCCCAGTTCCCGAAGAGCATGGCCTCGCTCTTGGCTCGGTTGACCTTGGCCCTCAAGGCCTGTTCGAACTGTGACATATGCACAACAGTGTGTGCACGGACAGCGGATCCAAACAGAAAAGGGCGACATAACCCACGTACAGGGAAGACTTAACCTGCAGGCCCACGCTGCCAGGAATAGTTATCCCGCTCAGACTCGCATCCTTCGCAAAAGGCTCGTTGCAGCTGACAAATAAACCAGGAGAGAGAGGGCACCCCTGCCTGACTCCAGATCTGACGAGGATGCTCTGCGATTCCCTCCCATTGAATGAGACTGCACTGACCATACTAAGCAGAGTCATGTCTGGTTTATTGCCACTCTGAAAAAAAAGTCAAGGACAGAGTCTCCTTGAGGGAAGGAACAGCTTTTAAAATAAGGGTGTCCAGATTTGTCACCTCCTCCTTAAAAAAAATGAACTGTCAATACCAAAAGATGGCTTCATTTTAACCCTTGAAAGCCATGGTTCGTAGTTTAAAAACACATATACACTAATCAGACTACAAACATACAAATATACACAACCACAGGCAAATTCAGGCAGTGGTACACACTGAACCGAATGCCTCTGTATCTCATTCGAGTCTGAATAACGCATCGGCAATCACATTGTCGCTATCTGCCACGTGCACAATTGTCAAATTGAATGGCTGCAACAACAACCTCCATCGAAGTCTGACATTTTTGTCATTAAGTTTTTCCACAAATTTTAAAGGGTTGTGATCAGTGTATACAATGGTCTCTGATGCATTGCTTTTAATATAAACACTGAAATGTTATAATGCCAATACCAAGCTTAAAGTCTCTTTCTACACCTCTGCTGAACGTTCAACTTCCTGGAAACAAAGCCAATGAGTCTTTCTATTCCTTCGTCATCCTCCTGCAGGAGCACTGCACCGACACCCCCATCACTGACATCGATAGCCACTTTGAAAGGCTTCGTGTGGCTAATACTGGGGCAGTGATTAACACAGTTTTTAGGTTGTCAATTACCTTTTGATAGTCTATTGCCCACTGACACTTCTTGCCCTTTTATAACAATTCGGTGAGTGGAGCAGCAACACTGCTAAACGTTGGCACAAACATTCGATAATTTACTCAGCCCCAGGAACTATAGTACTGCTTTTTCGTCGATGGTGTGGGAAAGTCCCCAAATATTTTCATTTTCACATATCATGGGGCCATTTGTCCATGTTCAATAACATGGCCCAGAGCGGTGACTTAGGCTATGGCAAATTCACTTTTAGTTAGGTTTACCACCAAACCTGCCTTCCGAAGTCGATCAAATAAGTTCGATAAATGCTGCAAATGTTCCTTCCATGAGTGACTAAAAATCACCAGGTCATCAATATACAACACCCATTTTGGGAATCCAGCAATGACCTTATTAGTCAGTCTCTGAAATGTGGCTGGAACGTTTTTCATAACAAAGGGCATGACTTTGAACTGATATAGTCCATTTGGCGTAACAAAAGCTGAAATTGCCTTTGCTCTCTCTGTCAGAGATACTTGTCATTAGCCTCTGAGCTGGACCAACTGAGAAACGTAAGCTGTCTGTCCCACTTCTTCTACACAGTCCTCCAACTATGGAATTGGATATGCATCAGACACTGTAACGCCGTTGACTTTGCGATAGCCCACACATAATTATTTGGTACCAGCTGACTTTGACACCAGGACTATGGGTGACTCACTTCAATTATGCCATCTTGGAGCATGCGCTCTATCTCCTTCTGAACCTGTGCCGACTTTACAGGGTTATTTCGATACGGATGTTGCTTAATTAGAAAAAAAAAGATCTCCTATATCTACATCATGCACAATTAGATTAGTACCTCCAAGTTTATCTCCTCATGTGATAGTTATAACTCTTTCAGGTCATTTCTATTTTCGTCTGTAAAATAACTCAATAATTTATCCCAATATTTGACAACTTGCTCATTGTCCAACTTGATTTGAGGAATGTCCCATTCAGAATCATCTTCTTCCTTCTGTGCTGTAATCAGTAATACCTTCTTATCTTGCTTTCCTTCTCTACGAAAATACCTTTTCAGCAAATTCATATGATACACACTGAGATTCCTTTCTGTCTGGAGATTTTATCGAGTAGTACACCTCACTAAATTTCTTCTCAATTTGCTACTGTCCACCAAACCTTGATTTTAATGGCTGACTTGTTACTAAAATTAACATCAATTCCTTTTAATCAATTGCAAAGTTGTGAATTTGTGATTTCTTATCCGCTTCCTGTTTCTTTGTATGCCTGCGATACTTTTAAGTGTTTTCTAGCCAACTCTCCAGCTCAATTTAATCGTCCTCTAAAATTTGTCACATAGTCCAAGTGGGTGATCTCTGAATTCTGACTTATTAATTAACTTTAATGGTCCTCTGACTTCATGTCCAAAAATTAATTCAAATGGGCCAAATTTGATTGATTCATTCGGTGTCCCTCTGATCGCAAAAAGTACAAATGGAACTCCCTTATCACAATCATCTGAATAATCCTGACCATAAGTCCTTAACATGGTCTTCAGTGTTCGATGCCATCTCTCCAATTTTCCCTGTGATTGCAAACGATACGCAGTATATTTGATTTGCTTTATTCCAAAGTTATCCATATCTTCCTTGAATAGATTGGATGTGAAGTGTGAAGCTTGATCTGACTGGATCTCTATTGGTAATTCGTATCTCGGAAAAAAATTAGGTAATTCTTTTACAACCTTTTTAGCTGTGATGTTGCGTAATGTGGTTGCCTCTGAACATCTAGTCGACACATCCATTATTGTTAATAAATATTTATTCCCACGTTTTGTTTGAGTTCGTGAATCTACGCATTCAATCAAAACTCTTGTGAATGGTTCCTTAAATGCTGGAATAGGTATTAAAGGTACAGGTTTTATTACCCCCTTTGGTTCTCCGATTATGGTTTTCCGACATGCATGATCCATCTGGCAACATTCAACTACATCCACGTGTAGTCCAGGCCAGAAGAATGTATTTGTATTTTATCCTCTGTTTTCCTCACCCCTAAATGACCTCCAATTTGAAGCTCATGCGCCACTTGCAACATCTCCTTTCTATACCCTACTGGTAAGACAATCTGATGAATCTCTACCCATTTTCCTCTACTTTAATGTGTGATGGTCTCCATTTCCTCAGTAAGTCATCATTTATTAAGTAATAAAAGGCATGAATGCATTTGCTTTCTTTCTTTCTAATTACTTTTTGATATAACTGTTTTAATTCCTTATCTTTAACTCCTTGTCTTCAGCTCTGCTAAGTTGTAATTCAATCAGTTTAGTAGAGCTAAAGATACTATTTGCTCCTTCTCTATTCGACGTGTCTGATCAAAGAAAGTTTCGGATAACACGAGATCATTATCAGTTCATTTTGATCTCTCATACTTCAGATTGTTCCTCTGTGATCTTGTGATCACATAATCAGGGAAAATGGCTGGATAAACTTTCTCCAGGTCTTCAGTTGCCTGCATCTAACCTGGCTTTTCAACAACGGTAGGCTGTACGCCTACCAGTGAATCAGCTACACCATTTGCAAGGACCAATTGTATTCCTGGAACTGAACGTTTGGCTTGTACTCATATCACAAATTCTCCACACTTCCCCTGACTCTCTAGCCTCACTTTACATAATTGAACACTTGCTGTCTCACCATGGATTTCTGTTACCAGTACCTTCTCTGGCAATCGTCTCTCAGGAGTGCATATCTCCTCATCCTTCAGAATTACAGACTGAGAGGATCCTGTGTCCCTTAATATTGTGACTTCTTTACCTGTGACTCTTGATCTATGTGAATAAACTTTACCGTTACATGTATATTTTAAGTAGACCTGGCACTGCCACCTAAATCAACCTCTCATCATCGTGTACACTCTGAGGCAGTTGTCTAACTTCCCTTATGCTTTTTGTTACTTGTCCAACAAAAACTTCCAGACTTGCCTGGTTTTCCCATATCTGGCTTTCTCCTAGCCCAACAATATTATGGTTTTGTTTGGCCCACTTTATTCTAATAAAATCACAGGAGCTGTTTAATTTATTTGTCCCCCTCAAGCGTGCCTTTTTTGAAAACCCTGTGGTAAGTTCTAGTTATGATCTTCACTGAGATCCACCTTTCCCTTTCCACGTGAGGATTTCTCTTTGCCCCAATTTGTCTCCCTCATGGACTGATTTTGATTCTGGAAGCCAAGCCGAGTTTTATGGATCAGCTCATGATCATCAACCACTTCAGCTGCTAATTTTGAATCTCTGCTCTTCCACGTGAGTTCGCGCTACTTCAGTCAATCAATTTTGAGTTTCTCCAGCATAACTATCTCCCTATGTTTGCTCGATTTTTAAAAGTTCATGTCGGTTTATCAAAATAACCCCGTTTTATCCTTTCAAACTCAATGTCGGTTTAATCAGTGTCCCTCCTCAGATTCCTGAAATGTTGTCTGTAGGCTTCTGGTCCAATCTCATATTCCATTAAAATGCCATTTTCACCTCCTAATAATCCCCAGATACTTCCTCTGACAGTGATGCGAATACCTCACTGGTCCTACCTATAAGCTTCGTTTAAATTAACAAACTCACATTGCCACTGGCCACTGCACTTATTTAACCACCTTTTCAAATGAGATGACAATGTCTTCCACATCCTTCTCAACAAATTTACGCAATGATTGAACATATTTAAATGGTTTCTCACGAGGCTTCTGAATACCAGGGGCTGGCTCATTCTCACTCTCTCCCTCTCTAAGCCTACCCTCAGCCTTAATCTACAGCCTTTTAAGATGACTTTCCTTTTTAAGTGGTGGTTTTTGAAGTTCAAACATTCTCGCTTTTTCTTTGTTTGTTATCTTTTCCCTCTCTTCTTCACTCTAATCGTAACTCAACCCGTTTCATTTCTGTTGCCCTTTCCTTATCCCTCGTGTCCAACTCAAGCTGCTTCATTTGCAATTGAATTCTTGCCATTTCTAGATTCTGATGGTTTCTCTAGCAACTTTAATTGGTGAACTACTGCTGTAATAATCTCTCCTTTCCTCACAGAAGCAAGCAGTTCCAATTCCAGCTTTGCTGCTAATTCTTGCAACTTGGTCCACATCAACACTCCGAAGAGTATCCCATGCAGACCCATTAAGCTACCATATCACTCAACGTTTGCCCGAACTAATACACCTACCCTTCACATCCCTGAACACTATGGGAAATTTAGAATGGCCAATTCTCCTAACCTGCATACCTTTGGGAGTAAACCGGAACATGCAGAGGAAACTCCACATTGACAGACACCCAAGACTGGAATTGAATCCCAGTCCCTGGCGCTGTGAGGCAGCAGTGCGAATGACTGTTCTGAGCTTTGTAACTGGGAGTGCCGTCAGAATAAACTTCAATTCATTTGGCCAAATGTAACAATAATTTGTCTCAGTGTCATTTGCACTGCGTGTATCAGAAGGGTCGTCTTCACAAAGGCAACCTAGGTTTCTGTTGCCATCTTATCAAGCTCAGTTCATACCTGCCCATCCCACCCCATGGCACCCCTCTCATTCAATGCCAGCCCGATTTCAATCCAATCATGGCTGTTGGTGCTTTCCTTCGCCTGGGTGCCCCTGGATATTCCGTGAACTTTGACCCTGGGGCCATCTTTAAAAGGCCAAAGGTCACATGTTTGAGCTTTCTCATTTTGGAGCTGCCCTGGATAATTAACCCCGAGCATGATAGACGAGGGGAAATTGCGCAACAATTTGACGAATGAGCACTGCGTTTCTGCTGAATGGGTTAGCACATTCTTTTCCTGGAGGAAGCGACACCACCAGACTCAACGAACATGATCTGAGCTCACCAAGCAGTTCACTGCAGGATCTGTCATCTGAACGAATGTTCATCAAATCAGGACAAACATCAACATCCTTTCCCGCTTTGCCAGAGTGCTCGTCGTTGTGGTTCTGTTCGCTGAGCTGGGAATTTGTGTTGCAGACATTTCCTCCTCTGTCTCGGTGACATCCTCATTGCTTGGGAGCCTCCTGTGTAGCGCTTCTGTTATGTTTCCTTCGGCATTTATAGCGATTTGTATCTGCCGCTTCTGGTTGTCAGTTCCAGCTGTCCGCTGCAATGGCCGGGATATTGGGTCCGGCCACACTACCATACATCAAGAACATTTCTGAACTGACAGCGAGACTACTGCGACCACTCGGACTCATAGCATCAAACAAACCAAGAGCAACTCTCAGACAACAACTCACCACGACGAAGGACCTGACACCCGGCATGAGCAAGACCAACGTAGTGTACAAAATCCCATGCAAAGACTGCACAAAACACTAGATAGGACAAACAGGAAGACAGATAAAGATCCGTATCCATGATCACCAACTAGCCACGACACGACACAACCAGCTATCCTTAGTCGCCACGCACGCAGATGACAAGCAACATGAGTTCAACTGGGACAACACTACTATTATAGGACAAGCCAAACATAGAACAGCCAGGCAATTCCTAGAGGAATGGGCACTCATTCACAGATTCTATCAACGAACACTTCGACTTGGACCCTATATACCGGCCACTGCAGTGGACATCTGGAACTGACAACCAGAAGAGGCAGAGACAAACCAGTATAAATGCTGGAGGAAACAACACAGAAGCACTTCACAGGAGGCTCCCAAGCCCTGAGGATTTCACCAAGACAAGGAAGAAACGTCTGCAACACAAATTCCCAGCACGGCGAACAGAACCACAACAATGAACACCCGAGCTACAAATCTTCTCACAAACTTTGAAGGGTAACTGTCACTGTATTTTTTCTGCTACCTCACACTCACTGTATATCTGGTGTAGCACCTACTCCTGAACACGGCTCATGCTTCACCTCTCTCACGACTGCATGCAGCACCTTCCCTCTCTTCTCCGTCTCTCTCTCTCTCACACGCTCTCCTGCTGTCCCATATACTATTATCCCCACGGTAATAACGTGGCATTGATTCAACACTGTCGACTGACTCCTTCCAGACAACTCACTATTCCCCTCTCGTCACCTCCACCAGCACTAACAGCAGGGCAACCCATTCGCACCTGCACTCCCTCTCACCCTTTCTCCCATTCCAGGAGAAATAGCCTGTCATAGGACAGTTACGGCCAAGCTGGGAAGTGGATTGCACGATATTTGTTCCCTCACACCACCCACCTTACCCAGTCATGTGGGGAGGACTCTGGCACGAGCCTGAGAGGACCGGGACGTCTCTTCTGGAGATTCTGAACCATCCATATCCCACAAACCGAGTCAGGAGCAATGTTCACAGAAGGGCAATTTTCGCTTTGAACGCAATGTCAGTTCTGTTTTCCCCGGCACAACTTAGATTCCATGGCCCTGATGCCATTTCCCTTTTATGTCAAGCTGGTGAAAATGGAATCTCCACGGTCTCGCATTGTGGGCTCACAAAACATCGTCTCCACTACCTTCCCGGAAGGGAGCACAGTGGTTCCCTCCTATATCTCCTCCTGTAGACAGTTCAGATACTGAAACTAATCGGTGTTATTTACAGCTCTCCCCACTTGTCGTGACAGCTTCAAAAATCTGTGCTCTTATACACCCTGTGCTCCTTCATTCGCTTTATAATGGTACAACCTGTTTTATATTATCTTTTAATTGTTTCCCAACAAATCGAGTCAACTCACACTGTTCTGCATCGATCATCATCTGCCATATACCGGTATAGTATACCAAACTGTAGTGGTCCTGTTGGAGTTCCACACTGTCGATCAATCATTTTATAATTAACACCCAGTTTGGAATCTACAAGCCCTGTAATTTTACTGGAGTAACACTCCACACAGACCAACTGAAATACTGCCACACTCAACCATATGAGCACGTGAAAAACGGATATACTCCCAACAGAGCAACAGAAACATTAAGACTTCCAATGGGATCCAGTCAAATAATGATATATTGGCAACCGAGAAACAGGAAAATTGGCACACAGCAGGTAGTGTGAGTGGAATATTGATAAAGGATCAACAGTTATACTGACATCCTCTCCATGTCACGATTCGCACAATGCATTAGTGTGTGCATTCTTCTCTGTGAGTATCTTTGTGTGTGTGTGTGTGTGTGTGTGTGTGTGTGTGTTTATGTGTGTGTGTGTGTGTGTGTGTGTGTGTGTTTATGTGTGTGTGTGTGTATGTGTGTGTGTGTGTGTGTGTGTGTGTGTGTGTGTGTGTGTGTGTGTGAGAGAGAGAGAGAGAGAGAGAGAGAGAGAGAGAGAGAGAGAGAGACAGAGAGAGAGAGAGAGTGGCAGGTCTGGCAGTCTCAGCTTAAAGACTTACAATGCCACCCCTGCTGGCTAGCCCACAACTCTTCACAGACAGCTGAAGAGGGTGAAAACAATCAGGGATTTAGAGGGAGGGAGGGTAGTCAGTATCTCATAGCACCGTCTTAAGTGACAGTACCATGAACTCCCACACGGGCACATGCAATTACAGAACAACCTAATGTAGTGAAAAAATGTAATTATACTAAAAACCCCTCAGAGTGGAACATGCTCATGTGGAAAATGTATTTTTTTTTTTGCTCTCACTGCAATGTGAAGATGATTTGATGGACTCCTGACATAGAGTTAACACATGAAAGAGCATTTCCAATGCAGTTGCATCTGGCACCGTCTGCGTGAAACATTTTGTTAGAGGTTGGAGATAAAAACTATTGCACTTTCTCTAACTTTCAATGCTTTGAGATGTAATTTCGAGTATCATGTTGGTTAATGTGAGTTCATCCATTGTAGTCAGAATAAAATCTAACTGGACTTTAATCTAAGTGGTGAAAAGTTCCAGCATGCTGCTGTTTAGAGAGAGCTAGGTGTCTTTGTGTCCGAATCACATGCAGTTAGTTTGAAGGTGTACAGATAATTAAGTCAGTGAAAGGAATACTGTCCTTCATTGCGAGAGGGATGGAATTTAAAATCAGTGAGGTTATGTTGCAGCTCCATAATGTGCTAGTGAGGACACACCTGGAGTACTGTGTACAGTTTTGTTATCCTTACTTCAGCAAGGATGTAGTGGTACTGGAGGGAGTGCCTAGAAGGTTCAATGTGTTGATTCTAGAATTGAGAGAGTTAGATTATGAGTAGTGATTGAGCAGACTGTGAATATATTCATTGGAATTTCAAAGAATGACAGAGTAAAATCTTGGGGAAGCATATTAAATTATGAGGGGAAAAGGTTAGATCGAAGCAGAGAAGTTGTTTCCAATGGAATGTGAACTGATCGAGGGGATATAGCCTCAAAGTAAGCGGGAGCAGTTTTAGGAATGTTTTGAGGATGAATGTCTTCACCCAAAGGGTTGTGAATCGGTGAAATTCCCTGCCCACTGAAGCAGTCAAGACAAACTCAATGAATTTTTTTTAGCAAAGGCATGTCGAATTTTGAACAGTAAAGAAATTAAGAGCTATGTGAGCAGGCGAGTAAGTGGAGCTAAGTCCAGGAGTATTTAACCATGACCTTCAAGATGATGGAGCAGGCTCGAACTTCCAACTTGCTTTCAGACTCTTCCATGCATCTACTTATCGCCCTACCCACCTATCATCTCCGCACTCACATCACCACCCTCCCATTTATCGCTCACACCCCAATCCCTCAGCGCCCCCAGATTCCTTCTGCCTGAAACCACCGACTACACTGCTCCGCGAATGCTGCCTGACATCTTGTGCTTTTCCATTTTTCGAGTCTGACTCCTCAGCATCTGCTGTCTCAAATGACCAGATGACCTACACTTTTGTTCTTATGTTCACTTCCAAGTTATCGTTGGAAGGATTTTTTAAAAATCCTGAAGCAAACCTATAGTTCTCATCCGGACCTGCAGTGGGCGTGTTCATCTCATTGTGCTAATATCACAGGGATAACATTGTAAGAAATTGGACAAAACTGCCCTCAGTCAGCAACGACATTGTTAAAAGAACGAAGCAACCATGAAAATATGTCTTCTGTAAAACGATCTACTGCTTGTGCAGTGGCATTTGGTGGCCAGCAATATTTTAAACACAGATGGAAGAGAGAGAGAGAGATATTTTGATCCTCATTTCAGTGGATTCACTCTCAATACAATAGAGAAACAATTTTAGAGACATGAAGATAAAGGGATACAAAAATTAATACTCTAAGACACACAACACAAAGACAGAAAGACTGACAAAATCAATCAGGTAGGTAAAAACAATGACTGCAGATGCTGGAAACCAGATTCTGGATTAGTGGTGCTGGAAGAGCAAAGCTGCCTGAACTGCTGTGCTCTTCCAGCACTACTAATCCAGAATATGACAAAATCAGTCATACAGAGACAAAAACCAGTTACACACCCAAAGACACAGACAAAGAAAGATATAGATACACATACACGCAACTAAAAGCACATTGACTCACACTGACACTCACATAAACACATCTTAGTGTAAATAATCATTCAGAAAAGAAGGGTAATGTTTGCCCTACCCACAAAAACATCATTCATGAACATTCTGGACGGTGCAACAGTCTCGAGGAGCTAAATGGCCAGCTGCTCTTCCTAACCCATGTGTTGTTCTCTCACAACCCCACAGCACTGTGACAGATGTAGAGGAAGATTCCATTCAGCCACTCAGGATTGTTACAATGAGACGGACAGACCATTCTTCTCCTCGACGGGATTAAACAAGAATAGAATGAAATCTTTCATCCTCTGATTACATTGCAAAACACAGGACAAACCGTTCAAAATTCTACATTGATGCACAAGAAGAGTGGCTTCATCATAGTTAGCCGATAGGAATTAGAGAGTAGAGATTAATGTTTGTTTTTGTTTGTAAAGCTGTAACTAGTGGAGTGCCGTTTCTATCAGTGTGAGGTCATGCATGATGTACAACCTACGCCAATTATTTTAGGAAGGTAGTGATTGGGTTAGAGCTCATTTAGCTCATACACCAAGATAGTCATTCCATACGTTGTCAAGAGCAGGCAGAGTACCTACAATGGGATCTCAGCAGTGGAGGTAGGTGTGCAAACCTTTATCAGAAACAGCCCGCTGTCATACAGCCTATCCCTGTGTGATAGTGAGATCCTGCATGAACACTCCGTTGTTAGTATTTACTGAGGTGGAAGATATGGAAGCAGGTGAATGCAACGAAATAAGTCGTGATGTTTTGGAAATAGTCCACATAACAAGAAAAAAGGACATGCTGCAGATCTTAAAATTTATTACAGAAATGAGGAATTTGTCATATGAAGGGAGATTTGCCATTCAGGAGAATGAGACATCTCATTGAGTAGTTTAATATCTTAGACAATGTAGATGTGGAGTAGAAATTTCTTCAAGTGGCACAGTCTAGAACAAGATATCACAGTTTTAGGATAGGGTGAAGCAGAATTAAAAGAGTAACGAAGAGAACTCACATCTCTTATAGGGATGTGTATCCGTGCAATTCACTCTTCCAGAGTGCTATGGATGCTGGGACACTGAATAAATGAAGGATTGTGGAGACTTGGCAGAAAAGTAGAAAAGAAACAGAGGTGGCATCATCCATTAATCACGATCTCTGAATGAAACTGTGACCCTAATCGCCACTCGCAACGCCATCCTTCCCTTGGTGTGAAGCTGCAGGTGGTATTGAAGGAGGTGACATCGATCTGTGACCAGCTCTTTGTTCCAAAGGTGTCCCCTCACACTCTGCTCCTGGGTCAACTTTAGCTTGGAAAGCTGTTCTTGGGAAACCTTGGATGGATACTGGAGAACCCTTCGACAGCTCCTTACCACAAGCCACCCGAATTGCAACCCCCGCCCCCGCCCTGCGCCCTGTGTCAGGAGGTGAGTTACTTGTCGCAGTATCCCGAGTCTCTGAACTGCTTTTGTAGCCATTGCATATATGTGCTGAGTCCAGTTGAGTTCGTGGTCAATGGTAACCACAATGATGTTGACAGTGGGGGATTCCGTAGAATATCTAGGGGCAATAGTTAGAGTCTGTCTTCTTGGTGATGGTCATGGTCTGGCATTCCTATGGTGTGGATGTTTCTTGCCTCTTTTTTCCCAAGGCTGGATATTGTCCAGGTTTTGTTGCATTTGGGCATCTGAGGAGTCGCAAATGGTGCTGAGCATCGTGTAATCATCAGCAGACATCCCTACGTCTGACGTTATGACAGAAGGAAGGATATTGTTGAAGCAACTGAAGATTGTTGGGCCGAGGACATTACCCTGAGGGACTCCTGCAGAGATGCCCTGAAGCTGAATGCAGCAGACATCTCTACTTCTGACCTTATGTCAGAATGAAGGTTATTGATGAATCAATTGAAGATTGTTGGACACTACCCTGAGTGACTCCTGCAGAGGTGCCCGGAAGCTGAGATCACTGACCCTCCACACCACAGCCATCTTCCTTTGTGCCATGTACGACTCTGACCACTGGAGTGTTTGCCCCGATACCCATTGATTCCAGTTTTGGCCAGGGCTCCTTGATGCCAGTCTGTGTCAATGCGGCCTTGATGTCCTTTTACCTCAGTCTTGTAATTCGTTTTTTCTTTGTCCAGGTTTGAACCAGTGATGTCATGAGGTCAGAACCTGTGTGACCCTGGCGCAACCCAAACTGGGTGTCACTGAGCAGGTTGTTGCTGAAAAAGGTGCGACTTTTGATTGCACTGTTGATGACGCCTTCCATCACTTTACGGATGATTGAGCAGTAATTGGCCAGGTTGGATTTGTCCTGCTTTTTGGTGCAGAGGACATTATTCGGCAGTTTTCCACATGGCCGGTTGGATGTCAGATCTTTAACTGCACTGGAAGAGCTGGGCTATATGAGCGGCAAATTATAGAACAGTGCTATTGCAGGAAAGTTATCAGGGCCCATTTCCTTTGCAGTATCCAGCTGTTTCTTGATATCATGTGGACTGAGTCGAATTGGATGGAGACTGGCATCAGTGATGCTGGGGACCACTGTAGAAGCCCGAGATGGATCATCCACTCAGTACTTCCTACTGAAGATTGCTATGAATATATCAGCCGTACCCTTTGCAAAGCTGTGCTGGTTTCGTCCATCATTGAGCATGTGGATATTTAAGACCATAAGAGCAAAAGACATAGGAGTGGAAGTAAGGTCATTCGGCCCATCGAGTCCACTCCACCATTCAATCATGGCTGATGGGCATTTCAACTCCACTGACCCGCATTCTCCCCATAGCCCTTAATTCCTTGTCATAGTAAGAATTTATCAATCTCGGCCTTGAAGCCATTTAGCGTCCCAGCCTCCACTGCACTTCACGGCAATGAATTCCACAGGCCCACACTCGCTGGCTGAACAAATGTCTCCACATTTCTGTTCTGACTTTCACCCCTCTAATTCTAAGGCTGTGCCCACGGGTCCTATTCTCGTCGCCTAACGGAAACAATTTCTTAGCGTCCACCCTTTCCAAGCCATGTATTATCTTGAAAGTTTCTATTAGATCTCCACTTAACATTCTAAACTCCAATGAATACAATCCCAGGATCCTCAGCCGTTCCTCATATGTTGACCTGCCACTCCAGGGATCATCCGTGTGAATCTTCGCTGGACACACCCCAGTGCTAGTATATCCCTCCTGAGGTATTGAGCCCAAAACAGTACTCCAAATGGGGCATAACCAGATCTTTATATAAAGGCTCAGTAGCACATCGCTGCTTTTATATTCCAACCTTCTTGAGATAAACGACAACATTGCATTCGCTTCTTAATCACAGATTCAACCTGCATGTTTACCTTAAGAGATCCTCGACTAGCACTCCCAGATCCCTTTGTCGAGCCGGCACCTCCAGTGAGTTGTTTAATTGTCTGCCACCACAATGCACCGAGCCTACACAACCCTGAACAGTATAGGCAATTTATCATAAACAATTCAACTAAACTGCGCATCTTTGGATTGTGGGAGGAAACCCGAGCAGATTTGGGGAGAATGTGCAAAATCCACACACGAGCCCGGGTCCCTGGTAATGTGAGGCAATAGTGCTAACCACATAGCCACCAAGTCACCCCACATCTGGGCTGAACTCTTATACTTCATGGTAATATCCGGTTAAATGGTGAGAAACACCGAAATCTTGCAGTGCAGGCTTAATTTGCCTAGAAACTGGTTTCGCAGGTGGACAGATGAGCCAAAAAAACCGTTTTGTACACTTGTCCTTATTGGTCAGTGCTTTGTGAATAGAAGTTGGCAGGTCATGTTTTGCAGCTGCACAGGATACTGGTTAGGCTCCTTTTGGAATACAGCATTGAATTCTGGTCTCCCTTATTTTGAAATTATGTTGTGAAACTTGAAAAGGATCAGTAAAGATCGGAAGGAATTTTTCCAGGGTTGGAGATTTTGCATCACTTCTGAAGCAAAACATGTCCTCCCAAATCCCCATGTCTCCCTGAATGCCTGAACACTACTTCCAGCAAACTATCGCCAGTCACTCCACTAACTTTTCAATATCAGGTGTCAGTCAGAATCCTCTGAGCTCAGTCCTTTGAAATAAAACTCAAAAGCTTTCCTCGTCTTTGCGACCCCACGATCCGCCGTGAGGGAGAAACAAACAATTCAGTGGACAGGCACAGACCAAGTCTCAAAGATGTGCCTCAAAGCTGTTTGAATCCCCTGTCCATCATGGAGCACCACATGGGAGAGACCAGCAAATGAACAATAGCCGAAGACGCACAATTGCATTGTTTCTGAGCTTCATAACGTCAGCACCAAGCCAAACACCAAGCAAAGGAAAGATACAAACACACAGAAAGATTCACAATAAAGATGGCAACGGATAATTCATTAACTGAGAACATATTGGAACATCAAGAAATAAGATCGAGAAGTGTTACAAACTTGAGGGTTGAGACATTGGTGAGTCCAAACCACAAGAATGACAACGTCGACTAAATATATTGCCACATCAGCATAAAAGGTTCCTTTCCTCAATTTCCAAATCTGACTGACAGCACCAGGTCACACACTATAAACTGGGACATGATGATAGCCCAGCATGAAGAGCTTTACAGCATACGTCAGTTTATTGCTTAGTGAACTGGCCTATGTGTCCAGGACTCCGAGCATTATAACATCGAAAATAGAATATTATAATGCAGTACAGGCCCTTCGGCCCTCGATATTGTGCATTCCACACCTTTGCCAGGGTGAGGAAATAGGCCCCCACTTGAGTGACAGTTACTTGAAGTCCCACGAATTAATGTCTCTACATCTCCATTGTACCAGATAAAAAGACAAGCGGTTTGATGTTTGTATGTGTATTAGGTTTGAATATCAGTGTTTGAGAGATAACATGCATGGAGGAAATCAGTTTAAATATGAACAACTGGCAGGGGTTTTGGTTATCGACAGAGAGAACCGAAGAGATGATTCTTTGGACGAGCATTATATTACACTTGAGAATATCAACATAAAATCGTTGCTTGACCCAATGCCGATATAGATGAGTGTGCATAGCAGTGATGGGCTGACGGAATTTTGGGTTGAGTTCCGATCCGAGCCATGAAATATTGACTCAGTTTTGCTTCGGCAGTTTTGGATCTGGGAGTGTCAGCAGCAGGTTATTGACATGGTTAAGTCTGTATTTAAAAGCGGAAGATTCTTCAGCAGATGGAATGAGCCAGCGAGCTGTATGCTAAAGGCTTTTGGTGTTAACGTTAGGAGTGGTCATGGTACGACTTCAGGAATCAGCTCATGACGAAGAGATTATCACAGCTGAGACTCATCCATTTCGGCTTCGGATATTGACCAGAGATGCGATACAGTCAGAGAAAGGAAATTACAGTCAGTTCCATGCTCCCAATATTTAAATAACAAGGAGAGGGATACAACGAATTGTGATTCAGAAATGAAACTGAGTAGGTCCGCAGAGAGACCTGCGAGGGACGCTGTCCGAAGCAAAGATGGCGAGAGTGGTTGAACGTTTTCAATTTCAATGATGAGTTTATACTGCTCTGTTGTGTGATTATCTGGATTCAGAGTTTCCGCAGAAACAAAACAGCGGGCAAAGGTATAAAGTAAATGAAAAGAACAGTAATAAATTCATACACGGCTTAGAGAAATAATAACTGGACAGTGAGACTTACCAGAGAAACCAACGATAGCCAGCATAGGATAATAAAAATACTGAATAATGTAAAGTGAACATAGGATCCGGACTGTTAATGGCCATTTATCGTAATATGTAAACATTTTCCAGACATAGTGGGACAAGCTTCTATCCATTATTGTAACATTCCAGTCTATTGTTCTCAGGTTCTGATCCATTGTTGGCCCATTCCAATCTAATGTTCTCAGGTATAATCCATTAATGGAACGTTCCAGTCCAATGTTCTTGGATTCTGATGCATTGATGGAACAATCCAGTCTATTGTTCATAGGTCCTGATGTCTCCTCCCTATGTCTTTGAATCTGCTGATCCTGTTAGTATTGAAGATGATGCGCCCTCTCATAATATGGAATAACACATTGAGTGGAACCCATTTAATACTAAAAGGTAGAAAGATTCCACTGGGATATTTAGAATCCAGGGACACTGACATTAATCACGGTCTCCGAACAAACATGCTCAGTTAACCACTTCTATATAACACTTTTGATATCACAATAAAAGGGAACATTTACTTAATCTGGATAGAATGTATGAGGATTGCTGAGGGATGGATCGTAAATTAATCAATCTTTTTCATCTTTCTTCTTTCTATGTGGGTCGTGTCAGAACAAGACAGGGTTGTATATGTTCCACACTGTTAATCAACGAATGCAGGAAGAAATTAACGGAGCAGCTGCGTAAAATGACTGGTGGGGGCATTTATAGAGACCATAAACAAGGGTAACAATATCTATTGCTCAATTACTTTTCCATTTTAAGTGCCCAATTAACAAATCATTTCATAACCTTCAGACATCACTCAGAGCATTGAGACTGCTGCTCTGGAACAACACAAAATAACTTAGTCCCCATATCTCAATTACAGAGTTATATGAGGAAGGAATTCAGCCCACAATACACTATTACCACTGGAAGGGATGGAAAGCTGGAATGTTGGTACATAATGTGAAGGGAATATTTTAAACATAGAGAAGAGTTATTGGAGCTGTACGAGGTGTAACTGAGAGGGCACCTGGAGCACATTGTGTTCTTTGTGCTTCTGTAACTGAGAAAGGAGTGACACCCATCAGCTACTGTTTAACGGCTGCTCATAATCCACGGGTTGCTGTGTTATTTAATATGTGCAGTCTGTTACAAAGGGATGTGAGGAGGACATCAGCTTCTGGAATCTGTTAATGGGGCAAAGGATGACGTCATTCCATTTCCTCAGTTTGCCTGAGGGGAAGAGAAGGAGACCATTTAGCCTCTCAAGTCTGTTTCAGAGGAAACAACCAGATAATTCAGCCGCTCGATCCTGATACAGGAGATGAGAGTGAAGTCTGTTAGCCTCTCGATCTTTTTACACAGGAACAGCACCTGATCAGTCATCCTCTCGAGCCTTTTACAGAGAGACAGAAGGAGGTCTTTTAAATTTTTGAGTCCGTTACTCAGCGTTTATTCATTTCAAAATAGTTATGGCAGAAACATCGTCATCGTCGAGGCTATGCCTCGACGTGGAGGATGATGGTCTTGGTTCCGTTGATCGTTTTATGGGGTCTCAAGTGGCTTATGAGTCCAATCTTGGCTTTGAAAGTTCTTCCACATTCAGGATATGTCGATTCATATGGCTGTGCCTGGCCTTATTTACACATGTCCCAGTCAGTATATAGTCACTGTAAACAGTTCACACAGAGCCTGGCATCATTTAAACATGCCCCAGTCACGAAATGTCACATTAAACAGTGTGGACTCATTTACACACCTCCCAGTCAGTTTAATGCCACTATAATTACAAAGAACAAAACAAAATTACAGCCCAGGAAGAGGCCCTTCGGCCCTCCAAACCTGAGCCGATCCAAATCTCCTGTCTAAACCTGTCGCTCATTTCCTAAGCATCAGTATCCCTCTGCTCACCACCTACACATGCATCTGTTCAGACACATCTTAAATGAGTCTAACGTGCATGCCTCTACGACCTCTGCTTGCAAAGTGTTGCAGACACCCACCATTCTCTGTGTGAAGTACTTGACGCGTGTATCCCGCTTAAACTTTTCACCTTTCACCTTGAAAGTGTGACCTCTCGTTATTGAATCCTTTACCCTGGGAAATTTCTATCTACCATGTCCATGCCCTTCATGATTTTGTAGACCTCAATCAGCTCATTGTTCAAACCCCTTTTTCGAATGAAAACAATCCTAACCTACTCAACCTCTCTTCATGGCTAGAACCTTTCATACCAGGTAACATTCTCGTAAACTTTCTCTGCATCCTCTCCAAAGCGAGCACATCCTTTTGGTAACGGGGAGACCAGAACTGTGTACAGTATTCTAAATGCAGCCGGACCAATGCCTTGTACACTTTTAACATCACTTGCCAGCTCTTATACTCAATATCCGATGAAGGCAAGCATGCCACATGCCTTCTTGACCACTTTGTCCACCTGTGCAGCAACCTTCAGTGTACAATGGACCTGCACTCCCAGATCTTTCTGCTCATCAACTTTTCCCAAGGCTCTTCCATTCATTGTGTAATTCGGTCTGGAATTAGACTTTCCTAAATGCATCATCTCACATTCGTGTGGTTTGAACTCCATTCACCACCTTTCCCCTCAATTCTCCAGTGTATCTATATTCTCCTGTACTCTTTCACAGTTCCTCTCGCTTTCTGCTACTCCACCAATGTTCGTGCCATCTGCAAACTTGCTGATCATACCAACAGTGCCCTCTTCCAGATCATTGACACATATAACAAACAACAGTTGGCCCAGCACGAATTCCTGTGCAATACCACTTTTTTGCTTTCTCCATTTCGAGAAACTCCCTTCAACTACTACTCTCTGTTTCCAGTTGCTCATCTAGTTCTTTAACCACGAAGCTAGAACACCCTGAACACCATGTGACTTCACTTTATCTTTAAGTTTACCATGGACAAACTTTTCAAACGCCTTTCTGATGTCCACGCATATGACATCAACAGCCTTTCCTTCATCTATCAACTTGGTCACTTATTCTTACAGTAAGCGTGACCTCATGTGCACACCTCCCAGTCAGAAAAAGTCATTGTAAAAATATTCACAATGAGCATCATCTCATTTACACACTGGTCAGTAAGTATAAAGTCATTATAAACAGTCTCACGGTGAGTGTGGCCTTATTTGCACACATCCCATTCATTAGGAAGTCACAGAAAACATTCTCACAGTGAGCGCCGTCTCATGTATTCACCTCCTAGTCAGTATAATCTCACTGTGAACAGTCTCACAATGATGCCGGATCAATCTACACACCTCCCAGTCAGGAACATGTCACCGTACGCAGTCTGATACTTAGCGTTGCCGTAGTTGCATCTCTCAGTCAGTATACTGTCACTGTAAACAATCTCACATTAAGGCTAGCATGATTAAAACACCTTCTAGTCAGTACAGTGTCACTGCAAACAATCTCAGCATGAGCATGGCATCATTTATTCACCTCCCAGTCAGTATAATGTGAATGTATACTGTATCATACTGAGCGTGGCCTCATTTCCACACCTGTGAGTTTGTATAATATCACTGTAAACAGTCTCACAATGAGCATGGCCTCCCACTTAGAATATTTTATCTGTAAACAGTTTCGTAGTGAGCCTAGCATCATTTACATACCTCAGTCCGTATAATATAACTGTACACATTCTCACAGTGAGCCTGGCCTCATTTACACGAATTCCAGTCAGTATCGTGCCACTGTAAATCGTCTGATAATGAATCTGGCCGTGTTCACTCTCCTCTCAGTTAGTATAATATCAATACAAACATTCTCACAGTGAACCTGTCAGTGTACATAACTCCCAGTCAATGCAAAGTCACTTGACAAAGTGTCAAAGTCGGCGTGGTCTTATTTACACACCCAGTCAACATAATGTCTGTGTAAACAGTCTGAGACTGAGATTGACAAGATGCAGAATAAGTTCATAGTTTCTAACTTGTAACTTTGCTCTAAATCTGCAGTAGTCACTAGAGTGCGCTCTTTCTTAATTGTATGTTTTATTGAAATCAGTTTCTTGATTAAATTTTAAAAATATAAACCATAAGTACTAAGTTGGTGTGGAGTATAGCACATTAGAGCAGATTTTGAGTCTATTGTCTGGGTCTACTTGTTGTTAGCCAGCAGCGGTGGCTTTTAATGGGGTGATATGCTCTTCCTTTTGGATGTCGGAGTTCAGGGAGAGTTCCCATATGACTGATGATCATGTCTGCAAGAAGTGCTTTTGGTTTCAAATCCCATCAGATCGCATGGATGGGTTAGAATGACATTTGTAGGCAATGTGGAATTCACAAGAACCAGAGTGTGTGATGGATGGCAGGTATAGGAAGGGAGAAAAGCCGCAGATACAGTCAGGTGGATGGGTCAACTCCAGAAAAAGGTCAGAGGTGTAGTCAGGTAGCGCATGTGCCTTCTGTGGCTATCTCCATTTCAAACAATTATGTTGTTTCGGACAATGTAGGCGGTTATGGATTCTCAGGGGAATGTAGCACGAACAGCCAAGTTTATGTTTTCAAGACAGGCTGTCACATAATGAGGGTACGTCGGGTTTCAATTGATAAAATGTGATTGGAGACAAACAGAGGTGTCCGTGGCCAGCAGCGAAAAATCAGAATATTGTGTTGTCTCCCTGGTGCCAAGGTCAAGGATATGTCGGAGAGGGTGAAGAATGTTCTCAAAGGGGAGAGGGACCAGCTGTATAGATGTGAACAAATGACATAGGAAGGGAAAATAATGAGATTCTGAAGGGAGAACATATATAGTTAGGCAGGAAGTTAAAAACGAAGTTCTCAAGAGTAAAAATATATGGATTACGTGAGGGTAAGAATAGGAGATAGAGTCGATAAAGGCCTGATTGAAGACCTGGTGAAGAAGAGAAAAGTTCACGTTTTTGAATCATTGGAATCTCTTCTCGGGTAGGTGCGACTTGTACAAGAAGGATGGATTACATCTGAATTGGAAGGGGGCTAACATACTGGTAAGGAGATTTGATAGAACTGCTCAGGAGGATTTAAACTCGTAAGGTGGCGGGTGGGTGGGACCAGGGGAACAGTGAGGAAAGAGATCAATGTGAAACAAGTCCAGTCATGAAAGGGAATGAACCAAACAGGGAAGGAAGTAACAAAGCAAAGAGGAAGGTAGGACTGATAAAATAAGCTCAATTTATTTCAATGCAAGAGGCATAGCACGGAAGGCAGATGAAGGCAGATGAAGGCAGGTTCGGGACATGGGCCTGGGATACCAAAGCGCTTACATAGATGTGGCCCAGCACGGAACAGGACTGAAGCTTAATTTTCCAGGATCCAAATGATACAGGAAGGATAGAACAGGGGCGGGGGCAAGAGAGGTGTAGAAGTTGGGGTAATACTTATGATAAGGGAGATCATTACTGCGGTACTGAGACGGAGGGGGGCATAATCGTGGAAATACATCCAGGGAATTTAGTTGAATGGAACTGAGATATAAGGAAGGGATATCACCTTACCATGATTGTATTATAGATTCCATAATATGCAGCAGGAAATTGAGAAACCGTTTGTTTTAAGGCGAGCTCAAGTAGGTTGGTTATGGTCGAGGATTTTAACTTTCAAAACATAGATTTTGGGAATACACTAGTTTTAACGGATTAGTTGGAGAGAAATTTGTTAAGTATGTGGAAGAAAATTATCTTATTCAGTTTGTGGATATATCTGCTCGAGATGGTGCAAATCTTGGCCTACTGTTGGTAAATAAGGAAGGGTAGGTGACTGAGGAATCAGTGAGGGAGCACTTTGGGGCCAGTTATCATATTTCTATTTGTTTGAAAATAGCAATGGAAGAGGATATATTGAATCTTCAAGTTGAAGTTCTAAATTGGAAGTAGGCTAATTTTGACAGTGGAAGGTGAGAACTTTCAGAAGTTAATTGGGGGAAGATGTTCGCAGGCAAAGGCGGGCTGGAAAATGGGAAGCCTTCAGAAGTGAGATAATGAGATTCCAGAGACAGTATATTTCTGTCAGCACTGAAGTTGTGACCTAGTATTGTGACAAAACATCTGAAAATGAATCTTATTGCTCGGCGAGCAAATCTAAATCCAGAACCTCAACCTGAGTAGGAATGTAATTAAGAGGGAAAACAGGAGGGCAAAAATGTGACATGAGATAGCGTTGGCAAATAGGGTTAATGACAATTCAAGGGGAATTTATGATACATTAAGGACTAATGGATAACTCGGGAGAGAATAGGGCCCCTCAAAGATCAGCAAGGCGGCCTATGTGCGGAGACACAGGAGATGGGGGGCATATTAAATGAGTATGTTGCATCAGTGCTTACTATGGAGAAGGACATGGAAGATATACAATGTGAGGAAACAGATGATGACTTCTTGAAAAACGTCTACATGGCAGAGGAGGAAGTGCTGGATGCCTTAAAACGTATAAAAATAGATAAATCTGGAGGAGCAGATCTGATGTACACTAGGACTCTGTCGGAAGCTAGGGCAGTGATCGCTCGGCCCCTTGCTGATATATTTGTATCATTGATAGTGACAGGTGAGTTGCTGGAAGACTGGAAGTTGCCAACGTGGTGCCACTAGTTCAGGAAGGTGGTAAAGAAAAGCTAGGGAACTATAGACCAGTGAGCCTGAGATCAGTTGTTGGCAAGTTGTTGAGGGGAAAAAAAGGCAAGGACTGATTACGGATAGTCAGCATGGCTTTGTGTGTTGGAAGGCATGTCTGACGAACTTGCTTGGATGCATTGAAGAAATAACGAAGAGAATTGATGAGGGCAGAGTGGTGGATGTGATCTATATGGACTTCAGTAAGGCGTTCGACAAGGTTCTTCAAGGAACAGTGTTTAATAAGTTTAGATTGCATGGAATACGTTGAGAACTAGCCATTTGGATATAGAACTGGCTCGAAGGTAGAAGGCAGAGTGTAGCCGTGGAAGATTGCTTTCCAGACTGGAGCCTGTTATCAGTGGAGTGCCACAAGAATCGGTGCTGGGTCCACTACTGTTCATCATTGGTAGAAATGAATGGGATTTATATAAATAAGCATAGGAGTTAATAAGTTTGCAGATGACACCAAAATTGGACTTTTCATGGACAGCGAAAAAGGTTACCTCAGTGTACAACGGGCTCTTGATCACATGGGCCAATGGGCTGAGGAGTGGCTGATGGATTTTAATTTCGATAAATGTGAGGTGCTGCATTTTGCAAAGGCAAATCAAGACAGGATTTATATACTCGATGGTAAGGTCCTATGGACTGTTGCTGAGCAACGAGACCTTGGAGTGCAGGTTCATAGTTTCTTGAAAGTGGACTTGCAGGTTGATCGGATACTGACAAAGGCATTTGACATCTTTTCCATTATTGGGCAGAGTATTTAATATCGGAGTTGGGAGGTCATGCTGCAGGTGTACAGGACATTATTTAGGATTCTCCTGGAATAATGCGTGCAGTTCTGTTCTCTTTCCTCTTCGAAGCATGTTGTGAACGTTGGAAGAGTTGAGAAAATACACGGGAATTAATGTTCTCTGCAATATTCACTTGATTTGCTATTCTCTGAAATACATACAGGGACTACTGTTCTGTTTCATACACTCAGAAATTGCAGCTTAGCATGGTATACACAGGGATTGTTGTTCTGTATAATATGCTGATCCCTGCAATATAGACAGACAATGCTATTCTCTATAATCTAATTTTGTCGGTTAGGTGATAGCTTCGTGGTGTTATTGCTGGACTGTTAATCCAGAGACCCTGGTAATGCGCTGGGGACCCAGGATTAAATCCTGCCATGGAATTTGAATTCACTAAAAATCTGCTCTAAAAGAATAATGATGGCCATGAATCCATTGCCAAAAACTGGAAAATCCCAGCTTGTTCATTAATGTCTTTTCGGGAAGGAAGCTGCTATCTTCATTTGGTCTGGCCTCCATGTTTCTCCAGATCCATGGCAATGTGGTTGACTCCTAACTATGCTTCAATGCATTCAATCAAGTTCGTATTTAGGGATGGGCAGTATACGCTACCCTTGCCAGCATCGCCTTCGCCCCACAAATGTATAAAAAAGGTCACATTTAACAAGCTGGAACAGAAATGATGGGCCAAAATGCTTGCTCTGCACTGGAACACTACTTTGTTTACTACTTGTGGTCCGACGTGCCATAAATTCTGAAATTTATATTGAATAGATTTGCCCAAAAAGTGTGGTGCTGGAAAAGCCCAGCTGATCACACAGCATCTGATGAGCAGGAGAGTCAACTCTTGAGGAAGAACTTTTGGTCGAAGCTGCTTCTCGGATGCTGCCGAATCGTACTTTTCCAAGAACCACTCTTTTCGACTCTGTTCTCCAGCAAACGCAGTCCTCGTTTTCACCTGGAATAATTTTGTTGTTGAAGAAGAAACTGACTTTTCTGTGCATCTTAATTTGAAAATTAATTTATCAGTATTTCTGCAATTGTGGTGATTTCTTAATAGGACAGGTACCAAAGCTGGGCTGTTGAATAGAAGGGTTTTGTGCATGAATGAAAGTTTGTTAAATCTGAGCTGTTATGTCTTAAAGTCAAACAAATTTAAACGTTTATAAAGAGATTCACTTAACTCACAAAACATGTAGCGTCACTGTTTCATCTATATTTTTAAGACAACAAATTTGATCAACTGTATCCCAAACTATAATCCCAGCATTTCCATAAAACTCTGTCAGGAAAGTAAATCACATGCAGATAGAAATCTCAAAAAAACAATATTGTCAAAGATATTGAAGCTTTCTTAACAAAATGGGAAGATGATGCAAGATTGCTGGGCCATCATTACCAAGAAGATGCAGCAGAAAAGCGTTAGCTGTGCATCTTAATTCTCAGGCCACATAGGTGGACTCTGATTGGTCAGGGTGTCGCCATGGGAATACAGCAGAGTTTGGCTGTTTCTTATCAAAGAAGTAAAGTATCTGTAAAACATTCCTTCTGCCTACATGAGCCATATGTAATTATATTTGCAGCTTCTAATTCATGCACAGATGCATCACGCTACCACCCCAGTTGTTAATCTTAAATTCGTTTCCATTGTCACTCTCAGCAAGATTCATTCTCTTTAACACCTGAGTTCCAAAGCAGAATCATTTCTAATTGGCTGTTCGTGCATCGGCAGGTTGATGCCAGCAGAAAATGGTCAAATTGAAATGTTCATGTTATGTGATACCGCCCACCAGTCGTCAGGATGTCAGGCCGACATATCTGGCATCTCACCAGTACCGAAACCCATGTCATGGGATTCAGTTATGAATAACTTATTGGAATTGTGCAAAGTGCTAACCTGCCTATTGATGTCCATGATAAAATTTGTTCTCACGGCTCACTGCACCCACCAATTATAGATTACATTGGACACAAAAAATTGACATCCCTGTTACATCCTATTGTATCCATGATTGACAAATGCTTCGTGAAACTGTTGCAATCATGTTCCAATGTGGTTTCCACAGTCGCAGTGAAGGATTCCTTCACGTTCATTAAGACCATATAAGAGCGACATATTGAGTGTGATAGCATGCCAACGTGTACTTTTAACATTGCCAGCTTAGTTACCAGTGTACAAATAAAAAATAAAATAAAATCTAGACGTACCATCCGTGCCTGTTTCATCAAACATTATCTTCTTTCTTTTTTAACCTTTCTGGAGTCATGATGACTCAGCAGTTAGCACTGCACCCTCACAGTTACAAACTTGTGGGGATCTTGATGAATGTGGACCTTCCATCCTCCAACTGTGCAATCTTGATGTTGAGATAGGGTCAATCAAAACTAGTTCTTGTGATAAAGGATTTACTGATTCAATCATTGCTCAACGTACATCACAAAAACTCATGAAATCGACTGTTTGCACGACTTTAGCTCGGCGCAGTGACTTATCGAGTTCATTATCTGGGAAGGGAAATGACATAGAATCATTGAGTCATCGAGTCCTACGGTCCATCCTGGTCCATGACGGCCAGAATTGACAATCCATGCTAAACTCATTTCTTTCTGCTTGGCCAATTTTATTTCGAAGAATTCCGATCCGTGTATTTCTCCAAATGTTTTTAATTGATCTTAAAATACCCCCCTCAACCACTTTCGCTGGTAGTTCCTTCCGAATGTGGATCTCCCTCAGTGGAAACGCATTTCCCCTCAGCTTCCCATTTATTCTTTCCCCTCTAACCTTCAACTGATATTTTCTAGTACTCGATTCAAAACCCTGGGAAAAAGACTGAGTGCATTCACCCTATCCATTCCCTACATACTTCTGTAATATCCCCTCTCAGTCTCCTGCACCCTGAAGATAACATCCTTTGTTTGTCCAAATTCTCCCCATAACTGCGTCCCCTGAGTCGGACAAAATCCTTGTAACGTTTTTTTTTTCTGTTGTATATCTGGTTAGTAACATCGTTATGACAGCAAGGTGATCTAAACTGAACACAACACTCCTAATGCGGCCTCATCAACGTTCTGTACAACTTGTTACGACATAGAGTAAAGCCCTCTGCTAATTTAAATCAGAAATACAGAAAAGATTCACCCCGTGCTGTAATCTATTAAAGTTCAAGAAACAAAGAAAAGTTGGAAACTAAAATTACCAACTTTTTTTCAGTCTAACAGAGAATAGTTAGCTAACAACGATTCATAAATCCTTTCTCTAAACCGATCTTTTACTTGCCACGACAATACTGAACAGATAAAAAGACATCCCGAGTCTGATTTACAAAAAAAGTCAGCTTATCCGAGTGCTCTCGATATATTTTCCTCGCTTTTCTTTTCTTCTCCTCAGAGATTCTGCTTCACAGGTCATTGACACTTTCAAGAGAGCAGTTCCGCAGGCAGTCTGCATGGTTCTGTTTTGGTTGGTGCTCTTTGCCGGTCTGCGCAACTGTTCAAAATCTCTGACATTTATCCCTCAAAGCATCAGATCTTTTCATTAGTTTTAATATTGTCAAAATACTTTTGGAGTTTGGTATCTTGGGGCGTAATTCGAACGGCTTGAATTTGAGTTTGTTTTTGTATCCAGGCAACATTGCTCTTAGTTAGTTGTGAGAACAAGTGTTACATTGTTATCTTCTTCGGAACACTGCTCGCTAGAAAGTTCAATTCCCTTAAAGGTGCAGTGCACACATAACCTTATAACACCACACCATTTAAGAAAAAAAGGTCATATTCTTTAATCAGATTGTCATAAAATGCTGTTAACTTTAACCTGAGTTCACCTTCACATACATATATGGGAACATGGTATAAATGCAATTCCCATTCAAACCTTACCAGTTAACTCGCAATAATGTATCTGAAATTACATTCTTACAACCCACAATATGCACAATGTTTACATTTAACGACAAAACTATAGCTTAGGTTAGATACCCTACAGCATTGAAACAGTAACATAAGATTCGAAAGAAATAGTCGCATATTCTTGTTTTTAAAGCGTTATAAGAATGTAAGAGGATTGTGATCCCATGCACAACCATCTCCGACACATTATTCATGACATGCACATTAAAATAGTGTAAGGCCAGTACCAAACTCAATTGTTCTTTTTCAATCGTGGAGCATTTCCTCTGGTGGATGTGGAGTTTCTTTAAAAAGTAACAAACTGGCAGTTCACTCCTATCCTCATCTTCCTCGAGCAGTGCAGCTCCAACCTCTATGTAACTAGCTTCGATGGCAACTGCAAAAGGTTATGAAAGGTTTGGTGATGGAAAAACTGGTTTGGTGTCTAATATTGCTTTAAAAGGGTCCTTGAATTGTTCTATGGAACATAGAATATAGAATAATACGGCACAGAACAGGGCCTTTGGCCCACGATGTTGTGCCAAACATTTGTCCTAGCTTAAACATTTATCCATGTACCTATCCAATTGCCGCCTCAAGGTCACCAATGATTCTTACTCTGTCACTCCCACAGGCAGCGCATTCCATGCCCCCACCACTGTCTGGTTAAAGAACCTACCCCTGACATCCCCCCATATACCTTCCACCCTTCAGCTTAAATTTATGTCTCCTTGTAACACTCTGTTGTACCCGGGGAAAAAGTTTCTGACTGTCTCCTCTATCTATACCCCTGATCGTCTTATAAATCTCTATCAAGTCACCCCTCATCCTTCGCCGTTCCAAGGAGAAAAGGCCTAGCACTCTCAACCTATCCTAGTACGACCTATTCTCCATTCCAGGCAACACCCTGGTAAATATCCTCTGCACCCTCTCCAAAGCTTCCACATCTTTCCTAAAGTGAGGCGACCAGAACTGCACACAGTACTCCAAATGTGGCATTACCAAGGTCCTGTACAGCTGCAACATCACCTCACGACTTTTGAATTCCAACGAAACCTTATGCCCTTCTTTCGAAAATCGGTCAACGGTGCCACGACTCTGCTGAAGTTTGGAGTAAACTTCCAATACAATTCGCTTATTCCTTACAATCGAAGCACCTCTTACATTAAGGTTGGTCGAGGAATTTCCACAATGGTCTTCGTTTTTGCGTTCCGTGGGGTCAAATCTCCCTGACCGATATTATGTCCCAAGGACGTCACCTCTGCTTTTGGGCATTCAAATTTTTAATGTTTATCACCAGTCAAACTTCTCGTCGTCGTTCAAAGAGCTCTGCCAACTGTATCATGTGAACGTTCCAGGAATTACCAAAGAGCACTACATTGTCCAAATGGACTGCACAGTTTGTTAACCCAGTCATAAATCTGTTCATGATTCTTTGGAATGTGGCGAGCGTGTTCTTCATTCCAAAGGGCATCACTTTCATTTGATATAACCCATTGGCGTTAGAAATGCAGAAATTTGTTTCACCTTCTCTGATAAAGGTATATGCCAGTAACGACGAATTTAGTCCTACTTGCTGATCGAACTGACTTGTTTGACTTTCTCGATAATGTCCTCCAATCTCGAAATTGGACATGAGTCGAATTTTGTAACCACGTTGACATTCCGATAATCCATCGGTCCCGTCCGGTTTGGGTAAGATGATCGGCGAACTGCACTCGCCCTGTCTTGGTCCAATGAAGTCCTCATCGAGTGTGACCTCCACATGCATCTGGACCCGTCTGGTTTTGAAATGTTTAAACTAATAGGGGTGTTGTTTTATCACAGAAGTGTTCCTTACGTCTACTTCATGTACAATAGCATTAGTCTTTCTCATCAGATTCTTAAATACGTCCTTATGTTGCAGTAACAAACCTTTCAACTGTGTTTTATACTCCTGAGACACATAGTTTACTACCCTATCCCAACCCTCAAGGACGTTTTCATTTTAATCTATTTTGGGGCACATCAAAATCTATACCATCTGAATTTAATTCCTCACTCTGCAGTACAGTAAATAACATCTGTTTCTCCAGTGCATTCTCTCTCGTATAATACAGTATCAAAATGTTCACATGACAGACAGAATACTTTCTTTTCGATCTGGCATCATTACGAAATGGTTCATCTGACTCAAACTTTTCAGAATTTGAGAGGGAGCACAAATCTGTCTTTAACATGATCTCCTATCAGTGGTGCATTACTTACACATTAACCTCTCGAGAAAACGTCCACGTCTCCGAGCCTTTATCTGCCACATGTTTCATTCTATATTGTGCCCTCTTTAGGTGCTGATTAGCTGACTCACCGACTTGATTTAGTCTTGCCCTCACCGCCACGATAACATAATCTATTTGTGAGATATCCGAATTCAGTCCTATCAATTTATATTTAATGGATTTGGAAGGGCCTCTCTCTTCATGCCCGAATATTAACTCGATGGGAGTGAACAGAGTAATGTTTTGGGTATCTCTAATGGCAAAAAAATACGAATGGGATGCCCTTATCCCAATCATTCGGTAATCCTGACAGTATGCTCTCGACATGGTCTTCAAGGTTTAATGCCACGTTTCTAAAGCTCCCTGGGATTCAGGATGATACGCACTGGATTTAACTTGCTGTAAACCGATCTATCCATAACCTCCTTAAAGAGCCAAGCAGAATAATTTGGCTCTTGGTGCAAGTGAATCTCTCTGGGTAGCCCGTACCTCGTGAAGAAAGAGACTAACTCCTCTACCACCCGATTTGCCTTGATACTCCGCAATGGACTTGCCTTCAAAAATCTGGTAGCACATGCATTGTTATTGATAAGTACTGCTTCTCACTTTTAGTTGTCAGGAGGAGACACACACAATCGATTATCACCAACATGAAAGATTCTTCAATTGCAGGAATTGGCAACAGGGATTCTGGTTTTATTACTGACTGTGACTTACCTACCATTTGGCATGTATAACACGTACAGCAAAGGTTAACCACATCCTTGTGCATTACAGGACAATAAAAATGTTTCTTTGCAACTGAGCCTGAGTTTTTCCTTCACCTAGGTGACATCCTAGAGGTACTTCATGCGACACACGTAACTCTTGCAGTCTGGTACACCTTGGCCCACTTCTCTGCAGTAATCTGCCGTGCTCTCCATTTTCATCGTAGGATTTTATCTTTCAAATATCAACATGCAGGAGTATTCTATGCCTTTGTTTCGGAGTACGCATCCTCTCGTCTTTCTGTTGCAAGCCCATTAACCTTTCAGGAATAAACACTTCTATCTGACTCACTGCTTGTTCAGGTTTTTGTTCCTGTACCATTGCTTCTCGCAGGGTGTATGCTAACTGAACCTCAATTCCTTCATCTTTCCCTTTAGTTTTTGCTTCTTACTGTGAGTTATGATGGTGGGATGTTGGACTACATAGACTCGGAAAATGCCAGAATATTTCTGATTTTACTGTCCAGTTTCTCGGTCTTTCTTGGCCTCCTCCACAACAAGAAGTGTCGCTCTCACTTTGGACCCTGTTAAATCATTATCAAGAACAAACTGGACTCCTGGAACTGACACCCTTCCCATCACACCAATTGTTAATTCCTTAGTCTTGGATTGGCACTCCAACCTGATCTTAGACAGGGGAACGCTATTTTTTAAAGATTCCCGACAGTGTGCAAACAGGCTCTTCGGCCCAACAAGTCAACACAGACCCACCGAAAAGTAACTTACACAAATCCATTTCCCTCTGACTAATGCATCTAACGCTATGGTGAATTGAGCATGGCTAATTAACCTGACCTGTACATCTTTGGACTGTAGGACGAAACCAGAGCACCTCGAGGAAACCCACGCACACAGGCGGAGAACCTGCATTGTCCACACAGACCGTCCCCCTGCTGGAAACGAAGCCGGCTCACTGGTGCTGCCAGACAGCAGTGTTAACAGCTAAACCAGAGCGCACCCCACTGTGAAATTTCGGTTCATCTATCCCAGAAATTGCCACTCTGTCGGGTAGCAGATCAGAAAGAGTGCAATTTTGCTCATCTCTTTACGTTTCATCCTGGTTAGATCCTGCATCTCTCAAAATTAAAATTTTCTGCACATCATCCCTTGTTCTTTCTGAGTAAACGTTCCCCACATCGGCGAATTCTTTATAGAAATCAGGTACTAACTCGATACCCAACCCCTGCCGAGGCTGTGCACTCTCCTGCAGGTCCTCGGCTCTTCACTGGGTTTCCTTTACTACTTTCACCAATGCAACTGGCTTGTTTTTTTTCCACATCTTATCCCACGGTACTTTCATTAACAACCAGCAAAATGTCTGTAGATGTCCCGCTTAATCACAATGGAAAAACACGTGGCCTTTCAGCTTCTTTCCACCCTCTTGGGCTTTTTTTTTTAACCTGTGGTAATCACTTACCAGTGTTCTGTACTCTTTGGCTCTCTTAGAATCTGCCATTTTCCCAAATTCTATCCCTCAAGGGATAAAACTCTGGCTGGAAGCTAGTCTTACACACAAACATGTATTATTCTTCTAACTGCTGTTGTTCTCACCTTCTGAAATCTCTGTTTCTCTACGTGAATTGGTATAATCTCTGGAAGAGAGTATTTAAACCTCTCGAGCAGAATATTCTCTCTTAGAGTCTCGTGTGTCTTGCCGACCTTTAAGGCACAAACCCAGCTATCAAAATGTCTACCTTTCATTCTTTTGAACTCAATGTCAGTCTGACCTGGTTCCTTCTTTATGTTTCTGAACCGCTGTATATATGCTGCTGGAACCAATTCATAAGCGCTTAAAGAAGCCTGTTTGACCTTTTCATATTCTGTTCACTCCTCATCTAACAGCGCGGCAAATATCTCAAAAGCTGTGCCTGCCAGTTTAGTCTGAACTAACATGAACCATAAATCATTGGACCACACCATCTGCCGAGCCAAATTTTAAATTGAACTAAAGAAGGCTTCGACATCTCTCTCATCAAAATGAGGCAGTTTTGACATATTTTTGTATCTCACAATCATCCATTTTAATCTCCATACTGTTAACTTTATTTTGCTAACTAAGTCGCAACAGTTCAATTTCAAGTTCTCTCTCTTTTTGCTCAGCTAAGAACCTTCTCTTTCTTTCTCTCTCCCTTTCTTCTCTCTCTCTTCATTTCTTCTCTCTCTTTGCTCAGGTAAGAACCATTCTCTCTGTTTTTTCCTTCCTCTGTCTTTTGTCTCTCTCTCTCTCTCCCTTTTATTATCATTTAATTCCATTTTCCATAGTCGTAATTTAAGTTTTTTTCCAACTCTACTACACTTGTCTGTTTGTCTTACACACTTTGAGAAAATCACTTACAATTTCAGCATTACTTTAGTCCTTGGTTAAACCCAAATCTAACTTATTTGGTAATTCTGAAAGTATGGCCTTTTTGTTTTCCTTCCAACATTCTTCATAAATTTGAGAATCATCTTCTATCCTCGGAACCTGCTTAACAATTTAAGAAACCACAAATCACCGAAATTAAAAACATTGTCTCACCTGTGTTTTATTTAACGATTTCGGACACTTTCCAGCAAGTGTTTAAATCTAATTGTCTTTTTTTGCATCCCACGTCAATCCAAATCTGTCCAAATCTCACACAGGATCTGTCTAAACCTGTTAAAGCCACGAATCCACGATCCCAATTCTTCAAATCCTGACGACCAATCCCCAAATTGTTACAACACGAGAAAACGCCTGTGCTAATTTAAACCAGCCACCCTGAAACAGCTCACCGCACGTCACGATCCATTAAATTTTACGTGTCAAAGAACTATCCTGGATCTCACTTCTTGAGGAAAAACTTTAACAATTTTGTTCGTTAAATGCAGAAGAGAAAATTAAATAGCAACTATTTGTAACTCCTTTCTCTTAAACTTATTTCTCCTTCCCAATATAAAAGGCTTGTCCGATCAGTCCCCTCTTAAATTTAGATTCGATTCCATACAGCGTGGAAACAGGCCGTTAGGCCCAACAAATCCACACTGACCCTCCGTCGAGCAACCCATCCAGAACTATTAGCCCATGACTAATGCACCTAACACTACGGGCAATTTAGCATGGCCAATTCCACTAACCTGCACAACGTTGGACTGTGGGAAGAAACCGGAGCAGCTGAAGGAAACCCACGCAGACACGGGGAGAACGTGCAAACTCTACACAGACACAGCTGCCCAAAGCGAAAACTGAACCCGGGTCCCTGGCCGTGTGAGGCAGCAGTGCTAACCACTGAGGCACCGTGCCACCCATTTATGGAATTCAATTTCAAAACCCATTGTCGTCTTTGGATGTCGAAATTTGTTTGTGGATTTCTCTAGGTTGTCTTCTCTTCAGTATTCTGCTTCACAGGTCTTCATAAGAACAACGACCTTACGGAGAGCGACTCAGCAGGCCAGCTGTGTATTATGGCGCTCTTTGCTGCTTTCTCTCTGACTGTTCAAAATACACGATATTATAACCCAAAACGTCGGATCATTTCATTGGTTCGATGCTGTCGAAATACTAAATTGACATTTGGTTGCATTCTTGGTATCTGAGGCATAATTTCAACTGATGGGCCGAATTCGGATTTGTTTATATGTCATGGCTACAGAGCTCCAAGTGTTTGACTCAACTCACTGTTACATTTTAAAATCATTCAGCATACTCTGTGTCAGCCAGGAATATCACCTCTGTCAATGTAAATGTACACGTCTACAACTTCATAGCAATAGGAACAGGTTGGTCTTGCCTACTGCAAACACATTCATGTCTCCTGGATCCAGCTTGCCCCTTCAACTGGGGCAGTCTAACTTCAAGTCATTCAGTGTCTTTTCTGTTCCCAATCATCCTGGTGTCCAGAAGTCGAGACAAATTTAGAATTCCCGACATGCAGGAAACAGAATGTTTTATTTCAAATTCACATTTTAATCAATATGACTGAGAATATCAGACACAATATTTCAGCATATTAAATAAATTGAAAGGTCATTTCAATGTTTGTGGTCAATGGCCAATTTTCTTCTTATTCCATTTTCCACCGAGTTTAGAAAAAATCAGCAATCTAGAGATTGGTTTTCTGTTTTCTTCCATCCAATTTCCCAATCCACAACTGACAATATTTTCTAAAACGCCATCGTACTTCTCTAATGAGGAATTCTAGAAAGATTCCTGTGATTGGACGTCTTCACTTTAGATCGAATAAAAGTTGAACCTGAGAGTTTGTGGAATTGGTGATAATCATTGAGTGAATGTGTCGGTGATATGGTTGGCAGTGACGCAGGTGATATGATAATGGTGGAGGAGGTATGTGTCTTTTTGATAGAGCAGACTTGGAAAAAAACAGCTTCCAGGACGATGATCAGAAATCCGAAAACTAGGATTAACAATACTTTTAGTTAATATAGTCTGTTATTTCTATCTTTCCTTATTCATTTGATGCCAATGACACCGCACTGCGAAAATAAAAAGCCGGATGGAAATGGTTTTATTAGATGAAATGACATCATTTTCAGTCTCAATGCATAGTCCCACTTCTCATTATTCATCTTTTAAAGTAAGACGAAAAAAGAAACTCCTTTCATTATCCATGACTGATGATTGACATAGAATATAAAATAAAAGGTTGGCGGCAACGGAGAGAAAATCTTTGATGTGCTGCTGTTGCCGTTGCTACATTCATCCTTTTGTGCACATCTCCTCAAGCCTTGAACAGATGCAAAACAGAATTCTTGTGTAAATTGGGATTTTGTAGTTTCCTTGATCATAATATCCTGACCAAAAATCAATGCACTTGTCTTATTGCTGATTGCAAACTTTCTATATGGTTTAGATACAGCTTTTACAATCACAAAGTTCTGCATTTGGCATATACAGGTATTTAGACAATCACCACTTTGATTGGTGATACTGTTAGAAAGAAAAGGACATTCGGCTTCAAGCTCAGAAAGCAGATTCCATGCTCTTAGCACACAGTACTGTGTTTGAACTGACATCACTGCACTTGACTTTTGACTTTCACAGGTGCTATTGACTGCCGTATCTCAGCTGATCGGTGGAGCTTCATCTCCGCTTTTCGGAAAATAATGGAGTAAGGGGAACAAAATATCAGGGAGAAGACAGGAAAATGGATTTGAGAAACATATCAGCCATGATCGAAAAGCAGAGCGGATTCAATGGTCGGAATTTGCTAATTCTGCTTCCGTATTTTATGCTTTACGTGTCGCTCTCCATGTTCACCAATCCAAATATTAATCTTGCATTCGGCTGCACTTATAAACTTGCCTCTGGCGCTTCCAATAAAACAGAAACAGTTTTAAATGGGAAACCAGCAACAGGGATATGAAAAATAAACGCAGGACAATCAGCTTGCTTGGCAGGTGATACGTTTGCAGCAATAAAGACCTGGGCTTTAACTCAGAAAGAAAAGTTCCAACATGAACTTGAACACGTGACCATGAGATCAAGCGTTTCATACACCACTGGCTCAGCTCGTACCCACAGGCAAATATCTTTAATGTCTCCTTTTAAACAAAAGTGAATACGGTTATCATGGTTTATGAAGAGAATGTAGTTGAGAAATACATCAGCAATTTTTCAAAAGTGGACTAGACTCGCTTGTCCGAATAATATGGATTTTGCTTCTATGTTTCATGATCGAAAATTTTCTGGACACAAGGTAATTTTCAACTTGATGACCCCACATTCCCCGCAATCAGAACCTGCGAAACTCGGAGAGGGAAAAGGTTTCAACCAAATGTAGAGACGGGAAAAGGGAAAGAGGAGGTATTAATACTAGGGTAAATCAATGGTGGGAAAAGACAACAGAGAGTCAAGCATAAACGTGATGGTGGTGACAGGCTGGGGGAGATGTGAAAGGAATAAATTAAGAAACAGGTTTTCTGAGAAGGATCACAGGAAATGAAATGTTTACCTTCCCTCCACATTTGCTTGGAGACTCTTTTCAGATTGTTGCTATAATCTTTTACAGAAAAAGAAGATGGGATAGACATCTTGGATCAAACAGAACTCTCTGTTCTACTAACATGTCACTTCTCTGTTTATCCATATAACTTTGTTCCACACTGAAACTTTACAATCGTTCCCCTCCAATATTGCGCAACCCCATAAGGTCACACAAGAAGATCACTTTTCTTGTGTACTGGTAATTGTCAGGGCGGTTTTGCTGTGTTTTTTTTTATCGGAGTCTTCAGAATCAGTTCAATCTGGTTCAGCTCCATTTGACACGAAACCAATACTGTCAGTCGCACAGAGGAACCTGCCATTCTCACTCTCGGGTTCTGGACAGTTTGTTGGTGCAGTGTTACAGAGGAACATGTACATTTGAAAAAGCTATCATTCATTGTACATTCGGCTGCACCTATATACTTGTCTCCAGCACTTCCATCAAAGGGAAGATGGTTTTCAATCAGAAACCTGTTTCTCAACAAAGGTAGCAGGAGACAGGCTCTTGTCGTAACGCTGCTGACGGAATGATGAGCTGGGTTACGCCTCAGAAAGTGAAGTCTAAAATGACAGCTACCATCTTGGGGCTCGAGCCCACCATTTCCCAACCGGGGGAATTCATGCTATACTGACAGCTAGCAGTTCCTTCGTTTCATATTTCACATTTAGTCAAATCCACCTGTAACCTCGCTTTCTGTGTGGATCATAGACTGAGAACATATCAAGGTTCCAAATTATTCCTCCAAATGAAAAATAACAGTATTTTAATTATTTTCCACTTCTCAGCTGATGCACCCTCAGAAAATTCCAAACCATTTTCAGCACTTGTTGTGGGATTTAACATTCTATGTTAACAGTTTGATGTTATTGTTTAGTTGTTTGCGTAGCTCACGTGACGAGCTGTGACTGTGTCAGACGGCGAAGCTGTTTCAATAAATCCATTTATTTCAACCTCTAAGAAATGCTCATCTGTCTGCCAAGACTCAATGAACACTTTCTACATGTTCTTTGTTCAGTTTTTCAGCAACTTTTCCCTCTTCTTTCTTTACTTTCTGGAATTTTCAGAGTTTCCGTTCAAAAGTTGGATTGACACGAAGTATTTGCTGCAGCCTGATGTCAGACACAAATAGCATTATTTTGGATCTCCTTTGAATTACTGAGCCGTTGAATGAGTGAGGCCAACAGCAAGGGCAGGGGAATGATTAATTCCAGAAACAAAAGGAGAATGGAGATGAATCAAAACCAGAGAAGCTGAGTCGAGTGTGGCGTTGCGTGATATCACTAAGTTGGAAGGAGGTGGTCTTGGCAATGACGTGAACATATTATTTGCTGTAGATTGGGAATCACACCTTTCTTCTGGATGGAATTTGGAACAGAGACTGAACACTGTTGCTTTCATCTTTCCAGTGTTTCAATGAAGGGTAATTCTGATCATACAGTTTTAGATATCAGACACATCAGGAATGTCTGTGATTTGCAGGAACCTTGGAGTCAAATTATCGCCTACCTTCGTCCTTCCAGATGGTGAGGTTTGAGAGTTTAGATGATTCTGTCAATACATGGCCGAGTTGTAACTATATGCAATATCACTCCTTTGCCACTGCTTCTCTCCTTGTTTTATCCTTTAGAGGCCAGAGATTTTTCCTTGTCAAAGATAGGTGGCAGCTTCTCTTGCTAATTTTCTTTAGGCAATTCTGACAAGTTTCACATTCAGAAAGTTAGAAATTCTTGGAGAAGCTCAGTGGTCTAGCAGAATTTGTGGAGAGAAAGCAGTGTTATGGTTTCGGGTCCAGTGACCCTTCTTCGGAAAATCAATTAGCATATTCATTCAGTTCAATGGCACAGCCGACATTTGTATTTCTTTGGGTGCTGTTTCATTGTTTGTTTTCTGATTTAGAACAGTTTCAGAGGCAGCCAGAGGAGGAGCAATGACAGTCAGGGATCACAGACCCAGCAGAAACTCAGAATCTGATCGATGTGTTCAATTTATCACAACTGTATTCTGAACATGGAAGGAATGGTCACAGTACAAAGTGAAGAGAAACCTTACACGTGTTCTGTGTGTTGACAAGGCTTCATCCAGTCGTTTTTACTGTCGGGAAATAAGTACAATTATACCGAGGAGAGAACATGGGAATTTTAACAGTTTGGGATGGAATCTAGTCTGGTCTGAGGTGGAACAATATTAACACAGTCACACTGGGGTGGGAAATGCGATAAACGATTCAGATCCTTGTCTGAACTGGGGGTCCATTGGCAAAGTCACACTGGGGAGAGACTATTCACGTCCTTCGAGTGCGGAAAAATAGTCATTCACTTTTCCACGTCATGATACTCCAGCGAGTTTACAGTGGGGATACACCTGTTACATGTACAAATTGTGGGAAGAGTTGTAAATGTTCTGTGGAACTGCCCATGGATGCACCCTGAAGAACGAATATTCAGATGGTTCCCCTACAGGCAAATAATCAAAACGTTTTATTAAATTACTGTTTAGTACTGAATTCACATTGGAGAGAACCTGTTCACATGCAGTGCGTGTGGCAGTGAATTCCCTTAGCCATCACAACTGACAATACACGTTTTAAATGCATGGACTTCGGGAAGTGCTTTCCGAGCTCTGGGTATCTGATGAAGCATAAACGTGTTCAGACTTAAGACACACCTTTAAGAGTCTGTTTGCTTGTTGAACTGCTTTCAAACAATCATCTCACATCACAGCACACGAGTGAGTTCGCACTTGGGAGAGACTGACCACCTGAAATGCGTGTGAGAAAGGATTCACTCAGAAAGCCCTCCTACAGAGTTACCAGCGAGTTCACGCGTAACTACAGGAGTTGGGCATTGTTTTTCACCACATCCATTACTATGCATTGGTTCGTTGGTTAAGAAAGTTCAGTCTTCTGAATTTGCGATATTTTGGGGAAAGAAATCATAATTTGCGATGAAACAGAGCCTTTTATTGGCGTGTTTGTATGTGTGTTCGCAAAGCTGGCACATGGAATTGCAAACCTACCGTTCTGTCCAGGTGATATCTTCAGTGCTTTGGATCCTCCTGTGAAGAGCTGCTGCACTGTGTTTTCTGGAACTTTTTGACTCCGTTTTTGCTCCTTCTGCTTTACTGTTCCAGTTGTTCACTGTAGTGGCTAGTCTATTGGGTCCACGTTTATATGATGGCTGATGGAATCCGGGGATAATTGGCATGCCTCTATTGATTCTCCGGCTGTCCTCTATTTAGCTTGTGCTATGATCGTTGTGATGTCCCGGTCGAATTTGTGGACATTGTCATCTGTGTGTATAGCTGCTTGGGACCGCTGCTCGTGGCAGGTAGTGGCAACATGGTGTTCATGGATGCGCATTTTTTTAGTTGTTTTTAATTGGTTCTGTAGTGTTTCGTTGATTCCCTTGTTTTGACGTGGCGTGAGGTCTCCCTGTAGGTAGGTGTCGCTATCTACAAATAGTTTCCCTGTATTCTGAATATATTTGGGCTTGTCCCGAAGAACAGTTATTCCGCCATTATCCGCTGATGCTATGATGATAATCTTGCCATTTTTGAGTATTTTCGAGATTCTCTCTCTTTTGTTTAAATATATAATTCCAGGCCTTTTTCAATATGTAATTTCATTCGCATCAACCTGTAAACCTTTGCTATAAATGCTGTGTCTTACGGTCTTATAGGCCACAACTACCTGATGAAGGAGCAGTGCTCCGAAAGCTAGTGCTTCCAAATAAACCTGTTGGACTCGTCCCTAGTGTTGTTTGATTTTTATCTTCGTACACGCTAGAGAAGCTATATTAGGACCATGTTAAATTGGGCTATAAAATATTGCAGCACTCCCGACCTACGAAGGGAAGAAGAAGAACGCCTCCAAAGAACATAGAACACAGAACATGATAGCGCGGTAGAGGCTCTTCGGCCCTCGATGTTGCGCCTCCCTGTCATACTAATCTGAGGCGCATCCCCCCAACACTATTCCATTTATGCCCATATGCTTGTCCAATGACGACTAAAATGCACTTAAACTTGACGAATGTACTACCGTTGCAGGCAAAACATTCCATGCCCTGACTACTCTCTGAGTAAAAAAACTACCACTGATGTCTCTCTTATACCTATCTCCCTTTACTTTAAAGTTGTGTCCCCTCGTGTTTGCTATTCTCATACTTGGAACAAGGCTTTTTTTCCCCCAACAACGGATATCCCGACAACTTCATCCAAGGAGCAGAAGAATTGGCCTATCGAGCATAATTTCTTCATCCGGAACGAAGCTTGTGGACCAAGGCAGCTGAGAGATAAATGGGATGGGCGTGGGGCTGGGTTGGGGCGGGGGGGGACGTAATTGGGAGAATGATAGGGAGATAAAGGTGGGGATGAAATGGATAGGTCAGAGAGGAGTGTGGATCTGATAGGTGGGAAGGAAGATGGTCAGTTAGGTTGAATCTGGGATAAGGTGGGGGTAGGGGAATGGGGAAACTGGCGAAATCCAAGTTGATCCCGTGTGGTTCGAGGGGCCCATGATGGAAGATGAGGACTTATTCCTCCAGGAGTCGGGTGGAAAGTGTCTGACAATGGAAGAAGCCCAGGACCTGCATGTCATTGGAGAAGTTGGAGCGGAAATTAAAGTGTTCAGTCACGGGGCGGTGAGGCTGCTTCATCCGTGTGTCCTAGAAATGTTCTCTGAAACTTACTGCAAGTCGACATACTGTCTCCCCAATGAAGAGGAGAGCACATTAGGAGCAATGGATACAGGAAATGGCATGTATGGGAGGGCAGGTAAATCTCTGAAAGGATGTGAAAGACTCTTTTGGGGCCTTCGATGGAAACAAGGGGGAAGTGTGAGTGCAGGTTGTGTGATTCTTGCATTCGCAGGATAAGGTGTCAGGAGGGGAAGGTGATTGGTGGGGGCATGAAATTCCCAAGAGTATCGCGGAGGAATTTACAGAACACAGATATGTGTGGGGAGGGAACATATGCCTCGAGGTGGGGTGTGTATGCAGCTGGCGCAAATGGCAGCGGATTAGATAAGGTACGCGGAGGTTTTTGGATTGAAAGGTGAAGACCAGGATGTTATGTCCATGTTACAGTTGGAGGTGTGATGCTAGAGGCCAGCGGTGTGGGAAGTGGATGAGATGTGCTGGAGAGTATCATTGACCACCTGGGAGGGGAAATTGCATTATTTGAAGAAGGAGGCAATCTGGCATGTTCTGTCGTGGAAATGGTCCTTCTGCGAGCAGATACAGCAGAGGTGGAGGAATTGAAAATAAGGGATAGCGTTTTTATAGGTAGCAAGGTGGGAGAAGGTGTAGTCCAATTACCTGTAGAATTTGATGGCATTATAGGAGATGTCCGTGTTGAGTTGCTAGATTGTCACGCCCAGACAACTCAACAGAAAAAAGGACCCTATATCCATTATGTGCAAGACTAACAAAATCTACAAGACTTCATGCAAAGACAGCATGAAACGCTGTTTAGGACAAATGTGCAGACAACTAGCAATGCGCATCCAGAAACACCCAGTAACCACAAAACACCACGACCAGCTATAACTAGTTGCTATACGGACAGATGGCAAGGACGACAATTTTGACTGGGACAACACAACGATCATAGTACAAGCGAAACAGGGCACTGCCGGAGAATTTCTTGAGGCACGGCAGTCATCAATGGACTCCATAAACAGCACATAGACAGAGACACAATAAATCAGCCAGTTCAATGAACAAGCAGAACTGGAGACGGAAAGCAACCAGAAAGGAACCAAATAAATTCCAGAAGATACATTATCACAGCGCTTCACAGGAGGCTCCAAAGCACTGGAGATGTCACCTGGACACGGGACTAAACGTTGCAAATTAAAGTTGCCAGGTCGATGAAATTAACCACACGATGGTAACCAGCAGCCATGGCGAAACTACAGAGCTCATTATTATTTTGCGAAAAGAATTTGTTCTGTTTTATTGAAAGAACATTGGAAGCATTGTGTTCAGAAATTAACCAGCATCCTTTCCAAACTTCAGAAATAGAACGTGTAATCGGTTAAACCAGATTTCACGCAGAGATCTGACCTGTGCATTATTGCCATCTACTTGGACCATAATGTTCAGATATGAGTGGTAATCTCATTGAAATTTACAGTATTCGTATAGTTGAATGTGCAAAATTTTCTTCCCAGCTCTTAATGCTTGAACCAGAGGACATAGTCTTAGAATAACGGTAGGCCATTGAAGATCAAGTGGAAGAGGAACATTTCATTCAGATGTTGTTGAATCTGCAGAATCCTTAGACCAGAGATAGATAGAATCTCAATCGTTGGGGCAAATGACATAATGAAAAATGGCAATAATGCAGGAAAGAAATGATCAATTATCAATGAATGGTTGAGCAGGCTCAAAGGTGAAATGGACTACTACTGCTCCATTTTAAAAACTTTCCTCCATCATCCACTCCAACAACAAGTGAGGAGCTGATGGACTTTACCAACTAATAGTGCGACCATCTAATCAGTTGCCTCTCTTCCGATTGCTCATCTGGCCACACTATCTCGAAAGTTCTTATTTGAATTCTCGACTCATATTATTCTCGAATATCTCTCCTATCTCCCTTTATATCCTGTCAGTGCTCAAGTGTCCATTTGTCCCACTTCTGAATCCCTGATTTCGATTCCTAGAGTGTCCTCCACGGGTTTCTCCGAGGCCTCTCTCTCATGTCTCAGCACTGGGTAGCATCAACTGAACGTTGTTAGTTTACACACGTACACTGACGACATGTCACGAAATTATTTTAAATCCATTATTGTGCAGAAAATGAAAGATAATTTTAAAATTCATCCAAGTAAAAATGGAGAAGGTAAAGCCATTGTCCTTATTAATTGTTACAACTTCTGTTCCTGAGCGAGCAGCCAGGGGAAATGCATGAGACTCAAAAATTCAATTTCAGTGTTATATTTAAACGCAAAACACGTTGGTGATCACATATCACAGAAAGAAACATTTCATTTACCATTGAGCACAGATGGTGCAGAAAGATTTTATCGAGCTATGGAAAGACTTCAAGAGTTTTCATCTCCACGTGGAGAAATTGTTCTCACTGCAAGATGCTTCGTAACCACAGAACATAACTTGAGTAAATGACAGAAGTCCACGTGGGGATGATAGGAGATTTTCTTACTCTGAGTACTGTTGATCTGAAGGATCCGAAGTCTGGTGGAAGTAGATCTTTCGAAACTGACTTGGAGTTTAGCTCAACAAGGAAATGTTTACCGAGCAAAGGAGAAGTAAGAGGGGGGGTGGGTTAAATGTCCAGGATCTTCAGAGACAGTACAGGCATAATACGCCAAAAGGTCGCATTCTGTACGTTCAGGTTTTATTTTATGTATTCATAATGAGTCAAAGTTTAATTATTTGCTCAGCTCTTGTCTCACTAATAACAAATTGCTTCTTCTCTCAACAACTGGTAATAATTACACCATCTAAGTAAAGCAATAGCTTAAAGAAGACAGAGGGTGGTGGTTGATGGAAAGTATTCATCCTGGAGTTCAGTTCCGAGTGGGGTACCGCAAGGATCTGTTTTGGGTGCAATGTTGTTTGACATTTTCATAAGTGACCTGGATGCGGGCAAAGAAGGATGGGTTCGTAAATTTGCGGATGACACTAAGATCGGTGGAGTTGTGGATAGTGACGAAGGATGTATTAGATTACAGAGAGACATCGATAAGCTGCAGAGCTGGCGTGACAGGTGGCAAATGGAGTTTAATGCGGAAACGTGTGAGGTGATTCACTTTGGAAGACATAAAAGAAAGGCAGAGTACCGGTAAGAATTTTGGTAGTGTAGTTGAGCAGAGAGATCACGGTGTCCAGGAACATAGATCCTTGAAAGTTGCCACCTAGGTTGTTACAGTTGTTAAGGAGACAGTGTGTTCGCTTTTATTGATAGAGGAATTGAGTTTCGGAACCATTAGATCATGTCTGGTGTGGTCACATTTGGAGCATTGCGTACGGTTCTGTAGACCGCATTAGAGGAGGGTGTGAAAGCTTTGCAAATATTTCAGAGGAGATTTACGAGGATGTTGCCTATTATTGAGGGAAGGTCTTACGATGAAAGGCTCTTGGACTTGAGGCTATTTTTCAGAGACAGAAGAAGGTTAAAAGGTGCCTTATTTGAGTCATGTAAGATTATCAGAGGGTTTGGTAGTTTCGACAATGGGGGCCTTTTTCGAAAGATGGCAATATCTAGCACGAGAGGACATAGCTTTACGTTGAAGGTTGACAGATGTAGGACAGACGTCAGAGGTTGTTTCTTTGCTCAGAGTTTAGTAGGGACATGGAACGCACTGCCTGCAACAGTCGTAGACTTGCCAGATTAAATTGCATTTAAATAGTCATTGCATAAGTATATGGTCGAGAATGGAATAGTGTATATTAGAGGGGCTTCAGATTGGTTCCACGGATCGGTGCAACATCGAGGATCGAAGGACCGGTACTGCACAGTGATGTTCTCTATCCCAGGTTCTAAAACGAAATTATCTCATTTAATAATCGCAGTCGTATTACATCAATTATCATGATCCTGTTATATTGAAGTCATTTGCAAAATATAAACGATGACTAATCTGGATATATATGTGCATTAATAAGGCAAGTCCAAATACTTAAATAATCTGTTAGTAACATCTCAGCTGCTTCCCCTTGCTCCATTGACTAGCTAATATAATACCTACGTTCCAAACATTACTTTACAATGTGTGACACTGATTCTGAGGCATTAAAAAGGGGTCACAGTGGTAGAAATTTGGAAAGCAGTGATTTAATATAATCCCTTTCAAAACTTTAAACGCACCGATCTCATTCCTTATTTAATCATTCACTGTCAAACCGTTCTCTCTCCCTGAGATAAACTATTGCTATTCTCTGGTTATCAAGCGTCCTTGTGAACTGTCGATTTCGAGATGCCGTCTGATTCACTCCATTCGTCATGGTGTAACTACGGATATGGTGCTGTTAGACTGTAGAGTGCCGGCATATGATCATACAAAATGCAGATCAGACTGAACAGTTTTGGTGGACAGCACATTTTACCCAAAATCTTGTCAAACCTAATGCTTTCAGCAGATCTGCACAATTAAGGAAATGAGACAAATCCTGCTCCCTGCGTTTTTCCTGCAGATGGATGTTCCTTAGCCACTGACCGAACAGATTCATTTTAATCTCCCTCAATGAGTGAGCCTTTACAGTCATTTTATGTCCTATGGTTCTAGATCCTCGCGCTAGGGAACCAACTTCCAAGCATCTACAAATATCTCGAAATTCCATGAAGATTCTTCGTCTGTCAATAAATTCGCATTATCAATCTAAATTATAATGCTTTCAAGTTCAATCTACTCCACCTTTTCTCATGAAAACCTCACTGAGGATCAACCTATTGAATATTCTCTCGACTGCAATCAATGTAAAAAGGTTTTCTCTGCAGGTACAAGACCAAACATGTTCATATTGTTCTCGGTGTTGTTTGCCAAGTGCCTTCGATATAATTTTCAACGAATTCCCTCTTTTTTCTTTTCCATTCCCTTTGTAATAAATATCAGAATTCCATTCGCCTTCTCTATTACCTGCCCAACCTCTATCAACCTTACTCAGATTTAGGGAGAAGGGCTCCCAAGTCCCTCTGCAGCGCAGATTTCTGCAGTCAATCTGAAACCAAGAAGTGTAAGCCTGACAATCTTTGTTGTACTTTAGAGGCAGTTGGCATTTAAATTTGGAAAATGACAGAAATTAATCAGATGCATCCAAGGATTTTGAAAGATATGAATGCAGATATTGCAGGGGCACTGTCAATACTCTGTGTGTCTAATCCAGACGTAGGGGAGAAAACAGAAGAGTGGAAAGTTGAAATTAGATTCTCTACAGTGTGGAAATAGACCCTTCGGCCCAACAAGTCCACACCGACCCTTCAAAAAGTAACTCACCCAGACTCATTTCCCTCTGACTAATGCAGCTAACACTGGCCAAATTAGCATGCCAATTCAGCTGGCTCGTACATCTACTGAATGTGGGAGGAAACTGGAGGAATCCCAGGCAGACACGGGGAGAATGTACCAACTCCACACATACAGTTGCCCAAGGCTGCAATCGAACGTGGGACCCAAGCGCTGTGAGGCATCAATGCTAACCACTGAGTCACCGTGCCCAGCAAAGCTTGTTTGAATTAGCCCAGCAATTGCAAACCATTCTCTTTATCATCACTGTTTAAAAGCTTTCAAAAAGTATTATTTGGGCTGATATTGAAAATGACATGAAAAAGGATGGGTGATGTAGGAAAAGTCAGAATTGGATTTTAAATAGGAAATCATGCTTGGCAAACTTGTTGTAGTTATCTGGAAGATGCCCTGGTAAATCCTGTTATGGCATATGGTAGAACTTATATTTTAAAACAAACTGGAATTAAGAGCTTAATGATGCCCCTGAGACGATTGTCGATTGTCTCAAAGCAAACACCTCGTTCACTCGTGTCCATTCGCGAAAGAAACTGCCATCCTTACCTCATCTGGTTTGCATATTACTCCAGACCCACGGCAATGTGGTTAGCACTTATCTGCCCTCTATTAGGATTGGAAAATTCGACAATGAGTTATTTCAAAAGGAAAATTAGTGATAGTAACGTTGTTCATGTGATGAACATGAACAAACAGAAGGTGTTTACTCAAATGCATTTCAACAAACCTTTGCTGGAAAATTCCATATCATGGAAGAAAACGGACTGCAACAATGTGGCCACAGCAATAGCTGAGTAATAGGAACCAAAAATAAATGGTCCCGATGTATTTTATTTTGGAGTGAGGAAGGTATTTGGACATCATTCGTTTTCATACATGTATACTAGTGATCTGTAGTTTGGTGAGTATGGGTCAATTTCAAAATTCACCATTACCGTCAAACTGAGATAAATTGTAACTTTGAGGAAGGCAGTGCAGAACTCCAAAATAATATTGGCATTGGTAGAGTGCATTGTGAAGTGGTGGAAGAATTTGAATGCAGTGAAGTGTGAGACATCACAATTTGCTAACAAAGAAAAGACCAGATAAAATAGAACATACAATGTGAAGAAAAAAGAACGAAAAGGGATAAGGATGCATATGTGCACGACAAGTAAAGAGACTGAGAAATAAAGCATAGAGTATTCTTGATTTTATACACATGGAAATCGAGTACATGCCAAGGAGTTTATGTGGATTTTTTTTTCACAAAATAATTGTTAAACCTCAGCTGGAATATCATACAGAGCTTTTGGTGTCATAAATTGGAGCAACTGAAGAAGTGCTTCACAAGAGTACTTCCAGGTATGAGGGAGTTCAGTTATAAACGCAGAAGAATTCGAGATTTTTCTTTTTGGACAGAAGAAAGCTAAGTGCAGATTTGCTGGTAGATTTCAAAATGCGAAACAGGATGAATAGAATAAACAGTACCAAACTTCTCAATCTCATTTATAGAACATTGAACATAGAACATAGAAAAATGCAGCGCAGTACAGGCCCTTCAGCCCTCGATGTTGCGCCGACCAAAGCCTAGATAACCGACACTAGCCCAGTAACCTCCATATGCTTGTCCAATGCCCGCTTAAATGACCATAAAGAGGGAGAGTCCACCACTGATACTGGCAGGGCATTCCATGAACTCACAACCCGCTGAGTAAAACATCTACCCCTAACATCTGTCCTATACCTACCACCCCTTAATTTAAAGCTGTGTCCCCTAGTAACAGCTGACTCCATACGCGGAAAAGGTTCTCACTGTCAACCCTCTCTAAACCCCTAATCATCTTGTACACCTCTATCAAATCTCCCCTAAACCTTCTTTTCTCCAATGAGAAAAGTCCCAAGTGCCTCAGCCTTTCCTCATACGATCTTCCTACCATACCAGGTTACATCCTGGTAAACCTCCTCTGCACTCGTTCCAATGACTCCACATCCTTCCCATAGTATGCCGACCAAAACTGCACACAATACTCCTGATGAGGCCGCACCAGAGGCTTATAAACTGCAACATGACCTCAGGACTCCTGAACTCAATTCCTCTACCAATAAAGCCCAGTACGCCATATGCCTTCTTCACAGCACTATTTACCTGGGTGGCAACTTTCAAAGACCTGTGTACATGGACACCAAGATCCCTCTGCTCATCTACACTACCAAGTAGTCTACCCAGTAATCCATCTTCTTGTTACTCCGACCAAAGTGAATGACTTCACACTTAGCTACATTGAATTCCATTTGCCACCTTACTGCCCAGCTCTGCAACTTATCTATATCGCGCTGTAACCTGCCACATCCTTCTTCGCTGTCCACAACTCCACCGACTTTCGTGTCGTCCGCAAACTTGCTCACCCAGCCTTCAAGCCCCTCCTTCAGGTCATTTATAAAAATGACAAACAGCAATGGTCCCAAAACAGATCCTTGTGGAACACCGCTAGTAACTGCGCTCCAAGATGAACTTATACCATCAACTATTACCCTCTGTCTCCTTCCAGCCAGCCAATTCCTAATCCAAATCTCTAATTCACCCTCAATGCCATACCTCCATAGTTTTTGCATTAGCCTGCCACGGGGTACCTTATCGAACGCCTTGCTAAAATCCATATACACCACATCTACTGCTTTACCCTCGTCCACTTCCTTGGTCACCTTCTCAAAGAATTCAATAAGGTTTGTGAGGCACGACCTGCCCTTCACAAAACCATGTTGACTATCCTTGATCACATTATTCCTATCCAGATGTTCATAAATCCTATCTCTTACAATTCCCCAAGACTTTGCCCACAACAGAAGTGAGACTGACTGGCCTATAGTTACTCGGGCTATCCCTGCTCCCCTTCTTGAACAAGGGGACCACATTCGTTCTCCTCCAGTCTTCTGGCACTGTTCCCGAAGACAACGACGACCTAAAAGTCAAGGCCAATGGCTCCGCTATCTCCTCCCTAGCTTCCCAGAGGATCCTAGGATAAATGCCATCAGGCCCAGGGGACTTATCTATTTTCATCCTTTCCAGTATTCCCCAGACCTCTTCCCTACGTACCTCAAGGCCATCCATTCTAATCACTTGTGACTCAATATTCACATCAGCAGCAGTGGCCTGTTCCTGAGTGAATACTGACGAAAAATATTGATTTAGTGTCTCACCAATCTCCTCCGCCTCCACACACAACTGCCCACTACTATCCTTGACTGGACCGATACCAACCCTAGTCATCCTTTTATTCCTGACATACCTATAGAAGGCCTTTGGGTTTTCCCTAATCCGACCAACTAAGGACTTTTCATGTCCCCTTCTCGCTGCTCTTAGCTCTAATTTTAGATCCTTCCTGGCTACCTTATAACTCTCAATCGCCCCAACTGAACCTTCACGCCTCATCTTTACATAGGCCGCGCTCTTCCCTTTCACAAGGGATTCCAATTCCTTATTAAACCACGGCTCCCTCGCAAGACCCTTTACTCCCTGCCTGACTGGTACATATTTATCAAGGACACCCATTAGCTGTTCCTTGAACAACCTCCACACATCATTTGTGTTCTTCCCTTGAAGCCTATTTTTCCAATCCACGCATCCTAAGTCATGCCTCACCGCATCATAATTTCCCTGCCCCCAGCTATAACTGTTGCCCTGCAGTGCACACTTATCCCTCTCCATCACTCGAGTAAAAGTCACCGAGTTGTGGTCACTGCCCCCGAAGTTCTCACCTACCTCCAAGTCTAAAACCTGGCCTGGTTCATCACCTAGAACCAAATCCAGTCTAGCCTCACCTCTTGTTGGCCTGTCTACATATTGTGTCAGGAAACCCTCCTGCACACATTGGACAAACACCGATCCATCTCACGAACTCAAGCTATAGCTTTCCCAGTCAATATCTGGGAAGTTAAAGCCCCCATAACAATCACCCTGCTACTTTCACTCTTCTCCTGAATCATCCTGGCAATACTTTCCTCTACTTCTCTCGGACTATTAGGAGGCCTGTAGAAAACTCCTAACAGGGTGACATCACCTTTCCTATTTCTAACCTCTGCCCACACTACCTCAGACGGCAAGTCTTCCTCCATCACCCTTTCTACTGCTGTAATACTATCCTTGACAAGCAATGCCATACCTCCCCCTCTTTTACCCCCATCTCTGACCCTAATAAAACATTTAAACCCTGGAATCTGTAACAGCCATTCCTGTCCCTGTTCTACCCACGTCTCTGTAATGGCCACAACATCGAAGTCCCAGGTACCAACACATGCTGCAAGCTCAGCTACCTTATTTCTTATACTTCTGGCATTGAAGTAGACACACTTCAAGCCACCTTCCTGTTTACAGGCACCCTCCTTCGAGATCGATACCATGTTCCTAACCTCCCTACACTCAAGGTCCTGTACCCTAAAACTACAGTCCAGGTTCCCATGCCCCTGCAGAGTTAGTTTAAACCCTCCCAAAGAGCACTAGCAAAGCTCCCCCCAAGGATACTGGTGCCCCTCAGGTTCAGGTGTCAAACATCCTGTTTATATAGGTCCCACCTTCCCCAGAAAGAACCCCAGTTGTCCAGAAACCGGAATCCCTCCCTCCTGCACCATCCCTGTAGCCACGCATTTAAACTTCTCTCTCCCTATTCCTCGACTCTCTATCACGTGGCAAGGGTAACAAACCAGAGACAACGACTCTTTTCGTTCTAGCTCTGAGCTTCCAACCAACTTCCTGAAAGCCTGTCTAACATCCTCACCCCTCTTCCTACCTATGTCGTTGGTGCCAACGTGGACCACGATCTGGGGCTGCTCCCCCTCCCCCTTGAGGACCCGGAAAACGCGATCAGAGACATCACGTACCCTTGCACCGGGGAGGCAACACACCAATCGTGAGTCTCTGTCACCCCTGCAAAACCGCCTATCTGTGCCCCTCACTACTGAGTCCCCAATAACTATCGCTCTACCTTTCTCTGCCATACCCTTCTGAGCAACGGGGACAGGCTACGTGCCAGAGGCCTGAACCTCGTTGCTTACCCCTGGTAAGTCATCCCCCCCACAAGTATCCAAAACGGTATACTTGTTCTTGAGGGGAATGACCGCAGGCGGTCCCTGTACTGGCTGCTTCCTCCCACTCTCCCTCACTGTCACACATCTCTCGAAAACTTTCGGAGTAACTACTTCCCTAAAGCTCTGGTCTATGATCACCTCTGCCTCCCGAATGATCCGCAGTTCATCCAACTCCAGCTCCAGTTTCCTAACACGGTCTTGGAGGAGCTGGAGATGGGTGCACTCCTTGCAAGTGTAATCAGGACGGACGCTAATGGCTTCCCTCACCTTATACATGTTGCAAGAGGAACATTGCACTGCCTTCGCTGCCATCCCTCGAAAAGGGAAACTTTAAAAACTAGATCTAAAGAAACAAACAAGCAAAATTCCGCACTTACGTGCTTGTCAAAATGGGTCTTATTATTAGGTGAGAGGAGGAGGGCGGGTGGGAGGCTCTACTACTGTAGTGCCTCGGGTTCCTCGCCTGCACGCTTTTATAAGAAAAAAGCCTTCCCAGGTAAGCTAGTGCGACACCAGCTTACGGGTCCACTAGGCGCTTAAAAAAACTTTAAATTTTAGCCGTTCAAAAAACAATAACTGGTCTATACCGTGACTTACAAAAACACCACCCAGACAGCCGTTACCTGTTACGCTGAGAGAGTGAGCTGAATATTAACCCGAGATTACAGATTTAATGTGATTTGCAAAACCAGACAGAGTGATATGAGGTATTCACTCGATGGATAGTTCTGGTTGGTGGAATGAACTGTTGACGTATGTTTAACTAAAATAGTTGAGAGGAGTTTGGATGATTATTGTAATAAAAATAATGAGTAAAGACATGGGGGAAAACAGGAAATGAATACATGGTAATTGTGGACAGTTAATTGTCGAACACAGAGACATTTGGTTGCAGTTGCATAGTTTTACTTGAAGGTGGCATCACATGTAGACATGAGGACAACGAAGGTTCCCAAACCCATACAGTCTTCTTCTACATTCTAGCCAAAATCATGCACAGGACTGCCCAAGCAGACCCATTGTTCCTATACTATTGAGCTTACCTCTTCCTACACCAACTCCTCCCCCCCACACCCGTCCAGTCCCTTATCACTTATATCTGCTATTCATCTGATGCTTTAAATCAGTGTCCGAAATTCCAGTTCACGGGCGTCAACCGCATTCTTGTTTTTGTCAACATGCCATTACTCGATCAGAATGTTATCATGGCTCTCCGCTTCTTCTTCGAAAAAAGGCCTGAAACTTTCCCATCCACCAACACCCTGTTCTGCCTGGCAAAGGTCGTGTTTACTGTGACCAAGTTCTCTTTTAACTCATCTCATTTCCTTCAGTACAAAGGCATGGCCATGGGTAACCACATGGGCCCCAGTTACATCTGTATATTTCTGGGCTAGATGGAACATTTCCTGTACACGTCCATTTTCGCTTTCATCAATGTATCGATGGCATTATTTTCACTGCCTTTCTGTCTCATCTGGGATTGGAAATGTTTATAGATATCCCTTCCAATTTCCACCAGCTCTCACCTTCAAAAAATCAGTTTTTGACTCCTTTGTTCCATTCCTCGACATGTCCATTAAAATCCAATATCAACTTACCTACTTGCACAGCTACCTTGACTGAATGTTGCCTGACCTGCTGTGCTTTTCCAGCACTATACTATGAACTATACACCGCCTATTTCCTCTCAATACTTTATCTCATTCTCCCAGCTCCTCTGTCTCTGTCCCATCTGATCTGACTATGACAAATTCGACAAGGGGGGTGTTGTCGACTTGTCCCCATTCTGCCTCAATGAAAGATTCCCAAGCACCGTCGTTGACTGGATCCTCAGCAGTTTCTGAGCCAAGTCCTGAAATTCAGCCCTCACTCCCTCTCTTCGCTCCCTCAATAACGATAGAACCTAGCATGCCGCCAGCATCGACATGAAGCGGATCATTAGCCGCCATTTCTTTCATTTCCACCGAGAAGACGCCAACAGGCACGTGTTCCACTCCCTCACTTTTCAGCCATCCATGAGGACCATTTTTTCTGCAATGCCATGACTCACTCCTTTTCCACTCATAACTCTCTTCCACCCCATAACATAAGATCATCTTCCCTTGCAATCTTATCGCATGCATACACCGCCCATTTACTTCCTCCATCCTCAGTATTCAAGCACACAGCACACCTTCCATTTGACATAGCGGTATACACGCACGTCACTTCATCTCGTAGACTGTATTCGCTGCTCACATGTAGTTTCCTCTACATTTGGGAAACGGAGCACTGACTGGGTGATGGCTTCACAGAACAGCTATGATGTCCGATAACAAGACCCAGAACTTACAGTTGGGCATTATTTCTTCAACCCACATTGCTCCTTAGACAACATCTCTGCCTCAGGCTTGCTGCAATGCTTCAGCGCAGTTCAACATAAGGTGGGAGAGCAGCACTTCATTTTCCACTTGAGAAATCTGCAGCTTTCTGCACTCAATTTCGAGTTCAAAATGTTAGGAGTTGTGTAACTTTCCCCATGTTTTTCCCTGCCGTCATATTCCAGGTCTTGTTATCACATGGTCTGCAACGACACACATTCCCACGTCGAAACTGTCCCCAATAGAAGCTTCTCATTCTCATCGAATTAGCATTGTCGAGTTCATTGTTTGTCTGTTTCTCTTTTCTCTCTCTCTCTTTCTCTCCTCCCTCACTCCATCTATTGTTTACTCTTTCCCTTCCTCGCACACTATCTCCAGCATAAAATCTAACCTGTTCCTCGTTGGTAGTATTTCGGAAGCAGGCTCCCCAGACCCAAAACGTTTGGTCTGATTTCTCTACATTGATGCAGACAGATTTGTTCAGTTTTTTTTCCCCAGAGATAGATGTTTTTGTTTGGACGTCGTTAAGATTGTACTGAGGTTTGGTACCTTGAACTGCAACGTTTGTATTTTACATAGACCCGGATGCTATTCCTTGTAACATTCCCTCCATTAGTCAGAGAGCAAGGACCTTTTCATTGGCGGAATTGATGCAGTTTCATTAATTAAATTTGATAAAAAGAGCAAATTTAAGGAGGTGCAACGTTAAATTAAGTTCCATTGCAAACACACTTTTGGAGAAAAATCAGATTCTAACGTCTTCTTTCGTTTGAAAGCAAATTCCTAGAACAAATGTCCACTGTTTTTCAAACGTCCATAAATTGAAAAACAGGGGTCATTGCCCTCAGGGGGAAAAGAAGCAAATGTCGACTGCACTTTATGGACACAAGAGATACAGATTGAATATCCAATATGAACAAGAAACAAGTGTCAGAAAACAAGAAATAATTTCTTACTTTTCCATGTGAACCAGAAGCTAACTTTCCTGAACAGTAATTTTTGTTCACCCATCAATCTCTCTTTTCCAATTACACACTTTTCATTGTCACAAACACGTCACCTGCATTCCTCCTTTATCTTCATACGTTTCTACTTCACTTGCATTGCCCATTCTTCTGTTGAATACCCTGCCAATGATCATCTCCCTTCACCCTCCTATTTTGCAGTTGCAATGTGTATCGCATCACTTCCCCAGTCCTGCTAATTTATCTGATTTCCCCTTTTCATTTTCAGTCTACAATTAGAAAGATGGATGCTGCTGATTCTTATATTGCTAATGCAGATCGGTAAATGTTGAAGTTGAAATTAGCAACGTCCCTTAGGAACAGTCAATAGGTTGATGCACAGTGAATGGGATGACACTTGCTCCCCATGCTACAGAGTCGAGTTGTTTTTACCGACGTTTCTGTGATGACGCTTCATCAAACATCCTCATCACAAATAGAACAAATCTCACCAATCCTCTTGAGCAAATTGCTTAAACAAGCCATGTGCTGTATTGTTTTCTCTTTCTTGTTTCAGCTAATCTTCTAAAGTCATTTTGAGATGAGTTTGTGTCCCTGAACAGAGGTTCAAGATGGTAGCTTTCCATCACAATCGGCAGAGGTGTTGGAGATGATAAATCAACTTCCGTTTTGCTAGTTGCTTCGAAAACACACGAAGAATATCTCCGACTAAAATAATAAGATGTTTTATATTTTAACATTTCGCTTTAGCTCTCATAAAAGTAAGACCTTTCTGAATGAGTGTGACGCCAGCCGACGTTACATTGAGGGTTTGTTCCCTGTAATTTTCAATTAGTTGTTTTCAGGGGATTGAATGTGTGATGTCAGAAGTACTGGGTTCAACATTTTTATGGCACGTCATCACAAAGTGGTATGTCGTCCATATTGAGGAACCTTTCGAATATATAAAGTTCATAATTTCTAATTCAATGTTCATAACCTGATTTATGCGAGTCAAATGAAATAATTAGTTAATTGTTCTGGTTAAAATCAGACGCTTTGTCATCGTCCAGAAAGGACAATATAGAAATCGCAAGTTTTGGAGAAACTCAGCAATTCTAGCTGCATTTGTGTAATAGAAACAGATTTAAGTTCTTGAGTCGAATGTAGCGTTTTGGCACAAAAAGGTCATATTACTTCCAATATGTTCAAATTCATTTTCTTTTTATATATGTTCTGATCTGCTGTGATCTAATCATCTCCATCACTTTCTCTTCTCATTGTAGATTTATTTCATCCCGAGTGTTTTCCTTTTATGGACACGTCTGGGTGTTGAACTGATTCCAAAAATTCAGGCTGCTGAGCCAATGTAACTTGTATCATATCGGAGACTGCTTTTTATTGAAGTTAGAACAAAAGAGTAATTTGTTAATTTGTCTTAAATGCTCCAATCTCAGGAAATCCATTTCATTTGAAATAGAACATAGAACATTACAGCGCAGTACAATCCCTTCAGCCCACAATGTTGCGATGTCCTGCAGAACTAATCTGAAGCCCAACTAACCAACATTATTCCATTCTTGTCCACATGCATGTAAATTGACAATTCTATGCCCTTAAAGTTGGAGAGTCTACTGCTATTGCAGGCAGTGCCTTCCACTCCTTTACTATTCTCTGAGTAAAGAGTCCACCTCTGGCATCCGACCTGTATCTATCACCCCACAATTTAAAGCAATGTCACATCATGCGAGCCATGACCATCCGTGGAAAAAGGCTCTCAACCTATATAACTCTCTGATTATGTAAAATGTCTGAATTAAGTCGCCTCTCAACCTTCTTCTCTTAAACAAAATCAATTTCAAGTCCCTCAGCCTTTTCTCGTAAGACTGTCTCTCCATACCGGGCAACATCCTGGTAAATCTCCTCTGCTCCCTTTACAAAGCTTTCACATACATCCTGTAATGTAGTGACCAGAACCGTCCACAATACTCCAAATGTGGCCTCACCAGATTTTTGGACAGCTGCAGCATGATTTATTTATAATGATACCATGCTCCCCAGGTCCGAAAGCATTTAGTGTATATCACTGTATCATTACACGAAGATGTTGGTCATTCAGCACTTCACATCTGCTCAAGCTCAGACTGAGCTGTATCCCTTCTATCTCCCTCCTAATGTGTCCCTATAGTCCTGTACTTTCTTTGTCACATAATAATGCAACTATCTTCTGCAATTCCATGATTTGACTTGTTTTTGTACTTTCTCTGTCTATGCAGTGCATGCAAAATATTTATCGCATTGAAGGTTCCCCTTCTGTTTATTTCCCTTGTTTTACCAATTGTCCAATATGTGTTGCCGCTTGCTCGTCATTCTGTCAGTATTTGTGATAGGTTATTTTTCTCGGTCTATCCTGGACAAACCTGGCATAATTTTGAACAGTTCGACCAAATCTTCTTTCAATCTTCCTTTTTGCAACCATGACCCAAATTCTTCATTCCATAAAATTAACTAACATTCCTCCACCCTGTGAATCGTTCCTGCAAACTCTCTTGGTTCCTTCACATCCTTTGTGGTGCCGAGAAATCGGCAAAACATATCACATGGGGGCATGATTACTGTCAATCCTTAGTCTTCTTAATCACCTTGTTTTCTTGCTGCATTTTGTTCTTGACGAAGTTGACATTGAGGAGTAAGAAAATGTGGATGATGGCGGGAGGAAACATGCATCGTGAGGAAAAGAAAGTGATCGATAGTGCAAAGCTGAGAGAGGGAGGCAAGAGAGATTGGACACAGAGAAGAGTGTGAGAACTTTTTTATGAGATGGAGAGAAAATGTATAGATGAAATGATAAAGTAATAGAGAAAATTGGATTATTGACTAAAGTATTTGTACTTCCCGAATTGCTTTGGAAACTTATGTGCGATCTAGTCCTTTGTACATGAATGCATGATCGTGTAATATGTTTAAATTTAGAGTCTCATGTCATGTCTTTTAACACATAGAATTTCGGAGAAATTGCTGTTGACAGATCTCAGCAAACGGACATGATTCTGCCTCTGACTCTTTAATCCATGGGCTTAAAAGATGAAGTTGGATGAACGTATCACGTCTGTCTTTGCAGTCAGGTCAAAACATCCAAAAGTAATTGCTTTAAATCAAAATGATGCTAAGAAAATATTCGCTGAAATTGTACTCAAGCGTATTGTGAGTGAAGACACAACGTTGCCTTTATTAGTGCAGTGAGAGGAACGTATTGTGACCTCATTCTGAAGACAACCTGATGGATTCATGTGCTTTGATCATTAAATTTACACTTCTTCTGTGTAGTCAATCGCAACCACAGACATTCCCTCACTGGCAGCATTTCCACCGGAGGAAATTTCAGCATAGAAAGAGAAAAAGCTTTTGATTTTCTTTCACGGGTGGCAGCGGTATTGCGTGTGTACAAAGCAGCAGAATAATCTCATCTCACCTGTGTAAAGTATGCATCACTCTTTCTCCCTCATCACAAACCTCACTGGAACAATTTCAATTTTGTGGTAATTAACCCAGACCAGGTATTATGGTGGAATAAAATCCTGTACATTGAAAGGAATTGTCAGGAGCTATTTGTTCAGTGACTGTGATCAATGCCAGCCTCAATGGAATTTTGTCACTGGAGGGATTCCGTCTTCTATTAATAAGGGACACATTTCAATCCGTTTTCCCGCAGTAGCAAAAGGACTATCATCTCCTACATTGACAGGCATCAGCAGCTCCAGGACGAGATTTAAAAGAATCTGAGATCAATAAACTGGAATGTTGCAGCCATGGATAAGAATCTGAGATCAATACATCAGAATGTTACTATCATGGACAGGAGTTTGGTCCTGGGGTCTTTACTACCTTTCTCGCGATTGGGCATGGTTAGGATTGTGGGTAGAAGCTGTACTGATGATTATTCAAGTGGGTTATTATCCAGTCCTCGCTATTGTTAGTGTTCCTGGTAAGTTTTCATGCATTACTTCTGCAAACATTGTGAAGGTTATTGAAATTTATGCTACCTATGTTTGGCAAAAAAAACTATTTTACAACCCAAAGAACTGCGGAGACTGTAAATAAAAGACAAAAATAAAATTTGCTCGAAGAGCTTTGCAGACCTGGCAACATATGTGTAAGGACCTGTGGAAGCATGCCTGGACTAATACTCTGAGGAAGGGTCACTCTACACGAAACATTCAATTTGATTTCTCTCTACATACCTTCTGAGACTTTTTAGCAGCTTCCATTTTTTGTTAGTTAGCTATTATCATCATTTTCAGTCTCAAACTGCACCCCTTTTCTATGAATTTCATTCCCTTCACTTACAAACACTTGAGGAGGAAGGAGATTGTTCAAATCCTCCAGGTCCACTTTTGCCCTGACCTGAGGCATATCTCGGTATTTTCTCTGTCTTAAAACCTGTTCATTACTATCCCAGTAATATTCCTGGTCTCCACCTCTTGCCTCCGTGCTATTGTTGAATAACCCAGCATCAGTGATTAAAAAAATGCAGGCATTATATTTCCAGTTCTGTTCTGGCTACTCTTCAAATTTTCAATACTGAGACTGCAAACTTGTTCTTGTCTCTACTGTTACTTCAGAACATGGATTTCACGTCAGAATAGCAATTCAATTAAACAGATAGTTCAGAGTTAACTAATTATTGCTTTAAAGACGTTAATTCAAATACTACCGCAGCTGATGTCAGAACTTAAGTTCAAATAATAAAATTTAGAATGAAAACTAATTTAGTAATAGCAACTGTTATGAAGCTTAATGCCTGTACTCTACCTGTGTGAGAGAGAATGAATGTTATTCTGAACTGACAGCTTACAAACACCTGTTGTAATCCTAACGAGCAGTGTCAGAGTGCACTGGAAAATTGAAAATATATACCATTTGGCTGTGAAATAATAGCTTGAGTTGATTGATGGTTTGACAACAATTGGAACTTAACCAATCAATTTAAATTATATCCCAGGATAAGAAGACCCAATCGAGATTGAATTTAATGCTTTTGTCAACATCGAACCAATCAGACAATATAGTGATGGGGGTTTAATTAAAAAAAATCAGCCAGTTTGTAAGACAGACCGAATAACGGCCAGCGAGAGAGTAACTGCCATCGAGACAAATTGCAACATCTCAGTCAAATGCACTTTTTCATATGATACATCTTAATGTAAAAAGGAAGAAGACAACCCAGGGAGATATTCAACCGGAAGAAGGAAAACACCGATGACAACAGTCATTGTATGATTTTGAAATTAAGTTGATGTAATTTTTATATTTGTCTTCTGGAAAAATATATTGGTGTAGAGTTGGAGACAGATAATACGGAGTTAAGAGAAAGGGGGGCTTGGAGTTGTGTTTCGTTTTAGTTTAATGCTCATTATTTCAGTTAAAGAATAAATGGATATTATTTTTCTTAAATAGTAGATTTTGGCCGTTCTCTATCATTCATAATTTAACAGATTGCGAGGTGAGGTAAGTATTTCTGAGTGTTTGGTTGAATTCACAGAGGATGTCATCACCATGTCGTCACAATTTGGGGGCTCCAGACGATAATTTGGACAGGGTTCAACAGATACAGTCTGAGATTTGGAGAGATTTGAAAAGACCTGGTGTTCAAAATCCCAGCAAATTTAAGCATTTGCCGATATATGTTCTAGAACTTTAAACAAAACGTAGGTGAGAAAATTTATTTCATACGGTTACGTGTGATTGGTTAAAGCATAAGTGAGAAAATGTCTTTTAAGATTGATAAAGAGGTTTCAAGATGGGGTTTAAAGATGAATCCCAAATTTGGGAAGGAAATTTAGAAAGAAAGGGAAATCTATACTTTTAGAATTTGAAATTAGGTTAGATTTGGGTCTAAACAGGTACAAAAGGAAATCTGAAATTTTAAATGAGTTAGTCAAGCAGTTAGGTGTGTTAGAGAAACAAACAAGCGCAATAGAGTTAGAAAAACCGAAATTAAAATTGAGACAAATGCAGTTCGAAAATAAAGAAAGGGAAAGCAGAGCCATGAGAAATGAAAGAGAAAGAGAATGAAAGAGGGAATTTGAAATTCAAAAGTTGCAAATTAGCTGGGGGAGTTAAGTTAATAGGATGAAGCTTAATAGAAAAAGTAGTGATGTATACAAATATGTTAAAGCTTTTTCACCTTTTGTTGAGAAAAATGTCGAAGACTTAGCTACTTCCTTTGACAACGTGGATCAGCAGATCCAGTGTTCAGATAACTTGTGGGTACTAATAGTTCAGACAAAACAGGTCAGTGGAGCTCGTGAGGCATTTGTGGCGCTATTGGATAAGGGGTCAAGAGTTTATGCAGATCCCAAACATGCTATTTTGAATGCTTATGCATTGGTACCAGAAGCATATAGACAGCAGTTCAGAGACGTAAAGGAGGAACCAGTACAGACTCATGTTGATCTCGAAAGAATGCATCATAGCAAATTTGATAGTTAGGTATTGCCCTTAAAAATTGATAAGATCTATGAGGCTCTGAAGATTATAATAATTCATGTGGATGAACAACAAGTTCAGAGAATGAGAAGACCGACAGGGATGGCAGATGAACCTGCATTAGTACAAAAAGGCAAAACTTAGCATGTATTTCATGCAAGTATTTCATCCTGTGAGCGATAGAAATTGGGAGAAGAGGAGAACCTGTACGACCAAAAGAAATGTGCAGAGAGCACTGTTAATTGTTTACCAAAGAGAATGCATCGCCTCGGAAGACGCTGCGTAGTGAAGTTGGTGCCTGATCTGTATAAAGACTTCGCCTCTGTGAGTCAAGTTTACTTAGAAAGAAGTGGGGGGGGGGGGGGGGGAGGAGGGAAAAATGGTTTAATTATCAGAGATACGGGATGTAATCCGACTCTAATAGTAAAACATAAATATATTTGCACTTTTTCTGTCCTGTCACCGAAAGAGTGGGAACTTGTTCGATAGAAAGACAGAAATATAGTGTTACCCCATATAAGATCAGATTGGAGTGCCAACTCAGGATTGGGGAAGTAACAGGGGAGTGATTGAAAGAGCATCATTTCCAGGAATACAGTTTGTTCTTGGGAACGATTCAGTGGTTTGTAAGGTGGAACTGATACCCCTTATTGTGGAAATGCCAAAAGAAGAACAGGGAACGAAAGAGTTAAAAGAAAAATACACTGGAGTTTTTGCAGAGTGGATATTAACAAGGTCCCACAATCATAAGTCACAGCAGGAAGTTAAAACTAAGAGAAAGACGAAGAAATTCAGATTCAATTAGCTAACACACATTGATGAAATAGTGCACGGATAAAAAAAACCCTGAACAGACAAAAGGTCAGGCAGAACTGTCTCGACCTGAATGGCTAATCAACTTACAACAGCGAGCGGAGACAATTAAAGATATGTTTTATTGTCTCGTCTTTCTTTTGTAAATCCATCAGCCTTTCAGCTCGGGACACTTCTGCCTGACCCTCTGCCTGTTCAGATTTATCCAGCAGCATTATATTGAACAGTGCATCCTCGAAGTGAAATACAACTTCTTCATCTTTCTCTTTAGCATTTGCTTTGTACAGTGACGAATGATCGTCTGATCTTGTTAATAGGTGTGTATATGACTGTATATATATATATATATGTATATATATATATATATATATATATATATATATATATACACGCACACATATACATTAAATGTATAGACACACGCATACACACACACAGACAGACATATATAGACATATAGATGCCTACTCAGGAAATGAGTCAGAATGTATTATTGCGGTTCATTATGCTAAAGATTGAATCCTAAGATGAAAAGGGATCCCACGGCAGGCTAGTGCAAAGCAGAAATGGGCAGAAGTGCTCCAGATCATGTTGGAAGAAGCATACAGACAGCAAGTGTTGTGGGTCACACAATAACTACCAGTAGAAGGTCACGGAGGTTTAAGGAAAGCTCTGGCTAAGCGACAAAAGCATTTCTCTTCGTCTGGACGACACAAGGGTGTTGTTGCATTTTGCAATACATGCCATACATGCCAAATGATCTGTAAGTGACAGGCAGTAAAAACAAAATAACACTTTTGTGGCAAATTACTGCATTCAAAGAATCTTTCAAGTGAATAATGATTGAATATGTAGTTCCACTTCCTAAAACTAAGAGTGAGAAACAGCACTTGCTAACCATAAAGAATCTGTCTATCAGAGTTCTGGAAGCAATTCCATTACAGAAAACTTAATGCAAAATGTTGCTACAGGAGTTAATAGGTTGCCTCACGCAGTATGGGCTAGGGAGGGAGATTCAGCTGACCCTGGCTCTAATTTTACTGCTCGGCTGTTGAAGGAAGGCATGGATAGCTTAGGGATATAGCATTTTAAGTAAATTGCGTATCATCCTCAATCCTGGGGAGCTTTGGAAAGTTGGCATCCGACCCCGAAAACCACGTTAAAAGCGTACTGTCAGGATTACCCGAATGATCAGAATAAAGGGATTCAATACATATTTCTTCCTATAAGAGAAACCTCAATCAAATCTTTCAGTTTAGTCCATTTGAGTTAATATTTGGACATGAGGTGAGAGGTCATTTGAAATTAATCAATTGAAATTCATTAAAGAACAATTGACAGAATGGAGGGCAGAGATTTCATACGTTGATTATGCTTCTGAGATGAGGGAGAGATTTAATCAGGTAGCTCAGTGAGCTAAACAGGACCTGAAGTCGGCAGAGCACAGAATGAAGCAAGTGGCAGATGAAAACTCTGAAATGTGGACGTTTTCCAACTGGAATGACCTATCAGTGTTGTACCAGTGGTAGGAGAGCCCTTCAAAGCTAGGTTTAGTGAACCCTATCAAATGGAGAAAAAGTTAAGCCAGGTAAGGAAAAATCTATGCCGAATAGAAAAACACTGAATCGGATACGTCATGTAAATACGGTGAAACTTGTATTAAAAGACCAAGGGAACTGGCAAAACAGGTGTTAGTTACGACCCCTCAGCATGACGACTCAAATTCAGATTCCATGGAGTTTGATGTGCCTCAAAATATGTTAAAGAATGAGGAAGTCCCTGAGGAATGGGTTAGGTTAGTGAACGATCTGTCTTAGGAGAGGAGAACCCAGATGAAACGTTTGTTGCAGCAGTATAAGGAAATATGCAGAACTAAGATCTGGAGGACTAACACCATTGCCCCTAAGGTTTAAGTAGGGAATGCTGTTCCGGTAAATCAACACAGACTTAAACCTTTCAAAGTCATATATGTCCTGAAGAAAGTGGATGCGATTCTCATCGATTATACCATCGAACTGAGTCAGAGTGACTGGAGTTTTCGGATCGTGTTAGTTCCTAAAACCTGAAGGGACTCAACGATTTTGTGTGGACTACCGAAAGATCAATGCCATTACACAATTCGAAGTTTGGAGGACTGGAAAGAGAAAGCTGGATAAGCAAGTTACATTTCAAAGTTTAACCTCCTGCGTGGGTTAGGGACAGGATTATGGTTAGGTTTTATTAGAGAAAGCGAAAGACCTTTCTGCGTTTGAAACCGCAAATGGCCTCTCTCAATTTGAAGTGATGTCTTTTGTCATGAAGAACTTCACATTCAGCCACATTCCAATGACTCATAAACAAAGTTGTGGCTGAGATAATGATCCGTGCAAAATATCTGGATGGCTTAGTGGTCTTTAGAGGGTCATGGAAAGACATCAAGAACATTTCGACAGCAAGTGATAAATCCACGCATAGGCAGCTAGTTAAGGTCTTCTCTGACATGTATCAAGATCTTTATTGGTGTTCGATGTCATTTTTCTCGCTCCAAACCATATCTGCAGTGTTCTGCATGTAATAACTAGGCCCAAACATATTTTGCTGTTTCATTTCTGACCTTCCTTCCACCATGAGATCAGAAGACAGGATGTTCTCTGCTGAGTGTGATGTGTTCAACATTCACGATTCCTCGTGTCCTAAACAGTCCATGTTCAAATGCAACAGGATTTGGATCATATCCAGGCTTGAGCTGGCAGGTGGTAAGTAACATGCACGCTTCACAAATGCGAGACACTAACAATCGCATAATAGAGACAATTTCAACTCTGCTCGTTGACATTGAATGTTGTTACCTTCATTGAATTCAGCACGATCAAACGTACTGGTGGGGGAGGGGCGGCGAGTACCATTGACAATTGATCATTATGAGTCCAACTGCATTGGAAAGACACATGAACTCAGCAGCCACAAAAGCATTTCAGAGGCTATTAGTATTGTGAAGTGGGCGGCACGGTGGCACAGTGGTTAGCACTGCTGCCTCACATCGCCTGAGACCCTGGTTCAATTCCCGCCTCAGGCGACTGACTGTGTGGAGTTTGCACGTTCTCCCCGTGTCTGCGTGGGTTTCCTCCGGGTGCTCCGGTTTCCTCCCACAGTCCAAAGATGTGCAGGTCAGGTGAATTGGCCATGCTAAATTGCCCGTAGTGTTAGGTAAGGGGTAAATGTAGATGTAGATGTAGATGTAGGGGTATGGGTGGGTTACGCTTCGGCGGGGCGGTGTGGACTTGTTGGGCCGAAGGGCCTGTTTCCACACTGTAAGTAATCTAAAAAAAAAATCTAATCTAAATATCCTTCTGACGCGTCAAAGCTTCTTCATCATCGATAAGGTTGAATTGCAGACTGTGATGTAATACTCCACATTTTTCTAGGTTAGTGCAGTTCCGACATCACTGAAGAAACTTCACACCATTGTCCTTCGCCTCCAGTTTTTGTTACCCATCTATGTCCAAAGGCATTAATCCTTTGCTCATGGTGCTGCGGACCTTCATTGCTTTTAATTCTCATTGGGCCAACAGGCTGCTAACCCAGCTCCTGTTGCTATGTAATGTGCCCTGGCGGTGAATTGCTTCTTGCTGTCTCTGTGTGATATGTCTTAGAAGCAGAATAGCGTTGCCTTATTCCTGTCGAGATCTTATGGGATGGATTGAAAAGCTGTCTTTTCTGCAGGAGTAACATGCATGATGAACACAATGGCCATCACTTGACATTATGTTAAAATAAAATTGTATGACTGACGTGGAACGTTTCCACTGTAACAGACTGTCAGTCAGGAATGAACTCCTGATTTATACATGTAGCAGGTTCGAGAGACTGTGTGGACTTCTCTTTTTTCTCAGTAACTGATTCGAAAGGCTGAATGGCTCTTACTTCGTCCTGAGTAACTGACTCAACGGTTTCCTCCTATTCCTGTGTAACAATCTCGGGACGCTGAATAACCTCCTTCCGCTCCTGGAAAAAAGCCATGATTAGTTGAATGACACAACAATGTGCAAATTAGGAACAGGAATAGGCCTTCCGGCATTTCGACACTGGACAATTAATCGAAAATTTCGGATTGCATTTCAACTCTACTTGCCAGTCGGAAGGTTCAGAAGCCAAATGATAAAATGTTACAATGAGCAACATTGCCACCGAGGATTGAAAATTTTTGAGTGATAGTGACCAGCTGATTATTTTATTTAAGCCTACTGCCGACTTCCTTTCCACAACTGTTTGGACACAAATTTACTGTATTGTACTTTTTCAACTGCTTCGTTGAGGATATTACTGGGTAACACTTCCCGTCACTGGATAGATGCTGTCGTTAAAAGACTATCCACATCCTTACAGTGATATTGCGACCAGAATTGAATGCAATTCTCTTAGTGTGGCATAACCAAAGTCTTCTACGTCGCAACATAACATTCAGACTCATGTAACCAATGCCCGAACGAATAAAGGCAAGTATGTTACACACGTTCTTTCCCACTCTACCTACTTTTCTGTCCACTTTCAGGAACGCTGCGTTTGAACCCCAAGATCTCTTTGTTCATCAGTGCTGTTCTGAGTCTTGCCGTTAACTTCATGCTTGTCCTTTAAATTTGCTTTCCCAATGTGAAAGCCAACACACTTGCCGGATTAAACTTCTGCAATTTCTCCGACCATATCTGCATTTGATCCAAACCCCGCCGGATTCTTTGACAACCGCCTACACTAGCTACAACTTGACAGATATTTGTATCATTTGCAGAGTTACTAAACTACCCAGCTACATTACCATTCACATTATTTACATATATCACCAACAGAAGACCAACCAGTACGGATCCCTGCAGAACATCACTTGGTACGGACCTCCATCGAGAAAAAAAACTCCCTTCCATCTCAAAGTGCTGTCTTCTGTGGAAAGCTAGTTGTAAATCCAAGAAGCCAAATCAGCATTTTCACCTTCTTGATGAGTCTTCCATGAATGACTTTGTGGAAAGCTTTATAAATGTTATTTAAACAATGTGCACTGCTCTACCCTTGTCGATCATCTTTGTCAATCATGGTGAAATATACAAGCAAGTTAGTAAAGCACGACTGGCTCTGCACAATGTCATACTGACTGTCCTGAATGAGATCACGCTTTCCCAAATGCACGTAAAATCTTATCACTGAGGATTATCTCCAACAGCTTCCCAAAAACCGATATATAATCACCCATCTATAGTTTCCTGCATTATCCCCATTTCCATTCTTGAACAGCTATTAGCGAATCGCCAGTCCTGTGCGGAAATCTCCATTGGCAAGCGAAAATACAAAGATCTGAGTCAAGGCTCCAATAATCTCTTCTCTTGCGTCTCATAAAATGTGGGTTTATACCATCGAGTTCATGGGAGATATACAATTTGATACTCTTCAAGATACCCAACAACAATTATTTCATGATTTCAAATGCCCGAGAATATTAGTGCACTTGACAAGCATCTCACAATCCCCCATACCCTTCTGCTGGGCGAATACCAATGCAACGTACTTATTTGGAATCTCGCCCACATTCTCTGCCTCCCAACACAAGTTTCCTAATTTAGCCTTGACTGCCCCTACCAACTCCTTTATTATCTTCTTGTTTTAATATATGCGTCGAATGCATTGGGATTCTGCACAACCATTCAGGCCAACCTTATTTCAAGCTTTCCTCGCTTTCGTAATTCTATGCTTGAGTTATTCAATTCTTCCTTTATGTTCCTCACCGCACCAGTACGATTTTTGCTCCCTGAACCTCACATGAGCTTACGTTTCTTGCCTTTTGACTCAATTCACTTCTTGCCTCGTTATACAAGGGTCAATTTTCCTGCCATCCTTGTCCTTCCTCCTTACATCAGTACTTACTGTGGAAGAGGATATTAAAGATACATACTGTCGGGAAATAGATTATGACATCGTACAAAATGGTCATATTACATAGGAGGAAGTACTGGATGTCTTGAAACTGGTAAAGGTGGATAAATCCCCAGAACGTGATCAGGTGCACCCTAAAACTCTGTGGAAATCTAGAGAAGTGATTGTTGGGACTCTTGCTGAGATATTTGTTTCATAGATAGTCAGAGGTGAGGTGCCAGAAGACTGGACATTGGCTAATATAGTGCCACTGTTTAAGAAGGGTGGTTCAGGACAAGCCAGGGAACTGTGGACCAGTGAGCTCGAAGTCAATGTTGGTCAAGCTGTTGGAGGGAATCCTGAGGAACAGGGTGAACATGTATTCGGAAAGGCAAAGACTGATTAGGGATAGTCACTATGGCTTTGTACTTGGGAAATCATGTCTCACAAACTTGATTGAGCTTTTTTGAGGAAGGAACAAAGATTATTGATATTGTCAGAGCGGTGGACGAGATGTATATGGACTTTAGTAAGGCGTTCGACAAGGTTCTCCATGGGATACTGATTAGCAAGATTAGATCTCACGGAATGCAGGAAGAACTCTCTATTTAGATACAGAACTGGCTCAAAGGTAGAAGACAAAGGGAGGTGGTGGAGGTTTGTTTCTTCAGACTGGAGACCTGTGACCAGAGAGGTGCCACAAGGATCGGTGCTGGGTCCTCTACTATTGGTTATTTACATAAATGATTTGGATTTGAGTATAAGACGTATAGTTAGTAAGTTTGCAGATGACACCAAAAGTGGAGGTGCAGTGGACAGCGAAGAGGGTTACTTCAGATTACACCAGGATCTTGACCAGATGCGCCAATGGGCTGAGAAGTGACAAATGGAGCTTAATTCATATAAATGCTATGTGTTGTATGTTGGAAAAGCAAATCGTAGTATGACGTATACACTTAATGGTAAGGTCCGAGGGAGTGTTGATGAACAAAGAAACCTTGGACTGCAGGTTCATATCTCCTTCAAAGTGGAGTTGCAGGTTGTTAGGACAGTGAAGAAGGCGTTTGGTATGCTTTGCTTTACTGGTCAGAGTATTGAGTACAGGAGTTGGCAGGTCATGTTGGGCTGTACAGGACATTGGTTAAGCTACTGTTGGACTATTGCATGCAATTCTGGTTTCTTCCTATCGGAAAGATGTTGTGGAAATGGAAAACTTTCAGTAAAAGTTTACAAGGATATTGCCAGGGTTGGAGGATTTGAGCTATAGGGCTAGTCTGAACAGGCTGGGGCTGTTTTCTCGGGAGGTGAGCGATGACCTTATAGAGGTTTAGGAAAGCCTGAGGGGCATAGATAGCATAAATGCGCAATGTCTTTTCCCTGGGGTTGGGGAGTCCAGAACTAGAGGGCATAGGTTTAGGGTGAGAGGGGAAAGATATTAAAGAGACCTAAGGGTCAACGTTTTCGCACAGAGGGTGCTACGTGTATGGAATGAAACCTGCGAGAGGAAGTGGTGGAGGCTGGTACAATTGCAACAATTAAGAGGCATTTGGATGGGTATAGGAACAGGAAGAGTTTGGAAGGATATGGGCCGGGTGCTGGCAGGTGGGACTAGATTGGTTTGGGATATCTGGTTGGCACAGATGGGTTGGAAAGAAGCATTTGTTTCCATGCTGTAGACCTATGACCCAACCTGTGCATTGATTTGAAAAACACCCACATGTCAAATGTGGGGTTGCCCGATAACAGCTCCTCGCAATTAACTCTCCCTTGCACCTGCTTATTCACTGATATAATTTGCGGTCCCTCAATTTAGTGTCTTCTTGAATTCTCGTTGTTTACAGAATACAGCTTCAGAAATATGAAAAAAGTACGGTGCTAATCTTGCTTCCTAAAATATTTTGTGATGGGTTGGTTTGGACTGCAACAACAACTAATAGGAGATCATTTATGTGTAATATACTTGCATTTTCAGAAATTATTGTCAAAGTCCCACCGGCACACTTATTGTTTTATGTAAAAGCACGTTAGAGTGCGGTAGTATTAGAGGGCGGCACGGTGGTTCAGTGGTCAGCACTGCTGCCATGCAGTGCCTTGCACCCAGGATCAATTCTCGCAAAGTGTGTGGAGTTTTCACATTTTCCCCATGTCTATGTCTGTTTCCTCCGGGTGCTCCAATTTCCTCCCACAGTTTAAAGATGTGCAGGTTAGATGAATTCGCCATGCTTAATTGCCCGTAGTGTTAGGTGCATTCGTCAGGGGTGAATGCAAGAAATGGGTCTGGGTGGGTTGCTCTTCGGAGGGTCGGAGTGGACTTGTTGGGCCGAAGGGCCTGTTACCACACTGTATGGAATCGAATCTAAAAATATACAAACTAGGATTCAGAATGAGGCAGCTGAGAGCAAAGAGTGTATTGAAACAAAAGGATATTTTGGAAGTGGGAGGCAATGATTCGTGGGTTTATCTCGGGATGAATGTTTGAATGGACCCCAGCTAGTCAGAATAATTATTCAAACTTTTGGACGAGAGAACCAAATGCATAAGTATTGCGAAGTCTGCTCAGGATTGTGCATGTGGGGCAGGATACAACGAACCTCCAATTTCGTTGAGCCAAGTTGAGTAAACATCAGGCAAATGCAGTGTAATGCAGATAAATTTGACGTTGTCTGCTTTGGTGGAACAAACATAACGGCAGCTTATCAATGGAAAGGCGGTCCATTAAAAAATCTTGATCTTCAAATAAACTTATCGCTACTGTCAGATCTTCCGTTCAGCAGGGATTGTCATGGTCTGTGCACAGCAGCCATTACTGAAGCATTCAGCAAATACTGGGAGTGATATAAGCACACCGATTGATGTCCACGGTCCCTCCGAGTGGGTAGATATAAAGTCTGGGTCTTATTATGTACCAGTAACTGAAAACAATACTTTAGGAACAGCAAATGTAAGGAAAAGAAATGATGTGGGCGCCATTGCAAGGAATGTGAGTGCAGCTGTTTTCATGTGATCGTGCAGAGCTTTGGTGAGATCTCATCGCAAATATTCTGGTGGAGTGTGTGCAACTTTTGTTTCTTTACGTAATGAATTCAAAGTCACCCAGCGAGACACCCTGACAAAGAAGCAGGCTTCTGAAAGCTTGCACTACCAAATATACCAGTTGGAATTTAACCTGGTATAATGTGACTTTTCACATTGCCCGCTTCAGTTCAAAACCGGCACTTCCATGTCATGTTTACCTAATAAAGGTAAAAGCTTTCACAGACTGAATGACCAGCAGGAATCACTGGATCCCTGGGCTTAGAGGTTTGATTTGTGAAAAGTGACTTGTTTGACGCAGTGTGTATTCACTGGACTAAAGAACAATAGGCAGAAACACTGAAACATAAAATAAAAGCTCTGACAGGGATGGACAGACTGGATACAGGGATGGCTGTTATGTATATATCAAGTGGTCACAGACGTAGGATCTAAGACAAGGCAATTTGCACTGAGCTGTGCAGTACTTTCTAATTTCAGACACTGGTTAGATGCGAATGTATCCCCCACATAAAACTGTCGAGTCCAGGGCTTTGAATATAAATAAGAACACAGTAGATCTATTTCTAGATACGACAAGGATGGGGAGAACGCAGGAAAATGGTGTTGCAGTCGTGGCTTACCAATCATTATATATAATGGAGTACAAGCCTGAATCAGCCAAAGGGCCTACTCCAGTTCAGAATTTCTACGTTTTGACTGCTATACTCATGAAAATGATGTGTATGTCGTGTGTTAAAAATGCATGAAGGAGGTGGACAGCCATGAACAAAATTGCAGGAGGCAGGGCAGGAGGCTCATTGTGTTCAATAGACTACTCCTTTCCCAATGTTTCTATGTAGTCTGTTGAAAAGCTTTGAAAATGTTGTTACAAGCTCTGAGATGTGTGGAAAGAGGCCTGTACAGGCTCGAAATGTCTGGGTTTCTAGTTCTCGTTGTCTGAGGTCTATACTTCTGACAGAGTAGGAACAGGTTCTTCTGCTCAACAACTCCAAACAGATCCTCTGAAGAGTAACCCAGCCAGGCCAACTGCCTTAGGCTTTTACTCTACATTTCTGCCTGACTAATAACTACGGGCTATTTAGAATGGTAAACTCACATAAGCTGCATAACTTTGGACTGTGGGAGGAAACCGGGCTACCCAGATGAAAAGGTGCTGCTGGAAAAGCGCAGCAGATCAGGCAGCATCCAACTAGCAAGAGAATCGACGCTTCGGGCATGAGCCCTTCTTCAGGAATGAGGAGAGTGTGCCAAGCAGGCTAAGATAAAAGGTAGGGAGGAATGACTTGGGGGAGGGGCGTTGGAAATGCGATAAGTGGAAGGAAGTTAACGTGAGGTTGATAAGGTGAGGGTGATAGGCCGGGGTGGCGGTGGGGGCGCAGAGGTCAGGAAGAAGATTGCAAGTTAGGAAGGTGGTGCTGAGTTCGAGGGTTGGGACTGATTGTTGGCAGATGTTCACAGATAAACGGACGGCTGGAAAAAGGGAAGACTTCAGAAATGAGATAACAAGAATCCAGAGAAACTATATTCCTGTCATGTTGAAAGGGAAGGCTGGTAGGTATAGCGAATGCTGGACAACTAAAGAAATTGATGGTGTGGTTAAAAGAAAAGAAGGAAGCATATGTCAGGTACAGACAGGATAGATCGAGTGAATCCTGAGAAGAGTACAAAGGAAGTAGGTGTACTTAAGATGGAAATCAGGAGGGCGAAAACGGGGCATGAGAAAGCTTTGGCAAATAGAATTAAGGAGAATCCAAAGGGTTTTTACAAACATATTAAGAACAAAAGGTAACGAGGGAGACAATAGGGCCCCTTAAAGATCAGCAAGGCGGCCATTGTGCGGAGCCACAGAAAATGGTGGAGATACTAAATGAATACTTTGCATCAGTATTAACTGTGGAAAAGGATATGAAAGTACGGAAATATATGGTGACATCTTGCAAAATGTCCACATTACAGAGGAGGAATTGTTCGATGTCTTGAAAAGGTTAAAGGTGGACAAATCCCCAGGATCTCATCAGATGTAACCTAAAACTCTGTGGGAAGATAAAGAAAAAAATTGCTGGGCCTCTTACAAAGATATTTGTATCATTGCTAGTCACAGGTGAGGTGTCGGAACACTGGAGGTTGGTAAACGTGTTGCCACGGTTTACGAAGGGCGGTAAAGACAAGTCAGGGAACCATAGACCAGTGAGCCTGACGTCAGTGGTGCGCCAGTTGTTGGAGGGAATCCTGAGGGACAGTATGTACATGTATTTGGAAAGGCATGGACTGATTAGGGATGGTCAACATCGCTTTGTACGTGGGAAATCATGTCTCACACATTTGTGTGAGCTTTTTGAAGAAGTAACAAAGAAGATTGATGAGGGCAGAGCAGTAGATGCGATCTATATGGACACCAGTAAGGTGTTCGACAAGGTTCCCCATGGGAGAATGATTAGCAAGGTAAGATCTCATGCAATACAGGAAGAACTAGCCATTGGGATGCAAAACTGGCTGAATTGTAGAAGACAAAGGCTGGTGGTGGAGGGTTGTTTTTCAAACTGGAGGCCTGTGACCAGTACAGTGACACATGGATCGATGCTGGGTCCTCTACGTTTTGTCATTTACGTAAACAGTTTGGATGCGAGCATAAGAGGTACAGTTAGTAAGTTTGCAGATGACACCAAAATTGGAGCTGTAGTGGACAGGATGAGGGTTACCTCAGATTACAACATTATCTTGACCAGATGGGCAAATAGACTGAAAAGTGGCAAAAGGAGATTAATTCAGATTCATGTAAGGTGCTGCATTTTGGGAAAGCAAATCTTACCAGGTCTCAGACAATTAATGGTAAGGTCTTCGGGAGTGTTGCTGAACAAAGAGAGGTTGGAGTGCAGGTTCATATCTCCTTGAAAGTGTAGTCGCAGGTAGATAGGATCATGAAGAAGGCGTTTGGTATGCTTTACTTTATTGGTCAGCGTATTGAGTACAGGAGTTGGGAGGTTATCTTGCAGTTGTACAGGACATTGGATAGGCCACTGTTGGAATATTGCGTACAATTCTGGTCTCCTACTATCGGATATATGCTGTGAAACTTGAAGGGGCTCAGAAAATATTTCCAAGGATGTTTGCAGGGTTGGAGAATTTGAGCTATAGGGAGAGGCTGAACAGGCTGTGGCTGTTTTCCCTGGAGCGTCGAGGGCTGTGGGGTGACCTTATAGAGATTTACAAAATTATGAGGGGCATGGATAGGATTAATAGACAAAGTTCTTTTCCCTGGCGTCGGGGAGTCCAGAACTAGAGGACATAGGTTTGAGGTGAGAAGGGAAAGATATAAAAGAGACCGAAGGGACAACTATTACATGCAGAGCGTGGTACGTGTATGGAATGAGCTGCCACAGTCTGTGGTGGAGGCTGGTACAATTGCAACATTTAAGAGGCATTTGGATTGGTGTATGAATAGAAAAGGTTGGAGAGATATGGGCCGGGTGCTGGCAGATGGGACTAGGTTGGGTTGGGATAGCTGGTCGGCATGGACGGGTTGGGCCGAAGGGTGTTTCCATGCTTTACATCTCTATGACTCTATAATTAACTGCACTGTCCCGTTTACATTGTGTAACAGTGTTCTGTTCAGCCATCATCACTGTACTCACAAAACTACATTGTCCAAATCACCCATCATTCATGCACTCCCCGTCATACAATGTCCCATTCGAACATCATTCTTGTAATCACTGACATACAGTGCACAGTCCACTCGTCACCTTTGTACACAGTGACCAACACTGCCCCTTCATACATTAATCCTATACTTACTGATCTGACCTGTCCCATTCACCCATCATCCCTCTACTGACTGAGACTTCAGCCAACACTCCTGCATTCATTGACTTACACTGTGCAGTTTCCAATCCATACATTTACTCACTGACCTTTACTGCTCCATTCCCCATGACTTCCGCAGTCATTAACCAACACTGTCCTTTTCTCCCATTTGGAGAAAGTGAGGACTGCAGATGCTGGAGATCAGAGCTGAAAATGTGTTGCTGGAAAAGCGCAGCAGGTCAGGCAACATCCAAGGAGCAGGAGAATCGACGTTTCGGGCATGAGCCCTTCTTCAGGAATCCTGAAGAAGGGCTCATGCCCGAAACGTCGATTCTCCTGCTCCTTGCATGCTGCCTGAATTGCTGCGCTTTTCCAGCGAGACATTTTCAGCTTTTATCCCATTTCTCCGATATTCATTAATCTTCACAGTCCATTTCACTCATCAACCCTATACTCACTGAGCTACGCCGTCCAATTCACCTATCACCCCTCTACTTAGTGACCGACTCAACGACCTACACGATCCCGTTCAACTTTTGCTACTCTACTCACTGATCTACTCTGGCCTGTTAGCTCATCACTTCTGGATTAGAGTGGTGCTGGAAAGCACAGCAGTTCAGGCAGCATCCGAGGAGCAGGAAAATCGATGTATTGGGCAAAAGCCCCTCATCAGGAATCCAGTCAGAGTGCCTGAAGTGTGGGGAGATAGGTCACCGTTCAGGCACTCTGCATGTATTCCTGAAGAAGGGCTATTGCCCGAAACGTCGATTTTCCTGCTCCTCGGATGCTGCCTGAACTGCTGTGCTTTTCCAGCACCACTCTAATTCAGAATCTAGTTTCCAGCATCTGCGGTCATTGTTTTTCCCTCGCTCATCACTTCAGTCCTTCCTGACCACGACCAGCATCTAACGGCATAATACATCCATTATGACGTTTCCCTTTCTGCTCCATGGCGTCACTCTTCGAATTAGTCTCATTCCGTTGCCCCCTCCATCCACCATTCCATACCACATATTCTTTTGACATTGTCCGCTCCCGGGCTCTAGCATCATACTGCTCGATGTTTAAAGTGAATATACTTCATTGTTATCGTCGCTGATCACAATTTGCGGCTCTGTCGGATCGTTGGTGGCAGCTTTATATTCAGAAACAATGAAATGTTTAAATTGCACTGCCCTCCACTTGCAAGACCCTCCAACTGTTTTTTTGGTGTGGTACACGGGATTTCAGCAGCTTTGAATCACAATTTTCAAACTTGTTTTTTGTTCATCCATTGAATATGTTTCTCAATTACTCTCAGATGATCAATGGATGACACCAAAATTGTTTGTTTAATGGACAGTCAGGAATGTAGCCTTCGAGTACAATGAAATTTGATCATCTGGGTTTTTGGACCGAGGTATGGTAGATGGAATTTAATTCTGTTTTGTGCGACGTGTTGCATGTTCGGAAAACAAATCAAGTACACACTAAATTCCTGTGCTCTGGCGAATACTATTCAACACAGACGAAGGAATATCATTATTTTTTTTCCTTCAATGTGGCGTCACAGCAAAACTGCGTGGAGAAGATGGTTTTTGGTACATTTGCCTTCAGAGGTCAAAGGGCTGAGTACAAGAGTTGTAACACCACGTTATGGCTGAGCAAAACATTGGTGAGGTTGCTATTGGTGTACTGCACTGCGAGCAGTTCTGGTGCCCTCTTACAGGATGGATGTTATTAGATTAGATTCGATTCGATTAGATTCGATTACTTACAGTGTGGAAACAGGCCCTTCGGCCCAACAAGTCCACACCGCCCCGCCGAAGCGCAACCCACCCATACCCCTACATCTACCCCTTACCTACACTACGGGCAATTTAGGATGGCCAATTCACCTGACCGGCACATCTTTGGATTGTGGGAGGAAACCGGAGCACCCGGAGGAAACCCACGCAGACACGGGGAGAATGTGCAAACTCCACACAGTCAGTCGCCTGAGGCGGGAATTGAACCCGGGTCTCTGGCGCTGTGAGGCAGCAGTGCTAACCACTGTGCCACTGGATGTAAAAAATGTTTTCCACACAGGTAGGGTTGTCACAGAATCATGCAGCATGGAAACAAACATTTCAGTCTTGGCAGTCCACATCGACTGTATTCTCAAACTAAACTAATCCCACCTTCTGATGTTCGACACATGTCCTTTTATATGTTTCCGACTCATGTATCTATCCTAATGTTATTTAAACATTGTAACCATATATGCATGCATCACTTCCTCTGGCATTTCTTTCCACAAACGGTCCTCCCTCTGTGTTAAACTGTTCTCCCTCATGTCTTTTTAAGTCTTCTTCCTCTCACCTGAAAAACATGCACTCCAGTTTTGAACTCGCTCACCCCAGGGTAAAGAACCTTGCTATTCTCCGTAATAGCCCCCTTAAACATGATATAAATCAGTAAAATCAGTCACATAAATCAGTCACACCCAAACGCCTAATCTCCTGTCGAAAAAATAGTCCGAGGGTATTTTTATAACTAAAACCCTCCATACCTGAAAACGTCCTGGCAACTATTTCCTGAAACCCTCTCCAGTTGAGTAATATCCTTTCTATAGCAGTGCGATCATAAGTGCACGCAATACTTTAAAGGCAGCCTCATCTACGATCTGTGGAACATGAACATGGTGTTGCAACTACTACACTGAAACGTTTTGAGCAATTAAGGCGAGTATGCTTGATTATAAGGACCAACTGCATACGCTTCGACTATTTCCCTACAGTGTCGAAGCTGAGGGCTGACTTTGCTGAGTTTTGTAAAATCAAGACAGGCATAGATTAGATGAATAGCCGAGTTCTATTCTCCATGAAGCGGTAGTCCAAAATTAGTGGGCACACGTTGTGGGTGAGAGGGGAAAGGTTCAAAAGGCACAGAGGTTAATGATTGCGATGAAAGAGCTGTCAGAAGGAGTCATAGAGCTGAGTACATTCACAACATTTTAAAGCTATTTGGATAGCTGCATGGTTCCAGGATTGAAATGTTTTAGTAGGGTCAGAGGTGGGGTAAAAGAGGGGGACGTGTGCCATTGCTTGTCAAAGATAGTATTACAGCGGGAGAAAGGACGATGGATGAAGACTCGCCATCTGAGGTAGTTTGGGCTGAGGTTAGAAATAGGAAAGGTGAGGTCACCCTGTTAGGAGTTTTCTACAGGCCTCCTAATCGTCCTAGAGACGTAGAATAAAGGATTGCGAGGATGATTCAGGAGAAGAGTGAAAGTAATAGGGTGGTTGTTATGGGGGCTTTATCTTTCCTGATATTGACTGGGAAAGCGAAAGCTCGAGTTCGTTAGATGGGTCGGTGATGGTCCAATGTGTGTAGCAGGGTTTCCTGAAACAATATGTAGACAGGCCAACAAGAGGTGAGGCCATACTGGATTTGGTTCTGGGTAACGAACCAGGCCAGGTGTTAGAATTGGAGGTAGGTGAGTACTTTTGGGGACAGTGACCACAATTCGGTGACTTTTACTCTAGGAGAGGGATAACTGTGCACGACATGGCAAGAGTTATAGCTGGGGGTTGGGAAATTATGATGCGGTGAGGCACGACTAGGATGCGTGGCTTGGAGAAGTAGCCTTCAAGGCAAGGGCGCAATCGATATGTGGAGTTTGTTCAAAGAGCAACTATTGAGTGTCCTTGATAAGTATGTACCTGTCAGGCAGGGAGGAAAGGGTCGTGTGAGGGAGCCGTGGTTTAATAAGGAATTGGAATCCCTTGTTTAAGGGAAGAGGGCGGCCTATGTAAAGATGAGCCGGGAAGGTTCAATTGGGGCGAGTTATAAGGTAGCCAGGAAGGATCTGAAGAGAGAGTTAAGAGCAGCAACGAGGGGACATGAAAAGTCCTTAGTTGGTCGGATTAGGGAAAACCCGAAGGCTTTCTATAGGTATGTCAGGAATAAAAAAATGACTCGGATAGGAATAGGTCCAGTCAAGGATAGTAGTGAGAAGTTACATGTGGAGTCTGAAGAGATTGGGGAGACACTGAATGAATACTTTTCATCAGTATTCACTCAGGAACAGGACATTGTTGCAGATGTGAATACTAAGTCACAATTAATTAGAATGGACGTATGTAGGGGAGAGGTGTTGGAAATTCTGGAAAGGGTTAAAACAGATAAGTCCCCTGGGCCTGATGGCATTTATCCTAGGATTCTCTGGGAAGCTAGGGAGGAGATTGCAGAGCCATTGGCCATGATTTTTTATGTCCTCGTTGTCTACAGGAATAGTGCCAGAAGACTGGAGGATAGCAAATGTGTTTCCCTTGTTCAACAAGGGGAATAGGGATAACCCTAGTAACTATAGGCCGGTGAGTCTCACTTCTGTTGTGGGCAAAGTCTTAGAGAGAATTGTAAAGGATAGGATTTATGAACATCTGGATAGGAGTAATGTGATCAAGGATAGTCAGCATGGTTTTGTGAAGTGCAGATCTTGCCTCACAAACCTTTTTGAATTCTTTGAGAAGGTGACTAAGGAAGTGGACGAGGGTAAAGAGGTAGATGTGGTGTATAAGGATTTTAGTAAGGCGTTTGATAAGTTTCCACAATGGTAGGCTACTGCAAAAAATACGGAGTTATGGCATTGAAGGTGCGTTGGAGGATTGGATTAGGAATTGGCTGGCTGGAAGAAGACAGAGGGTAGTAGTTGATGGTAAAGGTTCATCTTGGAGTGCAGTTACTAGCGGTGTTCTGCAAGGATCTGTTTTGGGGCCATTGCTGTTTGTCGTTTTTATAAATGACCTGGAGGAGGGGCTAGATGATTGGGTGAGCAAGTTTGCGGATGATACGAAAGTCGGTGGAGCTGTTGACAGTGAGGAAGGATGTGTCAGGATACAGCGGGATATAGATCAGCTGCAGAGCTGGGCAGAAAGGTGGCAAATTGAGTTCAATGTGGGTAAATGTGAGCTGATTCACTTTGGCATGAGTAACAAAAAGATGGGGTACTGGGCTAATGGTCGGATACATGGTAGTGTAGATGAGCAGAGGGATCTTGGTGTCCACGTACACAGGTCTCTGAAAGTTGCCACCCAGGTAAATAGTGCAGTGAAGAATTGAGTCCCGGAATCCTGCGGTCATGTTGCAGTTGTATAAGGCTCTGGTGCGGCCGCATCTGGAGTATTGTGTGCAGTTTTGGCGGCCATACTATCGGAAGGATGTGGGGGCACTGGAACGGGTGCAGAGGAGGTTTAGCAGGATGTTGCCTGGTATGGTAGGAAGATCGTATGAGGAAAGGCTGAGGCACTTGGGGCTGCTTTCATTGGAGAAAAGAAGGTTTAGAGATGACTTGATAGAGGTGTACAAGATGATTAGGGGTTTAGATAGGGTTGACCATGAGAACCTTTTTCCACGTATGGAGTCAGCTCTTACGAGGGGACATAGCTTTAAATTAAGGGGTGGTAGGTATAGGACAGATGTTAGGGGTAGATTCTTTACTCAGCGAGACCTGAATTCATGGAATGCCCTGCCAGTATCAGTGGTGGACTCTCCCTCTTTATGGGCATTTAAACTGGCATTGGATAGGCATATGGAGGATAGTGGGCTAGTGTAGGTTAGGTGGGCTTGGATCGGCGCAACATCGAGGGCCAAAGGGCCTGTACTGCGCTGTATTGTTCTACGTTCTACGTTCTACGTTCTACTTTTCAATTTACTGTGTAGTTTGCTGTTGAATTGGATATTCCAGACAACATACCGCTCATTTGTTCGGATTAACTCCAACTGCCTTGGCTGTGCCCGACTCTCCTATATATCTATGTTCTGTTGGAATCTCGGACCGTCCCCTTGCTACTCCACCCAACTTAGTGTCATCTGTAAACTAGCTAATGAGGCTACAGGCTTCCTACTTCTTTCCTCCAAACCGTCGATGTATATCACAAATGACAGTGGTCCCAGCACGGTTCCCTGTGGAACACCACTGGTCAAAGATATCCATTTTCTGATTCTCCCTCCCTCTACTGTTCTCTGTCACCGATTTCCCAACCAGTTCTCTATCCATATGGCTCGAACATCCTGAATCACATGCGATTTCACCTTCGTCATCAGCATACCATGGGGAACATTATGAAATGCTTTACTAAAGTCAGTATATATGACATCTACACCCCCTCCTTCATCAATTAGCTTTGTCATCTCTTCAAAAAATTCTATTAGATTTGTATGACATGACCTGACCAAAACAATGCAGGATCTAGCAGATTAAGCTAATTTTCTTTCATGTAAGTATATATCCTCCCCCTTGTTCTTCAGTAGTTTCCTTACCACTGATGTCAGGCTTACAGGTCTGTAATTACCTGGATTATTTCTGCTACCTTCTTAAACAACGGGACAGCATTAGCACATCTCCGGTCCTCTGAGGCCTTTCTCGTGTTCAAGGACGCTCCAAAGATATCTGTTAAAGTCCTAGCAGTTTCTGCTCTTGCTTCCCTTACTAACCTGGGATAGATCTGGTCCAGACCTGGGGACTTGTTCATCTTAATGCATTTTAGAATATTCCAAACTTCCTCCCTTTTTATGCTGCCTTGACTTCGATTAATCAAAGATCTATCCCGAACGTCAACATCCGCTAATGTCCCTCTCGTAATGAACACTGATGCAAAGTATTCATGAAGAACCTCACCGACTTCCTCTGATTCCACGCATATCTTTCATCCTTTGTTCTTATGTGGGCTAACCCTTTCCCTGGCTATCCTCTTCCCTCTTATATGAAGAAAAGGCTTTGGGGTTTTCCTTAATTATACTCAGTAAGGACATATCATGGCCTTTTTGAGCCCTCTTAATTCATTTTTAAAAAAAATTGGTCCCACATTTGCCATATTCTTCTAAGGCTTTTTCTGTCTTCAGTCGCCTAGACCTTATGTACGCATCCCCTTTCCTCTTAGTTAGTCTCACAACTTCACCTGTTATTCATGGTTCCCTAATCTTGCCATTTCTTATCCTCATTTTCACCGAAACATATTTCTACTGAGCTCTACTCAACCTCTCATTAGAAGCCTCCCACAAATCGAATATACGTTTACCTTCAAACAGCTGCTCCCAATCAACCTTATCCAGCTCCTGCCGAATGTTAGTATAATAGCTTCACCAATTTAGCAGTCATCCTTCAGGTTCACTCTTGCCTTTGTCCATTAATATTCTATAAATTATGGAATTCTGATCACTATATCCAAAGTAACCCCCTACTGAAACTTGAACCACCTGCCGGGCTCACTTCCCATCTCCAAGTCCTGTGTGGCTCCTTCCCGAATTGGAAGAATGACATACTGCTGTGGAATGCTCTCTTGGAAGCTGCCAACAAATTCTGCTCCATCTAGACCTCTAACACTAAGTGAGTCCCAGTCAATGTTGGGAAAATTAAAATATCCTATCACCACCACCCTATTGATCCTGCATCTTTCTATTATCTCTCGATATATTTTTGCCTCTATCTCACGTTCGCTGTATGGAGGTCTGTTTTCCAATCCCAACATTGTTACCGCATCCTTCCCATTTATGAACTCTGCCCGTACTGCCTCACTGCTCGAGTCTTCCATAGTGCCCTCCTTCAACACAGTTGTGATATCTTCTTTAATCAGTCGTGCAACTCCTCCACCCCTTTTACCTTTCTCTCTATCCCGCCTGAAGCATCGAAATCCTGGGAAATGTAGTTGCCAATTATGCCCTGCCCTCAAACAAGTCTCAGTAAAGCAATAACATCATACTCCCAGGTATTAATTCAAACACTAAGTTCATCTGCTTTACCTCTGTACCTCTTGCATTAAACAAATGCACCTCAGACCACCAGCCCCTCTGCGTTCATCCTCTGCTCCCTGCCCACTCTACCCTGTCGTCACTTTGAATTCATTATCTAATTCCTTCCAGACTTTCGTTACAATCACCTTGCTATCCACTAATATCTTCATTTCATTCCCATCTTCTGCCAGATTAATTTAAAACCTTCTTAACAGCGTTTTACATGACACAAATTATAACTGTAATCATTTTGAACGCTCAGACAACATTTAATTAAACAAAGGATCCAGACGGAAGAGGTCCTGTTCCAGGGACATAGAGAAATTGTTTCGAAGTTCCCTGAAGTACTTGCGACATTGAACACCATTTCCCTGTCTGTGCAGCTATTCGCTTTGGAGGATCGACAACAATTTAGACTAAAATCCTTTTGTCTTCAAATAAATCAGACAGAACCCTTCAGAATGGGAAGGTTTTCAAAAACAAGAAAGGAAGTGGCTAGAAATGCTCAGCAGATCTGAGGGCACTTGTGGCGCGCTGTGTTCTGCCAGACCTGATGAACATTTTCAGCAGTTTTTGTTTATTGTTTCTGATTTATAGCATCAACAGTTCTTTTGGTTTTGTTTTGGCAAAGTTTTCACACTGTAATATGAACTGTAAAGAGGTGAACTGCGTCTGCTCTCGAGTGATCAAACCCACGGAATTTTTTTCGACATAATCTTAATGTGTGCCTGTGCGGTTGAAGGTGGAGTGTTTCTGCTGACTTGTCTCACATTTTGAAACAGTTAAGAGCTTCAATTTTCTAAATTCAGCTTCAATTATTTCAATAAATCTTTGATGACAGTAACTTGTCAGAAAATCTGAACAGACTCTCAGTGAAACTGGCAGCTTTACTTCCAGGCTGATGGATAATTTGTTTGTTTTCCTTCCTCACAGTTAACGTAGTGACGATCTTCGTTCTGCTTTATAAAGATTGTGGATTGTCTCCATGTGTCAATCGTTACCCACAGGCTATGGCTGTAGCGGATCTACTGGTCATGATCCTCGACCAAGATATTGAGACACATTCCCATTGCTTATCAGGAACTTTTGATTCCCTGAGGTCCATCCGTGTGTGTAATATCCACGCCGTCCTGCTTTATGCAGCCACTGACTGTTCAGTCTGGTTTACCGTCACTTTCACCTTTGATCGATTTGTGGCCATTTGCTGCCAGAAGCTGAAAAGTAAATATTGCAGTGAGAAAACGGCGGCTGTGATTCTGGGAACATTGACTGTGTTGAGCTGTTTAGAGAACATTTTCTGGTATTTTATGCTCACAGATCGGTATTGGCTGGTGAACGATCCCTGCTTTTGTGAGATAACAATGGATGTACGTGAGTCTCAAGTCGGGGTCAGAATCGAGTTCCTCCACCACATTAAAACACCGGCCCTCCCATTTCTATTCATTCTACTGCTCTATAGTTTCACTATCAGACACATGTTATTGAAGAGGAGAGCCCGCAGGAGACTTCAGGCTGACAATAATAGGAACATTCTATGTGACACAGAAATGCAAAGTCGAAAAAGAGCAATTATTTTAATCATTGTGATCTCGGCTAATTTCATCCTATTCTGGTCAATGTTAATGGTGTATTCCATATGTTTCCGAATGTATTGGTTTGGGTACAGGTCTCTGTATCTGGATAAATGTCTTATGCAACTGGGCGTCATGCTGCAGCTCCTCAGTTGCTGCACAAACACCGCAATTTATGCGGAGACCCAGACTAAGTTCAGACAGCAGATGATGACTGTGTTGAAATATCCCTTTACCTAAATTAGACCAAGCAAACTCTCGCTATGTTAACGGGCTAAAGGTAGTCCTGATTGTTCAACCTTATCGCACAGGTTAGTGGGACACGTTTCAAGATTTCTATCAACTCAGTGCTGTGTAGAAAATTACCATTCCACTTACTGGATCTATAACTTCCATTTGTAAATGATAATAATGATTGTTAAAAACAGCCTGGCTATAGAATTAACAGTATTTCACTTGTCTTTCTGTTAAAGTAACTGAGTTCAATAAAAACAAAAGACAAACTCGGTCCTAAATACTCGTCCTCTGGGAAATCGAAGGACCTGCGCTAGAATTAGGTGTTGGGTTTAAAGACGCTCTATTTTTACCTTCACCTCCGGTATTATCCGCTCTGACCTCGCCTCGGGCAAATCCATATTTCTCCCTTTCTCCATCATCCTCCATATATTCGTTCCACTGTCAGAATCTCTCTCTGTGTTGATGTCTCCTCCTGTAATTCCCTCCCATTTTCTTGCTTCTCTATCTCTCCTCCTTCCTCCGTTTTTCTTCACTCTATTTCCCTCTTGCACTATATATATATCTCCCAATCTCCCTCTCTCCGAGTTTCCTCATGCACTTCATAACTCTCTTTATATAATTCTTTCTCACTTTCCATTGTCGAGGGAATAGATTGGATGCCGGACCACAGTCTTGTGCTCGGGGAACAGAACAAGTGTGCAGATTAAGGCTGTTGCTGGGGCTTGGTCCAAAGGCCAATTTAGAGGACACAGTGGGTGTGGCATCACTAGAGGGCACAATTGTGGGTAGAGGACTGGCCTTTGTTGCAGGAGTACTGTGGGGTTTCGATGAAATTCGTTGCCTTGGAACAGTGTGGGAGTGGGTCATCCAGCCGTTGCCTGATCAGAAAAGTTCCTGTTGGATCATCAGTCCTTGCGATAGCAGTAGTTTCAATGTGGGAACAAAGCCATTTCCGAGAGGAATACAATTGTGATGGGGTCACAGGTCGTTACAAGTGATCATGTTGCTTTGATACCATACACATTTTGCGAGGGAACAATTTGTAATTCAACTGGCCATTACTCGTGGAAAAGTGTGGGGGTGCGGTCGCAGGCTATTGCTAGGGTATCAGAGAGGAAGTTGGGTTGCAGGCAGTTTCAGGAATAATCACAGTTGTGAATGGGTTCAAAGACCATATGAAAGAACGAAGTGTGGGTGGGGGTAAAAATTGTGATTAATTGAATAAAGTGAAATAAATGCATCTCTGCTAAGTAATAGGCTGGATTGTGTCATAAATTACCTTTATGAAGTGATCAGTGTGAAGCTGATTCTGAAGGGCATTGCCTTGGGAATGGTGTGGTTGGTACCACAGGCCGGTTACTCAGTGAAAACCTTGGGTGCGTAATCACTGGCCATTGTGATGCCAATTAATGTGGAGTGAATCCATAGGTTATTACCGGGAGAAAATGAGTTCGTGAGTCCTCGTTAGTCCATATTATGGGAGTTGGGTGAAAATCAATTTCAAGGCGAAACAGATGTGATTTGGGCTGCTGGCTTTGATTGGGAACCAGAGTTGATATGTGAGCTCAGCTCATTCTTCGGGAATCGTGTGTAAAGGGAAATACAACTGTACTGGGCTATTGGTTTTGTTGGGTGAACAGACTGCGGATGGGGCCTCAGACTCTTTTTAGCCGAAAATGTGGGTGTTGCACCACTGAGTGTTGCGGAGAGAGTAGCGTGCACATGAGTTCACAGGTTATTGCGAGGGAGGCAGAGTGAGTGCAGGACAACTCACTGTTGTCAGAGCAACAGTGTTGGGGAGGACTCAAGGGCATTGCCTGGCAATTACTATGGGGTGAGAATGCAGGCCATTGCTCGGGTAACTGGCTCGGGAAACTCATTAGGGTAAGGAGTCACAGGTTGTTGCTATGGAAGGGTATGTGGGTGGGGGTAATGCCTGTTCTTAACAGAATAGATGGGGGGTAATGCAGCAGTCGCTGCCGTAGTAACAGGGCGACGTTGGCAATAGGCCGTTCAGAGTCGAACAGCCTGGACCACAGAACATTGCTCGGGGTACAAAGTGAAATTGGGATTTGAGGACTTTCGTCGGAGATTTTAGACGATTTTGTACCAATGACTGTTAGTAGGAGAGCGCTGATGTAGTGGCAAAACTCTTGTGAAGGAAAAATAGTGAGTATGGATTCACAGATCATTGCTGGCAGAACAAAGTGTTAATTGCCGCAAGGCATTGCAAGAGGAACAAAACGTTTTGGAGATATGGGCCGTTGACAAGGGAACAGTGGACGGTGACGCACAAGCTCACTGTGAGGGGGATGGATTTAGAGTCGGTACACCGACCATATCTCGAGGAATGGAGTGTACGTGAGGCTGCAGTTTGTTGGTAGTCAAGCAGACTAGGTGTGGGACAATAGAGAGGAGGTGTGGGAGCAGCAGGCCTTTGTTCAGAGAAATTGATGAGTGTTATCCACAGGATTTTTTTCATCGGCATCTGATAAGCGTGGGACCACTGGCTGTTGCTAAGGGGCAGGAATCTGGGTGGGGTCCAGACCATTGCTACTGGAACAGAGTTGATGTGAGACAACTGGACATTGCTGGGGTATCAAAAACAGAAGTTACTGGAAAAGGTCAGCTGGTCTGGCAGCATCTGTGAGGAAATATCTTTTTCAAATATTTGGAATGGTCACTGAATCCGAAAAGTTAACCGTGATTTTCCAGCAACTTTTGATTTTGTTCCTGCTTTGCAGAATCGGCAGTTATTTCGGTTTTATTGCTGGGTGATTTGTGGGGTTACAAACCATTGCCAATAAACATAGTGGGAGAGAAGCTAAAACGTTGTTGTTAAGGGAACAGAGTAGTGGTGAATCAGCAGCGTGTTACGAGGGAAATCGGTTAGTGGTGGGTCCATGATGGTTGTTAAGGGGAACACAACAAGTGTCGGATCTTTGTCGGTTAGTATGGAAAATTAATGGAATGGGACCCGTGGACATTAATAGGTAAATAGGCCATCGCTAAGTAAACAAATAAGGTGTGCGACCAGAGTCTGTTAGAAAATGGAATGGGAATGGCTTGATGGAGCATTGCTGGACAACAGACGGGTATGGTTGGAGACATTTCACAGTCGATCAGACTGGCTTAAACTCTCACAAGCACAGTCACATACACAGTTGCTCAGGGTCGTGGTATGACAAAAGATTATTGGGTTTTTGTAATTCTGAAGCTTCATTAAGCAACCCCTGAATTAACACAGCACATTCACACAGCTGGGTCAGGCTCGAGAGCCACCCCTCCATTATGTCAGACTCGTCAATTATTGGAATCAGATGTTATGTTTTGGAGCAGGACCAAGCACATGGGATTAGATTGATTGTTCTCGCGCATTTTAAGAATCAGGAATCTAAAGGGAATCAGGATAGATCAGAGGGTATCAAAGAACGAAATTTGCCGGTAATTTGTGGAACAGCTTAACCGTTGTTGATAATATAGAACTCACAATGTTTTGACTCTTGCTACACTGCAGTATTTAAAACATAAACTATTTACTGTGCCTGGCCTGGGAGGCAATGTTTGAAGTCAATTATTTCGCGCAGACCTAACTCTGTATCTGCTAACTACTGTGTGTTTGATAATTTCTTCGGATTGTCGGTGTCACTGCAAATTTGCTGACATCCTAAATAGACGATTGAAATTATATGTCCACATCGACAGAAAGTAAATGGTCGGTGAGAACGAAACTGAGAGGACGCAAAGACGCTGTCAACGGATATGGACATTTTAGTTGAGTGGAAAATGAAAAACTAATTGGAATGTATGTGGGTGTGAATGAGTCACGTTGCTTGGAATAGTAAGGAAAATAAATACTTTCAAAAGTTGCATGCAGGGAAATTGTGACACAGTGGGAAAGGTATTAGTAGAAAAATAATATAACACCTTTTTGTAGCATTAAGAGACAACGTGAACTTCATGGAGCAACATTTACAGTTCTACAATACATTCGATACTTTGCTGTCTATCATATGGTATCAGCGAATAAAACAGAGAGAAATGTCGGAGACTGCGGTAATGTGGGCGGAGAAGGACAGATGGAGCTTATCATAACGTTTCTACATTGTGAAAGAGGAAATTCCCCCTTTGCGTCTATGCCTGTTATCAATCAAGCACCTATTCTGATCTAGTTTTCCAGCTCTTGGCACAGATGTTATACGCTTTGGACCGATATGCTTTAATTTATTCAGAGTTACTGCTTCTGCCAGCTTTTTAGACAGTGCCATACAGGTAAACACTTTCATCTTTCTGCCCACTTCTAACACTCCAAAACCTCATGCCATCTGATTACTGACTTCTCTACGAAGGGGAAATGTTTCTCGATCAAACATGTCTGTGTCTCTCAGCGCTTTGTACATCCCAACCAGGTCCCTCTTCAGGCTTTATGTTTTATGGAAAACAACGCAAGGCAATCTAATTATGTCTTTAAACCTAGATTTCTCAAGCCCAGAGTACATTTTGATGATTCAACAGTGCACAACCTCCAGCGTAAAGCCACGCTTCCAATAATATGATGACCAGAACTCTATGCACTATTCGAACAGTGGCTAAACTTAAGTAATGTGCAACTCAATCATAGTCTCCCTGCTCTTGTATATAATAGCTCAACTAATAAAGCAATTCTTCTGAACCATTTTTGTACCTGATCTGCTATATTCAAGGATCTGTGCACATCCAGTTTAAGGTTTTTCTGATTCACTGGACTTTCCTGAGTCTCACGATTCAAAATGATAACCTTGTTGTGTTAACCATCCTTAACAGGAACGATAGAAAGTATATTTTTATTTCTCCAAAAATGTTTCCTCTCACATTTTCAGGATTAAATTGATTTGTGCCTGAAGATAATCTGAGCTTCCTATCTCAGGCATTCCTACTTCATTATTTAACTCCAAATCAATCATTATGTCATTTGTGAGATTGTTGATTATGCCTCATATGATCATGTCTCGTCCATTCAAGGCGAAGAGCGAAAGATTGATAATCAGGAAGAAAATTATCTGTGATGAAATAAAAGCAGGAAAGAAGAGCTGAGGATCATCATATCAGCAAGGACTTCATTGATGGCAGGAATGTCTCCTTGTGCTACTCCGTTTTATATCCCAATCATTGTTTCAAATACGGGGAGACTTGGAGCAGCGGTCCAAAACCTCTTTGTTTGAAGTTAACCTGTTGGCATGCGTTTTCTGTCTCTATTCACCACAGTCCAAAAGCAGAATCTCCACGTCTTGAATTTTTCTAACGATCTGACACCAATAACTTCCAATGGTTAAGAATTCCAAAGGTTCACAACTGTTCAAGTGAAAAATTCCTTCCTCATCTCAGGGTTGAATGGTTCACAAAATGTCTTAGACTGCGACTCCTAGTTCTGGTCTTCTGCAAATCCAGAAACATTGGATGTCGGTTTGCTTGCTAAGCTGGAAGGTTCATTTTCAGGCATTTCATCACCATATTAGGGAACATCTTCAGTGAGCGCTCGGGCGAAGCACTGCTGATGATTCCTACTTTCTATTTAAATGTTTCTTTGAGTCGGTGTTGTCATTTCCTGTGGTAATGTCCTTTCCTATGGTGATACCATTTCCTGTTATTTTTCTCAGGGGGTGGTTAATGATGTCCAAGTCAATGCATTTGTTGATAGAGTTCTGGTTGGAATGCCACGCGTCTAGGAATTCTCGTATGTGCCTCTGTTTGGCTTGTCCTGAGGTGGATGTGTTGTCCCAGTCGAAGTGGTGTCCTTCCTTATTCGTATGTAAGGATACAATAAGAGATGGTCATGTCGTATTGTGGCTAGTTGATGTTCATGTGTCCTGGTGGCTAGCTTTCTGTCTATTTGTCCAATGTACTTTTTGTTGCAGTTCTTGCACGATATTTTGTAAATGACGTTAGTATTACTTGTCTGTATAGGTTCTTTCAAGTTCACTGAAGATATTACCTTGCATGGTGACGAAACGTCTGAAAATTATCCTTCCCGCTCAGCAAGCAAATCTACACCCAGAACCTCAAACAGAGTTAAAGATCTTCTCAAAACCAGTAACACTATCCCATAAATCGAGCCTGTTCAGTTCCATTCGGATGTTATGTTTCTATGAGATCCAACGAACTTATTCTTCTAAATTCACGTTGCACAACTTTGTCGATCCAATCGTTCTTCACATGCCATTCCTGCCATTCTAGGAATCAGTGTGCTGAACCTTTGCTCGCTGCCTGTAATTGCAATATTATCGTTTCTGAGCCCAGGACACCAAAACTGCCCAGAATGCTCAAGATCAGGCTCAATAAATATCCTCTCTGATTCTGAAGTCCCATGGATATAGAAGACAGCAATTGCATTAGTTTTCTTCACCTCATGGTGCACCTTCAGTATCGTTACCAGTGCGAAACCCTTGCTTAGGTGCACCTCACGTTTTCCTTAACTACCAATTTACAGCCATATTTTTGCGACCAAAGTAGATAACTTCACATTTATCCAAATTATAATGCACTTGCCAACTATTTGCCCAATCAGCCAGCCTGTCCATGTTACTCTCAGCATCATTCACATAGCACAGACTGCCATACAACATAGTGTCATCTGAACATTTCGAGACATTGCATTCAGTTCCTTCGTCAATAATATATAATGTGAACAGTTGAGTCGATTGTTAGTAATTCCATACTCTACAGAATGCTGCAAAATGATCACCAATGCATCCACATTTTAGGGCTAACTCCTTAAGTACACTGGCAGGCAGAGCATCAGACAAAGGAGACTTGGGTGTATTTAATCTCATTAATTTTTCCAAGTCAATTTTCCCGTCGAGTAAGGATACCCTTCCGTTCTTCCATTATGCTTGAACCTTTGTCCGCAAGCATTTCCGGAAGGTATTTGTGGTCTCCTTAGTGAAGACAGACCCAAAGTATTTCTTCCACTGTTCTGAAATCTCTTTGTTGTCAATTATGAATTCACTTGATTCCAAATATAAGGGACCTGCATTTTTCTACACCCGTCCTTTTCTCTTCACTTATCCAGAGAATGTTTTACAGGCAGCTTTTAATGTTTGCTGTGAGCTTAGTCCATATTCTATTTTATCTATTCAAATTAAATGTTTTGTCCTCCTCAGCATAAATTTAATTTCTCCCAGTCCAGAGATTTGCTTCTTTTCTGACCAAGTTGTATGCCTCCTCTTTGGCTTTATTTGTTTCCCTGATTTTTCTTGTTGTCCGTGGATGACACGCCTTCCCTCTTTTACCCTTACATAAGACAACGATGTACAAATGGTGAAGTTCAATTTAATCTCTGCCATTGCTTATCCGTTGTCAACTCCAAAGGTGTCCTTGGTCAGCTAATTCTACCCAATGTATGCCTCACACGAACAAAGTTAGCGTTAATTAAATTCAGAATCATCGTCTCCAACTTAAGTGTGTCTCTTTCCAACATAAAGAAAACTTCTCCCATATCATGGTCATTCATTCAAAAAGAATCTTGCATCACAAAGTTGTTTATTAACTTCTGTTGTTACACAATCCCTAGTCTCGATTGCTTAGTGTCTAGTTGCCTCCTTGATATATTGATGGCGGTAATTATAACTTTTGCGTTTCCGAACATGCTCATCCATCATATTGCTCACAGTTTGATTAGTAAAATCAAGACTGAAATCAGTCATAATAAATTGTGTACTATTGCATCTCTAATTTTCCCTTTGCTGCCATCTCCAAACTCACAACTGCTGTTTATTGATCTGTGCAAAAATCCCAGGAATGTCTTTGTCCCTGTTGTGTTCCGCAACTCCAACCATACAGATTCCACTTTCACCTTTCCTTACTACTTTGTTGATTCCCCTACTTAACCATACGGCTGGCTGTATTATGGACCCGGCCGCACCCCTCAAAACATTTTCGAACCTTTCGCAGTGTACTGTGAAAAAGGAATCAGGAAAGCGAGTACTTCGAATTCATTGTGATGTGTTTCCCCAGCTTTCTTGGAGATCTTGACGACTCCGTCCACATTATTAATTTGTGAACAACCAGTCTCAAAGAACGAGGATACCAGGATGGCGATGGTGTGTCAATAGGACAACAGTCTGTAGGTAGAACGTCGAGAGTGTTGTTCGCGCTTTGACTTCAGCTAAAAAAGTCGGACCAGACTGTGCTTAAGCAATGGGTAATTCAACTGATATTGATATATTTTAGCACTGGACCACACTTACTACACGGGGCTGTGTCAGGTGAATGAGGAGCACTATTTCCTGTCGAGGGAGTTGGTAGGACCTCTCACTTGGCGAAGGATTTCGTGGAATCAGACGAGCATGTTGTGTGTGGGGATGTACGGGGCCTCGGTGATTTCTCTTGATGATGTACGTGTCATGTCAGGATCTGTTTTTTGCCCAGCTGTCAGAGGATCAGACACAAATACAGATATCGAGTTTATTGTTCCTTTTTAAATTCTTGGATCCTGGATTGTTTCCCACACGATACTCTGCCAACTGTATAATAATAACCACGAGGGGAGAGGAAGAATTAACTTGGGAGCCTGAGGACCCTCTCACCCTATTTTTAGCAGAGAGCACAAAATTAACTGACTTAATGATTGACGATAAATGGAATCGGTCATTTTTATGCATTTATTGAGGGGTCTGTTGGAAAGGATTGTTGCAATTCATTTGGAATAGCAATAATAAGTCGTGATAACCGGTTGGGTTCGGATAGCATAACGAATATGGGCATTGTATTTTCGGTTCGTTGTGTTTTATAGAGATTCATTAAGTATGTCCAATGTGGAATGTTCTTTTCTTTGTCTTCATCATTAAAAACAACATCTGCACGCTCTTGCACAGAGCTTGCATGAGTAGAACTTGCGCAGGCTACATGAAACACATAATTTACCAAATTGTTTTACTGCTGTCAGAAACGTTCTGCTGAATTTGCATTGGAAATCTCAGTCGTCGTCACCACTAACAAATGTCAGTATCAAAAATCATTCATCTGCTCCAATAAAGTCACTGTTGTTCCAAGAACATTTTTCTTCTCTGTAAAAAGAACAACAAAACACACATTTGCGCTGAGTGCAATGATCACTCCAACTTCTTTTGGCCGCCAACTGCCCAGCATTCTCACTCAGGCCCCTGCAATTTTCACGGGCTGATACTTCATTTCCAACTGCCACCAGGACATTTACCGCCTCAACCTGTCAACCTCCCTACCCCACTCCACCTCATCACCTCAGGAGAAGTCACACCCACAGCTTCCAAACTCATAGACTGGGAACGCCGCACTGCCCGGTTCTACCTCATTCCCAAGATCCACAAGCCTGACCACCCTGGTCGACCCATTTTCTCAGCATGCTCCTGCCCCACTGAACTCATGTCTACCTACCTCGACACTATCCTATCCCCCCTCGTCCAGGAACTCCCCACATACATTCGAGACACCACCCACGCCTTCCACCTCCGCCAAGACTTCCGTTTCCCTAGCCCCCAACGCCTCATCTTCACCATGGATATCCAATCCCTCTACACCTCCATCCGCCATGACCAGGGCCTCCACGCCCTCCGTTTTTACCTCTCCAGACGTCCCCAACAGTACCCTTCCACCGACACTCTCATTCGTTTGGCTGAACTGGTCTTCACCCTTAACAATTTCTCCTTTGAATCCACCCACTTCCTCCAGACCAAAGGGGTAGCCATGGGCACACGTATGGGTCCCAGCTATGCCTGTCTCTTTGTTGGCTACGTAGAGCAGTTGACCTTCCGTAATTACACCGGCACCACTCCCCACCTCTTCCTCCGCTACATTGATGACTGCATTGGCGCCACCTCATGCTCCCGCGAGGAGCTTGAGCAATTCATCAACTTCACCAACACATTCCACCCTGACCTTAAATTTACCTGGACTATCTCTGACACCTCCCTCCCCTTCGTCGACCTCTCCATCTCCATTAATGACGACGGACTTGACACTGACATTTTTTACAAACACGCAGCGACCTGGATTACACCTCTTCCCACCTTACCGCTTGCAAAAATGCCATCCCGTATTCCCAATTCCTACGCCTCCGCCGGATCTGCTCCCAGGAGGACCGGTTCCACCACAGAACACACCAGATGGCCTCCATCTTTAGAGACCACAATTCCCCTTCACACGTGGTTAAAGATGACCTCCAACGCATCTCGTCTACATCCCGCACCTCCGCCCTCAGACGCCACCCCTCCAACCGTAACAAGGACATAACGCCCCTGGTGCTCACCTTCCACCCTACCAACCTTCGCATAAACCAAATCATCCGTCGACATTTCCGCCACCTCCAAACAGACCCCACCACCAGGGATATATTTCCCTCCCAACCCTTTCTGCCTTCAGCAAAGATCGTTCCCTCCGCGACTACCTAGTCAGGTCCACGCCCCCAAACAACCCACCCTCCAATCCTGGCACTTTTCCCTGCCACCGCAAGAACTGTAAAACCTGCGCCCACACCTCCTCCCTCACCTCTATCCAAGGCCCTAATGGGGCCTTCCATATCCATCAAAGTTTTACTTGCACATCCACTAATATAATTTATTGTATCTGTTTCTCCCGATGTGGTCTCCTCTACACTGGAGAGACTGGGCGCCTCCTAGCAGAGCGCTTTAGGGAACATCTCCGGGACACCCTCACCAATCAACCACGCCGCCCCGTGGCCTAATATTTCAACTCCCCCTCTCACTCTGCCGAGGACATGGAGGTCCTGGGCCTCCTTCACCGCCGCACCCTCACCACCAGACGCCTGGAGGAAGAACGCCTCATCTTCTGTCATGGAACACATCAACCCCAGGGCATCAATGTGGACTTCAACTGTTTCCTCATTTCCCCTTCCCACACCTCACCCTAGTTCTGAACTTCCAGCTCAGTAACTGTCCCCATGACTTGTCCGGACTTGTTCTAACTGCCTATCTCCTCTTCCAACTATCCACTCCATCCTCTCCTCCTTGACCTATCACATTCATCCCCTCCCCCACTCACCCATTGCATTCTATGCTACTTTCTCCCCACTCCCAACCTCCTCTAGCTTATCTCTCCACGCTTCAGGCTCACTGCCTTTATTCCTGATGAACGGCTTTTGCCCGAAACGTCGATTTCGAAGCTACTTGGATGCTGCCTGAACTGCTGTGCTCTTCCAGCACCACTAATCCAGAATCTGGTTTTCAGCATCTGCAATCATTGTTTTTACGATGGGCTGATACTGCCCAGCCTTGAACACGGGAACTCCCGAAAACCAAAAGCAGAAAATTTTGCAAGAATTAGCAGATCTCACGGCACGTGTGGAGAGGTAGCGGCCATAACATTTTGAGTGCCGCAACCGTTCTGCAGCAGAGAATAACCAGAGAAAGAGTTAATTATTTCAGGAGGCAATGGGATCGTCTCTGCTATAAACAGGAAGCCTTTGACAGCGTCTTCTATGAATATTTCACATCTGTCTTCATTTGTGAGACGAAAGACATATAAAGGTAAAGGCATATGTCACAGAGTCATTGGAATGCGCAGCACGGAAATACATCTTTCAAAATACTCGTCCACCCTAACGTGATCTTGTTTCATTTGCGAGTATTTGGCCCATATCTCTGTAAAACGTTTCTATTCAACTACTCACCGACATGCGGTTTAAATGTTTGAATTGTAGCGGCCTCCACTTGCAGTTCATTCAACACATGTATTATGTTATGTGTGAAGACCTTGCCCCTTGGGTTTCTTTAAAATCTGTCCCCGCACACTTTAAAACTATATCCTCTAATTTTGGACTGCTCTGTCCCGGAGATACAAATAACTAAGCTATTCCCAGGCTTCATGTCCATCATCACTTTATAAACTTCAATAATGTCACCTGCCAGCCTCCCACGCTCCATGGAAAACAATCAGAGCCGATTCAGCTTCTCCGTTTAGTTCGAGAATCTGGTTAAGTGATTTTGATCCTTTTCCAAACGCTTTTAACTTTCACAACGTCACTCCTATAGTAGAGAGAGCAGAAATGATCACGCTATTCTAAGAACGCATAAGAAAACTCCTGTACGAACGCAAATGGCATGTTAAACGTACCCTTAATGCACTGGTTAATAAAGCCAAATGCACCACATGCATTTTCACACCCTACCTACCGAACAGTCCACTTTCAAAGAATTATGAACCTGCACCTCAAGGTTTCTTTGATTGGCCACGCTCCGCCGAGCCTTGACATTAAGTGTGTAAGTCCTGCCCTGAATTGCGTTACCAAACTGCAACGCCACACTTATATCTAAATTAAACCCCATCTACCTGAACTTGTAAGGATAGAATTCGAGATGTTACATGTGAATTTCTGGAGCTGATTGCGATAAGGAGACAAATTTTATTGGATTTCACAGAGTTTAAGAAATTACCTGGGACATAAACAGAACGTTCATATCATGTCTGGCCTCAGTGGAAAGGCTAGAGGATCACATTTATCATTCATCGTTACAGGAAGATTGGTAGAAATAAACGAGAGAACCAGAGATCAGCGACTCTAACATCGGAGGTTGGAAACAATTGGAGAATTAGATGAGGCACAGCATTAATCTGTATTTATAGAGGGGTGGTCAGCGTAATATTTCCGTCGAGATACCATGCTTAACACATCTGATGAAATATTTTGGGGAAATGGTCAAGGATTTCCATCTGCATTTGGTATTTGATGTCGTCTAATTGGATATCAGTGAGGCCGTGGCCAAGATCCTACTTGAGATGCTGATTAAAAAAAAAGAAAACCCGGACGGTCAATGGAAAATTAACCAGAGTTAAACGAAATTGGCTTAATAACAGGAGATAGAGACTATTAATAAAACACTGTTTGTGTGCAAGGGGCCCGTTATGCAGTATCGAACCAGGGATCATTGCTGGATATTTTTTTTGTGTTATTAATTAACGATGTGGATGAGAATGCAGGAGGATTAAGTACGTTTGAAAATGACAGAGAGATTCATAGGGTGGATGGCAGTCTGGAGAAGCGTGTTAGGGTATAGTATGTCATAAACCAAATGGATCGGTGGGCAGATGAATGGCTGAAAACAATTATCTATAGAAATTGTGAGGGCATGCACTTTGGCCAAAAAAGGAAGAAAGGAATCAGTGAATTCACAGCTCACACGAGGATGCTTGAAGGAAAGGTGGGAACTTGGAGTGCTTGCTCACAGGTCCCTGAATGTAGCAGGATGGAAAATGGGTTAATTGAAAAGACAGCTTCGCTGATGATATGCGAGGGAGGCTATGTTGTAACTGTATAGCTGTTTTTATTTAATTTCCAATTTGCGTATTGCGTCCATTTCTGTTCACCACACTGTGGAAAGATTATGACAGCACTGAAGTTGGTTAGGATGGAGGAGTTTACCTCGGAGGAGAGACTGATGCGTTCAGGCACGTTCAGGCTGCTTTCTTTGGAGCAGAGGCATTTTAGTTTGGGTACTTGTTAGAGACATATTATGGTGGACAGAGACAGGCTGAGAATAAAACAAACGGATGTTCGCCTCAGCAGTAAGGTCAATAATAATGATGAATGTATTTACATTGAACACTTGAAACCTGAGAGATTATTACAAGAAAAAAAAACTCTTTTATTTCCACAGAGAGCATGGTGGGTGCGTGCAATGTTCGGGAAGCCGGGATACCACAAAACTTTAGAAGCACTGGGACAACTACTCAAAATATCTGTAACATTAGAAGCAGTTGCTCCAGAGAAGGAAATTGGGACGAGTGCTTACATTTCATCAGGTACAGGTTACTTAACGCTATTTCGTATCTACTAACGTGATGACTGATAAAAGATACTGCTCAACTAGTCTGCCATTATTGATTCCCATTTTTAGTTGTGCAAAGAGATTCACTGCTGGGTCTACGAGCAGTTTTGCTTACCTCTTTCTTTTATCGTTCAAGAAAGAGCAACAACGCCTCTTCTTTCTCAGAGTTTCAATAAAGGACCATTTGCCAAATTCCACAGGTATACTACTGAAAGCATACTGCCTGTGTTCGTAACGGCCTGGGTTGGCAACTGCTCTGAAAAAACGATAGAAGTTTGAGTGCAAAGCACAGCCCATCACAGAAATCAACCTCACATCCATGGATTCCATTTACACGTATCACTTCCGAGGAAGAGCTGCCAACATCATCAAATACCGATCTCACCTCGGTAATGCTCTCCTCCAGCGAAGTATTAACCTCTTATTACAACTGGATCTTGATCAGATGGGCCAGTGGGCTGAGAGTTGGAAGATGGACATGAAGTTAGATAAAAGTGATTTGCTGTATTTTGGGAAAGCAAAGCTTAGCAGGACTTAACCACTTCTTAATAAGGTCCTAGGGAGTGTTGCTGAACAACGAGACCTTGGAGTGCAGATTTACACCTCCTTGACAAATGAGTCGCAGGTAAGTAGACTAATGAAGAAGACGTTTGACCTTCTTTCCTTTATTGGTCAGTGTATTGAGTACAAGGATTGGGATGACATGTTGTGGCTGTACAGGACATTGGTCCGTCTTGGAATATTGCACGTCATTCTGGTCTACTTCCTCTCTGAAGGATATTGTGTAACTTGAAATGTGCAGAAAGGATTGACAAAGATTTTGCATGTGTTGGAGAATTTGAGCTGTAAGGAGAGTTTGAATAGGTTGGGGCTCTTTTCTCGGGAGAGTCGGAACTGAGTGGTGACCTCATAGAGAATTACAAAATCTATGAGGGGCATGGTAGGATAAATAGACAAAATCTTTTCACTAGGGTGGGGGAGTCCAGAATTAGAATTTTAGGGTCAGAGGTGAAAGACACAAAACAGACCTAAGGAGCAACGATTTCATGCAGAGTGTGGTTCATGTATGGAATAAGCTGTCAGATTAAGCCCTGGAGGCTAGGACAATGGCAACATTTAAAAGCTATCTTTCAAATGCCGTCTATGCCAGACATTTCAATCACTTTATTGCTCCTACGTTAGGTCTTCTGTTCCATCTGCCATATATTATTTGGCACATTCTTCTGGAATAGAGAAGTCAAAAGTATCAGCAACCTATAAATGGGAAAACAAAACTCGTCAGTAGAACGTTAAATGATCTACCTGTTGTCGTGAGACTATATCTCTTACTGAACAAACAGTCGAAAAAAAGTGACATTTATAGTTTTTGTTCTTATTCACTCGTCAGACTGGAACAAAATGCATTACCCGTCCCGATTTAACATTTAGAAGGCGGTGACCGAGAGAAAAACACTGTAAGAGTGATATAACTGATCGTTCAGAAGTTGTTGACATGGGGTCTTTGAAATTAAACACACACACCCTAAAAACCCCACCCCAAACTCCCACTCGACTTAATTGTGTCGACAACCAGAAGAACAAGATCCTGCGTGGGTTCTGACAAGGTAAAAGCAAATATGGGAATGCAGATCCGAAGGGGAACATCCTGTTATTTCATGTGACGTTTCACACCCCACACTGACCAATTGCAGCTCGGATATTGCAAGAACGACTGAGCATTATAGCTAATTAGACCTTTCTCACTGATGCCAAATTTTCTGCGAACACTAACCCAATTTTGTGTCCGAATTGTCAAATTAGCATCGGTCCTGTGTGTTTTGACTTCCTTTTTCAGTCTCCCATACAGGACATTGTCAATGACAGAGTTTTCTCCCTGTAATACCATAAACTATAAGATTCTCCCATACTTAGTAGGTCCGTTTCTCGAGAAGGTATGTCAATATTTATTATGGATGTTGCACACATGGCAGAGCTATGCAGACTATAGCTTATCAAACCTTGCATTCTTATGTGAACGTTTATTCTTTCCTTCAGAATCTTATCTAATATTTTCACTTGATCTGACTTCAGTGTCTCTCATCCGTAATTGCTTATTTTTATTCCATCACACTTACTGAACAGTTAAAGCATATTGTTTCCTCCAGCCTTCTGCTATTTGCGGGTGATGCGGGTCATAATCCCTTTGATTTCTTCCACTGTCTCACACCAAGCTTGGGATGCACGTCATTCGGACGTGAGGATTTGCTTAGACATATACCTCCAATATCTCTTCATTCCCTCTGCAAAGAAATCACAACTGCTTTTACAGAATCCTTGTTCTGTCGAGTGATTTTCGTTTATCAATCCACCATTGCCTCTCTTTCCAAGTCAAGCACAGTACAGTCGTGGATACCAGAATGTTCCTGGTCATCCTCTTCTCCTCAATAAAGAATATTTTGTAATTCTTCCTGACCTTGAACACCACACTTTTTTTTTGTTTTCATGAGCCATCCTTGTTCATCTTTATTGGTTCCTTAACGATCTCCTTGTGGTTCCCAGTTTTGACCGAACCAGTGCTGGTGCCCCATGACTTAAAGTCAATAATCACTTCTACAGCACAAATACTTGATCAAGCAAAGGATCCATTTTTTTAAGAGAACCCATTCTTTCCTCAGAGAAAAATCGTTGCCTTTTAAAATGTAATTTAAATTAAACGGAATCTCCTAGGTGCGTGCAATTATTGAAGCGGAATCGTCTTCTTAGCCCTATCAATATCATCAGTGCAGGTAGTAACCATGACAGAGTGATCAACAACTACCAGAGCAGCGTCTTTTCCAAAGTGATACGGAAATTCCGAAGTCAGACAGTGCCAGTTAATGGAGGATGGTGGACACACGGACAGCAGATATTATGTCTATCTCAATGAATGGAGTGTTAGTACTCCTTTCCATTTTCCCACAGCACGGGCCTAAGTGTTTTCATTACGATGCCATTTTCCTTTCACTCCTCGAATCTACAGTTATCAGTGTCGTAAAATCGCACGTGAAGAACTTGGAAACCACCAGATATTTCAAAGCCTGCATGCTTTTCTTCTACTTACTGATGTCAATACCAGCCTCATCCATGGTGACAATATCCTGCCCCTGATGTTACCAGAATAACCTTGTCAAAAAGATGTGTTTCCATTCGGAACCACGTGTACAAATAACCTTGTATTTTTATAACGAATGCCGGTGATTAACGTTTGTCCTCCAGTTCGTTAATTCAGAGGTCATACTACTTCAAGAACGATTGGATTCCTTGTTGCTGAGGAGCACAATGGCGTCGCGGTAGTTAGGGATTTGTATGAAATGCAGCTTTGGCTCTCATTACAATTGCTTAATGCGTTGCCACTGATGATTATTTTATTATGTACAAGAACGTTACAACTTTCACCCTGTTTGTGTTGTTTTAAACATTGTCTTTTATGTCCGGTAACGTTTTACGAATGAAAATATTTACACTGTAGGAGAAGTGAAAATACGGTCATCATCAATCAATCAGTCATGACATTTCAGTCCCGTTACGCTTCCGTTTTCATTCATCTCATCTGAGTCCATAGAAGAAAATGATCTCGTGGAGATGTACAAAGTTAAAAATCACACAACACCAGCTTAAAATCCAACAGGTTTAATTGGAAGCACACTGCCAATATGTAGCACAAGAGCTTACATCTAATTGATCAGTAAGGCATCACTGAGAGATTCTGTCCAAGAATTTGAATTGTAATAATGAATGGTCATGATCAATTGAAACATATTTCAATGTAAAGGTTTGGGATTGATTGCTGTTTCCAATCGATTCTTCATGTGCTGAACAAAAATCAAGTGAATTCTTTCTTTCATTATTATAGTTGACTTTTGAAATTAAATCTCATGGAGAAAATATTCTTTTTCGCGTGAGAATGCATTCACTGTTGAAATCTAATTGGTGATTTCTATTTTGAATGAAGTTTAAAACAAGCCTGCAATTTCAAAATCCGATGAGGGGTACACAACAGATAATAACAGATTCAAATGCATATTAGCCCAGAGTATGCTGCAGAGAGGCTGGTTGCAGGAAATGCTTAACCTGACATGGCAAATGACTCCTTTATGGCGCAATATGAGGAAAATATCATACGCAATACTTGGTGTTATCGGTCTTCCTGGTAAGTGACATTAATCATTGAAATTGTATAAATCTGCGTGAGTTGACCTTGTTCTACGCTGCAAAACGTATTCTTAAATGCTGATTCCGTTGCCAATATTATACACTTTAAAAATATGTATTAGCTTAGTGACACTGCTGGTCTGAGTTGAATCTCAGCTGGACACGCTCCAATGACAGTGTGACCTTCCTGAGTTGTGGGGCCCAGTATTCCAAATGGAGCCTAACAAGAGCTTTATAAGTCTCAGTAGCACATCACTGTTTTTAAATTCCAACTCTCTTGAGGTAAGTGACATTATATTTGCTTACTTAACCATGGATTCAACCTGCAATTCAACCTTTAGATAATCTTTACTAGCACTCTGAGATCCCCTTGGACGATTACTTTTTGAATTTTCTCACTGTTTAGAAAATAACCCTTGCCTATGTTATTTTTTTTCTGAAGTGCAAGATCTCGCATTTGGTCGCATTGAATTTCATCAGCCACCTCTTAGACCACTCTCCTAAACTGTCTAAGGCTTTCTGTAGCTTCCCTACTTCCTCAGTACTACCTGTCTTTCCACTTAACTTTCTATAATCGGCGAACTTCACCAGAATTCCCCCAATCCCTTCGCCCAGATCATTAATATATAAAGTGAACAGCTGCGGCCCCCACGTTGAAACCTGTGGGACACCATTTGTCACCAGGTGTCATTCTGAAAAAGGACCTTTTGTCCCAACTCTCTGCCTTCTGTCAGACAGCCAATCCTGAATCCACGCCAATAGCTCACCTTGAACACCTTGGGACCTCACTTTACTCAGCAGCCTCCCGAAAGGCATCTTACGAAAGGCCTTTTGTAAGTATACTTAGATAAAATCTGCTGGGTTTCCCTGGTCTAACCTACCTTTTACCTGTTCAAAGAATTCTAACCGGCTTGTAAGGCATGACATCCCTTTCTAAATCCGTGCTGACTTGTTCTAAGCCGACCCTGCACTTCGAAGAATTCAGAATCCTCACCCTTAAGAATGGATTCAAGAATTTTACCGACAACCGAGGTTAGGCTAACCGGCCTATAATTTTCCATCTTTGGCTTGATCCTTTCTTGAACAAGGGGGTTACAACAGCAATTGTCCAATCATCTGGGAATTTCCCTGATTCCAATGATCTTTGAAAGATTACAACCCAACGCTTCAGCTAATTCTTCAGCCACCTCCCTCAGATCTCTGGGATGGAGGCCATCTGTGCCAGCAGACTTATGAATTTTTAGACCTTTTAGTTTTTCAAGTACTTCCTCTTTTGTGATTGCAGCCATACTCAACTCTGCCCCTTGCCTCTCCTAAATTGTTGGGATATTACTCAGTTCTTCCACTGTGAAGACTGACAGAAAGTATTTATTAGGTTATTCAGCTATTTCCTTATCGCCCATCACTGGCATCCCTGCATCAGTTTAGAGCAGCTCAACCTCTACTTTGGCCTCTAGTTTGTTTCTTTTATATTGAAAGAAACTTTTACTCTTATATTACAAGCTAACTTACCTTCATATTTGATCCTCTACTTCCTTATTTCTCTCTCTGTTATCCTTTATTTTGTAGTCTTCCCAATGTTTTGATTTCCCATGTTCTTGGCTATTTTGTCGGCTGTCTCTTTCTCTATGAACTCCTGGTTTCCATTGTCAGTCTTAGTTGTCTAATCCCTCCCTGGGTAATCTTTCGAATTAACCTCTCAACTGTGTCTTCAATAACACCAAGAAACTTCTGTCAGTGTTGGTCTACTGAATACCCGTCTAGGCAATGTTTCCAGTCAATTTTCACCAGTTCCTCCCTCATGCCCATGTGATTACTTTTCTTTAACTGTAATACCGTTACATCTGGTTTTGCCTTCTCTCTTTCAATCTGCAGACTGAACTCGACCATATCATGATCGCTGCGTCTTAAGTGTTCCCTGATTTTACTTTCTTTATAAACTCTGGCTCGTTACACAGCACTAAGTGCAGAATAGCCTGCTCCCTTTTGGGCTCCATCACAAACTGTTCAGAAAAAAAGCCAACCTGGAAACATTTCATGAATTCCTTTTCTTTGGATCCACCAGCAACATAATTCACCAGTCCATTTGCATATTGAAGTTCCCTATGATCACCGTGATCTTGACTTTCTGACATGCCCTAGCTAATCCTGGTACGTCTTGCACTCCTGGTCCTGACCACTGCTGGGAGGTCTGTACGTAACTCCCTTTTATTGCCTTATCGACTCCACCGAGACAGATTCCATATCATCTGACCCATTGCAATTCAGTGCCGTAGATATAATTTCATTCTTTACTAACAAGGCAATCCCGCCCCGCTGCCTACCTCCCTGTCATTTCGATAATTTGTAAATAGTTGATGTTTAACTGCCAGTACTGAACCTCCTGCAACCACGTTGCTGTGATGCCGACCATATCATAATCATTTGCAATGATTTGTGTTGCTAATTCATGTACTTTGTTATGAATACAATAAGCATTCAGGTAAAGCACATTAATGCTAATTTTCTCATCCTCATGATTTCCATCAAATATAGTAATGTGTCCTGTGTTGTCATTCCTTTCTGGTTCATTCCTAGTCTACCTCGAACTTAAACCTTGCACACATGTTAACCTGCTACTAACCTTTCTATTTGACTCCATACTTACTCCCTGTTGCTTTCCCTTTCCCCTCCCCCGATTTACCAGTTCATAGTCCCCGTGATAACCCTATGTATACTTTTCGCCAGAACACTGGATCGAGATCGGTTCAGGTGGAGACTGTCCCATCGGCACAGATCACTCCGTTTCCAAAACTGACACCAATGTCTCATGAAATAATATCCCTCTTGCCCACACCAATGTCTTTGCTACGTGTTTACTTTCCTAATTCTCTTTACCCTATGCCAATTGTCACGTGGTTCGGGCATAAATTCAGAGATTATAACCCTTGAGGACCTGTTCTTCAATTTTGTTCGGAGTGCTTGGTACTCCCCAAACAGAGAAAGTGAGGACTGCAGATGCTGGAGATCAGAGCTTACAAATGTGTTGCTGAAAAAGCGCAGCTTCCCAAATAGGTCATCCTTCCTATTCTTGCCTGTGTCGTTTGTGCAAACATGAACCACAACAATTGTATCTTCTGCCTCCCGTTCTGATACACATTCAAGCCATTTTGTTTCGCTGTGATAAATGTTCTGTGTCGTGATAGCATTTGTTTGCCCCTGGGCATTTTGAGACAGGCAATGATCTCTGGCAACGCCAATGATATGTACATCCCATAAGCTCATTCTTTTCTTCTGAAAAATGATTTTTTTTGCCAGCACAATTTTTAATCGATAGATATTCGACGGGTAGGCAATAATGCAATGTTTACGACTGCAGAGGCATTTTAGAAAAACATTCTGGACATCATGTGATCTTGAGTACTTGTGAATGTTCTGAACAATTATTTTGTTTAGTGCTATTTAAATTTATGCATAGAATTCCTTTCATTTTTAATTGTCATTAGCATTTAGACGCATATTATTTTATCTCTGGGAGTTTTGTCTTTCTGTCTTTCATAAATTTACACAGAGCCAAATGTTTCTCCTTTCAACAATGATGTTCTCAATGTATATTGACCTGTTTGTGTCTGTAATTACTCCATTTCACGTTTTAATATTTGTGCCCTTTAAAGTGACAAATTACAGCGTCCGCAGACCTTTCATTGATGTATGTGATTTGGTACTCCATTCTCCCTTGAATTGCCACATTGTGTCAGCTGCTTCTATGATGTTTTAAGTTTTCCAGACAGAGTCATGGACTCACGAAGTCATAAAATCATGCGTCACCAAAACCGAACATCTCATCCACTCGTCATGCGTACCAAGGTTTCTAAACTGTACTCGTCACATTTCCGTGTGTTCGCTCATATCCCTTCAAACCTTCATTATTCAAAGACCTGTCGAAATTTCTTTCAAATGATATAATTTTAGCTGTTTCTACCACTATATCTGGTATTTTGTTCCATGTAAGTACCATCCTCTGTTAGAAAAATAGTTGCACTTCTAGTCCCTTTTAAATATTTTCCTCCTCACCATAAACTTTATATCTTTAGTTTTGCACTTCCCTATTCTGGGGAAAGTACCTTGTCTATTAACCGTCTCTGTGTCTGTCCCTATTTTCTCAACTTCGATAAGGTCGCCACTCAGGGAGAAAAAGGTTCTATCCATTGTCTCCTCACGACTCAAATCTTCCCACTCTCAGAAACAGCTTTGGTTAGTCTTCTTTCTTCCTACAGCAGGGCGAGCAGGTTAGTGCATGGAACTTTAACTGTGGCCTTACTGATGTCCTGTACAGCTGGAAAATGAAGTCCTGAATCCTGTGCCCAGTGTTCTGAACGATGAAAGCAAGCATGTGAAACACTTTTTTCACCACTTCTGCCAGCACTTTCAAAGATCTATGTGTCTGCACCCCAGGACTCTCGGTTCTACAAAAGTACACAGGGTCATAAAAATAATCGTGGAAGCCCTGCCCTGCTTTTTTTAACGAAATGTAAAACATTGCATTTACTGACATTAAGACCCATTTGGAATATCTCAGCTCCCAATACCCTGTGAATCAGTTGATCTGGTCACATACATTTATCTTCTTTTATACATTTTAAGACCTGCAGTACCTCCTCGTCTTGACGTGAACTCTTTCCAAGAAATCATGTCTTTAGTTCCCCGAGATTCCATGTCTTTCTCCACAGTGCAAATTAAGGAGAAATATACATTCTGGATCTCACACATCTCCTCTCGTTTCATACATATATGGCATTATTGATATTTAAGTGGGTTCATTTTCTCCCAGTTTGCTCTTTTCCAATTCATATTCTTGTGGAAGTATTTGACGACTTTAACCATACCTGTCAAAGTTATCTCATGTCTCGTCTTTTTTGCTCTTCTGATTCAGGTCTTCAGTGTACACTGTGGACCCCTTATACCGCTCACGGGAATAACTTCTTACCGTCGGACTGTACTTGATATGTGGATTCATTCTCTTCATCAGAAATTCAATATATCTACTCATCCAAAGTTACATCCCCCTGCATGTCTTTCTGTGCTCATGAGAAAGAACGTGTTCATGCTGAACCCTCGTAATTTAGCTTTTAAATGTCTTCCAACTATCAGACGTCCCTGAACCTATGAGCAAGCTCCTGCAAACAACTGCTAACTGTTCCTGCCTAATACCATCAAAACTAGCCTTGCCTTATTTTGGAAATTTATCTTACTCAACTTGTATATCCTTTTCTGCAACTATTTAACAATTAACAGAATTATGGTCACTGATACCAAAGTGCAAACTGCTAGCATGACACTCACTTGCATTGCATTATTTCCCAAGGAATGTCGAGTTAGTCCCCTTTTTCTAATGAGATTATCGACATATCGATTGAGAATGTTGCCTTAAACACACCAAACAAAACCACACTCCATCCCATCCAATATCAGTATCAGTCTATGAGTAGCGAGTTTCGCTCCCAGACTATTAGACTCTATTTTTTTCACCAATATCGTTATCTTCCTACGTATTTCTGGTCAATATCCCGCTTACTGTTGAGGGGTCTATAATACAATACAACCATAGTGTCACTCTTCTTATTTCTCAGTTCAATCTGTTACGGAGCAGATCATATCCACCTCAAAATATTTTAAGAAGGTAGCCTGCAGCTTGTTTTATTTTAAATGTGTAAGAATACCTGCCATTTTTAAGAAGACTTGGCTTTCTTTTTGTCAATCAAGCAATGACCAGGTTTTACATTGTGGTGAAGCCTGTGAGCTTCGAGGGTGTTTTTCTTCAACATTCCAACGAAATTCACTGGCTTATCCTGTTTTCCTATATCAGCGTTCCCAGTGTTTTGTTTTCTCATGCACTTACAATGTGATTTCATTTGGTCTAAGTTGTTGCAGTGAAAACACCAGAGTTCGATTTTTACTTCTGTTCCCCATAGTGGGATTCCTGAAAATCAATGAGATCTGCTTTTCCCTTAACAGCTGTGCATTTTTTTTCTCCCAAATTTCGATCCCTCATAGATTGAAACTGATCTTGGAATCCAAACTTCTATGTGTGAACCAACTAATCATAATGCGATGTTTCGCTGCAAAACTTGCAGTCATAACTCTCCGCTCTTCCACATGCGTTCTCTCTACTTTCAGAAGAAACATTTTGGAATCCTCCAAAACAGTCTTCTCTCTATGAACATCAAAGGCTTGATGTATTTTCAGTGGCCTTATCCTCTATGAAATTTATTTAGTGCATCCTTTCAAACTTAATGCACGATTCCTGAAACGTTGCCTCTAAGCATCTGGCCATAGCTCATCTGCACTTAAGATAGCATTCTTCAGCTACTCATCCTGTCATGATACCTGCACTGATAGTATTGCAAATCGTTCACAACTTTACAAACCAACGTAAGTCCAATGAGCACGTATCCAGTTGGTCACAGGTCATTTCTGGTTTTAGACATTTTATCGAATTAAGGGGAAAAGGCTTCCATATCATTCTTGTAAAATGTAGGCAATGCGTGGACATTTTAAATCCAGGCCATTGGCTACGATGGGTTTGTTTGTCATCACTATCCTTCTCAGTAAACCGAACTTCTTCCTTCACCTCTGCCCTTTCAAGCCGAGTTTGCTCTCTAAATGTCAAGGGCCGAAGTTCAAACTCTCCCTTTTTGCTTTTCTTCTTCGAGGCTCTTTCACTCCTTGTATTTTCACGCTGCTTTGAATTGTAATTCAAACTGTTTCATTTCCTTTTCATGTTCACGCTGCTTCAGCTGCAATTGAATCCGAGCCTTTTCCAAAATTTCCAAAGGCATCGCCAGCAATTTTGAATGTCGAGCTTCCAGTTTCTCAAGACCCAGACAACCCGAACTCCAGCTTGCCTTCCAATTATAACAGCTTTACCTTGATCACTTTTTGTTAAACTCCTGAAGTCATCTCTCCCACTCCACAACAAAAAAATTCCTAACCGAGAGAGCCATTACTACATAAGACACAACCTGTGTAAATCAGTTAAATTCAATCCACGACAGCAAACGAAAGACACTAACATCAACTACTCTCTTCCCTAGATCATTTATCTTCAACAGAAATTCAATATATCTACTCATGCAAAGTTACTTCCTACTGTCAGTCCACCAATTCTAAGTCTAACTTGGAAATATAGATTTCAATTCACACAAGCGCTCCCAAATTGTTACGAATCGGACTTATCCAGGCCTTCTCACAATATTTTAAGAAGGTAGCCTAGACGGCATTTTTTCTTATTTTAAAGATAAATGGGCAGTGCCGTGTTCCAGAAGTGATGTGAGTGGTCCAACTGCAAGACGTTAAGCAGCACAAAAAGTATTTGATCTCCATAGTTAAAATACAAACAAAAGAAAAAAGAATTTAGAACAAGTTAAGTGTCAAAAAGAAAACAAACCGAATAATAGATATAGTAATTAATGCTGTTCCAACGTAGTAACGTCGCATAAACACAACCCATGGCAAAAAAGACAAATTCTGGCAGAGATTCTCACTTACAATTTTTCAATGAAGGATGCAAAAACCAAAAAAAAAACAAGAAACAATTCAAAGAATGTCGCAGCCAGGAATCATTTACTGAATCTCGAACGCTTCTGAAACTCCAAACAGCTGAAAGAAACAAAACTCCGAAATCTTAACCTGTGAGTGCTGGCCACAGTAAGTCAGGTATTAACCAAAAACACTCAAGCTCAACAAGTTATTTACTCTCGTGGTTTTGGCAGACTGCATGTTGGCTCGGTCTTTAGAACCTGTCTTCAAAAAAGCCACGAAAAAAAAGAGTAATGCTTCGTCTAACACCCATATTGTTTCACGGGAAGGTCACTAATTGTTTCACGACTGGAGGCTTTTGACTGGTCATGTGTCACAAGCGTCTTTTTTGAGATCGTTGTTGTTTGTTATTTCAACAAACGATCTGAGTGTAAATGTATACGGCATGATTAGTATGTTTAAAATTCGGATGTCTTGTTGACAGCGAGGAACGTTATCAAAAATTACGGAGGGAGCTTCTTCAGATGGGGAGGTTCTGAGGATTGGCAAATGCAATTTAGTGCAGATACGCATATGGTGTCGCACCTTGGAAAGTCTAACCGAGGTAGGAATTATACAGTAAATGGTAAATGTCCTGAGGAGTATTATGGAACAGCAGGACTCAAGAGTACAAGTGCATAGTTCAGTGAAAGCGGTGTCACAGAGCAACAGGGTGATGAAGCATGCTGACCTTCTTCGGTGAAGGCATTGAGTATCGGAGTTGGGATGCTCCATCACAGTTGTATATATCGTTGGTGAGGCTGCACTTGGAGTATTGTGTACAGTTTTGTGAACCCTGTTATAGGAAAGACATAGTTACAGTGGAACGAGTGCAAAGAACATTTACAAGTACGTTGTGAGCGTTAGTAGGTCTGCTGCATTAAGAGAGATTGGCGAGGATAGTACTTTATTCCTGGATGCACATGAATGAGGGTGGACCTTATTGAGGTGCATAAAGTCATGAGAGGCACAGACTACATGAATGCATACCGTCTTATTCCCAGGGCTGTGGATCTGAAAACGCAAGGGCATAGGTTTAAGGTGAACAGAGAAAGATATAACAAGGCCCTCAGGGCAATTTATTAACTTCGAGCGTAGAATGTATCTCGAATGAACTGCTAGAGACAGTGCTTGAGGCAGATGCATTAGCAGCATTTTAAAACAAACATTTTGGATGGGACGGGTTTCGAGGCATATGCAACAAATGCAGTCATCTGGAACTAGCTGAGTGGGCACTGTGTTCAACATGAACGTTGCACCAAAAGACCTGTTTCCATGCTGCATTGCTCTATACCTCGACTCTACTGCCGTACGTAAACGCCACTTACAACTCTCTTGCATCGCTTTCAATTCTTCCTTCTTCCAAACCCCGAGAATATTGAGCTGTCAGTCCAGTCTCTCCCTCAGCCATGTTTTCTTTTCAGCAGCTATGGTGTCCTGGCTCCATTTCCCATCGAAGTCCTGAGCTTATCCACCTTGCTTGACAGACTTCTTTCATTGAAATTCATGCAGTTTAGTTGATAAGTCTTCCATAGTTGCCTTGCCTTTTCGAATTAATTTTTTAACCGATTGCATATAGCACAATAAAACTATTTTGCTTCAGCACATGTCTTCATTGGAATGTCTTTATATCTGGCGTGTTTATTATTTATTATACCCGCCGTTCTCAAGTCCCCTTCTTCGCATTTCATCTACATGTGTTGAACGCAAAGGATCAAGGTTCTATTTATGATTTGAAACGCATAAAAATCATCATTTCTTTTGTACTTTACCACTAATATCGGCGTCCCTCTTCTCTCTTCGACACATCCTGATCCTGAATGGTGTTTCATTCTGGAGAGGGAGCCTGGTACCACACAATCAAAGCAACATCAGGCTATTGTCCAAGATTCAGTTAACTGGAACTAAACACGCAGTATCATCTGTAAGGTATCTCATGTGTACGACTGGAACTGGTTCAATATCAACCTGAATCCGTGCCTGGAACCGTCATATCTATTATGCAGGGTGAGTCTCCAAACCTGAGGAAGAACTGGACTCTGATACCCTGTCAATTCGTATCTCATCATTTACTTTATTTTGTTTATGTTCTTTCACTGAACTTGCCAGGCAGCATTGCTTGGCCAAACCGGTGTTACTGCAGAGACGTTACAGCGGCTCTATGGCTGTCAACATGGGGTCAGATACTGTACAACGCAAGCAAGGATCGCCTTCTCTCTCCCTAAGTTGCGTTAGCGAACTAAATAGTCTTGCTCCGCAAAATTGTTTCAGAGTCATTATTAGATTCCTAACTTAGGAATTTTCTTGAAATTCAATTTCTACCATTTTCCATGTGGGATTTAATCCGTGGTAAGAGTATGAGGTTGAGTCTCCTGATAAGTAGTTCAATGGTAATGCCTCAAAGACATCAGAACCTTTGGATCCTTCCGTTGTGTTATCTAAGTGGCGAGTCAAACGTCCATCTATATAAAGTATGAGATGGTCAGTGCCAGGTCCTATTTTATAAAGAACAACAATCAGGCTGGATTTGGAAATACACTTTTGAAACGTTAAGCTTTGCAGATCAACACCAGCAGATGACGACTCGAATGTGCTGTCAAACTTTTGCTGTTGCTTTCTTTGCACAATAATTTCCAATATATCTTCTGTTCATTCACCCTCATAGGTAATTTACTGGCGCTTGTCATCTCTGCTGTGGAACATGTGGCCTCTCTTCCTGTACCACTCGTTATCTGGTTGCCATGCCAGCGATGGATCTGCTGTCCACTATAACTAACGCCATTATTAAGCAGATTATATCTTCCTATATTGTCGAAGACATCTTCCTGGATATCACTCCTGTGTGCAGTTCCTTGTCTGCTCTGCGGTATGCAATCATAGATTCTTCTGTCTGGTTCACATTTGTCTTCTCCTTTGATCGGTTTGTGGGCATTTGTTGCCCAAAACTAAAAAACAATTATTTCACAGGGAAAATGGCGGCTGTGGTTCTATCAACAATCTGCCTTCTGTTCAGATTAAAAAATATCGCCATCTACTTTATATATGAACCTTGGTATATAATTGACAATGTGCCCTTCAATTGTAGGTTTAAGATAAGCTATTGGACTGAGCCAACATGGAGTGGGTTCGATCTGTTTAACAAAGTTTTAAATCCATTCCTCCCGATTATATTAATTATGTTTTTAAATGCTCTGCCTGTCAGACATATTTTAGTGGCCAGTCGAGTACGTCGGGCACTGAAGGGCCAGAAAAGACGTCAGAATCTCAGTGACCCAGAAATGGAGAGTAGGAGGAAATATTACTGTTCACTATTTCTGGATGGTTCATACTTCTGTGGTCGTGTTATGTTATAAATGTCTTACGTTATACCATTAGACGACAATACATTACTGAATCTGTGAAAATATTTAGGGACTTTGCAACTTATTTTCGGAATGTGAGTTCCTGCACAAATGCATTTGTATATTTGGTGACTCTATCCAAGTTCAGGCAGATCATCAGGAATGCATTAAAATTTCTAATTATGCCCAATTTCTCTACTAATGAGAAAATAAAATTACTGAGAGCAGCCTCCGAACTGAGGTTTGAAGGGCTCCAGGACCATGAATAAAATAATTATCCCTGACTGTAATTGGAATAATTAAAAAATGCAAAAATGTGAAAGAAAAGGTGACCGTCCGCCTGGATGTAACAGTTCGGAAGGTAGTCAGATGGCGTCCTTCACTGTCGATTTTGAAACAGCAGGCTCATCGGTCTTCCAATCATTGCATTTTAATCCTCCATCATCTCAACATAAATATCTTCCTGCAGTAATAATATTTCATTAGAGTCAATGACATAGCGCTAATATTACAGGAATAATAGTCCCGAATTGACCCATGCCATTAAAAAAATGAATGAAAAAACGTTTCTGTAATGGAAAGGTACTTAAATAGCATTCTTGTCATCATATTCATTAAACCAAAACAAAACTATAAAAGGAAAATGTTTCATTTTGCAAATGCCCTTCAGGGAAAGGTATCTGCTCTGCTTTCGTGGACTGGATGGCATGTGCCCCAAAGTCACAGCGATGTTGTGAACCTTGACTACTATGTGTCGTGCAACAATTAGAGTTTGACAATAAATGATGGGAAATTAGAGGAAATAGCAATGCTATCGATTGTGAAAGTCCTTTTGCGTGGATTGATGAAAATAACAAGAAAACCTTTTTTACCTGTATAGACGCTGTTTTTAGCATCTGATATTTGCATTCATTCAACAGATATTGTTTTACCCAAATTTCTTCTGACCAAACATTGACTTCACTCTCGCCGAAATATAACTTCACTTCAGTTCCCTCCTATTATTTGGTCTGCTGCTAGATTCTGTTCTCCCTTGCACTGTTTGGACAGTGAACTCACCACAACCTGACCTCTTCCCATCACCCTCCTACTGATGACTAATGAACTTGTTTACCATCATGCTACCTTACAGTAATTCTACAGACCTTCATCGTTCACGTCCACATGACTTGCCTTATATTTGTCCACTTTCCTGCTATCTCATAGCATGTGGCGACGAATCTGCTTTCTATGCAAATTAACCAACGTAAAAATGAGAAGAAGCTGTTTTATTATTTATATAATCAGTCAATAATCCAACAATTAAGTAATGCAGTGTGCCGAGGGTGGCACGGTGGCTCAGTGGTTAGCACCGGTGCCTCACAGCACCCCGGTCCCAACTTCGATTCTAGCCTCGGTTGACTTTCTGTGTGGAGTTTTTCCACATTCTCCCCTTATCTGCGTGGGTTTCCTCCGGGTGCTCCAGTTTCATCCCACAATCCCAAGATGTGCAGGTCAGGGGAATTGGCCATGTTAACGTGACCATAGTGCTCGGTGCATAAGTCAGAAGGAAATGGGTCTGGGTGAGTTACTCTTTGGAGGGTCGGTGTGGACTTGTTGGGCTGAAGGGCCTATTTCCACACTGTAGGGAAACTAGTTTCAATCTAGCTGTCTGGGTTTCCTAAAATTCATTCTATGCTTCACTCTTGTTTCCAAAACTTAAATCTTTCATCTGATTACAAAAGCAAGCATTAGACAGTGCATCCATCCCACCACATGCATTCTCTTTTGTCCTGTCATTCTGATCGAAATATCTGTTGTCCTGCATGAATATTGCCAGAGTCTTACCAGAACAAAGAGCTGCTCTAGCATTTAAGTTAGATAACTAATGTTAATTTAACCTGAGGGCCTTTAGCGATGAGGAGAAATCAGCAACTTCTTTATTAAATTCATCCAAAGTGGGATTTGCAACGCACACTGTTAAATTTACACTACTTTGCAAACCAGCTGTCCAGTCAACAGACCTAACATAATCTACAACAGCCTGCTCTTTATGAGGAATACCAGATTAATTGAATCGTGTTCATTATTCAGTTGCAATAGCATCTGGTTGGTCTCGTCAACGTGCTATGCCTTGGGGCATCCTTTACTGCAGCGTATGAAATGGACAATGTTCCTCGAGTCACATGAGTTCCTGCCACGCATATGGTGGGTGCTTGTGTAATGGTGGCATCCATGTGGACATTCAAAGACATCTGGCAGTGCTTGCCATGACAGGGTTGTAGAGTGTTGTAGTCGATTTTGCCTTGAAGGCTGTGCATTTTGCTGCAAACAAGTGTATCATTTCAGCAGTTCCATCAAGTTGACAAGTGGATGTGTAGGGAAGATCTTGGCGACGCGCTGATCGTCATCGATAATGAGTTGCATGCTGCGAAAAACAAAGCACAGTTTCTCTGCTCCTGGGAAGTACTGGACGACGGGTACTGGAAGAGTACCCTATTGGTTGCATCCCACGTCTGCCTCCTGAGGAGGTCATTACGTTTTCTCAATGTGGCTTGTTGGAACAGGTGATCGATGACATGAGCATTGTACCCTGTCCTTATGAGGGCGCCCTTGATCGCCTTCAGAAATCCATCATTTCCTCCTCATCTAAATACATGCTGTCTGAGCTGAGATGTCACCTGTTTCTCATAAAACCTTAAGTTTTCTCGAGAATGTCACGGAAAAAGAGTTATGGGATTTACATCTTAATGAACCAAACCTGCAACCCATTCTAAACGATGTAAGACTTTGCTGCAATCTCGGTCTATTCGATGTTTTATTTCAGTTGCAGGACACTGTGATCTTTGGTATAAATTCTGTATCATATGATCCTCTTCCAAAGGTACCAGATGAAATAGCAGCAGTCCAGTGAATGCATCTCTGAAGCAGTGTTCATCATCCTTCAGCACTGAGAGTTAGTGAGATTGGAAAAATCCAATCAAGTAGTTCAATTCGAAAATTAACTAAAGTTAAATTTTGTCACCCTCATTTCAACAATTGACATGCTAACAAAATCGGGAGCTTTTTGTTGCTTGCTCTTCACAATTCCTAATCAGTTTGCAAGAAGATATTAACATGGATGTGGATCTGTCGTGCAATTGATGAGTTTTGATTGACCTGATCACATTTTGTTTTATCTATTGCATTCCAATTCCAACCCTGGTGTTCTTCCTCACTCGAAATTATTCTGACCAATAATTTCCTGACTCCGTCCACATTGATCTCTTGCAGTTTATCTGTTAGCCATTGCTATCCCGCCCCGACGGAAAATAAGGCCTTTTCACTTCCAGCACATCTGAGCTGATGGCCATGGCAGCGGCGGATCTAATGGCCATTATCACTGTGATCATATTGAGACAGTTCAAACATTTTTATTACCCATCATGAATTCTGGACATCACTCCCATATGTAGCATTATATATTTTTACAGCTCGTGAAGCAACAGTCTGTTCCATCTCGTTGACCGATAATTTTACCATTGATTGATTTATGGCGATTGGTTGCCAGAAGCTAACGACTGCCAGAGTAATGTTCTGGCAACTGCAGCTCTGTTTTTCTCAACAACCTGCGTTCTCCTGTTTTGACGGAATATTGCCTTCTACTTTATGTACAAACCTGGAAAGATTGTTAATAAAGTATCATTGTTCTGTTACATAAACGGAAGCTTTTAAATTGATCCTGGACTTTTGGTCTTTGAATGATTTTACCACCAATTCTAGCCTCTGCTGCAACTATATTCCTGAATAATCTTACGGTAGGGCATATTTTATTGGCTAGTCAGGTTCACAAGGGACTAAATGAGCAGGGCAAGAGCGGGTGTCACAGAGAAACAGAGGTGGAGAGCAGAACCAAATCTGTAGTTTTACTCTTCACCACGTCTGGCAGCTTCATGCTATTGTGGCTGGCTGATGTTATAGAAAATAGAACATTGCAGCGCACTGCAGGCGGGCCTCGATGTTGGAACGGACTTTGGAAACTAATTGAAACCTATCAATCCGACCCTATATAATTTTCATTCATATGTTTATCCAATGACCACAGAAATGCCCTGCTGTTGCAGGCAGTGCGTTCCATGCCCGACTACTCTCTGAATAAAGGAACGATCTCTGACATCTGACATGCATCTCTCATCCCTGAATTTATAGCTACACCCCCTCGTGTTAGCCATCATTATTTGAGGGAAATAGCTCCCACCGCTCATCGTATCTAACCAATTGATGTCTCAGTTACGTCATCTCTCAACCTTCTTCTCTCTAATGAAAATAGCCTCAAGCCCTTCAGTGTTTCCTCATAAGGCCTTCCATCCATACCAGGCAAGATTCCAGTAAATCTCCTCTGAACGCTCCCCAAAGTTTCCACATCCTTCCGATTATGCGGTGGCCATTATGTGTGCAATACCCCAAGTGCGGCCTCACCAGAGTTTTGTACAGCTGCAGCGTGATCTCATGGCTCTGAAACGCAATCCCTCTACCACACCATATGCCTTCTTAAAAGTCCTATCAACCTGGGTGGATACTTTCAGGGACCTATATATATGAAAATCGAGCACTCTTTTTCTTCTAACACTGAGAATGTTATTTTAGCCCCGTATTGTTTACTTCTTCGACTCCTTCCAAATATATATTCACAAGTGTTGATTTCAATGATAACGTTTTGTTCTTGTATATACAGGAATAGTCAATTGGATGCTGCGGAATTTAAATTGCTGGACAAATACATTTATTTCTGGAATGACTCCATCCAAGTTCAGAGAACATGTCAAAAGAGGGGTGAAAAATCCACTGACAGCAAATATTCTATTAATTTATAAAGACATTATATTTTCAAGCGTCAACTGCCTGGCCTTGAGTTGCCAGTCATTCAATCATCCGAAATCTGGACAGGCTGTCGATCTGTTAATGCGTCCAGAAAAAAGAAGGAGGAAGCAACGCCGGAATGAAGGAATGGGAGTGCTGAGAGAGACATGTGGCTGGTGAGCAGCGGCAATAGCAGCTACAGGAACGTCCACTCAATCAATGTGACACAAGGAATATTACAGCTGCCCAAAAGAAGGAGATGATGCTTTGTTTTCGCTGGCTTTGTAGATACACCATTTATGATTATTGCCAACTCTGAAGGAAATAGATACTGCGTTGGGGAGAGGGTATTGGTGAATTAGTGATTGATTTCTGGAAACATGAGGTACAAGCGATAGATTCATAAATCTCAGTGGACAAAGCAATCGGGACAGAGGAACAACCCAGCATCTGTTGCACATCAACCTGGATGAAGAGGGATGAACTGTTTCTTGTCCTCTTGAGGTGTGGAGATACCCTCCAAGCTAGGTAATAACTGCAATTATTTCAATTCCTGCTTTGCTCAGTGCTGGGCAATTCCAAGCCCCGATAACAAATGGGTTATGTGATTTTAAACATACAAATGAGGTGTCTGTTCACTGAAATATAGACATAGGAGATTTGAGATTTTGATTTAAATGTTGATCAGATTAGTTTCCTTAAGGAGAAAGGATAAATTCTTTTTCATCATATTGGACAAAGTATTGAGAAATCCTAAAATACTTTCCAAATTAGAAATGCATCATGCATTTAATGATACTATTACATTGTTTTTTCAAATCATGAGAAAAGACATTTTTGTCTTTTATTTAAAAGCTTACTCTTGATTCAACTGACTCTGTAAAGTTATTTGCAGTGAAGTGTGAGTGCTTCTCCCAAAAAAAGAGAGCAGCCACAAAACTGGAATCTCAGCTTCCAATAATTCAAAATGTTCTGACCGAACACTATAAGTTATAGTTATAAATAAGTTAAACGACAATGGCATCTGTACTGAGACAGGTCAGGGCTGTATCATTTGGTGGGGGTTCATCTGAACTATATAAAAAAAAAGTGGGCGGCAATAGTGGCACAGCACTATTGCCTCACAGCGCCAGAGACCCGGGTTCAATTCCCACGTCAGGCAACTGACTGTGTGGAGTTTGCACAATCTCCCCGTGTCTGCGCGGGTTTTCTCCGGGTGCTACAATTTCCTCCCACAGTCCAAAAATGTGCAGGTCAGGTGAATTGGCCATACTAAATTGCACGTTGTTTTAGGTGCAGGGTTAAATGTAGGGGAATGGGTCTGGGTGGATTGTGCGTCGGCGAGTCGGTGTGGACTTGTTGGGCCGAAGGGCCTGTTTCCACACTGGAAGTAATCTAATCTAACATCCTAGTTCTGTAAATTGAACAAAGTAATTTTCTAATAATGAAGAAAAAAGAAACTGCCAATAGTGGAAGTCTGCCGTTAACAAAATCGAGATACTGCTGGACTTCAGCAAGACTAGCGACTTCTCTGAAGGGTTTTCAGATCTATGAGACATAAACCATCAACTCTATTGTCAACATGTGCTGCCAGACTGCCTTAGTTTATTCATAAAGACCTGTTTGTATTCTGTTAATGGCGGTAATTTTTCTCTGCTGTACTCTAAACTCCTTTCTGAATGAATAACCATATTTCTCGTCTGGAATTATTCTGATCAATTGGAAATTGCATTTACTCAATGAACAACCAAACAAGACAGCGTGTTTTTTTTGTTTCTGAAGGGGAAACAAGCCTCAGTGATTACATGCTCATCATACATCAGCACCAGATGAATCATCTTATTTGAGACAACGCTGACATACAGTGTATTCGTTTAAAGGTTACGGGAGTTTTGAACTCATTTACAAATTTTAGCAAGCTGATGTGGCATTTTAAGAAAAAACAAACTCAATTGATATTGAAAGAGAGAAAATAAAGGAGAGAGAGATCCTTTTGAAAAACTGCCCATGTCGAAACCTTCTGTACATTTAATCAGTAAGCAAGTAACCATCATCAAAATGACACAAATGATTAAATTACTAAAAAAAAAACAGCCTCCTCTCTTCCGTATCAATACTGACATTTTCCCATATCATCTGGAAATGCATACTCGAATTCAATCATTCAGAATGCGGTTACTAATTTAGATTGGCTGTTTGATGCGTGGAATTCCATGAGAAGCATTGTCTTCCAAAGCAACATTTGGAGGACTGACACCACGATGGCCCTATTATCCTTGGCCACGATCAATTCTGTTTTCGCAACGCTGACAGGTTTGGCTCTGGCCTCTAACCACCAAACATTAGAACAGTTACGTAATCCAAAGCCATCTCCAAGCCAGATATATGGAAGAACAGAAACGAGTGGCAAACTTTCCAGCGGAATGATTGAAATCAATCCTTTTAATTTTCCTCCTCAGCATTTGTTGCAAATATTTGCTGGGCCATACACAAAATCTGCTGAGCAACTCTTCCAACAACTCTCTCAAAGATTTTCCATCATCTTTCTAGACTGGTTATGTTCGCACTTCGGACTTTAGATCTTACACATTGATTGTGGGATGGCTCAGCTCTGTGGACCACCTGTCACTTCCGCTGTCTAGCATTCACGTAATCCTGCTTAGGACCGTCACCAGCTTGATACCTTATTCACAACTATGTTTGCTTTTGTTCCGAGCATGTGCTCCAAAAAAACTCTCAATTTAACCAAGGCTGATCCCCTGGCTTACTGATAATATTTGTGTGGTTGATGTGCTGAGCTGTGTTTTGAGATTGGTGACTGGACTGGAATACAATTGTGCTCGTTTTAAGGTCAATAGCGCCTTCTGGATGCGCAGACCTGAGTTGCCAATTCTGTTTGAAGTGTGTTCCATTTAGCACTGTGATCATGGCAGACAATACAATATGGAGAGAATGAAAAATAGAATGATTAATATCCTCACACCAATGTGTCACATTAACTTCTGTCTATCATGCCATATCTGTAGCCCTAACATACATCTGTATGTTTGTCTCCTTTTGCTGTCTCTTGCTGCAATTTTCTTGCCTTCTTATTCATGCTGCATCAGTTTATATATCTTTCCAATTGCGTGTGTCATTTCAATGTATTTTGATATTCCTCATAGGTGGTAAGAATCGCCCCTCAAAAGGTGACGACGAGCTGCTGGTTTAACTCTCTGCAGTTCATGTAGTTTTCATAAACCAACGATCGAATTTGACAGAGATGCAAGTTCTTCAGTACAAATAATTCTGCACTGCCATTGCCAGCACTAATGGCTTACTGAAGTCACTGAAATTGCATTTTAGCAATTGCCTGACTCTGTCATATGCAAGATTTTTACAATGAAGGCAGAGCCAGCAAGAATGGTCTTCCGTTTCTGACTACGTTCCATTCGTTTGAAACATGTCATGATTCTGCTCTGGAATTGTGTCAAACATAATTTTAAAGAGGATTTGAGCAGACATATCGTGGTCATATGTTTTGCTACATCTACTTACCTACCTACCTATTCATTTATCTATCTATCTATCTATCTATCTATCTATCTATCTATCTATCTATCTATCTATCTATCTATCTATCTATCTATCTATCTATCGATCTATCTATCTATCTATCGATCTATCTATCTATCTATCTATCGATCTATCTATCTTTCTATCTATCTATCTATCTATCTATCTATCTATCTATCTATCTATCTATCTATCTATCTATCTATCTATCGATCGATCTATCTATCTATCGATCTATCTATCTTTCTATCTATCTATCTATCTATCTATCTATCTATCTATCTATCTATCTATCTATCTATCTATCTATCTATCTATCTATCTATCTATCTATCTATCTATCTATCTATCTATCTATTCATTCTTAAATCCAAAGAGTTCATATTCAGTTTAAGATATCAACTGTTTGCTGAATTATATAATTTATTTAAAGTGCAGTCACAGCTTGCAGAACAGAATAGGAAAGAAATGGACTGTTTGTAAATAGATACCTTAAAGAATTGGCTGCTAAATGTATTCGGCAGTTTTGGTTGCTGTTCTGGCCGCAATTAAAATTCAATCAATTAATTTTAATTATTCCCGAAATGATAAAATCCAATTGAGTATGATTTTGCTGTATTGACAACACTGGACCAATGAGAGGGAATGATGTTGGAGGCATAAGTAAAGCGGGTGTTTTGAAAACTTGTTCGACCTTCTGCCGTACACCGTACATCTAATATGAAAAGCTCTGAAAGGAATCAGACTGCACTATCTATCAACGGGTACCTTTACCCGTAAAAAAAAATGTAATCACAACAAGAAATAAGACGAACGGTGGAGACGACAGCAGAGTCGGGAACAAAGGGACGGAAGGTCGAAGGGAGATGAGAAGACCTCCCGCATGAACTCTGAGAAATTAAGTTTATGTAATCTTTAGTAATTGTGTTATTGGAGCTGCAATGTTATCGAGTTGGAGTCAGAGAGTGATTAGCTAAGAAAAGCAGGCTTTGGAATTATTCATAGTTTTTGTTAAATGTTCATTGTTACTGTTAGGAAAATAAATTGTTATTTTTCTTTTAAAACTGGAAATTTTGAGTTCCGTTTCACTCATGCACACATTTTAACAGATAACAAGGTGACGTGAGCTCTTCTGGTCGTTTGGTTTTATTTATGGAGATGTTCGTCCTCTGTGTCAGAACTATTTGAGCTCATCATTGCGGATGTGGACAGGTTTGAACAGATAAAGTCTGGAATTTGTACAAGGTTCGACACGTTTCGACAGATGTGGACGGATTATGACAGATTTGAGGTGTGAAAGGTCCCAGTAAATTTAAACACACTTTTCGATTAATGTCCTAGAACTTCAAATATAATTTAGGTGAGAAAAATTTGTTTACTTTCGGATTCTTCTAGTTGGTTAGATTAAACGTGAGAGAAATGGCGCTTTCAGTTACTTAATGTTATGTGTGGTTTGAAGAAATGACTGAGGGAGTTTTGTACATGGTGAGCAAGGAAAAGCTGCTGCAATTAGCAGACAAGCTGGAGCTGGACTTGCATGTGCCCCCGAAAACGATAAGGATATTACCGAAACAACTCAACATTTACATCTGCTGGAAAGGACATTGGAATCTTTAGAAATGGCTAAAATTCAAGAGCAGGTGAATCAGCTTGCGTTAGGGAAAAGAGAATCTTTGCAAAGCAAAGACTCAGAGAGCGAAAAGATAAGAAATGGGAAAGAATGTCCATGTTAGAAGATAAAGAAAGGGAGGGAAAATTCGGCAAAAAGGGAGACAAGAGAGGAAGAATGAGAACGAATTTGAACTTCAGAAGTCGCAAGTTGAACACGAAAATCAACTGAAAAGGATGAAATTCGAAGTGAGCCTTCGAGAGATTTAGAGTGATGATGAGCAAACCCATCATATCCAAATCACACACACATGCACACATATAAAAGTATATGTGCATATTATACATATATCCCCCTTCCTCTGACCCCTTCTGTCTCCCCCACTCTGTCCCGCTGTCTCTGACCCCGTCTACCTGCCCCTCTATTCGTCCCCCTCTCTCTGGCACCCTCTATCTCCCTCACTCTCTGTGTCCCATTCTCTGTCGCCCTCTCTCTTCCACCCTCTCCCTCCCACCTGCCTCTCTCTCCCCACCCCCTCTGTCCTCCTCTCTCTCTATCCCCCTCTCTCTCTGCCCCCCTCTCTTGGTCCCCTCTCTCTGTCCCCCTCTCTCTCCCACCCGCCCTTCTCTGCCCCTTATTCTCCCACCCCCTCTCTCCCAACCGCCTCTCTCTGTCCTTCCCTCACTCTGTCCCCCTCTCTCTGTTCCCCCCTCTCTGAGTCACTCTATCTCCCCCTCTCTCTGTCCCGCCCCTCTCTCTGTGCCTCCGCTCTCTGTCCCCACTCTCTCTGTTCACCCTCTCTCTGTCCCAATAGACAATAGACAATAGACAATAGATGCAGGAGTAGGCCATTCTGCCCTTCGAGCCTGCACCGCCATTCAATATGATCATGGCTGATCATTCCTAATTAGTATCCTGTTCCAGCCTTATCTCCATACCCCTTGACTCCACTATCTTTAAGAGCTCTATCCAATTCTTTCTTAAAAGAATCCAGAGACTGGGCCTCCACTGCCCTCTGGGGCAGAGCATTCCACACAGCCACCACTCTCTGGGTGAAGTAGTTTCTCCTCATCTCTGTCCTAAATGGTCTACCCCGTATTTTTAAGTTGTGTCCTCTGGTTCGGCACTCCCCCATCAACGGAAATATGTTCCCTCCTGCCAGAGTGTCCAGTCCTTTCATAAGCCTATACATTTCAATCAGATCCCCTCTCAGTCTTCTAAACTCAAGGGTATACAAGCCCAGTCGCTTCAGTCTTTCCGTGTAAGGCAATCCTGCCATTCCAGGAATTGACCTCGTGAACCTACGCTGCACTCCCTCAATAGCCAGAATGTCTTTCCTCAAATTTGGAGACCAGAACTGTACACAGTACTCCAGGTGTGGTCTCACCAGGGCCCTGTACAGCTGCAGAAGCACCTCTTTGCTTCTATACTCAATCCCTCTTGTTATGAAGGCCAGCATGCTATTAGCCTTCTTCACGACCTGCTGTACCTGCATGCTTGCCTTCATTGACTGGTGGACAAGAACACCCAGATCTCTCTGAACAGCCCCTTTACCTAATTTGATACCATTGAGGTAGTAATCTGCCTTCCTGTTCTTGCCACCAAAGTGGATAACCAGACATTTATCCACATTAAACTGCATCTGCCATGCATCTGCCCACTCACCTAACTTGTCCAGGTCACCCTGTAATCCCCTAACATCCTCATCACATTTCACCCTACCACCTAGCTTTGTGTCATCAGCAAATTTGCTAATGTTATTGCTGATACCATCTTCTATATCATTTACATATATTGTAAAAAGCTGCGGTCCCAGCACGGATCCCTGCGGTACCCCACTGGTCACTGCCTGCCATTTCGAAATGGAGCCGTTAATCACTACCCTTTGTTTCCTATTAGCCAACCAATTCTCTATCCAATCTAGTACTTTGCCCCCAATCCCGTGCGCCCTAATTTTACTCACTAACCTCTTGTGTGGGACTTTATCAAAAGCTTTCTGAAAGTCCAGGTACACTACATCCACTGGATCTCCCTCGTCCATCTTCCGAGTTACATCCTCAAAAAATTCAAGAAGATTAGTCAAGCATGATTTCCCCTTCATAAATCCATGCTGACTCTGTCCTATCCTGTTACTATTATCCAGATGTGCCGTAATTTCATCCTTTATAATAGACTCCAGCATCTTTCCCACCACTGAGGTCAGACTAACTGGTCTATAATTTCCTGCTTTCTCCCGCACACCCTTCTTAAAAAGTGGCACAACATTAGCCGCCCTCCAATCCTCAGGAACCAACCCCGATTCTATTGAACTCTGGAAAATAATCACCAGCGCATCCACGATTTCCCGAGCCACCTCCTTCAGTACCCTGGGATGCAGGCCATCAGGTCCCGGAGACTTATCAACCTTCAGACCTAACAGTCTCTCCAACACCAAATCCTGGCAAATAGAAATTCCCTTAAGTTCAGGTCCTTCAGCCACTGTTACCTCAGGGAGATTGCTTGTGTCTTCCCCAGTGAACACAGATCTGAAGTACCCATTTAATTCCTCTGCCATTTCTTCGTTCCCAGTAATATATTCCCCTGCTTCTGTCTTCAAGGGCCCAATTTTTGTCCTAACCATTTTTTTGCCTTGGACATACCTAAAAAAGCTTTTACTATCCTCCTTTATATTCTTGGCCAGTTTACCTTCGTACCTCATTTTTTCTCTGCGTATTTCCTTCTTACTAATCCTCTGTTGTTCTTTAAAAGCTTCCCAGTCCTCCGTTTTCCCGCTTATCTTCGCTAAGTTATACTTTTTCTCTTTTAACCTTATATGTTTCTTTACTTCCCTTGTCAGCCACGGCCGCCCATGTCTCCTCCTGGGATCTTTCTTCCTTTTAGGAATGAACTGATCCTGCATCTTCTGCATTATACACAGAAATATCTGCCATTGTTCCTCCACGGTCTTCCCTGTTAAGGTATTAAACCATTGAACTTTGGCCAGTTGCTCCCTCATAGCTCCATATTTCCCTTTATTCAACTGAAATATTGTCACTTCAGATTGTACCCACTCCCTCTCAAATTGCAGATTGAAGCTTATTGTATTATGGTCCCCTCTCTCTGTCCCCCCTCTCTCTGTTCCTGTCTCTCTGGCCCCACTCTCTCTGTCCCCCCTCTCTCTGTCCCCTCACTCCCTATTTCCCCCCTCCCTATTTCCCCCTCTGTCTGTCCCGTTTCTCTGCCCCCCCCTCTGTCCCCCCTCTCTCTGTTCCCCTCTCTCTGTCCCTCCTTTCGCTGGCACCCTCTCTCTCTGTCCCCCCCTCACTGTCCCCTCTCGTTATCGCTCTCTCACTTTACCCTCTCTCTGTCACCGTCGCTCTGTCCCCCCCCATTCTGTACCCCTCCTTCTCTCTCCCCCGCTCTCTATCTCTCCTCTCTCTGTCCCTCACTCTCTGACCCGCTCTGTCACCGTCTCTCTGTCCCCCTCCCTCTGTCCCTCTCTCTCTGACCCCCCACTCTCTGTCCCTCCTCTCTCTGTCACCCTCTCTCTGCCCCATCTCTGTCACCGTCTGTCTGTTCCACCCTCTCTCTGTCCCTCTCTCTCTGCCCGCTCTCCCTCTGTCCCGCTCTCTCTTTCACCCTGTCTCTGCTCCCCCTCTCTCTGCCCCCCACCCCCTCTCTCTGACCCATCTCTCTGCCACCCTCTTTTTGCCCCCTCTCTGTCACCGTCTCTCTGTCCCCCTCCCTCTGTCCCCTTCTCTCTCTGTCTCCCCTCTCTCTGTCACCCTCTCTCTGTCCCCCTCCCTCTGCTCCCCCTCTCTCTGCCCCCTCTCTGTCACCGACTCTCTGTCCTCCACTCTCTCTCTGTCCCCCTCTCTCTTTCTGTGACCCCCTTTCCCTGTTCCAGGTCCCTCTGTCCCCCCACTCTCTGTCCCACCTCTCTCTCTCTGTCCCCACTCTCTCTGTCCCCACTCTTTCTGTCGCCCTCTCCCTGCCCGCTCTCTGTCACCGTCTCTCTGTCCGTGCTCCTTCTGTCACCCTCTCTCTGTCCCCCCTCTCTCTGTCCCCCTCTCTCTGCCCCATTTCTGTCACCGTTTCTCTGTCCCCCCTCCCTCTGACCCCTCTGTCTCTCCCGTCTCAATCTGTCCACCCTCTCGGTACCCCTCTCTCAGTCCCCACCTCTCTCTACCCCCCTCTTTCTGTCACCCCTCTCTCTGAGCCCTCTCTCTCCCCCGCTCTCTGTCTCCCCTCTCTCTGCCCCCTCTCTGTCACCGTCTCTCTGTCCCACTCACTCTCTCTTTCCCCCTCTCTCTGTCCATCTCTCTCTGCCCCCACTCTCTCTGTCACCCACTCTCTGAACCGCTCTCTGTCCCCCCCTCTCTCTCCCCCTCTCCCACTCTGTACCCCTCTCTCTTTCCCCCAGTCTCTGTCCCCCTCCCTCTGACCTCCTCTATCTCCCTCTCTCTCTGACCCGCTATCTTTGACCCCCTCTCCCGCCCCCACCTTCCGTTCCCCTCTCTCTGACCCCCCTCTATCTACCTCAATCTCTGTGCCCCTCTCTCTGTCCCCCTCTCTCTGATCCCTCTCTCTGTCCCCTCTCTCTCTGCCACCTCTCTCTGTCCCGGTCTCTCAGTCCCCCTCTCTCTCTGCCCCCCTCTCTCTGTCCCCCGTCTCTCTGTCACCCCACTCTCACTGTCCATCTCTCTCTGCCCCTCTCTCTACCCCGCTCTCTGTCCCCCTCTCTCTGTTGTGTTCTCTCTGTTCCCATCTCTAAATCTGTCCCCCCTCTCTGTCCCCCTCTGTCCCCCTCTCTCTCTGCCCCCTCTCTCTGACCCCCTCTCTCTGTCGTCCTCTCTCTGCCCTCTCTGTCTCTGTCCCCTCTCTCTGTCCCCCTCTCACTCTGTCAGCCTCTCTCTGACTCCCTCTATCTCCCCCATTCTCTGTACTCCTCTCTGTACCCCTCTCTCCGTCGCCCTCTCTCTGCCCCCGCTCACTCTGTCCTCTCTCTCTCTGGCCCCCTCTCTCTGAACCCCTCTATCTCCCCCATTCTCTGAACACCTCTCTCTCCCCTACCCGCCCCTCTCTCTCTACCCCGCTCTCGGCCCCCTTCTCTCTGCCCATATCTGTCCCCTCTCTCTCTCTGTCCCCTCTCTCTGTCCATCTCTCTCTGTCCCCCTCTCTCTATCGCCCTCTGTCTCTCCCCATTCTCTGTCACCGTCTCTCTGACCCCTACCTCTCTGGCCACCCTCTCTCAGTCCGCCCTCCCTAAGTCCCCACTCTCTCTGTCCCCCATCTCTGTGTTCCCCCTTTCTCTGCCCCCTCTCCCTCTGTCCCCCTGGCTCTTTCGTACTCTCTCTGCCCCCTCTCTCTCTGGCCCCGCTCTCTGTTCCCCCTCTCTCTCTCGCCCCTCTCTCTGTCCCCCCTCTCTGTGTTCCCCATTTTGTCTGTCTCCTCTTTCTGTCGGCCTCTCTCTGCCCCGCTATCTCTGTCCCCCTCTCTCTCTGTCCCCCTCTCTCTGACACCCTCTATCTGACCCACTCTCTGTCCCGCTCTCTCTGTCGCCCTCTCTCTGACCCTCTCTGTCCCTCTCTGTCCCCCTCTCTCTGTCCCCCTCTCTCTGTCCTCTCTCTCTCGCTGTCCCCCTCTCTCTCTGCCGCCCTCTTTTTGCCCCCTCTCTCTCACCGTATCTCTGTCCCCCTCCCTCTGACCCCCTCTATCTGACCCTCTCTCTGTCCCTCTCTCTCTGTTGCCCTCCCTCTGACCCTGTCGCTGACTCTCTCTGTCCCCCTGTCTCTATCCTCTCTCTCTCTGTCCCCCCACTCTCTGCCCCCTCTCACTGTCCCCCCTCTCTGTCTCTCTCTCTCTGTCTAACTCTCACTGTCCCCCACTCTCTCTGCCCCCTCATTCCGTCCCGCTCTCTCTGACCCCTGCTATCTCACCCTCTCTCTGTCCCCCTCTCTCTGTCGCCTTCTCTCTGCCCCCCCTCTCTCTGACCCCTCTCTCTGACCCCTCTATCTGATCCACTCTCTGTCCCCCTCTCTGCCCCCCCTCTCTCCCGCCCGCGTCCCTCTATCCACCCTTTTTGTCCCCCTCTCTCTGTCCTCCTCTCTGTCTGTCCCACTCTCTCTTCCACCCGCCTCTCTCTCTCTGTCCCCCTCTCTCTGTCCCACTCTCTCTCTCTGCCCACTTAGTCTGTCCTCCTCTCTCTGTCCTCCTCCCTCTGTCCCCTCTCTATTTCCCCCGCTCTCTGCCCCCTCTCTGTCCCCCTCTCTCTGACCCCCTCTCTCACCCCTCTCTCTGTCCCCACTCTCTGTCCTCCTCTCTCTGACCCCCTCTATCTTCCCCCTCTCTCTGCCTCTCTATCTGTCGCCTTCTCTCTGCCCCCTGCCCCTCCCACCCGCCTCTCTCTTTCCCCCTCTCTCTGTCCCACCCTCTCTTTGACACCTCTCTCTGCCCCCGTCTCTTTCTGACTCCCCACTCTGTCCCCTTTTCTCTGCCCCATCTCTCTCTGCCCCCCTCTCTCTGTGTTCCCTCTCTCTCTGACCTCCTCTATCTCCCACACTCTCTGTGCCCCTCTTTCTGTCCCCCTCTCTCTGACCCCCACTACCTCCCACTCTTTCTTTCCCCCTCTCCCTCCCACCCGCCTCTCTCTTTCCCCCTCTCTCTGTCCCACCCTCTCTTTGCCACCTCTCTCTGCCCCCTCTCTTCCTGACCCCCCCACTCTGTCCCCCTCTCTCTCTCCCTCTCTCTCTGTCCCCCTCTCTCTGTCGCTCTCTGTCTTCGACCTCCTCTTTCTGTCCCCTTCTCTCTGACCCCCTCTTCCTCCCGCTCTTTCTGTCCCGCTCTCTCTGAACCCCACTATCTCCCCCAATCACTGTGCCCCTCTCGCTGTCCCCCGTCTTTTTGTTCTCCTCTGTTGCCCACTCTATGACCCTCTCTCCCTGTCCCTCTCTCTCTGTCCCGCTCTCTCTGTCCCTCTCTCTCTGTCGCCCTCTCTCTTCCCCCTCTCTCTCTGTCCCCCTCTCTCTCTGTCCCCCTCTCTCTCTGTACCCCTCTCTGTGTTCCCCCTCTCTCTGTCGTGCTCTCTCTGCCACCTCTCTCTCTGCCCCCCTCTATCTGCCCCACTCTCTGTCACCTCTCTCTCGGTCCCCCTCTCTCTGTCCCTCCTCTCTCTGTCCCCCCTCTCTCAGCCCACCTCTCTCTCTGTCCCTCTCTCTCTCTCTGACCCCCTCTCTCTCTGTCTGCCTCTCTCCCTGTCCCCGTCTCTCTATCCCCTCTCTCTCTGTCCCCTCTCGCTCTGTCCCCCTCTCTCTGCCGACCTCTATCTGACCCCCCTCTGTCTGTCTGCCTCTCTCCCTGTCCCCGTCACTCTGTCCCCCTCTCTCTGTCCCCCACTCTCTGTCCTCACTGTCTGTCACCCTCTCTCTGCCCTCCTTTCTCTGTCCCCTCTCTCTGGCCCGCCAATATCTGTCCACCCTCTCTGTTCCCCCTCTCTCTGGCCCCCTCTCTCTCTCACCCTCTCTCTCTCACCCTCTCTCTGACCCCCTCTCTCTGTCCCCCTCTCTCTGTTCCCCCTCTCTCTGTCCCCCCTCTATTTGTTCCCCTCTCTCTGTCCCCCTCTCTCTGACCCCATCTCTCTGCCCCCTCTCTCTCTTTCCCCTCTCTCTGTCGCCCTCTCTCTGCCCCCTTTCTCGCTGTCCGCCTCTCTCTCTGTCCTCCTACCACTCTGTCCGCCTCTCTCTGACTCCCTCTATCTCCCCCATTCTCTGTCCCCATCTCTGTCCCCGTCTCTGTCCCCTTCTCTCTGTCGCCCTCTCTCTGCGCCCTCTCTCTGTCCTCTTTCTCTGGCCCCCTCTCTCTGAACCCCTCTATCTTCCCCACTCTCTTAACCCCTCTCTCCCCCGCCCGCCCCTCTCTCTACCTCTCTCTCGGCCCCCTTCTCTCTGCCCCTCTCTCTCTCTGTCCCCCTCTCTCTGTCCATCTCTCTCTGTCCATCTCTCTCTGTCGCCTTCTCTCTCTCCCCCCTCCCTGTCATCGTCTCTCTGTCCCCCCCACCTCTCTGGCCACCCTCTCTCAGTCCCCCTCCCTCTGACCCCACTCTTTCTGTCCCCCATCTCTGTGTTCCCCTTTCTGTGCCGCCTCACCCTCTGTCCCCCTGGCTCTTTCATACTCTCTCTGCCCCCTCTCTCTCTGGCCCCCCTCTCTGTCCCCCTCCTCTCTCTCCCCCTCTCTCTGTCTCCCCTCTCTCTGTCCCCCCCCCTCTGTGTTCCCCATTTCTCTGTCCCCCTCTTTCTGTCGGCCTCTCTCTGCCCCCTCTCTGTCACTGTCTCTCAGTCTCCCCTCCCTCTGTCCCCCTCTCTCTGTCCCCCCGCTTTGTACCCCGTCTCTCTGTCGCCCTCTCTCTCCACTGCTCAATGTCCCCCCTCTCTGTCCCTCATCTCTCTGCCCCCACCTCTCTCTGTCCCCCTCTATCTTCCCCACTCTCTGTCCTCTGTCTCCGTCACCCTATCTCTGCACTCCTCTCTCTGTCCCCTCTCTCTGTCCTGCCTCTATCTGGCCATTCTCTCTGTCCCCTCTCTCTCCCCCCCCTCTCTGTCCCGCCTCTATCTCTCCACCCTCTCTGTCCCCCTCTCTCTGTCGCCCTCTCTCTGTCCCTCCTCTCTCTGTCCCCCTTCTCTGTCCCGCCTCTATCTGTCCACACACTCTGTCGCCCTCTCACTGCCCCCTCCCTCTCTGTCCCCCTCTCTCTCTGTACCCCTCTCTCTGTCCCCCCCTCTCTCTGTACCCCTCTCTCTGTACCCCCTCTCTCTGTCCCTCTCTCTCTGTCCCCCTCTCTCTCTGTCCCCCTCTCTCTGTCCCCCTCTCTCTCTGTACCCCACTCTCTCTCTGACCTTCTCTCTCTGTCCCTCACTCTCTGGCCTTCTCTCTCTGTCCACCTCTCTCTGTACCACTCTCTCTGTCGACTTCCCTCTGAACCCTCTATCTGTCCCCCTCTCTGTGACTTCCCTCTCTCTGCCCCCTCTCTCTGTCCCCTCTCTCTGTCGCCCTCTCTCTGTCCCTCTCTCTCTGGCCCTCTCTCTCTGTCCCTCTCTCTCTGTCCACCTCTCTCTGTACCACTCTCTCTGTCGCCCTCCCTCTGAACCCTCTATCTGTCCCCCTCTCTGTGACTCCCCTCTCTCTGCCCCCTCTCTCTGTCCCCTCTCTCTGTCGCCCTCTCTCTGCCCCTTCTCTCTCTGACCCCCCTCTCTCTGTCACCCTCTCTCTGACCCCCTCTCTCACCCCTCTCTCTGTCCCCCACTCTCTGTCCCATCTCTCTCTGACCCCCTCTATTTCCCTCTCTCTGTGCCCCTCTATCTGTCGCCTTCTCTCTGCCCCCCTCTCCCTCCCACCCGCCTCTCTCTTTTACCCTCTCTCTGTCCCACCCTCTCGTTGCCCTCTCTCTCTGCCCCACTCTCTATTCCCCACTCTCTCTGTCCCCCTCTCTTTCTGTCGCATCCACTCTGTCCCCCAGTCTCTGCTCCATCTCTCTCTGCCCCCTCTCTCTGTCCCCCTCTCTCTCTGTTCCCTCTCTCTCTGACCCCCTCTATCTCCCCCACTCTCTGTGCCCCTCACTCTGTCCCCCCTCTCTGATCCTCTCTACCTCCCTCTCTTTCGGTCCCCTCTCTCTGATTATCTCTATCTGCCCCACTCTCTGTCCCCCTCTCTCTGTCGTCCTCTCTCTGACATCCTCTATCTGTCCCGCTCTCTCTGATACCCACTATCTCTCCCACTCACTTTGCCTCTCTCTCTGTCCCCCCTCTTTTTGTCCCCCTCTGTTGCCCTCTCTCTTACCCTCTCTCGCTATCCCCCTCTCTGTACCCCTCTCTCGGCCCCCCCTCTCTCTGTCCTCCTCTCTCTGCCACCTCTCTCTCTGTCCCCTCTCTCTCTGCCTCCCTCTATCTGCCCCAATCTCGGTCACCTCTCTCTCGGTCCCCCTCTCTCTGTCCCTCTCTCTCTGTCGCCCTCTCTCTGCCCCCTCTCTCTCTGTTCCCTCTCTCTGTCCCACTCTCTCTGTCGACCTCTCTCTGCCCCCTCTCTCTCTGTCTGCCTCTCTCCCTGTCCCCCCTCACTCTGTCCCCCTCTCTCTGACCCCCTCTAACTCCGACCCCCTCTAACTCCACCTCTCTCTGTCCCTCTCTCTATGTCGCCCTCTCTCTGCCCCCTCTCTCTCTGTCCCCCTCTCTTTCTGTACCCCTCTCTCTCTCCGCCCCTCTCTGTCCCTCCTCTCTCTGACCTCCCTCTCTTTGATCCCCCTCTCTCTGCCCCCTCTCTCTGACCCCCTCTACCACCCTCTCTTTCTGTCCCGCTCTCTCTGACCCCCACTATCTCCCCCACTCACTTTGCCCCTCTCTCGGTCCCCCCTCTTATTGTCCCCCTCTGTTGCCCTCTCTCTGACACTGTCTCCCTGTCCACCTCTCTCTGTCCCCCTCCCTCTGACCCCCCCTCTCTCTGCCCCCTCTCTCTGTCCCCCTCTATCTGTCTGCCCTCTCTCTGTACCCTCTCTCTCTCTCTGTACCCCACTCTCAGCCCCCCTCTCTCTGTCCCCCTCTCTCTGTCCTCTCTCTCTGTCGCCCTCTCTCTGTCCCCCCTCTCTCTGTACCCCCATCTCTCTGTACCCCACTCTCTGCCCCCCTCTCTCTGTCCCACTCTCGCTGTCCCCCCCCCTCTGCCCCCTCTCTCTGTCCTCTCTCTCTGTCGCCCCCTCTCTGCCCCCTCTCTCTCTGACCGCCTCTCTCTCTGTCCCCCTCTCACTCTGTCCCCCTCTCTCTGATCCCCTCCATCTCCCCCTCTCTCTGTCCCTCTCTCTATGTCGCCCTCTCTCTGCCCCCTCTCTCTCTGTCCCCCTCTCTTTCTGTACCCCTCTCTCTCTCCGCCCCTCTATGTCCCACTCTCTCTGACCTCCCTCTCTCTGATCCCCCTCTCTCTGCCCCCTCTCTCTGTCCCCTCTCTCTGCCCCCTCTCTCTCTGTCCCCCTCTCTCTCTGTCAGTCTCTCTCTGGCCCCCTCTCTCTCTGTCCCCCTCTCTCTCTGACCCCCTCTCTCTGTCCCCCTCTCTCTGCCCGCGCTCTCTGTCCCACTCTCTCTGGCCACTCACTCTGTCCACCTCGCTCTGTACTTCTCTCTCTGTCGGCCTCTCTCTGCTCCACCTATCTGTCCCCCTCTCTCTCTGTCCCCCTCTCTGTGACCCCCCTCTCTCTGCCCCCTCTCTCTGTCCCCTCTCTCTGTCGCCCTCTCTCTGCCCCCTCTCTTTCTGTCCCCTTCTCTCTCTGTCCCCCTCTCTCTGACCCCCTTGATCTCCCCCCTCTCTGTGACCCTCTATCTGTCGCCTTCTCTCTGCCACCCTCTCCCTCCCACCCGCCTCTCGCTTTCCCCCTCTCTCTGTCCCACCCTCTCTTTGCCCCCTCTCTCTGCCCCCTCACTTTCTGACGCACCCACTCTGTCCCCCAGTCTCTGCCCCATCTCTCTCTTCCCCCTCTCTCTGTCCCCCTCTCTCTCTGTTCCCTCTCTCTCTGTTCCCTCTCTCTCTGACAACGACTATCTCCCCCTCTTTCTGTCCCCCTCTCTCTGACTCCCTCTACCTCCCCCACTCTCTGTGCCTCTCTCTCTGTCCCCCTCTCTCTGACCCCCTCTACCCACCCCCTTTTCAGTTCCCCTCTCTCTGATTACCTCTATCTGCCCCACTCTCTGTCCCACTCTCTCTGTCCCCTCTCTCTGACCCCCTCTACCTCCCCCTCGATATGTCCCGCTCTCTCTGACGCCCACTATCTCTCCCACTCTCTTTCCCCCTCTGTCTGTCCCACCCTCTCTTTGCCCCCTCTCTCTGCTCCATTCTCTCTTCCCCCTTTCTCTGTCCCCCGCTCTTTCTGACGCCCCCACTCTGTCCCCCCTCTCTCTGCCAAATCACTCTTTGCCCCTCTCTCTCTGTCACCCTGTCTCTCTGTTCCCTCTCTCTCTGACACCCTCTATCACCCCCACTCCTTGTGCCCCTCTCTCTGTCCCCCTCTCTCTGACCCCCACTACCTCCCCCTCTTTCTGTCCCCCTCTCTCTGATTCCCTCTATCTGCCCCACTCTCTGTCCCCCTCTCTCTGTCGCCCTCCCTCTGACCTCTTCTCTCTGTTCCCTCTCTCTGACCCCCTCTACCTCCCTCTCTTTCTATCCCGCTCTCTCTGACCCCCACTATCTCCCCCACTCACTTTGCCCCTCTCTCTGTCCCCCCTCTTATTGTCCCCCTCTGTTGCCCTCTCTCTGACACTGTCTCCCTGTCCACCTCTCTCTGTTACCGTCTTTCTGTCCCTCTCTCTCTGTCGCCCTCTCTCTGCCCCCTCTCAATCTATCCCCCTCTCTCTCTGCCCCCTCTCTCTGTACCTCTCTCTCTGCCCCCCTCTCTCTGTCCCCCCTCTCTCTCTGTACCCCACTCTCTGCCCCCCTCTCTCTGTCCCCCTCCCTCTGACCCCCCCTCTCTCTGCCTCTCTCTCTGACCCCCCTCTCTCTGTCGCCCTCTCTTCTGCCCCCTCTCTCTCTGACCGCCTCTCTCTCTGTCCCCCTCTCACTCTGTCCCCCTCTCTCTGATCCCCTCTAACTCCGACCCCCTCTAACCCCACCTCTCTCTGTCCCTCTCTCTATGTCGCCCTCTCTCTGCCCCCTCTCTCTCTGTCCCCCTCTCTTTCTGTACCCCTCTCTCTCTCCGCCCCTCTCTGTCCCTCCTCTCTCTGACCTCCCTCTCTTTGATCCCCCTCTCTCTGCCCCCTCTCTCTGACCCCCTCTACCGCCCTCTCTTTCTGTCCCGCTCTCTCTGACCCCCACTATCTCCCCCACTCACTTTGCCCCTCTCTCTGTCCCCCCTCTTATTGTCCCCCTCTGTTGCCCTCTCTCTGACACTGTCTCCCTGTCCACCTCTCTCTGTTACCCTCTCTCTGTCTCTCTCTGACCGCCTCTACCTCCCTTCTTTCTGTCCCCTCTCTCTGGCCCCCTCTCTCTCCCCCACTCTCTCTGCCCCTCTCTCTGTCCCCCTCCCTCTGACCCCTTCTATCTGTCTCCCTCTCTTGGATCTCCTCTACCTCCCCCTCTTTCTGTCCCCCTCTGTCTTGCCCCCTATATCTCCTCCACTCTCTGTGCCTCTCTCTCTGCCCCCCCTCTTTGTCCTCCTCTCACTGTCGCCCTCTCTCTGACTCCCTCTCTCTTTGTCCCTCTTTCTGTGTCCCCTTCTCTCTGTCGCCATCACTCTGACCCCCTCTATCTCCCACCCACTTTTCTCTATTCCCCTCTTTGTCCCCCTCTCTCTCTGTCCCCCTCTCTCTCTCTGTCCCGCTCGCTCTGTGCCCCCTCTCTCTGCCCCCCTCTCTCTCCCACCGCCCCACTCTGACCCCCTCTCTCACCCACCCGCCGTACTCTCTGACGCCCTCTAACTGTCCCCCTCTCTCTCTGTCCCCTCTCTCTCTGCCCCCTCTCTCTGTCCCATAAACTCTGTGCCCCCTCTACCTCCCCCTCATTCTGTCCCCCTCTCTCTGACCCCCTGTGTCTCCCCCACTCTCTGTGCTCCTCCGTCTGTCCCCTTCTCTCTGTCCCCCTCTCTCTCCCACCCGCCTCTATATATCCCCCCTCTTTGTCCCCCTCTCTCTCTGTCCCCCCTCTCTCTGTCCCCCTCTCTGTTCCCCCTCTCTCTGTCCCCCCTTTGTCCCCCTCTCTCTCTGTCCCCCCGCTCTCTGTCCCGCTCTCTGTTCCCCCTCTCTCAGTCCCCCTCTCTCTCCTACCCGCCTCTCTCTCTGTCCACCTCGCTCTGTCACCTTCGCTCTCTGTCCCCTCTCTCTGCCCCTCTCTCTCTGTCCCCTCTCTCTCTCCCCTGCTCTCTGCCCCCTCTCTGTCCCCCTCTCTCTCTGTCCCCGCTCTCACCATCCCCCCACTCTCTGTCCTCCTCTTTCTGACCCCCTCTCTCTTCCCCACTCTGTAGCCCTCTCTCTGCCCCCCTCTCCCTCCCACCCGCCTCTCTCCGTCCCTCTCTCTCTCTGCCCCCTCTCTCTGTCCACTCTGTCTCTTCCCTGCTCTCTGACCCCTCTCTGTCGCACTCTCTCTGCCCCTGCTCTCTCTGCCCTCTCTCTGTCCCCCGTCTCTCTGTACCGCTCTGCCTGACCCGCCTCTCTGTCTCCCTCTCTCTGTCCGCCTCTATCTCCCCCTCACTCTGTCGCCCTCTCTCTGCCCCCCTCTCCCTCCCATTCACCTCTCTCTTTCCCCCTCTCTCTGTCCCCATCTCTCTGCCCCCATCTCTTTCTGCCCCTCGCTCTTTGTCCCTCTCTCTCACTGTCCCCCTCTCTCTCTTTCCCCTCTCTCTCTGTCCCCCTCTATCTCCCCCACTCTCTGTGCCCCCCTCTCTCTGCCCCCCTCTCTCTGGCCCCCTCTACCTCCTCCTCTTTCTGTCCCCCTCTCTCTGACCCCCTCTATCTCCCCCACTCTCTGTGACCCTCTGTCTGTCCCCCTCCCTCTGACACCCTCTCTCTCTCTGTTCCCCTCTCTGTGTCCCACTCTCTCTCCCACCCGCCTTTCTCTGACCCCTCTCTCTCTGCCCCCTCTCTCTCTCTCTGTCTCCCTCTCTCTGTCCCCCTCTCACTGTCCCCGATCTCTCTCCCCCGCTCTCTGCCTCTCTCTCTGTCGACCTCTCTCTGCCCCCTCTCTCTCTCCCCTTCTCTCTGCCCCCCTCTGTCGCCCTCTCTCTCTGTCCCCCTCTCTCTGTGTCCCCCACTCACTCCACTCCCCCCACTCTTTGTACCCCTCTCTCTGACCCCATCTCTCTCCCCCACTCTGTCCCCCTCTCTCTGCCCCCCTCTTTATGTCCCCCTCTCTCTGACCACTTCCATCTCCCCAACTCTCTGTGCCCCGCTCTCTCTGCCCCCCCTCTCTCTCCCCAGCTCTCTGCCCCCCTCTCTGCCGCCCCTATCTGTCCCCTCTCTCTCTCTCCCCTTCTCTCTGCTCCCCTCTGTCGCCCTCTCTCTCTGTCCCCCTCTCTCTGTGTCCCCCACTCACTCCACTCCCCCCACTCTTTGTACCCCTCTCTCTGACCCCATCTCTCTCCCCCACTCTGTCCCATCTCTCTCTGCCCCCTTCTTTATGTCCTCCTCTCTCTGACCACTTTCATCTCCCCAACTCTGTGTGCCCCGCTCTCTCTGCCCCCTCTCTCTCTCCCCAGCTCTCTGCCCCCCTCTCTGCCGCCCCTATCTGTCCCCTCTCTCTCTGTCCCCCCTTCTCTCTCTGTCCCCCACTCTCACCATCCCCCCACTCTCTGTCCTCCTCTCTCTGACCCCCTCTATCTCTGCCCCCCCCTCTCTCTGACCCCACACTCTCCCCCGCTCTGTGTCCTCTGTCCCCCTCTCTCTTGGCTTCTCTCTCTGCCCCCTCTCTCTGACCCCACTGTCTCCCCGTCTCTCTGCTCCCCCTCTCTTTGTCCCGCTCTCTCTGCCCCCGTCCCCCCACTCTCTGTCCCCTCTCTCTCTGTCCCACTCTCTCTGTCGCCCTCTCTCTGTCCCCCTCACTCTGTCCCCCTCTCTCTCCCACCCGTCTCTCTCATCTCTCCCCAGCTCTATGCCCCCCTCTGCCTGTCTCCCTCTGTCTGTCCCGCGCCCTCTGTTCCCCCTCTCTCTTTGCCCCCCTCTGTCTCCCTCTGTCTGTCCCGCTCTCTCTGTTCCCCCTCTCTCTGTCCCCTCTCTCTCCCACCCGCCTTTCTCTCTGTCCCCCTCTCTCTGTTACCCCCCTCTCTCTGCTCCCTCACTCTGACCCTCTCTCTCTGTCCCCCTCCCTCTGTCCCCCTCCCTCTGTCCCTCTCTCTCTCCCCCGCTCTCTGCCCCCCTCTCTGTCGCCGTCTCTCTGCCCCCTCTCGCTCTGACGCCGTCTTTTTCCCCCTCTCTCTGTCCCCTCTCTCTCTCTGTCCCCCACTCTCTCCATCCCCCTACTCTCTGTCCACCTCTCGGACTCCCTCTATCTCCCCTCTTTCTGTCCCACTCTCTCTCTCTGACGCCTTCTATCTCCCCGACTCTCTCTCTGCCCCTCTCTCTGTCGCCCTCTCTCTGTCCCGTCTCTGCCTGTCCCCCTCTCTCTCTGTCCCCCTCTCTCTGATCCCCTCCACTGCCGCACTCTCTGTCCCACTCTCACTGTCGCCCTCTCTCTGACCCCCTGTCTCTGTTCACCTCTCTCTGCCCCCTCTCTCTCTGTCCCTCTCTCTCTGTCCCCGTCTCTCTGTCTGTCCCAGTCGCTCTCCCCCTATCTCTGTCGCCGTCTCTCTGCCCCCTTTCTCTGTCCCCCGTCTATATCCCCCTCTATCTCACCAACTCTCTGTCCCCCTCTCTCTGTCGCCCTCTCTCTGACCGCCACTCTCTGTCCCCTTCTCTCTGACGCCCTCTCACTGACCCCTTCTCTCTCCCACCCGCCACTCTCTCTCCCTCACTCTCTGTCCTCTCTCTGTGCCCCCCTCGCTCTGTCGCCATCTCTCTCTCCCCCTCAGTCTCTGTCCCCCTCTCTCTCTGTCCCCTTCTCTTTGTCCCCCTCTCTCTGTCGCCCTGTCTCTGTCCCCCTCTCTCTCTGTCCCCCTCTTTCTCTGTCCCCCTCTCTCTGGCTGTTCTATCTCCTCTACTCTTTGTCCCACTCTCTCTATCGCCCTCTCTCTGACCCCCTCTCTCTTTCGCCCTCTCTCTGCCCCCTCTTTCTCTGTCACTCTCTCTCTGTCCCTCTCTCTCCGTCCCTCTCTCTCTGTCCACCTCTCTCTTGACCCCTCTCTCTGTCGTTCTCTCTCTGCCCCCTTAATCTGTCCCCATTCTCTCTCTGAGACCTTCTATCTCCCCTACTCTCTGTCCCCGTCTCTCTGTCGCTCTCTCTCTGACCTCCACTCTCTGTCCGCTTCTCTTTGTCGCCCTCTCACTGAACCCCTCTCTCCCACCCGCCTCTCTCTCCCCCGCTCTCCCTCCCCTCTCTCTCTGTCGCCCTCTCTCTGTCCCCCTCTCTCTCCCACCCGTCTCATTCTGACCCCCTCTCTCTCTCTGCCCCCACTCTCTGTCCCCCTCTCTTTGTCCCCCCTCTCTCTCCCGCTTTCTGCCTCCCTCTCTGTAGCCCTCTATCTTGCCCACTCTCTGTGGCCCTTCTCTGTTGCACTCTCTCTGCCACCCTCTCTCTTTCCCCCTCTCTCTTTTCCCCTCTCTCTGACCCCCTCTCTCTCCCCCACTCTGTACCCCTCTCTTTGACCCCCACTCTCTGTCCACCCTCTCTGTCCCCTCTATCTCCCCCACTCTCTGTGCCCTCTCTCTGTCCCCCTCCCTCTGACCCCCTCTATCTCCCCCTCTCTCTGTCCCCCATCTCTCCCACCCGCCACTCTCTGTCCCCCCTTTTTTCCCCTCTCTCTCTGTCCCGCTCTCTCTATTCCCCATCTCTCTGTCCCACTCTGTCTCCCATCCGCCTCTCTCTGTCCCCCTCTCTCTCGCTGCCCCCTCTCTCTGTCCCCCTCTCTCTGTCCCCTCTGTCTCTTCCCCGCTCTCTGACCCCTCTCGGTCGCTCTCTCTCTGCCCCCTCTCTCTCTGCCCCCTCTCTGTCCCCCGTCTCTCTGTATCCCTCTCTCTGACCCCCACTCTCTGTCTCCCTCTCTGTCCGCCTCTATCTCCCCCTCGCTGTGTCCCCCTCTGTCTGACTCCCTCTATCTGCCCCACTCTGTATGCCCCTCTCTCTGTCGCCCTCTCTCTGCCCCCCTCTCCCTCCCACTCGCCTCTCTCTTCCCCCCTCTCTCTGTCCCCATCTCTTTCTGCCCCTCTCTCTTTGTCCGCCTCTCTCACTGTCCCCCTCTCTCTCTTTTCCGTCATTCTCTGTCCTCCTCTATCTCCCCCACTCTCTGTGCCCCCCTCTCTCTATCCCCCTCTTTCTGACCTCCTCTACCTCCTCCTCTTTCTGTCCCACTCTCTCTGACCCCCCATCTATCTCCCCCACTCTCTGTGCCTCTCTCTCTGTCCCCCTCCCTCTGACATCCTCTCTCTCTGTCCCGCTCTCTCTGTTCCCCATCTCTCTGTCCCACTCTCGCTCCCATCCGCCTCTCTCTGTCCCCCTCTCTCTGTCCCCCTCTCTCTCTGCCACCTCTCTCTGTGCCGGTCTCTCTGTCCCCCTCCCTCTGACACCCTCTCTATCTCTCCCTCTCTCTATTCTCCTCTCTGTGTCCCACTCTCTCTCCCACCCACCTCTCTCTGACCCCCTCTCTCTCCCACCTGCCTCTCTCTCTGTCCCCCTCTCTCTGTCCCCCTCTCTCTCTGCCACCTCTCTCTATGCCGCTCTCTCTGTCCCCCTCCCTCTGACCACTCTATCTCCCCCTCTCTCTGTCCCCCTCTCTCTCTGCCACCTCTCTCTGTGCCGCTCCCTCTGCCCCCCTCCCTCTGACCCCCTCTATCTCCCCCACTCTGTATACCCCTCTCTCTGTCGCCCTCTCTCTGCCCCCCTCTCCCTCCCACTCGCCTCTCTCTTCCCCCCTCTCTCTGTCCCCATCTCTTTCTGCCCCTATCTCTTTGTCCGCCTCTCTCACTGTCCCCCTCTCTCTCTTTTCCTTCTCTCTCTGTCCTCCTCTATCTCCCCCACTCTCTGTGCCCCCCTCTCTCTGTCCCCCTCTTTCTGACCTCCTCTACCTCCTCCTCTTTCTGTCCCACTCTCTCTGACCCCCCCTCTATCTCCCCCACTCTCTGTGCCTCTCTCTCTGTCCCCCTCCCTCTGACACCCTCTCTCTCTGTCCCGCTCTCGCTGTTTCCCATCTCTCTGTCCCACTCTCTCTCCCATCCGCCTCTCTCTGTCCCCCTCTCTCTGTCCCCCTCTCTCTCTGCCACCTCTCTCTATGCCGCTCTCTCTGTCCCCCTCCCTCTGACCCCTCTATCTCCCCCTCTCTCTGTCCCCCTCTCTCTCTGCCACCTCTCTCTGTGCCGCTCCCTCTGCCCCCCTCCCTCTGACCCCCTCTATCTCCCCCACTCTGTATGCCCCTCTCTCTGTCGCCCTCTCTCTGCCCCCCTCTCCCTCCCACTCGCCTCTATCTCCCCCTCTCTCTGTCCCCCTCTCTCTCTGCCACCTCTCTCTGTGCCGCTCTCTCTGCCCCCCCTCCCTCTGACCCCCTCTATCTCCCCCTCTCTCTGTCCCCCTGTCTCTCCCACCCGCCACTCTCTGCCCCCCCTCTTTTTCCCCTCTCTCTCTGTCCCGCTCTCTCTGTTACCCATCTCTCTGTCCCACTCTCTCTGTCCTTACTGCCTCTTCCCAGCTCTCTGCCCCCTCTCTCTCTGCCCCCTCTCTGTCCCCCGTCTCTCTCTACCCCTCTCTCTGACCCCCACTCTCTGTCTCCCTCTCTCTGTCCGCCTCTAACTCCCGCTCGCTCTGTCCCCCACTCTCTGACTCCCTCTATCTCCCCCACTCTCTATGCCCCTCTCTCTGTCACCCTCTCTCTGCCCCTCTCCCTACCACTCACCTCTCTCTTTCCCCCTCTCTCTTTCCCCATCTCTTTCTGCCCCCTCTCTGTCTCCCTCTCTCACTGTCCCCCTCTATCTCCCCCACTCTCTGTGCCCCCCTCTCTGTCCCTCTCTCTGACCCCCTCTACCTCCTCCTCTTTCTGTCCACCTCTCTCTGACCCCCGCTGTCTCCCCCACTCTCTGTGCCCCTGTCTCTGTCTCCCTCCCTCTGACACCCTCTCTATCTCTCCCTCTCTCTGTTCCCCTCTCTGTGTCCCACTCACTCTCCCACCCGCCTCTCTCTGACCCCATCTCTCTCCCACCGCGTCTCTCTCTCTGTCTCCCTCTCTCTGTCCCCCTCTCACTGTCCCCTAACTCTCTCCCCCGCTCTCTACTCCCCTCTCTGTCGACCTCTCTCTGCCCCCTCGTCTCTGCACCCTCTCTTTCCCCCTCTCTCTCTCTGCCCCCTCACTCTGTCCTCTTCTCTCTGTCCCCCTCTATCTCCCCCACTCTCTGTCCCCGTCTCTCTGTCGCTCTCTCTCTGACCACCACTCTCTGTCCCCTTCTCTTTGTCGCCCTCTCACTGAACCCCTCTCTCCCACCCGCCTCTCCCTCTCCCCCGCTGTCCCTCCCCTCTCTCTGTCGCACTCTCTCTGTTCCTCTCTCTCTCCCACCCGTCTCATTCTGACCCCCTCTCTCTCCCACCAGACTCGCTCTCTGACCTCCTCTCTCTGTCCGCTTCTCTCTGTCCCCTCTCTCTCTCCCGCTTTCTGCCTCCCTCTCTGTAGCCCTCTATCTTGCCCACTCTCTGTGCCCCTTCTCTGTTGCCCTCTCTCTGCCACCCTCTCTCTTTCCCCCTTTCTCTTCCCCGCTCTCTCTGACCTCCTCTCTCTCCCCCACTCTGTACCCCTCTCTTTGAACCCCACTCTCTGTCCACCCTCTCTGCCCCCTCTATCTCCCCCACTCTCTGTGCCACTCTCTCTGATCCCCTCTATCTCCCCCACTCTCTGTGCCCTCTCTCTGTCTCTCTCCCTCCCTTTGACACCCTCTCTATCTCTCCCTCTCTTTTTATTCCCCTCTCTGTGTCCCACTCTCTCTCCCACCCGCCCCACTCTGCCCCCCTCTCTCACCCTCCTGCCTCTCTCTCTGACCCCTTCTCTCTGCCCCCACTCTCGGTCCCCCACTCTCTGTCCCACTCCCTCTGACCCCGTTTACCTTCCCCTCTTTCTGTCCCCCTCTCTCTGACCCCCAGTATCTCCTCCACTCTCTGTGCCCCTCTCTCTGTCCCCTTCTCTCTGACCCACTCTACCTCCCATTCTTTCTGCCCCCCTCTCTCTGAACCCCTCTATCTCACCCACTCTCTGTGCCCCTTCCTCTGTCCCCCTCCCTCTGACCCCTTCTATCTCCCCCTCTCTCTCCCACCCGCCTCTCTCTATCCCCCCTCTTTGACTCCTTTCTCTCTGTCCCCCCTCTCTCTGTCCCGCTCTCTCTGTCCCCCTCTCTCCGTCCCCCTCTCTCTCCCACCCGCCTCTCTCTGACCCTCTCTCTCTCCCACCCGACTCTCTCTTTGTCCACTCTCTTTGTCCCCTCTCTCTGTCCCCCCTCTCTCTGTCCCCTCTCTCTCCCCCCCTTCTCTGTCCCCCTCTCTATCCCCCGCTCTCTTCGCCCCCTCTCAGTCACCCTCCCTCTCTGTACCCCTCACTCTCTGTCCCCCTCTCTCTCTGTCCCCGTCTCTCTCTGTCCCACTCTCTCTGACCCCCTGTATCTCCCCCACTTTCGGTCTCTGCTCCCTCTTTTCCCCTCTCTCTGTCTCCCTCTCTCTGCCCCTCTCTCTCTCTGCCCCCTCTCTCTCTGTCCCTCTCTCTCTGTTCCCCCTCTCTCTGACCCCCTCACTCTCTGTCCCCCTCTGCCTTTCTTCCCCGCTCTCTGCCCCCCTCTCTGTCGTCCTCTCTCCGTCCCGCTCTCTCTTCTCCCTCTCTCTGTCACTCTCTCTCCCCCCCGCTCTCTCCCACCCGTCTCTCTCTCTCTGTCCCTCTCTCTCTGTCCTCCTCTCTCTGTCCCCCTCTCTCTTCCCCCCCTCTATCTCCCACTCTCTCTGTGCCCCTCTCTCTGTTGCCCTCTTTCTGCCCCCTCTCTCCTTCACAACGACCTCTCTCTTCCCCCCTCTCTCTGTCCCCCGACTCTGCCTCCATCTCTCTCTGCCCCCCTCTCTCTGTCCCCCTCTCTCTCTATCCCCTCTTTCTCTGTCCCCTCTCTCTCTGACCCTCTCTACTTTCCCCTCGATCTGCCCCCTCTCTCTGATCCCCTCTATCTCCCCCACTCTTCGTGCCCCTCTCTCTGACCCCCTCTCTCCGACCCCCTCTATCTCCCCCATTCTCTGAGCGCTTCTCTCTGTCCCCCTCCCTCTGACCCCCTCTTTCTCCCACCTGCTTCTCTCTGACCCCCTCTCTCTTAGTCCTCCTCTCTCTGTCCCCCCCGTCCCACTCTCTCTGTCGCTCTCTCTCTGCCCCCCCGTCCCCCCCTCTCTCTGTCCCCTTCTCTCTCTCTTCCCCGCTCTCTGCTCCCCTCTCTGTCGTCCTCTCTCTGGAACCCTCTTTCTCTGCCCCCCTCTCTCTCTGTCACCCTCTCTCTGTCGCCATCTTTCTGCCCACCTCTCTCTCTCCATCCCCCTCTCTCCCTGACCCCCCCATCTCCCCCACTGTCTGACCCCCTCTCTCTCCTACCCGCCTCTCTCTGTACATCCTCAATGTCCACCTCTCTCTCTGTCCCCCGTCTCTGTTCCCCCTCTCTCTGACCCCTTCTATCTCCCCCACTCTCTGTGCACTCTCTCTGTGTCACCCCTCTCTCTGTCCCCCCTCTCTGTCACCCCTCTCTCTGCCCCCACTCTCTGTCCCCCTCTCACTGTCGCCCTCTCTCAAACCCCCACTCTCTGTCCCCTTCTCTCTGTCGCCCTCTCTTTGACCCCCACTCTCTCCCACCCGCCTCTCTCTCTCCATCCCCCTCTTTGTCCCCCTCTCTCTGCCCCCTCTCTCTGCCCCTCTCTCTCTCTGTCTCCCTCTCTCTCTCTGTCCCCCTCTCTCTGAGCCCATCTATCTCACCCACTCTCTGTCCCCCTCTCACTGTCGTCCTCTCTCTGACCCCCACTCTCTGTCCCCTTCTCTCTGTCGCCCTCTCTTTGACCCCTTCTCTCTCCCACCCGCCTCTCTCTCTCCATCCCCCTCTTTGTCCCCCTCTCTCTGTCCCCCTCTCTCTCTGTCCCCCTCTCTCTGAGCCCGTCTGTCTCACCCACATTCTGTCCCCCTCTCACTGTTGCCCTCTCTCTGACCCCCACTCTCTGTCCCCTTCTCTCTGTCGCCCTCTCTCTGACCCCCTCTCTCTTCCACCCGCCTCTCTCTCTCTCCATCCCCCTCTTTGTCCCCCTCTATCTGTCCCCCTCTCTCTCCGTCCCGCTCTCTCCGTCCCTCTCTCTCTCCCACTGTCCTCTCATTTTCCCCCTCTCTCTCTGTCCCCCTCTTTCTCTGTCCCCTCTCTCTCTGAACCCCTCTACTTCCCCCTCTTTCTGCCCCCTCTCTCTGACCCCCTCTATCTCCCCCACTCGACGTGCCCCTCTCTCTGACACCCTTTCTCCGACCCCCTCTATCTCCCCCATTCTCTTTGCTCCTCTCTCTGTCCCCCTCCCTCTGACCCCCCCTTTCCCCCACCTGCCTCTCTCTGGCCCCCTCTCTCTCAAACCCGCTTCTCTCTCTGTCCCCCCTCTCTCTGTTCCTCTCTCTCTGTTCCCCCTCTCTCTCTGTCCCCCTCTCTCTTTGACCCCCTCTCTCTGAGCACGTCTATTTCACCCACTCTCTGTCCCGTTCTCTCTGTCGCCCTCTCTCTGACCACCACTCTCTCCAACCCGCCTCTCTCTCTCCATCCCCCTCTTTGTCCCCCTCTCTCTCCATCCCGCTCTCTCTCTTCCCCCTCTCTCTGTCCCTCTCTCTCTCACACTGTCCTCTCTCTGACCCCCCTCTCTCTCCCACCCGCCGCTCTCTCTCTGTCCGCCTCTCTCTCTGCCCACTCTCTCTGCCCCCTCTTTTTGCCCCCTCTCTCCCTCCCACCGGCCTCTCTCTTCTCCCCTCTCTCTGTCCCCTTCTCTCTCTGTCCCCCTCTCTCTCTGTTCCCTCTCTCTGTGACCCCCTCTACTTCCCCCTCTTTCTGCCCCCTCTCTCTGACCCCCTATATCACCCGCACTCTATGTGCCCCTCTCTCTGTCCGCCTCCCTCTGATCCCCTTTTTCTCCCACCTGCCTCTCTCTAACACCCTCACTCTCCCACCTGCCTCTCTCTCTGTCCCTCTCTCTTTGTCCCCCCTGTCCCACTCTCTCTGTCGCTCTCTCTCTGCCCCCTGTCTCTGCCCCCGTCCCCCTCTCGCTCTCTGCTCCCCTCTCTGTCGTCCTCTCTCTGCCCCCTCTTTCTCGGTCTCCCTCTCTCTCTGTCACCCTCTCTCTGTCGACATCTCTCTGCCCACTTCTCTCTCCATCCCCCACTCCCCCTGACCTCCCATCTCCCCCACTCTCTGACCCCCTCTCTTTCCCACCCGCCACTCTCTGTACATCCTCACTGTCCACCTCTCTCTCTGTCCCCCCTCTCTTTGCACCCCTCTCTCTGCCACCCATCTCTGTTCACCCTCTCTCTGACCCCCTCTATCTCCCCCACTCTCTGTCCACTCTCTCTCTGTCACCCCTCTCTCTGTCCCCCCTCTCTGTCCCCTCTCTCTCTCTACCCCCTCTCTCTCCCCTCTCTCTCTGTCTCCCTCTCTCTGTCACCACTCTCTGTGCCCCCACACTCTGTCCCCCTCTCTCTGTCGCCATCTCTCTGTCGACCTCTCTCTCTGTCCCCCTCTCTCTCTGACCCCCTCTCTCTCTGACCCCCTCTCTCTCTGACCCCCACCATCTCCCCCACTCTCTGACCCCCTCTCTCTCCCACCCGCCACTCTCTTTGTCCCCCTCTCTCTCTGTCATCCTCTCTCTTTCGGCCTCTCTCTCTGTCGCCCTCTCTCTGTGTTCCCCTCTCTCTCTGACACCTTCTATCTCCCCCAATCTCTGTCGCCCTCTCCCTGTCGCCCTCTCTCTGCCCCCCTCTCTCTCTGCCCTCCTCTGTCTCTGTCCCCCTCTCTCTCTGTCATCCTCTCTCCCCCCTCTCTCTGTCCCCCTCTCTTTTCCCCCCTCTCTGTTCCCCCTCTCTCTGAACTCCTCTATATCCCCCACTCTCGGTGCCCTCTCTCTGTCACCCCTCTCTCAGTCCCCATCTCTCTCTGTCCCCCCATCTCTGTCCCCCTCTCTCTCTGTTCCCTCTCTCTGTGACCCCCTCTACTTCCCCCTCTTTCTGCCCCCTCTCTCTGACCCCCTATATCACCCGCACTCTATGTGCCCCTCTCTCTGTACCCCTCCCTCTGATCCCCTCTTTCTCCCACCTGCCTCTCTCTAACACCCTCACTCTCCCACCTGCCTCTCTCTCTGTCCCTCTCTCTTTGTCCCCCCTGTCCCACTCTCTCTGTCGCTCTCTCTCTGCCCCCTGTCTCTGCCCCCCGTACCCCTCTCTCTCTGTCCCCCTCTCTCTCTCTCTTTCCCGCTCTCTGCTCCCCTCTCTGTCGTCCTCTCTCTGCCCCTTCTTCACGGCCTCCCTCTCTCTCTGTCACCCTCTCTCTGTCGACGTCTCTCTGCCCACTTCTCTCTCCATCCCCCACTCCCCTCTCCATCCCCCACTCCCCCTGACCCCCCATCTCCCCCACTCTCTGACCCCCTCTCTTTCCCACCCGCCTCTCTCTGTACATCCTCACTGTCCACCCCTCTCTCTGTCCCCACTTTCTGTCCCCTCTCTCTCTACCCCCTTTCTCTCCCCTCTCTCTCTGTCTCCCTCTCTCTGTCACCCCTCTCTGTGCCCCCTCAATCTGTCCCCCTCTCTCTGTCGCCATCTCTCTGTCGACCTCTCTCTCTGTCCCCCTCTCTCTCTGACCCCCTCTCTCTCTGACCCCCTCCATCTCCCCCACTCTCTGACCACCTCTCTCTCCCACCCGCCACTCTCTTTGTCCTCCTCTCTCTCTGTCATGCTCTCTCTTTCGGCCTCTCTCTCTGTCGCCCTCTCTCTGTGTTCCCCTCTCTCTCTGACATCCTCTATCTCCCCCAATCTCTGTCGCCCTCTCCCTGTCGCCCTCTCTCTGCCCCCTCTCTCTCTGCCCTCCTCTGTCTCTGTCCCCCTCTCTCTCTGTCATCCTCTCTCCCCCCTCTCTCTGTCCCCCTCTCTTTCCCCCCCCTCTCTGTTCCCCCTCTCTCTGAACTCCTCTATATCCCCCACTCTCGGTCCCCTCTCTCTGTCACCCCTCTCTCAGTCCCCATCTCTCTCTGTCCCCCCATCTCTGTCGCCCTCTCTCTGACCCCCTCTCTCTCTACCCCTCTCTCCCTGTCCCCCTCTCTCTCTATCCATCTCTCTTTGTCGCCCTCTCTATGCCACCCCTATCTCTGTCATTCTCTCTCTGTCGCCCTCTCTCTGCCCCCCTCTCTCTCTGTCCCTCTCTCTCTGTCCCCCTTACTCTCTGTCCCCCTATCTACCCCACTCTGTCCCCGTCTCTCTGTCGCCCTCTCTCTGCCCCCTCTCTCTCTGTCCCCCTCTCTCTGTCACCCCTCTCTGTGCCCCATCTCTCTGTCCCCCCTCTCTCTTTCCCGCCCCTCTCTCTCTGAAGCCTTCTCTCTGTCCCCCACTCTCTCTTTCTGTCCCCTCTCTAACTCTCTGTCCCCCTCTCTCTTTGTCACCCTCTCTCTGTCCCCCCTGTGTCTGTCGCCCTCTCTCTGATCACCCCGTCCCCTCTTTCTCTGATCCCCTCTCTCTCTGTCCATCTCTCTCTGCCCCCTCTCCGTCTGTCCCCCTTACTCTCTGTCCCCCTATCCAGCCCACTCTGTCCCCGTCTCTCTGTCGCCCTCTCTCTGACCCTCTCTCTCTCTGTCCCACCCTCTCTCTGTCCACCTCTCTCTGTACCCCTCTCTCTGTTGCCCTCTCTCTGCCCCCTCTCTCTCTGCCCCCTCTCTCTCTGTCCCACCCCTCTGTCCCCCTCTCTCTCTTTTACTCTCTCTCTGCCCCCTCTTTCTCTTTCCCCCTCTCTCTCTGTCCCCTTGTCTCTGACCCCCTCTATCTACCCCACTCTCTGTCCCCTCTCTCTCTGTCACCCTCTCCCTCTGCCTCCCTCTCTCTGTCCGCCTCTCTCTGTCCCCCTCTCTCTGATCCCCTCTCTCTCCCACCCGCCTCCCTCTATCCCCCCTCTCTGCCCCCTCTCTGTTCCCCCTCTCTCTGACCCCCTCTCTCTCCCAGCCGCCTCCATCTGCACCCCATCACTGTCCCCGTCTCTCTCTGTCCGCACTGTCTTTGTCCCCCTCTCTCTGTCACCCCTCTCTCTGTCCCCCCTCTCTCTGTCCCACCTCTCTCTGTCGCCCTCTCTCTGACCCCCCTCTCTCTGCGCCCACTCTCTCAGTCCCCTTTTCTCCGACGTCCTCTGTCTCTGTCCCCCCCTCTCTCTCTGTCCCCCTCTCTCTCTGTCCCTCTCTCCCTTTCTGTCGCCCTCTCTCTGACACCCTCTATCTCCCCTCTCTCTGTCCCCCCTCTCTCTGTCCCCTCTCTCTCTGACCCCTCTCTCATTATGTCCTCCCCTATTTCTCTCCCACCCTCACCTTACCTCTCCCCTTTCTCTCTCCCTCTCTTCTCCCTTGACCTTTGCTCTCTCTCCATCTTCTCTCACTCTCCCCCTACCTTGGTCTCTCTCTCCCCACCTCCCTCCGTTTCTCTCTGACTGAATCTCTATCATTTTTGTCCATCCCTCCCTCTCTCTCTCTCTGACACACTCTGTCTCCCTGGTCCTTCCATCTCGCTCTGACCAAGAGACTGGGGGTGGAGGTGAGATAATCGAGAGATGTGGGGAGAGGGAGGTGGGGAAAATGGGGTAGAGACGGAATTGCAGGAGGGAGACAGAGACGGCAGGAGAGAGAGAGAGAGTGAGGGTGAGGGGAGAGAGAAGAATGGAGGCAGGTGGAGGAACTCATGCTGGGGGTGTGAGAGAGAGAGGGGGAGAATGAGGCAGAAAGAATAGTGGAGGCAGGTGGAAAAACCGGGGTTGGGGGCTGTCAGAGAGGGGACCAGAGAGAGTGAAAGCGAGAGGTGGTGAGAAAGAGAGAGTGTGCAGAAAGAGAGAGAGTGGGAGAGAATTGAGGAGGAAAAGTGGGGGAGAGGAAATGGGGAGGCCAGGTTGGAGTCGGGGGGACAGAGGGAGTTACACCCAGCTCCTGAGCTCAGGGCGCAGTGCCCTCCCCTTCCCTGAGGACCAGGATTTGGGGCTGAGTCTGTCTCTCTCCAGCTGAGCTTCTCCAACACAAAGACACACAACACTATCGGTCACTCTGCTGCTCGGCACGCTTTAATCAACATTTTTATTGGTTACAAATGGAAGTGATGGATACAGTCAGTGGGATGATGTCTTTTCTCACTGGCCCCTCAGTTGTGAGAAACATTGAAATGTTTCCCTGTAACCTCCCCTGTGGGATAAGGATGGACAAACCAGCGCTACCCTCAGTCTGTTACCATAGCGACAGGCTGCTCCATCACTGAACTGAAATGAGAAAATCCCGGATGGATTGATTAATGAGGGAATTTGATGGATGGATGCATTTGTGTGAAGGGATATTTCAGCACATTCTTCAGCAGCTGCCTGAACTTAGTCTGGGTCACGGCATAAATCGCGGTATTTGTGCAACAACTGAGGAGCTGCAGCATGAAGCCAAATTCCCCCACAAAGGGTTGGAGATACACAGAGTAATATCCAATATACAACATCCGGTTCCATATAGAATACACCATGAACGTTGACCATAACAGGATGAAATTGGCCGAGATCACAAACAGTAAAATGATGGATTTTTTTCGGTTTCTCATTTCCGTGTCAGACTGAGCGTCCCCATTGGTGTGAGCGCGGAGCCTCCTGCGGGCTCTGCTGGTCACTAAAATGTGTCTGACGGTGAGAACATTGAGCAGCAGAATCAGCAGAAATGGGACACCCGGGGTTAGAATGTGGTGTAGGAACTCGATTGTGACCCAGACACTGGAGGATAGAACAGCGTTTGTTACATCACAAAACCAGGGATTGTTCACCAGCCAATACCGAGCCGTGAGAATAAAATACCAGGAAATGTTCTTTAAACAGCTCAGCACAGTCACTGCTCCCAGAACCACAGCCGCTGTTTTCTCACTGCAATATTTATTTTTCAGCTTCTGGCAACAAATAGCCACAAACCGATCAAAGGTGAAAGTTACGGTGAACCAGACAGAGCAGTCAGTGGCTGCATAAAGCAGGACGGCGTGGATATTACACACGGGGACGGAGTCCATCAGGAAATAAAACTGTTCCCGATAAACAATAGGAATGTGTCTCAGGATCAGGTCGAGGATAATGACCAAGAGATCCGCCGCTGCCATGGCCCCCAGGTAACGTCTGACACATGGAGACAATCCGCAATCTTTATAAAGCAGGACGTAGGTGGTCACTACGTTAACTGTGAGGAAGGAAAACAAACCTATTATCCATCAGCCTGGAGGCAAAGGGACCCGTTTGATCGGGGACCCAGTGAGATTTTCAAATGTGTCCCTGTATTCAGGGATTTATTAAAATAATTGGAGCTGGAATAACAAATGGGAAGTTGGGAATTGCTGACAAAAATGTGACATAAACCACAAGAAACCCTCCCTCCCCAAACACACAGAGACACATCCATTAGGACAGATTGTTTCTAGAACATTCCCACACACTTGATCACTCGGGAGCAGACACAGGTAACTCCTTCCCAGTTCCTAATACGGAGGGTGGAAACGTTGCTCTCCTGAAGGATTCTCTCCCAGTTTCCTGAAGACAAACGGAGTTTGGGAATTTCTGTATTTTGGTCTAAATTGTGGTCGATCCTGTGTCGTGGAGAAATGTAAACACAGGGAAAATGTATTCACCCCTTTAACTGCCTGAGGGCCCTTTGGAACAGTGTCCCCTTCTACCTGGAACGGGATCTCTTCCCTCGGGATCTTATCGTTTGTTCAATTCACTGACGTCCGGCCGTTCGCAAACAATGTCAGTGACAGAACATTCCGGGGAATGTCAGTTATAGAATGTCAGGGACAGAACGTTCCGGGGAATGTCGGTTGTAGAATGTCAGGGACAGAACGTTCCGGGAAATGTCAGTTATGGAATGTCAGGGACAGAATGTTCCGGGGAATGTCAGTTATAGAATGTCAGGGACAGAATGTTCCAGGGAATGTCAGTTATGGAATGTCAGGGACAGAACGTTCCAGGGAACTCCTTGACCTGTCCATCACTTTTCCCCCCTACCCACCCCACCAACATGACGTACTGTACATGGACACACTGTAACATTAATGGGGTGAGAGATGGAGGGTCCAATCTCAGGAATGGGAACTAAAGGCATTGCCAGATCAGCTGAAAGGGTTAGATATATCACATTCTCAATCCACCTCAAAGAACCAGCGCAGACACCATCAACCCAGAGGAGATATCTGTTTAACGTGGAACACTGTGTAGACCAGGCCAGTGTACTGCTCAATACAACCCAGCAATCTGTCCAGAGTGGAACACTGCACAGATCAGATCAGGGCATTGATCTATAAACCTGGACTCGATATCTGTCCAGGACGGGGAGCTGTGCAGACCACAGTAGTGCATTGATCATAAACACAGACCATATATGTGGTCAGCACGGGGAGCTGTGCAGACCACAGCGGTGCATTGATCTATAACCCCGCACTAGATATCTGTCCAGCACGGGGAGCTGTGCAGACCACAGCAAAGCACTAATGTGTGAACCTGAAACAAATATCCATCCAGCATGGGGAGTTGCACAGACCACATCATTGCAGTATCTATAAACCTCAACCAGAATGACTGACCTGCACAGCGATCTATGCAGTGATCACCCGTGAATTAATTTGCAAACCTGGAGCAGTTACCCTCCCAGCACGTAGGGCTGCGTACACCACCCCGGTGCATTGATCTGTAACCCACGAGCAGTTCCCCTCGCAGCATGTAAGGTTGCGTACACCACCCCGGTGCATTGATCTGTAACCCACGAGCAGTTCCCCTCGCAGCATGTAAGGTTGCGTACACCACCACAGTGCATTGATCGGTAAACCAGGAGCAGGTACCCTCCCAGCATGTAGGACTGTGTCCCCCACCCCAGTACAATGCTCAGTAACATTGAGATCCCTGCCCAGTGTGAGGAAGCTTGCAGCCCATGCTGGAAGTGACAGAATGTACAGCTCCCACCCATTTACAGCTCCATATCTCCATTGTGCCCTGACAAGGGGGTGCTGTCGGTGTGAACATCACTGAAAGGGAGAGATGGCAGGGGAATCAGTTTAAATATCACCACATGGGAGGGGTTTGGGGAATAGACAGAGATGGGGAGACTGAGAGACAGTATCATGGAAGGATGTGTTCCTAGGTTTCAGAATGCTGAAAGGTAGACACTTCGATATAGTCCTCTAACATGAGCCTGTCTTCCCAGGAAAGATGGGAAAAAGTGATATTGGTGTGAGGTCAGATGATGGAGAGTTTTGGATGAGCATTTGTTCTTCAGCTTTGTAAATGGAGTCCTTCATGGCTGGAGGTACACACCATCACCCAGATGCCCCTGGATATTCCGTGATCCCTGACACTGGGGCCATCTTTCAAAGGTCAATGGGCACACGGTTGAGCTTTCTCAGTTTGGAGCTTCCCTGCATAGTTTACCCCGAGCATGGCAGCTAAGGGGAAATTACACCACGGTTTGTCGATAGGGGCACGGAGGTCCTGGTGGATGGGCTAGTACAGAGGGGGACCATTCTCTTCCCAGAGGGGGCAAAACCACCAGACCCACCGAGTATGGTCTGAGCTCACCATTCAGTTCAGTGCAGTGTCTGCAGTCTGAAGAAATGCCCAGCAATACAGGACAAGCATCAATAACCTTCCCCACTCTGTCAGAATAAGGGTCACCATATTCTCTCTGCTCCCTCACACTCGCTGTATATCTGTTACAGCACCGACCCCCGAACAAGGTTCATGGTCAACCACTCTCACTGTCGCATGCTGCACCTTCTCTCTCTGTCTCTATCTCTCTGTCTCTCTCTCTGTCCCTCTCTCTCTCCCCCTCCATCCACTTCACCCCCACACTAATAACACTGCATTGATACAAACCTGTGGACTGACTCCCTCCGGACACCTCACCATGACCCCCTCCCCACCTACACCAGCACAAACATTAGGGCCACCCACTCCCACCCTCACGCCCTCCCTCCCCTTCTCCCATTGCAGGAGAAACAGCCTGGAATAGGACAGAAAGCTCCAAGCTGGCTGTTGGAGTCCCCGATATCCGTTCCCTCACCGCCCTGCCTCCATGTGGGGAGCACCGAGGTACGATCCGGAGTGGACTGGGACACCTCATGTGGAGATTCTGAAACATCCACGTCCCAAAACCGAGTAAGGAGCAATGTTCAGTGAAGGGCAATTCTCACTTTAAACCCACTGGCAGCTCCGTTTCCCCCCCGGCACAACTTAGAAGCCATGGCCCTGATGCCATCTCCCTTTTGTGTCGAGCTGATACAAATGGAATCCCCACAGTCTCGGTGGGCAGGAGGGTGGGCTCACAACACATCGTCACCACCACCTCCAAGGAAGGGAGCACGGAAACTCCCTCCTACACCTCCCCCTGTAAACAGCTCAGATGCTGAAACTAATCTGTGATAGTAACTGCTCTCCCCACTTGTCCTGATATCTTCAACAAGCTGTTTTCATATACACCCAGCGCTCTCTGCTCTTGCACCCCGTTTATAATGGTATGGCCTGTTTTATATTGTCTTTCATTGTCTTTCCTACCAAAGTGATTCACCTCACACTGCTCTGCAAAGATCCCCAGCTGCCATACACCTGAACACTACACCAACGTGTGATTGTACTGTTACAGTTCCACACTCTCCTCCATAGACTTCAGAGTTCTTCCAGGTTTGGTGCCACCTCCAAACATTGAGATTGTTATAGCGTCCCAGTTCCCATGCAACAACTGAAATTCTGTAACACTCACTAGTGTGAGCAAGTGAAACACTGATATATTCCCACGGACAGAGTTGAATAATGACATGCTGTCAATGGAGCAAAAAAAATCCTGATACAAATCCAGACGGAGTGAATGAAATATTGACAAACCATAGAGAAGAGAATTCCAGATTGGCTCCAAGTTTCTGTATTGACATCAGGGCATTAATTTCATGAAGTCGAAAGTGTGTATGTACCTTTAAGAGAGAGGGAAAGCTGTTCTGAACTGAGAGCTTCCAAGCAACCGTGATATGAGAGGATGGCAGACCCAGAGTATGAAGGACAAATGAAAATATGTCGCATTTGGCTGTGAAATAGATCCCTGAGATGGTTGCTCCTTGGACAACAATTCGAATTTTACCAATCAGTTTAAATTATGCCACAGGATACTAAAACCAAATCAAGTTTGAATGTATTGGTTTTCGGAAGTTGAACCAATGAGATGATGCAACGTTGTGCATATTAAAAATGCAGGCATTTAGAAAATTGCAGACAGAGTAAGTGCCATCAACACAGATCCAAGAGATTAGGAAACACTCTCTATCAAAGGTACCTTTTCATATGGAACATATTCGCAGTAAAAAGACAGAAGATGTCCCAGGGAGATTTATGGCCACAAGAAGAGACACAAACAACAGCTGCTGTGTGATTTTGAAATTAAATGAGTGCAATTTTATTTCGTGTCTTATTGAAACAGTATATCATTATAGAGTTGGAGTGGGGTAATAAGCAGTTAAGAGAAAGGGGGTCTCAGAATTCAGAATGCTTGATGCAAAATGTTCACTTTCAGAGTTAAAAAATAAATTGATGTTATTATGTAAACAGTGGAATTTGAGAGTTCTCTGCCACTCGTATTTTAACAGTTCATGAGGCAAATTGAGCATTTCTTTATGTTTCATTTAAGTTACCAGATGAGCTTCACACAGCGCCCTGACAATTCCTGTGTATGTGTATCTGTGTCTCTCTGTGTGGGGCATCTGGCAATCTCTGTGGTGCTTAAAGTAATGCAATGCCACCCTCTGCTGGACTCCCCACGCCACTGCACCGGCATTGGCAGAGAGTGAGAACGAACAGTGATTCATTCAGAGAGGGGGAGGGAGAAGGCAGCTGCTCACAGCACCATCCAAACTGATGCCTTATCAATGTACTGATCTAAATGTCTTTCAAAGATTGTAACTGTCCCTGCTTTAACCACTTGCTCTGGGAGTTCATTCCACACATAAGCCAGATTCTGACGAAAATAATTACCTCTCAGGAATTCTGTAAATCTTTTTCCTCACACCTTATAATATCCCTCAGTTTTGAATCCCCAACTCTCGGGAAATGACACCAGTCCTTTAGCTTATCTGCACCCCTCATTATTTTATAAACCTCTGTAAAGTTACCCCTTAACCACATACTCTCCATTGAAAAGAGTCCCAGTCTACCCAGCCTCTCCTTATAGCTCACTCCCTCTATTTCCAACGACAGCCAGGTTAATGTCTGCTCAATCCTCTCCAGCTTAATAATATTAAGGTCAGTAATATCAAAGTAAATAATCAAGGTATTTTCTATGGGTGGGGAGACCAAAACTAGATGGTACAGGTTTAAGGTGAGAGGGGAACATTTAAAATTGACCTAAGGGGCAGCCTTTTCACCCAGAGGATGGTGTGCCTGTGGAATGAGTGGGCAGGATGACCAGACTGGACACAGTGTTCCAGAAGAGGTCTCACCAATATCCTGTACAACCTCATCATGCGTCACAATTCCGATACACAAAGGTCTGACCAATGAAGACAAGTGTGTTAAACATCTCCTTAACCATACTATCTATCTGAGATGCAAAGTTTAAAGAAATGGACATGACGGCCTTGTTCTCTGTACTACAACACTGACAAAGGCCCTGCTTTTAATTGTATAGCTCCTGCTCTTGTTTGATTTACCAAATCTAATAACTCACATTAATCTAAACTAAACTCCATCTGCCACCCCTCAGCCCAGTGTGTGATATTACCACCTCCTCACTCTCCCCCTTTAAAATATCCTCCCCGTCTCCAGGATGCCTGCACACTCCGGCCTTGAGTTTCACAAAGACCCTGAGCTTGGGTTGCCTTGTGTGGTTTGGGGGAGGAGGGACAGATTGCAGACACTGTCAATGGGGAGGAGAGGCTGGACAGTAATCAGCGGCCTAGTGTCATTTCATTGTTTTAGGAAGAGGGCAGTTGCACGTTAGAGGTGGGTAATAGTGATCGGTGTTTTGGGACCAGAAATTATGCTTTTTCGTTGTCTGCGGTGTAATCTATTCGAGACCCTTCATTGGGCAGACTGTGACTGCAGGATTTCTTTCCTTAATATTGTAGATTTCAGATAATAGCGATTGAAGATGTTCATCGTTAATTTCGGTAGTACAGCACGTACACTCAATATCCTACAGTTGAGATAAATATCTTGCATTTGTTTAACAACACAAAGTGTTTTGTGTAGCTCAGTAATGGTAACCTGATTATAATAAATCCACACTGAGCTGAAAGCTGGCACTTAAAATATGACCCAAAATCTGGGTATGGTAGTATAGTGGGTAGTGTCCCTGGCTCTGAACCAGAACTCTGGATTTGATCTTAATTCCTGTACTTGTGTGATAGTGTTCCTAGCTCTGGACTAGTAGGACTGGATTCAAGTCCTGCCTGTTGCAGAGGTTTGTCCCAGCATGTCAGAACTGTCTGATGAACAAACACACAGGAGAATACTGTTACAGCTTTATGGGTATTGCTGAGTGATGCTAGTGTCCCTACCTCCGAGCACAAAGGTCTCGGTGTAAATCCCATAGAAGTGTTTCATGATACATCTGAACAAACTGATTAAACTGGTTGTAGAATTGTGACCTGATGGAGAAAGAAGTGTCAGAATTGTATTTCAGAATTTTGACCCAGAATGACTGAAAGCACAGCTATTCGTGTTGATTGGAGTCACATCTTGCAGTGGGAGAGGTTTATAAATTCAGAATGGTCATGGATAGAGTGAATAGCTAGGGTTTTCCCCCAGGTTAGGGGTGTTCATAACTAGAGGGCATTGGATGAAAGTGAGAGGGGAAAGGTTTTGAAGAGGCCTAAGAGGAACCTTTTCACGCAGAGGGTTTTTGTGCGTATGGAATTAGCTGCCAGAGGAAGTGGTGGAGGCTGGTACAACTGCAGTATGTAAAAGGCATCTGGGTACTGACACGTCTGCCGACTTTTTCCAGCAATTTCTGTATTTCTTAAAATGAATGCATTTTTTAAACGCAGGTATTCTAAATACATTAAATATTTTATTTTTTAATGAAGCAGGGGCATATAAACACATTTTCAAATTGGCTAAGAACATTTTCTGCTTAGGGTATGGCTCTGTGCGAGATGGCAACAATGATGCATCGACATGGAACAGGGAATGTGATGGAAACATAGTTTGGACATGATATAAGGAGACCTCACATGGTCCAGTTTGGGAGAGGATGACGTTACTGTGTGATTCAACTCAGAGAGGGAGACAATGTAATCTTCCTGAGAAGGAATGGCCTATTACGCTCTCTCTCTCCCTCATTATTCCTCATCACAGCAATTAGTGTGAGCTAAAATAAAACACCTGTCCGGTCATCATTACCATTCTCATTTTTAAATAATTCATGCAGTGTGGAAACAGGCCCTTTCAGCCAATAAGTCCATACCAAACTTCCAAGCAGTAACTTTGCCAGGCCCGTTCCCTGAGATTTACTTCTGACGAATGCAACTGACTTAGAAATCCCTGAATATGACAGACAACTTACCATGACCAATCCACCTAATGCACACAGTTTGAGCTGTGGGAGGGAACTGGAGCACCTATTAGAAGCTCACGCAGTCAAAGGGAGAATGTACAAACCCCACACAGATAGTCGCCCGAGGTTGGAATAGAACCTCGGCACAGTGGCACAGTGGTTAGCACTGCTGCCTCACAGCGCCGGAGACCCGGGTTCAATTCCCGCCTCAGGCGACTGACTGTGTGGAGTTTGCACGTTCTCCCCGTGTCTGCGTGGGTTTCCTCCGGTTTCCTCCCACAGTCCAAAGATATGCAGGTCAGGTAAATTGGCCAAGCTAAATTGACCATAGTGTTAGGTAAGGGATAAACATAGGGGTATGGGTGGGTTGCGCTTTGGCGGGTTGGTGAGGACTTGTTGGTCTGAAGGGCCTGTTTCCACACTGTAATGTAATCTAATCTAACCCCTGTTCCTAGTGCTGTGAGGTAGCAGTGCTAATCACTGAGCCACCGTGCTACCCTTTGGGTGATTACTGACCAGAATTCATTGGAATCTTCTCACTGCCTAATGCAAAAAGAATTCAGCCAAATCCAACTGTCCCAGGATGAAATCCCATTGCTAGCAGCTTGTGTGAGTAGAATATCTTCAGAAGCCGAATCACATTTTGGACAATCTCTCAATTTTTCCTTTTTTCATGAGTTACACGAATATCCGGACCAAGTTCTTTCAACTTGAAATTGCAGAGATTGCGTGTGTGTGTGTCTCAGCATTTTAAACAGGGAAATATTTATTATATATTTGCAATACGCAAACAGTTTGCCATTCATCTTTCCACCATAGTTTGAGGAACATTGCTCTGGATCATAAACGTGCTATTTGAGCAGATTAAAGAAACTAGCCTGACTTGTTCCTAAAACTGACCCTGACCCAGTCTAAGACCTTTATCATCGGCCATATCACCAACCTGGTCACATTTAACATTTGTTGGGAGCAGTGGAGGAGTGGGACTAGAAAAGGAAACAGTGACCCAAAAAGCCGGGGAACTATAGACCGGTGTGCCTGATGTCAGTGGTGCGTAAGTTGTTGAAGGGGATTCTGAGGGATAGCATTTACATACATTTGGGAAGGCAAGGATTGATCGGGGTTGACAACGTGGCTTTCTGAATGGGAAATCATGTCTCATTAATTTGGTTGAGTTTTATGAAGAGGGAAAAGAGAAGATTTTTGAAGGCAATTTGGTAGACATTGTCTATATGGACTTCAGCAAGGTGTTCATAACATTCCAATTGGTTGACAGATTAAAGGTTATGTCACGTGGGACACAGAGGAAGCAAGTCACAATTGGCTTGAAGGAAGAGGGATATTTTTCAGACTGGAAGCTTGTAACCAGCAGTGTGCTGCAAGAATCAGTGCTCAGTTCACTGCATTTCATCATTTATGTAAAGAACTCAGATGTGGATATCGGGGCCAGAGTTAGTAAGTTTACAGATGACATCAGAAAGGTGGTGTAGTAGATTATCTCAGAGCACAACGAGACCACAATTAGATGGGACTAAGCGGCAAGGAGTGACAGATGAAGTTTATTTAGATAAATATAAGGTTTTGCATTTTAGGAAGAAATTATACACTTAATGGCAAGGTGCTGGGGAGTGTTATGGAACAAAGGGACCTCGGGCTGTAGGTACATTGTTCCTTGAAAGTGGAGTCGCAGGTAGACAGAGTGGTGCTGAAAATATTTGGGACATTTGCCTTTATCAGTCGAAGCATTGAGTATAGGGTTTGTGGTGGCATGTTGCATCTGTACACCGTATTGGGCAGGCCATTTTAAGAAAACTGCATGCAACGCGGTTGTCTGCAGAAAAGATTTACACTGATGTCCCAGGGAGAGGTTGATTAGGTTAAGGTGGTTCTCCCTTGAGTGTCAGAGTCTGAAAGGTGACATTATAGATGTTTATAAAATCATCAGGGGAATGGATATTCTGAACAGCCACGTTCTGCTGTTCAGGGTAGGGGAGACCAGATTCAGAGGCATCGGTTGTAGGGGAGAGGGCAAATGATTTAGAAGGGACCTGAAGATAAATGTTTCACACAGAGAGTGGTGTGTGTACAGAAAGTGCTGTCAGAGGAAGTGCTGAAGGCGGTTACAATCGCACATTTAAAAAGTATCGGAGAGGAGGGATATTGGCCAAATGCTGGCAAATGGGACTGGATCAGATTTAATATCTGATCGGAGTGAACAGATTGGACAAATGGGTCTGTTTCTGTGCTGCATGACTCTGATTCTATAAGAGGAATGACGAAAAAATCTAAAATGACCTTTCAAGTGTAAATTCTCTTCACTGGAAGTTTATCGTGCCTCTATGTTCACATTGATTGAAAGCTGCATTACTAAATACTTGAGAGGGAAGTAAGTCACCGATATTGGGATACAGACAGGAAAGTAGGGCTGAGTCCACAACTTGATCAGCCACAATCCAAGTGCCTGTTGGAGAAGGCTCAAAGTATCTAAAGACCCACTCCTGCTCCTCAGTCCCATGTTTCTGTGTTCCATTCATACCTGCTAGGCAGGGACAGTTGGAGGTCACTTACTCCAATAACCTGGTGCACAGAAACAGAGGAGACCATTCAGCCTCTCAAGACTGCCACACACGCTTTGAAGTGATTTCGGAAATGTAATTGGAAAATCCAGGCACAGGTATGAAAGAGGCCCCTCAACTCTCTTCACAGAGCTTCCCCTCTCTGCAACTTGTGCTTCATTTGTTGGTCATGTTGTAGACGCAGATTGACTCTGAACACAGCCCATATACTCACCAGAGATGGCTCACAAAATCATCTGGTCTCCCTACCTGCAATATTCAGTAATTGCACATTTATGACAATAACACCCACTAACTCTCCAAGAACAGAATGTGAGAACATCAGAAACAGGGACAGGTCGTTCACTCCCCAAGCCTGCCTTGCCCTTCACTAAGATCATGGCTGATCTGCTCTTGGTCTCCAATCCTCTTTCATAACCAATTCTTCATCGCCCTCAACTCTCTGTCAGGTCAATATCCATCTACCTCTTCTTCAAATACTTTCAGTCATCTTACTCCCTAACATTCTTGAGAAGAGAAACCCTGACATTCAATACCATTTGTTTCAAGAAAACACGTGTTGTACCTAGACCATGGCCTATTGATATGGACAAAAGAGGTTGGCTCAAGGGTTCAGGTAAAAATGACTGGCCCTGATATCAAGGTAGTGGTTGGCTTTTGTTGACATCAAGGAGCTGAACAAAACTGGACTTAATGGGAATCAGACTAAACTGTCCAGTGTTTGGAGTCAAACATGGCACAAAGGAAGATGTTCACCATCTCAGTCCTGGGTCACCTCTGTGGGAGATCCTCAGGGTAGCTTCCTCTTCACCAACAGCTTCAGCTGCTTCAACAATTTCTCCCCACTCTCACCCTCCACAAAATAAGATTAGAAGTGGGGATAAACACGGAAGATAAAATGAAACCAAAGAAAGAGGAATTTAGAATAACGTAATTCTATTGGACAAGTTAACAAAATAATAGATCGTGGAGCGATTACTAACGAACTGTTCCAATATAGGGAAATCCCATAAACACAGCCCTTGGCAAAAAGGAATATTCAGACACAGATCGTCACAAACATTTCTCCAATCCAGGAATTAAAAACAGCAGCAAGAGAAAATTCAGAGAGAGTAGCAGCCAGGAAACATTCACTGAAGCTTCCAACTCTGTGTAGACACCAATATGTTCTGATGTTGCTGAGAAACCAAAACCCAGAGATCCTAATCTGTGAGAGCTGGCCACACTCATTCAAGCTGCATTAAAATAAACCCAAGGCCTCCTTCGCTGTTTACCCAGTGGTCTTAACTAGCCAACTCGTTCAATCTCTCTCTTAAAAGAAACCAGGACGAAAATAACCTCTTAAAGTTGCAGCATCATCACAGTTGTCAGCATATCGAGCTGTCAAACAGGAACCAGGGGTAACCCATTCAGGCCCTTGGCCATGTCCAACCGGACAAGGAAGAAGTCCTTTGAGTCAATTACACAGAAACATAATGAGGCCATTCAGTCCGTTGAGCCACTTATACAGAAACAGGAGGAGGCTATTCAGTCAGTTGAGCCACTTATATAGGAACAGTCGGAGGCCATTCCCACCTCAATGCACTTACACAGGGGCAGAATAGGGTAATTGATGCTGATCCGGATGAATGGCTTATGCCCAAAACGTTGAAACTCCTGCTGTGCTTTTCCAGCAAACCACTGTCTACTCTGATCTCCAGCATGGGCAGTCCTCACTGTCTCCTAATTGATGCTCTTACATGATGAACAATTTGAGCAGAGGCTGCACAGACAAACTACTCCACGTTGTACCTCGTGGCGCCATCGCTCATGATACACACGTGGGACTTTAACGTGGTTTACTCGCGGTAAGGAGCGAAGCCATGTGTCTTGTGTGAAGTCTCAAGAAGGCATGTTCCATCTCCAAGCTGACAGCCTGGTGTTCTCTATTTCGGGCGGAAGCTGGTGGGAATAGCTACCTGTTTCAGATGGAAGGTACTGTGGCTGCTGTTGGGGATTGTGAACAACATAACGTTCAGTACGGGTTCACACACCGATTAGATTAGATTACTTACAGTGTGGAAACAGGTCCTTCGGCGCAACAACTCCACACTGACCCGCCGAAGCGCAACCCACACAGACCCATTCCCCTACATTTACCCCTTCACCTACCACTACGGGCAATTTAACTTGGCCAATTCACCTAACCTGCACATTTTTGGACTGTGGGAGCATGTTCAACATGCTCTGCCAACTGTTACATGTGAGCTTTCAACCACTTGCTAAAGAACACTACATCATACAGATAAATTACACAATTTGTACATCTGGCCACAACTCTGTTCCTGATTCTTAAATGTGTCTGGAGCATTATTCATTCACATGACGAACTCTAACATTTTTTTGTCATCTCCGGTATCTTTACCAGATAGTTGAACTGACTCAACAGTTTTTTAAATTGAAAGGGGCCACTAAATCTGGCTTTGAAGGATTTCCTACCACAGGTGGCAATACTAACACGTCATCCCCACGGGAAATCGTCGAAGTTTCAGAGTTTCTATCTGCCACCTGTTTCATTCCATGCTGTGTCCTCTTCAGGTGCTGTTTAGCTAACTCACCTACTCCGTCTAATTTCTTCCTCACCTCAGACACATAATCCAAGTGTGAGATCTCCGATTTCAGTCCTGTCAGTTTATAGTTAATTAATTTCAAAGGACCTCTCACTTCATATACGAATATTAACTCAAAGGAAGTAAAGTGAGTAGATTTATTTGGGGCATCTCTAATGGCAAACAATATAATGAGACACCTTTATTCCAATCATTCGGGTAATTCTGACAGTACGCCGTTAATATTGTCTTCAGCTTCTGATGCTAACCTTCCAAGACTCCCTGGGATTCGGGATGCGATGCACTTGATTTAAACTGCTGTATGCCGAAGTTATCCAAGATGTCCTTAAACAGCTGATTGGTAAAATGAGACCGTTGGTCTGTCTGAATCACACTGTGTAGCCTACAGCGAGTAAAGAAAGCTACCAACTCCTCCACCTCCCCTTTTGCCTTAACACTCCGTAATGGAATTGGCTCTCGAAATCTGGTGGATACATCCATTATGATCAGCAGATATTGGTTTCCATTTTAATTTGGAAGAGGAGCTACACAACTAATCATAACCCATGAGAAATGTTCTTCGAATACAGGAATTGGCAACAAAGGTGCTGGTTTTATGACTGCCTGTTACGTACCTACCATTTGGAATGTATGACATGTACAACAAAAATTAACCAGTCTTTGTGCATTCCAGCCATAAGAAATGCTTTAGCCTGAGTCTTCCGTGCATCAACTCCTTTGTCTTTTTATTTCGGTTTTCCTTCCTGTTGTAACTTATGACATTGAGATCTTGTTACTACACTGTCTGGAAAAATCCCTGGGTATTTTTCTTTTAATTCCCCAGTTCCCTGGTCTTACTTTAGCTTCACCACCAAAAGGGGTTCCTCTCCTACCTTGGATCCTGCTAAATCATTCCCAAGAACAAACTGCATTCCTGGAAGTGACACCCTGTCACTCAATCTCACTGTTACTTCCATAACCTTGACTTGGCACTCCAACCTAATGTTAAACAGGGAATGCTTAATTTCTGTCCCCATTCCACAAATTATCACGCTGTTGAGTAAAATGTCAGAAAGAGTGAAAATACTTCCATCTTTTACGATTGGAGGCCGAGAGAAAGTGAGGACTGCAGATGCTGGAGAGCAGAGTTGAAAAGTGTAGAGCTGGAAAAGCACAGCAGGTCGGCAGCATCCGAGGGGCAAGAGAGTTGACGTTTCAGGCATAAATCCTTTATCAGGAAAGTGGGGGGTAAGGGAGGGTGAAGGGGGTTGAGAAATAAATAGGAGGGTGGGGATGGAGCTGGGTGGGAGGTAGCTTGGAAGTCGATGGGTCGGGGGTGATGGTGACAGGTCAGAGACGAGGGTGAAGTGGATAGGTGGTAGGACATTTGGACCCCTCACACTATACAGCATCAACGTTGACTTCACCAATTTCCAAATCTCCCCTCCCCAACCTCTCCCAGATCCAACCGTTCAACTTAGCACTGCCCTTTTGAACTGTTCTAACTGACCATCGTCCTTCCCATCTATCCACTCCACCTTCCCCTCCGACATATCACTGTCACTCCCACCTACATTTTCCTACCGCCCTCCCAATGACCCTCCAGCCAGCCCAGCTCCTACCTTCGTATTTATCTTTCAGCCCATTGTCCCCCCGCCACATTCCTGACGATGGGTTGATGCCTGATATGTCGATTGTCCTGCGCTTTGGATGCTGCCTGATCTGTTGTGCTTTTCTAGCTCCTTGCTTCTCAACTATTAGATACAGAACAGATCCCGTATCTTGCAAAATTATAACTTCTTGTCCTCCCCCCACACCCCATTTTTTCTGAGTAAGGTTTATCTACAGAGCCAAATTCTTTATAGAGATCAGGCACTGACTCCATACACAGCCCCTGCACTCTCTTGCAACTCCTAGGCTCTACTTGGGGTCTCATTTACCAGGTTCACTAATACCACTGGCTTAAACTCTTTTACCACATCTTTTCCCAAAGTTTCTTCCTTCAACCCCCAGCACTGTGCGTCCCAGCTGACTGCAATGAAAACACCTTTTCCTAGTGCCCTTCTTAAACCATCGGCCCTGTAATTTTATGTGTTCCGCTCCGTTATAGTGAGGACACCTGAGGCTTTTCACCACCTTTCAACCCCCTAGGGCTTCTTTTTCACTGGTGGTAAACTATTGCCCGTGTGCTTTTCTCTATGTTTTGTAGTGTACGATCTCCCCTTCTCCCAATTTCTATCCCTCAACAGGATGAAAATCCTCCCAGAAGCTATATTTCATCTCATGCACCAATGCATACTTAACTGCCATTTCTGCTGCGCTTCTCACTTCTTGAATTTCCTGTTCATTCACATGAATTCTTACCGACTGTGGATGTGAGTCTTTAAACTCGTCCAGCAGAATAATCTCCCATCGGGCCTCACAGGTTTTATCCATTTTGAAGGCCTGCACACATTTCTCAAAATGACTGTGGTTATTTCTTTCAAACTCAACATAACTCTGACCTCGTTCCGTCTCTATATTTCTGAACCGCTGTCTATATTCTTCTAGTACCAATTCATAAGCACTCAAAATAGCCTGTTTGACATCTGCATAATCCCTTGCTTCCTCATGTGACAGCACTGCACATACCTCTCAAGCTGTGCCAACTATCTTCGTCTGAACTCGCATTTCCCACATTTTCATTGGACACGCCATCTGCCGAGCCAATTTTGCAAATGAAATAAAAAAGGTTTTCGCATTTTTCTCACCGAAATATTGCAATGTATTAACACAGTTGTATACATCCCTATGTTCTCCCTTCATCTTCATTCCGCTAGTTTAACTTTCTTATCTAATTCCAAACTTCTGACTTTCACATTCTCCCCGACTTCCTTTTTCCTCACTTTCTCTTTCGGTATCTTCTCTCTCTCTTTCTGTCTCTCTCTTTATCTTCTAACTCCAATTGCTCCACTTGCAATTAAGTTTTTTTTCTCACTCGTCTGCAGTTGCCTGCTTCTCTGATACATCAAAGTGCTTGACCAACTTGACCAACTATGGTGACAGCTTTCCTTTTGTCTCTCGTGAGACCCAATTCTAATGTACATGTTAATTCTAAAAGTATGCCCTTCCTTTGCCTTTCTAAACTTTGTCGGCAAATTTGCGAATCATCTTCAAACCTCAGAAGCTCTTTAGTAATGTTAAGAGCCATTTCTTTTAATTTAACCAACCACAAGGAAACAAAATTAAATGAATTTTGTTACCTGTTTTATTTGAAGATCTAGGTCACTAACTTCCAAGTGATGGAATCTGCTGGGACCTTTTGTACCCATAATCTGTTCAAATCTGTCCAAATCCTGTCTGTCAAGCCCTCAAACTGTTATGATGGCGATATCGATCTCCCCTGTTAATTAAACCACACACCCAGAAAAGCTCACCTCGCCTCGTACTCTGTTAAAACATGAGTGACAGAGAAGTCCCAAATTCGACTATTAAGAGAAAAATAACCATTTATAAGTATGCAAGTTAGCTCACTGAGCTTGAAGGTTTGTTTTCAGATGTTTCGTCACCATGACTAGGTCCATAAGACCATAAGACCATAAGACATAGGAGTGGAAGTAAGGCCATTCGGCCCATCGAGTCCACTCCGCCATTCAATCATGGCTGATGCGCATTTCAGCTCCACTTGCCAGCGTTCTCCCCGTAGCCCTTAATTCCTCTAGACAACAAGAACCTATCAATCTCGGCCTTGAAGACATTTAGCGTCCCGGCTTCCACTGCACTCCGTGGCAATGAATTCCACAGGCCCACCACTCTCTGGCTGAAGAAATGTCTCCGCATTTCCGTTCTGAAATGACCCCCTCTAATTCTAAGGCTGTGTCCACGGGTCCTAGTCTCCTCGCCTAACAGAAACAATTTTCTAGCATCCACCTTTTCAAAGCCATGTATTATTTTGTACGTCTCTATTAGATCTCCCCTTAATCTTCTAAACTCCAACGAATACAATCCCAGTATCCTCAGCCGTTCCTCATATGCTAGACCTGTCATTCCAGGGATCATCCGTGTGAATCTCCGCTGGACACGTTCCAGTGCCAGTATGTCCTTCCTGAGGTGTGGGGACCAAAACTGGACACAGTACTCCAAATGGGGCCTAACCAGAGCTTTATAAAGTCTTAGTAGTACATCTCTGCTTTTATATTCCAACCCTCTTGAGATAAGGTCACATCATCAGTGAGAGTCTCTGGTGATGCACTGGTGGTATGTCTCGTCTTTCTATTTGTAGGTCTTGGTTTCTTAAGGTGTGTGATGTCATTTCCAGTTTTTTGTTCAAGGGAAGGTAGATAGGATCTAAATTGGTGTGTTTATTGATGTACTTCCGGCTAGAATGTCATTCTTCTCAGAACTTTCGTGCATGGCTTTGTCCTAGGAAGTGTGTGTTGTCACAGTCAGCGTGGTGTCCTTCTTTGTCTGTATGTTTGGAAACGAGTGATAGTGGGACATGTCTTTTGGTGGCTAGTTTGTGTTCATGTATCCGGGGAGCACAACAACAAAATAGTTCAGCAGAATGAGAGTATGAAAATAGAAGTATTTCCACATCAGAAACCAGGTTAAGTCACTGAGTGCAGGGCTGATGGGTGAATGGGTCTCAGTGAGAATTGTGGAACAGACAGCAGAATTGCATTGCAGATATTGCAGCTCGAAACTGCGTATTCATGTATTGCTGTAGGCCACAGCATCAGGAGAGGCAGACATGCATTAAACCACAACCTGTAACTTTTTGCCAGGATAACACCTCAGTCTGTCATTACCATCAACACCATCTATGGCTCAGTGATGAGTGTGGGTGAACATGTCAGAATCAGAATCACATGATGCTAACTCATTAAAGCTACAATACTTGACCAACAGATCTGAACGAAGCCCCGCAGTTCTGCTACAGTCAGTCATAAATGGTGATGGACGATTAAACAAATGATGGAGGAAAGGACTCCACAAAAACCCCCATCCTAAATAATGGAATAGACCTGCATATCAACGTAAAAGAGAAGCATGTTATATCTGCACCATCCTCTGCCAGAAGTGTTGAGTCGATGATACACCTCACCCTCATCACGATGCCGACAAAATCACAGATGCCAATCTTCAATCAATTCGATTTGCTGTACATATCGTAAAGAAGCAGCTGAACACAATAGATACTAAAAAGGCAATGGGCCCTGACCCCATTCCTGCAATAGGAATGAAGACTTGTGCTGCACAACAAGCCATGTCCCTGGGGAAGCTGTTTCATTCCAGATACAACTCTAACATGTCCCTGGCAATTTGAAAAATTACTCAACTATGTCCCATTCAACATGAGTGGATTAATACAATCTGACCAATTACTACACCCTCAGTCCCATCACGACAGTAAAATTGGTGGGAGTTCCTTTTGACAGAGCCGTCAAGCAGCATAGAAATAACCTGCTCAGTGTTGTTTCCGACAGGTTCCCATGTGGAGATTGTGCTGCTGTGGAAATGTCACTGGATTACTAATCCAGACCAGGCTAATGTTCTGACTGCTGGTGGAAGTTAAAAACAATTAATAAAATATCGAGATCTAAAATCTGGTATCAGTAATAGTGACCTTGAAGCCAATGTGTTTTGTAAACATAATTTCCTTCTCCAATATGCTTTTAGGAAGTGAATCTCCCATGATTTCCTGGGCTGGCCTAAAACTGACTCCAAAGACACTGACATGTGATAAACATTTCAATAGTCTCTGAAACGGCCAAGCAAGGGCACTCATTTGTATCAAACAACTCCGAGGTCTGAAAGGATGAAACTGGACAGAACATCCAGCCTCAGCACCAGTGTCGGAAAAGGGAATGGGAAAACAGTCCTGTAGACCCTGCAGAGACCCCCTTCCTAACATCTGAGAGCTTGTGACAGCATTTACAGAGCTTTCCCACAGACTGCACAGAAACAGTGGGGAAGGAGTAGGTCATACAACACTTTGAGCCTCCCTATTCTGGTTCATGGAAAAAATCTCCTCAATGCACTTACCCCAAATGATATACATATCCGTTTTATGTGAGTAGCCTTGGGAAGCTATAAAATAGGAAGAGCAGTAGTACGTTTGGTCCATTGAGTTTGCTACCCAACTCAATGTAAAGATGGTTGGCCCTTCATTTCCACACCGTACTCCTGCTCTCCCACTATCCCTTTACTGTCTCTAAATCCTTATTTATAATCAGTGTCTTGGTTTCCAGGTGCGAGAATATTCCCCATGTTCACCAGTTAGTGAGTACAGGCAATTATTCTCATCTCAATGAAGAATGGCCTATCTGTACCTAATACTGTGACTCCTTGTTTTAGACGTCCCAGCCTGGGGAATTATCATCCCTGCTTCCAATATGTCTCACCCTGTCAGAGTTTTGTATATTTCACTGAGATCTCCACTCATTTTCCTAATCCCCATGGAATACTGGCCCAGTCACCCCAAACTCTGCTCCCAAAACAAGCCTGTCATACCAGAGATCAGTCTGGTCATCCTTCACTGCTCTCTCTCACTGTCAGGTTTGTCCGTTCTTAGGTACGGAGATCAAAATTGCCCACAATGTTTGAGATGATGTCTCACCAAGTCCCTGTACAGCTACAGTAAGACACCCTTTCTCCTGGACTCAATTTATCTTCTTAACTGTTTTCTTGCCTGCAATATTGCTTTCAGTGACTGGTGTACCAGGAGATCCAGATCCTTTTCAATGTTATAGCTCCCCACTTGCTGGTTCTATGTACACTGGTCAGCGTGGCAATGTCATTCCTTGTATTGACTTCTGGTTGCATAACTCACTGTGCTGCATGGGCTCAGAGGTTTATGCAGAAGGAAACAACAAACAGGAGCATACGTCCCTTTGAAAATCAACATGTTTCCACCAATCCTTTTCAAATAGTAGGCTGCCAATTTATCGTTTCCACCAAAGGGCACACCGTCACATCTATCCACATTGTTCTCCATCTGTCACGTATTTACCCATTCACTCCACTTGTCTTCGTCTTCTCGGTGCTTTTTTACATCCTCCTCACCCACTCACAATCCCACATCGGTTAGTGCTGTCAGCAGGCTGGGATATATTGTATCTGATTCCAGTAACCAAATGTTTGAAGGGCATTGTGAACAACTTGGTCCCAAGCACCGATTCCTGCGACACGTCAGCAACCTTCCTCTGTTAATTTCTATTTATTTATTTCGTGAATCTGGGTTACACTGGCTGGGCCAGCATTTATTACCTGTCCCGAGTTGCCCTTGAGAAGGTGGTGGTGATCTGCCTTGTTGAACGCTGCAGTGCACTTGCTGCTGTTGACCTCCAATGCCATTAGGGAGGGAATCCCAGGATTCTGACTCAGCGACTGTGAAGGAGCGGTGATATATTTCCAAGTTAGGATGGTGACTGGCTTGGAGGGGAACCTAAAGATGATGGTATTTCCATACATCTGCAGCCCTTGTCCTTCTAAATCGACGTGGTCGTGAGTTGGGAAGGTGGTCTCTGAGGATCTTTGGTGAATCATTTCATTGCAGCATGTAGATAGTTAAATAATGCTGCTGCTGCTGAGCGTTGATGATGGAGCATTGTGTATGATGGGACAGTCAAACTGGCTGCTTTGTTCTGGAAGGTGTAAAGCTTCTTGAGTGTTGTTGGGGCTGCACTCATCCAGGCAAATTGAGAGTCTTCTATTACACTTCTGACTTATGCAATGTAGATGATGGACAGACTTTTGGAAGTCAGGATGTGAGTTACTCGCCGCAGTATTCCTAGCTTCAGACCTGCTCTTATAGTTACTGTGTTCATGTGGCGAGACCAGTGAGTTTCTGAGCAATGATTACCCACCAGGAATTTGATACTGGGGGATTCACTGATAGTAACACCATTGAATGACAAGGGGCAGGTTAGATTATATTTTATTGGTGATGGTCATGGTCTGGCATTCGTGTGGGCTGAATATTACTTGCCACTTGCCAGCCTGGATACTGTCCAGATCTTGTCACATTTGAACATGGACTGCTTCAGTATCTGAGGAGTCACAAATGTTGCAGAACATTGTACAATCATTGACGAACATCCCCACTTCTGACCTTAAAATGGAGGGAAGGTCATTGATGAAGCAGCCCTGAAGAGGTTTTCGGCCACTGGTCGAGGGACTCCTACAGACTTGGAGCTGAGTTGATTGACCTTCATCAACTATGACCATCTTCCTACGTGTCAGACATGGTTCTAACCAGCGGGGAGTTTGCGCCTGATACACATTGATTCCAGTTTTGCTAAAGCCCCTGATACCACACTTGGTCGAAGGCAGCCTTGATTTAAAGGGCTATCGCTTTCACCCCACCTCTGGAATTCAGCTCTTTTGTCCATGTTTGAACCACGGTAATGAGGTCAGGAGCTGAGTGGCCTTGGTGGAGCCCAAACTGGCCGTCATTGACCAGGGTATTGCTGAGCAAGTGCTGCTTAAAAGCACTGAGATCTTCCACCACTTTACTGATGATCGAGAGTCGACTGATGGGGTGGTGATTGGCCGGATTGGATTTGTTCTACTTTTTATATTCTGGAGATACTTGGGGTAATTATCCACATAATCGGGGAAAGCCATTGTTGCAACAGTATTGAAACAGTTTGGCTAGGGGAGTCGCAAGTTATGGAGCACCAGTTTTCAGTACTATTGCCAGAATGGTGTCAGAGTATGGACACTTTGGAGTATCCAGTATCTCCAACCGTTTCTGGATATCGCGTGGACTGAATAGAATTGGTTGACGACTGGTAACTGAATTGCTGAGGACAAATGGAGGAGGCTGAAATGGATCATCCATTCAGCATTTCTGACTTAAGATTGGAATGGACCAGCTTTATCTAAAACACTGAAGTGCTGGGCTCTTCCATCATGGAGGAAGGGGTTATTTGTGGAATGTCTTCCTCCAGTGAGTTGTTTAATTGTCTCAAACGTTTCTAGACTAGGCGTGGAAAGACTGCAGAGCTTAGATCTGATCCTTTGCTTGTGGGATGACTTAGCACTGTCTATCACTAATTGCTTATGCTGTTTGGTGCACAAGTAGTCGTGTTTGGTGGCAGCACCTGGCTGACACCTCATTGTTAGTTATGCCTGGTGCTGCTCCTGCCATCCTGCACACTCCATTGAACCAATGATGATCCGCTGGATTGATGGTAATTGTTGTGAGGGGAATATACCAGGCCATGAGGTAGCGTGGTTTACAATACTGCCCCTATAGATGAACCACAGCACCTTATAGAACATAGAACATAGAAAAACAGCGCAGTACAGGCCCTTCGGCCCTCGATGTTGCGGCGACCGAAGCCTACCTAAACCAAGCTAGCCCAATAACCTCCATATACTTGTCCAATGCCCACTTAAATGACCATAAAGAGGGAGAGTCCACCACTGCTACTGGCAGGGCATTTCATGAACTCACAACCCGCTGAGTAAAAAATCTACCCCTAACATCTGTCCTATACCAACCACCTCTTAATTTAAAGCTGTGTCCCCTAGTAACAGCTGACTTCATTAGCGGAAAAAGGTTCTCACTGTCAACCCTATCTAAACCCCTTATCATCTTGTACACCTCTATCAAATCTCCCGTAAACCTTCTTTTCTCCAATGAGAACTCAATTTCCGGAACTCAATTCCTCTACCAATAAAGCCCAGTACACCATATGCCTTCTTCACAGCACTATTTACCTGGGTGGCAACTTTCAAGGATTTGTGTACATGGACACCAAGATCCCTCTGCTCATCCACACTACCAAGTAGTCTACCATTAGCCCAGTAATCCATCTTCTTGTTACTCCTACCAAAGTGAATGACTTCACACTTCGCTACATTGAATTCCATTTGCCACCTAACTGCCCAGCTCTGCAACGTATCTATATCCCGCTGTAACCTGCCACATCCTTCTTCGCTGTCCACAACTCCACCGACTTTCGTGTCATCCGCAAACTTGCTCACCCTGCCTTCAAGCCCCTCCACCAGGTCATTTATAAAAATGACAAACAGCAATGGTCCCAAAACAGATCCTTGTGGAACACCGCTAATAACTGCGCTCCAAGATGAACCTATACCATCAACTATTACCCTCTGTCTCCTTCCAGCCAGCCAATTCCTAATCCAAACCTCTAATGCAACCTCAATGCCATACCTCCGTAGTTTTTGCATTAGCCTGCCATGGGGTACCTTATCGAACGCCTTGATAAAATCCATATACACCACATCTACTGCTTTACCCTCGTCCACCTCCATGGTCACCTTCTCAATGAATTCAATAAGGTTTGTGAAGCACGACCTGCCCTTCACAAAACCATGCTGACTATCCTTGATCACATTATTCCTATCCAGATGTTCATAAATCCTATCCCTTACAATTCTCTCTAAGACTTTGCCCACAACAGAAGTGAGACTCACTGGCCTGTAGTTACTCGGGCTATCCCTGCTCCCCTTCTTGAACAAGGGGACTACATTCGCTATCCTCCAGTCTTCTGGCACTATTCCAGTAGACAACGACGACATAAAAATCAAGGCCAATGGCTCCGCTAACTCCTCCCTAGCTTCCCAGAGGATCCTAGGATAAATGCCATCAGGCCCAGGGGACTTATCTATTTTCATCCTTTCCACAATTTCCAACACCGCTTCCCTACATACCTCAAAGCCGTCCATTCTAATTAAATGTGACTCAGTGTTCACATCCGCAACAATGTCCTGTTCCTGAGTGAATACTGACGAAAAGTATTGATTTAGTGTCTCACCAATCTCCTCCGCCTCCACATACCACTTCCCACTACTATCCTTGACTGGACCAATACCTACCCTAGGCATCCTTTTATTCCTGACATACCTATAGAAAGCCTTTGGGTTTTCCCTCATCCTACCAACTAAGGACTTTTCATGTCCCCTTCTCGCTGCTCTTAGCTCTCTCTTTAGATCCTTCCTGGCTACCTTATAACTCTCAAAAACCTTGTCAAAACCTTATGGACACACAGACTTGAGCTGCTAGATCTGTTCGAAGTCTGTCCTATTAAGCACCGTGATAGTACCACCCACAATGGTGGAGGCTATTCTCAATGTGCAGGTGTGACTTTGTCTCCACAATGACTATGCGGTGGCCACTCTTACCGATCCTGTCATGGACAGCTACTTCTGCAACTGGCAGATTAGTAAGTCTGTGGTCAGTATGTATTTTCCTCTTGTTGGTTCCTTCACCACTTGCCAGTCTAGCAGTTATATCCTCAGGACCCGGCCAGCTCGATCAGTATTGCTGTAGCTGAGATGCTCTTGGAGGTGGACATTGAAATCCACTACCCAGAGTACATCTTGCGTACGTGCTACCCTCAGTGCTTCCTCCAAGTGTTGACCAACATGGAGGAGTACTGATTCATCAGTTGAAAGAGGCTGGTACAGCGTAATCAGCAGGAGGTTTCCTTTCCCATGTGCAAACTAATGCCATTCGACTTCATGGGATACGGAGTCACTGTTGAGGACTCCAAGTGCAATTCCCTTTCAACTGTATCCCATGTGCCGCCACTTCTGCTGTATCCGTCCTGCTGATGAGACAGGAGATATCCGGGGAAGGTGATGGGGAGTCTGGGACATAGTCTGAAATAGATCATCCACTCAGTACTTCTGACTGAAGATTGTTGCGAATAAATCAGCCTTATCTTATACACTGAAGTGCTGGGCATTTACATCATGGAGGAAGGGGTTATTTGTGGAATCTCTTCCTCCAGTGAATTGTTTAATTGTCCCCAACTTTTCTTGACTAGATGTGGAAGGACTTATACCTTACAGAATCATACCTTACAGACAATGTCAGGCTGTTGCTTGACGAGTCTGTTTATTTCGATTCACTGTTTCCAGCCAGCTGTCCCATTCTAGAAACATGGCCATATATTAGCCCCAATCCACTCAGAGTTGATTTTGCAAACTGGGCTTGGAGCTTTCCCAAACTTTTTCTAAAATCAAAAAGGTTTAACATCTATTGCTTCTCTTTCATTTGTCTCCCAGTCTGTTTCTCAAACATAATTCCCATATCAAATATTACGTTAGTGTTGTCTATGACCATTACTTTCAGCTCCAATAATTTATCCTAAACCATTTACTTTCTATGTTCTATGTTGCACATACTCGACCATTTTCCCACACCAGACCTGGTTTTCCTTGTATTGTTTGAGATTGCTGTGAAGACAGAACGGAAGTCGTGGCTTCATAGTTCTGCCATTTCCCTGTTCCCCATTCTCCATTCTCTTCTCTCAAACTGTAAGGAAACTGCACTTGTTTTCTCATATTTCTCACATTGACATGATTTAACAAGTTATTACAGTTCACTCTTATAACCCTTTTGAATATACTCTTCAGAAACGCATCAATTCTTGCCTGCATAATTGACCTTCCACACCATACACTCACAGGAGCATTGACTCTGTGCCTACAGAAGTACAGCATGATCTATATTAGTCCCACTTTCCTACACCAGGCCCATAGCCTGGAATGTTATGACACTTCCAAGTGCTCGTCCAAGTACTTTTTAATAATTGTGATGTTACCTGTGATGATTTCCCTCTCAGGAAGTAATCCCAGAACACAACACCCTCTAGGTGAAAAAAATGTTTAAATCATCTCTGAACCTCAAATGTTTCACTTGAAAAGTGTGCTCGCTTGTTCTTGACCCTCTGACTAAAAGGAACATCTGCTGCCTATTCACCCTGTCCGTGTCACTCATAATCTTATCCTTCTGAATCACATTCCCCTCAGCCTTCTCTGCTCCAAAGTAAACATCCCGAGCTTATCCAGCCTCACTCCATAGCTGATATGCACCATCCTAGGGGACATCCTGGTGAATCTCCTCTGCACCTTCTCCAGTACAATCCTTCCTGTAATGTGGCCCCCAGAAATACATACAGCACTCCATCATGGACTAAACAAAGTCTTGTATAGCACTTATAATCTACGCCCGATTAGGAAACACAACACCCAAGGTCCAATTCTTAACTAGCCCATTAACCTGTCCAGTCACATTCAGGGATGTGTGGAGAAGCACACACTTACCTTCCCAGTGTGCTGCCATTCATTGAGTCCTCCCCTGCCTGGTTCCATCTCCCAAAGTGCATCACCTCATAATTATCAGGTTTACATTCCACCTGCCATTGTTGTGCCCATCTGACCATTCCTTCTGCATCTTCCTGTAACTTAAGGCTTTCCTCCTCACTGCGAACCACCCAGCCCATCTTTATGTCAAACATACACTTACTTATCACACCTCCCCCACTCGCCACCTAGCCCCCTCCACATACACGTCTTTTTTTTAAGAATAATACAAATAACAAGGGAGAGAGCAGTGATCCTTGCGGTACACCAGGGGACACTGGTCTCCAGTCACACAAACAGCCTTCTCCCACCACACTCTGCGTCCTGCCACAAAGACATTTTTTGTTATAACTTGTCAAGTTATCTTTCACATTGTGAGGTTTTACTTTATTTTTCAGTTTCCCAGATTGATATTTTTTCAAAGGCCTCCTACAAAATCATATAATCGACCTCCTCAAACTAATTCAGTTAAATCCATTAGATGTGACTTCCTCCTGATAAAGTCATGATAATTATCCCTGATCAAACCTTGCAACTCTGATTGGAGTTCGATATTCTCCTTTCCTATTTTCTCCTGTAGTTTCCTTAACAGTGATCTAATACTCGCTCGTCTATAGTTCCCTAGTCTATCTCTCCGACCCTTACTGTGAAGTGGAATCGTATTAGCAGTTCTCCAGTTCTCTGGCACTTCCCTATGGTCAGATTCTAATTAAAATATTCAGTCAGGGTCTTTCCTCCCTTGACCCGAACAGCCACCTGTGACACAACTCTTTCAGACATGGAGATTGGTCCAAATTTATACAGAACAAAGCCTCAAATCCCTGCTCGTATTTTACGTCAATCTGTTCAAGAGTTGTCCAGTCCATCTTTTTGAATTCTGTACCTGCCTCCTCCTTCTCCCAAGTGAAATAGATGTGAAGGTCTCATGTAACAATCCATCAATGTTCTCCAGCTTAACACACAGATTGCCCCTTTGGTTTCGAATGGACACTAACTATTTGCTGATTATTCTGTTCTACTTGTCCGTGTCGAATATCGTGGGATTCTCCCAGATCTCGCCTACTTGTACTCCCTCATGTCCCTCCGTTATTCAGTCCTTTCGATGTTTCTAAGATTCACTACGATCACCTCTCATGTTTCGAAACTCGAGATTACAGGCTGAGTTCCCCCGTCAGACAACCTTGCCAACTTAGGGGTTAATTTGGAGAATACCTTTTGCATTTCCTCTGTAGTCAGTATATTCTTTCTTAGATTGGGACTCCGAACGATACACAATAGTCTGAGTTTAGTCTCACCAACGCTCGATGCAACTGGTGCACGACATCCTCTATCTTCCAATTACATTCAATTGAAGGTAAACCTAATTTTTACTTTCCCATTTGCATATGTTCTTCCTAAAACCTCTCGGTTTAACTTTTCTTATGAGCTTAGTGTGTGAGTTCTTTAAAAACTCTCATGAATATCCAACTATACGTTATACATTGGTTCTTCATTGCCTATGTCTCCAAGAATCATCTTCAAACCGTTCCAAAAAATGTTTGCCACTTCTGGTTTTCCTTTCATCTGTACTTTCTCACACTCCCCAGTTATGTTATTACTTTCGACATATCTAGTAGCATGTTCTTTGTAATCGAGTCCAACAGATACCTGACTGCGGATGACAAGATAACTGGTCTGTAGTTCACCACTCTCCAAATTCATCCTTTCTGAAACTATTGGATAATATTTATAACCTTTGCAGTATTCAGATTGGCTAAATGCCTTTCGGGAATGTGTCAGAAAATAACGTGACAATCCGCAATGCAATCAACATGTCTATTGCTGCTTCCTCTGAAATTCTTGTATGAAGTACTCGGGGTTTGCGATGGAGCAGGTTCAGGACCCTCGTGACCTTGGCAGAGTGGGAAGGGGAGTTAAAGTGGTCAGCCGTAGGGCAATGGAGTTGTTCAATGTGGCTGTCCAGAGATGTTCTGTGAAATGATCCAGAAGTTGACCTCCTGCCTCGCCAATGTAGAGAAGACCACATCGGGTTTAATGCATGCAGTAGATGAGCCGTTCTGTCTCCTTTCGTCACCTATCATCTTCATCTACCTATCGCAATCCCAGCTACATCCCCCTTGCCGCACCCCCTTCTCATTTATATCTCAGCCCCCTTGGCCCATAAGCTTCATTCTTGTTGAAGGGTTGATGCCCAAAACATCGATTTATCTGCTCTTAGTATGCTGCCTGGCTGTGCTTTTCCAGCACCACACTCTTAGACTCTGATCTCCAGCATCTGTAGTCCCCACTTTCTCCTCACACTTTCATGGCTTGCCTGACTCAGATTTATAACGGTTACTTCAACTAAAAAAAAACTGCCGTGTACTCAAACAGCATAAAAGAAAACCAATACATTGTGGTCACTGGTCCCAAAAGGTCGTTTCCAGCAAAAAATTTCAATTAGCTCTTCTGATCATTCAACACCAATTCCTAAATAACCTGATCGTGAGCTCGATGCTCGACATAATGTTAATGTAAACCATCTCACACGTGGTCATGAGATCCATTTTTCCCAGCATTAGCATTCAATTGGGTTAACACAGTTTAGATATAATTTAAACAGTACATTATTACTGAAGTACCCACAAATGTGTATATCTCGTTTCCTGTTTTATAACATGTCCAGCATTTGCATTGCAGCTTTCACTTTGATATATAACTCCCATTAATGTTTGCTCCTCCTTGCTGTTTTTGCACTCCACCTTACTAGATTCTGTGGAATCTGAGCAACGTTGGCTCTGGGGAGATTAATGGCAGAGATTATCTCACCACATCATTTATGATCTTCTCAAACATTAATTCCTCCAGATCTCCCGTTATGCTGTGGAGTAGAAATCATCCAACAATGCTCTGTTTCCCCGAGAGAGCTGAGACAGCTCTAACCTGGGTGGGAACCTTACAACAGGCTGGCGAATTGTTGCTGTTGCTGTACAGGGTCTTAGTGAGATCACATCTGGAATAGTGTGTACTGATTTAGTCTCTTCAATGCAGAAAGAATGTTGTAATATTGGAAGCATCTCAGAGATGATTCCTGCAATGAAGGTTCTAGCTTATAACGAAAGGATGATCAGGTTGACCCAGTAGCCAGTGGAGTTTACGTAAATTAAAGACTGTCCTATTTCAACATAGATGACAGAAGGAGTCAACAAGTGAAGCGAATTACGCAGATAGTGGAGGAATCAATTACGTTCTCCAGCCTGTTACACAGGAACAACAGGACGATATGCAGGCCTTCAAACCTGTTACACCAAACCAGGGCGAGGCTATTCAGCCTCTGGAGCCTGATATACATTTACAGAAGGTGACCAATCAGCCCTCGAGCCTAACACTGGACCGAGAGTTGGCCATGCTGCACCAGTATCCTGTTAAACAGCAACAGGATCAGTCCATTCAGCCTCATCAAGTCTGTAACATCGGAACTGGAAGAGGTCACACTGTGACTGGAGCTTGTTAAACAGGGGTAATAGGAGGCCATTCAGACCCACCGATCCGAGTTCAAGGGAATTGAATAAGGATAAAAACTATCTGACACTTCTTTCATGAGAAAGGAAGAGGTAATTTCGACACATGTCCGTTGTTTGGGAACAAGAGAAGAGCAATCACTCCCTCGGTCCCATCTCCGGGATACATGAGGAGACCGTTCAGTATCTCCACCTGTTATAGAGAAGTATGAGAAGACCCATCAACCCCTCAAAATGTTACACAGCAACAGGAGGATTCCACAATCCCCCAACCCCCTAAATCATCATTGATAGAAGATCATTCTCGCCTTGGAGACGCCAACATGGGAACACCAGAAAGAGATCACTCCATCGATTTTGAACACCAGCAGAATGATTAGTCCTGTCAACCACACATGCCTCAAACAGCAATTGGAGAAAATCTCTTAAAACCTTTTGCCCAGGTTAAAACAGGAATTCAAAAGAAAATGTAATCGTTTTTGAAAGGGAAGAAATTATAATAACTGGAGACATTTGGGAGGAAAAAGTAACGAAAAATTATTGTAATTTAAGAAAATTATTAGAATCCATTGTGGAGGACATTTGCAAATTTAAACCACAATCCATCGGAGTCAACATGGTTTTACAATGGACAAATCAAATTTGAAGAGTTTGCTTGAGTGACTTAAAGATGTGACAAGCAAGGTGGATAGTCGGATTCCTGGAGATGGAATGTATCTGGTCTTCCTAAAGGCTTTGGATATGTTGCTTCTCCAAAGAGTAAGTGGTAAGATCAGACAACATGGGTTTAGGAACAATTTATTAGCTTGGATGGAGGATTGGTTAACCAACAAAATGGAGACAGATGGAATAAATGTGTCATTTTCTTTTGGCAAATGCAATTTGTGGGGTGCCATTGATTTCAGTTCTCATTTGCGATCGATAGTATTACTGTATGCAGTTGACGGGATAGAAAATACGATGCCACATTTTCAGGTGACACTAACTTCGGTGGAAAATTACATCGGAGTGATAATGCAAGAGTTTTTAAAACCATATGGATAGCTTGGGTGAATGGGCCAACATTTGGCAAGGAAAGTTAAAGTGAATAAATATGGGGCTATTCAAGTTGGCTAGGATAATAGAAAGACAAATTATTATCTAAATGGAGAGAAAGTTCAAAGTACTTAGGTGCAGAGGGATCTGGGTGTCTGCTTGCATATCACAGAATACCTGCCTGCGGGTACAGCAAGTAATGAGAAATGCAAGCATAATTTCAGTGTTTATTTATAAAAGGATAGAGTAGAAAGGTAGAGAGTGTTGGTGTTACTATGCAAGGCATTAGTGAGGCTGCAACTGGAGTACAGTTTAGGTGTCCTGCAGAATGAGGTATTTCCATTGGAGACAATTCAGAAGAGCTTCATTCGAATTATTCCATATTTGAAGTGTTTGTCTTATGAAGAGAAAATGAGCAGTTCAGGCCTATACTCTCGAGTTTATAAGAATAAAAGGAGAGCTCATTGTGGTCTGTAAAATGCTAAAAGTAATTGGAAGTGTAGATGTGGAGTGGATGTTCTTCCCTGTGGCGCAATCGACAACAAGAGACTCGAGTTTTAGGATGGAGAGATGGCAGGAAAGTGGAACAGAGGCCCCGATGACATCAACCATGATTGTATTCAATGACAGAGCAGGTTCGAGGTGTGGATTCCTCACAGATGCTCTTTGTTCTTATTCAACCCTTCGACTGTGTTGCACAGGAATGGGGGAGGCCTGGATATCATACCGGAAGCAGGCATTCAGGATAAATCAACTGTCAATCAGTTAGAGAGAACGTAACTAGTAGGGTCACACAGTGATCAGCGGTGGGTCCTCAACTATTTACAATCTATACTAATAATCAGAAGGATGGAACAGATATACAGATGCTGAGTTTGGTGATGTCGCTGGTGATAAGCAAGAGATTAAATTATCAAGAGAGGGTGGAGGGTCTACAGATATATTCAGAGAGGTAAAGGCAATAGACAATAGTTTGGCAGGTGGAATTTAACATCATATATCCTGTCATTTCATCTACAGTAAAAATGGAAGGCAGGATGTGAGTGAAATGGAGAGGGATTACAGGACGTAATGATACTCTGTACTGGGGGGTTCACTCAGACCCGTGAAGACATGAGTGGTTTTGCTCCATCCCTGATCGTCTGCTCCCAGACACTCCAAATGACCCCATTGCTCTCCGTACACATGGATTATTTTGATGTGGTTGATTGGTGGTGGGGCTGATGTTTTGAAACGTGCATCAAGGGGACGGCCTTTATCCAAGATATATTCATTTCTTTCTACATGGACACCCAATGACGATGGGAATGGCTGACTGCTTCTGAATGAAGAGGCCGTGACTGCTGCCAGGACAGTGGGTATTCACCAACATGATGTACTGTGCATGGGCACGCTGCAACATTAATAGAGAGAGAGCTCCTTCAGTTCCTCTGCCTCTCCCCATTGACATGGCTACTCCTCAGATGCCATGTACAGCATCGGGAATCCCACTATACTGGATATACCCGGCAGCTCCCTGCTGTGGGAGAAACAATGGATTGACCTCATCCACCATATACATCCTCCATCACCGTATGGTGACACTGTTTTGGCGATACAGGGAAATGATGGATATGTCACCTCGTCCTGCCTGGAAAGTTCTGGATCATAGAAGCTGAATGAAACTGTGACCATTACGGCCACAGCCAGCACCATCCTCCCCCTGGTGTGACGATGCAGGTCGTGTTGAAGGAGGTGACACCGCTCTGTGACCAGCTCCTTGTTCAGTCAGGGTCCACTCACACTCTGCTCCTGGGTTAAGTGGAGCTTGGGAAGCTGTTCCTGGAAAACCCGGGGTGGGGCCAGCAGATCCCTTTCCCCACACACACTCACTGTGTGGGTTCAGAGCTTCCTTTCTCTGCAGCCTCTGCTCCATTTGTTGTTCATGTTGCAGGCTCAGATGCTGTAACTACAGTCCCCATGTTACATCCAGAGTTGGGTCACCAAATCCTCAGGTCTCCCTGAATGTCTGAGGCAGCTCACAGCACAACCTCCAGCAAACCATCCCCAGCCCCTGCACTAAATTTTCCATTACAGGAGTCAGTCACAAACTCCTCGGCTACATGTGTTGTGGACCAGACCAGATTCCCGCAAAATATTTTAAGAAGGCCGCTTATACCCAAACCTTGCCTTATTTTAAACATAGATGTGAAGTGTGCGTTCCAGATATGTTGTGACAGGTCAAACCTCTCGAAATTAAGTAAAATATAATCTATTCAAATATTTTATTTAAATTCCAATCGAAGAAAAGAATATTTTGGGATAGCTTACATAAACAGTAGAGACTGTATCTTCTTGGTATACACTGCTTGGCACAAAGATATATTCAAATACAGATTCTTACATGCAATTTTCTGATCCAGGAGGAAGCAACATGAACAGAGATCTCAGAGAGAAAAGCAGCTGGGGATCATGTATTGAAACTTCCAACCCTTCGAGGATTCCCAAAAGCGTCTGAATGCTACAGCTATAAACAAAAAGAGCAAAACCTGGTCTGGGAGAGCTGGCCACTGCCCTTCGATTGTTGCCACCATTTAATGAAACCTAAAGGCCTCCTCAGTTATTTACTTAACCTGTGTTCAGAATTCAGTTCTGCACCTCTGCCTTTATAACCTCTCTTCAAAAACAACCTAAAAGAACATAACCTCTTTACAGTGATAGTAAACTCACAACTCACCTTTAATAAAATGATCCATCAATATACAAAGATGGATTAATTTTGGACCTGCTAATCGTCCTCTATTAGCAGACTGAAATGCATATATATTACATTGACTCTGAGCATGCAAATGTTCACAACTAGCTTCGATTTCAGTCATTTTACTCCTGCCACAGAATGCCTTTGCCTTTCTTCATCCAAGTCTCCACAACGTGTCAAAACTTAGACTTTCTCGCCCTGTCACCTGTATAATTTCAAACTGAACGGCAGCAATAATAAGCTCAATCGGAACAAACTGGTATTTTTCTCCCTAAACTTCTCCAAAAACTTTAAGGGGTCACTATCCGTGATAAAGACTTGTTTCAGGTATGTTATTCGCAATGTAAATCTAAAATGTTGGAACGCCAACACCAAGCTCAGGGCCTCCTTCCCGATTGTGGAATAAATCTGTTGATGTTTCCACTGGATGCTCCAACCACAAATTCCGTAATGGAACACTTCTCATCTCTCCAATAGTCTTTCTGAACGACATAGCTCCTCATGTCTTAGCATAAAAGAATTACATACTTCTGTGCCTCTTAATGCTGTAACCCCTTTACCTGCTACTCCTGGCCTATGCCAATAAACCTTACTCTCACAGGGATATGTTTTTAGAAGATCTCGTACATTCTTCTCAATCTCTCACAGAAACCAAACTTTGATTTGTGAACCCAATCATCATCATCAGCCATTTCAGCTTCTAATCTTGCCATTTTAACGCTCTGTTCTTCCACACGAGTTCTCACGACTGCAGGAAGTGAATTGTTGAACTTCTCCAAAATAAGAATCTCTCTAAGAGTGCTATAGGTTTGCTCTGTTTTTAATACCCTTCCCCACTTTTCAAAATTACTTTGTTTGATTCTTTCAAACTCAATGTGCATTTAACCAGAGACCCTTTTTTAGATTCCTGAAACACTGTCTGTCGGCTTGTGGCACGAGCTCTTATGTACTTCAGATGTCTTTCTTCACCGCCCTCCTCCTCCTCCTCCTACTCCCCAGATACCTCCTCCGATAGGAATGAAAATACTTATCAGCTTTATTTGAATCGACTAAATCCACATGGTCACTGGGCACTGCATTTGTTTAGCCACTTTCTCAAATGAAATTTAAAAAACGCTCCCCCATTCTTCTCATCAAATTTAGATAATGCCTGGGTTTATTTAAACAGATCTCCATCAGGCCTTTGGCTACTATGGGGTTGCTCATCCTCACTGTCCTCCTTATCCAGCCTACCGTCTACCTTCATCTCGACCCTATATGTCAACTTTCCTCTCTAATTACTAACTTTTGAAGTTGAAACTCTCTGCTTTTCTTCTCTCTTTTTCTTCTTTCTTCTTCATTTCCTTCTTTTATTTCTACTTTTCATCATAATTTAAACTGTTTCAATTCCTTCTCATGTTCAAGGCGCCTCATTTGAAATTGAATTCTAGCCATTTCCAAAGACTCTGATGGCGTTTCCACCAAATGTAATTGCCAAGCTCTAGCTGTAATTATCTCTAATTTTCTCACAGACAAACACAACCCCAACTCCAGCTTGTCTGCCATTTCCTACAGCTTCCCTTCATTACCTTTTGTAAAACCCCCAACTTTACTTCTTCCACACCCAGAGAACTCTTATTGACTGAAATAATCTTTATACATAAAACACTGTTTAAACCAACCGAATTCAAAATCCGGAACCAAAGACACGAACGACTTCCATACGCGTCCTTTGAACCCAATAGCCTCTCGGTGCATACTCTCCAGAGTCTGCATGAGCTTATTCTGGATGCTCTGTTTTCCTCCCTCAACCCAAAGATGTGCATGTCAGGTGAATTGGTCATGGTTAGTTCATAGTTTTCGGGGATGTGTGGGTTAGGTGCCTTAGTTGGGGTAAATGTGTAATAATAGGGTAGAGGAATGGGTCTGGGTAGGTTACTCCTCGGAGGGTCAGTGTGGACTTGTTGGGTCGAATGGCCTGTTTGCACACTGTAGGGATTGTAATTCTAAACCCAATTTAGTATTATCGATTTAGAACCAGACAAGAGTCCCCAGTTTACTATAGACCAACCAGACTGCCTCAATCTAGTTTAAGGAGGTCGCTTGGATGCCAAACCTTTCCTTACTTTAAAGTTAGATGTGAAGTGGGAGTTCCAGATGTGATACAAATGGTCAAACCACTCACCATTAAGCAAAACACAACCTACTTAAACACTCGAATGAAAATCCATACAAAATGAAGGGGAATTTAGAATAATTTAACTATTGGAAACAATAACCGAATAATGGATACAGTACCTTCTACAAATGAACTGTTCCAATATACCAACATCCCATAAACACATCTCTTGGAAAAATGGAACATTCAGACATACATTCTTGCATATAGTTCTCCAATTCAGGAGGAAACAGCTTCAGGTGAGGTTTCAGAGATCGTATCAGCTGGCGATAAGTTACTAGGCCGTTGTTACTGCTATTTATTATAAACCCTAAAAGCGTCGTAAGTTATTTACTTGAGCCGTTTTCAGTCGGCAGTTTGGCCTTTAAGATCTCTTATTTAAAGAAAGGAGAAAATAATATTTTTTTAAAAAAGTGACAGCATTGTCACACACTTTAGATCCCTGGCCCTTTATTTGAGGGGCTTCCTCGATCGGAAGATCACCTGAGAGGGACAAATACAGGTACAGACTAAGTTACAAGGATGTGTCTCATAACTTCTGAAACACGCCTGTCCATGGACCATCACATGGGACATACCGCGAAGTGAACAACAGTCTGACACACACCATTTCACTGTTTTTGAGCTACACAATTCCAGCACTCGATACACGACAGAGCCATAAACAAAGACCAGGGAAAGAAACAGAGAGACAGAATGATTCACATCAAAGACAGAAAGAGACAGTTAATGAGCTGAGAAGATGTTGTGGAAATATGGGGAAAAAGACAGAGCAGTGGGACGAACTGGAGAAGTGAGATCTTCGAAAGTAAACTTAAAAGAATGAGAACATTGAATAAAGGCATTATCAGATCAGCTGGAATGGTTTGTTACATCAAATTCTGAATCTGCTTGACAGAACACCACAAACAACATCAACTGGGACAAGATGACAGCCCAGCATGGAGAGCTGTGCAGACCATGCTAGTGTGTTGCTCAGTAAACTGCACTATCTGCCCAGCATAGAGAGTATTGCAAACTTTACTATCATATGCTAACCATACTAGCATCAGATTACTACAATTTCGACAATGAGAAGATTTGCTGTGTGCGTCTGAGGGAGATTGAGTGAGTGTTCGCGATAGCTGTGGTTGAATGCGAAACTCATTGTTTGAGAAGAAATGCACATGGAGGAAACTATTTTAAATACGAACAACTGGCATAAAGTGTTTGAGAAAGTCAAAATAAAGGCATTGCCCGACACAACAACAATATACATCGGCGTGCACATGAATGACAGATGGATGGGAGTTTGGTGTGAGGTCGAAACAGATTTGCTTCGGCAGATGTGAAGGGGAGTGTCAGCAGCAGATTATTGGCTTCTTTAAGACTGTATTTCATAGCTCATGGTTCAAACAGCAGATGGAATAAACTATTAAGATATATTCTGGGGTGGTGAGTATTTCAAGTTAGAAATGGTCAGGGTATGGTGACATGAATCAGCTTTGACTTGTCGACTTAAGTTGCAGATATTGGCCAGCGGTGAGATGGAAACAATGGAAGAAAGTGGAGTTTGGAACCAGAACAGTAGAAAGTGACCTCCATGCTGCTAATATTTAAATAACAAAGGCAATGATGCAATAAATTGTTGTTCTCCGCTGAAACTGAGTAGGTCAACATAGAGACCCATGAGTAACACTGCCAGCTCAGAGAGGGAGACAGGAATTGAACACGTTCATTGCTGTAGTTAGTAGTGGTCTGTCGAGTGAATACATGGATCGAGAGTTTCAACTGGAAGATAATAGGGACAAGAAGTTTAGACCCTATTAAAAGAACAGTAATACAGTCATAACTGGTTTATAGAAAAAGAAAATCTGGACAGCGACACTTACCAGGAACACAGACGATAGCCAGGAAAGGATAATAAATATATTGAATAATGAGAAGGGTGCATTAGATCCGCGATGATAATGGCCACCAAAAAATGCAGAATTCTCCAAACATAATTGGATAAACTCCGATCTATTGTTGGAACATGACAGTCTAATGTTCCCAGATTCGGATACATTTTTGGAACGTTCCAGTGTAATGTTCTCAGATTCTGATTCATTGTTGAAACATTCCCGTCTAATGTTCCCAGAGTCGGATACATTTTTGGAACATTCCAGTCCAATGCTCACAGATTCTGATCTCTCCGCCCCCTCTCTAAATCTGCAGATCCCTGTCAGTGCTGTCGGTGATCATCCCGCTCACACTTTGAGATAACACATTGAACGGCGTCCATTTATCATTAAAAGATGGAAACCCTCAACTGGGATAATTACAATCCATGGAGACTGACATGAATCACAGTCACTGAACAAACACTGGGAAACTGAGCAAAGGCTACGACAACAGATGAATGGGCTCTACACAAAAATCAACGGACAGGAGTGTTCGCTTCCAGTTGGGGAACACTTCAGTTGTCCAGGACATTCAATCTCGGACTTTCTGGTGACCATCCTCCAAGGCGGACTTCAGGCAGCAGTGAACAGTGGCCGAGCAGAGGCTGATAGCTAATTTTGATTAGCAGGACAGCATTGACAGCAGGAGGTGACTCCCTCTCCGCCAGTATGGGACACTGGGAGAGAAGGGGAGTTTGCTTGGAACAAACAGAAATATATGAGTTAGTTGCATTAGTGGTCCGTTCAATCCTGCCCCAACATTCACTAAGACCACCGCTAATCTGATTGTGATTCCCTCATTCAATTATACGGAGACTGCGCTCTCTGCAGCTTCTGCTCCTTTTGTTGGTACTGTTGGTCATGTTGCAGACGCAGATGCTGCAACAACACTCACCATGACTCATTCAGAAGGATGGGTCTAACAGGATGAGTCAGGATTTGAAGAGTCCAATCACAAGAATGGAAACTCAAAATAAAGGCATTGCAAGATGTTTAGTACTCTCACATTCGCAATCCAACTCACATAACCAGCCCATCCATTATACTTTCAGGATGGAGCACTGTGTAGATCCGGCTAGTGTACTGCTGAATGCAACCCAGCAATATCCAGAATGGAACTCTGTGCATCCCACACGAATGCTTGTACTATAATCCTGGGCTAAATGTCCAGCATGGGGAGCTGTGCAGACCGCACTGGTTCATTCATATATAAACCCAGGCTGTTGCATTGTTCGGTACCACTGTGTTAGATCACTGCCCAGTGTGGGGAAACATGTAAGCAATGCTGAAAGTGACAGGATGTGCAGCTCCCACCCATTTATAGCTCCATATATCCACTGTGCCTTGACAAGGGATGCTGCAAATGTAAAAGTCACTGTGAGGAAGAGATGTAAATGGAAACAATTTAAATACCAATAGTTCTGATTAAGGCGTATATCACTCTAGTATTTAAGTTGAAATAACTGAGATAATATCCAATGACGTTTTGTGAACGGTGCAAAGACGTAAGAGGGGGATGGTGATGTTATAGTGGTTGCACTATAAGCCTCCAAATAGTCAATGGGAATTAGAGGAACAAATATGCAGGGAGACTGGCGAGACTTGCAGGGGCAGTAGGGTTGTTATAATAGGTGATTTTAATTTTCCAAACATAGACTGAGACTTCTAGAGGGTTAAGAACTTAGATGGAATGTAATTGTTTAAGTGTGTTCAGGAAAGCTTCCACAAGCAGCATGTAGAGGGTCCTACTCGGGAAGTGAATTGGTGCTGTATTAATTTTAAAGTAGTTATGGTAGGGACAAAATTGGTCCACAGATTCAAATTCTAAATTGGGACAAGACGTATTTTGTTGGAATTAGACAGGGGCTTGCAGGGGATGATTGGCGTAGTTTGTTTCGAGGTAAAAGGATCCTGGGCAAGTGGGAGGACTTCAAAAGTGAGATAGCTCGAGTTCAAGGTCTATATGTTCCTGTGCGGGTGAAGGGAAAGTGTGGCTGGAAGAGAGAACCCTGGATGACAAGAGATATTGAGGCTGTGACCAGAAAAAAAGGAGGCGTCGTTCAGATACAGGCAGCTGGGACGAAGGGAATCCTTGGAGGTACACAGGGGATACAGGAGTTTAGTGAAGAAGGATATCAGCAGGACGAAAAGGGGGTATGAGATAACTTGGCTGAGCAGATTAGTGTTCATCCAAATTCATTATAGTAACGAAAAATATCCAGAGAGAGAATAGGACTTCTTAACAACCAAAATGGGCACGCATGTGTAAAACCTCAAGAGATGGGTGATTTCCTCAATTTCCCCTCTGTGTTTACCATGAAGAAAGACATGAAGACCTGTGACCTTTGAAAGGTTAGTTGGCATATCTTGATACAGTCCATATCACAGTAGAGGTGCTGATGGACATATTAGAATGCATAAAGTCAGATAAACCTCTTGGTCCTGACCAGATATATCCAAGGACACTGTAAGAGGCGAGACAAGACAGTTCAGGGGGGCAAAGGTCCCGGATGACTGAGGGAGGGGGGGCGTGGGCGGGGTAACAAATGTGCCCTTATTCAAGAACGGCTGCAAAGAAAAGCCTGGGAAAGATAGACCAGTAAGCTTCACATCTGGTTTCGGTAAACAGCTTGAGAAGGTTATGAGATATAAGATATGCATGCATTTGGAAAGACAGAGTTTGACTTGGAGCAGTCAGCATAGCTTTGTGCGAGGCAGATCATGCCTTGCAAAGTTTTCTACAGTTTTTGAGGAAGTGACCAGGAAGGTTGACAAGGGCAGGGTGGTGGATATAGCCTATATGTATTTCAGTAAGGCCTTTGATAAGGTTCCACATGGTAGGCCGCTCTGGAAGGTTAGATCGCATGGACTCCAATGTAAACTGGCTATTTGGCGACACAATTGCTTGACGTTATGAAGCAAATGGCTATGGTGGAGGTATGCTGTCGGACTCGAGGCCTGTGACTAGTGGAGTGCCTCAGAGGTCAGTCCTGGGCCCATTGCTGTTTATTATCTACATCAGTGATTTTGACTAGAGTGCACAATGCAAGGTTAGTAAGTTTGCAGATGACTCTGAATTAGGAGGCATCATTTAAATGAGGAACATTATCAGAAATTGCAGCAGTAACTTGGTCAGCTGAGGAAGTGGGCTGAGAAATAGCAAATGGCGTTTAACATAGATAAGTGTGACGTCTTGCATTTTGGGAACTCAAATCCAGGTTTGAGTTAAATGATGAATGAGAGGGTCTTAAGGAGTGTAGTGGAACAAAAGGACGTTGGAGATAAGTTGCACGGTTATCTGTAATTTGAGTCACAGATACACAGGACAGTGAAGAAGGTTGTTGACACACTGGCCTTCAACAGCACATTGAGTACAGATGTTGGGAAGTTACGTTGCAGTTGTACAGGATGTTGGTAAGGCTGCAGTTGAAGTATTGTGCTCAGTTTTGTTCACCTTGCTCTCGAAAGGATATTATTGAACGAGAAAGGGCGTAGAAGAAATTTACAAAGATGTTTCCTGGGCTAAAGGCCGAGTTATAGGCAAAGTTATAGGCAGAGGTTATAGGCAGAGGTTGGACTGGTTAGAACTTATTTCTTTGTAGCGTAGGAAACTGAGAGGGTTCTTATAGAAGTGTAACTCTTATAAAATCATGACAGGCGTGCATGGGGTGAATACTTCGAATATTTTTCCTAAGGTAGGGGAATCGAGGACATCCATTAATGTTTGGAAAGGAAAAACGAATGTAAAAAGGAACCCGAGGGGCAACTTTTTTACACAGAGTGTGGTACGCATATGGATTGAGCTGCCATTGGAAGTGATTGAGGTGGGTACAATAACAACATTGAAAATGCATTTGGACAAATCCACAGATAGGTAAGTATTAGAGGGATATAGAACAAGGGCAGGGAAATGGGGTGAGTGTGGATGGTCATCTTGGTTGGCATGGACCAGCTGGGCCAGATGGCTAGCCATACTGGCAGTCTCGTGCAGTATGACTGTAAATGAGTGTGTTTTAGGGTGGAGGCAGAGTGGGGGAGACTGAGAAAAATGTCATGGAAGGATATGTTCACAGGTTTGAGAATGCTGAAATAAATTTCGATAGTATCGTGCAACACGGGTCAGTATTATGAAGAATTATAAGTGAAAGGAATATTGCTGTGAGTTCAGGCGATGGAGAGTTTTGGATGAGCATTTGTTCTGCAGCTTTGTAACTGGGAGTGAGGGCAGCAGAGTCTTCGCCTCACTGGGCTGAATCTAACAAAGGCCTGTCTCAGTGACATTTTCATTGAGTGTGACAGAGGGATTGTCTGCACGAGACCGAGGTAGTTTCCTGGTGCTATCTTACGAAACTCATCTCATTAACTAACCATCCCACGCCATAGTGTCCCTCTCATTCAATGCTAGGCCGATTCTCCCACCGATCATGACTGGAGGTACTCACCATCGCCCGGATGCCTCTGGATATTCCGTGATCCCTGACCCTAGGGACATCTTTAAAAGACCAAGGGGCACACGGTTGAGCTTTCTCAGTTTGGAGCTGCCCTGCACAGTTTACCCCGCGCATGGCAGCAAAGGGGAAATTACACCACGGTTTGTCGACAGCAGCACGGAGGTCCTGGTGGATGGGTTAGTACAAAAGGGGACCTTTCTCTTCCCAGAGGGATCACATTGCCAGACCCACCGAGCATGGTCTGAGCTCGCCACCTACCTCAGTGCAGTATCTGCGGTCTGAAGAAATGTCCAGCCAAACAGGACAAGCATCGATAATCTTCCCCAATCTGTCAGTATAAGATTAGATTACTTACAGTGTGGAAACAGGCCCTTCAGCCCAACAAGTCCACACCGACCCGCAACCCACCCATTCCCATACATTTACCCCTTTCACCTAATACTGTGGGAAATTTAGCATGGCCAATTCACCTGACCTGCACATCTTTCGACTGTGGGAGGAAGCCAGCGCACCTGGAGGGAACGCAGAAACAGGGAGAATGTGCAAACTCCACACAGTCAGTCGCCTGAGTCGGGAATTGAACCCGGGTGTCTGGCGCTGTGAGGCACCATACCCCCCCCCCCCCCCCGCCCCAATATGGGTAACCATATTTTATCTGCTCGCTCACACTCACTGTATGTCTGTTATAGCACCGACCCCCGAACAAGGCTCATGCTCACTCTCACTATTATATACAGCTACTTCCCTCTCTTTCTCTCTTGCCTTTCTAATGCCTCCCACATAGTTATACAATATTCTGGAGAATGCCAATTATGGAATGTTCCATATAATGTTCCAACTTATTCCCAGTTTTAGGATAACGGCTGTGTAACATGTAAGAGGATGGAGTAGATTAGAGATGTATGTTTTTCAAATCACACACAATTAAAATCCATCATTAGAATGGACTAGCATTCAATACTTTCGGGGGTGATCTGATGGTTTTCTCAGCTCCATGTTACAGGAACTTTTAGTCATTTAACGCCCAGATTCCTGTTACTGAGCGGATGATTCTCAGACACTTTTTATCCCGGGTTTCTTCTAGCACGTATTCAGAAGGCATTTCCCATGGGGACGGACTCCCCTCACTATATATTTCATCTGCTTTATAAATTCTTGCAACAGTCAGCATGCATTCCACAGACCAATCAAAAACATGCACTTATTTTATGGTTATGAATGGTTTGTGAAGGTTTGTAGCTCAGGTTGAGGTTTATGGTGTAGGTTTGCTCGCTGAGCTGTAGATTTGATATCTAGACGTTTCATTACCTGGCAAGGTAACATCATCAGTGACGACCTCCAAGTGAAACCAAGCTGTTGTCTCCTGCTTTCTATTTATATCTTTCTCCTGGATGCGGTTCCTGGGGTTTGTGGTGATGTCATTTCTGTTCGTTTTCTGACGGGTTGATAGATGTTATCTAGATCTATGGGTTTGTTTATGGCGTTGTGGTTATCGTGCCAGGCCTCTCGGAAATCTCTGGCATGTCTTTGCTTAGCCTGTCCCAGGAGAGATGTGTTGTCCCAGTCTAAATGGTGCTTTTTTTTTCATCCGTGTGTAGGGATACGAGGGAGAGAGGGTCGTGTCATTTTGTGGCTCGCTGGTGTTCGTGTATCCTGGTGGCTAACTTTCTTCCTGTTTGTCCTTCGTAGTGTTTGTGGAAGTCCTTGCATGGAATTTAGTAGATGACGTTGGTTTTATCCATGGGTTGTACTGGGTCTTTTAAGTTTGTTAGGTTTTGTTTGAGAGTGTTGGTGGGTTTGTGTGCTGCAAGGAATCCGAGGGGTCTTAGGAGACTGGCTGTCATTTCTGAAACTTCTTTGATGTATGGTAAGGTGGTTAGGGTTTCTGGCTGTTATGGTTATCGATATCCAATCACAATTAGTCATTCTGGTTATTTCACTTGTCCACCTTATTGTATTCAGCCAAAGACAGCTTCCAAACACTTGTATCATTATAAAATACAATTTCTAACAGAGAACATTTTTATCTCAAATATACCTTTTTCCTTGTCAATAAAAATTTATCTTGCCCTTTGTCTGCGACTGATTCTGTGTGTAACAGTTACACAGTCTCCCACTCAGTTGGCTGGATGGCAGTTTGTGATGCAGAGGGAGGACACCAGCGCAGGTTCAATTCCCCACACTGACTGAGGTTACCATGAAGGGGATGCTCTCTCAATCTCAACTATTCACCCGTGTGGGGACCTTCAACATAAACCACCCTGAGTGGTCTCTCTAATGAGAGTTATTTGGGACTCTAATCCATCAATATTAGCATTTTAATTTTTAAACAATTTTTTATTGAAAAATATATTTTTATTATTATATTAAACGAATAACAAAACAACTCTAATAACTGAACAAAATTACACCCATGTGCATGTAGATAAAAAATAAGTTAACGTCTCTAAACGGATAGAAGAAAAACAAAAATAAACAATAAATAAAAAATAAATATTACGGCTCAGCATAACAAAGTGATAGCTCTCGTTCTTCGAGAGCATTAACTGATACACATTCTTATGTTCATAATTCTTCATATTAGATTCATTAGACAATATCGTCATGGCTATATAAAAGCCCTTTTTAGAGTGGCAGATAAGCCTGTATCGCGATAATCCAAGAAGAGTTGCCATATCTTATATTAATCTCTGCTTTTCGGTGCACCATGCTGGTGAGAAAGTCCAAAGGGATATTCACCATGACGAGCTTACAACGATCCAACAGACCCGGGGGGGGGGGGGAATTTCCGGCATCCGACACAACAGAATATTCTTCCGAGCACAGGAAGTATGGGGGAGATATTAAACGAGTATTGTGCAAACAAGTGTTTACTGTGAAAGAGGATATGGAAGATATAAAATGTAGGGAAATAGATGGTGACACCTTTCAAAATGTCCATATTACAAAGGAGGAAGTGCTGGATGTCTTGAAACGGGTAAAGGTGGCTAAATCCCCAGTACCTTATCAGGTGTACCTGAGAACTCTGTGGGAAGCTAGATAAGTGATTCCTGGGCCTCTTGATGAGATATTTGCAATATGGATAGTCACAGGTGAGGTGCCAGAAGACTGGAGGTTGGCTCACGTTTTGCCATTGTTTAAGAAGGGTATTAAGGAAACTATAGACCAGTGAGCCAGAAGTTGGTCTTGGGCAAGTTGTTGTTGGGAATCTTGAGGTACAGGATGTGCATATATTTGGAAAGGCAAGGACTGATTAGGGATAGTCAACATGGCTTTGTGCAGGAGAAATCATGTCTCACAAACTTGATTGAGTTTTCTGAAGACGTAACAATGAGGATTGATGAGGGCAGAGGGGTAGATGTGATCTATATGGACTTCACTCAGGGTTTTGATAAGGTTCCCCATGGTAGACTGAATGGCATGGTTAGATCTCATGGAATACCGGGAGAAGTAGCCATTTGCATACAGAACTGGCTCAAAGGTAGAAGACAGAGGGTGGTGGTAGAGGGTTGTTTTTCAGACTGGAGGCCTGTGACCAGTGGAGTGCCACAAGGATTTCTGCTGGATTCACTACATTTTGTGATTGACATAAATCTTTTGGATGCGAGCGTAAGAGGTACAGTTAGTAAGTTTGCAGACGACACTAAAATTGGAGGCGTAGGGAAGAGCGAAGTGGGTCACTTCAGATTGACCAAATGGCCAATGGGCTGAGAAGTGGAAGATGGAGTTTAATTCAGATAAATGCAAGGTGCTGCATTTTGGGAAAGAAAATCTTAGCAGGACTTATGAACTTAATGGTAAGTTCGCAGGGAGTGTTGCTGAACAAAGAGAGCTTGGAGTGCAGATTCATAGCTCCATGAAAGTGATGTCGCAGTTAGATAGGATAGTGAAGAAGGACTTTGTATGCATTCCTTTAGTGGTCAGAGTACCGAGTACAGGAGTTGGGAGGTCATGTTGCGGCTGTACAGGACACTGGTTATGCCACTGTTGGAATATTGCGTGCAATTCTGGTCTCCTTCCTATCAGAAAGATATTGTGACACTTGAAAGGGTTCAGAAAATATTTCAAGGATGTTGCCATGGTTGGAGGATTTGAGCTATAGAGAGAGGCTGAACAGACTGGGGCTGTTTTCTCTGAAGTGTCGGAGGCTGGGGGCTGACATTATAGATGTTTACAAAATTATGAGGGGGCATGGATAGGGTAACTCGGTAAAGTTTTTTCCCTTGGGTCGGGGAGTCCAGAACGAGAGGGTATGGGTTTAGGGTGACAGGGGAAAGATATAAGAGAGAACTACGGAGCAACTATTTCACACAGAGGGTGGTACATGTATGGAATAAGCTGCCAGTTGATGTCGGGGAGTCTGGGAAAAGTGCAACATTTAAGAGGCATTTGGATGGGTCGAAGAATAATAAGGGTTTGGAGGGTTATGGGCCAGGTGCTGGCAGGTGGGACTAGATTGGTTTTGGATATGTGGTCGGCATGGATCTGTTGGACCGAAGGGTCTGTTTCCAAGCTGTGCATCTCTATGACTCTATGACTTACATTAATCTCTGTTTTTTGCTACACCATGCTGGTCAGAAAGTCCAAAGGGATATTCTCCATGATGACCTTACAAAGACCCAACAGACCCAAGAAGTTTTCAGACATCCAAACCACAGAATATCTTTCCTAGCACAGAAAGTAAGGACATAATTTTTTTCCCATGCGCATCTGCGTAAGATATTCTGGGCAGCCCAGAAAAAGAGAAACAGAGTCGATCTCCAATTCAGTCCCCAAGACCCACTCTACTACACCTCACACAGTGCTCCAATATATACAAAGCCTGCAGCAGGGCCACATGCAATTAGTAAGAGTGTCTGTCGTCATTCTGCATTTAGGACATGCTGTCGGATAATCCCACTTTGAATTTTGAGAGAAAATCTTGGGTCAGATAGAACCTATGAAGAATTTTCAACTGCATGGAATGGGTCCTATTAGAGATCAAAATCCTTCGAGCATTTTCACAAATATCTTCCCATGTCTCCGAAAAGATCTAAACCCCCAACTTCCTCGCACAGACGTCACGAAGCTGCACAGTCTTGTCTGAAGGGACACTCTCAAACAAATGTTACAGGGTACTTTACAATAATCACCTGCTTCTCTGTATCAGATCTATAAGTGTCTGTTAAAATTGTGTTTTTTAATCAAATCTCTAATCTGGAACAAAAACAGAAGAGGTCTCTACTGGGTAGTACATACTAATGAGTTATTTGATCAAATGATATCAGTGTTTCTTCCTCAAGTAACACGTGGTAGCTCAGTGGTTTGCACTGCTGACTCACTGCACCAGGGTGACGGGTTTGGTTCCAGCCCTGGGTGACTGGCTGTATGGATTTCGTATATTCTTAACTGTGTCTGTGTGGGCGTCCTGTCCCAGTCCAAAGATGTGCAGGTTAGATGAATTGGCCTATGATAACTGATACTGTTCAGGGATGTGTAGGTTTGGGCTTTAGTCAGGGTAAATATTGGATGGTAGGGGTGCGTATTCATAGAGTCGAAGTGGACTTGCTCTGCCCAAGGGCTTGAATCCACACTGTAGGGATTCTACTAATTCTAAACCACTCAAGCAAGGTACACCCCTGGCTGCCCACAGTTTAAATCTGGAATCCATTATCCCCAGTTAACAACCTGGTATACCAATTATAGGGTAAGAAACATGAGGGCTGCATTGCTCTCGATCTGGCGCATTGTCCTTCAAGTTTTAACAGTATTGATAATCATTAGTTTATGACAATAATTCATAAATGTTGTCATTTTATCTAAGAACAAAAGACCAATAAGGTTTCACTTTGTCTGAGAGGGCTCAATGTCTAGCCGTATTGATGCCGAGTCCTCAGACGCCCAGGCACTCACATACGATGAAAAAACTTAATGGATTGCTTTTAATAATGGAGATCTACCCCCCATAATCTGTGGGGCAGTAGCAATTTTGTTAGCTTGATATAGAATCGCTTATGGTGCCAAATAAAAGAGCTAAACCCGCCATTATGTTTCTGAAATATCTGCCTGGGAAACATCAAAGGAAGCATTTACACAGGGTATAGCAAATGAGGAAGGATATTCATTTTAATAACAGCTATCCGACCTAGCCAGGATATTGGAAATGCCTCCCATCTTTGAAGGTCTTGCTTAATTTTGTCAAACAAATAGACACAGTTCACGTTAAATAAATGATCAAACACAAATATAATGAATATACTGAAATAGGGAAACCACCCCCGTGACCATTTAATAAGAAACCAGGATTTGACCTCAGTATCAGGTATTTCCCTCAGACCTCCCATAGGCATGGCCTCCAACTTTGTAAAATTAATCTTATCAGCCAGAAAGGCAACAAGCGAATTAATGCATTGCATCACATTAACTACCGAAATTGCAGGATTTGACAAAAACATAAGACCCTCATCTGCATACAATGTAATCTTACGTGACTTCTATCCCACTTCTGGGGCAGATATGTTGGCATCCCTACGGATGGCCTCCGCCAGTGGCTCAATCCCCAACGTAAACAACAATGGTAAAAGGTGTCAACCTTGTCGGCTGCCTGGGGAAATATTAATATTACTGGTTGGCACACCATTATTCAGAACTGCAGCCAGAGGATCACGGTAAATGATCCTCACCCACTTGATAAAAACTTTGCGTAGACCAAACCGTTCTAATGTACAGAAGAGATCTGACCACTCAACCCAATCAAATGCCCTCTCTCATCTAAAGAAATCAATCATCCCTGGACAGATTGATGTTGACACTCTTGGATCATATTGAGTAACCACTTAACATTGTAGGAAGATCTCTGTGGCCCTTTGCAAAGCCTGTTTGGTCCTCTTTGGCAACGGAAGGCAGCAAAGTTTCCACCTTAATGTACAGGTCACAGACGGGATTTTGAAACCAACATTTTGAAAACATTTAAAAGTGAGATTGGCGTGTAAGAAGCACAATACTCCAGGGTCTTCCATTCTTAAGCATCAGAGAGATATGAGCCTCTCTAAAGGATGGAGGGAGGGGTTCGTGACCGTATGAGTGATAGAACATGTTAAACAACAGCCCTGACAATAGATTTATAAATTATTTATAAAATTCATTCAGAAATCCGTCAGGAACGTGCACCTTTACATTCTGAAGCTGGTTCACGCCTTCCGTGCTGACAATCGTGCATTAAGGCACAACACCTCTTCAGGGGTTACTCCTGGAATACCCAGGTTCTTGAAAAATTACTCCATCTTAATCCATCTATCCTCAAAATATTCAGTCTGAAATAATTCGGAGAAAAATCTCGGACAGGCTGCATTAATCTTTTTGGAATCGGAGGGAAGGATCCCAGTACCTTCCCTAATTGAGGTAGTGGCTTGAGGGGGCGCACATTTTCCTGGCAAGTTAGGCTAAATACTTGCCTGGCTTATCACCATGTTCAAACAGCCTTTATTTTTCAAACGTAAGTTCCTTCCTGGTTGTGAGCGAGGAATTCACTGTAGACAGGAGCGTTGTGATCCTCTGCAGATTAGGCACTTAGGGGCTATCACAGTATGCACTCTCGGCTGTCCTCAGCTGTGCCTAAAGCCAGCGTTCCTGCTCCCCCTTCTGCCGCTTCCTGATGAATAACTATTCCCTTGGCATGAGCGTTAGCAGTTTCCCATCGAATGGATGTGTTACTGGTTGGATCTGCATTAATGGCTAAGAAAGATCTGAAATCTTTACAGAAATACTCAATTAACTAACTAGCCTTAAGAAAAAAAAAGGATCCATTCGCCAGCGTCTCGAAACCGATATACTGCTTCATGGTCAGAAATGGTAATTTTTCCAATTGTGCAGGATGCCACCGAATCTAAGATTGTTGCAGGGATGGAGAAGAGATGAACATTCGTGTGGCATTTATGCGGGTTATAGTCGAAAATAAAATCCCTACCTGTGATGTGGATCTGCCTCCAGACATCCACCAGCTCTAGTTCTACACAAGAATCAACTAATTGCTTTCATTATGACGAGGGTATTGGGTGATCTTTGGACATTCAGTCCACTGTGGGGTCTATAAGACAGTTGAAAGCATCGACACTAATGCACCATGAGACAAGATAACTTAATTTGGAAAATGCATCTACCACGGTTTTAAGAGGGTGCACCGGGAGGCAATAACCATTCAAAATACTGTATTATTTCCCATAGTTCAAGCGTTTGGGGATTATGACCCTCCTGTGAATATCTAATGTAATCTAGTAACTTAACTGGAAGCTTCTTCCTATTCAATATGGCTTCTGCCCCACTCCTATTATTAATAAAACGAGAAATAAACTCAATCAAATCCGCCTTGCTGTAATATCAAATGTTCCTTGTCATCAATGTGCATCTCCTGCAATAGGACAACATCCACCCTCTCCTTTCTAAGACTAGAAAATACATTTTTCCTCTTGACTGGACGATGGCTCCGCTTATTGTTCCGGGTACACCATTTAAGCACATCATTATCCATCACACACTGTAGCAACATTTGAGCTCTAGAGAGGAAGAACTCGAATTACACATCACTGATCATGAATGAAAAAACACTCATAGAGCTTAAAAACAACGCAAACTAAGACTTCTACATCTAACAAGCTCTCAAAACTTTCCAAAACTGAACACACAAAAGAAAACAAAAAATGAAACAAAATCCAACGTGCCAATGACACTCCATAGCGAATTTACCCCCCCAACCACGCCCATCCAGTGGGGACGGTTACATACCTCAACACTTCATCTTCTGCCTGCTACCAATATGACATCCAGGGCAATTAACGACAAAAATCGGGCTTCAACAGCCCTTTGGTCGGTATTTAATCATCACGACTCCCTTTGTAACCCGCTCCAGCTTGTGTCGCACCCCGGACACAAGCAAGGAAAGAGAATAAGAGTAGTAATACTAATGAAGAAGTTAAAAGTGAGTACTCTACCCATCCCCGACTATAATTTAACATTGGTTAATACCAGAAAAATCCAAGAAAATTTCTTTAAGAGAGAAACATGATTATCTAAACAGCCATCTTACTTTAAAATGTCCACAAATTTATCTTCTTCTCTAGAGAGTCAGCCGAGTGCATGGATTCATTGAAAGCAAAATGGAGCATCGCTGGGAACTGTAAGGAATACTGAATCCCGAATTCCCTTACTCTTCTCTTGATATCTTCAAAAGATTTTCTTTCCTGAATCACCACCGTTGAAAAGTCCTGAAAGATCATAATCCTGGAGCCCTCGTGAATTAAAGCCATCGGATCTTTCCCCTGGGTTCTTGACGTTTCCATATGCCTTTGTTTATCCCCATAACTATGTAACCGCACAAGGACAGGGCGAAGACGTTGGTCTGAGTCTGACCTCCGCGCTGTAACCCGATGAACTGTTTCAGTCTTCACCTGTCCCTTTTCAGTTTAGAAGTGAAGGAATCGCTGCAGCCAGTTCTCTGTAAACTCAATGGCTGACCACCTTCCATCCGGTCCAGAAAACCGACGATGTGAACATTCTTCATCCTACCCCTGTTATGGAGGTGGTCGTCATGTTCAGTTAAGGTATGGCCCTGCTTTTCAAAGGCGAGTATCCTCTCCTGAATGGAACTGATCGCGGTCTCTGTCGCTGCAGTTCGGCGCTTAGCATAATCTGTTCTGTTTCCAAGGCTGTCAAGTTGCTGCTCATGTTTTTGGAGCGCGGCTGAGAGCGGATCTAGCCTCTGCTGAACCCTTCTTCAATCATTACTTCAATCATTTCACATACTTGGTGAACTCAGTGACCAAGGCCTGGTAAGAAACTGGGTCTATGGAGCGAGCAGAGTGGGTGGCAGCTACAGCCTCAGGCATGCTCGATGCTTCTGATTGCTGCACTGGTGTTGGGACTTACTCGATCCTTTCCCATGTTTTGTCATTTCCACTTGATAAAACGGGATTAGTAAAGATTCTATCGCTCTTTTAGTGTTGAATTTTACGTAAATGGCTGGGATGGGATGGGTTATGGAACCACTTTGCCCGTGCTGTGATGCAGAGCCCAGCAAAACAGACCTTCCGGATCTCCGGTATCTTTGATACCCTCTTAAAGTTTTATTGATAATATCATTTCATTTTGCATTATATTCCTGGATGTTCCGGACCCGTGGAATTTGATGTCACTGTCTACATTTTCCCCTACGCTGCAAATTGCTGCCCATTCCTCCATAATCCTTGACTCTGTTGTTATTCATAAAGCTTCCGTCGGTGCCTCAAAAATATCCAATATTTCTGCCTCCAATGCTCTGTGGGGAAGAGTGTTCCAAAGATTCTCAGCACTTTGAGAAAACAAATATAAACATTATGATCTGAGTGTGAGATTAATTTTTTGTGTCTCCTTATCTGAGAAAGGATATAATTACATTGAAAGCAGTTCAGAGATGCTTCATTTCACGTATTCCTGGGGTGAAGGGCTTATATTATGAAGGCTTTAACAGGTTACTCCTGGAATGAGAATGAAAGATACAAGACCTTGGTAAGTGTGGATTAGGTATATACCTGCTGGGTGTTTGTATAGGCCAAGTTTGTTGTCATTGTCATAGAACCTCTGCAGTGTGGAGGCAGGACATTCCGTCCATTAAGTCCGCACTGATGCACTAAACAGCATCCTACCTGGACGTGGCCCCCTACCTTATCCATGTAACCCTACATTTCCCATAACTAACCCACCTAACCTACACATCCCTGGGCACTATGGTCAATCCACTTTAAATTGCACATCTTTGGACTGTGGCAGGAAACTGGAGCACTGAGAGGAAACCCACACAGTCACGGGGAGAATGTTCAAACTCCACATAGAGGGTTGCCCGCGGTTGGAATTGAACCCATCTCCTTGGTGATGTGAGGAAGCAGTGGCACCCACAGATCCACCATACTCCTCCGTTAGTTCTGTTCGTAACTTGTGGCTGACTAAAGAAATCTGCCTGACTTCTTATCAGTGAACCTCACCCAGTCTGAGACCTTTATCATCGGTCATATCACCAACCTGGTTACATTTAAAATTTGTTGCGAGCAATGGAGGAGTGGGACTAGAAAAGGAAATAGTTACACCCTCCAGCCTCAGTCACAAATGGAGTATAAAGAAATTCACAAAGTGGGAATTCAGTCAAGTGGAAATCCTCTTTCGCAGAAGTTTGGGATGGCTGAATCTTTATATTATGTCGAGGCTGGCTTCATCTGATTTTCCATAGAGAGGTGAATCAGGGATAATGGTGCATGGAGAGAAAAGTTCAGCTGGGACCACAATGAGATGAGCCACGATCTCATTTACTGGTGGGGTAGTGTATAAGGGCCGAATAGCCCACTCCTATCATTCAGCACTGTGTTCTGATGTTCCATTCAGCCCTTCGGACTTGCAAATCGAGGCCACTCCGATGGTTAGGTGTAGTTTTGGAAATGCACTTGGATAAATCATGCCTGGATCAGGAAGTGACCCTCACCCCTAATCCCTGTTTCCAGGCTTCCCATCTCTGTAACCTCTGCTCTAAATTTAAGCCATGTCCCAGGCCAAGATTCGTTGTGACTACAACACCCATACCCCACCCAGGGTAAACTCAAACAAATCCTCTGCTCGTCTGAATGTTGCATTACACAACACAACTTCCGAGAAAATAACCAGTTACTTTCCAAAAGCATAACATGTAAAATTAATAACAGTAGGAACAACAGTAGGCTATTCAGCCCCTCAAACTTGCCCTGTCAGTTAATACGAACATGACTGATCTACTCCAGGACTTGTCTCCACTTTCTTGCCGACTCCTTGAGGAGAGTAATGAGTTATATATACCCGCTGGGCGTCTGTATAGTCCAAATTTGTTGTCCCTCCACACCTCTCTGGTTGAGGGAATTCCAGACATTCACTACCTTCTGAGAGAAGACATCACTTTGCATCTCAGACTGAAATCGATGTTCTATATTCGGTATCTATGTCCTCAAGTTCGGGACTCCATCCAGGAATGGTAACAACTTCTCAACATCTGCAGTGTCAACCCCTCTCTGTGTCTTGTATTTTTCAGCAGTATCACTCCTCATTCATTTCAACCCCAATGAATGATCGCCTCATCATATTAGAGATTCTTATTAACACAATCCTTTCGTCCCAGGAACCCATCTTTTGAAACAACCCAGTTACTTCCTTCACAGCTTGCTGGCTTTTATGTTTCATACACGGGAAGACTCCAATCCCTTTGTACTGCTCCTTTTCTGGAAGTCCTCTTCAATAAATAACAGCCTGCCTTTGGTTCTGAGTGTCATCCACAAACTCGGATGTATGTTGCACTCAACTCCCTCTTTCAGGCTGTCAGTATAGATTGTAAATAACTGATGCCATCGGACTCATACCTGTGGTACTCCAACAGATACACCTTTATCATGAAGATTCATTAATCCTGACTCTCCGATTTCTATGTGCGAACCAATCATCATCCCATGTTAATACATTCTCCATCATCCTACGACCTTCTGTCTTGTGTAAGAACTTTTATTTCGTAATACCTTGTTCAAATTCTCTGGAAAGCCTGATGTCTACCAGATCCCCTTTATAAAGTCTGCTTGTTATATTCTCAGGCATCTCCAGAAATATTTTGCATAATTTTACAGGGCAAAGTATAATTTCCCTTTCACAGACCCACTCGGACCCTGCGTGAAGCTTTTCGAAATGACCATGCTGGCCACGTTTTCCAAATTAAGCCCGTACCACCTGCTTTCATTTGGCCCATAGGCCTCGAATGTTTCCCATTCATATGTTTGTCCAAATGAGTTTCAAATGTTGTACCTGTACTGGCATCTACCACACTTCCTCTGATAGCTCATTCCATGCCCAACCACCCTCTATGTAAAAATGTTGCCCCTTAGTTCCTTTTAAATCTTTCCTCTTTCACCTTAAACCTGTACCTTCTATGGCTGAACTCCCCCATGCCGTTGGAAAGATCTTGGCTATTCACCCTATCCATAATCACTCATGATTTTAGAAGCTTTTACAATGTCACCACCCAACCAACTAAACTCCATCTGATACTAATTTTAAGATCAAGCATTTAAAGATAAGCACTGCAAATTTGAAACAATATTAAACATGACAGGTAAACAATACTCAGCCCAAATTTCATATGGTGATTTGTTTTTCTCCATATTGCAACACTAAGGCAGCATGAAACGCTTACTTGTGCCAATAAGACGTCAAACATGTGATTTCCTTTGTCTAAAGGGGGTGATGATCTCGACAGTGAAAACGTATCTCTGACTAGATCTATATAATGCCACATAGTCAACCTTGTCCTTCTTCGCCTCCATATGACCTTGTGTGGTTGTGTCTTCTTTATCTTGCACTCAATAGAGAGAACCCCTTTTCCCCATTCACACCTTAAATTAAACACATTTTACATCATCCACTCGTTCACCAGTGCTAAAAGCCCGTTTATCTTTGCCACACTCTCTTTTCCCTGTCACCCATCCCCCACCTCTGACAAGGGATTAAAAATCCAAGTTTCCAATCCTTTTCAGTTGTGAAGAAGTGCCACACGGGGCTTGAAATGCTAACGCCGATTCGCTGTCTCTGCAGATGCTGACAGACCTGGTGAGTTTCTCCAGAAACGAATAGGTACTGAACAATTTTTTACTGAAACAAATACGATGGATACTGGAAATAAAAAAAAAATGCTGGAGAAACTGGGAGCTTTGTAAATGGTCACTGGACCTGAAAGTTTAACTCTGCATTCACTCCAGAAGATGCTGCAACATATTCAGTAATTTTGTGAGCAATTTCTGTTTTTGGACAATTTCCAAAGAAGGATGTCAAAGATGCTCAAACATCCTGTCCAACATGGAGTGACGTACACTGGGAACTGAACAATAACGCATGGTGCACAAGTGCCTTGACTCTGAAAGTGAATAAGACTGGCATCAATGACACTACAGAGATTTTAATCATGGTCAGGGAGAAAAACAGAGGGAACCACATTCACTTCAAATACAGAAGTTGACATTGTGGAAAAGAAACGATATAGATTATTACATTAATGGATTGAGTTAAAGTAACAAATTGGAGGTGCGACACCAGAGAATGAGAATATGAAAATGGAAGTGTTGCCGCATCAGAAACCAGGTTAGGTCACTGAATACAGGACTGATGCCAAGGTTGGCATCACGTGGACCTAAACCTGTTGACAACCCATTAAAGCTACCACACGTGACTGGTTGCATTCCAAACAGCAGAATTAACTTCTGATGGAGAGGGGGGAAATGATCCCAAGACTAACAGATCAGATCTAAGCTCTGTCGTTCCGCTAAATCCAAGCATAAATGTCGATGGACTATTAAACAATTTACTGGAGGAGAGGACTCCACAAATATCCTCATCCTAAATACAGGAACAATTCTGTACAACAGTGACAAAGAAGTCAAGGGTGTGGTGTCTGCACTATCCTCAGCCAGAAGTGTTGAGTGGATGATTCAACTCACACCGATCATGATGCTCACAGAATCACAGATGCTGTACGTGACATGAAATAACAGCTGGACACAGTAGATACGACAAGGGCAATGGGCCCTGACACAATTCCTGCAATAGGACTGAAGACTTGTACTGCATAACAAGCCGTGTCCCTGGGGAAGCAGTTTCATTCCAGCTCCAAATCTGACATCTCCCTGACAATGTGGAAAATTACTCAGCTTTGTCCAGTCCCCGAAGAGGAGAATAATTACAATCTGACCAATTGCCACCCCGAGCTCCCATCACGACAGTCAAATTGGTGGGAATACTTTTTGACAGAGCTGTCAAGTAGCACCGAAATAATCAGGTCAGTGTGGTTTCCGATAGGTCCCCATGTGGAGATGGTGCTGTTGTGGAAATATAATTGGATTACTAATCCAGAGCAGGATAATGATCTGGCAGCTGGTGGAAGTTAAAAACAATTAATAAGATATCGAGACCTAAAATCTGGTGTCAGTAACAGTGAACTTGTGTCCAATGTTGATTGTAAACATCGAGCTCCTTCCCCAATGTACTTTCAGGAAATGAATCTCCCGTGCTTTCTTGGTCTGGCCTAAAAGTGACTCCAGACACACAGACATGGTCTCAACTCTTTTTGACATGTGATCAACTCTTCAATGGTCTTTGAATCGGCCAAGCAAGACACTTCATTATATCAAACTGCTCTGAGGTCTTAAAGGATAAAACCGGACAGAATACCTGGCACCAGCCTCTTTATCAGAAAATGGAACGGGAAACACAGTCCTGTCGATCCTGCAGAGACCTCCTTCCTAACATCTGAGAACTTTTGACAACACTGACAAAGCTTTCCCACAGACTGCACACAAACATCGGGAAAGGAGGAGGTCATTCAATACGTTGAGCTTTCCCCATGCTAGTTCAGGGCCGAACATGTCCTCAATGCAGTTTTCCCCATACAATGTTCATATCCCAAAATATGTTTAAACATTGTGAAATATAAAACGAGAACGGATGTAGTGCTTTCGGCCCATCAAGTTTGCTTCTCTATTTAATATATACGTGGCTCTTTGATAATGCTTGTGTATTAAATACGATTTCAATGTATTCTTTAAAGTGAACTATCATCCCTGCTTCCAATCAGTCTCACACTGTCAGAGTATGATATATTTCCTCGGGCTGGTGAGGTCAGAAACAGGGCGATAATGGACTTGAACGTGTGGCTGGGGAACTGGTGCAGGAAGCAAGGATTTAAATTCTTGGATCACTGGGGTATATTTTGTGGTAAGCATAAATTGTACAAGAGAGACGGTTTGCGCCTTAATAGGTTGGGGGACCAGCATTCTGGCAGGCAGGTTTGCGACTGCAACACAGCTGCATTTAAACTAAGTAGCTGGGGGGAGCGGACAAACTGGATGTTTGAGAAGAAAATTGAAGTGAAAGTTAGAACTTGGGTAGTCAAGAAAGACAACTGTATCAATGAGGCAGAAAACTCAAAAAGGGATCATGCTGTAAGGTTGAGTGAGATAGGAGTGTTTGGGAAGGGTGAGGGCAGTAAACAAATTAAAAGTACTATATATATGAATGCACGAAGCATTAGAAATAAGATGGATGAGCTGAAGGCTCTTTTGGAAATTGGCAGCTACGATATTGTGGGGAAAATTGAGACGTGGCTTCAAGTGGACAGGGCCTGGGAAATGAATATTCAAGGCTACACGTGCTATCATAAAGGACAGACTGACGGGCAGAGGGGGTGGGATGGCCATGTTGGTAAGATAGGATATACAGTCCCTTGCGTTGGGGGACCTAGAATCAGGCGATGTAGAGTCAGTGTGGATAGAGCCTAGAAAGTTTAAGGGTAAAAAGATCCTCATGGGAGTTATCTACAGGCCCCCAAACAGCAGTCTAAATATCGGATGTAAGTTGAATCAGGAGCTGAAATTGGCCCGTCGCAAAGATGTTACTACAGTTGTTCTGGGAGATTTCAACATGCAGGAAGACTGGGAGAATCAGGATGGTATTGGACCTCAAGAAAGAGACTTTGTGGAATGCCTCAGAGATGGATCTTTAGAACAGCTGATGCTGGAGCCAATCAGGCAGAAGGCAATTCTAGATCTGGTATTGTGCAAAGAACCAGAATTGATCAGGGACCTCGAAGTGAAGGAGCCATTGGGAAGTAGTAAACATAACATAATAAGCTTCAATCTGCAATTTGAGAGGGAGAGGGTACAATCGGAAGTGACAATATTTCTGTTGAATAAAGGGAACTATCGAGCTATGAGGGAGGAGTTGGCCAAAGTTAAATGGTGCAATACCTTAGCAGGGATGACAGTGGAGGAACAACGGCGGATATTTCTGTGGAAAATGCAGAAGTTGCAGGATCAGTTCATTCCAAAAAGGGAGAATGATCCTAGGAGGAGGCATGGGTGGCTGTGGCTGACGAGGGAAGTTATGAAACATATAAAGTTAAAAGAGAAAAAGTATAACACAGCAAAGATAATTGGGAAAACGGAGGACTGGGAAGCTTTTACAGAACAACAGAGGATTACTAAGAAGGAAATACGCAGAGAAAAAATGAGGTACGAAGGTAAACTGGCCAAAAATATATAGGAGGATAGTAAAAGCTTTTTTAGATACGTGAAAGGCAAAAAAAATGGTTAAGACTAAAATTGGGCCCTTGAAGACAGAAACAGGGGAATATATTACGGGGAACAACGAAATGGCAGAAGATTTGAATTGGTACTTCAGATCTGTGTTCACTGGGCAAGACACAAGCAATCTCCCTGACGTAACAGTGGCTGATGGACCTGAACTGAAGGGAATTTATATTTGCCAGGAATTGGTATTGGACAGACAGTTAGGTCTGAAGGTTGATAAGTCACCCGGGGCCTGATGGTCGACATCCCAGGGTACTGAAGGATGTGGCTCGAGAAATCGTGGATGCATTGGTGATTATTTTCCAGTGTTCGACAGATTCAGGATCAGTTCCTGCGGATTGGAGGGTGGCTAATGTTGTACCACTTTTTAAGAAAGGTGGGAGAGAGAAAGCAGGAAATTATAGACCAGTTAGTCTGACCTCAGTGGTCGGAAAGATGCTGGAATCAATTATAAAGGATGAAATTACGGCACATCTGGATAGTAGAAAGAGGATAGGCCAGAGTCAGCATGGAGTTATGAAGGGGAAATCATGCTTCACTAATCTTCAGGAATTTTTTGAGGATGTAACTCTGAAGATGGATGAGGGTGATCCAGTAAATGTAGTGTACCTGGACTTTCAGAAAGCTTTTGGTAAAATCCCACACAGGAGGTTTGTGAGCAAAATTAGGGCGCATGATATTTGGGGCAACGTACTAACATGGATTGAAAGTTGGTTGGCTGACAGGAAACAAAGAGTCATGATAAATTGCTCCATTTCGGAATGGCAGGCAGTAATCAGTGGGACCAAAACTTTTTACAATATATATTAATGATACAGAAGATGATATTAGTAATGGCAGATGGAGTTTAATGAGGATAAATGTGTGGTTACCCACTTTGGTGGCAAGAACAGGAAGACAGATTACTACCTAAATGGAATCAGTTTAGGTAAAGGGGCAGTACAAAGAAATCTGGGTGTTCTTGTACACCAGTCAATGGAGGTAAGCATGCAGTTACAGCAGGTAGTGAAGACGGCTAATAGCATGCTGGCCTTCATAACAAGAAGGATTGGGTATAGAAGCAAAGAGGTTCTGCTGCAGCTGTACAGGCTCCTGGTGAGACCACCCATGGAGTATTGTGTGCAGTCCTGGTCTCCAAATTTGAGGAAAGACATTCTGGCTATTGAGGGAATGCAGCGTAGGTTCACGAGGTCAATTTCTGGAATGGCGGGACTACCTTACGCTGAAAGACTGGAGCGACTGGGTTTGTATACCCTAGAGTTTAGAAGACTGAGAGGGGATCTGATTGACACATATAAGAGTATTAAAGGATTGGACACTCTGGAGGCAAGAAACATGGTTCCGCTGATGGGTGAGTGCCGAACCAGAGGACACAGCTTAAAAATACGGGGTAGACCATTTAGGACAGAGATGAGGAGAAATTTATTCACCCAGAGAGTGGTGGCTGTGTGGAATGCTCTACCCCAGAGGGCAGTGGAGGCCCAGTCTCTGGATTCATTTAAGAAAGAGTTGGATAGAGTTCTCAAGGATATTGGAATCAAGGGTTATGAAGATAAGGCAGGAGCAGGATACTGATTAAGGATGATGAGAATGATCATATTGAACGGCGGTGCAGGCTCGAAGGGCAGAATGGCCTATTCCTGCACCTATTGTCTAATGATATCTCCACTCAATTTCCGAATCCCCATGAATTACAGGCCCACTCACCCCAAATCTCTGGTCCCTCAACAAGCCTGTCATCCCAGAGATCAGTCTGGTCATCCTCCACTGATCTCCCTCAATATCCTTCACGAGGTAATTAGACCAAAACTGCAAATAATATTGCACAATGTTTGATATGGTGCTCCACTAAGGCCCTGTACAGCTGCAGTAAATTACCCTTAATCCTGTATTCAAATCCCCCTGAAATGAAGGTGAATACATCATTTATCGGCCTACCTGCTTTCTGCTACTGCAATATTACTTCCACTGATTGGTGTACAGGGAGATACAGATCGTTTTCAATGTTACAGCTCCCCACTTGCTGGGTCTATATACACTGGTCAGCGTGCCAATGCTATTCCCAGTATTGTCTTCTGGCTTCAGGACTCATTGCTTTACATGGACTCGGAGGGCTGCGCAGAAATAAAACAAAAATGCAGCTTAAGTTCATATATAGATCAACATTTTTCAACCACTCCCTTTTCAAATGATAGGATGCCATTCTATTGTTCCCATCAAAGTGCACAATATGTCATCTCAAACATTGCTCTCCATCTACCACGTATTTTCCCAGTCTCTACACTTGTCTCAATCACCTTGGAGTCTTTTATACATCCTCATCCACTCACAGCTGACATCGTTTAGTACAGTAAGCAAACCTGGGAATATGGCATTTCAGCCCCTCAACCAAAGATATGATGTGTATTGGGAATAGCTGGATGTCAAATCTCGATCCTTGTTATATCCTCTAAGCCTTCCATTGAAAAAAAACATGGTTTTATTCTTACTCACTGTTCCCTGCCAACTCTCCCATTCTAAAACCATGACCATATATCAGCCCCCGTCCCACAGGATTCGAATTTGCACAAAAGGCTTGGTGCTTTATGAAAAATCTTTCTGAGATTCCAATCGTATTGCATTGATACCTTCTCCATAATTTTGTTCAAAGCCACTTTCTCAAATATGTTTCCCATTTCATAAATCTCTGTTGACTTTGTCTATGCCCATTAATTTCAGTGCAATATTTCTCTCTAAAACATTTTAGTTGTGAATTTAGTTGCGATTCCCCTTTTCTCACCAGATTAAAGTTCTCTAGTATTTCTAGGAAGTTTTTTTTGTTTTTTATCTTCTGTGAAGGCATAACTGAAGTATTTATTCCATAGTTCTGCTATTTCCCTGTCGTCAATTATCTGGTATCAGACTGGAAGAAAGCTGCACCTTTTTCTCTTAATTTTACCATTGACATATTTTCAGAAGATATTTCAAGTTCACTCTAATATACTTTGAAAATATATTCTTCAGAAACCCATCAATTCCTATCTTAAGCTACTCAATGCTTGAGTTCCCACATCCATACAATAACAGAAGTACAGCCTCTGTTCCATCAGAAATATAGCACGGTCTGCATTAGGCCCACTTTCCGACAAAAGACCTGTGAATCTTATGGCATTTCAACTGCACAACCATGTATTTTCTAATAAGCTTTGAGGTTACTCTGACAACTCCCCTCTCAAGAAGTGCATTCCAGATCCCAACAAACTCTGGGTGAAAAACAGTCCTCAAATCCTCACTAAACCTCAAACCCTTCACTTTAAATATGTGGCCCTCTGACTAAAAGGAACAGCTGCTGTCTATCGAGCCTCTCCATGCCCCTCATAATCTTATTCTTCCAATTCACATCCCCTCAGCCTTCTCTGCTCCAAAGTATGCAACCCGAACTTATCCAGCCTCTCTCCAAAACCGACATACTCAATCCCAGGGATCATCCTGGTGAATCTCCTCTGCACCCGCTTCCTGTAATGTGGCTCCCATAACTACACACAGTTTTCCATCTTGGCCTAACCAAAGTTCTGCAAAGCTGCGGGTGGCACGGTGGTACAGTGGTTAGCACTGCTGCCTCACAACGCTAGAGACACGGGTTCAATTCCCGCCTCAGGCAACTGTCTGTTTGGAGTTTGCACATTCCCCCCGTGTCTGGGTGCTCCGGTTTCCTTCCACAGATGTGCAGATCAGGTGAATTGGCCACGCTAAATTGCGCATAGTGTTAGGTAAGAGGTAAATGTTGGGGTATGGGTGGGTTGTGCTTCGGCGGGGTGGTGTGAACTTGTTGGACTGAAGGGCCTGTTTTCACACTGTAAGTAATCTATGCTTCGATATATAAAGGCTGTGTTTATGCTCCCCTATGTTTTACCAAATTGTGCAATAACCTGTCCAGTCACATTCAGGGATGTGGGGAGAAGCACCCTCTGAGCTTCCTAGTGTGTTGTCATTCATTGGGTCCTCCCCTGTCTGGTTCCTTCTTGCAAAGTGTATCACCTCATATTTATCAGGGTTACATTCTATCTCCCATTGATCCACCCATCTGACCATTCCATCTGTATTTTCCTGTAACATAAGGCCTTCCTCCTCACTGCCTTCTACACGGCCAATCTTTGTATCAAATACAAACTTACTTATGACACCCCCACCCCTCGTCTATATTCACAGCTGCATCATTTATGATAAGGTTGAAAATCACAAAACATCAGCTTGTAGTCCAACAGGTTTATTCGGAGGCACGAGCTTTTGAAACGCTGCTTCTTCATCAGTTGGTTGTGCGCTTTGATGAAGCGCTTCGAAAGCTAGTGCCGCCGAATAAACCTTTTGGACGATAACCTGGTGTTATGCAATTTTTAGCTTTGTCTACCTCAGTCCAACGTCAACACTTCCGAATTACAAATATTAAGAGACACAGCACTGATCCTCGTGGGACACCATTGAATACCGGCCTCCAATCACACAAAAAGCCTTCTACCACCACCCGCTGACTCCTACCACTAAAGTTGATTTGCATGCAACTTGGCAAGTCACTAATGAGTCCTACCTGTTCCTTGGTTATTCTGTTAGGCAGGAGACACTTGTAGAATATCTGGAGATTCTCCCTAATCTTGCTGACCAGTAGGTTTCCATGCCCCTGTGTTAGTCAGTCCCCTCCAAGTGATGAATTTCCTCATTATTGTAACCTTAACTGGCCTGTCCCAGATCCTGCCATTATTTGCCTTGAATGTGGAATACACAGCGAGGGAAGCGTTCTGTAAATAACCAACTTGTCAGATGTTTTGTGAATTTTTAAAATTTCACTGTGACCCACCTCTCGTTCTTTGAATCTCCAGAGAACACAGGCCGAGTTTCCACATCAGGCAATCTCACCATCTGATGGATTAATCTGGAGAATGTTCATTGCACTTCCTCTGTGGTCAGTATATTCTTTCTGAGATTCGGTCACCAAAACTGTACACAACACTCAAGGTACAGTCCCACCAACACTCCGTGAAACTGCTTCAACATGTCTTCACATCAATGTTCGGACTCTCTTAAATTAAGGCGAACCAAACTTTAACTTTCCACTTACATATATTCCTCTAAATCCCCTTCACATTCATTGCATTTACGAACTCACTGAGATCTTATAGAAACCCTTCCGAAAATCCAATATATGCCACTTCTACTGGTTCCCCATTAACTATGCTGTAAGAAACAACTTCAAACAATTCCAAAGTTTATCTAGTATGACTTCTCTATCAGAAATGCATGCTGATTCTCTCCATTGTTGCTGTTAATTTTTAAATATAAAAAAGGTCTTCCTGTGTAATAGATTCTAACGGTTTCCCTACACATGTTAAGTTAATTGACCTGCAGTTCTCCACACTATGTCTTTTGTCCCTTTGTAACTGTTTAGATCCCTTCCATTTATCGATATGCTTGAATCACGTTTATCCACAATAGTTTCTGGTCTCTGCAGAATGTGCAGGAAAATAAAACACAGTCATCGGCAGTGCAATTAATACTTATATTGGTGGTTTATTTCCGACAATTTGATGTGAAGTCTGTTTCGTCAGACTTAGCAATGCTCAATCCAGTTACATGTTCAAGTACTACCTTGCTACTGATATGAATTGACTTTATGTCTTTAGCTCGAGGAGTCCGATATGATCACTTGGTATTACTGGACTGATTTTCTGGATCTTCCTCCATGAAGACAGATGCAAAATAACGGCTAATTTCCCTGTTCTCCACAATGACCTCTCCTCTCCCGATTACAAATTTCCACATTTGTCCTAGCTTTTAGTTTGTTTCCATTGAAATATTGATCGTAGATTGATGCAGCCTTTGTGTTCCTGTTTGTTAGCAGGTATGTTCGCTTTTTGATTTCCTTATCAGTTTCATGGCCGTCCCTTTTTGGATCGTTAATTTCTGAGAATGCTCAGCTTTCCACAATATCTCCAATACTTCTGAAGTCACTTCCTATGATTAATATATTTTCTAATTTGTTATGTTAACTATCATTGAGTCACTTTCTCACTCTTTTGTGTTTGTACGTGAAATAAATAGGCATATTTTTCAGACTTTGCAGTATTTCTAAGAACTCCTGGGCCTGACCAGATACATTCAGGAACACTGCAGGAGGATAGGAGGACAGAGAAGAAATTACGGGTACTCTGGTTGATTCTTTTCCATCATTGCTGGCCAACGAGTGAAGTCCTGGACGACTGGAGGGTAACATATGCTGAGCCCATATTCAAGAAAGGCTACAAAGATAAACCTGGGAACTAAATACCAGTAAGCCTAAAATCTAGTGGGTAGGTTACTTGACAAGTTTCAGAGAGATTAAATATACCTACATTTGGAAAGACAGGGTGTGATTCGGAGTTAGATTAGAATGGTGCTGGCAAAGCAGAGCAGGTCAGGCACCATCCGAGGAGCAGGATAGTCGATGTTTCGGGCAAAAGCCCTTCATCAAATTCATCACAGCTTTGTGCATGGGAGATCATGACTCATAAATGTGTTGGAGTTATTTGATGAAGTGACCAGCAACGTTGAGGAGGGAAGGGTGGTATACGTAGTCTATATGGATTCCAGGAAGGCCTTTCGTAAGGTTCCACATGGGGCGCTGCTCTGGAAGGTTAGATCACATGGAATTGAAGGGGAGCTAGCATCTTAGGTACAAAATTGGCTTGATGGTAGGAAGCAGAGGGTAATGCTGGAAGAATATTGGTCAGACTGGAGGGCTGTGACTAGTGGAATGCATCTGGGGTTGATGCTGGGACCACTGCATTTTACATATTTCTACGATTTCGATGAGAATGTGCAGGCATGATTCGTAAGTTTGAAGACGACACGAAAATAGGCGGCATCATAGAGAATGAGGAAGGTTATCATAAATTTCAGAAATTACAGCAGTACTTTGATCAGCTGCGGAAGTGGGCTGAGAAATGGCAAATGGATTTTAATATTGATCAGTGTAAATTGTTGCATTTTAAAAAGTCAATTCAAGGTTGGACTTTCATGGTGAATGGTTGGAGTGTAGTGGAACAAAGGGACCTTGGAATTCAGATGCATGGTTCTCTGGAAGTTGATTCAGATGTAGACAGTGCAGTGAAGAAAGCTTTTGTCACACTAGCCTTAATCAGTGTATCTCACTGAGTACGGAAATTAGGGAGTTACGTTGCAGTTATACAGGACGCTGCTGAGGCCATATTGGTAGCGTTATGTTCAGTTTTGTTCACTTTGCTATCGGAAGGATGTTACTAAACTGGAAAGTATACAGAAAAAAAATTATGAGGATGTTGCCAAGAACCCAATGGACTGCGTTATAGGGAGAGGTTGGAAAAACTAGGACGTTTTACTTTTGTGTGTGTGAGACTGAGGGAGGATCATATTGAAGTCGACAAATCATGACAGGCATGGATAGAGTGAATGTGCCCAGTTTTTGTTTCGCAGGATTGGGCAGTCACAAACTAGAGAGCATCAGTTTAACGTCAGAGGAGAAACAATAAAAGGGAACCTGAGGAACAACCTTTTTACACACATGGGCTGGTACACATATGGAATGAGCTGCCGGGAAAGTGATTGAGGCGGATACATTAACAACCTTTAAAAGGCATTTGGACAATACACGGATAGTAAAGGATTACAAGGATCGGGACAATAGCGGGAAATAGAGTTAGTGTGGATGGACATTTTGGTCAGAATGGACAGTTTGGGCTGAAGGGTCTGTCTCCGTGCTGTAGGACTCTATGACTAACAACCATTGCTTGTCTCGCACTGAATGTTGTGTTGTACTTTTCCAATTCACTGGAGCAATCTTGACCTTTTAGCCTCCAAATAGGAGAAAGTGAGGACTGCAGATGCTGGAGATCAGAGCTGAAAAATGTGTTGTTGGAAAAGCACAGCCGGTCAAGCAGCATCCAAGGAGCAGGGGAATCGACGTTTCTGGCATAAGCCCTTCTTCAGGAATGAGGCTGCTGTCCCAAGCAGGCTAAGATAAAGGCTGGGAGGAGGGACTTGGTGGAGGGGCGTTGGGAATGCAATAGGTGGAAGGAGGTTAAGGTGAGGGTGAATGGCCGGAGAGGGGGTGGTGGCAGAGAGGTCGGGAAGAAGATTGCAGGTCAAGAATGCGGTGCTGAGTCCGAGGGTTGGGACTGAGATAATGTGGGGGGAGGGTAAATGAGGAAGCTGGAGAAATCCGCATTCGCAACTTGCGCAACTTACGGAACGTTTCAGAGAACACCTCTGGGACACCCGCACTAACCAAACCAAACGCCCCGCGGCTGAACACTTCAACTCCCCCTCCCACTCCACCAAGGACATGCAGGTCCTTGGCCTCCTCCATCGCCAGACCATGGCAACATGACGCCTGGAGGAATAACACCTCATTTTCCGCCTAGGCACCCTCGAACCACAAGGGATGAATGCGGATTTCTCCAGCTTCCTCATTCCCCTCCTCCCACCTTATCTCAGTCCCACCACTCGGACTCAGCACCGCATTCTTGACCTTCAATCTTCTTCTTGCCGACCTCTCCGCCCCCACCCCCTCTCCGGACTATCACCCTCACCTCAACCTCCTTCCACCTATTGCATTCCCAGTGCCCCTCCCCCAGGTTCCTCCTCCCGACCCTTTATCTTAGCCTGCTTGGCACACCAGCCTCATTCCTGAAGAAGGGTTTATGCCCAAAACGTCGATTCTCCTGCTCCTTGGGTGCTGCCTGACCTGCTGCGCTTTTCCAGCAACACATTTTTCACCTTTAGCCTCCAGTCTTCCATGATGTTAAACTAGAAAGTTCAAGTATACACAGACGCAATATAAAATGTACCTTATTAATGTTATTATTCCTTGAAAGCTGCTTCACTGCAAGGTTATTAATCGCCATTCTGACCACACAATGCCAAATCCAAAATAGCCTGCTCTCTAGTTTGCTTCACAACATACTCTTCAACCCACCTCATATACACTTATGGAATTTATTTTCGACAGCATGAGCAGTCACTTAGTTAACCCAGTTTAGATGCAACTTGAGACCATCCAATCAGATTGCAGTATCCACAATACTTGCATATCTAATTTCCAGAGCATGTGATGCTGAGATTTTCTGCTAGCGTTTTGGTTTTGATATATAGCACGCCAATATTTGCTTCTCCTTGCTATCTGTAAGCTCTACCTAAACTGAATCTGTGGAAGCTGAGGGACAGGTCTGTGTCGTTATTACTGATAGATTTGGACAAGACATTTAGGGACCCTCACCTCGACGCTGAGATGATCTGAAGAAATGTCCTGCAATACTGGATAAGTATCGATATCCTTCCTGCTCTGCCAGGATAAGAGTTACCATAAACTCTCTGCTCATTCACACTCACTGTTTATCTGTTATGGCACTGACCCCCGAACAAGGTTCACGCTCTATTTCCAGATAAGGCTCAGGCACTATCGCTCTCACTATTGAATTCAGTAACTTTCTTCCTCACTTTCTCTGTCACCTATGCAATACCCCCCACACTAACAATACTATATGGATTCAAACCTGTCGATTGACTCATTCCAGACAACTCACAATTGCCCCCACCTAACCAGCAATAACAGCAGGGTCACCCATTTCCCCTCTCCCTCCCTTTCTCCAATTCCAGGAGGAAGAGCCTGGAATAGGACAGAAAGGCAAAGCCGGGTGGTGGAGTGTCCGATATTCATTCCCTCACCCCCTCCCGTTACCATGTGGGTAGGACACTGGCACGAGCCAGAGAGGACTGGGACGCCTCGTGTGGAGATTCTGAAACATTCACGTCCCACCAACCGATTAAGGAGCAATGTTCAGTGAAAGACAATTCTCACTTTAAACCCACTGGCAGTTCCAACGACAGCCTTTTGACATCCAAAAAAAAGACACACATACCTCACTGCACAGAGACGCAGACACAGAAATACACAGAAGTATTGGTAAACACCCCAATATATGAACACCCACAATACTGACAAGGAGATAGGCATACACACAGGTAAAACCACACAGAGACAGATACAGTCACATACAAATAGACACAAACACAGTTAAGGAACGCACAGGCTGATACACAGACAGACAGACGTACACACACAAACATAGAGATAACAAGCACATGGACACACACGTATATATATGCATACACACATACACACGCACAGACACGCACACACATAAACGGACACAAACACACACACACACACACAGACGCATACACACAAACACACACAGGCAGACACACAGAGGAACAGAAACTAGTGTCATTAAGATGCAAATCGATATGCTTTGGATTTGTACGGGGATCAAGGATTCTAGGGAGAAGGCAGAAGAATGTGGTTGAGGTACATATAAGAAATTATTGAATGGAATTTTAGCCTCGATGGGCCGAATGGCTTCACTTTGCTCCTTGCTTTAATGTTCTTGTGGTGTTATGGTATCAGGTATTCTCTATCTGAGACAGCACCATATGCTGGGTTTGATACATGTTTCAAGCCCGGAATGCCATATGCTTATTCCTCATTATTGTGTCCTTATGTCTGAAAAGATGTGGTGATTTGATATTAGGTTAACACGGTTTAAAATAACGGGTCCCACAATTAAGTAAGGACATCCCGTTCACTTTAGTGTGGTGCTATCTGTGGTGTCCTCATCTTCAGAGAGCAGTGAAGACTCGGTTATTGAAGATATTCAACGCTGAGCTTGATTGATCTTTGCTGGATAGGAGAGTCAATGTTTATTGGGAACAGACCAGATACGGATAGTCAGACACAATCGGATTAGTTATGAGCATTCTGAATGGTGCATCCAAAAGGCTAACTGCTGCCCCTACCCCATGTGCTGTGCCCTCAATCCACCCTTGGGGTTATTTCAGACATATACTGCTGCCCCTACCCTATGTGTTGTTCCCTCAATCCACTCCTCAAGGCTGTTACAGAGATGTACTGCTGCACCTATTCCTTCTGTTGTTCCCTCTATTCACCCCTCAAGGCCATCACAGAGATATAGTGCTGCCCTTTCCCCTTGTGTTGTTCCCACAATCCAGCCCTCGAGACTCTAACAGAGATGTACTGCTGCCCCTTCCCCATGTGTTGTTCCCTCAATCCAGCCCTGGATGCTGTTACAAGGTCGGGGACCACGCCTTTCAGTCAGGCAGGATCGTTACAATGAGATGGGAGAAGACCATTTTGCCCCTTGAAGGAGTTATACAGGAATAGAGAATGAAATAATTCAGCTTGTTGAGTACATTACACAGCCCAGGAGGAGAAAGTGAGGACTGCAGATGCTGGAGATCAGAGCTGAAAATGTGTTTTTGGAAAAGCGCAGCAGGTCAGGCAGCATCCAAGGAGGAGGAGAATCGACGTTTCGGGCATAAGCCCTTCTTCAGGAATGAGGAAGAGAGCTTCTTCAAGTAAGGCATCCTTGTAAGAGGATTCGCAGTAGGTCAAAATCTTCGAGGAGAAAGTGAGGACTGCAGATGCTGGAGATCAGAGCTGAAAATGTTTTGCTGGAAAAGCGTAGAAGGTCAGGCAGTATCCAAGGAACAAGAGAATCAACGTTTCAGGCATAAGCCCTTCTTCAGGATTCCTGAAGAAGGGCTTATGCCCGGAACGTCGATTCCCCTGTTCCTTGGATGGTGCCTGACCTGCTGCGCTTTTCCAGCAACACATTTACAGCCCAACAGGAGCCCATTCGACCAACCTTAGGTGCTACACAGGAACGGCGAAGCTGTCGCTAACAGGAAATAGAGAGTAGAGATAAATGTTTATTTTCAGGTTGTAAAGCTGTAGCTAGTGTAGTGCTGTAGAGATTAATGTGGGATCATCAATGACAAATAATCTGTATCAAAGATCTGGATGAAGGGAACTGAATGGTGCGAAGCTCAATTAGCGCATCACCAAGATGATCATTCAAGATGTCGCCAAATGGAGGTACTGAGTCTGCAATGTGATACCTACAGGGAAGGTTAGTGAACAAACCTTCAGCAGAAAGAACATCAGGTGAGTTGTCTACTGTGGCAGGAAGGATAAAACAATGGCGAACAATTTAAATGGAGAGAGATTGCAGAACTCCGTGATACAGGGCCGTTTCCATGTTCCTGGGACTTGAATCATATGAAGTCAGTCTGCAGATGCAGCAAGTGATTTGGAAGGTAAGTGGAATGATGCTGTTTCTGGCAAAGGTTATCACGTTTAATGAGAAATGTTTTACTGCATCTGAACACGGCATTGCTGAGACCACATCGGATACACTGTGTGCAGTTTTGATCGCCTAAACTTAAAAAAAAGATATAATTCTTTCAGAAGATTTTCATAGATGTTTCCCTTCACACATTTCTGGAAGGAAGGCCTTTTGTTATGGAGGATTATCAGTTTTGATCTGAGATGAGAAATCTTCTTGAACCATACATGACTTTCTGAAAAGTGTTTCAGCTGGATGCGTGTTTCCTCTTGTTAAGGAGTTTAAAGCTAGAGAACAATTTTAAGAATAAGATATATTGATATCAAAACACGTATTATATAGACATCGACCCATATTTACAAATTACACAGACGCATATAAACATGCCATCAGATGATAAAGCAGGGACTTTTTTTTCTAATGAAAGACACTGTGTACAACACCAGCGATGATGCACCTTCATATCATCCATTATCATCCGTTCCAGAGAATGGTCCAGGAGAGCACGCATGGCCCAGTTTGATGTTCAGTCGACATTATTGTATGGTTCAACAGAGAGAGGGAGAAAAATGTTCCCTGCCTGAGAAGCAGTAGCTGATAGATCCCTCTCTCTTACTTTGTCAACCGGATAGCAACATGTGAGACCATAAAATCCCTGAGTTATCTTCACCACTTGTGAACGATTCCTATTGAGGACTCATTGAAATCTCTCCACTGCTGGAAGCAAAGGGAGTTCAGCCAAATACAACTGTTCCACAAATAAATCCCATTACCAGCATCTTGTGTGAGCAGAATAATTTCAAAGGCAGGAGAACATTTGGGACACTCTATCTTTTACAATTTGTTGTGAGTTCAACTTCCTGCATTTCACATTTTTCTCAAAAATGACCCAGTCTGAGTCCTATACAATTGATCATAACACTAAACTGGCTACGTTTAAAATCTGTTGTAACCAGTGGAGGAGTGGGACTGGAAAAGGACACAGTGACCCTCTAACATTTGTCAGAACACGAATAAGAAATTCTTATTGGACTGTTCATGTGGGAATTCCCTTTACCAAACGTTTGTGGTGTCTGGATGTTTGCATTTGTTCAAAGGTGTGCTGTATTCAAACATTTGACAGACAAGTGCATGTAGGAAAATTGTATACAGGCAGAAAAATGCTGCTGAAACCACAATCAGAGCAGCTACGATCTTCGTGCATTGTGGGGCAGTGACAACGTGTCAAATGACCCACTCCTGCTCCTCAGTCCTATGTTCCTATGTTCTTTTCAGCCCCTCAAACCTCCTGCACTGATGCTGACGGGGGCATCTTGCTCCAAATACCAAGTCCACAGTAACACAGGATCTCATTCATTCCCTCCAGGTTGTCACACATAGTTTGGTGTGGGTTGGAAAATGTTACTTCAAAACCCAGGCTGGGTTCGAAAGACAAGTCTGGTCTCTTTACAGAGTGTCTCCTCTCTGCAAATTCTGCTTCATTTGTTGGTCATGGTATAGACCCAGATTCACTGTGAATTCAACCCCCCAGACCTGACTAAGTGATGACTCATAAAGTACTTTGCTCTCTCTGAGTGGAATGTTCAATAACAGAACGTGCAGAAAACATTACAACCATTAACTTTGTAATTGCAGAATACGAGAACATAAGGAACAGCATCAGGTCGTTCGGATAATCAAGACATTGCATACGATCCTGGCCGATATACTGTTCGTATGAACTCATCTTTCACGTCCACTTTTTCACACCCTGTCACCTCTCTGGCAGATCAAAAATCCATCTATCACCTTTTTAAATGCTTTCTTTGATGTAGCTCCCCTAGCTCTCGATACAAGATAATTCCTGACATTCACTACCTTCTGTGAGAGGAAAACACTCACCACACAGACATTGTCACCTATTGATATGAACAAGAGAGGAACACAGGGGCTCAGCAAATTGTGAATAACCTTGATATCAAGGCAGTATTTGACTGAGAATGTCATCGGAAGCACCATCTTTTTTGAGCTGAATGGCAATCAGGTGCCCCCTCCTCACTGGCTGGGGTCTTTCAGAGCACAAAGGAAGATGTCTGTGGGTGGGGGCCGAAAATCTTATCAGTCCCGGGACATCTCTTCAGGAGATCCTCAGGGTATCTTCCTCAGCACAAACATCTTCAGCTGCTTCATCAATGTCTTTCCCCATCATACGACCGGAGGTGGGGATGTCACTGAGGGTTACACAATGTTCAGAACATTTTGTCTTCGATCAGGTCCTGATGCAGCCTGTGTCCGCGTTCAGTAAGACCCGGACAGCATTCAAGCTTGTCCTGTTAAAGTGTCGGTGACATTCATGTAACAGTGCTGTCAGACACAGTTAAAAGAGGAGCTCATTCAACATCTCAAGCTGGTAACATACAGAAATGTGGAAATCTTTCAGCCCATTGAAACTACTGAACAAGAAGAGAGACAGCCCATTCAATACTCCTGCTTGTTCCACAGGAAGAGAAGGGGTCTGGTCAGTACATCGAGCTGTTAAACAGGATTAGGTAGAGCCCAATCAGACCCTTGAACCTGTTCAATGGGACTTGGAGGAGGCCATTCAGCCCCATTGGTTAGTTATACATGAACAGGAGGGTGTCACCGATGCTCCAAAATGACAAACCAATGGAGGTTCCTCGTGTGTCCATTGCCGGTGGAACGCCTGCTACTTTAAAGTAGTTTGCTGGCAGTGAGGATGGAAGCCAGATGTTTTGCATCAAGTCTCAAAGAGGCATCTTCCATCTTTGAGTAGACAGAACCATGTTCTCCATGGAGGTCAGAAGATAATGGGAATAGTTAACTGTTTTAGAATGAAGGTATCGTGGCTGCTGTCAGGATTTTGGATAACGTGATGTTCAGTGTAGGATCACACACCAAATGCACTATATTCAATGTCTGAGTCTCTCTCTCTCTCTCTCTCTCTCTCTCTCTCTCTCTCTCTCTCTCTCTCTCTCTCTCTCTCTCTCTATCGATATAGGGAGTGGGGGTGGGATGATGGGAACGTCCTCAGCGGCTCTTGTAACCCGAGTAGAAACAAGCCATGGATTTTATCACTGTATCAATGTATGTTTATAACATCATGATTGACTGTCCATTCCCCTTAAGTTCCAATGCAATCATCTTTTATTCTCTCACAGCGCTAAAGATTAAACTTCATTCCAGATTAATCTTCATTACCACCATCCCAGGGATTAGTCTGGTGAAAAATCTTTGCACTCTCTTTGTGGCAGGGCGATTATTTGGTATAAAGGAAAGAAAATCTGTCCACAATGTCCCAAATACTGCCTCAACAACACTCTTAGGTTTGATCACAATAATTTCTTTTCCTCACTGAGACATCTCCGTTTCTTTCCTATGGCGTAAAAAACCTTTCCTTCTCGCTACACTGCGCTTGACGTGGAATTTAAAAGCTCCTAACATCTATATGTGAGCTTCAACAAAGCCAACACCAGAGATGCTACGGGAGATGAACATCACACTCAGGGGGGAAAGACTAAGAAAGAATGCACTTGAAATAAGGAATGGTCACCACCTGAATGGAGATGAGCTGTAGGAATATGGGAAACAGGCAGAGGAAGGGAGTTATCTTTCCTTTTGTTCTTCCCTCACAGGTCAGGCCAACATGTTATGCCTATCTTGACCTGAGTGGCCTATTCAGCTGATCCACAGGACAGTAAAGAGTAAAACACATTGCTGTGGGCTTGCAGTCACACAGAGACCTGATCAGGGAAGGATGACCCATTGGCTTCACTGAGGGCCATGAGGCAAGCAGATGGGTTTTTTATACTTAACGAAGATGGTTTCACTTCAATGCCACCAATTTCCTTCATATTAACAGATTATTATTCTGTGGCTTTAGATCATTAGTCAATGACTTGAGCACGATGCATTATCTTGCCGTCAGACAGTTTCTGTGCAGAGAACAAGTTAAATATTTCAAGTGCAATTATTTTGTGATTGACATTTGGTTAGAATGTGCTTGAAACAGGTGATTCCAGATTTAACAGAGGCTCAAATGATGTTTTTACTCAGAAGGTGCACTGTGGCTGAGAAGTTGTCGGGGTATCATGATGGTGGTATTGGACAGAATTAGCGAGTGGGGAGGATATGGACATATAGATCTGTGCAGGGCTAGAAGGATTATGAAGTTTTAGAGTTTCTCCTCGCATATTGGTGAGTCATTTAAAAGTAGTAATTTGTTCATTATAAATTTTAAGGAGCTGAAAACAATGACTCCAAACTTTTCTAATTTTGATAACACGAACAATTCAGTTTAACCTGCTTTAATAGACAGAATGACTTACCAGGAACACCAACTATAGCGAGGATGGGATAGTAACCAGCTTGAATAACAATCAGTACATCATAGATTCCCCATATTAATGATATCCAAGTTTTGGAAAGCCAGTAAAGACTACTGGATATTCTCCTGTCCATGTTGGATCATTCCAGTCTAATGTTCCCAGATTCTGATATCTCCTCCCTGTCTCTCTGGAGCTGCTGATCTCTGTTGGTACTGTCGGCGATGCTCCTACACATTCTATAGGATAAGACATTGAACTGAATCTTTAATTAATAAAAGAGGCAAGCCCTCCAGTGACACATTCAGGATCCACGGAGACTGACATTAATCTCAGTCAGTGAACAAATGGCTGCAGCCAACGCCTTTCAATTCAATACTCTTTTATTAAAATTCAAAATAATGATTAACATTTACACAGTCTGGATTGGATATTCGAGGGTGACTGAGGGAAGGAATGTTGAGTCTGGTGGGTTGATTGTGTGCAACCATTCAGTCTGCATTGGATGTGGAAGTAATGCCAGAGGTTTATAGGAACACCAACATGTTTCTCTGCTTATAAATGGAAACAAAGACCCTGTAACTCCTGCTGAGGCATGACAATATCAGTAAGAGATTGAGAGAACTTTTATAGGCCATGATCTAGAGAGAATATATACCTCAGAGAGCGTGGGGTTATAACAGACATGCAGGGTTAACAGAGAATTGGACCTACGAGACAATGGGGACTCCAGATGTTGGAGAATTAAGTGTAGATAAAGCATGGTAGCGGAGAAGGCACAGTAGGTCAGGCAGTATCCGAGGAGCAAGACAGTCAACGTTTCAAGCAGGGCCCTTCTTCAGAACTGCGAAGGAGTAAATGGGCTGACAAATAAATGGGTGGTGAGGATGAGGCTGGGGGAAAGGTTGGTGATAGTGGGCGAAGCTAGAAGGTGATAGTGAGAGGTCGGTGGGGAGTTGGAGCGGACCCGTGGGAAGGAAGATGGACAGGTAGGTTCCCACGAGAGGGCGGATCTGAGTCGGAGGGTAGGATCTGGGATCTGGGTCGTCGAGGGGAGATTTGCAAATTAGTCAGTTCAATGTATATGTTATGTGTTTGTCGGCTCCCGAGGCAGAAGATGAGGTGTTCCTGGCGACATCCTCGTATATCTCTTCTGAACCCTCTTCAGCTTAATAATCTCCTTCCAATAACAGAACTGCACACAGTACTGCAAAAGAGGCTTCAACAATGCCCTACACAATCGCAGCATGACTTCTCAACTTCTAACCACAAAAGTCTGAGCAAAGAAGTAACCTTAAACACCTTGTCTATAAGTGTCATAAAATTCTGTGAATTCGATCTGCACCTGTGGGTCCCTCTTTTCTACAACACTGTCAACACACTAGTATTAATTGTAAATGCCCACCCCCCCACCCCCGCATTTTATTTTACCAAAATGCAATACCTCGCATTTATCCAAGTTAAACTTGAACTTCAGCCCAGTGAGTGATATTACTGCCCCCTCACCCTTCTGCTTCAGGTTAAAAAGACCCTACCCTCTCCAGAAAGCCTACAAACACAGGCCTTGAGTTTCGCAAAGACCAAGAGCTTGATTTGCTTTGTGCAAGCAGAGGGACGAGAGAGTAAGAAGACGCTGGAAAGTAAACCGATGCCTCGTATCACTTAATAATTTCAGGAAGAGGGAAGCCACATATGAGAAGTTGGAAATAGTGGCTAGTGATTTTTGGCCAGAAATTGTGCTCTTTCCTCAGCTCTGGTGTTCAGTATAAATATCTATTCGAGGTCCCTCACAGTGCAGAGTGTTTCTGCACGATTGCTTGTCCTAATATTGCAGATTACAGATAATAGCTATGTAAGCTGGAAATCATAGCCAAGCAATTAAAGAAGTTCATTGTTCATCTCGATGGCAGAGCACATGCACTCATCATTCTATAGTTGAGGCTAATATCTTTTATTTGTTTAACAATAAGAACTGTTGCCTGTGTTTTTCAGTAATGTTAATCAGAATGTAATAAATCTATATAGAGTGGAAAACTGACACTTAAAATATGACTCAAATTCTGGGCATGGTTTAAGTCTTATGTCGTGGGTCATACACCTGCCCCTGGGTCAGAGCTCTGGATTCGACTCCATCCATGAACATGTGGTAGTGTCACTTTCTCTGGAACAGATGATCTCGATTCTGTTGTGGGGGTGTGTCCGAGTACCTTCCAAGAAAGCTGATGAACAAACACACAGGAGAATCATGTTGCAGTTTTAGGGGCTATTGTTGAGTGGTGGTAGTGCCCCGACCTCCGAGGCTAATGGTTCACATCCCACAGAGATGTTTCATTATATGTCTGAGCACGTGGAATAAAATGCTTTTAGAAATGTGACATGATGGAGTTCATGCAAGGACTGCACAAAACACTACATAGGACAAACAGGGAGACAGCTAACGATCCGTATCCATAAACACCAACTAGCCACGAAACGACACGACCAGCAATCCTTAGTAGCCACACGCACAGATGACAAGCAGTATGAGTTTGACTGGGACCACACTACTATTATAGGACAAGCCAAACAGAGAACAGCCAGGGAATTCCTAGAGGCATGGCACTCATCCACAGATTCTATCAACAAACACATCGACTTGGACCCAATGTACCGACCACAGAAGCGGACAGCTGGAACTGACAACCGGAAGTGGCAGAGACAAGCCTCTATAAATGCCAAAAGAAACATCACAGAAGCGCTTCACAGGAGGCCCCCAAGCACTGAGGATGTCACCGAGACCGGGGACGAGACATCTGCAACATACATTCCTAGCTCAGCGAACAGAACCACAACAAGTATACACAGAAGCACAGACAAATCACCCTCCAACACCACGTAGTCTCCTGCCAGTAAACAGTTGTACACAGGATATGCACAGAAACACACACACTTTCCCCCTCAACTACTCTGTTTCCTGCCATTAAACAGAAATACATAGCAATGGACACACACAACCCTCTAACAACACACTGTCTCCTGTAATTCAACTGACATATAAATAAAACACAGATGTACACAACCCTCCACCACCACCCTGTCTCCTTCCATTAAACAGAAATATGCAAACACACACACACACAACCCTCCACCGCCGCCCTGTCTCCCGCCACTAAACAGGAATATGCAGAAACACATACACACCAACCTGCACCAATACCTGTCTCCTGTTATTAAATAGTTATAGACAGAAAAACAAGCACAAACCTTCCAGCACAATCTGTCTCCTGCCATTAAACAAATATATGCAGAAACACACACACCCAACCCTCCATCAGCACGCTGTCTCCTTCAATTAAATAGATATACATACAAACACACACACACAACCCTCCACCAAAACCATGTTTCCTGCCATTAATCAGATATACACTAAAACACATAACACAACCCTCCACCAACACGTTGTCTCCCGCTATTAAGCAGCTATACAAAGAAACACACACACACACGCACACACACAACCCTCCACTCACACCCTGCCTACGGTCAATAAACAGATATACACAGAAACACACACAAAACTCTAAACCACCTTTCTGTTTCCTGCCAGGAAACAAATATAACAGAAACACACACACAAGACCCTCCATGACCACCTTGTCTCCTGTGATGAAACAGATCTACTCAGAAAGACACACACACAAGCCTCCACGAACATCCTGTCTGCTGCCATCACACAGATATACACACAAACGCGCATGCACACACAATCTTTGACACCCAATTTGTTTCCTGTCATTAAACAGATACACACAGAAACACACACCCAACCCTCCACGACCACCCTGTCTCCTGCAAACAATCAGATATACACAGAAAAACACACACAACCTTCCACCATGGCCCTGCCTCCCGCCATTAAACTGGGATATGCAGAAACACGTACACACCAACCAGCAGGAAAACCTGTCTCCAGTTATTAAACAGATATTGGAAGAAACACAAGCACACAACATTCCACCACCACCACCCTATCTCCTGCCATTAAACAAATATATACACACACACACACACACACACACACACACACACACACACACACACACACACACACACACACACACACACACACACACACACACCCTCCACCATCACGCTCTCACCTTCCATTAAACAGCTGTTTGCAGCAGAGAGCGGCGGCAGCTGGGTGGAAGTGAAGTCGGAGCACAAAGCCGGTCAGGAAGGTAAGTACTTGTTATTTGATTGGAGAAGGAACCCGAGACAAGGCACGCGTAGTGTCTCCCACCCTCCCTCCACATCTAACCGAAAAAAAAAGTAAGCTACTTGGTGTTCTTGTTCTGGGGACTAAGTGTAGAGTTATGGCGGCGCAGGCAGTGGAATGTCCCTCCTGTAGGATGGTTGAGGTAGGGGTGACCACCGATGCACCTGCCGACCTCATCTGCAGGAAGTGCAGCCAGCTCCAGCTCCTCACAGACCGCGTTAGGGAACTGGAGCTGGAGTTGGATGAACTGAGAATTATTCGAGAGGCTGAGAGGGTGATAGATGGAAGCTACAGGGACATAGTTATGCCAGAGAACAGAGGTAGCTGGGTAACAGTTAGAAGTGGGAGGGGGAGGAAGCAGGCAGTGCAAGGATCCCCTGTGGCCGTTCCCCCCAACAATAAGTATACCGCTTCGGATACTGTTGGGGGGACGGCCTAGCAGGGGTAAGCTGCAGTGACCGGGTCTCTGGCACGAGGTCTGGCTCTGAGGCCCAGAATGGAAAGGGGGAGAGGAGGAGAGTACTAGTTATAGGAGACTGTAGATAGAGGGACAGACAGGTGGTTGTATGGACATGGGCGAGACTCTCGGTTGGTTTGTTGCCTCCCGGGTGCCAAGGTCTGAGACGTCTTGGACCGTGTCTTCAGAATCCTTAAGGGGGAGGGTGTGCAACCAGAAGTCGTGGTGCACTTTCGCACCAACAACATAGGTAGGAAGAGAGTTTGGGAGGTCATTCAGGAGCTCAGGGAGTTAGGCTGGAAGCTAAAAGCTTGGACGGACAGAGTCGTCATCTCTGAGTTGTTGTCGGTGCCACGTGACAGTGAGGCAAGGAATAGGGAGAGAGTGCAGTTGAACACGTGGCTGCAAGGATGGTGTAGGGGGGAGGGCTTTAGGTATTTGGACTGCATTCACGGGAAGGTGGGACCTGTACAAGCAGGACGGGTTGCACCTGAACCAGAAGGGCACCAATATCCTGGGAGGTAGGTATGCTAGAACTCTTCGAGTGGGGGGTGGGTTTGAAACTAATTTGGCAGGGGGATGGGATCCGTCCTTGCAGTCCAGCAAGTAGGTTAGCTGTTTTTCAGGATGTCCAAGAATATAGGGAGGCTGTGGAGAAGGTAGCACTGACAGAGAATATTTGCGGACACAGAGATGGGTTCAAGTGTGTATACTTCAACGCAAGGAGTATCAGAAATAAGGTGGGTTAACTTAAGGCGTGGATTGGTACTTGGGACTACGATGTTGTGGCCATCACGGAAACATGGATAGAAGAGGGACAAGAATGGTTGTTGGAGGTTCCTGGTTATAGATATTTCAGTAAGATTGGGGGGGTGGTAAAAAAGGAGGGGGTGTGGCGTTGCTAATTAGAAATGGTATAACGGCTGCAGAAAGGCAGTTTGAGGGGGATCTGCCTTTGGATGTAATATGGGCTGAAGTCAGAAATAGGAAAGGAGTAGTCACCATGTTGCCTGTTTACTTTCGGCCCCCAAATAGCAGCAGAGATGTGGAGAAACAGATTGGGAAACAGATTTTGGAAAGGTGCAGAAGCCACAGGGTAGTAATCATGGGCGATTTCGACTTCCCAAATATTGACTGCAAGCTCTTTAGATCAAGTAGATTGGGCGGGGCGGTGTTTGTGTAGTGTGTCCAGGAAGCTTTTCTAACACAGTATGTAGGTTGTCCGACCAGAGGGGAGGCCATATTGGATTTGGTACTCGTTAACGAACCAGGGCAAGTGATGGGCTTGTTAGTGGGTGAGCAGTTTGGTGATGGTGACCACAATTCTGTGACTTTCACCTTGGTTATGGAGAGAGATAGGTGCATGCAACAGGATAGGTTTTACAATTGGCAAGGGTAAATACGATGCTGCAAGACAGGATCTGAGGAGCATAAGTTGGGAGCGTAGGATGTCAGGGAAGGATGTCATTGAAATGTGGAACTTTTTCAAGGAACAGATACGACGTGTCCTTGATATGTATGTACCTGTCAGGCAGGAAAGAGATGGCCGTGTGAGGGAACCTTGGTTGACGAGGGAGGTTGAATATCTGGTAAAGATGAAGAAGGAGGCTTACATAAGGCTGAGGAAACAAGGTTCAGACAGAGCGTTGGAGGGATACACGATAGCCAGGAGGGAGCTGAAGAAAGGGATTAGGAGAGCTAAGAGAGGGCATGAAAATCTTTGGCGGGTAGGATCATGGATAAGCCCAAGGCCTTTTATGCGTATGTGAGAAACATGAGAATGACGAGAACGAGGGTAGTTCCGATCAATGTCAGTCGTGGTAGGCTATTTATTGAGTCAGAAGGGATAGGAACGGTCTTGAATGAGTACTTTTCTACGAACGAGAGGGACCGTATTGTTGAAGAGGAGAAGGTGAAACGGACTGGTAAGCGAGAAGCGATACTTGTTAGGAAGGAAGATGTGTTGGGCATTTTGAACAACTTGAGGATAGACAAGTCCCCCGTGCCTGACGGGATATATCCTAGGATTATGTGGGAAGCAAGAGAGGAAATTACAGAGCTGTTGGTAATGATCTTTTCGTCTTCACTGTCAACGGGGGTGGTACCAGGGGACTGGAGAGTGACGAATGTTGTGCCCCTGTTCAAAAAAAAAGGGAATAGGGATAACCCCAGGAATTACAGGCCAGTGAGTCTTACTTCGGTGGTAGGCAAAGTAATGGAAAGGGTACTGAGAGATAGGGTTTATGAGTATCTGGAAAGACACTACTTGATTAGGGACAGCCAGCACGGATTTGTGAGGGGTAGGTCTTGAATTACAATCTTATTGAATTCTTTGAGGAGGTGACCAAGCCTGTGGATGAGGGTAGAGCAGTGGATGTAGTGTACATGGATTTTAGTAAGGCATTTGATAAGGTTCCCCATGGTAGGCGCATGCGGAAAGTCAGGAGGCATGGGATTGTGGTAAATTTGGCCAGTTGGATAGAGAACTGGCTAACTGGTCGAAGTCAGAGTGTGGGTGGTAGATGGTAAATATTCAGCCTGGAGCCCGGTTACAAGTGGAGTTCCGCAGGGATCAGTTCTGGGTCCTCTGCTGTTTGTAATTTTTATTAATGACTTGGAAGAGGGAGTCGAAGGATGGGTCAGTAAATTTGCAGACGATACGAAGATTGATGGAGTTGTGGATAGTGAGGAAGTCTGTTGTCGGTTGCAAAGGGACTTAGATATGATGCAGAGCTGGGCTGAGGAGTGGCAGATGCTGTTCAACCCTGTCAAGTGTGAGGTTGTCCATTTTGGAAGAACAAATAGGAATGCAGAATGCAGGGTTAATGGTTAGGTTCTTAGTAAGGTGGAGGAGCAGAGGGATCTTGGGGTCTATGTTAATAGATCTTTGAAAGTTGCCACTGAGGTGGATAGAGGTTGTAAGAAGGCCTATGGTGTATTAGCTTTCATTAGCAGAGGGATTGAATTCAGGAGTCGTTAGGAAATGTTGCAGCTGTACAGGACCTTAGTAAGGCCAAATTGGAGTACGGTGTGCAGTTCTGGTCGCCTCACTTTAGGAAAGATGTGGAAGCTTTGGAGAGCGTGCAGAGGAGATTTACCAGGATGTTGCCTGGAATGGAGAATAGGTCGTACGAGGATAGGTTGAGAGTTCGAGACCTTTTCTCATTGGAACAGCGAAGGATGAGGGGTGACTTGATAGAGGCTTATGAGATGGTCAGGGCAATAGATAGAGTAGACAGTCAGAGACTTTTTCCCCGGGTACAACAGTGTTACAAGGGACATAAATTTAAGGTGAAGGGTGGAAGGTATAGGGGGGATATCAGGGGTAGGTTCTTTACCCAAAGAGTGGTGGGGGCATGGATTGCGCTCCCTGTGTGAGTGGCAGAGTCAGAATCATTGGTGACCTTTAAGCAGCAATTGGATAGGTCCATGGACAGGTGATTAAGCTAGGAGAAATGATCGGCACAACTTCGTGGGCCGAATGGCCTGTTCTGGTTCTGTATTGTTCTATGTTCTATGTTCTACATATAGACAGAAACACACACACAAAACCCTCCACCACACCCTGTTTCCTGCGATTAATCAGACATACTTTGAAACACACAACACAACCATCCATCACCACGCTGTCTCCCGCTATTCAGCTTATGCACACTAAAACACACACAAACACAACCCTCCCCTAACACCCTATCTCCTGTCAATAAAGAGATATACACAGAAACACACAAAGCTAAACCACCTCCGTCTCCTGCCATTAAACAGACATACTTGGAAACACGCACACACAAGCCTCCACCAACACCCTGTTGGCTGCCATTACACAGATACACACACACACACACACACACACACACACACACACACACACACACACACACACACACACACACACACACACACACACACACACACACACACACACACACGTCCATCACACACTTTCCGGCGATTAGGCAGGTATAAACAGACACACACATCTCGACTCCATCACCCTGACCCCTGTCATTGAGCAGATATACACAGAAATGCACCCACAATCCTTGCCTCCATCAACCCGTCTCCTGTCATTAAATAGATATACACAGAAACAAACACACACAAACTCTCGACCACCACCCTGACTCCTGCCCTTAAACAGATATACACAGAAACACACACACTACCTTCCACGAACACTCTGCCTACTGCCCTCAAACAGATATTCACAGAAACGCTCATACATAACAACCCTCCAACACCATCCTGTCTCCTGCCAATAAGCACATCGACACAGAAACACAGACACTCTACATTCTACCACCACACTGTCTCTTGCCATTAAATAGATATACACAGAAACACACACAGATACCACCCTCCTCCACCACTGTGTCCTGCAATTAAACAGATACCTACAGAAACGTGCACACATATTTCCAGCACCACCCTGTTTCCTGTCATTAATCAGTTACGGCTGAAAATGTGTTGCTGGAAAAGCGCAGCAGGTCAGGCAGCATCCAAGGAGCAGGAGAATCGACGTTTCGGGCATGAGCCCTTCTTCAGGAAAGTGATTTCTGCTCATGCCCGAAACGTCGATTCTCCTGCTCCTTGGATTCTGCCTGACCTGCTGCGCTTTTCCAGCAACACATTTTCAGCTCTGATCTCCAGCATCTGCAGTCCTCACTTTCTCCATTAAACAGTTATAAACAGAAACACCCACACACACTACCCTCCACCACCATTCTGTGCCCAGCCCTTAAATAGATGTATACAGAAACACGCACACAACACTCCACGAACACCCTGCCTCCTGCCATTAAACAGGTACACACAGAAATACACCCACAACCCTCCATCACCACCCTTTCTCCTACTATTAAACAAATAGACACAGCAACACACACACACAACCCTACATCACCACTCTGTCTCCTGGCATTAAACAAATATGCACAGAAACACACACACAGCCCTCCACCACCACGCTGTTCTCCTGCCAATGAGCCGATATACACAGAAATACGCACAGAAAACCATCGACCACCAGCCTGTTTCCTGCCCTGAAACAGATATACACAGAAACACACACACATACAGAACCCTCCACCACCATCCTGTTTGCTGCCGTTAATCAGATACACGCTCACACACTCACACTCTCTCACTCTCTCACTCACTCACACCCTCCCAATCACACTCACACCTCACCCTTCCCCAATCACACTCACACCTCACACCTCCCCAATCACCCTCACACCTCACACCTCCCCAATCTCACACACACACCTCCCCAATCACACACTCTCTAGTGATTAAACAGAAACTCACACAGCTCGACACCAACACCCTGTCTCCTGCCATTACACACACACACACACACACATACACGGACAGACACACCCCTTGAATAGCAATTTGTTTACTGTCACTTAGCAATTAAACAGATATTTACAGAAACATACAGACAACTCTCCATCACCACCCGGTCTCCTGTCAAACAGATATACACAAAAACACGCACACCCATTCCTCCAACACCACACTGTCTCCTGCAATTAAACAGAGATACACAGAAACACACACACAACACTTCACCACCACATTGTTTTCTGCCATTAAACAAATATACACAACCCTCCACGACTGCCCTATCTACATTCATTAAACAGTTACATACAGAAACACACACTCACTAACTTCCAAAACCACCCTGTCTGCTGCAATTTAACAGATATTTACAGAAATATCCAGACAAGCCTCCACCACTGTCTCCTGCCATTAAACAGATATACACAAAAACACTCTCCACCATAACCCTGCATCCTGCCATTAAACAGATATACATAGAAATACACACACAACCGTACACCACCACTTTGTTTTCTGCCATTAAGCAGATATGCACAGATACGCACGCACAACAATCAACCACCACCATGTCTCCTGCCATGAAACAGGCGTACTCATAAACAAACACATACCACCCTCCATCAACAGCCTGTCTCCTGCAATTAAACAGGTGTACACAGAAACACACACATAGAGAACCCTACACCACTACCCTGCTTGCTGCCATAAATCAATTATACACAGAAACACACACGACCTTCCACGACCATCCTGTCTCCTGCAATTAAACAGCGATACACAGAAACATACACACGACACTACACCAACAAGTTATTTTCTCCCATTGATCACATGTACACAGAAACACATATAAACTTCCACTACCTCCCTGTATCCTGAAATTCAATAGATATCTACAGAAACGCGCACACTCAAACCTCCACTACCACCCTGTCACCCTACATTAAACGGATGTATGCAGAAGTACACACACACAACACTCCACCACCACCTTATTTCATGCCATTCAGTAGATATACACACAAACACGCACACTACACTCCTCCACCACCCTGTTTGCTGCCATTAATCAGATATACATATAAACACACACACACACACACACACACACACACACACACACACACACACACACACACACACACACACACACACACACACACACACACACACACACACACACACACACACACACACACACACACACACACAACCCTCCACCATCACACACTCTCTGGCGATTAAGCAGATATAAACAGAACCACAACACATCTCAACACCATCACTCTGTCTCCTGGCTTTAAACAGACATGCACAGAAAAACACACACACAATCCTCCACCACAACCCTGTCTCCTGCCATTAAGCAGATATACGTAGAAATACACAAACACACAACTGTTAGCCACCACATTGTTTTCTGCCATTAAACAGATATACACAGAAACGCAGACACAGACACAAAACCCCCGAACAACATCTTGTTGCCTGCCATTAAGCAGATATACACAGAAACACACGCACAACCTTCAAACGCCACCATGCCTCCTGCCATGAAACAGATATAATCAGAAACAAACACATACCACCCTCCACCACCAGCCTGTCTCCTGCAATTAAACAGATATACACAGAAACACACATACAGCCTTCAATGAACACCCTGCCTACTGACCTTAAACAGATATACACAGAAACACACATACATACACAACCCTCCACCATCACCCTGTCTCCTGCCAGTAAGCACACAGACACAGACACTCTACCCTCCACCAACACCCTGTCTCCTGCCATTGAATAGATATGCGCAGAAACACACACACAACAAAACAAAACACACAGACAATGACACACACACACACACCAGGCTGTCTCGTGCCATTAAGCACATATGCAGAGAAACGCGCACACACACTCACTGAAACCTCCTTCACCACCCTGTCTCCTGTCATCAGATAGTTATACACGGAAACACACACAATCAACCTTCCACGAAGACCCTGCCTACTGCTCTTAAACAGATATACACAAAAACGCACATACAGGCACAACCCTCCACCACCACCCTGTCTCCTGCCATTAAATAGATATACGCAGAAACACACGCACGCACAATATTCCATGAACAACGTGCCTCCTGACATTAAGCAGATATATGCAGGAACACACAGACAACCGTCCATGACCACCCTATCTCCTGCCATTGAACAGATATACACAGAAACACACACCAATACCCTGTCTCCTGCCATTAGGCACATATACACAGAAACACACACGCACCCTCTACCACCACCCTGTCTCCAGCCCTTAAATAGATACACGCAGAATCTCACACACCCCTCCACGATAACCCTATCTGCTGCCATTAAACAGAGATACACAGAAACACACACACACACACAAAACCCTCCACCACCAACCTATTCTCTTTCCATTGAGCAGACATGCATGAAATGCACACACAACCTTTGACCACCACCAGTCAGTCTCCTGTCATTAAACAGATATGTACAGAAAACACACACAACCCTGCACCACCACCCGATCACTGACCATTAATCAGACATACACAGACAACCCTCCATAAACACTCTGTTTCCAGGTATTAAACAGGTATATACAGAATTGGCTGGCTGACAGAAAGCAGAGAGTGGCTGTAGATGGAATGTATTCTGCCTGGACGACAATGTTAAGTGGGGTCTCGCAGGGCTCTGTACTTGGGCCTCTGCTCTTTGTAGTATTTATAACTGATTTGGATGAGGAGGTTGAGGGGTGGGTTTGTAAATTTGCAGATGACACAAAGTTTGGAGGTGTCGTTGAAAGTATAGAGGACAATGCAGGCTGCAGCGCGACATAGAATGCAGAGCTGGGCTGAGAAATGGCAGATTGAGTTCAACCTGGATAAATGCGAGGTGATGCATTTTGAATAGTGGAACTCGAATGTTGAATATAGGATTAAAGACAGGATTCTTGGCAGAATGGAGCAACAGAGGGATCTTGGTGTGCAAGTACATATATTTCTCAAAGTTGCCACACAAGTGGATAGGGTTGTTCAGAAAGCGTATGGTGTTTTGGCCTTCATTAACAGGGAGATAGAGTTTAAGAGCCGTGAGGATTTGCTGCAGCTCTACAAGTCCCTGGTGAGGCATACTTTGAATATTGTGTCCAGTTCTGGACGTCCTACTATAGGAAAGATACAGAGGCTTGGGAAAGGGTGCAAAGAAGGTTACCAGATGCTGCTTGGACTGGAGGGCTTGTTTTATTTAGAATGGTTGAATAGGCTCGGACGTTTCTATCTGGAGAGAAGGAGGAAGAGAGGTGACCAGACAGAGGTGTACAAAATAATGAGGAACAGATAGTCAATAGCCAGAGAATTTTCCCCATGGCAAGAATGACTGGTATTAGAACTCATAATTTGAAAATATTAGGAGGAATGTATAAAGGAGATGTCAGAGGTTTTTTTTTGCACAGTTGTGAATGCATGGAATGCGTTACCAGTGGTAGTGGTGGAAGCAGAGCCATTGGGGACATTTAAGCGACTGCTGGACATGCACATGCATAGCAGTGAGTTGAGGGGTGCATAGGTTGTTACTATATTCTACATTAGGATTAAATCTCGACACAACATCGTGGTTCAAAGGGCCTGTTCTGTGCTGTACGTTCTTTGTTCTATGTTCTCTGACAAGTGTGAGTCGACCTCTGACAAAATAATGCCAACTGCAAAAGATGTTTAAAGACTTCATTGAGTTGAAAAGTTGGCAGCAATATAATTACGTTTTGGTCATTGTTGATTTTTTTTCCATGATGGGTTGAAGCTTGCCCCACTTCCTACGATACTGCTAAAACTGTTGTAAATATTTTACTCAAGGAGATTATTACCTGCTTTGGTATTAGCTTTTGTCTACGTTCTGACAATGCCCCCCATTTTATTGGAGATATTAATGAGGAATTATGCTCTCATTTTGGGATCCACCACCAACTTCATTGTGCTTATTGACCACAGGCTGCAGGGTTCGTGGAGCATGGTGACCAGAGTCTGAAAACTAAACTTACCAAATGGACTTCTGATGCAGGTCTTTCCTGGGTTAGGTTGGTGCCTCTGGTATTGTTCCACCTATAAGAAACTCCTGTGGGGAAACCTCGCTTGTCCCCAGCCGAAATCATCCGAAGTCGAGCTGTCCTCTTACATTGAAATGATGCCTCCTCCCGTATTCATTTCAAACACATGACTGAGGATATGTCCTCCTGTGTTCTTTCTTTGACCAAAGTTTTGGGAGATCTTCACTCTAAGGTCGGTGCTGCACCCCTCCCTCAACAATATCCCAATTGTTGAATTTCCCAACTCTTTTATACTCATCATGATTTGGACAAGCTGCAGCCAACAACCTCAATGGCAAAGGGCCCTTCCAGGGTCTCCACACCAGCCTGACTGCTGTAAAGTTTGCCGTGCATTCTGCCTGGGTTCACCTTCATCATTCCAAGGTCATTAGATGAGCCCCTTCCGGGGTGGGGGGCGGGGTTGTGGTGGTGGTGATGATGGAGATGGAGACGACGGGAACTGGAAAATGAACCGGAATCAGTTGATAACCAACCAGACTACTATGATATAGCTGCAGGTTTCGAATCGTAATTCTTCTTCCGTTTTACGTTCCCTAATCCTTAATGCAGAACGACCACTTAGATGAAGGTCGAACTGACCCTGTTGTGTGGACTCGTTGTCGCCGGCATTAGTGCTAAAGAGGGGGCTGTTTACCCGTGTGATCCTGAGCAACCAGAAACTGCGTCCCGTTTAAGCTGAAAAGATGTCCTTACGTGCCCGAGAAACTGATTCCTTAGATACATGGAATGTTACCAAGAATGACTGCCGCAGTTGTCAACTGCACCAAGACGATCGAAAAGTTCATTTACCGAACAAGTCTCAATGGTCTTTACCCTGTCAAGGTGTTTTATGCCAGTTTGATTTCAGTTGTGCTTTCGGTGTTTCTGGTAAGCGTTGCCTCTACTCAAAGAGGCCTAAATCGGCACGTCGCAAAAGAGAAAGGGGGAGATGTCGTCCTTCACGAACAACTTGCTTTTGCAAAGTCATCATAAAACATTCAGCCATCATGAAGTGGTGCGTTACGTCCTCACATCAGCAAAGGACTCTTTGACCCCTTTCCCCCTCTTGAATCCCAACTACAGAGTATGGAATACCTGTTAGGCATTTATCGGATATAATTTTTCCTTTGATTATTACTTATCCCCACCTGCTAGCTTGTGGAATTCCTATAATAAGTCCAGGGAAACCTATCCAATTTGTTACAATTGTACAGGATGGGGAAGCACTGAAGTGAATGTGACTGATTATTCCATGTGAATTTGTCCAATGCACCAACTGCTACTGCTTCCCTGTGGCGCCTCACATCTCATGCATATGCCTACTGGAGGAGTGTGTCTCTGTTATTGTGGATATTCAGGCTCTTTGTGGTATTTAGATTAGATTAGATTACTTACAGTGTGGAAACAGGCCCTTCGGCCCAACAAGTCCACACCGCCCTGCCGAAGTGCAACCCACCCATACCCCTACATCTACCCCTTACCTAACACTATGGGCAACTTAGCATGGCCAATTCACCTGGCCTGCACATCTTTGGACTGTGGGAGGAAACCGGAGCACCCGGAGGAAACGCACGCAGACACGGGGAGAATGTGCAAACTCCACACAGAGAGTCGCCTGAGGCGGGAATTGAACCCGGGTCTCTGGCGCTGTGAGGCAGCAGTGCTAACCACTGTGCCACCGTGCCGCCCACAATGGCACACACCTTACTATGACACCCCGAACAGCACCTCCATCTTCTCAATTGCGGGGTGGAATGAACCAATCTGGGACAATAATCACATCTCTTACTGAAAGACCCACCACTTTTTCTTGAGTAGCTTTCACGCTAAGAGCCCAATGCGACCATATTTTGCAGCGATGGACAAACTATACTTTCAGGGTTGTCACAATGACAGGCCTGCTTCATATTGGGAAGGCCCTCCATTATCTAAACTAAACTTGGACATTATTTTTGTCAGCCAAGGCAAAGTGACGAACTTCATTGTTCTGAATTAAATAGGTAATTCCTGTGCTGTAGCTGATAGGGCAGTTTTCATAACTACCGTTCCCTGCCCAACTACTTGGGAATGGAGCAGGGGTTTCCCTACTAAACGTTCAGTTTGACCTGTATTCTGCGCGCATTGGAGGGGTGGTCAAGCTTTGGGTAACAGTAAAGTCCCGCTTCTGGCTTACACATTTCTCAGTACCTTTTCCTGAGGAGGATCTTCAGGAATTATTAGCCATCCAAGTTGAAACTATTTTATTTATGGTCTAACCCGCTTGGGCAAGAAGACCGTTTGGACTTAGCAGGAGGTAAGGATATGCTCTTAGAATTACGCCTATCTCCTCAGCAAAACCGGTATGCCCTCGACTACCTGAACGGCAAAGAGGTTCGGGCTTGTTACATAGTAAAGGGCAAGTGTATGATGGGGATTACTGATCTCCTAGAGAACATTACCAAGCAGGTGGATAGCATCTGCAACTTTGACAATCAAATGATCGAAGCCACTGCATGGTGAGATGATGTGGGCTGCTCTATCCACGAGTGTCCCCCGAGAGTAATATGGTGTGGGATGGTATAGCCCAGAGTGTCCCCCTGACAGTGACATGGTGTGGGCTGGTGTAGCCTAGAGTGCCCCCCTGACAGTGACATGGTGTGAGCTGATGTAGCCCAGAGTATCCCCCTGACAGTGACGTGGTGTGGGCTGGTATAAGCCGGAATGTCACTGTGTCACTGACTTGAATGGAGTGTCATTGAATCATAGAGTGATCGAGCTTGGGAACTGGCCCTTTGGCCCAAACTGGTCCGTGATGACCATGCTGCCCACTCAACTAATTCCAATCGCCCACATTTGAACCATATCACTCTTAACCCTTCCCATCTATGTATCAATTCATTTGTTTTACATGTTGCGATTGTACCTGCCTCAACCACTTTTTCTGGCAGCTCATGTCATTTCAAAAACATTCTCTGCATAATGATCCTTCTTAAATCCTTCCCCTCTCACCTAAAAAAATGCCCTGTAGTTTTCAGTCCGTTATCTCTGGGAAAATGACTCTATGCATTCATCCTATCTATGGCCCGCGTAATATTATGCATCTCCATAAAAACACCCCCTCATTCTCCTACATTCCAAGTGATGATATCCGAACCTGGCCCACCCCTCCTGATAACGCTGGCCTATTAGTCCTGACAATATTCTTGTCAAATTTCTTTGCACTGGTTTCAGGTTAACAGGATAACCAAAACTGTACACAATGCCCCAAGTGTGGCCTCACCAACGACTTACAGAATGGTAGCATAATGTCCCTACTCCTATATTCAATGCTTTGAACGTTGAAGGCCAGCATTCTAAATGCCTTCTTTACCGCCTTTTCTACACGTGACGCCTCTTCCCGTGAAATATGGACTTGTGATCCGAGGTCCCTCTGTTCCACAACACTCCTCAGACCCTAACCATTTACTGTATAAGTCCTATCTTTATTTTACTTTCCAAAGTGTAACACCTCCGACTTATCTGTATTTAATTGCGGTTGCCAATCCTCAGCTCACTTCCCCATCAGATTAAAATCCCTCTATTATTTCTGATAATGTTCATCGCTATCAACGATACCTCCTAATTGTATCATCCATAAATGTATTAACCTTCTTGGGAGTACTTGGAGTATGTTGTGCAGTTTTGGGCCCCTTATCTCAGAAGAGATGTACTGGCCTTGGAATGTGCTCAGAGGAGTTTCACGAGACTGGTCCCAGGAATGAAAAGCTTGACATATGAGGAAACTTTGATGACTCTGGATCTTTACCCAATGGATTTTAGAAGGATGAGAGGAGATTTAATTGAAATATACTGATTAGTCTGGACAGAATGGATGTTGGTAAAATAGGCTAGTACCCTCGGGCACAGCCTTAGAGTAAATGGAACAGCTTTTAGAACGGAGATAAAGAGAAACTTCTTCAGCCAGAGAGTGGTGAATCCATGGAATTCAATGCCACAGAAGGCTGTGGAGGCCAGGTTACTGAGTATATATAAGACTGAGATGGACAGGTTCTTGATTGTCAAGGGGATTAAGGATTATGGCGAGAAAGCAGAATAATGGAGTTAAGAAACTTATGAACCATGACTGAATAGTGGATCAGAATCGATGAGCTGAATATTTCAATTTCTGTTCCTAAGTCTGATGGCCGTCATCATGCCTTGTATATTCACATGCAGAACATTTATGTAAATAACAAATAACAAAGGTCTCAGCACTGACACCTGTGGCACTCGTTATAGACCTCCAGTCCGAGAAACAATCTTCAACCATCACCCTCTGCTTCTTAGCATCGAGCCAATTTTGAATCCAATTAGCTAGCTCTCTCTGGATCGCATGTCACCTAAACTCACTGACTAACCTGCCGTATAGGACCTTGTCAATCGTCTTACTAAAGTCCAAATACAGATAATCCATTGTCCTACCCATATCTATTCTCGCGGTTATCTCTTTGAAACAATTTTAATGATTTGTCAGCCATGATTTCCCGCACACTAATCCATGCTGACTATTTCTAATCAGACCTTGGATTTCCAAATGTTGGTTCATCCTGTCTCTCATTATCGTCTCCAACAACTTGCCTAACACTGATGTTCCACTCACTGACTAAGAGCTCCCTGGTTTGTCTTTGCTACCTTTCTTAAACAATGGAACCATTCCAGTGACAAACGATGAAGCAAAAATCTGTGCAAGGGCCTGTTCAATTTATTCCCTAGCCTCCCATAACATCCGACGATGGACATGTTCTTGCCCGGGGGATTTATTCACCTTATTGTGCTTTAAGGTAGCAAATGCCTCCACTCTGGTAATATGCATGCAGATCAAAACATTCCCACTTGTTTTCCTTATTTCCTTAGTATGCATCATTTGCTCCTGATTAAACATGGAGGAGAAATATTCACTAAACAATTCCCCCCCCCCCCCCCCATCTCTTGGTGATTCCACACAAGGACAGCCATGCTTATCAGTAAGGGGATCTATTCTATCCTGAATCACGCTTCTACTCTTAATATGGCTTGGGAATCTCTTGGGATTATCTTTCACCTTTTCTGAGCGATCTATGTCATGTCCTTTTTTCAGGCTTCGGATTCTCCTCTTAAGGGTGCTTCTACACTTTGTGTAGCCATCTAAAGATTGACTTAAGCCCGATATCTTAAACCCAATGTATGCCTTCTTTAATGTCCTTACCAGATCCTCAATATCCCTCGCCATCCAAGGATCAGGTTCCCCCTCAACCACCGTCTATCTAATGAATATAATCCTTATTTGTTCAATGTCTCTTCATGGCTGGCACCCTACATACCAGGCAACATCCTGGTGAACCACCTCTGCATCCTTTCCAAAGCATCCACATCGTTTTGCTAGTGTGGCGACCAGACTGTATGCAGTATTCCAAATGTGGCTGAACTAAAGTCTTATACAACTGTAACACCACCTGCAAACTCTTATATTCAGTACCCGTCAAATGAAGGAAACAATGCTCTACACCTTCTTCACCACTCTACTGATCTGCCTAGCCACCTTCAGGGAACAATGGACCTGAACACAGAGATGTCTCTGTACATCACTTTTCCCCAATACTTTTCGATTTACTGTATATTTCGCTCTTGGATTGGATCATACAAATTGCATCGCCTCACATTTGTCCAAATTGAACTCCATCTGTCATTTCTCTGCCCATCTCCCCAATCTATCTATATTCTGCTGTATTCTCGGACAGTCCCCTTCACTGTTTGCTACTCCACCGATCGAAGTGTCATCTGCAAACTTGCTCATGAACAAGCTACAACTTCCTGCAAATCATTTATGTATACCACAAAAAAAATGTCGCAGCAAGGGCCCCTGTGGGACACTACTGGTCACAGATCTCCATTTTGAGAACCTCTCTTCCATTATTACTCTCTGTCTCCTGTTGCCGAACCGGTTTTCTATCCATCTAGCTAGAACACCCATGCAACTTCACCTTCTTCATCAACTTACCATGGGGAAATTATTCGAACGCCTTACTAAAGTCCATCTGTATGACATCTATATCCCTTCCCTCAACCTTGTCACCTCTTCAAACAATTCTATTAAGTTTGTAAGACATTACCATACCTGCAGAAAGCCATGCTACCTAGCACGGAGAAGTCATTGTATTCTAAATGGGTATATATCCCATCCCTCAGTATCTTCTCCAGTAGCTTCCCTACCACTGACGTCAGGATCACAGGTCTGTAATTTCCTGGATTATTCCTTAAACAAGGAGACAACATTAGCAATTGACCATTCCCCACGGACCTCCCCCGTGTTCAAGGACGCTGCAACAATATCCGTGAAAGCCTCAGCTATTTCCTCTCTCGCTTCCCTCAGTAACTTTGGGAAGATCCCATCCAGACCTGGGGACTTGTCCTTCTTGATGTCTTTTGGAAATCACACCACTTCCTCCCTCCTTCTGCAGACTTGACAAAGAGTAATCAAAGATCTATCCCTAACCTCAACATCAACCCAGCTCCTCTCCTTGGTGAATATCGATGCAATGTACTCATTAAGAATCTCGCCCGATTTCTCTGCCTCCAAGCATATCTTTCCTGCTTTGGCCTTGAGTGGGCCCTTTCTCTAGCTACCCTCTTTCTCGTTATATGTGACCAAAAAGCGTTAAGGTTTTCCTTAATCCTGCTGGCTAAGGATATCTCATGACCCCTTTTCGCCCTCTTAATTCCTCACTTCAGATTGGTCCTACATTCACAATATTCTTCCAAGGCTTCCTATATCTTCATTCGCCTAGATATTATGCACACATTCTTTTTCCTTTTAGCTAGTGTCATAATATCACTTGTCATCCATGGTTTCCTAACCTTGCCATTTCTATCCATAATCTTCACAGGAACATAGCTCTTCTGAACACTAATTAACCTCTCCTCAAAAGCCTTCCACATATCATTTGCGGATTTCCCTTAAAACAGCTGGTCCCAATCCTCGTTCCCCAGCTCTTGCCGAATTTTGCTATACTTGGCCTTCCACCAGTTTAGCACTCTTCCTTTAGGACCACTCTCATCTTTCTCCATGTCTATTGTAAAACTAAAGGATTTGTGATCATTATTCCTAAAGTAATCCCCCACTGTAACTTCCACCGCATGGGCGGGCTCAGTTCCCAACACCAGGTCTGGCATGGCTGCTTCCCGAGTTGAACTATTTCTACACTGCTCTAGAAAATGCTCCTGGACAGTCCGAAAATTCTGCTCCATCTAGACCTCTAACACTAAGTGAATCCCAGTCAATGTTGGGAAAATTAAAATCTCATATCACCCTGCTGCTCCCACATCTTTCTGTGATCTATCTAGACATTTGTACCTTGTTCGGTGTCGGGAGGCCTGTGGTACAATCCCAGCATTGTTACTGCACCCTTTCTCTTTCTGAGCTCTGCCCATATTGCCTCACTGCTCGAATCTTCCATGGGGCACTCCGTCAGCACAGCTGTAATATCTTCTTTGACCAGTGACGTTTGTCATCCCCCCCTTTTACCTTCTTCTCTACCCCGCCTGAAGCATTAATGTCCTGGGATATTTAGTTGTCAATCACGCCATTCCCGCAACCAAATCTCAGTAACAACAATAACATTATATTCCCAGGTACTATTCCAAGCCCTAAGTTCACCTGCCTTACCTACTATACTTCTTGTATTATAACGACATGACCCTCTGTATTCATCCTCCGCTTCCTGCCTCCTCTTCCCCTCAGTCATGCTGATTTCATTATCTAGTTACTTAGGCTTGAGTTACTACCTCCTTTCTTTTCACTAAACAGATTTGTTACCCGATCCCCTGCCACATTAGTTTAAACCCTTAACGACAGAGTTAGCAAATGCACTCCATCGAAAATTGGCTCCCGTCCTACCCAGATGTAGACCGTCCAATTTGTAATAGTCTCACATCCCCCAGAACCGGTCCCAATAACCCAAAAATCGGAACCCCACCCTCCTGAACCATGTCTCAAGCCACACATTCTTCCTGATTATTCGATCATTCCTACGCTGACTAGCACTTGACAACGGTAGCAATCCTCTGAGGTCCTACTTTGTTAAGTTGGTTCCTAACTCCCTAACTCTTTCTTGTAGGACCTCATCCCGATGGCACATTAATGTGGGGAGAGATCATTCAGGCACATAAAGTATCAGGGATGCTATGTTAGACTGATGAATAGACTCTTTAACTCCAAATAATAATGATATTGTTCATGTTGACCATGTTATTTGAATGTTCTGCGCATTGTAACCTGCACGCCTTACTATGTCCAAATTTATTTTTCACCCTATGATCTGTGCGTCCTTGCTTACTGTCATCTGCCTGTACTGCTCATTAATAAAGCTTTCACTGGCCTTAGGCACATGTGACAATAAATCTAATCAATTAATCATTTCTCACCCTAACAGTGTCTCTTTCAAAAATATGTGATAGTCGCTAATCCCCAAGTTTCAGGGCAATCATCCCTCTTTGACTCCGAGCACGACAGATTAAATACTCAGTTCCATCACTGTCTCCTCATGGAGTCATCATCTCATGGATTAGACGACGAATACTTGCTTGAGTTGTGCCTGTGTTAATGAGATAGTGCCTTACAAAGAAGATCATACCTCTTCACAGTGCCCCAAATACTCTCTCATCAAGGCCCTACAAAAACGGGAAGACGGCTTTAGTTATGCGCTTTAATCATATTACAATGAAGGGCAGCATACAATATAAGATGCCAATACTTACGGCCTTGGATGTGCTATTTTTGGTGACTCATGATCAAGGACATTCAGGTCCTTTAGAGAAACAACACTTCTCAAACTTGTACTATTTAATCAATACAAAATGAGATGCATGCTGTTTATTTCTCATATCCAAATCATTTATATGCCTTGCAAATTGTTGTGGTTCAAACACTGAAACTTTTGATATCCCATGAGTAACTGCCTTCAGTCCATAAAAGTGCAAGAAGCACTGTATTTGTTCCACTGACCAATTCTCAATCCTTGTGGTATATCCAGATCACCCCGAATGCAACTTACCAATGTTCTCCAACTTCCTTTGCTCACTTGTTAGCAACAATGTAAAAACAGTATTCTGCAAATTCAAACACACCACTCGCACTCTTTCTCTCTTGTGGATGTATCAACTAACACAAACTCCACAGGTTTCTCAACGATGATTTCCGGTTTCTAAGTCTAAGCTGACTGTACCAAGTCACATCATGATTTCCCAAGTGTCGAGTTATAACATTTCTCATAAAAGGTTCTAATATTTTCCTGAGACCTAAAGTCATGGTACCCATTTTTTTTTTGGTTTCCGTCCCACTCCGGTCTTAAATATTTAGAATTACAATAATTACTTTCCAGTCTGCAGGAACGATAAATTCCAGAGTCTAAAGAAATTTGGAGGATAATCAATACTTCTTTCTTGTCGTTACAACGTTTAAAAGACGTTTGGATAAGTACACGAATAGGAAAGGTTTGTACGGATATGGGCCAAGCGCGGGCAGGTGGGATTAAGTTAGTTTGGAATTGGAATAGACAGCATGGATTGGTTGGACCGAAGCGTCTGTTTCTGTCCTGTATGTCTCGATAACTCATTCACTAGCTGCAATGCCACTTCCCTGAAAACTTAGATGGAACTTATTTGGTTCAGTAACTTGCCAACCTTCAATTCAATTAGTTTTTGAGAAAGTTCACTTTATTAATTCTAATCATGTTCTTATTTTCACCAGTCAATCTGTCCCATGTTATTTCTAGAAGATTTTCGGTACGTTCTATTATGGAGACAGGACGAATGTATTACCCTCAGCAGCAGGCAGAGATTAATTCCGTCACTGTGTGAATCCATCGGAGCACTGCAATTGGGAGATGATGGACGTGACACACACTCCTGTTCAGAAAGTTCTAGAATCAAGACAGTTCAATGAAACTGTCACTTCCTGGTTACTGACAGCATAGTCCTCTCCCTCGTTTGAGGTTACAGGTTATATTGAAAGTCATTTTAGAATCAAACTGTCTTCAATCCTTGCACCTGGCGTAGGTCCAAGTCGAGGTAAGAAAAAGTTTGTAATCAAAATATGTGTAACGAGAAGAGTTGCCAGAAGATAATTGTAACTGGAAAGGTGTGGATGTTGGTTTATTCAGAAACAGTGTTGAGGCAGAAGTGAAGGCTGGGTATATTGTGAAGGTGGGAGTGGACAGGTTTTGTGGTAGACGGAATCTTGAGATATAAATCAGTTCAGGATAAAATGGGGTAATCGTGGTTATGAACACTTTAGTTTCTCCTCAGATGCTTGTAAGCGAGAGATATGAAATTCATGGTATAGAAATGGAAATTGTGATTGAAAGCGAAGACAATATTTTGGATCTTTGCCAAATATGCACTACAGAGAAAACGATGATATTCACAACGGGTTAGAGAAATAGTAAATGGGCAGAGATCGACTCACCAGGAATACCAACATTTGCGAGGATGTGGTAGTAACCTGCCTGAATAGTCATCATTACACAGCTTCAATCCAGATGTTGTTACTACACTGAAGTGTCCTCCACCACAACAACTTCCAATATAAAAACAGATTCTGGGCACAACTGCCCTGAACATACACAAGAAATACGGATTTCCCTGGATTTTACTCTCACAGCTCTAACCAGTTAATTGTTTATCGTTTACACAAGGCAATTCTATAATCTGTTTGTAAAGATGCAAACATCTTATTGCACAATTTGTCTGCCTTTTCCTTTTGAGATGTTTTGTAGCCTTAGCGCAAAAGTAAGTGTTTTGTTTAAAATTGACCTGTTTATTGGGATTCAAGGGTCAGACACAGTACGTAGTTTTCATGGGTTAAGAAAGAGAAAGGAATAGAAGACAATGGCTGTCGAGACTGATGAGGAGGAAAGTGACATACCCCTCCCCCCCAGTCCCCAATGACTTCTTGACAGACAGAATAAAATAAAATGCAGTGAAAGCAACAGAATGTATTCGGAAGAAGGAATGGCAAGTGACAATGTAAATAAAACAGAATCATTTCAAATGGACTGGCTGAACAGTGATTGGTATGTGTGTGTCTCTGTGTGTGTGTGTGTCTGTGTGTGTCTGTGTGTGTGTGTCTGTGTGTGTATGTGTGTGTGCCTGTGGGTGTGTGTGTGCGTCTGTGTGTGCGTGCGTCTGTGTGTCTGTGTGTGTGTCTGTGTGTGTCTCTGTGTGCGTACGCCTGTGTGTGTCTGTGTGAGTGTGTCTGTGTGTTTGTGTCTGTGTGTGTGTCTGTGTGTGTGTGTATGCAGATAGATAAGATTGTTCAGGTGTGTGCAACATATTCAGAATGAACAAGAGAGACATTGTTAACAAAAATGACACATGTGATGTACAAAATTGATAATATATTAATATGTAATTTAATCTTCTTCTGAGATGTTATGTTCCCCTTCTCTCAACGTACCGTCTGCCTCCTGCCCCTTTCTGGCATTCCCTGATCTAATCTTTCATTCTTATCGGATGGATGTTATAAATTCCTGCTTCTGGTGTTTCAACTTGTTTCAGTTAATCCATTTTCTACCAGGAAACATATACTGGGTTCTGTCAACAGTTGGTGCCTGTCATATTGATGGAGATAAAAGTTCTGGCGTCAAACCCAGGATTTCAACAGATTAATCTGTTGCACATACACTGTACAAAGGACCATAGCACAAAGGAATTGTCTAACCAAATATGGAAGCACATCTCATTCTATCAATCATGCAAACTTCCCTATTTTTACATCTCCACGACTGTATTCTCTCTCTCTGTCTCTATCTTTCTGTCTAGTTAATAAGTCCTCCAATCGTTCTTCTTGTCCCATGTTTCAAACCTCACTCCTTCAGTTTACATCTATTGCTCACTTTTGGATGAGATGACTTATAATTGAGTAATGTAACTAAAAAGAAATGAGGGAGGAGTTGGCCAGAGTTAATTGGAAGGGGAGCTGAGCACGGGAATATGGTGAAGAAGCAATGACAGGCGTTTCTCTAGATAATTCAGCAGCACATCAGAAATTCATCCCAAGTAAGAAGAAAGATATTCAGTGGAAAACAAGGCAGCCGTGCGTGATAATGAACTCAGGGACAGCATAAAAGCAAACGAAAATGCGCACAATGTGGTGAAGATTATTGGGAATCTAGACGATTACGAAGCCTATAAATTCCAGCACGGATAACTAAGAACAGCAAATGGGAGGAGAGGGTGAAATATAATATTACACTTGTTAATGATGTAAAAGAACATTGAAAGAGATTTTTAGATATATAACAAGGAAGACAGGGAGTAAAGAACAAACAAAGGAATGTTGGAAAACAAAGCTTGAATAGTTATGGGAAGCAATGGAATGGCAGAGGAATTGAATAAATTGCAACAATCTTCACGGTGGAAGACACCAGCAAAGTGCCAGAACTTCTAGACAGTCAGATGGTAGAGGTGAGTATAGTGACCACCAGTAAGGAGAAGGAGCCGGGGAAGATGAAGTTGTATCAATCGGCGAGACCAGTTGGAGAACACCCCATAGTTCTGAATAGATGCCGAAGGTGATTGTGGATGCATTGCTGGTGACCTTTCAGGAAATTTTGGAGTGAGGGAGGACTGGTAAATATAAAGAGAGAGGGAAACAGAAGACAGGAAATTACAAATGGCCAAGCAAGTTGAAACTGTTGTATAGAAGGACTTAATGAATCCTTAGGTTTATGAATAGATGCGTGGAGTATAAGAACAAGGAAGTTCTGAAGTATATTGGACATGGTGTCATTAAGTTACAGCATAACAAGAGTTACATTTACAATGCTATTGCGAACAGCAGACTTGAAAGTACGGTTAAAACAAAGGAAATCATTTCGAAGCAGACAGGAGCATTCGTGACAAAGAGACTGTTTCCTTGACCCTGTAGTGAGAATGTTGAGATAAGCTTGTCAGTAAACCGACTAAAATAAAATGTATAAAAAGCACAATTAAATCTGTTGCTGCGGATATAGCAATACATATGAAGCTGAAAAAGCACAGCAGGTCAGACACCATCCTAGGAACAGCAAAGTCAACGCTTCAGGCTGAAAGATTTCATCAGGATAGGGCTGGGGAAGGGGAGCTGGGAAGTAAATCGAGGGAGGGGCGTGAGGCTGAGAACAGCGTAGATGGGATAACGATAGACGATGCAAGTAGGGGGATAATGTGATTGGTCAGTGGAAGGGTTGCAGCAGATATGCGAATAGGAAGATAGACAGCTTACGTCAGGTCAGGGAAGGGGAACATGGAATAAGGCTGTGGGTGGAGAGATTTTGAAACCAGTGAAGTCAATATTGAGACCAGTGAACTGTGAGCTCTGAAGCTGAAAGATCAGGTTCTGTTCCCTCGTTTATATTTGGCCTCACTCTGACAGTGGAGGAGGCCAAGGATGGACCTGTCGCTGGATGAGCAAGGAGGGGTGGGGCGGTGTGAGCGAGTAATTGAAATGAATGGTAACTGGAATGTAGGGTTGGTTAAAGCGTGCAGAGAGCAGATGCTCCATGACTATGTCTCTGAAACTCCCTTTGATATCCCTGATAGAGAGGAGACCACATCGGGAGTTGGAGACGTGATTGTTGGGGCAGGATCAGGCAACAGTGCTCTGAACACAACAACAATCCCGACTTTCCAGTTACCTTCCATTTTAATTCCCCCTCCAACTCGAACGGGGACATGCCCATCCTTAGCCTGTCCACTGTCAGAGGAACACCACCTGAGAGTTGACCTTTGAAGCTGATAGCACAATGTCCTCAATATTGACTGCAGAAGCTTCAAAATCCCTCCACACGCAGCCTTATCCCATGTCCCTTCTCCCTGACCAGACCCACATGTCCATCTTCTCACTCACATATCTGCTCCACCCTTTCACTGACCAATCACAGTAACCTCATACTTGCATGCATACACCACCATCATGCCAACCATTCCCCCTTCCATATCCCATCACTCCATTTCTGGGCTCCCCTCCACCTCACAAGTCCTGACGAAAGGTCCAATATCAACATATTGCCTTTTTGCTCCTCTGATTCTGTATGGTCTTCTATGTTTCTCCAGCTCCAAGTTTAGTAACTCTGGCCTCTCGCACCTGTAGTTCTTACTCTCTCCAAGTTGTGGAACATGTAAGTCTACATGTAAGAACAAATACATTTGGACATCTGAAAAGATCGCTAACTTTTCCTCATTTCTTACCAGCCCAACATACACCTTCCAGAAGAAGCAGCATTTCACTTGTAATCTTTCAATCCAGTCTCCTGTCATTGCTGCTCACAATTCAGTCTCCTTTAAATTGGGGAGACTAAACAGAGACTGCATTGATGAACAACCCCATTCTGTCTGTAGGAAGAGCCCTGACCGTCTCATTATTTCCCATTTCAATAACCTACCTTGCTCTCACGCTAACATTTCAGTCCTGGGCAGCTGCAATGTTCCAATGGAGCACAACCCAGGCTCGAGTAATACCTCACATTTCACTTTGGTACGTTACAGCCTGTAGGAGTTAATATTCAATTCCACAACTTCACAGCATGACGCCATTATGGTTGTTCTCAAATCTCAATACATTCCTTCTCTTGGTCTCCCAATGAACTTGCCATTTTTGTGAATCGTTTGTCTTGCATTCAATTAAGGAGCCCAATGGCCCCCTTTACAATCAAATGTATACTCATTTTACATTTGATTCTGTTTTACCACAAACAAAAGTCCATTTGGCAGTGGCATTGCGCCTCCACACCGTCTGTTTCTCATCAAGCCTCCACTACCTCTGGCAAGAGATTAAAAAACCGTTTTTCAGATCCTTTTCTGTTCTGAAGAAGTGTCATACTGGACTTGAAATGCTAACTCAGATTCTCTGTCACTGTAGATACTGCAGATCTGCTGTGTTTCTCCAGGAATGAACATAACATATTTTCAATAAAACAAATAACTGTTGATACCGGAAATCTGAAACCAGAACAAAAAAAGAACTAGTGAGCCTTGAAGAACGATCACTGGAACCAATGATTAACTCTACTTTAACTCAACAGATGCTGCCAGACCTGCTTAACATCCCCAGCAATTTCTGTTTTTCAACACGTTTCAAAGATGTGTGTCAATGTTGCTCAAACCCCCGATCCAACCTGGAGCACCATATACCGGGAAGCGAAAGATAACACAAGATGCACAAATTTATTGGTTCCGAAACGATGTAAGGCTGGCATCACTGACATTACAGAGCTCTTACTCTTAGGGAGAGAATTAGTGGGAGATGTATTCACTCTAAACACAGAAGGTAGCACATACTGGAAGGGAAAGGATTCAGATGAATATATTAAAGCATGATGAGGAATGAGACAAACTGTAAGTGTGACACCATGGAGAGACCCTCAGTGGAATGAGAATATAAAATTGGACGTGTACCACATCTGAAACCAGAGTAGGTCACTGAGTACATGGCTGATGGATGAATGGGTGTCCGTGTTAACTGGGGAACAGGCAACAGAACTGTATGAGAGATATTGCAGCTCAAACCGTGTATTCCACGTGGTGCTGTAGACCACAGCAACAACAGAAGCAGAATTATATAAAACTATAATCTGTAACTGTTTGCCCCGGATAATCCCTCAGTCTACAATTACCATCAAGCTGATCTAAGGTTCAGTGACGAATGTGGGTAAACATTCCAGGGTCAGAACCATGTGCCCCTAAAACTGATGAGAACCTGTTAAAGCCACCACACTTGACTGTTTACATTCCAAACAGCAGAACTAACATCTGATAGAGAGGGCGCAATGATATAAAGACTTACAGATCGGATCGAAGCTCAGCAGTCCTGCCACACCCAGTCAAAATGGATTAATTAACTCACTGCAGGGCAGGGTCATACACATGTCCCCATCTTAAATAATGGAACAGCCCTGCACATCAGTGCAATAGATAAGGATTCGAATCTACACCATACTCAGCCAGAAGTGTTGAGTTCATGATCCAACCAACTTGTCAGGATGCCCACAGAATCACAGATGACAGTTTTCAAACAATTTGATTCGCTCTATGTGACATGAAGAAACAACTGAACACAGTAGGTACGACATAGGCAATGTACAACAAGCCCTGTCCCTTTCCATTCCATTTCCAATTCTGACATCTACCTGGCAATGTGGAAAATTACTATGACAAGTCCCTTAAGAGGAAAATAATCTCAGCATGACCAATATCACCCCCTCAACGCCATTACAACAGTCAAATGGTTGGGAGATCTTTTGACAGAGTCGTGAAGCAGCACAAAAATTACCTGCTCAGTTTGGTTTCCAATAGGTCCCCATGTGGAACTTGTGCTGTTGTGGAAATGTCACTGGATTACCAACCCAGACCAAACAAATGCTCTAGCAGCTGGTGGAAGTTAAAAGCAATTAATGAAATGTCAAGGTCTAAACTTTGGTGTCAGTAACAATGACCTTGAAGCCAATGTCGATTGTAACCACCAGTTTGCTTCTCCAATGTATTTTCAGGAAGTGAATCTCCCGTGCTTTCCTGGTCTGGCCTAAAAGTGACTCCAGACACACAGCGATATGTGATAAACTCTTCAATGGTCTCTGAAACAGCCAAGCAAGACAGTGAATTTTATCAAACTGCTCCGAGGTCTTAAAGGATAACCCGGACAGAACACCCGGCACCAGCCTCGATATCGGAAAAGGGAACGGGAAACACAGTCCTGTCGACCCTGCAGAGGCCTCCTTCCTAACATCTAAGAGCTTGTGACAATATTTACAGAGCATTCCCACAGATTGCACAGAAACCTCAGGAAAGGAGTATGTCATTCAACACAGTGAGCCTACACGTTCTCATCATGGCCGAGGATCTTCTCAATGCATTTCTCCTACAGCAGATTGAGATGTATTGCAATTGATTCATTCAACCAAATGTTTGAGATGTTTGCGAATAGCTAGGACCCAAGGACATATTACTGAGATACCCCACGAGCCTTCGTCTCCAATAAAATGATCCTTTTAATCCAGTGTTTCCGGTCCAAGGGCTGCTTTGCTGGAGCTTGTGCACTCTTACATGCTTCCTTTTTCTTATTTTCTCCCCCACTTTTCTTTCTGTAACTTACTGACCTCAAGCTGGACCCAGGGTTTGGACCTCAAGCTGAGCGCAGTGCGGAGGAGAGTGAGTCCTTACTTACTTTTCCGTAGCATGCACAGGACCTGGAATTGACAGCTGCTACATCAGCAGAGGCAACGTGGGTGAGATAGGGCCCAGCAGCAAAAGGTGATGCCTGAGGATTAGAGACTTGTTGCTGATTGGGTCCTGCACTGGTGGTGATGAAGCGGATAGTGAAGGACATCATGGTAACATCAATGATGTGGGTCTAGCAGTAAGAGACATGTCTCTGACATTGGGACGGTCTGGCACAGGGGGCAACGATCCGGTGATGGAGGAGTATCTGCCCAGTGGCAAGGATGTTGCCTGAGGATCAGCATCTTCAATGTTGCTGGGGTCTGGTGTAGATGGTGATGTAGCTGTCATGGAGGAATTGGTTTGCAGCGTTGGTCGATGGTGAGGAGTTGGCTCACAATGCCATCAGCTCTCTTCAAACTGTATTCTGTTATAATTCCATTTTCTTCAAATATTCAAAATGGCACCACTTTGTGGCAACACGTGGACGGTTTTCGCTGTATTTTATTATTTTTATCCTGTAAAATACACCTGGTCATAAAATCAAAATCAAAAAACTTATACTCACTCTTTCCTGCCAGCTGTCCCTTTCTGAAACCATGTCCGAATATTCGCCACAATCCCATAAGATTTGATTTTGCACACTGGGCTTGGGACTTCAGCAAAAATCTTTCTGAAAATCGCCCTCGTAATCTTACCCTTCCCAATCACCTCTCCCTCAGCCTTCTGTGATCCAAAGTAAACAACCCGAGCATACCCAGCCTCTCTCCATAGCTGATATGCTCCATCCCTGGGAGAATCCTGGTGAATCTCCTCTTCACCCCTCCAATACAATTACATCCTTCCTGTAATACGGTTTCTAGAACTACACACAATCCATCTTGGCCTAACCATAGACTTTATAGCTCTGACAATGTATATGTTGATGAATGAAGGCTGTGCCTACGGTTCCCACTGCCTTCTAAACTAATCTATTAACCTCAGTCAAAAAGTGTTTTGCTGGAAAAGCACAGCAGATCAGCCAGCATCCGAGAAGCAGGAAAGTCGATGTTTCGAGAATAAGCTCTTCACCAGGAATGTGACCCATCATTCCTGATGAAAACTTATATTCGAAACGTCGGCTCTCCTGCTCCTTGGATGCTATCCGTCCGACTGCTTTTCCAGAACTACACTTTGTGATTCTGATCTGAAACATCTGCAGTGCTCACTTTTACCCTAACTTGTTTACCTGTGCAGTCACATTCAGGGATCTGTGGATCTGAGCTTCCGAGTGAGCTGCCATTCACTGTATACTCCGATTTTTGATTCCTTCTTCCAAAATACATCACCTCATATTTATCAGGGTTACTATCCATCTGACCATCTGACCATTCCATGTGTATCTTCTTGTAACATAAGGCCTTCCTCCTCACTGCCAACCATCCGGCTAATCTTTGTATCAAATACAAACTTAATTATCACACTCTCCCATCCCCCTACACATTCACATCTGGATCATTTATGAATGCCATAAATACTAATGGACCCAACATTGATCCCTGTGGTGCACCAGGGGACACTGGTCTCCAGTCACACAAACAGCCTTTTGCATCCACCCTCTGTCTCCTGCCAAGAAGACAATGTTTGATGTCACTCACTAAGTTACCCTTGATATCATGACTTTTATTAAAAAATCAGTTTCCCATATGGCCTTTGTCAAAGGCCTTACTGAAAAACCATATAAACAACAAGCTCGAAAATATACAAGAACATTCATTTGGTATGACTTCCCTCTGATGATGTCATGCAGTCTGTCCTTAATTAAACCTTGCCTCCTCAAATAGAGATCAATTTTCTCCTTTCCTATTTTCTCCAGTACTTGCCTAACACTGATATAATCCTTACTGGTTTACAGTTCTCCGTTCTATTTCCACCATCCTTCCTGTAATGTGGGACCACATTAGTTGTTCTCCAGTGATCTGGCAGCTTCAACTTCCCTGTGGCCAGATTCGATTTAAAAATTTGAGTCAGGGCCTTTTGTCCTTTGTCTCTAAGAGCAGCCTGTGATGCAACTCATCCAGACGTGGCAATCAGTGCAAATTTGTACCAGCAATAGCCTCCGATCTCTGCTCACATCTTATATCAGTCTGTTGAACAGCTTCCCAATCCATCTTCTTGAATTCTGTCCCTGCAATCTCCTTTTCCGAAGTAAAACAGATATAGAGCCGTCATATAGCAATCGATCAATGTTCTCCAGCTTCACACACAGAGTGCTCCCTTGGTCTCTAATGGGCCCTAGTTTTTTCTGGTTATTCTGTTCTGATTGATGTACGTGGAGAACATCTTGGGATTCTCCCTCACCTTGCCTGGCAACACACTCCCTGCCCCTGTGTCAGTCCGTCTCTCCCTGTGAACTTTCTAAGCTTCACTGCGTTCTCCTTTCATTTTGGCAATCACTGGAGAACACAAACTGAGATTCTCCATCAGTTAATAAGATAGGCATGAAAGTAACTGTTTAGTTTCTCTGTAATTTCCTAGTTCTCTGCAAGGAATTACCTTGTGTGGATATTCCCCATTCCACATGTGTCTTTGCCTTCACTTTCCCATCAAGTATCGAGAGAAGCGTTTGATCATCCTAATGCTTCTTGTTCTTTTGCATTCTTTTTTAAATTTCCTTATCATTTCATTGGCCCTCAAATGTCTCTGAACCCATGGCTTACAACAATATCTGGCATTTTTCTGAGCTGCTTCCTTTGATCTAATGCGACCTTTAACTTCTTTTGTGAACTATTGTTAAGTCACCTTACCCCTTTGCTGTTTGAACTGTGGTGGACATGTGTATATTGTACATTTTAAGTGTTTAGTTAAACAACAACCATTGCCTGTCTTCCAGTAAATCTTTTTCATGTCCTTTTCCAGTTCACTGAAGCTAATTTGTGCCTCATATTTTCGTGATTTGCATGACTCAGGTTTATGACCACAATTAAAAAAAAACTGTTTTGTATTCAGACGTCATATAAAATTAAATAAATTATAATTACTATTCCCGAAACCTCCTTTTCAGCAGGGTTTTCAATTAGCTCTTCCGATCACATTACATCAATGTCAAAACAGCCTGACCTCCACCTCAGTGCTCAATATACTGTTAAATAAAACCATCTCAAATACGCTCATTAAATCCCTTTACCCTGCATTATTATTCACGTGGGTTAACGCAGTTTAGCTGTAGCTTGAAATTGTTCATTATTACTGTGGTACGCATAGACATGGGTATCTAATTTCCTGTTTTATAACATACCCAAGTTTTGTATTGCAACTTTCACTTTGATATATAACTCCCATCAATCTTTGCTTCTCCTTGCTGTTTCTAAGCTTCACCTCACCAGATTCTGTGGAATCTGACTGATGCGGCCTCTGGGGAGATTAATGGTAGATTCATATGAGATATTTCGTGAAACCTATTTGGACGTTGAGATCATCTCGTCACGTCACACATTCTTCCCAAGTGTTATTATGACATTTTCACCAGCTCTCCCGTTATGCTGGTGGAGTAGAGAAGGACAATGATCTTTCAACAATTCTATGCATTCCCCCAGACAGCTGAAAGTGCTCTAAACTGGGTGGGAACTTTACATCAGGTTGGTAAATTGTTGCTGATGTTGTACACGATCATAATCAGATCACATCTGGAGTTGTGTGTACAGACTTCAAATCCTCATTGAAGAAAGGATATTGTTTTGTTGGAAGCAGCTCAGAGATGGTTCCCTCAACTGATTCCTGCAATCAAGTGGTTAACTTATAAGGAAAGGATGATCAGTCTGATCCAATATGCATTAGAGTTTACAAAGTGAAAGATGATCTTTTTTGCATAGAACACCGGAAAGAGTCTGCAACTGAAACCAATTACACAGCCGATTCCATTTCTCCAACCTGTTACACAGGAACAGCAGAAGGATATTCACGCCTTCGAACCTGTTACACCAGAACAGGACAAAATAATTCAGCCGCTAGTGCCTATGCAGTTACATGAGGAGGTCAGTCAGCTCCTCAAGTCGATAACGCTGCACGCAGAATAGGCCATGAGGCATCAGTATCCTGTTGTGCAGTAACAGGATCAGTCCATTCAGCCTCCTCAAGTCGATAACACAGGAACTGGAAGAGATTGGTACACTAGAATAGCATGAGACCATTCAGCACGAGAATTAAAGAAGGAGATAAAATTATTTGAGACTTGTTATGGAAAGGTGGAAGTAATTCACCCATGTGTCTGTTGTGTGGGAACAGGAGGAGACAAATCACTCTTTCGAACCCATTTCAGGGATGCAGGAGGATATTGTTCAGTATCTCGAGTTTGTTGTGAAGGAATATGAAGAGACCCTTCAGCCCCTCAAAATGTTATACAGCAACAGGAAGATTCCACAAACCCTCAGGCTTCTGACATATTATCCGGAGGAGAAGCAGATCTTGAATCAGTAAATCATCACATTCCGGCCATCGAGACTATAATGTCGGAACACCATGGGGAGATTCAGCCCATTGAGCGTAGAAACCAGGAATTGAGTGAATCCATTCAGACACTCATGTCTATTACACAACGATTGGAGCAGACCTTTTAAAACTTTGTGCCTGTTACACAGGAACATGGGAAAGGGAACGGAGAGTTTACAAAAAGGGTATGAATTAGGATAATCACCACTTGTCAATAAAAGTTTGTGAACATAGTGTTGGGAATTAAAGGAAATTGTGAGAATCCATTATTAATTTTTAACAACAGAGGATTTGCAAAGTTAAACCAAATACATTAGGATCAGCATTATTTTTAAAGAATTTGTTTGCTCGAGTTCTTAAAAGATGTGACAAGCAAAGTAGACAATTGCGATCCTGGAGAAGGAAAGTACCTGAGCATTGAAAAGGGACTGATAAAAGGCTGACCAAAATATTAAGCTGTAAAATAAGAGGACATGGGTTTGGGAGGCGGTCATTCGCTTGGATAGAGGGCTGGTGAGCCAACACAATGCAGAGAGATTGAATAGTTGTTTCGTTGATGGTTGGCAACTTTTGGGATTCCATAGAGTTCAGACCACATGACCCGAAAATTTACCATTTATTGCATCATTTGGATGAGAGTTGAAAAGTGTGGTGCTGGAAAAGCGCAGCAAGCCAGGCATCATCCGAGGAGCAGGAGAATCGACGTGTCGGGAATGTAGATTTCTCCAGCTTCCTCATTTTCCCTCCTCCCACCTTATCTCAGTCACAACCCCCGGATGCAGCACCGCCCTCTTGACCTGCAATCTTCTTCTCGACCTCTCCGCCCCCACCACCTCGCCGGCCTATCACCCTCACCCTCACCTCCTTCCACCTATAGTATTCCCAGCGCCCCTGCCCCAAACTCCCCCCTCCTACCTTTTATCTCAGCCCACTTGGCACAGCAGCCTCATTCCTGAAGTAGGGCTTATGCCCGAAAAGTCGATTCTCCTGCTCCTCGAATGCTGCCTGACCTGCTGCGCCTTTCCAGCAACACACTTTTCAACACTTGTCTCCAGCAGCTGCAGTCCTCACTTGCTCACTTGGATGAGAGGAGAGAAAACACTAAAACCACATTTTCAGCTGACACTAAAACAAGTGGAAAAGTCGGGTAATGTAATGAAGATGTAGAACATTTACAAATTGACATGAACAGTTTAGATGAGTGTGCCACCTCTGGCAACTAAAATTTAATGTGGATAATATGGGATTAACCATTTTGGTCAGAGGAATCGAACACGTTATGGACATGGAGAGCAACTTCAGAGTGCTTAAGTGCAGAGGCATCTGGGTGTCCTTGTGCATACCACAGAAAACTTCCATGGAGGTACAGCAGGGAATGAGAAAGGAAAGTGCAATTTCAGTATTTACTTGTAAAAGAATAGAGTATAAATGGAGGGAGGAATTACTTCAATTCTGCAAGGTATTAGGGAGACTGTAACTGACATACTGTCTTCAGGTTTTGTGCCCTGATTGCAGAAGGTATGTAGTTACAATGAAGTTTCTGATCAATTAATTAGATTGATTGCAGAGATGATTTTTTTTCTTTTAAAAATAATTTGAGCAGTTCAGACCGATACTCTCTGGTGTTTTGAAGACTGAGAGGAGACCTCATTGAGGTCTGGAGCATGTTAAAGGTGATTGGCCATGTCGGTGTCGAATGGACATTTCCTATTATGGCGCAAACGATAACAAGAGATCATAGTTTTAGGATTAGGCAGAGCAGATTTAAAACAGAGGTGAGGAAAACTTACTTATCTCAAAGGGTTGTGACTCTGTGTAATTCACTACCCCAGATTGCAGGGGATGCTGGGACATTGAGTAAATAAAGGGGTATGAGAGTGGGCAGGAACGTTGGACTGAGACCGTGATGATGTCAACCATGATTGTATTCAATGGCGGAACAGACTCGCGGGGCTGGATTGCTGACTGATGCACCTCGTTCTTATTCAGCCCTTCGACGTTATTACACAAGAATGGGGGAGGACTGGTTATCAGACAGGAAGCAGGCACTCCGGATAAATCTGTCTTAATCAGTTCCACTGAACGTGACCAGTGTTGACACACAGTGACCAGTGCAGTGTCCTCAACTGTTTATAATAGGTATCAATGATCAAGATGATAGAACCGAAGTGCTGCTACTAAGTTTGGAGATGACACTAAGATAAGCAAGACATTAAGTTACCAAGAGAATGTGGAGAGTCTGCAAATTGATATGAAAGGTAAAGTCAATGACTAATACTTTGTCAAGTGGAATATAACAGAATATATAACTTGCCAGCTGTTTCAGGAAGAATGGAAGGCAATATGTTTCTGAAATGGAGAGGGATTACACGACATATCATACAATGTGTACTGGAGAATTCACTCTGACCCATTCAGACATGGGAAGTGCTGCTCCATCTCCCTGATGGTCTGTTCCCTGGCATTCCCGGTGGACCAATTACTCTCAGTACATACGAGATAGTTTGATGTGGTTAGTTGGCGGTGGGGAGTGGTCAGGGGGACGGTGTATTGCGCCGTGTACCAAGGGGACAGTCGTTATCCGAAAGGCAATCCTTTCTTTCCGAATGGAGACTCAAAGACGATGGGAATGGCTGACTGTTTCTGAATGAAGAGGCAGTAGCTGCCACCAGGACAGTGGGTATTCACCAACATGCTGTACTGTGCATGGGCACACTGTAACATTCATGAAGTTAGAGTTCCTTCAGTTCCTGTAGCTCTCCTCATTAACATGGGGACCCTACAGAGCCATGTTCATCATCGGGAATCCTGCTATACTGAGAAAATACGGATACACTCAGCAATTCTCTGCTGAGAGAGAAAACACTCACCTCATTCAGCATATATATCCTCCGTCACCAAATGGTGACATTGATACTGAGATATTGGGAGATGATGGATATGTCCCAGTACTGCCTGGAAAGTTCTGGATCATAGAAGCTGACTGAAACTGTGACCCTAACAGCCCCTTGCAGCACCATCTTCCCCCTGGTGTGAAGCTGCAGGTCGTGTTGAAGGAGGTGAGACCCCGCTCTGTGCCCAGCTCCTTTTTCAGTCAGGGACCCCTCACACTCTGCTCCAGGGTTAAGTGGAGCATGGAAAGCTGTTCCTGGAAAACACCTGGTGGATCCAGCAGACCGCTTTCCCCACACACACTAACTGCGTAGTTTCGGAGCTTCCCCTCTCTGCAGCCTCTGCTTCATTTGTTGTTCATGTTACACACCCAGATGCTGTAGCTACAGTCCCCAGCCTCCACACAGAGTTGGTTCACCAAATCCTCATGTCTCCCTGAATATCTGAGACAGCTCCAGCAAACCATCCCCAACCCCTCCACTAACTTTTCAATAACAGGAGACAATCAGAAGCCCCGCAGCTACAAGTGTTATGGACCAGGCCAGACCACCTCAAAATATTTTAAACTGGCAGCCTCAATCTTTACTTTTCCTTATTTTAAGTGTAGGTGTGAACTGTGTGTTCCAGATGTGTTGCAACTCACTCAATGTGAAGCAAAATGCAATCCATTCAAAGATTCCTATTAAGACACAATCAAAGAGAAGAAAAATTTGGGATAGCTTCTCTACTGGAACAATAAATACGGTGCCTTCTACTAAGTAACTGTGCTAATACAGGCACATCCCATAACCAAACCCCCGGCATAAAGTTAAATTCAAACACAAAATCGTATGTGCAGATTTCCAATCCAGGACGAAGCAACTATAAGAGAGTTTTCAGAGAGAATAGCAGCTGGGGATCATGTATTGAAACTTTCACCCCTTCTGGGATCCTAATCAGCTTCTGAATCCTGCAGCTAAAAACGAAACGAGAAGACCTGGTCTGGGAGAGCTGGCCACTGCCTTACCATTGTTTCCAAAGTTTTAATAAAACCTAAACACCTTCTCAGTTGTTTACTTAAGCTGTTTTCAGGTGGAAGTTCGACATCTCTGCCTTTAAGACCTCTTTTCAAAAAAACATATCCAAGAGAAAATAACTTTTCTAAAGAGGTCACAACTAACCGTTTGAAAAGAAAAGAACCAACAATGTACAAATATGGCCTCATTTTTACACCCATTATTCTGATTGGTTCAGTAGACTACTATATATATTGCATTGACACGAAGCATGCAAACATTCACAACTCCATTCTATTTCAGTTAGTTTACTTCTGCCACAGAACGCTTCTGTTTTCCTTCATCCAAGTCTCGACAACTTGTCAGCAAGTACAGATTCTCGTCCTGTTACTTGTATAACTTCCAAATTGAATGGCAAAAATAATAAATCTATCTGAACAGATTGGAAGTTTTCTTCCTAAATTTCTCGAAAAACCTTCAGGCGTTATGATCACTGTATGTATACTTGTCTCAGACACGTTATTGGCAATTTAAATGCTGAAATGTTGTAACGCCAACACCAAGCTCAAGACATCCTTCCTAGTGGTGAAATATTTCTGTTGATGGTTCCACTGAACACTCCAACCACAGGTTACATAATGGAGCACTTCTCATCTCCCTCATAGTCGTTCTCAATGACATATCTCCTCATATCTCAGCTTAAAAGATTTACATGTTTCTGTACCTCGTAATGCTGTAACCCCTTTACCTGCTACTGCTGGCATATGCCGCTAAACCTTACGCACAGGTATACATTTTAAGATCTTGCACGCTCTTCTCAAGCCCTCCCAGAAGCCAAACTTTGATTTATGGACCAACTGAAAGCCATTAGCCATTTCAGATTCTAATCTTGCCGTTTCAACTCTCTGCTCTTCCACATGAGTTCTCACGACTACAGGAAGTGAGTTTTTTTAACTCCTCCAAAGTAAGAATCTCTCTAAGAGTGTAATAATTGCTCTGTTTTTAATACCCTGACTCACCTTTCAAAATTACTTTGTTTGATCCTTTCAAAATCAATGTACGTTTAACCAGGGACACAATTTTACATTCTAAAACACTGTCTGTCGGCTTCTGGCACAAGTTCATATTCACTTCAGATGGCTTTCTTCACTTCCTCATACTGGCTAGACACCTCTTTCGATAGGGATGCTTATACCCCACTCCTTATACCTACCAGCTTTTTTTTGGATCAAATAAATCTACATGGTCAGTGGCCATTGCATTCGTGTAGCCACTTTCTCAAATGAAGTTGAAAAGACTTCTACATCATTCTCATCAAATTTAGACAATGCCTGTACATATTTAAACAGATCCCCAAACTAATGCACCTAACACTATTGGAAATTTAGCATGACCAATTGACCTGACCTGTACATCTTTGGATTGTGGGAGGAAACCAGAGCAACCATTGGAAACCATGCAGACACAGGGAGAATGTGCACACTGCACACAGTTATAAGCGTGAATTGCACCCGGGTCCCTGGTGCTGTGAGGCAGCAGTGCTAACCACTGAGCAACCATGTTGCCCCACTACGTTATAGTAAATGTAGATGTGAAATGGGTATTCCAGATGTGATGCGGCTGGTCAAACAACTCAACTGTGAGCAAAACACAATTCATTTAAACACTCAAATACAAATACATACAAAAAGAAGAGGTGTTTAGAATAACTTAACCACTGGAAACCTTAAGTGAATAATAGATACAGTACCGTCTTCTAATGAAATATTCCCAATGTACTAACATTCCATAAACTCATCCCTTGGCAGAAAGACACATCCAAGGCCAATCAGTCTTGCACGCAGTTCTCCAATTCACGAGGAAACAGTATCAAGACAGATTTCAGAGACAATAGGAGTGAGAGATCATTTATTGAAGCATCCAACCTACCTCCGACTGCAAGCACCAGGTGACAGTTATAGCTCAGAAAAACTGGAAAGCCTGGTCTATGAGAACTGGCCATTATAATCAATATTTATATAAAAGAAAATCTAAACGCCTCCTATGTTATTTACTTCAGCCAGTTGCATTAGGCAGTTCGGCCTTTAAGATCTCTCTTTAAAGAAAAGGAGACAATAATCTTTTTTTAAAAAGTGACAACATTGTCAGAGATGTTCGATACCTAGTCCTTTACAATAATTGTCAAGGGGACTCTCCATGTTACTGACCACACGATCAACTCAGAGGGACAGGCACAAAGGTCAGACATTCAGTGGACAGGGACAGACCATCTTTCAAAGACGTGAGTCAAAACCGCTGAAACCCCTATCCAACATGGAGCACCACATGGGATACACCGGGAAGTGAACAACAGCCCGACACAGACTCCCTTGAACATGGAACACCACATCGGACACACCGAGAAGTAAACATCCGCCCGACACACACCCTCACTTCCGACATTTAACACCACATTGGACATACTGGGAAGTTAACAACACCCCAAGACACACGATTTCACTGTTTCTGAGCTTCACACTGTCAGCACTCGATACACTAGGGAGACGAAAATCAAGGCCATGGAAAGATACAGAGGGACAGAGAGATTCACATTAAATACAGAAACAGACAGGTAAATAACTGAGAACATGTTGTGGAAATATGGAGAAAAAGACTGGGCAGTGGGACTAACTGGAGGATTAACCCCTTAGAGAGCAAAATTACAAGAATGAGAACATTGAATAAGGGTATTTTCAGATCAGCTGAAATGGTTTATTACATCAAATTCTGAATTGTTTTCACAGAACACTTCAAACAACACAAGCTGGGAAAAGGTGACAGACCAACATGGAGCGCTCTGCAGACTATGCTAGTGCATTGCACAATAAACTGGTTTATATATTGCAAACCTTTACTATCACATGGGAACGATACACAGGTCGAATACACACAGCAGGGGAAGATTCCAATCTCCATTGGACCAGTATTGTGTGTGTGTGTGTGTGTGTGTGTGTGTGTGTGTGTGTGTGTGTGTGTGTGTGCGTGTGTGTGTGTGTGTGTGTGTGTGTGTGTGTTGGAGTAGCTGGATGTGAAAGATCATTGTTTGAGAGAAAATACACTTGAAGGAAACCAGGTTAAATATGAACCACTGGCAGGGATTTCAGGGATTTGGATAATCGACACAGAGATACTGAGGGAACCTTCATGGACAGATGAGTTAAAGTGTTTGAGAATATTGAAATAAAGGCATTACCAGACACAATAGCGTCAAATAAGGATGGGCTGTCAATGCGGGCCAGCCAGCAGTGCCCAATTCCCACAAAACAATGAAAAAAGAATTTGCCAAGGATGAGATGGCGTCCCAGGAACGAAATGGAGTTTGTAAACATAATAGAGGTCAATGACCTCCACGTTCCCAATATTGGAACAACAAGGACAGTGAGACAATGGTTCACATCTGAAAGTGAGTAGGTCAACAGAGAGACCCATCAGTAACACTGCCAGAAGCAAGGAGGGAGACAGTAATTGAACAATTTCACTGATGCAGGTCGTCGTGATCTACAGAGTGAATATCTGGATTCAGAGTCTCAACATGAACAATAATAGTGGCAAGAAATGAAGAATATATGAAAGAACAGTAATGCAGTCATAACTATATAAGAAATATCTGGACAGTGAGACTTACCAGGCACACCAACGATAGACAGGAGAGGTTAATAAAAACATTGATTAATGCGAAAAGCATAATAGATCCGTGAATATAATGACAACCTATCATAATATGTAGAAAGAAACCAAACATAATAGGATAAAGTCCTGTCCATTGTTGGAACATTCCAGTTTAACCTTCTCAGATTTGGTTCCATTGTTTGAGCATCCCAGTCTAATGTTCTCAGATTCTTATCCATTGTTGTAACATTCAAGTCTAATATTCTCAGATTCTGATCTCTCCTCCACCCCCTCTCTGGAGCTGCTGACCCCTGTCAGTGCTGTGGGCGATGCTCCTAACTCATACTATGGCATAACATATTGAATGGAGCCCATTTATCATTAGTGGATGGAAAACATACACCGGGATTATTATTATCCATGGAGAGTGACATTAATCACAGTCACTGAACAAACAGGTTCAGCTAACCCTTTCCTTACAGAACATTTTATATCACAATAAAAGGGAATATTTAATGAGTCTGGATGGAATGGATGAGGGTTACTGACCGACGGACTATAAACCTTTCTTTGTTTTTTACTTTTTCCTTGTATGTGAGAGTATTGCCAGAGCACTGCAGGGCTGTATATGTCCCACTCGATTTATAAAGGAGACAAGGATATAATAACAGACCAGCTACACAAGATGCCTGGTGGGAGCTTTTCTGGATACATTAGCTAAAGGGTGAAAGTGAGGATTGAAGAAACTGGAGATCAAAGTCGAGAATGTGGTGCTGCAAAAGCACAGGTCAAGCATCAGAGGAGCATCGACATTTCTTGTGTTAAGGCCTTCATCAGGAATGAGGCTTGTGGCCCAAGGGTACTCAGAGATAGATGGAAAGGGGGTGGGATTGGGGGAAGTTAGCTGAAAATTTGACAATTAAATAAAGTTGCGTTTGATTGTGATATGTTGGAGAGGAGGATGGAGCGGATAGGTGGGAATGAAGATGAACAGGTAGGACAGTTCATGGGGGCGGTGCTGAGTTGGAAGGTTGGATCTGGGATAACGTGGGGAAGGAAAATGAGGAAACTAATGAAATCCACACGGAACCCATGTGATTTCAGGGTCCCAAGGCAGAAGATGAGTCTATCTTCCTCCAGGCGTCGGGTAGTTAAGCCTTGGCGATGGAGGAGGCCCAGGACCTGCATGTCTATGGCGAAGTGGGAGGGGGAATTCAAAGTGTTCAGCCACGGGGTGGTGGGGTTGGTTGGTGTGGGTACACCAGCAAAGTTCTCTGAGGTATTCCACACATTGGCATCCTGTCTCCCCAAGGTAGATGAGACAACATCTGGAGCAACCGATGCAGTAGGTGACTTGTGTAAGTGCAGGTAAAAGTCTGATGGATGTGGAAGGATCCTTTGGGGCTCGGATGGAAATGAGGGGGAGGTGAAGGTGCAGGTTTTCCGGTTCGTGTGGTGGCAGGGGAAGGTGCCAGGCGTGGAGGATGGGCTGGTGGGTGACGTGGACCTGACAAGGGAGTCGTGCCGGGAATATTCTTTATAGAATACAGGAAAGGGCAGGGAGGGAAATATATTCCTGTTGGTGGAGTCTGATTGTAAGTGGTGCAAATGGGGGAGGATAATGCATTGTATCTGGAGGTTTGGTGGGGTGGAAGATGAGGAAGAGGGGTGTTCTTTCCCTGTTGCGTTTGGAGGGGTGGGATTCCACTGCAAAGGTGTGGGAAGTGGATAAGATGCTCTGGATGGCATCATCGACTATATGGGAGGGGAAATTGCTGTCGTGAAGAAGGAGGCCATCTGGGATATACACTGGGTTCAGGGTGTGGTGCTGGAAAAGCACTGCAGGTCAGCCAGCATCCGAGAAGCAGGAAAATTCGACATTTCGGTCAACAGCCCTTCATCAGGAATCAGGCTTTTGCCTGATACATCGATTTTCCTGCTCCTCGGATGCTGCCTGATCTGCTGTGCATTTCCAGCACCACACTCTTGACACTAATCTCCAGCATCTGCAATGCTCAATGTCGCCGATACGCTATGTTCAGCCATTTCTGCAATCGAATAATTAATTCTGCTCTCATTGCTATCGGAACACAAATGTTGTTGTATTACAGGCTGGGCTGTTTTCCCTGGAGCGCCGGAGGCTGAGGGCTGACCTGAGAGAGGTTTACAAAATTATGAGGGGCATGGATAGGATATATAGACAAAGTATTTTCCCTGGGGTCGGGGAGTCCAGAACTAGAGGGTATAGGTATAGGGTAAAAGGGGAATAATATAAAAAAGACCTAAGTAGCAACTTTTTCACGCAGAGGGTGGTGTGTGTATGGAATGATCTGCCAGACGATGTGGTGGAGACTCATACAATTGCAACATTTAAGAGGCATTTGGATGAGTAAATGAATAGGAAGGGCCGGGTGCTGGCAGGTGCGACTAGATTGGTTTGTGATATCTGGTCGGCATGGATAGGTTGGACCGAAGGATCTGTTTCCATGTCGTACATCTCTATGACTCTATAACAATGTTGACGGTTTTTGAGGCCGGGACGGGTGATGTTGAGCTACAGAGATAGAATGAATAGGCTGAGGCTATATTACCTTGACCGTTGACTCTGAGAAATTACCTTACTGAGGTTTATGGAAGTGAATCCTGATGCTCCAATTTGAGCAATGCCAAAGGACAGGGAAACAGACAGAACAGTTATTCACATTAAAACTGGACAATTACTCATGGTACAACTTACTGAACTATGGAGTTAGACTGAAGAATGGGACTGGCTGGAGGAGATAGTATTTGGAGGGCCCAATCACATGATTGAGAACAAAAATAAAGGCATTTCCATATCCAGTGAAATGGTTCGTTAGATCACATTCTCACAGAACCAGACCAGACACCATCAACCCAGATGAGTATGTGTTCAGCATTGAGCACTGTCTCGACCAGGATGGTGCCCTGTGCAATACAACCCACAATCTACCGAGAGTGGAAAGGTATGCAGACCACAGCAGTGCATTCATGTATAAACCCAGATGAGATATGTGACCTGGATGTGTAACTGTGCCAATCACCCCAGTACATTACTCAGAACACTGCGTTAGATCGCTGCCCAGTGTGGGTTAACTTGCAGCCCATGCTGGAAGTGACAGGATGTGCAACTCCCGTCCATTTCCAGCTCCATATTTACACTGTGCCATGATAAGGGGTGCTGTGGGTGCGAGAATCATGGTCAGAGAGACATCGCTGAGGAGTCGGTTCAAATATCCCTAAATGGGTTTGGTGTTTAGACAGAGACCGCGAGATTCAAAGACAATGTCATGGAAGGATGTGCTCACAGGTTCCAGAATGCTGAAATGTAGTTATTCCATTAGTTTTCTGCAACATAAGCCAGTGTTTCCAGGAATTATGGGCAAATGGGATTTTGGTGTGAGGTCAGATGATAGAGAATTTTGGATGAACTTTTGTTCTGCAGCTTTGTACCTGGGAGTAGGTCCAGCAAAGTCATCGACTCATTGGGCTGAATCTAACAATAATTTGTCTCAGTGACACTTTCTTTGAGTGTGACAGGGATCGTCTGCACGAGGCAGAACTAATTTCCTGGTGTTATCTTATCGAACTCGCCTCATCTCATGGTGACCCCCCATTCAATGCCAGTGCAATTCTCCCACCCATCATGACTGTTGGTAATCAAAATCGCACGAATGCCCCTAGATAATCCATGATCCCTGGCACTGGTGCCAGCTTTAAAAGGCCAATGGCACATAGTTGAGCTTTCTCAGTACGGAGCAGCCTCGCACAGTTTACCCCGAGCATGGCAGATAAGGGGCAATTACACCACGGTAGTCGACAGGGGCACCGAAGTCCTGGTGGATGGGCCAGTACAGATGGGGATCATTCTCTTCCCAGAGGGGGCCACACCACCAGACCCACCGAGCATAGTCAACCTCCCCACCCAGCTCACTGCAATATCTGCGGTCTGATGAAATGTCCAGCAACACAGGGCAAGCATCAATAACCTTCCCCGCCTGTCAGGATAAGTGTCAACGTATTCTGTCTGCTCCCTCCCACTCACTTTGAATCTGTTATAGCACCTACCCTGAACAAAACTCATGCTCCAACACTTTTACTCCGATATGCAGCACCTTCCCCCACCCCCACTCTCTCTCTCTCCCTGTCTCTGTCTCTCTCTACACTCCACCCCCGACATTAATGACACTGCATGTATACAACACTGTGGACAGACTCCCTCCGGACACCTCACTATTCAGACCCCTCCGCCAGCACTAATAACTGGACCACCCACTCCTGCCATCACCCCTTCAGTCCCTTCCTCCCATTCCAGGAGAAATAGCCTGGAATTGGACAGAAAGGGCCAAGCTGCGTGGTGGAGTGCCCGATATCCATTCCCTCACCGACCTTTCTGCTGCCATGTGGGGAGGACGCTGGTACGAGCTGGAGAGGACAGGGACGATTCGAGTGGGAGATTCTGAAACATCCACATCCCACCAACCGAGTAAGGAGCAATGTTCAGTGAAGTGCAATTCTCACTTTTAACCCACTGGCAGTTCCATTCCGTTGCCCCCGGCACAACGTAGAAGCCGTGGCCCTGTTACCATCTCCCTTTTGTGTCGAACTGGTACAAATGGAATCCCCAACGTCTCGGTGGGCAGGAGGGTGGGCGCACAACATATCGTCACCACCACCTCCCAGGAAGGCAGCATGGAGGCTCCCTCCTACACCTCCTCCTGCAAACAGTTCAGATACTGAAACTAATCTGTGAGATTTACTGTTCTTCCCACTTGTCCTGACATCTTCAATACTCTGTGCTCATTTACACCCAGGGCCTTCTGTTCCTGCACCCCTTTTATAACCGTACAGCCTGTTTTATACTGTATTTCAATGTCCTTCCTACCGAAGTGCATCGCCTCACACTGCTCTGCATTAATCCTCATCTGCCATAAACCTGAAAACTACACCAATGTGTCACTGTCCTGTTGGAGTTCCACAATGTCCATCACAAACTTTATAATTCTTCCAGGTTTAGTATTTTCATATTTTGAAATTGTCCTACAGTCACACGCCACACAGAAATACCAATTCACTCAATACGAGTCTGGCAGTCACTATGATGCTTACAGTGATGTAATATCCACCTGACACGAGTTCTGAGGAAGGGTCACTCGACCAAAAACGTTAACTTTCATTTCTGTCCACAGATGCTGCCAGAACTGCTGAGCTTTATTTTGCTGTCAGTCTCTGCTGGTCTCCCCACATCACTGTACAGCTTGGAGTGGAGGGTAAAAATCATCAGGGATTCAGTTTACGAGGGACAGAGGGAGGGCAGCAGCTCACATCATCATCACCAAACACACACACACACAAACACACAGACAGACACAGGCACACAGGCACACACGCACTCAGAGAAACAGACACATGACATGTGCAGAGAGATAGATACACACAGATGGGCACACAGATATACTTATAAACACACACAAATAGACAAGCGCGGACAGAAATGCGCAGATACATGCTTGGACATACAAACACACTTGGAGTCAGAGAGTTACACTGAGTGTTTTAAAACAGACCTATCAGCCCATACGTCCATGCGGGTGATAATCTCAAACTAAACCAGTCCCACCTGCATGCACTTGGACCATATTTTCCCAAACCTTCCCTTATACTTGTACTTAATCAAATGTCTTTTAAACGTTGTAACTTTACCCACATCCATCACTTCTCAGGGCGTTTGTTCCATACACACACCAAATGATGTGTAATCACAACGCACTTCATGGGGACTGATCAGGTGTACATGAGAACTCAGTGGGAAGCTTGGGAAGTAAGTGCTGGGAATATTGATGACGTGTACTTATCATCAACAGCCACAGGTGAGGTGCAGGAAGACATGAGGTTAATTTACGTGGTGCCATTATGAAACAAACTGGGATGGAAAAGGCAGGGAACAACAGACCGGTGAGCATGACATCGGTGGTGGGCAAGATGTTGGAGAGAATCCTGAGGGACAGGATGTACATGTATTTCGAAAGGCAAGGACTGATTAGAGATAGTCAACATGGCTTTGTGCGTGCGAAACCATGTTTCACAAACGTGATTATGTTTGCTTGAAGAAGTAATGAAAACGATTAATGAGGGCAGAGCAGTGCACGTGATCTATATGGAATTCAGTAAAGCGTCTGACAAAGTTCCCCATGGTAGACTGGTGAGCAAGGTTAGATCTCATATAATACAAGGATAACGAGCGATTTGGATACAGGCTGGCTCGAAGATAGAAGACAGAAGTGGTGGTGGTGGGTTGCTTTTCATACTGGAGGCCTGTGACCAGTGGAGTGCCACAAAGGTGGGTGCTGGGTCCACTGCTATTTGTCATTTATATAAATGATTTGGATATGAACATCGGAGGTATGATTAGTAAGTTTATAGATGACACCAAAATTGAAGGAGCAGTGGACAGAGAAAAAGGTTACCTCAGAGTATAACGGGATCTTGATCAGATGAACCAATGGGCTGAGGGGTGGCAGGTGGCGTTTAATTTAGATAAATGTGAAATACTGCATTTTGGAAAGGAAAATCAAGGCTTGCCTTATATATTTGATGGTCAGTTCCTGGCGAGTGTTGCTAAACAAAGAGACCTTGGGGTGCAGGTTCATAGTATTTTGAAAGTGGAGTCGCAGGTTTATAGGATAGTGAAGAAGGTGTTTAATATGCTTGCTGTTGTTGGTCAGTGCATTGAATATAAGAGTTGGGAGGTCATATTGCGGCTGTAGTGAACATTGGTTAGGCCACTATTGAATACTTCGTGCAATTATGGTCTGGATATAGAGGAAGGATATATGAAACCTGAAAGGATTCAGAAAAGATTTACAAACATATTGCCAGAGTTGGAGGTTTTGAGATTTATGGAGCGGCCGAATAGGCCAGGCTTTCTTTTTCCCCTGAGCACCAGCGGTTGTAAGGTGATCTTAGAGTAGTACGGTCCAAAGCTGGAGGGCAGAGTTTGAATGTGAGAAGGGAAAGACTTAAAAGGGATCTAATGGGTAATGGTTTCAAATAGATGGTACTGTGTATGTAACGAGCTGCCAAAGGAAGTTGTGGAGGCTGGGACAATTACAACATTTAAAAGGCATCTGCATAGACAAATGAATAAGAAGTGTCTAGGGGATATGGGCAAATGCTTGCAAATGAATCTACGTTAATTAAGGACATCTGGTCGGCAGGGATGAGTTGGATAGAAGAGTGTGTTTCCATGCTGGACAGGTCTGTAACACTATATCTTCTGTAAACGTTTCTCCTGTCATCTTCAAATTACCCGCTAGTCTTGAAATCCACGACCCTAGGGGAAGGACACCTGCCATTCAACATTATCTATACCCCTCATTGTTTTATAAACCTCTATAAGGTTGATAAGATCTCAAACTTCTACGCTGTAGTGGATAAGCTCCTAGTCTAACAAGACGGTCCTTATAACAAAAACACTCCATTCCCAGCAATAGCCTGGTAAATCCTTTTTGAACCCTCTCCAGTTTAATAATGTACAAAATGTAACTGGTTGACGAGAACTACACACAGTACTTCAGGAGAACGTCCTGCACAACCTGAAGATAATGTTCCACCTGCTGTACGCAAAGGTCTGAGAAATGAAGGCCAGCAAGGTAATCACTCTGCCTACACATGATGCAAACTTCAAAGAAATATACCAGAACCCTAGATCTCTCTGTTCTACAACACTATCAATGGCCCAACATTTAATTGTAGATGTCCTCTCCTTGTTTGTTTTATCAAATTGCGATACTTTGCATTCATTGAAATTAAAATCCATCTACCACTCCTCAGCACAGTGAGTGATCGTACCGGGGAGGAAGTGCTGGACAGTAATCAGCTGCCTTGGATCATTTCGTGGTTTTAAGAAGAGGGCAGTCACACGTTAGAGGCGGAAAAGAGTGATTGGTGTTTTTGATCCATAAAATATGCTCTTTCTTCGTCTCTGGTGTTCAGTGATCAGTATCTATTCCAGATCCTTTATAGTGCAGATTGTGTCTGCAGGATGTCATTCCCTCATATTGCCGATATCAGATAAGATGGAAATCATAGCCAAGCAATTAACCATCTTCATAGTTTATCTCGAAGGCAGAGCACATCAACTCGACATCCAATATTTGAGGTGAGTAACTTTCATCTGTTGAACAATGCAATTATTTTAACTATGTAAGCCAGGAAAAGTGAACCAAATTTTAATTAATCCACATCGAGCTGAAAGCTGACATTTAAAATGTGACCCAAAATCTGGGCATGGTTTAAGTGTTGTGCAGTGAGTAACACCAATGCCTTTGAACCAGAGCTCTGCGTTATATTCCAATACCTGAACTTGCATGGTAATGTCTCTTATTCTGGACCAGAAGGTCTGGATTCAAGCCCTGCCTGTCACGGAGGTATGTCACAGTATGTCAAAACTGGCTGATGATCAAACACACAGGAGAATAATGTTGCAGCTTTAGGGATTATTGCCAAGTGGTAGTGTGCCTATCGCTGAGCCCAAAAGTCTAGATAAAAATCCAACAGAGGTGTTTCATAATGTGGCTGAACAAGTTGTTAAAATGATTTTAGACTTGTGATCTGATGAATAAGGAAGAAGAGTCTGTATTGACTTTCAGAATCGAGGTCCGGAATGACTGAGAACACAGACATTCGTGTCGATTGGAGTCACATTTGCTCATTCTAGAGAATGATAAAATCATGAAGGCCGTGGAAAAGCTGAATAGTCAGGGTCTTTACCACAGGGTAGGGAAGTCCACAACTAGAGAACGTAGATTTAAGGTGAGATGGACAAGATTTAAAAGGGACCTAAGGGAACCATTTTCACACAGTGGACGGTATGCGTATGAAATGAGCTCCCAGACGAAGTTGTGGAGGATGGTATAATTGCAACATTAAAAAGTCATCTGGATGGGGACATGAATTTGAAGGGCTTAGAGGGATATCGTACAAATGCTGGAAAATTAAACTAAGTTAATTCACGACATCGGGTTGCAAAAAATGATTTTGACCAACGGGTCCGTTTCTATGCTGGACATTTCTATGATTCATTGATCCAATTAATCAAGATCTCTTCGTAATCTTATGTAACCTTCTTCACCTTCCACTACATATATCTAATCTTGGTGTCATCTATAAACTTGCTCACCATGCTTTGTATAATTTTCATCTCAATCCTGGATATAAATGACAAACAAAAGTGGATGCAGCACCAATCCCTGTGGAATGCCACTGGTCACAGGCCACCAGTCCAAAAGAAAACCTTCCCCCACCACCCTCTGCCTCCTGCCAATAAGCTGACACACACACACGGATACAGACAGTCAGAGACACAGACACAGTTCCGTCTTTAAGACAGAGATAGAGAGTTTTGATTGATTAGGCGATCAAGGTTACAGTGAGAAGACGAGAGAATTTTGTTGAGAAACATGTCAGCCATGAATGAACAGCAGATCAGTCTTGATGGGCCTAACAGTCTAGTTCTGTACCAATTTCATACACTCTATGCTTTGCACTATCTGAAATGTCTAACCAAGAGAACCGTGGAGGCTGAGTTTGATAAATACTTTACTGAACAGAGTCAATGGAAATGTGGGATAGGTTTGAGGGGCTGAATGTTCGATGTCTTTCCTATTGGTTTTGCATTCATTTTCCATAAAAGAGAAGCTGACTTGCTGTGAGGTTTATACACTTTTTTAAATTTAGAGGTTCTACAATTTAAGATTGAGATAAGGATGTTTCTATCTCCTTGGGGCTTTGCTGTCTGTGGTATTCTCATCCCCAGGGAACAGTGTGCATAGAGTCATAGAGTCACCTAAATGTACAGCAGGGAACATACCCTTCAGTCCAACTCACCCATGCCGACCTAGTATTCCAATCCAATCTGGTCCTACCTGCCATATCCCTCCAAACCCCTCCTATTCATGTGCCCTTCCAGATGCCTTTTAAATGTTGCATTTGTACAAGCCTCCACCACTTCCTTTGGCAGCTTATTCCATACACGTACCATCCTCTGCATGAAAATGTTGCCCCTTAGGTCTCTTTTATATCTTTCTCCTCTCACACTAAACTTATGCCCTCTAGTTCTGGACTCCCTTACCCCACGGAAAAGATCTTGTCTATTTAACCTATCCATGCCCCTCCTAAATTTATAAACCTCGATAAGGTCATCTCTCAAAGACAATCACTTTTTTAAATGTGTGGTGACTGCGGCAATTTTTCAACACAACAACCAAAAATGAAATTAATGATGAAGGTTATTAGTTGTGTGTTTAGGGAAAGCATTTTCATCAGGCTAATAGGAACTCTCCGCCCTCCTCAGTGTCTGAAGGTCAAAACTGATCACATGCCTGATATTGCAAATGGTTCGATCGCAGCATCTGAAAGATCCCATTTTTGACCGAGCAGTGACCCCCCAAATGTGAGTCTATATTCTGTGCTCACCTTTCAAACTCTCAGGGAACAGAATAATTGACAGTACGAACTCCACCTGATCATTTGACAACAAATGGCCCGAATGGAGGATCGCAGAGATCAGAAACAAATCAACAATCAGCTACACAGTATAGCAGGAGGCCATGCCACCTGCCTAGGCTGTTAAACAGTTTACAATCTCGGTTAATGACTTTTATGAAGAGGCTGTATGGATTGGAGCTCAGTTTGCTCATACACCAGGATAGTCATTCCATAAGATTTCAAGTGGAGTCAGAGCGTCTATAATAGGATATAGACAGGGGAGAGCAGTGAGTAAACTTACGCCAAAAAAAAGTACAATGTGAGTAATGAGAAGTTTGTGTTTTGGAGGAAACATAAAACAACCATAAATTAAACAGCTGGAGGCAGAATGCAGAACTCAGTGGTACAAAGGGATTCGTGTGTCCTGGTACATAAATCACATCAAGTTAGTCTGTACAGGCAGCACGTGATTTGAAAATTAAATGAAATGATACTTTTTCTTGCAAAGAGTATTCGGTCTGATCTTAAGGATGGTTGTTTGAATCTGTACAGGCCGTTGTGGAGACTACATCTGATGTACTGTATGTGGTTGTAACTCCACTGACGTGAAAAACAAATAGCTTTTGAACCTTTTCAAAAATGTTTCCCTTTACTCGTTCTTGGGATGAAGACATTATGTTATGAACTATTAGAAGTTTAGGCCTGAGAATGAACAATGTTCTTATTGACCATTTACGATTTTGAGCCGATGAATACCTGATGAATATTTTACCCTTTATGGGAGAACAAGACTGAGGTTCTAATTTAAGAATAAGATGGATTCATTGAAATGTAGATATTGTGAAGATATTACAAGTTGTATTCTAAAAATATACGGGAACATATAAACACATCTTCAAATCAAGTGGCACTATTTGTTCCGAAAGAAATGGTTGGGTGTCCAACAGCAGCAGCGATGTACGTACATGGGAATGTGCAGGAGTCATACATTTCAGTCACTGTTCAAAGAGACCTCATTTGGTCCAGTTTGGGGCTGTATAACGTTATTGCGTGATTCAACTCAGAGAGGGAGAAATTGTAGTCTTCATGAGAAGGAACGGCCTATTGCTCCCTCTCCCTCCGCGTTCCTCCTCTCAGCGACGTGTGTGAGCTGAGAACTCCTCACTCATGTTTCCTTTTGTCACGGGTTCAATTAATATCTAGTCAAAGTTCTTTCAAGTTAACGCTCTGCAGAGATTTTATTTTTCAGTTTGTCATCGAATGTGTGCATTTGTCAATATTTTTCGAAAGGGAAACATCGGTGCACAGGTTTACAATATCCAAACTGTGTCATTTATCTTTCCATTGTTGTTTGAGTAGCTTTGTTTGCGTCATAAACTTGCTAATTTTAGCAGATTAAAGAATCCTGCCTGACTTGTTCCCAACACTGAACAAGTCTGAGACCTATATTGTTGGTCATATCACCAACCTGGGTCTATTAATATTTGCAGTGAGCAGCAGAAGCATGTAAGGAGGAAAGGGAATAATCTCCTGAATTATAGATCAGTGAGCCTGACGTCATTGGTGGCCATGTTTTTGGAGAGCATTGAGAGTGGCAGGATTTACATGCATTTTCAAATGCAACACCTGAAGAAGGATAGTCAACATGGCTTTGTGCATGGGAAATGATTTCTAACAAAGTTGATTGCGTTTTGTAGAGGTGACAAGGACGATGGTGATGGCAGTGTGGTAGATGCTGTCCATATAGATTTCAGCAAAGCATTCCACAGGATTCCGCATGGCAGACAAGTTAGTAAGGTTGGGTCATTAATAGATCCAAGATAAGCTAGCCAATTCATTACAAAATTAGAGTGAAGGTAGGAGACAGAGAGTGGTAGAGGACTGCTTTTCAGACTGGAAGCCTATGACTAGCGTTGTGCCACAAGGAGCAGTGCCGAAACACTGGTTTTCATTATTTATATCAATGATTTGAATGTGAATATTTGCCTGTTTATTGTTTACAGATTACATTAAACTGGGAGGTGCAGTGGTCTGCAAAATTTACCTCAGAATGCAATGGGATCTTGACCAGATGGGCTAAGGAGTGGCAGATGAAGTTAAATTTAGATAAATGTGAGGTGTTGCATTTTGGTAGGGTAAAACAGGGCAGGACTTATGCAATTAATCGTGGGGTCATGGGGAGTATTATTGAACAAAAGTGTGCAGGCTCACAGTTCCTTAAAAGTGGAGTAACAGGTAGACACGTTGGTGAAGAAGGGGTTTGGTCTGCTTGCTTTTAATAATCAGTGCATTGAATATGCGAGTTGGGAGATCATGTTACGACTGGGCAGGATTTTAGTGCGGACCCATTTAGAACACGGTGTTTAATTCAGTTCCCTCTGTTTCAGGAAGGATGTTACACTTGGGAGGGTGCAGAAATTCTTTACAAGGATATTGTCGGGCATGGAGGTGTTGAGATACAAGAAGAGGCTGGATAGACTGGGGAATGTTTGCTCTGGAGTAGCGGAGGCCGAGGCCTGACATTATAGAGGTCTATAAAATCATGAGAAACATCGATAATCTGAATGGCCAAAGTTTTTCCCCAGGGTAGGGGATTCCTAAACTATAGGACAAAGTCTTTAGGTGAGAGGAGGAAGTTAGTAAACTGAAAAAAACTTTCACGTGGTTTGTAATGTGTATATGGAATGAGCTGTCAGAGAAAGTGATGGAGGCTTGTACAGTTACAACATTTAAGAGGAATCTGGAGTTGAATAATAAGAGGAAGAGTTCAGAGGGATATGGGCCTAATGCTGGCAAATGTGTTGAGATCAGATTGCGGTGTCAGGTTTATGTGAACAGGGTTCTCTGCTCTATGACACTGGAAGACAGATGGGGAGAAATTCTGAATGGGCCTTTTGAGTGGGAATTCTCTTCCTCAGAGATATGTGGTGCCTTTTTGTTCACATTTATTCAAATTGAGTACGTAAATAATTGACCAAGATTGAGTCATGGATAATGGAGAACAGACAGGAGAGTGGAGCTGAGACCACTACCTGATCATCCACAATCTTAGTGCCTGGATGTCGAAGGTTCATAGCGTCTAATGATCTAACCCTGCTTCTCAGTCCGATGTTCTGATGTTTCATTCAGACCCTCCAACTTGCTAGATAGAAGCAGTTGGAGGCCACTTACTGCTATAGCTCCTATGACTCTGGAATAGAGAATTACTGACATTTACTAACTTCTGTTTGAAGAACAGGCCTGCTCCTACCCCATGACACACTGATATGAGCGACAGAGGCGAATAAAAGAACTTAGTAAAGACCGACTGGCCCTGATATCAAGGCAGTATTTAACTGAGGATGACATCAAGGAGCCTAAGCAAAATTGCACTTCATCAGAATCCATCGCAATCTCTCTGCTGTTTGGAGTCATTCACAGCACAAGGGAACATGTTTATCACCGGTGCGCATAAATCATCTCAGGCGTAGGACACATCTGCAAGAGATCCTCAGGGTAGCTCCCTCAGCCCAGGCATCCTCAGTTTATCAGCAGGAAATCCCTGCTCTGAAGGCGGAGGCCATTCATCCCATTGAGTCCACATCGGTCAGAAGTGGAAATATTTACTGTATGTTATACAATATTCTGCAAGCTTCATCATCGCTGACCTCCTGATGCAGCCATAATTCATGTGCAACATGAATTAGGAAACGTTCAAGCCCGTGCAGTTAAACTGTCGGTAACATTCTTGAAACAGCGCTGCACATTTCCACAGTAAACGGAGGAGTTCACTCAGTACCTTAATCTGGCTTCACAGGAATATGGGAAAGTCATTCAGCCCTTCAAAACTACTGGACAAGATGAGGGACAGCCATTCAATTTCACTGGCCGTTCACAGGAAGACAAGGAATCAGCTCACTCCCACATGTCACTTACACAGGATCAGAAAGAGACCATTTCCCACCCCAAGTGACTTACAAAGGAACAGGAAAAGGTCATTCAGCTTCTCAAATCACTAACGCTGGAACAGGATGGTGTCAGAGATGCTCCAATGTCGCAAACAAATGGAGCAGGGACTGCACAGATGGACTGTTCCATGTTAATCCTCGGGGCTTCATTATTCATAGTCCATCCGTGTTAAGCTAGTACGCCTTTCTGGCAGTGTGAATGAAGCCATTGTTTATAATGAGTCTCAAAGGCATCTTCCATCGCTGAGAGAGCAGACCGACCTTCTCTCTGGAATTCAGAAGCTGGTGGGGAATGGCTAACTTTTTCAGAATAAAGGTATTGTGGCTGCTGACAGGATTATGGACAATGTAACTTTGAGTGGAGGGTCACACAGTAACTTCGCATGACAGTGTTCAGAGTTCATTCGGAGACTGTACCTCTCTGTTATTCGAAATGAGGTCTATGCGCTGGCACGTTAACTAATGGGAATCGAGCATCCTATGGAAAGTACGAAATTTCTCACCTTATCAATGGCTGCTTGGGACAAAATGAGTGTCTGTCCGTTACCGTCAAGTTTCACCTTCGTTTTCTCTCACAGTGCTACAGGTTAACAACATACTTACCGCGCTCTCTCCTGATGGTACCATCATGCTAGGGTTCAGTCTGGTGAAACTCCTTTGCACTGTCTCGGTGACGTGGTGATCATTATTTATGAAGTAGACTCATTCAGTACATAATATCCAAAATTCTCTTTTGGCATGGTGTCACAGTAGTTAGCACTGCTGCCTTACAGGGCCAGAGACCCGGGTTCAATTCTCATCTCAGGCGACTGCCTGTGTGGAGTTTGCACGTTCTCCCCGTGTCTGCTTGGTTTTCCTCCAGGTGCTCCGGTTTCCTCTCACCGTCACAATGATGTGCTGGTCATGTGAGCTGGCCATGCTAAATTGCCTGCAGTGTCAAGTAAGGGGTTGCTGGTCGGTGTGGACTTGTTGAGCCGAAGGGCCTGTTGCCACACTGCAAGTAATCTAACACAACACTACCACAGCGTAAGGTATATTTAGTTTGCTACTTCAAGTATTTTGCATGAAAGGCTAGATATGATTTTCAGCTATAATTACTTACTGCCCCATCTGAATTCTGTTAGTGACTTATAACCAAGGACATCCAGGTCCTTTTCAACAACAGAACTTCCCAACCTCTCACCATTTAATAAACTTAAAAGAGAATCATTATATTTGTTGTTCCCATTCAATCATGTTATGCCTTGTGAACAACTATTGCCCAAACACTGATCCTTCTGTTACCCACAAGCCTTGAACCCAGAGTAAAACACTTCTCTCTTTATTTTGCCCATTATCCAATTTTTGATCCATTCTGTGTGTTCCACCCCTACCTACCCATGGACTCTAACATTCCCCACTCACCAGTATTCAACCGTGTCAAACGTTTCCTGAAAAATCAAATCCTCTACTCCCAGTGGTTGTCAATTTTCGATGTTTCAGCGGACAACCTCCACAAACTACAGCAGGTTTATCAAAGATCCTTTCCCTTTCCTGAATCTAGGTTGACTCTACCAAATCATACCATTATTTTCCAAGTGTCTAGTTGTCACATTCCTTATAAAAGGTTACAATGTTTTTCTCACAGCTGACATCAAGCTATTTAGTTTTCTGTTTGCACTCTCCGTCCTGTTTTAACTGTTTAGGTTTACAATAATTGTTTTCCAGTCTGCAGGATCCTTTCCAGGATCTAACCAGCTTCGAAGAATAGTCAGAAATTCTTTCACTAGCTCTGTTGCCACCTCCTCAATACTCGGGGATGAAGCTCATCAGTTCCAGCAACATACCAATCTTCAATTCGATTAGGTTTTCAAAGACATACTCTTCATTAATTCTAATTTCGTGCAGACTCTCATTTTTACAAGGCCCCTGTTCCTTAGTATTTCTGGAAGTTCGTTTCTGCACCTTCTCTTGTGGAGACAGAACCAATGTATTCCTCTCAGCAGGCAGGTGGCTTCTATCAGCTAGTGGTATATCGGAGGTCTGCACTCCAGATATGTCGCTCACTCCTGCCTGGAAAGGTCTAGACTCAATCCAAAACACTTCATGGTGATAGATATGTCACCCACTCTGCCTGGAAAGTTCCAGAATCATTCCAGTTCACTTCATGGTAAGTGTCAGCACAGTCCTGTTCCTGCTGTGAGTTTGAAGGAGGGGACATAGCTCAGTGACCACCTCATTTTTGAAAGACGCTGGTTTCACATTTTACACTTGTAATGGGTCCAGTTTAGCCAAATGGTTCTGGAAATTCCTGGTAGGAACATGCAGTGCCCTGGTCCTCCCTGTGGACAGAGCTTCCCTTCTGTGTAGCCACGATTCCATGTGTTTATCCTGAACCCAGAACACTCTGTAAATGCAGTGCTCATATCTCGTCCAGAGTGGGGTCACCATACCCTTGGGTCTCTCTGAGTGGATGCAGCAGCAGATAACACAAACCAGTGAAAAGTGTCCACAGAACATCTCTTTACTCTGTAATTACTGGCGCAAGCCAAATCCCTCCACACACGGTGCACCCATTCAGTGTTGAAAATGTTTCTGTTCTTAGCAGGAAAAAACAGTTACATCTCTGCACAGCCCTTCACCAACAGTTCCCTTCTCCAAAAAAAATCAGTTGACAATGTGACATTCCGTTCCTTTGTATCTCAGCAACTATAAGGGCGGCACCAGTATTACCGATGGAGTTGATCATCACACTCAGAGAAGAAAGACAGAGGGAATTTAACTCAATGTAAACAGGGACACATCTAAATTCACATGATATTCAGGAATATGGGAAAAGGGGAAATGTTAGAATAAGGTCCCATGTTATTTTCCTTCTAGTTCATCATCAGCAGTTCCTATGTTTGCTTTTCATTTGTCTCTCTCTCTCTTTCTCGCCGGGCATTTCTGCATCCATTCAACTAACTTCCCCCTTACACATCCGACCGTCCCTTATATAAATAACATTACTTCCCAGTTGCTTTCAGTTGTGATATAGTGTCACTAGATTCGGAACTTTATCTGTTTTTCTCCTGACAGAGGCTGCAATACTTGCTGAGATTCTACAATATTTTCTGACGCTGGGGAATTTTATTTCAGATCTCCATCATCCACAGTTCCTTGGTTTAATTCAACTTTACTTCTGTTGTTTCATGAGATGTCCGCATCACTGGCAAGGGCAGCATTTGTCATCCATCACTAATTGTGGTTGACCGCGAGACCATTTGTCAAGACAATATGGACCCAACCTTTTTTTGTCACACTTGGTTTCTTTACCAAAGGTTATCAGTGAAATAATAAAAGAAATCCTGATGGTTTATCGTTGCCGTTTGTAAAATGACGTTTCTTTCCAATTGTTGCCATTGGAATTTAAGTTGTATCATTGGTTCTGGTAGAATTTGAAACAATGCGTTTAGAGTCATAACACGGCAAGTGACATTATTATTCAGATATGAGGTCCCTATTATGAAATAACTGGAGAGACAAGTCCAAGATTGTAGTCAAAATATTTGTAACTGGAAGAGTGGTCAGAAAAGCCATGAAATCTGAAGTTAACAAGTGGGGAGATGATAGCTTATTTTGCAACAGCAGTGAGGCACAGCTGGAGACTAGGATATTATAGTGGTGGGTGCAGGCAGGGTTGAGAACAGAGAGAATATAGAGACATAAAACAGTTCAGGGCAAAAGGAAAACTCAAGGGTCTGAACAGACTTGTTCCTTCTTAGATGTTTATGAGTGAGGATTCGGAAATCGATAGAAATGAAGTGGAATTTGTGACTGAAGATAACAGGTTATGTATTTGTTAAATATAAATAACAGAAATAGCAATAACCTTCACCATCGCTAATAGAATTGACAGAGATACGCTTACCAGGAACACCAATAATAGCGAGTTGAGGATAGTAACCTGACTGAATAATTATCAGTACAGCTCATATCCTCAACTCGAAATATGCCCAATCCTGAAAAGCAAGTATAGACCCAAGGACAAACTACTGTCCATTGTTGGAACATTCCAGTCTAATGCTCTCAGATTCTGATCCATTATTGGAACATTCCAGTCTAATGCTCTCAGATTCTGATCCATTGTTGGAACATTCCAGTCTGTTGTTCTAAGATTTTCTTCGTCTCCCTCTCCCTGTAGCTGCCGAGCCCAATCATCTTGAGGATGATGCTGCCGCTGATACTATGGAATAACAGGTTGAAGGAAGCCCCTTACTAATAGAAGAGGGAAACCCTTCAATGACACAGTTAGTATCCACGGTGACTGACATCAATCACAGTCACTGTACAAAAAGCTCTAGTTAACTCTTTCACTACAATGCTTATAAGTCACAATAACACTTGGTCTGGTTGGGATGCTGACATCGCTGACTATTGGGCTAATAGCATAATCTCCACTTGTAAGGTTATTGGTGAGGCAGAGAGATGATGCTTTCTATCCACTAGCTCGATGATCCTACTATGTTTTGGCAGGGTCGGAATTGTTGGGCTCCCAGGGCCGGCTGTGCCTGATAACCAGGCCTGCTGTATCCTTTCGTTTTAGTTATTTATATTTAACTTTGATATTTATCTTACCATCATTTAACGGATTAGGTGGGGTTAGACATTTCTGAGAGGTTCCTACAATTCCATAAACAGCGTAGATACAGTCCATTCCTTGCGGTCCTTGCAGCTGCGGCCTAGTCCTTTGGAGTGACGATCAAGCTGTCACAGAACCAGGATTCTTCATTTTACCTTCCCCCAGTTATTGCTGGGGTCTCAGCAGGAGTGGAAGGCTGGAAATCTCTCCCAGCTGCGACACTCTCGCTGAGATTTCTCTCAGAATTGTCTTTTGATGTTCTTTCCTCCTGGATTGGAGAACTGCATGTGAGACAATCTGTTTCCTGAATTTGTTCTTTGACAAGTGTGTGTTTATAGGATGTTACCATGTAGGAAGAGTTATTGTTTAGTAGGTAAACAATCTATTACTCCGATTTTTTGTGTTTTGTTGACAGTGGTTGAATGAATTGTGTTTTGATTCATGTCGAATATTTTAACCAAGTGAATTGCATCTAAGACACAGCACCTCACATTTTTATTTAAAATAAGAAAATGTTCTGGTCAAGACGACCTTCAGCATATATTTTGAATTGTGTCTGTTCAGTTGCATAACAAAAAAAGACAGATATTCACGTTTTAATTGGCTAATTACTTAATGAACAACATGTTGCAGAAACACAGGATTGGACAGCGGAATTCGCCATGCTGGAGGAGTGATAACTCTATCAAGAATTATATCGCATATTTAATCCACCTCACAGATCCAGCCCAGACCGCATAAACCCAGATGAGATATCTACTCAACATGGAGCACTGTGCAGACCAGGTTGAGTACAACTCAGCAATCTGTCCAGGATGGAATAAAGCACAGGTCTCTCCAGTCCACTAGCTATCTGTTCAACACGTGGAGCAGTACAGTACACATCGATGCACTGATTCAGAAACAATGATGAAACGGTCTGTCCAGTATGGGGTGATATGCAGCCCACACCAGTGTCTTGCTTTATAGACGTGGACAAGGCATCTGTACAGTATGGAGAACTTTGCAGTGAATGGATCTGTAAACCTGGAACAGTTACCGTCAAAGCAGCTGTTTTCACGACCCTAGTACATTTCTCAGTAACACTGTGTTACATCACTGCCCAGAGTCAGGAAACTTGCAGCCCATGCTGGAATTGACAGGATGTGCAGCGTCCATGCATTTACAGCCCCATATGTCCATTGTGTCATGGCAAGGGGGTGCTGTGGGTGTGAACATCACTGCCAGAGAGAGATGGCGGGGGAATCAATTTAAATATCAACAAACAAAATAATTTTGGGGAAAAAAAGGGAAAGGGAGATTGAGAGACAATTTCATGGAAGATCATAGGTTTCAGAATGCTGAAATGCAGATATTTTGACAGCATCCTGCAACGTGAGTCAGTATTCCCAGGAATGATGGGTGAATGGGATATTGGTGTGAGTTCGGATTATGGAAAGTTTTGGGTGATCATTTGTTCTTCAGCTTTGTAACTGGGAGTGGAGTCAGCAGATTCTTCAACTCATTGGGCAGAAATTAATGATAATTTATCTCAGTGCCATTTTCATTGAGTGTGACTGAAGGATCACCTGTACGAGGCCGAGTTAGTTTCCTGGTGCGACCTTATCGAACTCACCTCATTCACTACCCACCCCACCCCACGGTGTCCCTATAATTCTCCCACCCTTCATGGCGAGAGGTAAACACCATCGCTTGGATGCCTCATGGATAGTATGTGATCCCTGGCACTGGTACCATCTTTAAAAGGCCAATTGGCAAACGGTTGAGCTTTCTCAGTTTGGAGCTGCCCTGCACAGTGGTGGCAGCGCACCACCCAGCTCAGTGCAGGATCTGCGGTCTGAAGAAATGTCCAACAGTACAGGACAGGCATCAATAACTTTCCCCATTCTGTCAGGAAAAGGGTCACCGTCTTCTCTCTGTTCCCACACACTATTGAAATGTGTTATAGCATCTACCCCCGAACAAGGCTCATGCTCCATCACTCTCACTGCTGCACGCAGCGCCTTTTCTCTTTCTCTCTTGCCTTTCCAATACCCTCACACGGTGATAGAACATTGTGGAGAATGTCGATTATGGGATGTTCCAGAAAATGTTCCAAGTAATTTCCGTTTTCAGGAAAATGTCAATGCACCAGTATGTAACATATAATGGGAAGGAGTAGAGATGTATGTTATTCAAATCACATCCAATTAAAATCCATCATGAGGCCAATCAACCCTTCAAATGTGCTCTAGCATATAATACGATTGCGGCTTGTTTGATGGCTTTCTCAGCTCCATGTCGTAGGAACTTTCAGTTATTCAACCCCCTGGGTTCCTGTCACTGACCAGATGACATTCAGGCATTTTTACCCCGTTTTCTTCAAGCGCCTTCTCGAGGGCATTTCCCACGGGGACGAACATTCCAAACAATATATTCCATCAGTTGTATACTTTTTTGTAATGATAACCTCATTTTACACAGACTGACCAATATCTACACTTATTTTATGGTTATCGGTAAGCAATAACAATTAGTATTCTGGTTATTTCACTTGTCTCACCTTATTTTATTCAGTCAAAGGCAGCTTCTAAACACTTGTCTCATTATAAAATACAATTTCGAGCCGAGAATATTTTTGTCCTCCGCCGTTATCTTGACCGTTATCTGAATTTTACCTTTTTACCTTGTTATGAAAGTTTCTATTGTCCTTTGTCTGTGGCCGGTTCTGTCTGTAACAGTTACACAGTCTCCCATTCATTTGGCTGGATGGCTGGTTTGTGATGCAGAGGGAGGACACCAGTGCAGGTTCAATTTCCCACGCTGACAGAGGCTGCTATGAAGAGGACGCTCTCTCAACCTCACCCCGACACCTTAGGTGTGCTGACCCTCATGTTGAACCACCACGAGTGGTCTCTCTCTCATGACAGAGCAGCCCCATGGTCCTTTGGAACTATATTCTATCACTTTTGCATTTTTAAAATATACGTTAACATTTGTTTTGCAATATGTTCCTGGGTGTTTTGAGTCAGTATCATTTTGTACTACTGCCATCATTCCCCCCACACTGCACATTCCTGCCCCATAATCCTTGACTCCATTATGATCTAAGAACCTTCCGTCTGTGCCTCAAAAATATTCAATATCTCTGCCTCCAATCCTCTGCAGGAATAGATTTCCAAAGTCTCACAACACTGAGAAAATAATAAATGACCTCATCTGGTGTGTGAGGTCGTTATTTGGTCACCATACCTGAGAAAAGATATAATTACATTGGAAGCAGTTCAGAGATGTTTCACTTCACGTATTCCAGGGATGAAGGGCTTATATTATAGACATGATTTGGAGATGTCGGTGTTGGGCTGGGGTGTACAAAGTTAAAAATCACACAACACCAGGTTATAGTCCAACAGGTTTAATTGGAAGCAATCTAGCTTTCGGAGCGACGCTCCTTCATCAGGTGACATTGGAGGGCTCGATCGTAACACAGAATTTATACCAGAAATTTCCTGTGGGATGTAACTGAAATGATACATTGAAACATTGATTGTCTGTTAGGCATTTCATCTATTAGAATACAGTGATAGTTTCACTTTTTTCATGTGTAAATCGCAAAACCTTATTTTTTTGAAGTTGCAGTCTCGGGTTAGCTGTTAACAATGGTGAAAACTAGACAATATGTTGAAGGTGATGTCTAGCTATCACCATTGTTAACAGCTAACCCGAGACTGCAACTTCAAAAAAAAAGGTTTTGCGATTTACACATGAAAGAAGTGAAACTATCACTGTATTCTAATAGATGAAAGGCTGAACAGACAATCAATGTTTCAATGTATAATTTCAGTTATATCACACTGTAAATTTCTGCTATAAATTCTGTGTCACGATCGAGCCCTCCACTATTACTTGATGAAGGAGCGTCGCTCCGAAAGCTAGATTGCTTCCAATTAAACCTGTTGGACTATAACCTGGTGTTGTGTGATTTTTAACTTTATATTATAGAGGCTTTAACAGATTATTCTTAGAATGAGAGGTGATCTTATTGAAATATGCAAGACCTTGAGGAGCATGGATCAGGTAGATACCCACTGGGTGTTTGTCTCGTCCAAACTTGTCATTGTCATAGAACCTCTTCAGTGTAGAAGTAGGACATTCTGTCCATTGAGTCCACACTGGCCAACTGAACTGCATCCCACCCAGACCTATCCCCCTACCCTAACCATGTAATCCTGCATTTTCCATGCCTAAACCACCTAACCTACACATCCCTGAGCACTATGGGCAATTGAGCATGGCCAATTAACTGTAGCCTGCACATCTTTGGATTGTGGGAGGAAACTGGATCAAATGGAGGAAACACACATCGATACGGGGAGAATTGAAGGTTGCAATTGAACCCAGCTCCTTGGTGATATGAGGCAGCAGTGCTAACCGCAGATCCACCATGCTCATCCATTACTTCTATTAGTTATATGTGGCTGCTTGAAGAAGTCTTCCTGAATTAACCTGACCCAGTCTGAGACCTTTATCATTAGCCATATCTCCAACCTGGTTACGCTTAAATTTGTTGCGAACAGTGGAGGAGTGGTACTAGAAAATGAAACAGTGGCATCCTCCAAACACAGTCAAAACCGGAGTAAGGAGAATTCGCAAAGTGGGCATTTATTCAAGTGGGAATTTTCTTTCCCAGAAGTTTGTGATGGCTGAATCTTTGTATTATATTGAGGCTTGCTTCATCTGATTTTCCATAGACATGTGTATCAGGGATAATGATGCATGGAAAGAAAAGTGCTGCTGAGAGCACAGTGAGATGAACCATAACCTACTTCACTGGTGGAGTAGTGTCAAAGGGCCGAATGGCCCCCTCGTGTCCCTATGCCCTGTGCTCTGATGTTCTATTCAACCCTTCGGACCTGCGACACAGGGGCAGATCGAGGTCACTCCGATGGTTAGGCCTTGTTTCGATAATGTACTTGTAGATTCCAGGCTGGCTCAACTCAACTTTCCTGCTACCCCCTCGTAACTCTCAACTCGCATATATGTCAGAAACCAATCCACCCCGTCTGTAAATACATTCAGTGACCCACCTTCCACAACTCTCTGGGTTCGGGAAATCCAGACATTCACTACCTTCTGAAAGATGACATTTCTTTACATCTCAGTTTGAAATCGATATCCATTATTCTGTATCAGTATCCCAGAGTGAGACACTCTGCCCAGATGTGGAACCACATTCTCAACAAATACCTTGTCAAGTCCCCTCTGTATCTTGTCCATTTCAGTAATGTCACAGTCATTCATTTCAAGCACAATGAATAATTGCCTCATCATTTTAGATATACTAAAAAATTCAACCCTTTCATCCCAGAAACCCGCTCAATGTCCTAATCTAGTTACTTTCAGCGTCAGCATGCTGACTTTATGTTTCATGCTCAGGAACACTCCAATCCCTTTGTACTGCTCCTTTGTTGGGACTCCACTTCATTAAATAACAGCCTGCCTTTCGGTTGTAAGTGTCATCCTCAAACTCGGATGTGTATTGCACTCAGCTCTCTCCTTCAGCCTCGCAGTATAGATGCAAATAACTGAAGCCATTGTACTGATCTTGGTGCTACTACAGTAGATATGCCTTTATCATAAAGATCGATGAATCCTGACTCTCCAATTTCTATGTGCTAAACATCCGTCATCCCATGCTAATATAGTATCCATCATACTATGAGTTTCTGTCTGGTGGAAGAACATTTACTTTGTGATACCTTGTGGAAAATCTCTGGAAAGCCTCATGTCTACCAGTTCCCCTTTATCAAGTCCGCTTGTTACATTGTCAGGGATCTCCAGAAAAACTTTGCATGATTTTACAAGGCAAAGTATAGTTTCCCTTTAACAAAACCATGCTGACTCTGCCTGACACTTTTCTAAATGCCCTGCAATTCCTTCCTTAATAACAGACTGTCGTTGATTTCCAGCAATAATGGCTAGGCTAAATGGTTCCTGCTTTGTGTCTTGCTCCATCCTTGAAAACAGGCGCCATATTGGAGCTTTACGCGTTTCGCTGGAACACTTCTGGAATCCAGAGAGTTATGGAATATTTCACACAGTGGCACCAGTCACTATGTAACCACTTCTTTTAAAGCCAATTATGAATTACTGCTGACCTGCCTATCCTTCGTCTTATCTGTTGTTAAAATCCTTGTACCTTTTGTTAGAGACAGTTCAAGAACCCTCCTATTACCATTTTCTTGATGATTTTTAAATACTTACAACGCTTTCTCCTGTGAGGATTGATGTCAAATACTGGTGTAAATTATCTTCCAGTTCCCTGTAGCCACCTGCACCGTCACACCCGCCGAATGTCCTCAATTTACTTTCCTGACTTTCTTTCTACCAAAAGTCACACACTCATCTTCAATATTTTATATACACACAGAAAAAAACTTGTGATGCTTGTTTTTATATTTCTTGCCAATTTATTTACATCATAGGTTTTCTTCCTTTTTCCGTCTATTTCTTGCTTTCTCCCTCGCTTTCTAGATTCATGCAGTCATATTGAGCAGAAACATTTTAACCAACCTGCCCATGCTGACCAGGTTTTCCAAACTAAACTCGTCTCATCTGATTGCATTTGGTCCACATGCCTCTAAATGCTTCCCATTCATATGTTTGTCCAACTATCATTTAAATGTTGTCACTGTACTTGCATCTAACAGCTCATCTGGCAGCTCATTCCATACACACACCTCCTCTGTATGAAAAAGTTGCCGTTTTGTCCCTGTTAAATCTTCCCCTTTTCGCATTAAAGCTATATGGTTGGTCTCCCCGATCGTGTGGAAAAGACCTTGGCAATTCACTCTATCCAAGCTTCCCATGATTTCATTAACTTCCAGAACGTCACCTCTCAACATCTTGCATTCCATTTGATACTAACTTCAAGAACATGCATTCACTAATAGCATTGCAAATTTGAAACAATATTTTTTTTAAAATGACAGGTAAAGAACACTCAGCCCAAACTTCATACTGTGATTTGTTTTTTCTCCATGTTACAATACTAAGGCTGCGTGAAACTCTTACTAGTGTAAATACGACGTCAAGAAAATAAATACCTTTGTCTAAAGGGGGTGATGATCTCTCCAGTGAAAGCGTTTCTCTGGCCAGAGCTATGTAAGAAAGGGAATTGTTATACCACACGGTCAGCGTACAGTTGCCTTTAGCACGTTGAGATGAAGGCTGAGAATACTTTTTGAATTTTGGATTATTCAGTGCAAAGGGGAAGAGGTGCTTACAATAAAGTTTACTCCAAGAAGGAAACTTTCCGGAGTGAGATGTGAGTGGGAGGTGTAAAACAGCATGAATAGAGAGGCCGAACCACACTGAGACCAGAGGCAATGTGGCAGCACAAACGGAGCTTGATGCTAGTGCAGGGAAGGTAGACATGTTCAAAGAACTTCAGTTGTAGTGGGTATGGACCATAATGTGAGCGAATGTGCTCTGTAATTGGAGAGGGAAAACCTGGAATCAGAAAGGGGAGACAAGAAGGGAAGAGGATTGAGCAGTAATGGCAGGGGTTTCAAGGCGTAATTTAGGAAGCACAATTGAAATTCATGCCTCTCATATGCTTCTGGTCCTTGAAATAAATGTCCTAAATCTCGGCACACACTAATGCTTGTTAATTTGTGATTGAATGGTATCCTTGAAAGACTTTGTGAAGCACGTGTGGTTCATCATCTTTCGAGTCCTTCTTTTCGAACACAAATAATAATTTCTGAATACTATGGGATATCTGCTTGAATGTCTGCCCATGTGTACCCACTGACCTTCCTCTGGGTGTAATTCCACATCATGACTCAGACCAGATGTAAGACAGAAATCCTTAATTTAGATGTCTGGTTCAATTCAATCATTTGGCAGAACTTCTGCATGTGGCTGAACATATGATCAGCGGAGACTGACTCAATCACACCTCCCAGGTGAAGCAACATTTCACTTGCTCTCTTTCAATCCAGTCTCCTGTCATTGCTGCTCACAATGCAGTCTCCTTTACACTGGTGAGACCAAACAGAGACTGCACCAAGGAACATTCCCACTCTGTCTGGAAGAATAACCTTGACCTTCTCACTGCTTCCCATTTCACTAATCTTCCTTGCTCTCATGCTGACAATTCGGTCCTGAGCTGCTGCAATGTTCCAATGAAGCACAACACAAGCTCGAGTCACACCTCACTGTACGGATTGTACGTTACAGCCCGTAGGAGTTAACATTCATTTCCATAACTTCACAGTCTGAACACATTATGGCTGCTCTCCAGTTTACATATATTCTGCTTCCTGGTTTCCCTATGACCTTGTCTATGTCTTGTTTATGTTGCACTCAGTAGAGAGAAACCATTTTTCCCATTCACACTTTAATATTCACTCAATCTACATCTGCATCTCTTTCACCACAATCAAAAGCCCCTCCTCTGTGTCATTGCATCTCCACATGCTCTGTTTCCCATCATCCCTTGTCCACTTTTGTCAAGGGATTAAAACGTCATTTTTAGTTCTGAACAAGGGTCAAGCTGGACTTGAAATACTACCTCTGTTTCGCTTCTCTGTCGCCACAGATGATGCCAGATCTGCTGAGTTTCTCCAGCAATTTCTGGTTTTGAACAGCTTGAAATACGTGTGTCAAAGTTGCTCAAACACCCTGTCCAACATGGAGCACCATACACTGGGAAGTGAACAATAACGCAAGACGTTCAAATTCATTTGTTCTGAAATTACATAAGATTGACACTACAAAGTTCTTAATCAAGGCCATGGAGAGAAACAGAGATAGAGTTACAATGTTAAAACCGAAAGTGGTACGACGGGATGGAATTGGAATCGTTACCCTGTGGAAACAGGCCCTTCGGCCCAACAAGTCCACACTGATGCTCTGAAGACTAAACCAACCAGACCTATTCCCCTATCCTAATGGACCTAACCTGCACATTCCTGAACACTATAGGCAGTTCAGCAAGGCCAGTAACCTGCACAGTAACCGGAGCTTGTGGAAAATAAACTCACACAGACACAGGGAGAATGTGCAAGATAGTTGCCAGAGGATGGAATCGGACCTGGGTCCCAGCGCTGTGAGGCAGCAACACGAATCACTGAGCCACGGTTTTGCCCCAAGGAAAATACTCGGGGTTTTCTAAAACACGACAAGTAAGAAGTGCGACACCATGGACAAAAACTCAGAGGAATGAGAATATTAAAATGGAATTGTTACCATATTAGTAAACAGGGTAGATCACGGGGTGATGGGTGAATGGATCTCGGTGTGAACTGGGGGATAGACAGCAGAATTGCACTGCAGGGCAGCTCAAAGCTGGAAATTCATTTGGTATTGTAGATCACAGTTGGATAGAAGGAGAATTGTATTCAAATACAACCGGCAACGTTTTGCCCAGTCTAATCTGTCCCATTATCGCATCAATGTTTTATTGAATAGAATATACCAATGTCAGAAATATGTGTACCTAAAGCTGATGACACGGTAAAGCTATCACACTGACTACTGTACTGACATTCCAAACAGCGGGACTAATATCTGATCGAGAGGGCAACATGATTACAAAGCAAACAGATCAGATCGAAGCTCTGGAGTCCTGCCACATCCAGTCAGAAATATGGTCGAAACATGGAACAACTAACGAGAGAAAAGGACTCCAAGAATATTATTTGAAAATAATGTTCATTGGGATTAGGGCGTCGCTGACGAGGTCAGCATTTATTGCCCAGAGGATTGTTAAGAGTCAATGACATTGCTGTGTGTCTGGAGTTACATGTGGCCCAGTGGCACGTATGGACGGCAGTTTCCTTCCCTAAAGGACATGAATAAACCAAATCGATTTTTCCCACAATCAGCAATTGATTACATATCATCATTCGACACTTAATCCAAAACATTTATTGGATTTGAATTCCATCGTTTAATGTAACAGGATTCGAACTCAGTTCACCAGAATATTACTGTGGTTGTGAGACTAACACATCAGCAGCAACAACACTCGGCTATTGCTTTACCATTCCGCGAAAAAAATTGAACCTTCCTGTTCATCAGTGTAAAAGACAATGATGCAGTGTAGACCCCATCCTCAGCCCAGAAGTGTTGGTAGGGTCATCCCCACAGAATCACAGATGCCAGACTTCAAACAATTCGATTCGCTGCACGTAACATGCAGAAACAGCTGAACACAGTAGATACGACAAAGGGAATGGGCCCTGACACCATTCCTGCAATAGAACAAAAGACTTGTGCTGCACAACAAGCCGTGTCTCTGTGGAAGCTGTTTCATTCCAGCTCCAACTCTGACATTTCCCTGGCAATGCGGATAATTACACAAAGTGTTTTGTCCCCTAAGAGGAGAATAATTACAATCTGATCAATTGCCATCCCCTCAGTTTCTTCACGATAATCAAATTGGTGGCAATTTCTTTGACAGAGCTGTCGACCAGCACAGAAATAATGTGCACAGGCCCCCAAGTGGAGACGGTGTTGCTGTGGAAATGTCACTGGATTACTAATCCAGACCAAAATAATGCTCTGGCAGTTGGTGGAAGTTAGATATGATTAATAAAATATCGAGATCTGAAATCTGGTGTCAGTAATATTGACCTTGAAGCACATGTCCATTGTCAAAGTAAATTTCCTTCCCCAATGTACATTCAGGAAGTGAATCTCCAGTGCTTTCCTAGTCGAGCCAAAAATTGACTCCAGACGTTCAGACTTGAGGTAAACTCTTCAATGGTGTCTGAAGTGGCCATGCAAGGCCGTTATATCAAACTTCTCCGAGGTCTTAAAGGATAAAAATGAGATAACACCCGGCACCAGCCTCTGTCTCAGAAAAGGGAATAGGAAGCACAGTCCTGTCGACACTGCAGTGAGCTCCTTCCTTACATCTGAGACCTTATGGCAACATTAACAGAGCTTTCCCACAAACTGCACAGAAACATCGCGAAATGATTCGGCCATTCAACACACTGGGCCTTCCCCACTCTAGGTTTTGGCCAAACAACTTTTTAATTAACTTTTCCCTAACATTAGGTGCAGTATATCCTTTGAAGTGATCATATATCATAAAAATATGAAGTAGGAACTTTGGTCAATTTTTCTCGCCCATTCAATATAACAATGGTTGATCCAGTATCTCCACACCAAAAGCCTGCTGAAACTTCACCCCTTTAGTGTCTAGAAATCCTTATTTATATTCAGTGCCTTAGTGTACGCAGTGTTATGTGGGACAGAATTCCCGAGGTTCACCAGTCTGCGAGTGTAGACACTTATTCTCATTTCATTTCACAGTGACTTGACTGTACCTAATACTGTGACCCTTGTTTTAGACGTTCCACCCAGTGGAATTATCATCCCTGCTGACAATCAGTTGCACCCTGTCAGAGTTTTATATATTTCACTGAGATGTCCACCCATTTTCCTAAACTCCACGGAATACAGGCCCAGTCACATCAAACTCTGCTCCCACAGCAAGCCTGTCATCCCCGAGATCAGTCTGGTCATCATTTGCTGCTCTCCCTCAATATCAGGTTTGTCCCTTGTTAGGTAAGGAGACCAAAACTACACAGAATAAAGCACAATGTTCGAGATGGGAGCTCACCAAAGCCCTGTGTAGCTGCAATAAGACACAACTGGACTCAAATCCCCCGGAAAGGAAGGTCAACACATCATTTATCTTCCTTCCTGCTTTCTTTTGCAGCAGTGTTGCTTTCTGTGAATGGTGTACAAGGAGATCGAGATCCTATTCAATGACAGAGCTCCCCACTTGGTGGGTTTATGTATACTGGTAAGTGTGCCATTATCAATCCCAGTATTGACTTCTGGTTTCAGAACTCACTACCCTGCATGGACCTTGGAGTTTGGTGCAGAAGTCAACAAAAGTATACACATAAGTATCTTCATGCAGTAACCTTTTTACATTAATTTGAAATGCTACCCTGTTCGTCTATTTTTCCAATCGAATTGCTCAATGTAACATCTATCCACATTGTTCTTCAGCTGACACATAATTTACCATTTAGTCCACTTGTCTCAACGACCTTGAAACCTTTTTATATCCTCCCTACCCACTCACAATCTCAGTTTGGTACGATCAGCAGATTTGGAATGATTACATTTAATACCCATGAACAAATGTTTTATCTGTTTTCTAAATCTGAGGCCCAAACATCAATTCCGGGATTATCCCGCTAGTCATTGCTTTCTACTGCAAAATATCTGGAAAGGTTTGTGCGGATTCCCTTTTTCCTGTCAGCTCTCCTATTCTCAACCCATGCTATTATATTAGGTCTGGCTGTTACACACTGTTAAAGGCCAGGACAGACCCCTCAAATCATTTCAAGGAAGTAGTGCAGACCAATCTTTTGCTCATTGTCTGAAGCAAGTGTAAGGCGGATATTCCAGGAGTGACGCAGCTGGTCAAATCACTTAGTTTTAAATAAAATAGAATGTCTTTGCAACATTACTGAGTGAGACACAAACAAAAGAGGATAAAATACACAATAACTTAACCTATCCGAAAACCGAACAGATTATACCAACTTAATGATGGTGTTCGAAGTACTTGATATAATCCCCATAAAAACCCCATGGCAAAACTGAAAGGAAAAAAAAATCAAACCCAGTTTTTAAAAGGAGATACGTCAGAGAGAGGGAGGAACAACATGGATCTGCTTTCCTGGGTCCGGTAGCTCCACAACTGGCTGCCTGCTTTAAGTAAACAGCCAGACTGCGGAAAATCAGACCAAACAACCCAAAGCAGAGGAGCTGAACTGAGATAACTGGCCACTCCCCTTTCATAAGAACTGAATAACAGAAGATCTAGGAGCAGGAGTAGGCGGTCTGGTCCCCTGCCATTCAATAAGATTATGACTGATCAACTTGTAGACTCTGATCTACTTTCCCGCTCTCTCACCGTATCCCCTATTTACTTCATTGTTCAAAAAGGATCTACTTTAGTTTTAAATACGTTTACTGAAGTAGTACCAATTACTTAACTGGGCAGAGAATTCCGGAGATTACAAACCTCTTGGTGAAGAGGTTCCTTCTTAATTCAATCCTCAATCTACTCCCTCTAATATTGATGCCATTCCCTCTTGTCCTAGCTTCACCTGCCAGTGGAAACATCCTCTCTGCTTCTATCTTATCTACTCCCTCCATAACTTTATATGTTTTTATGAGATCATCCCCTCATTGTTCTAAATTCCAATAAATATAGTTCCAGTCTGCGATGTCACACCTCATAAGCCAACCCTCTCACCTCTGGAATCATCCGAAAAAACCACCTCTGCACCCCCTCCAGTGCCAGTATACCCTTCCTGAAGTAACGAGACCAAAACTGCATGCACTACTCCAGGTGTGGCCTCACCAGCAGCCTGGACAGCTACAACATTACCTCCCTGCTGATAACTTCAATCCCTTTATCAATGAAGGGCAACATTCCACTTGCTTTCCTTAGTAATTGCTGTAGCTGCAGACCAACCTTCTGTGATTCATGCACATGGACACGCAGGTTCCCTCTGTATAACAGCATGCTGCAACGTTTTACTATTCAAGTAATAATCCTTTTTACTGGCACTCCCAACAAAATGGATGACATCACATTTATCAACATTGTATTCCATCTACCAGACCTTCACCCACTCACTCAAAGTATCTATGTTCATCCACAAAGTCTCACAGTCCTCTGCATGCTTTGCTATTAAAGGCATCTTCGTGTCATCCGCAAACCTTGACACATTACACGTTCTCCCCAACTCCAAATCATCTTTCTAAATTGTGAATAATTGTGGCCCCAACACCAATCTCTGAAGCACACCACTAGGTTTTGATTGCCAGCCAGAATACTCACAATTTGCTTCCTGTTAGTCAAGCAATCCTCTCCGCTGATACTTTACCCGTAGCGCCGTGCACCTTTTTCTTATGCAGCAGTTTCTTGTGCGGCAACTTGTTGAAGACCTTTTGCAAATCTAGGTACACCATAGCCACTGGGGCCTCGTCCATTTTGCTCGTATTGTCTCCATAGATTTCCAAAAGACTTGGTAAACATGACTTGTTCTTCATGAATCCATGATGCGTCTATCGAAATGCCTTGCTATTTCTTCCTTGATAATACACTCAAGCAGTTTCCCAACTATGCAGGAAACGCTAACTGGTCTATAATTCCCCATATTTTGTTTACCTCCCTTTTTAAACAGTGGCGTCACATTTGCTGTTTTCCAATCTGCTGGGACTGCCCTGGAGTTCAGCAGGTATTATCAAATTGCTGCAATTGCATTTACTATTTTTCCTGCTAATTCTTCAAGAACCCTAAGATGCATTCCATCACGGACAGGAGACTTTCCTACCCTCAGCTCCATTAGCTTGCCCAACACTATCCCTTCCATAACAATGATTGTTTCCAAGGTCCTCACCTACCTCTGTCTCTTTGGCAATTACTAGCATGCTATTGGTGTCCTCCACTACGATGACAGATACGAAACACCTGTACAATGCCTCGGCCATTTCATCATATACTATGACTAAATGACGATTCCCATCCTCTGAAGGACCAACATTTACGTGAGTCCTGATTTTTCATTTTATACATTTATGGTATATACCATCATCTATCTATCTTTTTATTCTGTTTTCGTTTTTCTCTCGTGTTCTTTAATACTTTTCTTTATAGTTCGTTTTGTGGCTTTAAATTGATCTTTGATGTTTTCCCCAATCTTTTAGCTTTCTGCTGTTCTTGGCCTCTCCACATTCCTTCTCTTTCAATTTGGTGGCATGCCTTATTTTCAGAGACACAATTGACAGATTTCCCATTTTCTTAGAGTCTTTCCTTTTCACTAGAATGTACTTTTACAACGTAAATTAAAAATTTCCTTTAAAAATTCTCCACTGCTTGTCAACTCTCCCATCATGCAGTATTTGTGTCGTGGCGACTTTCGCCAACTCCTCCCTCATTCTATTGGAGTCTCCCTTGCTGAAGCACAGTAACCTGTTATTGGATTTTACCTTCACACTCTCCATCTGGATTCTAAATTCAACCATACTGTGATCACTCCTTCACTATGATGTGAATAATTATTCTTGTCTCATTGTACATGACCAGACCTATGATACCTTGCTCCTCATTATGTGTGCTTTTAGTTTATACTTGAAAGCATTTCGTAGGATTCAAACCCAGACTTATTGGATTCGCTGCTTTTAAGACATCCATGAAAAATAAAACAAGGCCAGAATAAACTTGTTAAAGGAGTAGCATTGTCACAACACGAGACTTGGGGCTTCATCAAAAAATTTTCTGATAATCCAAATTCACTGCATCCATTGCTGCGCCATAATTTATTTCCCAACCAGTTTCTCAAATATAATTGGCCTTTAATAAGTTGGCAAAATTAATAAATTAATAAATTTATCTATGTTCATTACTTTATCATTAATGTAATTTTCAAAGTTCCCTAAAAATGCGTCCTTTCTAATACAGACTTGTATTGTCCTGATTGTTTTTTTTGGTGCGAAGCAGACTGTGATTCCCTGCCTCCTTTAGAAATACTGGGGCTTCATTTGCTGCGGTCAAATCCGTGAATTCAGTTCCAGAATCATCAAGCATGTGGAAGAGGACAAACAGAGTATTCATTATTACCTTGACCACCTCCCTTTGTAACCAACGAGTAGATTAACAGATCATGGGGATTTACCAGATTTCAGTGAAAATAATTTCCCCAAAACTGTTGATGTACAGATTTGATTCTATTTACTTTTTCTCAGAAGACTGAGAAGTGCTTGGAGTTTACTTTATGAAATGTTTTCTTTTGTGAAGACAGAACAGAAGTGGTTGCTCCATTGGCCTGCCATTTTCCTGTTCTCTGGTTTCAGCCTGTAAGGAAGGTACAATGATCTTCTGTAACATTTCACCTTGGTATACTGTATGTTCAGAAGCTTTTACATTTCACTCTTGTTAATGTACGCTTCATACACCAATCATTTCCTGTCTTAAGCTGCTCAGTGATTGACCTTCCACAGCCATACAATCACAGAAGCAATCTCTGTACAGTCAGAAATATGGTACAATCGACATTCGTCCCACTTTCATACATCAGGCCCACAGACGTGAGTGTTATGACACTTCAAATGCTTGTCCACGTACGTTTTAATGGCTGTGCGATGACTCACAACAACTTGCCTCTCAAGAAGTGCATTCCAGACACCAACATCCTCTGGGTGAAAAACCATCCTGAAATCCTTTCTAAACCTCAAACCCTTCACTTTAAATGCGTGCTCCTTTTTTCTTGACCCTCTGACTTAAAGGAACCGCAGCTGACTATCCACCCTGTCCATGTAAGTTGTAATCTTACCCTTCTGAATCACGTTCCCCTCAGTCTTCTCTGCTCCAAAGTAAACAACACGAGCGCATCAAGCCTCTCTCTATAGCTGATATGCTCCATTCCAGGGAACATCCTAGTGAATCTCTTCTGCGCCACTTTCAGTGCAATCGCATCTTTCCTGTAATGTGGATCCCTGAACTGCACACAGTATTCCATCTTGGCCTAACCAAAGTGCTATATACCTCTTGTAATCTATGTCTCGATTAGTAAAGGCTATGCCTACTATCTTCAATTACTTCTTAACTAATCTATTACCCAGTCCCGTCACATTCAGGGATGTGTGGAGAAACACCTTCTGAACTTGCGAGTCTGCTGCCATTTATCGAGTCCTCCCCTGTCTGGTTCCTTCTTCCAAAGTGCATCACCTCATATTTATCATGGTTACATTCCATCTGCCATTGATCGACCCATCTGATCATTCTATCTGCATCTTCCTGTAACGTAAAAGCTTCCTCCTCACTGCCAACCACCCGAGTAATCTATGTGTCGGACACAAACTTAATTATTACACTCACCCCATGCCCCTTCACATTCACATCTATATCATTTATGAATACCACAAATAATAAGTGACACAGCACTGACATGCAAACAGTCTTCGACAACCACCTATTTTCTGCAACAGTTTCTCGAACACTGATTTGATTCTCATTGGTCTGTAGCTCCTTTGTCAATCTCTACAACCCTTCCCATAAAGAGTGTTCTCCAGTCCTCGGCACCTTACCTGTGACCAGATTCTATTTAAACATTTTCATCAGCGCCTTTCATCCCTTGTCTCCAGCAGCAGCCTGAGATGTAACTGATCTGTACCGAGGGACGTTTCCAATTTTATACCACCCAAAACTATCAATCACTTTACACATCTTACATCAATCTATTCAAGAGCTTCTCAGTCCATCTTCTCGGATTTTGTCCCTACATTCTACTTATCCTAAGTAAAACAGACATGAAGCTCTCATATATCAATCTATCAATGTTCACCAGCTTCACAAACAGAATTCCGCCTTGATCTCAGGCCAAGTTTCGCCAGCAGAATACCTTGCTATCTGAGGGATTAATCTGAGAATGTCCATTCAGCATATGGGATCAGTATATTTTATTTAGATCAAGGCATCAAAATTGTATACAATGCTCCAGGTACAGTCTCACCAGCACTCTGTGTAACTAGTGCAGAATGTTTTTCTTGCTCGTCTGAACAAATTACTGCAAAAGCTGGAATCTGTACTGAAACTAACACATGCTAGACATCACAGTGAGTCAGAGAGCATCCGTAAAGAGAGAGTAAGTTAATGCTTTGAATCTTGGTGACCCTTCATCGTCTGTATTTAAATGAAGGCAAACTTAACTTTTACCTTCCCTGTTTGTATAAGTTTCTCCCAGTACCCTTTGCTTTAATGTTTCTGCTGACATACTGGATGTGCTGATTAAAAATCCTCCTGAATATCTGACTGTATCACATTCATTGCTTCTCTATGATTAGGGCTACAAGATATATCTTCAAACAAAACGATGTAAATTATAACTTCCCTTTCATAAATGCAGAACCATTCTCTTGAAATTTGCTATTACTTTCTCAGTGTCCAATATCATATTCGTTATGATAGATTGCAAAAGATTACTTCCTGCGAATGACAAGTAAACTGATCTGTAGTTTTCCACTCTCCCTTTTCTTCCATTCCTAAATCGTTGGAATACATTTATATCCTTTTAAATTAAATACGGATAAATACAGTCATTCATAATCCATCTGTGTATTGCTGCTTTATCTGAAATTGCAGTATGAAGTACATCTGGTCTGTCAGACGTATCAAGCCTCAATCCAGGTATGTTGTCATATACTACCACGGCACTAGTATGAAGGATTTTAGTGTTCAGTTACAAAAGTTCTATGGTATTTCTGGGATATGTTCTGGATCTTCTTCCGTGAAAGCAGACATAATGTAACATTTTCGTCTCCCTGTCCATTTTCTGTTCTCTAAAAAAAATTATCCTGTGCCACATTTGGCCTTGTTTTTATTTTCCTTTCAAATATGGACAGACACTTTGCGCCAGTATTTACCAAGAACAAAAAAAAACCAGCACATGAACAGCCCTGAAGGCCTTCCAAGCCTGCACCGATCCAGATCCTCTGTCTAAACATGTCACCTATTTTCGAAGAATCTGTATCCCCCTGCTCCCGACCCATTAATGTATCTGTCGAGTTACATATTAAATGTCGCTATCGAGACCACGTCTAACACCTCCGCTGGCATTGCGTTTCAAGCATCTGCCAGACACTGTGTAATGAACTTTCTGCACATATCTCCCAAAAACCTTTTCCCGCTCATCTTGAATTCCTGACCACTAGAAATTGAGTACCCCACTCTGGGAATAAGCATCTTGCTATCCATCTTTTCTATACCTCTTATGATTTTGTAGAACTCAATCAGGACCCGGAACTTCCGTCAGTCTAATGAAAATAATCCTAAACTACCAAACCTTTCTTTATAGCCAGTTCTGTCCAATACCAGGAAACATCCTGATGAAACTCCTCTGAAACCTCTCCAAAGCATCCACATCCTTTTGGTAAGGTGGCGATCAGAACTGTACGAACTATTTGAAATGATGTCGAACCAAAGCTGTACGCAACTGTAACATGACCTGTCATCTCTTGTACACAATAGATTCCAACAGATTCCCTCCTGTGGATGACAAGTTAACTGGTCTGTACTTCGCCACTTTCTCTTTTCTGCCCTTCTTAAAATGGTGGAAGCAAAGTATGTTGTATGCATTCTTGAACACTCTATCGACCTGCCCCTCTAAGGAACAATGGATCTGAACACCCAAATCTCTCTGTACATCAATGTTGCCCAGGGCTTTTTCCATTTACCCTACAGTTCACTCTTGAATTGGATCTTCCAAAATGCATCATCTCACATTTGTCCAGATTGAACTCTATTTGCCATTTCTCTGCACAACTCTCCAATCGATCTATTTTCTGCTGCATTCTCTGACAGTTCCCTTCACTTTCTGCTACTCTACCAATCGTAGTGCCATCTGCAAACTTATTAACCAGACCACCTTTACCTTCCTTTTGTTCATTTCTGTGTATCATAAACAATAGCGATCCCAGTCTAAACCCTGTGAAGCACCACCCAGAACAGTTCTTCATTTTGAGAAAGTCCCTTCCCCTGCTGCTCACTGTCTGCTGCTGCCCAGCCTGTTCTCCATTCATTTAGCTAGTATAGACCCTGGACCCCTTGCAACTTCACCTTCTCCATCAGCTTACCTCAACAAATACCTTACCGAAGTCCGTTGTATATCATCTACAGCCTTTTCCTCACTCTCAATTTTCACTTCAACAAAGAAATCTATTATGTTTGCGAAGATTAGACCTCCCTGGAACAAAACCAGGGATGGTCTTGTTTGAGGTCTGTTTGCGTTGCACTCTGGAATCAGACAGGTTTTATTTCCAAGGCAGAACTTTATAAAATGCCACATTGATTAACTGCCTACAAAGTGCATGTTTTTTTTAAAAAAACAAAATTGAATGCATTTGCACATACAAGGCTACAAATTCAAATTCACCCCACAGATTGATGTGTGTGTGCATCTGAGAAATGCGGAGTGTGTGTGCACGGGGGTGGGGGAAGTGTGTGAGAGAGAGCGCGTGTGTATGTGTGTGTATGCGAGAGAAATAGCGCGTGTGTGTGTGTGTATACATGTGCGTGCAAGGGTGGCAGGTGTCTGTGTCCTCGTTAAGACACAGACAGATTTGGTAAATGCCTTTCCCCAAACAGATTAACGCCCTGGATTCAGAGCTTCTACACTCTGCAGCCTCTGCTCCATTTGTTGATCATGTTACAGACTCAGATACTGTAACTACAGTCCCTATGCTCCATCCAGAGTTGGGTCACAAAATCCTCAGGTCTCCCTGAATGTCTGGGGCAGCTCACAGCACAACTTCCAGCAAACCATCCCCAACAGTTCCACTCAATTTTGAATAACAGGAGTCAGTCAGAAGATTTTCATAGAGTCACAGAGATGTACAGCATGGAAACAGACCTTTTGGTCCAACCCGTCCTGGCAGACCAGAGATCCCAACCCAATCAAGTCCTACCTGCCAGCACCCAGCCGAGTATCGCTCCAAACCCTTCCTATTCATATACCCATCCAAATGCCTCTTAAATGATGCAGGTTTGCCAGCCTCCACCACTCTCCCCAGCTGCTCATTCCATACTCGTACTACACTATGTGAAAAAGTTGCCCCTTAGATCTCTTTCCCCTCTCAACCTAAACCTATGCCCTCTATTTCTGGACTTCCCGACCCTAGGGAAAATACTTGTCTATTTACTCTATCAATGCCACTATAATTTTGCAAACCTCTATAATGTCACTCCTCAGCCTCCAACGCAAGTTCGATGCCTGCCCCTTTACAATAATACTCGAGGCCTTCCTCGTGTTACTGGCCCCACGATCAGCTGAGAGGGACAAACACAGGCGTTGAGTGGACAGGCACAGACTAAGTTTAAAAGACGTGAATCAAAACTGCTGAATCCCTCCTGTCCAACATGATTATTAAACTGTCAACCATTTTTCTTTCTTCCATGTGTGTGGGAGTCGTGCAAGAGCACTGCAGGATTGCATATATAACATGGAACATGAGACACACGGGGAAGTGAACAACAGCCCCCACACCCCATTTCATTGTTTCTGAGTTTCACAATGTCAGCACTCGATACATTCGGGAGCCAAAACTCAAAGCCATGGAAAGATACTGAGGGACAGAAAAATCCACATGAAAGATAGAACCAGATAATTAAGACAGAAATAGGCCATACTGGTGAAATGTGTGGAAAAGGACAGGGCAGTGGGACACACTGGGGAGCTGTGCAGACTATGCCAATGTATTGCTTCGTAAAATGAACTATCTGCCCAGCATGGAGAGCTGTGCAGACTGTGCCAATGTATTGCTCAGAAAGCTGGACTGTCTGCCTAGCATGGGGAGCTGTGTAGACTATTCCAGTGTATTTCAGCCTCAGCATTGGCCGGGGATGGGAGGTAGTCAGAGGAACGAAATTCAATCTGTAACCAGAACAGAACACAGTGACATCAATGCTTTAAATATTTAAACAGCAAGGGCAGTGATACAATGAATCATGTTTCACAATTGAAACTGGACAGATCAACGTCGAGACTCATGAGTAACACTGCCAGAAGCAAGGAGCGAGAGAATGAATTAACAAGTTCATTGCTGCAGTGAGTAGTGGTTTGTAAAGTGAACATCTCGATTTAGTCTCAGCAGGAACAATAACAGAGACAATGATAATAGAGTCAATGAAAGGACAGTATTACAGTCAATCATGATTTATAAAATTAATGACTGAACATTGAGACTTACCAGGGACACCAACGAAAGCCAGGATTGGATAATAAAAATATTGAATAATGTAAAGTGCATATTTGATCCGCCAATATAATGGGCTTCGATCATAATATGTAACAAGAAACCAAACATCCCAATATAAACTCCTGTCCATTCTTGAGAAATACCAGCCTAATGTTCGTAGAATCTGATTCATTGTTAGAACTTTCCAGACACTTGTGCTCAGATTCGGATCTCTCCCCACTGCATCTCTTGAGCTGCCGATCCCTGTTAATGCTGTCGGTGGTGCTCCCACTTATACTGTGGAATAGCACATTCAACGGAACCCATTTATCATTAAAAGATGAAACCCCTCCACTGGGAAAATTGCAATCCGTGGAGACTGGCATTAATCACAGTCACTAAACAAACAGGCTCAGTTAACCCCTAAAATACGTAACTTTTGGAATAGATTGGCGTTGCTTAGGGATGGACCATAAATCTTTCAGTCTTCTTATTGTTTCTTCCGTGTATGTGGGAGTAGTGCAAGAACACTGCAGAACTGTTTATATTACATACTTTTTATAAAGGGCAATAGAGATAAATAAACAGACCAGCTGCATAAGGTGACCAGTGGGGACACTTACATGGACAATAAAACAGTGTACACTATTTATTGAACATTGGCGTTGTGCCGTGCTGCTCCTTGTGACATCATTCAGAGCATTGAGACTGCTGCTCAGGAACAGGAGAAGATAATTCTGTCCCTATGAGTCTGTCACAGAGGGACAGGAGGAGACCACTCAGCCAATTGACCCTGTTACAGATGGGCAGTAAGAGGCCATAAAGACTGTCGGGTCTGTTGCAGAGGGAGAGGAGACCATTCAGCCTCTCGGGTCTGTTGCAGAGGTTCAGGAAGAGGCCATGCAGCCCATTGAGTCTGTTCCAGAGGGACAGCAGGAGACCATTCTGCTTCTTGAGCCTGTTATTCAGAAACTACCAGTTTTAAAATACTTATGGAGAAGAACAGTCCTGACATAAATGGTAAAGTTCTGAATTGAATCAGGCCAACTTTGAACGTTTTGAATTGGCACTGTCAAAAACTGCTTGGGAGAAGCTCGTGGCAGGAAAGTGGGAGGCCTTCACAAATGAGATTACAGAGTATAGAGAGAGTATGTTCCGGTTCATGAGCAATGCAAGGCTGGTCGGGAATGCTGGATGGCGAGTGGAATTGCGGTTTTGTTCAAGAAAAAGACGGAAGTTTATGATAGGTACAGACAGTAGGGATCCAGTGAATCCATTGAGGAGTACCAGGGCTGAAGGCTAATACTCAAGAGGGAAATCAGGAGGTAAACTGGGGGCATAAGACTTCTTTCGAAAATAAGGTAAGGGACAATCCAAAGAGAATCTACCAATACATTGAGGTCAAAAGAGTAACTAGGGAGAGGACAGGGCCCTTTAAAGATCAGCAAAGTGATCTATGTGGGGAATTACAGGAGATTGGTGAGATGCTACATAAATATTTTGCATCAGTATTTACTGTGGAGTAGGATATAGAAGGGAGAGAACTTGGGGAAATGAATGATGATATCTTGAAAAGTGTCAATGTTACAGATGATGAGGAGCTGGCCGTCTTAAAATGCATTAAGGTGCATAACTCCCTCTGACCTTTTATGTGACTCTTGGATAGGCACTTGGAAGTTAGTACAATAAAGGGCACATAGGTTAGTCTGATCTTAGAGTAGGAGAAACTGCCGGCACAACATCAACAGCTCAAGGGCCTCTACTATGCTGCACTGATCTGTGTTCTCTGACCTGATTAGGTGTACCCCAGAATCCTATGGGAAGCTAGGGAAACCATTGTTTGATATCTAGCTGAGATATTTTTATCAGGGACAGCCACAGGTAAGGTTGTGCCATTGTTTAAGAACAGTTGGTAAGGAAAAGTGAGGAAACTATAGTCTGGTGGGCCTGATGTCATTGGTGGGTAAGTTGTTGGAGGGGATTCTGAGGGACAGGATTTACTTGTGTTTGGAAAGGTAAATTCCGATTAGCGAAAGTCAACATGACTTTGCATGTGGAAAATCTTGTCTCATTAATTTGATTTAGTTTATTGAAGAAGTGATGAATAAGATTGATAAAGGCACAAAAATATAACTGTGGAATAGAATATGGACTTTATGAAGGCATTCAAAAAGGCTCCGCGTGGTAAACTGTTAAACATGTTTAGATCACATGGAATACAGGGAGAGTTGTCGATAATTCGCTCAAAGGTAAGAGGTGAAGGTAATGCTGGTGCGGCATATTTTATTTGGACTGGAGGCCTGTGACCAGCAATGTACCACAACGATCTAATGGATTTGTCTTTTATGTAAATGATTTGGATGTGAATATTAGTAGAGAATGGTTAGTGAGTTTACAGATAACACCAAAATTGTGAGGTAGTGGACAGTAAAGATGGTGAACTCAGACTAAGATGGGACCCTGATAAGATGTGCCAAAGGGCCGAGGAGTGGCTGATGGAGTTCATGTAAGACAAACGGATGGTGTAACATTTTTGTGAGCCAAATTGAGTCAGCACTTGTAGGCAGGACCCTGGGAAGTGTTTCAAACACAGACAGCTAAATAGAAACTATGGGAACCCTGCAGTGTGGAAACAGGCCATTTGGCCCATCGAGTCCACACTGACCCTCCAGATAACATGCTGACCAACACACCCATACTCTACAATTGTACCCCAGTAACTCTACAATTCCGCTAAACAATTCACCTCACCTGCATATCCCTGGATAATGTGGGACAGTTTAATGAGGCCACTGAACCTATCCTGTGCATTTTTAGACTGTGGGAGGAAAACCAAGCTCCCGAAGGAAACCCACACAAACACGGGGAGAAATGGCAAACACTGCACAGTCACCAAAGGGTGGAATCGCACCCTGGTCATTGGTGTTGAAAGGCAGCATTGCTAGCCACTTTGCTACCTAATGACCATCAGGCAGTGATAATCAGCTCAATCAGGTTAGATACGTGAACAAAATATTTTGCCAAAGTCACTCAGTTCATTGGCGTACTTCAGAAAAAAAATATGTTCAAGTGTATTTACTGTCTTGCCTAGAAAGCCATTAATACAATTGAATATACAGAAGTGATAATCTCTACATATCATCGATTACAAGATTGAAAATTAGAGGAAATGTGGGAAGTTGGTTACTGTGATGACATTCTGGAGACATCAGTTTTTTCTCGGTCATATAGACTTGGGTGGTACTGCGGCTCATTGATTAACACTGTGGCATTGAGGCGTCATGATCTGGCTTCAAGACTCGCTGCGAACGACTGGTGTGGAGTATTTTCCTTCTCCCCATGTCTGCGTGTGTTTTTTTTTTCGTGTGCTCCATTTTGCTGTTGAAGTCCAAAAACCTGCAGAATGCGTGGCTTGGTCATGTTAAATTGCCATAGTATCATACAATATATCGGCTCGCCAAAGGAAGTATAGGGTTACAGGGATAGTTTGCGGGTGAATCGGTGTCGGATGCTTTTCAAATAGAGGGTTTGGTATTCAGGGAAACGCTATAAGTTGGATAAATGGCAAGTTACCACACTGTAGCGAATCTATGCTTCATGCAGCTTACAGCGCAGATATGTCATGTGCGTGGATGGAGGGCAGACAATTCCAATGAAAGGTGTCAGTCTTAAACAGGGAGAAGGAACGCACTGACTTGGTCTGCTTTCTTTATTTTTTAGAAATGTAACGACATACGTTTGTGAAATGTAGTCAGCATAGAGGTTAATAAAGATAGAGATGACAAAATGAAATAAGTGATTTCAACCTTCATGAATAGTTACTCGTCCTCGCATATGATATTGATTCGTCATTTCTCAGTAATTGTTCTCACCAGATTTTTTGCTCCAGTCTCTCATTGAGATCATCGTGTGCTATCGTTTCCAGCTTCTGCTCTTCAGGTCAATTTGCACGAATCTACTTTCTCCCAGGAACAAATCCATTGACATAATAGCAAAACTTAAGTTGATAAGAAATTTCATGTTTGACCCATCTTTATCACATGAAATATTTTCCACAGCGAGTACTCAATGCCTTTCATCCATGATCTAAGAATATCATGGAAGGAGCTGAGATCGATACAGTCAAGACAAAGTTCGATTAACATTTGAGATGAAGAAATGTGCAGTTATATGGGAGGAAACCAAGAGAATAGTAGCAGGTATTTATCAGTTGGAGAGTTTGTGCACACATGGAGAACTAAATGGACCACTCTGTGTTGCAGTAATTCCTAGTTTGTATGATACTTATTAGACAGTTTAGCCACCTGAAGAGACAAGCTTGCTGGATGCAGGGTGCACCGGCTTCACCTCATTGTAATGTGTTTACGGTAGACAAGTCCCCATGACCTGATCACAAACATCACAGACTTGAGAAGAATGCAAGTGAGGACATTGTTAGCGTCTTGCCCAAAGTATGTGGATCATGTTTTCCAACAGAAGACGTACCAGAGGCCTAGAGATTAACAATATTTCTTTACTTTAGTAACAGGTTCAGTAGGAAAGATTTATAAAATTACAGGCCACTAATTCTCTGACAATAGTAAGGAAGTTGTGGCAGACGTTTCTTCGTAACAGGGGCAACTCGCATTTAGAATCGGAAAATGAACTCAATCGCAATAGTCACACAACACCAGGTTATACTTCAACAGATTTAATTGGAAGCAGTGGCTTTCGGAGAGCTGTCATTATTTTACATGAACGACTTAACAACAATCCAGGTTTGTTCAATATATAACCTCTGTCCCATGATGCTGTAATCTATTGCGATAAATTGTGTGTCTAATAATTCCATCGCAAAACGAACAGAATTAGAAGCAGGGCTCTGAGAGCCAGCGCTTCCAAATACACCTGTTGGATTCTATGGCATTATGGTTGTATGACATTTCACTTTGCCCACGCCAGTCCAGCACTGGAGCGTCCACATCATTATTTGACATATAAAGATAGCCTTTGTTGCGAGAAGGTCGTATCTCACAAACAGAAATTATTTTTTCTTGAAAAAAATGTCAAAGATGATTAATGAGCACCGAGCAAGATATGTTGCTTCTCTGGACTTTTGGAAGACTTTTTAAAAAGCCCCTCAAGACAGCCTGCTACAAAATGTGAAGTCACTTGAGATCGACTGTGAGATACGAACGTGGATTCAGAGAAGACTGAGATATGGAAGACTGAAACTAAAACGGAAAGATAATGTTCAGCCTAAAACTCTTAACAAGTATGTCCCTTAAGGATCAGTGCTGGGATACCTGAAAATTCTGTGGACAAGAATGTAAGTTTGCTATTCACTGAACGCAATTAATGCTTATATTTCAAATTTATACACGCAGCTAATGTGGGAAGCATTATCTTTGAGAACGCAGCTCCTTCATCAGTTCGTTTTTGGAGAGGGTCATTAGACACAGAATTTATCGAGATTGTGGGTGCTAAGGAATGTCACGAACATTGCCAAGGACACGGCAGGGCGTCAATGAGTTTGAGACCAGCATGGAAAAATGAGAGTTGGAGGTGACCGAAGTAAGATCTCGAATGCAGGAGATAAATTCCAGCAAACTGCATCAAACGTTGCAACAACCGGCAAAGGGATGTAGCTTAGAGGTCTGCAGTTTCCTGGAAGTGGCACCATAAATAGGTAAGGGCGTCAAGAATGTAGATGGCATGCCTATCTTCATTCGTGGGGCATAGGCGATAAAACAAAGGCAAGTTCGGCCACATTTACTATGTTGTAAACAGTTCTCGTCGTCACATGACCAGAGGGATGTGAAAGATTTCGAGAGTCTGTATCGCTTGCTTATCAGGACATTGCCCAGTTGGCGATGTATTAGCTCTGAACATAAATTTGAAAAATAAACCGTAATTGCAATCAGTTAAATTTGGAGGATGATTGGCAATTCGATAAAAGCATAAGCACAGAAAATTTTTCGAGGATTGGATTAATGGATAGTTAAAGGGTTTTTTTTATTCCAAGATTGAAATAGCAATTACTTGGAACACAAGTCTGAAGGTGAGAGCGTTTCACAAGAATGGCGATGAGAGAGAGTGCTTAGTGTCTGGAATGCACATGCAGAGCAGTGTTGAAGGCGGAAACAATGGCTCGGTTGAAGAGGATCTTGCCAGATTTGTAAACAGGCATGGAATGGAGGGATACGGAGCATATCGATGCAAAGTTCCTCAGTCGAGAAAGGTATTATGTGGCGGTTCAGTTATGGGAATTCTTGTTCCTTTGCTGTACAGTTCTTTCTTCTTTAACTCTGACACTATCATGTCGAAAAAGCTCAACGCATGCAGAGGGTAAAATACTTCGTTTTCTTTTGAGGCATCTCATGGCATTTTGGACTCGGCTTTCAGCTGAGTAACTTCACAGCATAACTTCTGTTGATGACTCCCACACAGCCATATTGAGTTGTGTCTGCTTTGTCTTGCGACAAGTAGAGCTGACAGAATTTCTCATTTTTCACATCTCATATTTCGACCTATTATAAGTTTTTGAATCTCCTTTCTAACCTTTTTCATCCACTTTGTCTTGTGCTTTGGGCTCAACCGTCACACGTTCTCCTGTTGTAATCGTCTCGCTTTGACCTTCTTCACCACGCATACACATTCATACGCAACAGTGCTTGTTTATTTTTTTTTAAATATACTGTTTCAGTTTCTTTCAGTAATTAAGATGAACAGTATTCATCTCTAAAATTTACTTCGTTTTTCTCTGCCTAACTTTTGCTAAGTTTCTCCAGTATATTCTTTTGCCATACTTAACATTTCTAGTGTTACAACACAGGGTAAACCCTTCTGCTCATTTAAACCAGACACACATGAAAGTTCTCCGCATGCCATAATATGTTAAATTTCTAGTGGCAAAGTGGTATCCCACATATCACAATTTAAAGAAGAAAACAATGACTGATTTTTATTCTAAAAACGAGAGCATTAGGCAACGAATTGTTACAACTCATTTCTATTAAAACTATTTTACCTCACATTCTGCAGCACTGGTATGATAAATTCGCCTTTAAATTTATGGCAAATCAATTTTTAAAAACAGTTTTCGCTTTGCCTGTTCGAAGTTCCTCTGTTGTTTCTTGCAGGTGTCTTTGTTCTTCTGCTGCAAAACCTTCTGATGCCCATGTACCATTCCAAGGTAACATTCTGCTGCAGTCTGTTGCTGATTGGATGCTGGTTGCCATTCTGAAAGTACGACCTATTGTTTTCCTTCAAAATTTTCGTGGCAAATTTGAGAATCATCTTCAAACCCCAAAAAGTCTTTCGAAATTTTAAGAGCTATGTCTCTCACTTTTAATTTAACAAACCACAGTTCGCTGAAAGTAAACAAATTGTCTCAACTACTTTTCATTTAAGTATCCAGGGCACTAACCTGCAAGGCTTTAAAAGTATCCGGCTTTTCTCGTACACTAAATATACTCAAATCTGTCCGATTCTGTCCAGACTGTATCGTTCTCAGCCGGCCAAAATCATTAATCCGAGATCACTCTGTTCAATTCCTGGCGATCAACCACAAAACATCGGACCGGCTCACTGGTTTGATGTTATCCAAATCATTAAAATTCAAGTTCTATTGGAGTTTGGTATCTGCGGCATAATTTAAACAGTTTGTCCACTTTTGAATTTGTTTTATACCATGACAAAGCTGCTCCCTGTATTTGTTTCACAACGAAATGTTACTTTTTAAAATCCACCAGGACACTCTTTGCCAGCCAGGTGTTTCAGCTCGCTTAAACTTAGAGCACATGTCTAGAAGTTCGTAACATCTCCGCACTTAAGATAAAACTGAACAATCATGGTGAACGGATGGGCCCTCTTTCTTTTGTATTTCTTAACCTTATGCTCATCGCATACTTATAACATTAATCTAAGTTCATCTTGATATATATACACACACACATACAGACATACACATATACATAAATCTACAAATAGACATTGGATAGAAACCAATCTCATCTAACGTCTGTCAGTTGAATCTGGGAAAGGACGTCTGCAATTACATTCTTATGTATTGCCACACTTAGAATTTGTAAATTAAATGTCTGTAACATAAGACTCCATGAAACATTTAAAGTGTTCTTTAAAGTGTACCAAGAATATGAGTGTATTGTGATCCATGAACAGAACCGTCTCTGACACATTGTTCGTAACATGCACATTAAGATGTTGTAAGGTCTGTACCAATTCAATAGTTCTTTTTACATCGTGTAGTATTTTCTCTGGTGGATGTTGCGTTTCTTTGAAAAGTAAACAACTGGCAGTTCAACTTCATGACCATCTTCCTGTAGTAATACAGATCCAACTCCTATGTCAAGAGCATAGATTGCAACGTTGAGGGGTTCGAAAAGTTTGGTGTAGCTCGAAATGGTGCGATAGTTAGTATTGCTTTTAAATATACAATTGGAACCAGGCATTGTTCTGTCCACCGAAAGTTTCTGGTTATCTTCATGAAATCTGTTTATGCTACATATACACTGCTGACGTTTGGACAAACTACTGATGGAGTCTGCTTAGTCGCAAAAATCAAAGCAATTCTTTCCTCGAGACTGGTAGAAGGAATTTCTTGATGGCATTGGCCATGGGGTCAAGCTTCCATGACCAAAGTTATGTCACGAGAACGTCACCTCTCCTTTAGCGAATTAAATTTTGTTTCAGTTTATTCTCAGCTTTGCTACTCTTAATCGTCCAAAGAGCTCTGCAAATTGTACCATGTGACCTTTCATGGACTTAAAGATCACTACATCGGCCAAATACACTGCACACTGTGATAACCCAGTCACATCGTTGATCATGAGTCTTGAGAATGTGGCAGGTGTGTTCTTCATTCCAAAAGGCATCATTTTGATTTGACACAGCTCATTTGGGTTTTACAAACACAGAAACCTATTTCGCAGTCACTGATAAAAGTACCTGTCAATAACCAAACAGGAAATCTAATTTGGTGATGTTACGAGCTTGTACAACTTTCTCTGTAAAGATCTCCAGTCTTGTAATTGGATATGTGTCCAATTCTCTTACAGCATTGACTGTCCGATAATCCACGCAAAATCGTTGACACTTGTCCGGTTTGGGAACTAAGATTTCGGTGAACCCCACTCACTCTGGCTTGGTACAATAATATCCTTGTTAGGCATGGCATCTACCGCATTCAGCACCTGTCCGACTTTCAAGGGATTAACCCGATAAGTGTGTTCCTGTATTGGAACAACATTCCCTGTGCAATAGCATTAGTCCTCTCCATTTGATTGCTACAAATGTACTCATACTGCAGTAACAAACCTCTCAACTGCGTTGGTTGTGGGTGTAATTACCTATCTCACTCATAAAGGACTTACTCATTTTTAACTTATTTTGACGCACATCAAAATTATATCAGGATTTGATTCCTCACTCGATGGGGCAGCAAACAACGCCTGCTTCTCCAGTTCTTTCTCTCTCGTATAATCAGGATTCAACATGTTCTCGTGACATACACAATACAGGTCTTTCTTTCAATCTGGCATGTTTACTAAATCGTTCACATGAGTCATCTTTTTCTGAATTTGATAGGCGCCACTAAACATTGCTTCGTAGGGATTTCCTATCACTGGTTATAGCACTAATACATCATCCCCGAGGCCCTGCGGAAAAAAAACGTCCGAGTCTCAGAGTTTCCATGTGCCCCCTGCTTCATTGTCAGTTGTGTTCTCTTTCGGTGCTGTTCAGTTAAGTCACCGACTCGGATTAATCTCTCCCTCAACGCGATACATAACATGAGTGTGAGATATTTGACTTTGGCCCTGTGAATTTCTCTTTAATTAATTTCAAAGGCCCTTTCATTCCATCAACGAATATCAACTCGAATGTTGTCAACTGAGTAGACTCGTTTGGGGAAATTCGAATCATAAACAATACGAATGGAATACATTTATCCCAATCTTTAGGGTAACCCTGACAGTATGCTCGCAACATGGTCTTCACGGTCACCTTTCTAACGCTCCCTGTGATTCAGGGTGATACATACTTAATTTAAAGTGAAGTATAAAAAAGCTTTCTATGTTAAAAATCACACAGTACCAGGTTATAGGCCAACAGGTTTAATTGGAAGCACACTAGCTTTCGGAGCGACGCTCGTTCATCAGATGATGATTGAGCGTCGCTCCGAAAGCTAGTGTGCTTCCAATTAAACCTGTTGGACTATAACCTGGTGTTTTGTGTTTTGTAACTTTGTACACCCCAGTCTAACACCGGCATCTCCAAATCAAAAGTTTTCTATAACCTCCTTCAACAACATCACAGTACAATTCGACCCTTGGTCCGACTGAATCTCTCTGGGTATCCCAAATCCTTTTAAGAAAGTTGACAACTCCTCTATCAATATTTTCTGCCTTGCTACTCCGTAATGGAATTGCCTCCATTATGATTAACACTTCAGCTGTCGGGAGGCGCCCTACAGAGTCAATATAACCCGAGTAAAAGTTCTTCAGATGCGGGAATTTGAAAAACGGTGATGATTTTAATACCACCTCTGGCTTACCTGCCATTTTTCATGTATGGCACGAATTGCAATGAGGGGTCACATACTTGTGCATTCTAGCCCAATGAAAATGCTTTCGTATCTGAGCCTGAGTCTTGTGTAGCACAAGGTGACCACCTACAGGTGGATCAAGTGCTACCCGCGACACCTACTGTCCGAATGCTCCTGGCAACACAATCTGGTGCACTTCTGCCTACTTCTCTTCTACGCTAAACTGCCGTGATCTCCATTTCCGTCTTTGGATTTTATCTTCTACATAATTATACTCATAAATATCCTCTGCCTCCTTTTCGGAATATGCATGTAATATATATCTTTGTTGTCTTGTTTTGTTGTTGCAGTCTCTCAACCTTTCAGGATCTAAACGCTTCTGTCTGAACATCTGCCATTACCGGTTCGTCCCTCATCATACTGTCAAACAGCGTGTCCGCGATCTGCAACTCAATTCCTTCTTCTCTCTCTTTCGTTTTTGCTCGTGCTTTGACTTCTGATGGTGAGATCTGGTTATTACACAGTCTGGGAAAATGCCAGTATATTTATGTTGTAACTCCTCAGTTTCTTTGTCATAATTGGGCTTCTCCACAACAAAGGGGAGTCACTCCCACCTTGAATCTCTGTAGCTCATTACCAAGAACAAACTGCATTGCTGGAATTGACACTCTGTCAATCACTCCCACTGGAATTTCCCCAGTCTTCAGTTGGCAGTCCGACCTGATCTTAGATAGGGAACGCTAAATTTATGTCCATGTTTCCCACAAATTGCCTTATTCTCGGGTAACAATTCAGAAAGAGTGTGAATTAGCTCATTCCTGACTATCAGCCACTGGTAGGTCCTGTATCTCTCAAAATTATAACTTCTTATTCTTCACCCCAATTCGTTCTAAGTAAACTGTACCCACAGAAGTCAGTTATTTCCAGCGATCAGTTAAGAACTTGATACCCACCCTCTGCCAGGCTGTGTCCTGTCCTGCCTCTCCTCGGCTTTTATTGCGGTTTTCTTTACTACCTTCATTAATGACACTGGCTTAGCTTATTTTGCCACATCTTTTTCCTAGTGGTGGCCCTCTATTAGAGTTCGAAGCAAACACATTCTCACATTATTTTGGTTCACTGCCATGGTGATACATTGCAGCAGAAAGATATTTTCAAGTTTGCAGCATGCGATGAGATCCAGCCATGCCCATCGCAAAGACAAGCTTTACGAAAGACGAAGGAAAGGTCAAAATGCAGGCGGTTGTGAAAAATGCAGACCTGATTTGAGAACCATAAAGCTTCGCAAAACGCTGTGATATTGAAGAAACTGTAATGTTTGCACGTCTCGTCTGAGAGGGGTCATCATCTCTGAGCAATACACACTTTAAATGATGCAACGAGATGGAATGGTCACGAGAGCAGTGTGCTTTAAATGAGACACCCACTCACATACATCTGTGTGACTAAAGTGTTCCGGCACTGTTTCCACCGTTGGTTATGCATTTGGCTGAAGTTTTGAGCAACGTCTTACATTTGAGGTGAACTCCCCGGAATCACCATCACCCTGTAGAGATGATGTGCAGTTTCCCCGATGCTGACTGTTGAGGCCAAAGCAATGGCACCAGAAGGGAGTTGGAGGAGGCGGGAGAGATAGGGCCAGAGAATTTTTCATTCTGATCCAGGCTTTCACGGGTTTCGGTTTGAAGAGCAGGAAAGCGAACTTTGCCTTTCTGGGGTTCGGGATGGTGAGTAGCCTAGAAGGAGAGGACAGTAAGTGACAGAGGGCGATCGAGGTCTCTATTCAAGGCTCCAATTGCTGAAATTACAAATTCAATGAATGAAGCCTTGTTTACAAGGTCCTAGAAGTATGCAACAGAGGAACAGACTCTTCGTCTGTGCTCGCATGATTTAACAAATGGAAGCAATTCAATTTGCTTGTACAGAGCCCATATGACTTTATTTCATAGCCAGATGTTGTATTGATTAGGAAAGGATGAAAGGTTCGTGCCAAGCTTCAGTCCGTAAATATTCGATATTCTACACAAGGACAGACAGTGAATTCGAGCAGGCGTATTTTACGCTGGGTGCGTCTTCTACGATCGGAACTCAGGAGGAAAGTCAAAGTTTTCATTGATATTTCCAACTATACCTGCGTATTTAACCCAAGCACAGAATTGCAGTATCTGTGAACAAATCCACAAAGATGACATTGATGTAAGCACAATTCTCTGGTCAACAACGCAGAGGAAACATTACGCTAATTTCCCAGGATAAGGGGAAGCAGTGGACCGGAGTTGCTGTTCGCAACTTTTCAACTTTCAGTGAACATGTTTACAATCTTTTCTTGCAGCTGTATCTATTTTAGTGGATTAGGCCGAAAATAATGTTGCTTCAATAGAACAGCATTTCCTATTTCAACATGAAGTGCGATCAGTTCCCTGCTTAATCCCATATATCTCTCCAGGGAATTGATACAACTCTTTCACCTCATGTCGATTTTTCTCTGGAAGATTAATCAATACTTTAGGCCAATTTTCAAGAACGACCTCGTTGGCTAATTCAATTTTAGTACTGTCACGTTTTGAACTATCTGTTTTGTGTACAGTGGTCTCGGTTGTGATAAATGCCACATTATCCTTTTGCTCTCGTTCCTGATTGAAGTACTGTTTGCACGTATTCACACGACATATTGTGAGAGCTGGAATTCTTAGATGTCATGACGAGCGCGTTGGGCAATGGAGAACCGTTGTATGTGATGCATTTGAATCTCCAGGTTACATTGATCAAGGAAATGCACATAGGCTGGTGCAACATGTGTAAAGGTGCACGGCATTATTGGTAAGGAGGTAGCATGTGTAAATTACTAGCTAGTGAGTAGAAAACAACAATTGTGGATAAATCGTTATTTTTTCAATTTTGGAAATCAATGTGTACTGATTTGCCTCAAATGGTCAGCGTTGGAATCGTAATTGTTTCCAACTGACATCAATGATTTGGAATTTTAGGTAAGGTGCAACGTGTCAATGTTCGCACATGACACTATGATGAGTGGTATAGCAAAAACAGCAGAATAATAGAGAGAGATTAAGTGGGTGGGCAAGAATGTGGCAGGTTCAGTACAATTCTGGTAAATGTAAAGTCACTCATTTTGACAGGGATAACAGCAACACAGTTTTTCGTTTAAATGGAGAAAAGTTGCAGCATGCTGCGATTCAAAGGGACCTGTGTGTACATGTGCATGAATCTAAGGAGGTTGATTTGCAATTGAAACAGGTAACTAAGAAAGGAAATCGTATATTGACCTTAATTGCAAGACGGATGGATTTTCAAGACTCGTAGGTTATGTTGCAGTTGCATCGCGTGCAGATGAGGCCACACCTGGAAACTTATGTCTAATGTTCGTCTTCTTACGTGGGAAATAATGTAATGGCACTGTACGGACGCAGAGAGGTTCTATAAATTGATCCTAGAGTAACGAGCTTTGCCTTTTGAGGACCAGACTGAGTAGCTGAGCCGATACATATTAGAATTGAGAAAAAAGATGGGAGCGGTCTTCTTGCCACAAGTAAAATTATGAAGGGAATAGTTAAGATCGAAGGAGGGAGGTTATTTCCACATGTCGGTCAAACTGAAACGGAGTGACATATATTCTACGTTTAGGGAAGCAGATTTACGACTCAGTTGAATACTTGATTCATTACCCAAATGTTTTTGAATCTGCAAATTTCCTTATCACCTGAAGCAATTAAGTCTACCATATTGTATGTTTTAAAGGCAAAGCTAGATTGATATTCGAACAGTGCAGAAATTCATGATTTTTTGCGAATGGGCGGGGAAGTTGAGTTGAGCAGCAAAACGATCACCCACAATGTTATTGAATGATGAAGCAGGCTCCAGGAGTCAGGTCGCCTACTTTTGCTCCTTATATTTCTTATGTTTGAATATTGAACATAGAACTTAGACCATTACAGCGCAGTACAGGCCCTTCCACCCTCGATGCTGCGGCGACCTGAGAAATTAATCTGAAGTCCATTTAAAATACACTATTCCATTTTTATCCATGTCTATCCAATGACCATTTAAATAATCTTAAACTGGGCCAATCTCCTCCTGTTGCAGGCACACCATTCTACGCATCGAGTGCACTCTGAGTAAAGAAATTACCTCTGACATCTGTCCAATATCTATCAAGCCTCAACTTAAAGCTCCACCCACTCATTATAACAATCGCCATTCGAGGAAAAAGGCTCTCAATTTTCACCAATTGACATGTCTGATTATCTTATACGTTCCAATTCAGTGATCTCTCAACCTTCTTTAGCTGAACGTAAACAGCCTCATGTCCTTCAGCGTTTCATATAACACCTTTCCTGCACATCAGGCAACATCTGGTCAATCTCCTCTGATACCGAACAAGATTTTTACATCCATCTTATAAGGTGGTGACAAGAACTGTGCGCAATACTGCAAGTGCAGCTGCGCCAGATTTCTGTACACTTGCAGCATGACCTCATGGCTCCGAAACTCATTATCACTAATAATAAAAGCTGACATACTGCATAACTTCTTAATAACCCTCTCAAACTGGGTGACGACTTGCAGGGATATATGTTCATGGTCATCAAAATCTCTCAGTTCATCGACACTACCAAGCATCTTACCATTAATCCTGTACTCTGCACTCTTGTTTCTTCTTCCAAAGTGAGCCAGCTCACACTTTTCTGCATTAAACAGCATTTGCCAACTCTCAGCTCAGCTCTGCAGCGTATCTGTGTCGCCCTGCAACATACAACATCCTTTGGTATTGGCCACAACTCGACCAACTTCGTGTCATCCACAAATTTACTAATCGATCCTTATGAGCCCTCATTCAGGTCATGCATAAAAATCACAAACTGCAGTGGTCCCATAACAGATCATGCTGTGAACCACTAGGAACTGAACTCCAGGATGAACATTTCCCATCAACTACAATTGGCTGTCTTCGTTCAGTTATCCAATTTCTGATCAAAAACGCCAAACAACTAAATCTCGAAACTTCGCATTTTATGCAATAACCTTCTGTGAGAAACCTTATCAAACGCCTTGCTGAAATCCATATATAACACATCAATTGATTTCTCCTCATACACCACTTTGGCCACTTTCCCAAAGAACGCAATAAGTTTTGTGTTGCACGACCTACCCTTCACAAAACCGTGTTGACTATCTTAAATCACCTTGTTTTCTTTCTGGATGATTATAAATCCTATTACTAAAACTTTCTAACACTTTAGCCACAACCGAAGTAAGCCTCATTGATCTCGAATGACCATGGTTGTCTCTACGCACTTCTTGAAGAAGAGAACAATATTTTGTATCCTCCAATCTTCTGGCAATATTCCTGTTGATAATAGCGATATAAAGATCAAAGCCAAAGCTCTACAACCACCTCCCTGGTTTTCCAGAGAATTTATTTCCACACAATCCAGAATTGCTAACACCTCTTCCTTTAGAATCTAAATCCCATCTTGTCAGTAAGCCTGTATCTCAGTATTCTACTCGACAACATTTTTACAGTGTGAATACTGACAACGAATATCCATTTAGGACTTTGCCTATCTCCTCTGACTGCACGCTCACACTCCTACCACTTTCGTCGATTGGCCCTAATCTTACTATTGTCATTCTTTCATCCCTGATATACCTAGGGAAAGCCGAACGGTTTTCTTTGATCCAAAGCTCCAACAACCTCTCATGTCCGCTTTTCGCTCTTCTTCGTTATCTGTTTTTGGATTCCATTGCTGACATTACCTCTCAAGTGCCTAACCGACCCTTCACGTCTTATTCTAACGTTAGCCTTCTCATTCTTCTTCCGTGAACCACGGCTCCCTCGCTGTACAACATCCTTCCTTAAGTAATGTTCTTATGTAATAAAACACTTGTCCTTTGATCGTGTGGTCTTATCAAACAAGATACCTCACTCAATTGCACATCAATTTGATACGCAAAACTACTGTTTAGAGAAAGACTCAATTCCCACCTGGAATAACTCTTATTCTTTACCTACACGAGCAAAACGCAGGAACAAGAGAACCCTTTCAACTGCTCGAACCCCTCCCTCCAGTCAACAGATTGTTTTGCTGCTGAGTTGCACATGTCTGCACTCAGGCTTCATCTCTCCCTCAACGAGATAAAATAATCTCATATTTCAATCTGACAATTAATGGAGAATCTACTGCGGTTTGTGCAAATCTTTTCCAAATGTCGATAACGCTTTTTTCTGTTCGTGTGCATATTTATCTGTGTGTGTTTATGTTCATGTGTGTCGGTGTTAGTATGAGTGTGTGCGTATATGCGGGTGAATCTCTGTGTGTGTGTATACCATGCGCGTGTGTCCTTGTTTGTGTGAGTGCGTGTGTGCAACTGTGCATGTGTGTGAGTCACACTGTTTTCAAGAGTGAGAGTGTGTGAGTGTTTAAGAATGTGTTGCGTGTGTGTATATGTATATCTGTGAGTGTATGTGTGCGAGTGTGAAATTAAGAGAGAGAGTTTGGTGAATGCATCTATGAGAATGTGTGTGTGTGGGGGGGGAGGGGGGCGCGCGGAGGGGTGGTTGGAGGTAATCTCTCCCAGAATGGTATAGGGTCAAATTCGCAGGCTATGCCCCAGTATGAAACTGGTAAGGAACGACTATAATTCTCGGGCAATCTTTGTGACTGATCACGAAGTTAAGGGGATAAAATTCCTTGAAACTTTCAGTTATTTGAGTGAAGTAGCGGAAAGCAGGAGGCCCGATTTGACCCACTGACTCTGTGCTTTTCTTAACTGAATTGTAAGATCACTTTCCCTGTCTCTCACTGACGTACACGAAGAGGTGATTTCGGAGGAAGTGAGTTCTTTAGGTGCTGGCCATCAGAGTTGAATATTTTGTTGAATGCCGAGTCCGTGATACTCACCCCACACAGATCATAAATGCCCGGAATCTTGACGGCTTTTGTGACCACCTCCATGTTTTCTCTGATAAAATCCACGCACTGTCAGAAGATGTTGAAAAGAGGGAAACATGTTCAGCTGATAACATGCAGATGTCTTTTGATGTTAGAATTGTACCAGCCTCCTCCACTTCCTTTGCCAGCTGACGACATGCACGCACCACCCTATGCATGAAAACGTTACCCCACTCTTCTCATTTAATTCGCTTGCCTCTAATCTTAAAATTACGCTCTCTAGTTTTGCTCCACCCAACCAACAGAGAACACCTCAGTGATTCACTCATCTGTGCTCCTTCTGATTTACTACATCTCGATATGGTACCCACTCATCCGCTTGCACTCAAGGGAAATTAATCCTAACCTACCCAGCCTCTCGTCAAAACATAAACAATGCAGTCTCACTAACCTTTTCTTCCATTCTTCCACATTTAATGTTAACTTCCTGCAGCAGAGTGACCAGAACTGTTCACAGTTTTCGGAAAGTGACCTCACAAAATTCTTATGCAGATCTAACATAATATCTCGTTTCCTGCACGCTCTGCTCTGACCAATGAAGGAACGTGCATCAAAAGCAATGTTCAATTCCCTGTCGACCAGTGATGTCAGTACAACTATCTGCGTACCTACACCCCCTTGGTCCCTCTGTTCACCAGCACTCCACAGGCTCTACCATAAGTCCGCACTGGTTTGTGCTCCCAGCTTCTCACGTCCCATTGTATTTAACTATTGCTCATAAAGCAATCCCTCCCTACTTGGGGACCGTTCTGTGGAACCTACTGTGAAAGTTCTCCAACGAAATGATGTATTTCCTAAAAATAAGGGAGACCAAACCTGCTCACGATACTCCCGACGTGGTTTTCCTATTACGTTCATTTTCAATCTCATTGGAACTCACCATCAAATTGGATTCAGGAGCGAGCGAGTTGCAGACTTCCTGCTGCAGTGATCCCATGTCCATACCATCCCTCCATTGCGACTGGAGCTTAGTGGAGATTTCCACACACTGGAAACAGGACATTGTAGACAAAACTGGATTGCAGAGAAATTGGAAAGATTATGATTGAATAGGGAATGTTTCCGACAAGCAATCAACACACTAATTCTCGTGTTTTAGTTGAGGGCTGGGTAGCAGGAATGGGTAGGAAGGACAGATTAGCTAGCAACAAAATTGCTTCTAACACTCTGTGTTTGGAGGAGCGCGCACAATTTCAAAACACGTGGAGACGAGAACATGTTATTGTTCGAGGATCTCAGCAGATCCAAAAGCATCTGTGGAGTCAGAGAAGTCAAGGTAAAGGTTTCTACTCCACTGTGCCTTTTTCAGAGCATGATCCCTCCTGGAGAGAAAAATCAAATCATTTTACAAATATTTCTGAACAATCTTCCATATGGGCTTGCATCAAATGGCGTTGTCCGTGACTCGCTAATCAGCTTCACATGACAGGGGTGATCGCCAGAGAATTGGGATTGGGAAGGGCGATTGGGAGCACAGAGGACTTTCATAGTTTTTTCAGAATAACTCCTAACTTTTGAGTCTCTCATTCTCTGTCTTTCTCGCTAAATGAAATGGACGTTTCAGAATTTTAGGAATCGCAGTTTGTTTATTCTTAACTGCAGGCAGTTGAGTTGGAAGATTAAGACGGAATGCCCAGTCCAGGAATAGGCAGAAATGTAATATCATTCCACTCCCATCAACATCTCGCTAATCACAAATACAGTGCTTTTCAATGTGGGACGTTCAGACCAGAATGGGCAAGAATGTTTGGGGCGATTTGAACTGATGTTTCTTGCCTATCTTGCACAGGAATGCATTTGGCCACAAGGAGGGAGTTGTGACTGCAGGGAGCTGAACAGTTTCGATCCTGAAAAATACGTCTGGAGAGACTGTTTACTTCGCTTTGCTTAGACAATGTTGGAAACAAAAACGCGCCATAAGCGGCTATATGGGCTCTCCCAGAATTGAAATCGGGATAAATGGCTGGGACAGTTCGCATACATCTGGGTCAATGGTGCTGGAAGAGCACAGCAGTTCAGCATCCAAGGAGCTACACACTTATGTCGACAGAAATACAAGCGTCTTTGTCACTTCTCTTTGCATTGTCGACAGAATGGGCAGGTTTTCAGATCAGTGACGTATGTGACAGTTGTTAACTCTGCTTTCTGTCCCCGCAGATGATAAGAGCCTGGCTGGCTTTATGACGCAGTCTGGTTGCTATTGATTTCCAACAGAGTAAATAGAGCCAATTTGGTCCGTCACATCTGCACTGCCCCTCTGAAGAGCATCCCACCATTTCCCTGTAACCTTGTATTCCGGCCAACCCACATAATCTATGAATTTTTCGACTGTCGGAGGAAACCCACGCAGACACGGGGGAGAATGCAGAAAACTCACTCAATCCATCGCCGATGGTGGAATTGAGACAGGTCCCTGGCGTTGTGAGGTAGCAGTGCTTACCACTCTGCCCCTCTGCGTTGACGACCTTCAGCATTTGCAGGATATCCTCTTGTACCACACAGGGCTCGGTATTGGAGTGGACCTCACGCCCATTGTTATCAGGCCTCTGATCATTCACTCTCTCGAGGTAAGGGCGAGCCTGTCGATAGCCCTGGTTAAATCGATGAGTTCTAATGAAAGCTTGCTTTGATTTCTTTCTGTTTCCCCATGTAACCGAATGCTTTTCATCGTTTTCCGGGCTGAGCCAGAATCTCGTATTATACAAATGCAGACAGCTTATCATCATGTAATACCGTTAAAATAATGCGACATCCCCATCGGAGTCACTGAGCAGGGAACGTTTCAGGTTAAGTTCTGAGCAGCAAAAGAACAGTGAATTCGCATCAGCATCAAAACAAAGGTAAGTGACAAATGTTGATTGTCACAGTGTTTCCTGGACTCCTTCAGATGCCATTTCTACCCTGCCAACGTACTAAAGAGGAGAGTTTTACAAAGTGGTTAGCATCTTACCAGGAGAGAAGCAGAAAAGAACGAGGATTAGCAAGACAGCCATCGCTGTTTTCTCACTTTCCAACTCACATGCAGTCCTGTTGTTATACATCAGGAAATCACCCTGAGCTCAGGTTTTATTTTGGAATGACAGAATAGTGAGCACAGCAAAACATGTAAGGTAGCCAATAGGAGCCCCTTCTTGTGACCAAAACATCCATCCATTTCTCTGACAGATTGATCTATGTTTTTCCTGTGTGAGAACATAATGCCACGTTTCCCTTCCTGCCTGGAAATTAAACATCAACGCGATGACGGAGCCACAATAGAGTTAGTGAATTGTACCCTTCTAAATGTTAATGATTTCTCAGTTTGTCTGATTGTTCTGAGTGTTCGCTTTCCTGGAAGGGTCCTGCTTAACGATTCGGGCCAGTGTTTTGTGTGGGGGTGGGGGGGTGAAGCCCACTCAATGATTCCATCCCGAAAGCATGCTTTGCTACAGAAGCTGAGTTCTCTCACACCTTGAAGAAAGGAATCCTCGTTGGGGCCGAGGAGGGAGCATGGAGGTAAATAGGTGCACACTCTGATAGAAAATGTGTGTCTTTATTTCCCATTGGACAGTAACATTCGAGGGGGCAGCGCTGCGACCCTCTGATTCACAAACATTAAAGTACAAACCGCATACCAGAAATGAGAATAAATAAACAGAAAGAGGTGATACAGAGAGCATGCTGGTGTACCCAGAAAAACAACTATCGGATTGCAGTGCTACGTTTGCGTGACACTAACAGGGGAATCATCTTCCAGGCAAGACTATACACAGATGTGCAGATATAAATACTCGACGAGAGGTAGATAGAATCAGTATTACCGTTTAGATATTGTGTGAATTTCATGCAGGGAAGCACTCAGTGCCAAAAAGACAGATCAGTCATCAGTGCGATACAGAAGTTCACTTGCGGATTTGAAGACAGGGAGGTGACTAACGTCTAGAACTGACTGTTCCTGCCATGGGTGACTGGCACTGACTTTTGTTTGGAAAGCTGGCAAATTGAAGGAAACACCATGTACCCAAACATGGGGAAGGATTCGATCAGATGAAGAGCGAAAATAATTCTGCTCTGAAGGAGAAACACAATTTAGTACTTCTCTCTCAAATTTTCCAAAATGTCCCCATCTATTTAACAGACTCCAAACACAGAAATAAGAAGTACCTGACAGGTGAGAGCCCTAATTCGTGCTGGGTGCTCTATTTGATGAGTGAATTAGATTTGCTAAGTTCACCGGAAAGTTTTACTTATTCAAAACACACTAACACCAATGAAAGTGAAATGTTTTCTATTTGCAAACAGCGAAGATGTTCAGAAGAAAAATCGAAATGTTCTGAAGAAAAATCTCTTCCTCTTTCAAACATCCTCCCTCCCCACCCCCGGCAATGTTAACGCCTCGTTTGCTAAGTTTGTTTTTTTCCATTGTTGCTCGGTAAGCCGTACCATAGACTGAGTCCATTTCCGGAACAGAATTTCGAACTGCAATGAAGTTGATGTTTGGTCTGATAATCTCAAAACATTTCAACCGAATTAGCAGTCAGGAATGCACTTTGCCTTTTGAAATCGTAACTCTGTAATTCGCAGATGTCCAACACAAAAGGACAAGCTGGCTACAAATTTTGTGTTCAGACAGATGATGGCAGCAAACTCAGGAAAGCTCCAACGTGCTCCAATTATTCTTGAACAAAGAGAAGAGCAGAACAAGCATTACCAAAAACATGCCCAGTAGGAACCTTATTGTGTTTCTTTCACTTTCTGTTAACCCAGGGGAATTGTCAGCCTGTGGGTCTCACTGTCAAAGAAAGTGATTGAATTTTAAACTTGCAACATTGTTGTGTAGATACAAGACATAGACATCGAAGATAAATAGATAGGGTTGTTAAAAGGGGATGGGCTTATCAGCATGAACGTCATGAATGGCCGAACCGGCTCGAGAGGCTGAAAGATAGAAGGAGCTTAATCTGTATAAATGAAATGTGTAGTATTTGGTAAAACAACTGAGGGCAGGGCTTATACAACGATAATTAGGGCATTTGGCAATGTTATAGAACAGAGATATAAAGGGTACGGGTGCATAATTCTTCCTGGAGAAATGTGTGAATTACTGGTCAGTCTGACTAAGGGAGGTATGATTGAGGTCGAGAGGGTTCCGAAGAAATTTACGAGGAGGTTGCTGGAAATGAATTGTTTGAGTAATAAAGATAGCCCGGAACCATTTTCACTTGAGCCTGGGAAGTAGAGGGGTGACCTTTTATAGTTTTAATAATCTTGAGAGGCACAAATAAGATAAATGGAATGCAACCTTTCCTCACGGTGGGTGATTAGAAATAAAAGTGTTCTTTTTAAAAATTTGATTAGAGCTAAGCTTCAGCAAAAAAAAACCTGCGGCGTATTCTTCTTAAACAGTAAGAGGTTTATGTTTGAAGTGAACTTCCAAACGAATTCATGGATATCGGTGCAGCTACAAAGTTTAGAAGACATTTGGATTGGAGCATGAACAGAGTTTCAGCAGATTCTGAACAGGAGGAGGCGGGTGGGAATAAATTAGTGTGAGATTATGGTTGTAATGGAATGGTTGCACTCAAGTGTCTGTTTCTGTGCTGTATGACTCTACGCCTCAAATAGTTTTTGAGAGGACATTGAAAGAAAAGACAAAAAGAGAGCCTTGTTTTGAATTGACGTTTTCACGTTGTGGTGTCGCTTTGTTTCATTTGACTGTCACTAGAGTTACGTTGAAGAGAAACTGGCAATATACACTTTCTTAGCATTGTTTTGGATACTGTTGCGGGGACGACTTATCAGAGGTAATCAATTGGGGTACGGTTCTCTGGCACAGATTCTGTCCATGTTGCTCAGAATGTAACGGGTGTGGGGGATATGAGCAGAGCATTGGTCACTGGGGACTCCATAACTGGGGGACAGATAGAAGATTCTTAGAAAAGAGAGAGTCGAATAGTGGGCGTGTTTCCTGCCAGGTGCTACGGTTCGTGATTTTGTTTTAGGAAACCTTAATGGAGATGGGAGAAATTCAAAATCTTGTTCCACATAGTCACCGCCGACTTAGGTTGGAAAAGTGATGGTGATTTAAGGCAGTGTTTCAGGGAGCTAATGTGAAAGTTAAAACTAGAACAAAGAGAGTTGCTTTCTCTGGTTTGAAACCCGTGTCACGTGCTCGCAAGGCGAGGCAAAGAGACAAGGGAGAGAGACGAGTTCAACGTGTGGCTACAGGGATTGTGGATGAAGGAAGGATTCGGATACTTGAAATATTTGCGTCACATTCTAGGTTAGGTAGATCCAGAGAAAACGGCATTGTTTACACCTGAAACAGGGGGCAACCAATATGCTGGGCGAAGCGGGTGGTATTTGCGAATGCTCTTTGGAAGGATAGAAACTCATTCAGCAGGGCGATGGGAAGCTGAGTTGTAGCTCCAGTGCACAGGAGATTGAGGAAAATGATTTCATAAATATGGTTACAAAGTCACATGAATTTCACGCCGTGGAGGAAGGTGGTATGAAGTGTGTCAATTTCAACACCAGGAGCATCTACAATAAGACGGAGAACTTGCAGCATGGGTTTTCGATATTGTGGCCATTTCAGACATTTCGATAGTACAGGGAGAGTCATGAATGTTGCAGGCGCCGAGGGCAATGGCAAAATGAGTGAGAAATACTGTCGTGATCCGATTTCACCGAATGGGAGAAGGAATTTCCAAGCTTCCGTACCAAATTGCAGGAGAATATGAGGCCAAACTGATGTTTTGGTCAAGGACGTCTTAAAGCGGCAACATGATGTTCCGATGGAATGAAGGATGGGTGGAGAGCCAATATTCAATGGTCGTGCAGCAAATTGTTCCCAGCAATATGGGTATAAAGCAGAGATACGAGGCGAAAGAGGCGGCGTGAAAGTGAGAAAGTGTGGATTGGGTGCGTTTCAGATTCCTAGCACCAGTTGCGGCGGAGGTGGGACCAGTTCAGACTGGAGTCGGCACAGCTGGGCAGGGCCTGAGAACCTTGGCGTGGCGGGCGGTGGCTTATTCACTCAGGCTGATACAATGACTGTTCAGTTAAAATGGCAGGGTGGAGTTGTTTTTCGAACCTTTTAACGTTAGCCCTGATAAAAGAGAAAGGACAGGAACTCGGAGAAAGCTGGGAGCAGCTCTGAGGAATTCCGAGTTGTAATTGCTTTTTTTCAATGTGGACTGTGATTAGCAATGCCGATTGAAAATGCGAGCTGCTGTTTAGTCAGAGTTTGGCTCTTGACTGGGAGAAAATGAGGCCGTGACATTCGGTCTCGGTCTAGTTGGAGTTCAAAAGATGGGAAACATTGCCTCCGAATTTGTTCTTGTGTGAGGCTGTTTGGTGGAGCAGTGCAGCTTGCCTCAGCTGCTGTGGTTTGGATACGCCTGTTGACATTCACACTGTCACGGGACTCAGCGTTAGTAGCCTCGCAAGCCACTGTAGGAATGAACCTCTCTCACCCAACGGTGAGTCGTTCATATGAGGAACAACAACTTTAAGATGGTGTTGAACAGAATCGTTGGCTGATGTTTCGAAGACCCATATTCATTTGCAAAGTTTTATCACCAAGATCCAGGGCTTTAGGTTTACCTTCAGTTTTAATTGGGGTGGTATTTGGAGAGAGATTGAAGCTGATAGGCACAGATCTGTCCCCTCTCTGAAAAAAAACTTGCCTAATCTATCTGCTGCGAGAGCGTTACTTCTTTTTTCCGGTATTCTTTTCTCCATACCTGGATTTCTTTTCTCCATACCTGGAAGTAGTAGATGTTTGAAAAAACGATCAGTGTTTGTGACAACCCAACAACAGACAATGACGGAAAAACAGAGCAGGGTTGGCAGCATTTCCAGAGTGAAAACAAAGTTAATGCATTTTTGTGAATTTTCTGCAGTGAACAGTTGATGATTAATAGTTGTTCAATGCATTCGTTTGTTTAGCCTTTAAATGAACTGAAAGTGATGCCAATTCTGTATTGTGTTCTGTCTGTTAACTGTTTTGAAGGGAGAAATTGCACTTTTCGTGTGTCTTGAACTCAATAAAAGTTAGGATCTGGGCTATGTTCTCGATCTGTTTTGTCGAGATTGTTCCAGTTCTGGACATTTACCGCAGCTTTAACTGGACGACAATCCTGATGTTGCAATTTAACTACACATACATGAGACACAAGGTTCAAAAACTGAATGAGAAATTGCAGGACGGGAATGGAATCGGTCTGGCTCCGTGAGTGAGTTCTCTACATACGACAAATAAAACAGTAACATTTTTAAACGAATGTTTTTTTTAAATAAAAACGTGTACGCTACGTGAATTATACTAAAAAACACGTAAACTGCTCGAGAAACCCGTCAAGTCTGGCACCATCTGTGTAGAAAGCAGAGGTCAATTTTGAGTCCAGGGACTCTTCATCAGAACTCTCGGTGAAATAAATGGAGATCATGAAGCTTCCCTTTCATTTTTGATGGATCGCTCCTTAATGAACTCTGTTATGTGCGTTTTGTTCGGGACAGTTTTGACATTATGTTTTTGCTCTTTTTTTCATTTATTGACTAATTTAAAACATGATTTTGAAAACTGTATCAAAGCCGCTGACAAAACGTGTTTGCTCGAGGAAGTGGAACTACTCGTCATGATAAGATGTGCATCAATGTCAGTGAGACTTTATTCCATGTCTATTTCAAGGCCAATTTAAATGGATCTGTTCCGAGGGCCTTGCTAAACTATCACTTCCAGACCAAATAAAGCAGATGCATAAACAAAAAATGGAATATGCATTAACTTTTATGGTAGAACATATTCACTACCCGATTCCAGCAGCTGTTGTGATCCCTTCTAAGTTGCTGATGCTGAACGTCGGTGTGAGCTATGTTGCTGTTCTTGATAGCAGTTCTCACTGAGTTTATCTTATTCCAGCTTGTTATGTCTAAGAATTGACCAAAGACCAATAATCTGTTCACTGTTTTTCTCTTCAAACAAGATTGCATTTTATCTGCGATGTATTTGATTTGTTAAGTTCAAACATTCAGAGTAATATTTTAATGAAAAGGGGGATATTATTATTTCAGAAATGAGACATTTTTTTCGTTCTCTCGGGGGATGTCTGATACATCAGAATTCTGTGTTTATTTCATAAAAAGGAATCATGAGGGTAAAGTTAGTTTGTTGCTAACCAATCAGGTGAATGATTAGCAGGGATATTCAGAAATACTCAGGAATTTAGAGATAACCATAAAAGTGTATCAGTAATGAAATTATCGCATAGCAAAGCAGGCTCGATGTACTAAGTGTGCAACTCGTTTTGTTTTGATTGGTACGTTCCACGTGTTAATGAAGTGATGTTTTCCTTGTGTGTTGGTGTTAAGAATAAAGCTTCTGGCCAAGACACCGGGATCAGAGAATATCCAATTGTTACGACCTGTAATTTGTGAGTCTCACGATCAGAATTAGAATAATTGAATACCCTCATGCGGAAGAAAGTGATTCAGCCCAGCGAGTCCACACCATTTCTGCAAAGTGCATCCAATCTAGCTAGACAAATCATGTTGTCCTGCATTTTCCATGGCTAACACATATACGCTGCACATCTTGGATATTACTGGGAATTGAGCATGTCTAACCCACCTTCTATACGTATCTTCGTACATTCGGTGGAAATCACGCCACCCACAAGAAACCCATGTCGGCAGGGAAGAATATGCAAGCTCCATATGGAGCATGAGAATGAAATTGAACCGACATATCTGGCTCACGAAGAAGCTGTGTTAACCACTGAATCACTGTGCCGCGAAAAAAATATGGTGCAAATATTTTCTGTAAGAAAAATGTCTTCTCTAGTCCCAATATTACACAGTTGAAGCTGGAAATCCCTCTCACCCTACTCTATGCCTTCATTTTTCTAAGATTTTATGATCAGTCTGGTGTTGTATAGTATTGTGCATAACTGAGCCTAAAACAGATTTGCAGAAGGCATGAAATACGTTAAACAACAATCAGGTAGTTTTTTAAGCTAGGAACAGAATAACATCAAAAATATGCAGGGGCAGACATTGATCAGGAAGAAGAAAGAGGAGGTGTGGATATTGAGTAAGCATGATTGGTAAAAGATTAGGAGAGATCAGAGAATGAAACGATCACACAGACAAAGTGCAGAAATACACAGGAGGAAGCAACTGCAGGTTTGAGAGCAAACTGTGTATTGCAGAGTTGAGATGGAGGTGTAAAATCGCAAATGGGAGTGTCTGAGAAAGAGTGACAGCGAGCGATGGAGAATAAATTAGAGGTACATGAAAAGATGAAAAGGTATTGAGATGGATGGGAGAAGCTGGGAAAGTAATAACCACTGCCCAATAATTCATGGGAGAATCTGTGTTTTTGTTTCCTGTGAGAATATCGTCTTATTGAGTTGGTATTTCAAGTTGGCCTCACTTGCTGCAACCATTTTTTATTTCCTTTTAGTATGTCAGTTTCTTCCATCAATGTGTTACCATTCAGAAGTTTAAACTGCATTTGCGACCAAAGTAGGACAGTTCATCATAACCCAGAACTTTGAAACTGAACAAAAAAAAAACAATGTTCAAACAGAAATCTAGAAAGCACCAGTCTGATGGGCTGGAATATAAGTTCATTCCATCGGAATCAGACGTGTACAATTATTAACCTTGTCTTGTACACTTTGGTTGCTTGGTCACAAACGTCAAAAGGCCTCAGAAATTAATGATTCATACATCTCTTTAACCATTTACTGGAAGTTCTCTTGAAGGAAACATTGCTGCAATATAGCCCTTCACAGATTCCCTGTAGTGGAAACAGACTATTGACACAAAAAGTCCACACCGACCCACCAAAGAATAGCCTTACCAGACCCATTTACCTACTCTGTTACTCTATGTTTACCACTGAACTTTGCAACTAGCCTGCACATCGCTGAACACTATGGCCAATTAAACTTACATGAACATCTTTGGGTTATGGGAGGAAACGCAGGCACACAAGGAGAATATTTCTTTCTCTTCTTTTTCAAACATGGGATCCCTACACTGTGGAAAAAAGGCCACTTGGCCCAATAAGTCCTTCCTGACCCTTCGAAGAATATCCAATTACACTGCACTAATCCACCTTAGTTACACACTCTTTAACACTGTGGACAACTTCGTTTGGACAATTCACCTGACGTGCATATCTTTGGAACTTGGAACGTTAGGCACTCATACATGGCGAGAACGTGCGAACTCCATACAGACTGTCTCCCTAGGCTACAACTGAACCTGGTTCCCTTGAGCTGTGAAGCAGCAGTGCTAACCACTGAGCCAAAGCGCCACTGAGCTTTCTTTGCATTAAATTGAAAGCTAATGTGGTGGAAGTGTGGTAACGCCATATATACCGAAATTAAATCAATTTGAATTCAATGAAAGACAAAGTCGTGTAATGGCAGATTTTCTCCTTGTTTCCTTTAGTGGAGGACATCAGTTGGCCGAAATGAGACTCCAGAAGAGACAAAAAGAACACGAACTGCAGATGCTGATATCCAAGATAGACAAGCAGGAGGCTGGAAGAACAAAGCAAGTCAGGCAGCATCAGCAGATGGAGAACTCAAACATTTAGGTGGGCGGCACGGTGGCACGGTGGCACAGTGGTTAGCACTGCTGCCTCGCAGCGCCGGAGACTCGGGTTCAATTCCCGCCTCAGGCGACTGACTGTGTGGAGTTTGCACGTTCTCCCCGTGTCTGCGTGGGTTTCCTCCGGGTGCTCCGGTTTCCTCCCACAGTCCAAAAGATGTGCAGGTCAGGTGAAGTGGCCATGCTAAATTGCCCGTAGTGTTAGGTAAGGGGTAGATGTAGATGTAGATGTAGATGTAGATGTAGATGTAGATGTAGATGTAGATGTAGATGTAGGGGTATGGGTGGGTTACGCTTCGGCGGGGCGGTGTGGACTTGTTGGGCCGGAGGGCCTGTTTCCACACTGTAATAATCTAAAATACTCCTTCAGGCCTGGGTCTCTCTGTATGTACACCTGCAAATCAAGGAGAGTAGTCCGAGGCAGGGGCGGCGTGATGTGTTCAAAACAGGTGAACACAAGTGGAGGGCACAACGTGGTTGTTCGTTGGCTAACTATGCAATTGTTTAGTCTCTGCAAGAAATTGTTGATTAGAGGAATAGAAGGGAGGGGGAGAGGCCTCGGAGTGGTGTTGGCGGATGGGAATTGAAGCAGCTTGAAAGTAGAAAACTCACTGTTGAGTCTCCTGGCTGTCATCACACAGGCAGAAAATGAGGTGCCCTTTCCCATAATATGTGCTCTGATTCGCTGTGGCAAAGGATGAGGCGAAGCATGGCCATATTCGTAAAGGAGTGGAAAGCGGAATTAAAACTGACAGTGGCTGGGAGATCAGGTTGGACCCTGCACACCAGGCTGAGATGCTCAGCGAAATGCGGTCTCACTTCACGTTTTGTCTCAGTGATGGAGCGGGATCACTTGATACAAAAAACTATTTTGGAGATGGGGAAGGTGAACAGCTGTCTTAACGGGAAAGACATTTCAGGGCCTGGGATGGAAGTGAGGGAGTGGTAGTGCCAATAGATTTTGCTAGTCTTACGGTCATAGGGGAGGGTGACTTGGGGTTTGGGAGTGTTTTCGGGGCAAGTGGTGTAAAAGAATGTGGAATGGAATGGCACTTAGGTATGCAGGGAAGGGAGGGGTGAGCAAAATATTCTTGGTGGTGGTGTCTAATTAGAATTGGCAGAAGTGCTGAGAGTGATAGGTTGGTTGTGGAGCCTGGTCGGGTGGGACATGAGGACAAGAGTGAATCTTTTTCATGGCGTTTAATGGGGAATTTAGAGCAGTGAATTGGAGAATGGAGGAGGAGTTCCTGGGGCTTTCTTAAACGTCAAAGGGGTGAATAACAAGTTGATCAAAATAGGTGGACTTCTGCAATGCTTGCAAGTAGAATGTCTCTTCATACAAGCGGATGCCGTGTGGTCTGAGGAAGTGCGATAATTGTGTGGACGTCTTGCAGGTTATTAACAGGGAAGAGGTATTTTTTACGTAGCGATGAGAGTCTGTGGGTTTTTCGTATTCATCCGTTTGGAACAGTACCCGAGATCGAAAGAGAGATGTCAAGACACGGCGGGGTGGTGTCCGAGATGGACCAAATGTGACTATAGCAATGGACCTCATTGTAAACTGACTGGAAGCTATTGTGGGGAACTAATAAAATCTGATGCAGCATGATTTTCCATGCATGAATTATTGATAAAATACTTGCATTCCTGCTTTAATGATTCTGAACGACTGGCTTCTATCAAACTGTTTTCACTGCAGTTTCATAACCCATGCTTTCTTTAGATACCCAATGTTCGGTTCAAACCTCTTAGAATGTCTTAATTCAATTTTTTTTCACTCCTCACGCTTCCTGCCTTTGTTGACCACAGTCCCTCGTTCTACTTAACATGTCAAAAGGAATCAATTGATATCAGTATAGCCCTGGCTTTTAAACGGGCGCCCGATCTGAACTTGTACTACTGGATACCCTGACTGAGAAAACATTCTGTCAGTCACATACCTCACCGCATTTTACTTCAGCCATTCAAATAGATCCCATGCATTTTAAACAATGACGGTACTGAGTAAATAAATGTTAAGCAATATTTTTTATCAAAGAAAAATTGACAGAAATAGTGACCAAAATATCATTCTTCATGATAGACGGGGCAGAAAACGATTAAAATTTCAACCCAGACAATGTGATTGTGTCTTTGCCTCTGCATACGATCAGAAAGTTCCAATTATGTTTCTACCTGTTTGAATAAACCTCATTTTAAGCATTATCCTGCACGCTGAAAGTTTTCTTTGATGCTGTCGGATACCCTGATGGATAAAACATTTCATCTTTTCCTAACTTTGCTGCATACAATTTCAGCCGTCGAAACAGAGCTCGTGCATTTCTTTCTCCATTCCGGATTGAGTAAATAAATGAAAAGTTATCTTTCTTTTTACCAAAGGAAATTGAACACAAATACGAAGCAAATTTGCCTCATTGAAGGTGCAGAAAACGAGCAAGATTTCAAACTGGGCATGTTCATTCTGTCTTCGTGATCGTATCTAATCAGAAAGTTCTGGCATTATTTTCCTGTGACTTTCAACTAAACTCAGCAGATTTGTCATCCTGTAACTCGCGGCAACTGTTTTTTGTTTAAATGCATCTTTCACTATATCCTGGTCTTTTTCGTGCACCTTATACTGTGGTGGATAGCCGCAATTTATTTCCGAGATACATTCCTATTCATAACACCTACTTATTCTCTCACGACCAGTTTGAGCTTTGCAGCCGCGTTGTTTGTCTCTGGCTCACTGTGACTGCCACCTTTGATCGATTTGTGGGCATTTGATATAAGAAGTTTGTAAACAATCTACTGTGCTGAAAAAAATGCGACTGACGTTAGGTCATAGAACATAAAAAATTACAGCGGAGTACAGGTACTTCAGCCCGCGATGTTGAGCGACCTGTGAAACCAATCTGAAGCCCAACCAATCTACACTGTTCCATTTGCATCCATATGTCAACAAATGACCATTTAAATACACGGAAAATTGACGAGTCTACTAATGCTGCAGGTAGGCCGCGAGCGCTCCAAGCACTCTCTGTGGGAAGTAACTACCTGTGACATCTGCCCTGTGTCAATTTTCTGTCAATTTAAAGCTATGTCTCCACGTGCTGGCCATCACCATCCGAAGTAAAAAACGGTCTGACTGTTACCAGTCACTTCTGGAAATACTGCAATGTGCGAAAACTACATAGAACATAGAACATAGAAAAATACAGCGCAGTACAGGCCCTTCGGCCCTCGATGTTGCGCCGACCGAAGCCTACCTAACCTACAGTAGCCCCAATAACCTCCATATGCTTGTCCAATGCCCGCTTAAATGACCATAAAGAGGGAGACTCCACCACTGCTACTGGCAGTGCATTCCATGAACTCACAACCCGCTGAGTAAAAAATCTACCCTTAACATCTGTCCTATACCTACCACCCCTTAATTTAAAGATGTGTCTGCCCCATCTCACCCACTGATATTTTACATATCTCAGTTAAGTCACCTCTCAACCTTCTTCTCTCTAAGGAAAACAGCCTCAAGTCGCTCATACTTTCCTCACCATATCTTCCTCCATACCAGGCAAAATCCGATGAAATCTCCTCTGAACCCTTTCCAAAGCTTCCACATCTTTCCTCTAATACAGCAACCAGAAGTGTACGCCATACTCAAAGTGCGACTGCACCAGAGTTTTGCACAGCTGAAGCATGACCTCATGGCCCTGAAACTCAATTCCTCTACCCCAAAAAGCTAATTCACCATATGTTTTCTCAACAAGACCATCAACGGTGGCGGTAATTTTGAGCGATCTATGTGTACCCAGGTGCGCTGAGATCTCTCTGTCAATCTACACTGTCAAAGCCATTAACCAAGTACCCTGCATTCGATTTACTCCTTCCGAAGTTAAGCAGGTCATACTTTTCGGAATTAACCTCCATTTGCCAAATTTCAGCCCATCTCTTCAGCTTATGTGTGTCTCTCTGCAAATATTTGTGAACTGCAAATATTCAATTTCATACCTCTGGCTCAGATCTCCTCCTCGTAAGACAACGTTCTTCTGCCATGATGTAGCTCCTGAGTATATATGCCAATACTTTCATTTACACTGCAACACAGCAATAATTCAGAAATAAGTTCAATAACAGTTTACAATACCGACTCGAGTGCATTGTGAAATTAGTAATAGCTTGAGCCTCTTCATAGTGCCAGTAGACTTATTCTTGGCGAAAATATGCAGACGGGAACACTGAAACAATGTCCAAGGCAGAATAAGAGAGTACACATATCACCCCAGTCATTAATTGCTGCATTTTCTAATTGAGTAACAAGGATGAGTTCGTACATACCGTACACTGACAAGTTGTCAGTTGAAACCTGCAGAGTGGTCCCACTACGGTATGTGTGGTACATTTACCTCTCCATAGTGTCATTGATTTTTTTACTGATACGAATAATATGAATAATTAAACAATGATTTAAATATTCAGCTCTCTGCAAAATAAGTCCGCATGCTGGACTCACTTTCAACAAACCTATTTATTTCGTCGTTCCCTCTAACCAACAACAATTACACATTTGAGGCTCGAGAAAAGTGGGATTCGTATGGTGACGTGTGAAAGAGGCTGATATTCTCGAACAGTTTAATGTGCTGGACATTTTGAAAAGCCTGAGAATGCATAAATCCCCTGGACCATCGTGGATATACCCAAAGATTCGAGGGAAAGTGAGGGAGATATTGCTGTTTCGACCATGATCTTTACTATCCACTGGAGTAGCACCAGATGATTGACTGTGGCAACTAACTTGTTCCAGAATGGGAATAGGAATACCGCTGAGAATTACAAGCAAGTCAGTCTTACATCGTTGGTGGACATACGATTGAAGAGAATTCTGAGGGGCAGGATTTAGGTTCGTAAAAGCCTGTATGGTGTAGAAATAGTTCGTATACCTTTGTGATTCGAAAAGATTCACGTTGGAAAGGCACAGCAGGTCATACAGCATCCGAGGAGCATGGAAATCGACTTTTCAGGCATAATTCCTTCATCAAGATTTTGGCATGGAAGGGTGATGACAGATCAATTGGCAGAAGTGGTGTTAAGGTGAAGGTAACAAGGAGGGGAATAGGTAGGTGTAGTCGGGGGTGATAGTGAAAGATCGGAGCCGACGTTGGAACACATAGACGGGAAGGAACAGGGCCAATAGTTCAATAGTACAATAGTTCAAGAGGCCTGCGCCATATTAAAGGGTTGGATCTGGGATGAGCTAGGGTGTGGGATGAGTAAATGGCGATTTCGGCGTTGATGCGGTGTCATTCGAGGTTGCGAGGTGGATGATGAGGAGTTCTTCCTCCAAGCATCGTTGGCAAGTATTTGGCAAAGAAGGATGACCAGAACTTGCGTGTGCTTTGCGCTGTGGGAGGGGGAGATGATGTGATCTTCCACAAAGCGGTGTGGCTGTTTATTGCTTGTGTTCCAGAGATGTTCTCTGAAGCATTCAGCGAATTTGAGCATATCAGCCTCTTTCGCTCCCCTCCATACAGCATCCCGCTTTTCACGAGCCTCAATTCTAGCTCTCCCAAAGGAGAAGACAACATATTGATATCAACGGGCACAGCGTATGAGGTATTTTGATGTGCAGGAAAAGCTTTGCTGCATGTGCAAGTATCCTTTAGGGCCTTGGATAGAGGTGAGGGGGGCAGGATGGCCGCAGGATTTATATCTCGAGCAGTGACAAGGGAAGGTGCCTGGGGTGGATGCGGTATTGTGGGTTGTGTGGACCAGACGAGGGTGTCGCGATGGGAATAGTTTCTGTGAAATGCTGGAGGGGTGGGGAGAGAATTTAAATCTCTGCTGCTGGGGTTTGACTGTTGGTGATGGAAATCACGTATGATGATGCTCTTTATCGATTGATTGGTGGTATGGATGGTGAGGACCAGTCGATTTCTATTCTTATTCTGTTTTTAGGGGTGTGTTTCATTGACGAGTGTAGGGAAGGCTGGAAGACATTGATGGCGTCTTGGGAATGGGAAATCGCTCTCTTTGAAAGAGGAGACCATTTGCGATGTTCTGGCGTGGAAGTGCGCTTCGTGGGAGCAAAAACGACCGGAGCAGAGGATTTGGGATTAAGACAAAGCGTTTCACAGGAGGGGGTGTGGGAGGATGAGTATTCCAGTTATGTGCGGGAGTGATTAGAATTGAATATGTTGTCAGTGTTGAGTCAATGGCCGGAAATAAAGTTGAAAGGTCCAGGAAAGGGAGAGAGGTGTCTGTGAAGGTCCGGGTGTACTTGAGATCAGGGTGGAAGGTGGTCGTGAAGATGATCAAGCAGGCACCCACAGTTTCACCAATGTAACGGTGGAGGAAAAGTTGTGGATTGGTGCAACGTTAACTACTGAAGATGGAATGTTCTAAATATCCGACAGACAGGCAGGCATGGAAGGGCCCCAAACGGGAGCTCAAGTCTTCACGTTCGGTCTGAAGAAAATGGAAGGATTCAAAGAAGAAGTTGCTGAGGGTGAAGAGAATTTCTGCCTCTTGAATGAGTGTGTCAGTGATCTGGAACTGGAAGGGTTGTTGGAAGAGGAAGAAACTGAGGACTGGCATGGATTCACCGTGATGGATGTATCAGTGTCGAGAATGGTTGTCCATGGTGAAGATGAGGCAATGACCGCTGTGGAAACGAAAGTCATGGAGGAGGGGGAGGGCGTGGGTAGTGACCAGAATGTATGCGAAGAGTTAATCGATCAACGTGGCACGAATGCTCTCAAGATTTAAAAATACAGTTTTGGTGTGACAGGAGCATGGGCAGACGCTGCTTCGACCGGGGCAGACATGATTTTGAATTTTGTTTAAGAGGTAGTACCAGGGTGTGGGACTTCGGGACAATGAGGTGGGAGACTTTGTATAGGAGATGCCTGAGATAATAAGGTTGTGGATGGTCTGTGTTTGGTGATGAAAGGTGAGGAGGATCCCTGGGAATGCACCTGACATCAGCAGTGTAGAGTTCTGACCGCCAGACTAATACTGCGCTCCACCTTGTCTGCTCGTTTGGTGATGACTTTAGGTTTGGAGCAGAATGACTTGAGGACGGCGCATTGTGAGCATGAGAGATTGAAGTGCGTGAAAGGAGTGGACAGATTGAGGTGGTCGATGTAATGGCAGCAGTTGAATGTGAAGCGGGCGGGGACGGGTAACAGACCAACACAGGTTGACCAATGGATGGATTATATTAAAGGCAGGAGACAGAATCCTCAGAGGGAGGGAGGGAGTCCTGATGGCAACAGTCAGCATGGAGACAGAGGCAGCAGAAGAAAAAAATGATGTTGGAACGCGTGTGGAATTCGTTGACTCAGGACCAAAGTGCAAGAAGGTCAGACATTCACTGAGGACTGAACGTTCATTCCCGGTAAGGTCGTGGTGTGGGGATGGTAAAGAAAACCTCGGCAAGGCTGCAGTTAAGAACCTAGTGGAGCGGTGTCGTTGGGAGTGGGACAGGGACTGCTTTGGGAGTGGTTGTGGTCATGGTATTAATTGAGCCGCCATCAAAGGATGTGCTGTTAACTGTACTGATCAGGGGCAGAGATGGTGTATTCATTGGCATCCCTGGCGATATTACTGACCTTACGTCTGACGTTAGTGGTGTCTATGGTGGCGGCTGCAGTGGTTGACTTCAGTGGCCATGGGAATATTCAGGCGGAAGTGGCGTTGCAGGTAGCCTTGGTGGTGTTTTCGCTGGGGGTGGACTAACCCACCTAAAAACAAGTAAATCACCGTTCCCACATTGTGATTAAATTTCTCTCCCAGAATCCCCTCCCGAGTGGAACTGTGGCTTCTCCAAAAGCACGTAAAAAGCAAAATTCAAATAGACTGGTCACAACCACCTTATTAAGGAGTTACTTGGGCGAGAGAAAAAATCCTGCCCCAGCCCAAAAGAATGAGAGATTGCGTCCACAGACAAGTATCAGACTGAGTACCCCATGAAGTTGCGACTTGAACACCTTCTGGCCATTGTTTGATAAGCGAGCTTTTCAACAGAGTTTGTTAATATTTGACTGTGCTCTTCCGATATTCTACACTTTACTTTTAGGGGATTATACAGAATTTCACAGTCCCTTTATCAGTTCAATACCCTCTGCCACCAGCACGAACTCGTTTCCCTCCCCTCTGCCGGAGTTCTCTCTGTCTCATCTGAATTCATGCATATCTGATCCTTCACAGGCTCCACTCTTCTGTGAGTCATCGTGAACATCATGTGACTAATCCCATCCTTGAATTTCTATTCCAACACGTTCCCTGTCCTGTCACACATATCTTTGTCCTTTTCAGGTCTGCAGCGTTGTCCAATGTCGAAGACTTGTCCACTTTGCTGCATCATTATTACAGCAGCCTGGTGTTGTGTGATTTTTAACTTTGTACACCCCAGTCCAACACCGGCACCTCCAAATCATGACAACCTCGTGTATAGGATGAGTGCACGCTGAACAGCAGCGGACAACGGAAGGCAGGGTAAGTAAGGTAATATATTTGAGAGGTTGATTTACCCGGAGCACTATTCATGTCGTTGCTCCCACCCATACTCCTCCTGTGATTAATAATAATTCTTCTGTGCGCCAGATTGGAAAAGGTTATGAGTTTATCATTTTCAATTGTCTCTTTCGGAATTCAGGACAGTGGCAATGGCTGTTAGGGCAGTTGATTGCTCCTTCTATAGATTGTGGGAGGTAAGGATCACAGGTCGCGTCTCCACTGACTTTAACGGCTGGAAGTGCACCCAACACAAGCTTCTTGGATACCAGGTGAGGTGACTGGAGCTGGAGCGAGATGAAATTTTGATCATTCGGGAGGCTGAAAGGGTAATTGAGAGGAGTTACAGGGAGTTAGGCGCACCGCCGGTACAGAAAAAAGGTACATGGTTTACAGTCAGGGGACAGAAAGGGAAGAGGCAAACAAAGCATGAATCTCCTGTGGACGCTCCCCTCAGTAACAAGTATGCCGCTTTGGATACATTAGAGGGGACGATATACCAGTGGTACCATGCGATACATGTCTACAGAAGAGAGTCTGTCTCTGTTCCTGAGAAGAGAAGGTTGAGAGGAGGAGATCGTTGTCATTGTGGACTACATAATTAGGGGGACAGATAGGCGATAACGTGGGAAGGAGAGAGAGTCACATTTTGTGTGATGCCTCCCAGGTTCCAGGGTATGTGATGGCTCGGATCGCCTTTTCAGGATCCTTCCGGGGGAAGGGAAAGCAGCCGCAAACCTTGATCCACACAAGCACTAAAGACGTCGGTAGGAAATGGGCTGTGGATGTAAGGAAAAAAACCAAGGTAGCTCGGGAGGAAGCTTGGAGCTGGAACAAGCAGAGCTGTTATCTCTCCTTTGCTACACATGCCACGTGCCATCGAGGCGAGGAATAGACAGATTCCTTGAGTACGTGGTGGCAGGGACGCTGCAGGTGGGAAGGTTTCGTATACCTGGATAATTCGGGCTCAATCTGTGCTCGGTGTTACCTCTACAAACGCGATGGAATGCACCTGAACCAGAGGGATACCAATAACTTTGGTGGAAAATTTGTTCATACGCTTCAGAAGAGTTTACATGAATTCAGCACCGATAGTAAACTGAACTGCAGATCCAATGAACGAGAGGTTGAAAGTAGTAAGATCATAAATAAGTTTTCAAGGTGGCAGGAGTGTATCAGCAATCAGGAAGATGGTTTGAAGAATGTCTACTTCAACGCCAGGACCATCTGGAAATGAAAACTTTGTTGAACCTGCAGCATCGTTTGGAAACTGGGACTTCGAAATTGTGCCATTTTGGAACATGGATAGAAAAAGTACTGGAACAGTTGTTGCAGGGTCTGGAGTGTAGATGTTAAAGGAAGTGCAGGAAAGGTGATAAAAGGTGAGGTGTGCATTGTTCGTCAAGAACAGTGTTGCAGTGGCAGAACGGACGTTTGTTGAGAACTGTTCCACTGATGTAATATGGGCTGAGGTTAGAAGCAGGAAAGGATAGATCAAAGCGTTGTGAGTTTTCTATAGACTTTCGATAAATTACATAGATTTTTTGGAAAGAATTGCAATGATGATTCTAGATAGGAGCAAAAGTAATAGCGTGGTTGTTATGGGGTCTTAACTTTGCAAGTGTTGACTGGGAAATGCTATTCTTCGATTACAGCATTTATTTCAAAGTGTGCTGGAGGGTTTCCTGATATACTGTGCAGATAGGCCTACAAAACCCACATTGGATTGGGTACCGGGTAATAACCCAGCCACATGTTAGATTTGGAGGGAGGTGTGTACTTTGATGATAGTGACCATATTTCGGTTACGTTTATGCTAGCGATTGAAACAGAAAGCAAAATACCACAAGGCATGACTTACACTTGTAGTAAAGCCAATTATGATGCCATTAGGCAAGATCAAGGATGTAAGTGGATGGGGAAGGAAACAAAAGGCTGTGGACAAAATTTCAATGTGGAGCTTGTTCAAGGAAGAGCTACTGCATGCCTTGATAAGTATGTACTTCTCATACAGGGAAGACGATTTCGAGCGAGGGAGCCATGGTTTACCAAAGTCGTTGAATCTCTGATCAAGAGGAAGAAAGTGGACGCTGTAAAGATGAGACGTAAAGGCTCAGTTGTGGCGCTTGAGAGTTCCACGTTAGCCAGAAAGGACCGAAAGAGACGGCGAAGAGGAGCGAGAGGGAACATGAGAATTGTTTTGCAGGTAGAATCAATGAAAACTCTCAAGCTTTCGATAGGTATGTCAGAAATAAAAGAATGACGAGAGTAAGATTACAGCCAGTCAAGACAGTTTTGCAAGTTGTGCACAGAGTGCGAGGTGCTAGGAGAGTAGCTAAATGATAACTTTTAGTTAGCATTAAGGCAAAAAAAAGTCAATGACTTCGAGGGAATATTGATACAGAGGCTGTCAGAAGACACAGGTTTGTGTGTTTTTAAATGCAAATGTACATGAAGAAATGCGTACATCTCGGTATGCAGATGTGTGCGTGCGTCAACATGTGCATAATGATATGTTTGTTTGCATAAGTAGCATGAAGATGTGTAGGTTTTGGGATAAAGCTGTTCCTTTAACAATATTACGTTATCCTTAGTTTATTGCAGAGAAGTTGGAAAGATACATGTTCCGGAATGTTTGAGTTTGCAAGGTTGTAGAGCCAACTTGTTTAGAGCTAATCGATACTGCGACAGGAAAAATGCTATCAAGATTAAAAAAAACACCTCTACAATGAGAAGTGAGTGGCTAGTTCTCCCAGTCCAGCTTTTCTCTGGTTGTTTAGTATTAACAGTAGTGAAGAAAGGCTGCTGGAAGCATGTCTCGACTGGTTCTCTCTCACTCTCTCTGACTCCAACCATGTAAGAACTTGATTTAATTTTACCTTTTGTACGAAGTGCTGCTTATGCGGATTATTGCAAGTATTTTAGAACCGCATCATTAAGTGGGCGGATCTGTTGGTTCGTGGATATAAGACGTTATTCGGTATTACTTTTTTTGTTCTTGGTGTTTCATACAGTAATTTCATAAATAATTTCTGTTTTGTTTGAACTGATTTGACAAACTGATTCTCCCCTGGAAAACCTACTTCCCACCTGCTGAAAACAATTAGCAAAGATCGGTTTCAGGCTACCTTCTTGAAATGTTTTGCTGGGTCTGGCCTGATCCTTGACAGATTTGCGGCTTTATTCGGAGTTTGCTCTGTTGTTCCAAATTGGGATTAGGTATGTCGGACTCAAAGGCAGTGAGTTGTAGGTGTTTGCGTCTTTTATTCATGAAACTATGGAGGGACGTTGGTCAAAACTCCATTGAGTGTCAAAGGATCAAATAAGTCAATTTTGAACGGTGGATAAGGTTGGTAAAAATGGAGGAAAGCTACGACTCTGTGAGAGAGACAATTAGTTTGGAGGAGTCCAAAAATTCACTTCCTGTATTACTGAGAGCTCATATGGAAGAGCAGAGAGGTAAAAGGGCAAGATTAGCTGCTGAGAAAGCTGATAAGGATGAGTTGGAGCAGAAAACAAAAGTTTAGAAATGAAGGAAATGACAAATTCTCACGTGAAAAATGAAAGATCAAACTCTGTGTAGATCATAAGGATGAGTTACAACAGTGTTAAAAAGAAACCCTTGAAGGGGACAAAGCAGGTAAGAAGCTCCAGTGTTTCCACTGCAATAAAGTAGTCCCATGAAATCACAGTGTTGGTCGGTTTGGAAAAGTACTGGAAAATTGAGTCGATGAGAACCGGATAAGCCTGTGAATTTTGTGGGAGTGATAATAAAAAGTACAGTGGAGGGTGCACCAGAATGTACAAGCGAGTCGAAGGTTGTTTAAGAACTGCGATGTCGTGGCCATTTCGGAGACATGGATAGAGCAGTGTGTGGAATGGATTCTGCAGGGTCCAGGATTAAGATCTTTCATTAAAACAGTCAAGGCGGTGAAAGAGAAGGAGGCGTGGCCTTGTTAGTCAAAAATAGCTTAACGGTGGCTGAGAGACCTTTTGATGAGGACTCGTCTACTGAGGTAGTGTGGGCTAAGTTTAGAAACAGGAGAGGAGAGGTCACACTGCTTGGAGTTTGTTTATAGGCCTCTGCAGAGTTCCAGGATGGTGGAAGAGAGCATTGGCAAAATTATTCTGGTTAGTAGTGAAAGTAACAGGGTAGTCATTATGGGGGACTTTAACTTCCCCAACATTAATTGGAAATGTTACAGGACAAATTGACGGCTGCAGATGCTGGAGATCAGAGCGGAAAATGTGTTACTGGAAAAGCGCAGCAGGTCATGCAGCATCCAAGGAGCAGGAGAATCGTCGAATCGGGCACAACCCCTTCTTCAGGAATGAGGAAAATGTGCCAAGCAAGCTAAGATAAAAGGTAGGGAGGAGGGACTTGGGGGAAGGGCATTGGAAATGCAATAGGTGGAAGGAGGTTAAGGTGAGGGTGATAAGCCAGAGTGGGGGTGGGGGCGGAGAGTTCAGAAAGAAGATTGAAGGTTAGGAAGGTCGTGATGAGTTCAAGGGTTGGGACTGAGACAAGGTGGGGGAAGGGAAATGAGGAAACTGGAGAAATCTGTGTTTATCCCTTGTGGTTGGAGGGTTCCTAGGTGGAAGTTGAGACGCTCTTCCTCAAGCCGTCGTGTTGCTATGGTCTGGCAATGGAGAAGTCCAAGGACCTGCATATCCTTGGTGGAGTGGGAGGGAGAGTTGAAGTGTTGAGCCACAGGGTGGTTGGGTTGGTTGGTCCGGGTGTCCCAGAAGTGTTCTCTGAAAAGGTCCGCAAGGAGGCAGCCTGTCTCCCAATATAGAGGAGGCCACATCGGGTGCAGCGGATACAGTAAATGATGTGTGTGGAAGTGCAGGTGAATTTGTGACAGATATGGAAGGATCCCTTGGGGCCTTGGGGGAAGCAAGGCGAGAGGTGTTGGCTCAAGTTTTGAATTTCTTGCGGTTGCAGGGAAAGGTGCCAGCAGTGTAGGTTGGGTTGGTTGTGGGGGGTGTAGACCTGACGAGGGAGTCACGGAGGGAGTGGTCTTTTCGGAATGCTGATAGGGGAGGGGAGGGAAATATATACCTGGTGGAGGGGTCCGTTTGGAGGTGGTGGAAATGACGACGGATGATACGATGTATATGGAGGTTTGTGGGGTGGTAGGTGAGGACCAGCGGGGTTCTGTCCTGGTGGCGTTTGGAAGGGCGGGGCTCCAGGGCGGAGGAATGGAAAGTGGAGGAGATGCGGTGGAGAGCATCGTCAACCACGTCTGGGGGGAAATTGCGGTCTTTGAAGAAATGTTACAGGTCTTGTACGTCAGATGGATCAGTATTTTTTAAATGTGTACATGAGGTTTTCCTGACACAGTATGACGAAGGGCCGACAAGAGGGGAGGCCACACTGCATCTGGTGCTTGGTAATGAACCAGGCCAGTTGTTTGATTTAGTTGTAGGTGAGCACTTTTGAGAAAGTGACCATAATTCAGTTCCGTTTAGTTTAGCGATGGAAAAGGATAACTACATGCCACAGTTCAAGAGTTATCGCTGGGGCAAGGGCAATTATAATGCGATTGGGCAATAATTAGAATCATAGAATGGGGTAGCAAAACGTAGGGGATGCAGACAAACGAAATGTGGAACTGGTTTGAGGAACAGATACTGTGTGTTGATAGGTATGTCCCTGTCAGCCAGGGAGGAAGTGATAAGGTAAGTGAGCCGTGGTTTACGACAGAAATTGCGTCTCGTGTTAAGAATATGGAAGAGGCTTATGTGTTGATGAGGCAAGATGGTACAGAAAAGGCGATGGAGAGTTATAGATCAGCTAGGAAGTATTGAAATAGAGAGTTAAGAAGAGCAAAGAGAGGACACGAGCAGTCTTTATAGAATACAGCATACAGAATAAAGGAGAAACCTAAAACTTTCCATAGGTATGCGAAGAATGGAAGGATGATTAGGGTGGGGATAGGGCCAATCAAAGACAGAATTGGATATTTGCGTGTGGACCCTGTAGAGATCAGAGTGGTGCTCAATGAACATTTCTCATCGGTGTTCACTCAGGAAAAGGAGAATAGTGTAGAGGAGAAGTATGAGGTACGGGATATTCGACTAGAAAGGATCGAGGTTAGTTACGCACTGATGTTATGAATTCTAGAAGGAGTGAAAGTAGACAAGTCCCCTGGGCCGAATGGGATTTATCCGAGAATTCTCTGGGATGCTAAGGAGGAGATAGCAGAAGCTTTGGCTTTGATACTTGAGTTGTCATTGTTTACTGATTCGGTACCTGAGGACTGGAGGATATCAAATGTTGTGCCCTTGTTCAAGCGGGGAAGCAGAGATGACACAGTCATATATAGACCAGTGAGCCTTACTTCTATTTCGACTGGGACAACATAACTATCCTGGGACAGGCTAAGCAAAGATATGCCAGAGAATTCCTGGCACTCCAACCACAACGCCAGAAACACACATATCGATCTCGATGCCACCTCTCAACCCCTCAGCAAGCGAACAGGAAATGACATCACCACAAACCCCAGGAATCCCATCCAGGAGAAAGATATAAATAGAAAGCAGGAGACAACAGCTTCGCTTCACTTGGAGGTCGCCACTGATGAATTTATCTCGCCAGGTAATAAAACGTCTGGATATCAAACCTACAGCTCAGCGAGCAAACCTACACCCTAAACCTCAACCTGAACTACAAACCTTCACAAACCTTGCGACTTGCTATTGTGTCATGTTTTTCATTCCTTTTCGTTCTTGTAAGATCTTGAACTGAGTAAATGGTGAGATCTGTAATGATGAGAAGGGAATGACACAGTTAATCAATAACATTACATTGGCGTGAAAATGTAGTTGTGATCCCAGTAGTGGAATCAATATTTGCAGCATATTTGCCTTACTTGTGTTGTAGGAAAGGTTTTGGAAAGTATTATGAGAGATAAGATTTATAATGATCGAGCAAGCATCAATTTGATTTCAGATAGTCAACATGGCTTCGTCAAGGGCAGATCGTATCTCACAAACCTCATTACGTTTTTTGAGAAGGTGACGAAGCATGTAAATGAGGGGAGGGCAGTTGTCATGATATACATGGAATTCAGTAAAGCCTTTGATAAGGTGCCACATCGTCGGCTGGTGGAGAAAATGCAGAGGCATGGCATTGAGAGTGTTTAGCAGTTTGGATTAGAACCTGGCTTTCTGGAAGAAGACAACGAGTGGTGGTTGATGGAAAATATTCAGTCAGGAGTCTAGTTACTAGTCGTGTGCCGCAAGGATCTGTTTTGGGACCACTGCTGCTTGTCATTTTTATAAATGACTTAAACACAGGCATAGGTGGATTGATTAGTAAATTTGCAGACGACACTAAAGTCGGTGGAGTAGTAAACTGTTTGGAAGAATGTAATGGGTTGCAGGGGGACTTGGATAAACTGCACAAATGTGCTGAGAGGTGGCAAATGGAGTTCAATGCAGCTAAATGTGACGTGCTGCACTTTGGGAGGAATAGCAGGAAGGCAGAGTTTTGGGTCAATGGAAAGATTCTTGGTACTGTGGATGTGCAGAGGGATCTTGGAGTCCATGTGCATAGATCCCTGAAAGTTGCCACCCAGATGGATAGTGCTGTTAAGAAGGTATACAGTGTTTTAGTTTTCATTGCTCGAGGGATTGAGTTCCGGAACCACACTATCATGCTGCAACTATTCAAAACGCTGGTGCAGCCACACGTGGAATATTGTGCACAGTTCTGGTCGCCCCATTGTAGAAAGGATATGGAAGAATTGGAAAAGGTGCCAAGGAGATTTACCATGATGTTGCCTGGTCTGGAGGGAAGGTCTTATGACGAAAGGCTGAGAGACTTGGGTCTGTTCTCATTGGAAAGAAGAAGGCTAAGCGGGGATTTGATACAGACATACAAGATGATCAAAGGATTAGAAAGGTTAGACAGTGAAAGACTTTTTCCGAGGATGTTGACGTCAGCTTAAACGACAGGGCATAATTACAAATTGAGGGGTGATAGATTTAAGACAGATGTCAGAGGCAGGTTCTTTACGCAGAGAGAGGTAAGGGTGTGGAAGGCCTTACCACCTAAGGTAGTCAACTTAGCCACATTAGAAAGATTTCAACAATCCTTAGATAAGCACAAAGATGATATTGGGATAGTGTAGGGGGACGAGCTGAGAATAGTTCACAGGTCGCCGCAACATCGGGGGCCGAAGGGCCTGTTCTGCGCTGTATTGTGCGAGGTTCTATGATCTATGTTTTCGATGTAAGGAAAACGTGCCAGATCTCGAACCATGTACCTGCAAATGTAAAGTTTATTCGCATCGGCCATGAGCAACGGCTAAAGGGGTTACAATATTCAGAGATCGAGATTCCTCTCAGTCTGTCATTGTCAAAGCTGAGGAAATATATCCCTCTGAAGGAATATCTCGAGAAATGGTACAAGAATTCACGGCGGGACGAAAAGTTCTCAGACATGTAATGTGGGATCAGAGTGTCCAGAGACGAGTATACAATGTGTCCCTGCTAATGATATCGCTGATTCACCGTTAGTTGTGCTGCCGACTGTGTTTGAAAATCACGTGGAAACTCGGGCAACTGATCTACCACAGGACACATCTTGGATTTTGTGCTGATCGTGCTAACGACGAAACAAAATCAAGATTTGAAACATGAGATATCAAAGAGTAGAAATAAGAATGCTGAAGTGCAATTTGCAAAGAACCTGTTTGTTCAAATGGTTGAACCAAGACAGGAGGCTATAAATGACATTACAGACATCTTTAGCTACGATAAATTGACTGAGTTACAGGGGAAAGATGAAATTTAAAACAAAAACTTGTATCAACAGGCATGCACAGAAGGGAAATCGAATACATCCTTGAATGTTATTACCTTACAAATGATACACTTATGAGGAAATGGAGAAAATCACATGTTCAGGCAGATGGGAAATGATCAGAAGTCTCTCAAATCGTATTGTCAGTAGGGTTTAGGACGGATATGTCGCAAGCATTGCCCGAGCTATCAGTTGAGTGTCGTTTCGGAGTGAGAAAAAGACAAGCTAAAAGACAATACACTTGTACTGACTTGAAGTGCGCGAGGATATAGTTGAATTACAACTTGAAAGTATTTCGTTGGATTTGCTCCAATTTTTCATAACTTCTCCACGGCTATTTTCATGATTCTACGCAATGAAAATTCCCAAATCATTCCAAGTAAAAGTGATGGAATGCACCAGTTATTGTTAGTTTTAAATGCTGAGTATTCGTACATTGGTGTATATGACTTGGGGATCGTTTAGGAGTGAGGACTACACAGCTCAAACTGAAAACCATTCTATTGCCGTGAATTGCGCAAGGACACATTTCCATTCTGCCAGACGTGTAATACATGTCAGCTCATAGTAAAATCACAGGCGGCAATAATAGCTCCACCTCTTTCCTGCATTTGAGGAAACCTCTACAAATGTCTTAACTGATTTCACAGATCCCCAACCTCAATCATGTGGGAATCATGTATTTATTAACAAGAATTGATGTATCGACTAGTTACATTACACAACATCACAACTAAACGGATGGTCGAGGGATTACTCAAGTTTTTCACTGGATACGGACTACTGACAGTGATGCAATCCGATCAATCATCAAACGTGAAATCAACATTAGCCAATGAAGTTATAGGCAGCTGAGAAAAAGAACAATTTAATTCTACTGCGGCCTATTCAGAATCACGGGAAAGGTGGGATCAGGTATAAAAGACCATGTTGAGGGCTGAAAGCCAAGAAAATACAGTATTCAGTATTATTCAGTATTATTCAGTAAGCAAATTCAGTTTGTGCTTTTTGCTATCAGATATGCATTAAATGAATCGACCAAATTCATTCCATGAAGTAATTTTTTGGCATGAAGTAAGAGGACTGTCAAAATGGACGAAGGAGAAATTGGTAAGCAAGAATTCAAAGACCACATAATTGAACTATGTGTCAAATATTAGGGTTCAATTAAATACTGGGGAGTTGACTAGAAAGCATTTAACAGTATTACAATATACAATGAAGCAGGAAGCAAACAAGAAACAAACCATCACAATTCTGCTCTCAGGGATAAGGAAGGGTTACTTCCAGTGATAAGTGAACCCTTAAAAGCAAGATTTAGTTCACAGCATCCAATTGAAAGAAAGATTAGTGAAGTAAAATGACTGATAGGGACTCCAGTCAGAAATGAATCTTCAGAGTGTCATGTGAATATGATCCAAAGGTATTTTGACAGGGTAGGAAAGCAAGAGGAGAATCTATTATTTATTGCAACAGAGGGAAAACCCAAGTTCAGAGGACTGTGAATTGTACATTCCTCAAATTAAGTTGGACAATGAGTAATTTGTAAAATATGCGATGCACTTTGAGTTATCTTCCAGAGGAAAATCGAAATGACCTGAAAAAGGTCTTAATATTTCGTGGAGAGATCAGTGTTTCGGCTGTGAAGTATTCATATAATCGTGCAGTTTGTAGACACAGGAGATCTTGTTCCGATTAATCAACATCCTTATGGCCATAACCCTCTAAAGTTGGCACAGCTTATACATTGAATGCATTTTCCAAGAGAACATATTCGATATACGTTGCAGTGACTGGAGATCACCCATGTTTATGATGCAAAAAGAAGATGGTATTCAACGGTTATGTGTGAACTACCGCAAAGTTATCGTAGTTACAGACACTGATGCATATCCGAATCCACGTTTGGAAGACCGTGTGGAGAAGGTCAGATAAAAAAAAACTTATACTTCTAAGTTCGGTTTGGTCAGGAGATACTGGCAAATACCTTTGTCAGAAAGAGCAAAGGCAATTTCGGGTTTTGTGAAGGTGAATGAACTATATCAGGATAATATGCCATTTGGCATCAAACATATGCCAACCATAGTTCTCAGACATAGCAGTAAGGTAACTGAAGGATTACCCCACTGTGTTGCTTATATAGATGACCTAATATTTTCAGTCACACTTGGAAGGTGCATTTACAACATTTATCAGACTTGTTCGACCGACTTCGAAAGACAGGCTTGGCGATAATCCTGACCAATTGTGAATTTGCTGAAGTCCAAGTCACGTTCCTGGGCCATGTAACTGGACATAGACAAACGTCCACATAGGATGCAAAAACTAAAGCAATTGGATCGTTTCCCATAACATTATCAAGTGGAGCTGTACTACGGTTCCTGTGATTTAGTGGATTTTATCGAAAATGGTCCCAAAACGTAGTTGTGAGCATAGTCCAGGCACTGAAGTGCACAAGAACGGCAAGACGTTTCAGAGCACAGCAGACTGCCAGATGACATTTCACAACCTGAAAATTCTATTCTTCTCCCGGTTTCAGCCGCACCTCCCGACATAAAGCTGTTCAAGGTGGCTGTCAATGCAAATGATGTCGATGTCAATGCTGTGCTCTCGCAAGTAGACGACGAGAAGATAGAAAGATCTATCGGGTATTTCACTGAAAGTAGAATATTCAGCAGTAGACATAGTCCACCTTTAAGAAGGAGACTTTGAGCTCAGTATTGGCACTATAATATTTCAGTGTTAATGTTACTGGTAATGCATATGAGACACACATATGCACTGATCATAACCCACTGAAATTTATGGAGAAACGTAAGGACAGAAGTGTCAGACTGTTTAGATGGAGCATGCTTGTTCACATGTGTTCAATTTTCAAAAAATGGTGCATTTGGAAGGACAGGAAAACTTAACCCCTCTTCCTGACTAGCACCTTCCTAACGAGTCAACGTACTAGTGAATATCTTCTTCACGCCCTCCAAAGCATCCGCATTCTTTTAATAAAGTGGCAACCAGAACAGTTCGCTGAACCAAAGTCTTATGCAATTGTAACATGGCCTGCCAACTCCATTAATCAGTACGACAGTCGATGAAGGAAAGCATGCCATATGCCTTCTTGACCACGGTATTGACCTCTGTTGCCAAATTCCGCTTGTAATGGATACTAATAATCACTCTGTACATCAATTTCCCCATGGATTTTCCATTTACCACTGATTTCGCTCTTGAATTCATTCTTCCTAAACGCCTCACCTCACATTTCATCAGATTGACCTGCATTGGTCGTTTCCCCGTCTAACTCTCCAATTGATCTATATTCTTCTGTATTCTCTGACAGCTCCCTTCACTGTCTACTCCTCCACCAATCTTAATGTAATCTGCAAACCTACTAATTAGACCACGCACACCTTCTTCCAGATCAGTGATATGTCGATCACGAACAGGAGTGTTCCAGAGCGCAACCCTGTGGAACAAAGTTGGACACAGTTTAACATTTTGTGAAACTCATTTCTTCTACTACTACTCCCCGTCTTCTGTTGCCCAACCAGTTCCTATCCAACTTGCTAAAGCAACCTGTACCCATGTGACTTCACTTTCTCCATCAGCCTAACATGGGGAAACTTATTAAGTGCCTACTGAAGTCCATGCATTTGACAGCGACAGCCCTGCCCTCATCAATCAACTTTTTTACTTCACAAAGAATTCTACTACTTTCATAAGATATGGCCTTCCCTTAACAAAACCATGTTGCCTATGACCGATAAGCTCCTTTTCTTCCAACTGGGAATAGTTCGTAACCCTCAGTGTCTTCGCCAGCCGAATGCCCAACACTGATGTCAGTCTCACTGTCTATATTTGTCTAGTTTATTCTTTCCACCCTTCCGAAATAGGAGACAACATTATCAACTCTCCAATCCTCAGGGACCTTATCTTTTTTCAAGTATGCTGCAAAGATATCTGCAAAGGCCGCAGCTATTTCCTCTCTTGCTTGCCTTAGAAATCAGGGATAGATCCCATCCGGGCATGGTGACTTGGACATCTTATTTTCTTTTAGAACACCCAACACGCCCTCCTTCCTTTCCTAACTGTTATGCTTAATTTCTCTGATACATTTGAGATATTCACAGTCAGGTTAACTATGCATGCAGGTGCAGCAGGCAGTAAGGAAAACCAAAGGTAAAGCGAGATAATTTGAGTGTCATGGTAAAGACGTCTCATTGCATTTAAAGAGGGCCATGGTGAGGCTACACTTTGTGTATTTGATTTTCTTATCTGAGGAAGATAATTCTTGCTATTGAGGGAGACAAGCGAAAGTTCCACAGACTGATTCCCGAGGTGGCAGGACTGACAAACAACAAAAAAAATGAGATCAACTGGTCTTGTACTCACTGGAAACTAATCGAATGAGGAGGGATCTCACCAAAACATGTAGAATCCCGATGGGACTGGGCAGACTGGACGCACGAAGAATGTTCCCAATGTCGGGGAGTTGTAGTACGTTGTGGCACAGATTACGAATGAGGAATAAGCCATTACAGATATATATGATGAAGAATTTCTCCACTTAGAGAGTAGACAGTCCCCTTTTTGCCCTCCGGGTCTTTGAATATGTTCAAGATGGAGCTGAATGCAGCCCTTGTGGGTAAAGGCACAAAGGGGTAAGGCGTGCGAACTGTAATAAGATGCTGAGTTTGCATTATCGAACATGATCAAATTATAGGGAAGTGCAGGCTTGAAGGACCGAATAGCCTACGACTGCAGTTATTTTATACTTTTGTATGCTTCTAAGAATGCTAATGAATGAGATCACTGTTAGCATTATACAGACGATAAGATTTGAGCTGGCGCTCCTATTAGTTTCAGGAATAATTTCAGATCCATTTTCATGTGAACACATGTAGTTTTACAGTGCGAATGTTTGACTTTCAACTCCAGACGACAAAACTTCCAGTTCAAAGGTAGTTGCTTTATTTTCGGACAGCCGGCAAGTGATCCTCAGTGACACCAAAAGGAGTTGTGTAGCTTACTTGAGGTGGCACCTCTCAACGAATCTCTGCACTTTGCAGGCAAGCAGTATCTTTTATTTTTTATTTGGGCGTGGCTAATACACAAGCCTACAGGTCACATGGTATTTTGCTATTACGTTGGTTCAGACAGGTAATTAAACAATTTAACAATGCCTGAAAATTGCTGACTTCCTATGACAAGTAGTGAATGGTTTACAGGAGGTGGTTATTTTTTTTTCACAATCGTATGTCAGTGGATGATGGGTTTAGATAGTAGGATTTTTGTTTAGTTCTCATTGTTGGTCTTCACATACCCTTGTGAATAGGTAAGGAAGGACGACAATGGGAACGGGAGGCAATTGATACGACTTATGACCAAGGCTACCAGTCTTGTCCAGGGAAAGCAAACATCTTTGCCTGGGGCTGAAAGTAAAATCCACATGTATGGCTCCAGACCCTTTTGGCAGTAAGGAGTTAGTCCGACCCTCGACTGCGATTTCCAGTCTTACTCTGTCAGAGTAAAGGCATGCAATCAAACCTGTAGTGAATTACTTTAAGAGTAGGTTCTTAACCCTTGAGTTACCAATATACTCTGGTAAGCAAGTAAAAACAGAATCTATACTTCTGTGGTTCTCAAACTGCATCGAACAGTTCATAGTAATAGAAGCAGGAGTAGGCCATTTTGGCCTGTCCATACCGCTCCCCCATTCATTACGATCGTGGCTGATCTATCCATCATCTCAGCTACACCTCCCTGCATTGTCATAAATACCCTTAATTCCCCTACCATGCAAACACTCATCCAACTGTGTCTTGAATATACTTAATGAGGCTGCCTCTACTGCTTCCCTTGGGCATAGATTCACCACTCTCTGAGAAAAGCCGTTCCTCCTCATCTGTCATGGAACACAGAACATAGAAAAATACAGCGCAGTACAGGCCCTTCGGCCCTCGATGTTGCGCCGATCCAAGCCTACCGAACCTACACTAGCCCAATAACCTCCATATGCTTGTCCAATGCCCGCTTAAATGACCATAAAGAGGGAGAGTCCACCACTGCTACTGGCAGGGCATTCCATGAACTCACAACCCGCTGAGTAAAACATCTACCTCTAACATCTGTCCTATACCTACCACCCCGAAATTTAAAGCTGTGTCCCCTAGTAACAGCTGACTTCATTCGCGGAAAAAGGTTCTCACTGTCAACCCTATCGAAACCCCTAATCATCTTGTACACCTCTATCAAATCTCCCCGAAGGCTTCTTTTCTCCAATGAGAAAAGCCCCAAGTGCCTCAGCCTTTCCTCATAGGATCTTCCTACCATGCCAGGCAACGTCCTGGTAAACCTCCTCTGCACTCGTTCCAATTCTTCCACATCCTTCCGATAGTATGGCGACCAAAACTGCACACAATACTCCAGATGAGGTCGCACCAGAGTCTTATACAACTGCAACATGACCTCAGGACTCCGGAACTCAATTCCTTTCCCAATAAAAGCCAGTACGCCATATACCTTCTTCACAGCACTATTTACCTGGGTGGCAACTTTCAAAGATCTGTGTACATGAACACCAAGATCCCTCTGCTCATCCACACGACCAAGTAGTCTACCATTAGCTCAGTAATCCATCTTCTTGTTACTCTTACCAAAGTGAATGACTTCACACTTAGCTACATTGAATTCCATTTGCCACCTTACTACCCAGCTCTGCAACTTATCTATATCCCGCTGTAACCTGCCACATCCTTCTTCGCTGTCCACAACTCCACCGACTTTCGTGTCATCGGCAAACTTGCTCACCCAGCCTTCAAACCCCTCCTCCAGGTCATTTATAAAAATGACAAACAGCAGTGGTCCCAAAACAGATCCTTGTGGAACACCGCTAGTAACTGCACTCCAAGATGAACCTATACCATCAAATACTACCCTCTGTCTCCTTCCAGCCAGCCAATTCCTAATTCAAACCTCTAATGCACCCTCAATGCCATACCTCCGTAGTTTTTGCATTAGCCTGCCATGGGGTATCTTATCGAGCGCCTTGCTAAAATCCATATACACCACATCTACTGCTTAACCCCTGTCCACTTCATTGGTCACCTTCTCAAACAACTCAATAAGGTTTGTGAGGCACGACCTGCCCTTCACAAAACCATGCTGACTATCCTTGATCACATTATTCCTATCCAGACTTTCATAAATCCTATCCCTTACACTTCTCTCTAAGACTTTGCCCACAACAGAAGTGAGACTCACTGGCCTATAGTTACTCGGGCTATCCCTGCTCCCCTTCTTGAACAACGGGACCACATTCGCTATCCTCCAGTCTTCTGGCACTATTCCCGTAGACAACGACGACATAAAAATCAAGGCCAATGGCTCCGCTATCTCCTCCCTAGCTTCCCAGAGGATACTAGGATAAATGCCATCAGGCCCAGGGGACTTATCTATTTTCATCCTTTCCTGTATTCCCCAAACCTCTTCCCTACGTACCTCAAGGCCATCCATTCTAATCACTTGTGACTCAATATTCACATCAGCAACAGTGTCCTGTTACTGAGTGAATACTGACGAAAAGTATTGATTTAGTGCCTCACCAATCTCCTCCGCCTCCACGCACAACTTCCCACGACTATCCTTGACTGGACCGATACCTACCCTAGTCATCCTAAGCATACAGCCCCTGACCTTGATGCCTAGTGTCACCCACCAGCATAAATGTCTGGAAAGGGTATGGTTGCATCCCCACAGTGCAATGAATTCCTACTTTCCACAAAAATCCCGGATGTACTCACTCACGCAGTTGCTGTCCCATAAATGAAAATTTTCACTGTAACGTCTTCTGCGCCTATTAAGCGCAAAACATCATTGAAAGCCGCTCTGAAATTACAGTCTTCACAATCACAATTCTGCTTTCATAGAAGATTTTTAGAGTCATACAGCACAGAAATAGACGCTTTGGTCCAACTTGTCCGTGTCGACCAGATATCTAAAGTTAATCTAGTCCCATTTGCCAGCATTTGGCCCATATCCTTCTAAACCCTTCCTGTTCATGAACCCATCCAGATGTCTTTCAAGTGTTGTCATTGGAGCAGCCTCCATCAATTCCTCTGGCAGCTCGTTCCATACACACACCACCCTCTGTGTGAAAACGTTGCCCCTCATATCCCTTTCCCCACTCATCTTAAACCTATGCCCCTCTCGTCTGGATTCCCCTCCCCTGGGGAAAAGACCTTGGGCGTTCATCCTATCCATGCCCCTAATAAATAAGCCTCCGATACTCCAGGAAAAATATCCCTGGCCTATTCTGCCTCTCCTTCCATCTCCAAGGCTCCAACTTTGGAAACAGCCTTCTACTTTTTTTCTGAATCCTTTCTAAGTTTCACAACATCCTCCCATTGGACGGAAACCAGAATTCCACACTATATTCCATAAGTGCCCAAACCAATGACCTGTACAGCTACTTGATTAAAGTTTTTTATTCAATGCTCTGACCAATCAAGGAAAGCATACCAAACACCTTCTTCACTATCCTATCTACCCACAACTCCACTTTCAATTACATATAAATCTGCACTCCAAGGTCTCTGTGATTAGATTAGATTACTTACAATGTGGAAACAGGCCCTTCGGCCCAACAAGTCCTCACCGACCCTCCCAAGAGCAACCCACACATACATTTACCCCTTTAATTAACACTACGGGCAATTTAGCATGGCCAATTCACCTAACCTGAACATTTTTGGACTGTGGGAGGAAAACGGATCAACTGGAGGAAACCCACGCAGACAAGAGGAGAAAGTACAAATTCCACACAGACATTTGCCTGGGACTCTGACGCTGTGAGGCAGCAGGGCCAACATGCCCCACTTTGTGCTGCAAACTCCCCTTAACTGTGCAAGTCCTGCTTGGATTGTTTGACCAAAATGGAACACATCACATTTCTCGAAATTAAACGCCATCTGCCACACCTCAGCCCATTGGCCATCCCAAAAGTTCTAATTTATAGCAAACTCTCTTTCCGCTCCTATTCCCTACAAGCTGAAAATCTATACCCTCTCATTAACCATCCCTAGGGGAAAGAATTGCTAATATAAACTTACTGAACATCTGGAGCTGCTATAATTGTGGTTTGACAGCTTTAAGACCAGGGTGAAAGCAAATGAAGGAAAAGTGCCAAATGGAGTGCAGCAGTCAGGGCAGTCCCCTACTGCATCGGCGGCGCCTGGAGCCATTGCCTTTTGGATTTAATGGGCAGCAGCAGTTACACTCGGAGTTTGGCAAACACCGAGAAAAGATTGAAGCAGCAGTGGAGCCACTCTGTCACGCTAAAAAAGCATGAGCAGGAAATTCAAATGGTGGACTGAAGAGAACAGTCAGTGGAGGAGAGGAACACGGCATTGGAGACCATGGTGGAAGTTTCAGGGGGAAGGATCCGATCGCTGGAAGACTGGGTTCGGGTCCTTCAGCAGCAACAGGATGACCTGGAAAATAAAGGTAGAAAAAAAACCTTACAGCTCGTGGGTCTTCGGGAATGCGAGGAAGGCGAAGAGCTTGTTGGAATCCTGGAGAAATGCTCCTGAAGCTGGAGTTGGAGTCACGCCTGTTGAGTATGGAGTGGACCCACTGGATTGTAATGTGTAGTCCCGGGTCAGAACGGCATACCCGCACGCTCCGAGTGTGACTCCTGCATTATAAAGAAAAACAGTTAGTGACTGAAACAGCAGGAAGACTGGGAATAGATGCAGAGGCTTTAATGCACAAACGTTCAAGTGTAATGACGTCTCAGGAGTCCGAATTAAGAAGAGAAGGGCATTTGTTGAAGTTAAGAGAAAATTAAGGGATCTGAACATTCAGTATTCCTTTAAATAACTGACCGTGTTGCGTTTCCCTCATGGAGAGACAACATATAATTGTGATTCAGCCGAAAATTCGAAGGACTTTGTGAATTCTCTGGAACAAAAAACTCGAGTCCGGCTGAGGGTGGGAGGGACATCATTACATACAATGGTACTTTTTTCTTTTACCCCTTCTTTTCTCCTCTCTCCCCCATTTTTGTGGTTATCGGCTTTATATGGATCACCTTTATGTTAAACCGGAACTATTTAGTATATCGGTCGGTTAGGTATTATCTGGGGCCTTTTTTTTCCTGCTGTCCTTTTGTTTTTTGATTGGGTGTGGCTATACCTGTGGTTAAGATATATAGGGAAGGGGTGTGGAGTGGGGGGAGGGGATTGTCATCCATTGTTAACTCAGAGAATGTAAACAACATGTTTTTATCATCTATGAATTGCCAGGGACTGGGGCACGGCCTCAGCTGGAAGGGGCCTGGATGGTAACAAGGATTGGGAGCGTGCCCCTGATGGGCAAGGGGGTGGGGGTATCTCAACATAATTGGGGGTTATTTGAGTTTTGGCTGAAGTTATATATAATGGTTCGTTTTTTATTCGTTGCGGTAGTTTTTATAGGAGTAGTTTTATTGGTGAGAGATGGCTGTAGATGTCACATACATGGACTGCAAGAAGGTGTTTGATTAGATTCCGCATGGTAGGTTAATGGAGAAGATGAAGTCGCATGAGGTCCAGGGTGGACTAAATCGATGGATAAGTAACTGGCTGGGAAACAAAAGAAAGAGAGTAGTGGTTGAGGGGAGTTGCACAATATGGGGACCTGTGACTCGAGATGTTCAACAGGGATCTGTGCTGGGGACCACTTTTGTTTGTGATATACAGACATGAATCGGAGGTAAGTACAGATGGTCTTATTAGCAATTTTTCTGACGAAACTAAGATTGTTGGAGTGGCAGCTAGTGAAGGGGACTGTAAGAAAATATATCAGCAAATAGATAGATTGGGGAGATGTGCAGAGAAATAACAGATGGAGGTCAATTCGGGAAAATACGAGGGAATGCATTTTGAATGATCGAATTCAAGAACGAACAATACAGTAAATGAGGAAGTCCGGGGGTGGGGTGGGAGGGGGCTGGGGGGGGGGGCGAAATTGATGCAAAGAGAGATCTGGGTATTCAGGCCCATTGTTCCCTGGAGGTGGTGACGCAAGTCAATATAGTTGCCAAGAAGGCATACAGCATACTTTCCTTCATGGGACGCAGTATTGAGTGAAAGATTGGCAGATCATTTTACAGTTGTGTCAGGCTTCGGTTCGGACACATTTGGAAAACAGCTTTCAGTTCTGGTCGCCACATTACCAAAGAGAGTTGATGCTTTGGAGAGGGTACCGATGATGTTCTCTCGGACTTTGGCTGCTATGGAGGGCGCTAGCGACGAAGAGAGCTGAGTAGATTAGGATTATTGCCATTCGAAAGATGGAGGTTCGGGGGCCTTCTTGAGTTCTAGAAAGTTATGAGAGATATATACATGGTGGATAACAAAAGTTTTTTTTCATAAATTCCTCAGGGTCACGGTTTCAAGGTGAGGGGGAAGGCTTAGGAGAAATATTCATGGAACGTTCTTTATGGTATTGGATGCCTGGAATGCATTGCCAGCGGAGGTGTTCGCAGCGGGCACGATAGCATCATTCGAGATATATCGAGACCGATATATGAATGGACACGAAGCAAAGGAAAACAGACCCCTCGAAAATTGGCGACAGTTTGACATATAGAATCTGGATTGGCACAGGTTTTGAGGGTCTAAGGGCCTGTTCCTGTGCTGCAATTTTCTTTCTTATTTGTTCCTAATCCTTCATTGCGGTGGGTTCCAGACCAAAAGCTGTTGCAAGGACGTGAGGGTTCGAGTTTTGACTCCTCGTAATTTCTGGAGACTTTCCCCAGTATGTTCTGAAGTCTTCGCCTGGTTCAGTCTGGCGATTCGCCCGGTGTGGTCTGGAGACTTAGCCTAGTGCAGTCTGAGAATTCGGCCCAATTTGGTCTGAAGGTTCGGTGCCAGTACAGACTGGGGTAAAGTGACTGAAAATCGAATTCGTTCTGTTTTTTTTTGTTCACTCGTTATTCTCGTGCTGGATTTTCATTTATCGTTCTTTCAATTTTGCAGGAATCTATATCGAGGTATCTTGTACCTCTTGATGGCAACATAAGCGAGGGCATTCAAAACTTTTCCACGTGCTCATTACAGTCATGTGCCAATAAAGCCAATACACCTCAAATTGAGAGAGTCACTGTCATCAATGCCTTTTCAAACCAAAGCTGCTGGTTGTGCAATGTAGGGGGCGGCCAACATCTCTTTAAACACAAGAAAGTGGGACAGAGAGTGAGCAAGAAATGAAAATGGACAATTTGATTCCAATTTCAATGGATTTATTCGCAAACTAACCGAAACCTACATGTTTGGAGACACAAATGCAGAGATACGCACATTAATAGACTAAAACACACGCATAAAGCAAACACGCATATATACCACCATAAACACACAGACACATGCAGGCATTCGATCCCTCAAGCCTGCCGTGCCATTCTATAGATCATGGCTGATCGAATCTTCGCCTCAACTTTATTATCTCTTGTGAAATAAGGCACGTGACTAAGCAGTAAGAGTGAGAACACTTTGTGAGCAGTGACCATAATTGTATTCATTTGAAAATAGTTCTGGAAAAGGCAGGTCTTGACCAGAAGTTAACGTTATAAATTATGGAAAAGCCAATTTTGATGGTACTAGTCAGAAACTTTCAAATGATGATTGGGGTAGGGTGTTTTCAGTTAAAGGGTCATCTGGAACGTGGGAGGAAGTGAGGACTTCAGATGCTGGAAATCAAATGCGAGAGCGTGGTGCTGGAAAAGTAGAGCAGGTCAGGCAGTGTCCGATGAGCAGGAGAATCTATGTTTCTGGCATAAAGTTTCGTGATGAATGGCTTGCGCTGAGACGTCTATTCTCCTGCTCCTCAGATGTTGCTTGACCTGCTGTACTTTTCCAACGCCATACTCTCGGCATCTGGAAAGTGGGAGTCTTTCAAAAGTCAGGTAACAAGAGTTCTGAGATAGTATGTTCCTGTTAGTGTGCAAGTCAATGCCAGCTGCAGTAGAGAACAGGATCTGCCAGTGGATATTGAGGCTCTGCTCGAGAATAAAATAGATTTATGCATCAGTTGTAGGCAGCTGGAATTAAGTGAATCCCTTGCGGGAATAGAGTGTGTAGGAGTACACTTCTGAGGGAAATTAGAAGTAACATACCGCCGAAAGTTCATACGTTCCTTGGTTTTAAGGGGGAGTAATACATATGTTCGCTTAACCTCTGTCGAGGCGAAGATGGTTGAGTCTATTCTCAACGAAGAAATAGCAAGGCATCTCGATAGAAATTGTGCAGTTGGGCAGACGCAGCTTGGGTCATGAAGAGCAGGTCATGTTTGTAAAATCCTTTGGAGTTCTCTGAAGACATTACGAGCAATTGGGACCCTGTGGATGTGGTGTACACAGATTTCCAAAAGATCTTCGGCAGGGTACAGAACAAGAGGCTGCTGCATAAGGTGAAAGATGCATATCGTCAGGGGTAAGATATTAGCATGGGTAGAGGATTGGTTACCACCTGCAGAATGTGGGAGGGAAGGGTCATCACAATTGTTCCTGCTGATTCATCTGCAGGAAGTTCACCCAACCCCAGTTCCTCAAAAGCATCATGAGGGAATTGCAGCTGGAGCTGGATGAACTTCAGATCATTCGGGAGGCAGAGGTGGTTATTGAGAGGCGTTACAATGAGATGGTCACAACTCAGGTAAAATAAAAATACAGAGAGGAACGCATATGGAACCAGCAGAGAGTGTAGGGATTCAATGTGGCCGTTTCCCTCAATAACTGGCATACTGTTTTGCATAATCTTTGGGGGGACGACCTACAGGGGTAAGCCATGAGGTACAAGATAGACTAACGGTTGGTGTGTTGCCTCCCAGGTGCCAGGGTCCGTGATGCCATGGATCTTGTTTAACACAGAGTGAATGGATAGGGAACTGGCAGAATGTAGGGATTGCATGTGGGCGTTACCCTCAAGAACTAGCATACAGTTTTGGATACTTTTTGGGGAGCGACCCACCATGGGTAAGCTATGAGGTACAAGAGAGACTAATGGTTGGTGTGGTGCCTCCCACGTGCCAGGATTCATGATGCCGTGGATCATGTTTTCGGTATCCCTGACGGGGACGGGGACCAGCCTCAAGGTGTTGGCCACATAGGTACTGTCGATATAAGTAGGAAAATGGATGGAGATTTAAGGCAGAAATTCGGGGAGCAAGGATGGAAGTTGGGAGCTGGAACAAACAGAGGTATTAATCTCTGCTTTGTTACCAGTGCCACGTACTAGCAAGGCGAGGAACAGAAAGAGAGAGCACTTGAACATGTGGTTACAGGGATAGAGCAGAATCGAGGGTTTCAGATACCTAAATAATTTCGGCTTATTCTGGCGTAGGTAGGAGCTTTACGAGAAGGATGCTCTGCACCCGAACCATAGAAGTGCCAATATCCTGGCCGTGGGTCGGAGTTGGGAAGGTTTATATTAATTCAACAGGGGGATGGGAATTTAACCTAGCTTCAGTGTCCAGGTGTTTGGGAATAGTGAGGTGAGAAATTTGGTTTCAAGATCCGAAGAATGCAGCAGCAAGCAGGAAGGTGTTTTGAAGTGTGTCTAGTTAAATGCCAGGAGCATCTGGAATAAGCTGGTGGACCTGCAGCGTGAGGTGGTAGCTCGGGCTTCAACATTGTGGCCAATTCAGAGACATGGATAGAGTCGGAACAGGAATGGTTGTTCAGGGACATCGATATTTCAGCACGAACAAAGAAGATGGTAAAAGAGCGGAGGTTTATCATTGTTAGTCACGGATAGGATAACAGTAGCAGAATGACGTTTGAGCACTCGTCTATTCATGTAGCATCGGTAGAGTTCAGAAAAAGAAAATGAGATGTCACGCTTTTGGGAGTTGTCTATTGGCCTGCGAAAGTTCCAGACATGTGGCGGGAATAATTACAAAGATGAATCTGAATACGACCGAGAGTGACAGGCTAGTTGTAGTGGGAGTCTAGAAATTTCCAAATTTTGACTGGAAATAGTTGGAGTTCTTCAGATTGATCACAGTTTGTCCAATGTCTGCGGGTTGGGAGTGGGGTTTTATGACACAGCATTTACAGTGGGAACAAGGGGCAGGCCACATTGGATATGCCACTTGGGGTGTCACGGTGGCTCAGTGGTTAGCATTACTGCCTCACAGCGCCAGGGACCCGGGTTCAATTCCCACCTCTGGTAATTGTGTAGAGTTTGCTCATCCTCCCTGGGTCCATGTGGGTTTCCTCCCACAGTCCAAAAAATGTGCAGGTTAGGTAAATTGGCCTTGCTAAATTGCCTGTAGTGTTAATTGGATTAGTCAGGGGTAAGTGTAGGGGAATGGATCTGGATGGCTCTTCGGAGGACTTGTGTGGACTTGGATGTCAGTAATAAAAGAATGACGAGAGTAAGGTTAATGTCCAGTAAAGGACAGTAGTGAGAAGTGTGAATCCACTTTGTGGAGAGAGAAGAAGCGGTAAATAATTGTTTTTCGTCGTATTCACACTGGAAAAACACAATGTTATTGAGATGTATACTGATAATCAGGCTACGAGACTAGGCGGGATTGATTTTCTCAAGGAGGCGATGTTAGCTGTTCGGGAAAATGTGAAAATAATTAAGTTCCATGGGCCGGATTGGACGATCCGAGGATCCTCGAAGAAGTGGGGAAGACGATTACAGAGCCATTGACTGTCAACTTTATGTCGTTATTGTCTTTAGGAATAGTGCCCAAAGACTGGAGGGGATTCCGCTTTTTCAAGATAGGAATTGGAGACAACCATGGTAATTATAGACCAGTGAGTAAAGTGTTGGAGAATGTTACAACAGATAGGATTTACAATCATCTCGAGGGAGTACGTTGATTAGGGATAGTCAACACGATTTTGTGCAGGTGAGGTCGTGACTCACGAAACTTATTGAGTACTTTGAGAGGTGACCAAACACGTGGATGAATGCAAAGTGGCCAGTGTAATGCATGTGGATTTCAGTAAGGCATTTGATAAGTTTCCCACTGTAGATTACAGCACAAAAACTGAGGCATGGGATTAAAGATGATTTACTGGATTGGATCGGAAATTGGCAAACTGAAAGAAGATGGAAAGTGACGGTTGATGGGAAATGTTAATCCTGAAGTTCAGTTGCGTATGGTGCACAGTAACGGTCTGATTAGTGTGCACTTTTGTTTGTCATTTTTAAAAATGACCTAGATGAGGGATAAGAAGGATGCGTTAGTCAATTTCAGAAGAGTTATGGACAGTGCTGAAGAGTGTTGAAGGTTGCAAAGGGACATGTGTAAGCTGTAGAGCTGGGTTGAGAGGTAGCAAATTGAGTTTGATGTGGATACGTGCGAGGTGATTCACTTTGGAAGGAGCAACAGGAACAAAGAGTACTGGGCTAATAGTGAGATTGTTGGCATTGCAGATGAGCAGAGAGATCTTGCTGCACGTCTACATAGATCCCCGAAAATTGCCCATCCCAAGGTTGATTAAGCTATTAAGAAGGCAAACAATGTGTCAGGTTTTATTGGTCGAGGGGATTAAGTTGCAGTTGCAGGTCATGTTGCAGTCGTACAAAGGCTTGTTGCAGCCGCACTTGAAATGTTGCATACAGTTCTGGTCATGCATTATCAGAAGGATGTGGAACTTTGGAAAGGGTTGAGTGGGTATTTACTGGTATGTTGCCTGGTATGGAAGAAAGGTCTTATGAGCAAAGGCTGAGGGGCTTGAGGCTTGAAAATGTGGTTGAGAGGTTAGTTAATTCAGATCGAAAAGATAATCAGATGACTACATAAGGTGGGCAGTGCGGGCATTCTTCTCGGATGGTGCTGGCTGGCATGAGGCGACATATCAATAAATTGAGGGGAGATAGATATAGGACCGATGTCAGAGGTAGTTTCTTTAGTCAGGCAGTAGCAGTGGTGTGAAACTTTCAGAAACTGTAGTAAATTCGCAACATTTAAGGGAATTTAAATTGTCAGTGGATGAACACAGGGATGAAAATGGAATCGTGGAAAATAAATGGGCTTCAATCTGTTTGCACAGGCCGGACCAATATCGAGATCCAACGGGTCTGTTCTGCGCTGTAATGCGATATGCTCTAATGTTCCATGTTATATGGTTAACTACCAGGAAGCAAAGCATGGGGATAAAATTTGCTATTCTGCATGGCAATTAGTGACTCGTGGTGTGCCTCAGAGATGTGTGTAGGGATCGCAATTATTTACAATTTATATATATGATTTGGAGTTGGAGACCACCTGTAAGGTATCAAAATTTGCAGATGACACTAAAATGAATGGCAGAAAAAAGTGCGCAGAGTGTGAAACATTACAGAGGAACACACATACATTGTGTGAAGGGCAAAAGTCTGGCCGATTCAACACAACATTTAAAAAAGTGAACTCATACATTTTGGTAGAAAAAATCATAAAAAGGATTCTTACTTGGCTGGCAAAAATTTGCAGCCTGCTTCTGTGCGGAGAGACCTGGATGTCCTGGGCGTGATTCACAGAAGATTGGTAAGCAGGTACAACAATGAAGTTAGTAAGGAAAATGGAATGCATTATTTCTTCATTCCGAAAAAGATTGAGTTTAAAAGCAGAGAGCACATTTTGCAGCTGTACAAGGTGCTAGTGAGGCCACACCTTGTATACTGTGAGCAGTTTTGATCTCCTGAATTGATTGGTTTATGAGGAGAGACTGAGTAGATCGGGACTACATTCATTGGCATTCACAATATTGAGAGGCATTATATAGGACCGTATAATGTTTTAAAGGGAATAGATTAATAAAGAAGTAAAGAGGATATTTCTATAGGTAGGTGAAGCTGGGACAAAAGAGCATAGCCTCATGATTATACGGAGCAGATTTAGGACTGTATTGAGAAGGAACTTCTTCAACCAAGAGGGTTGTTAATCTATGGAATTCCATGCCCTGTGAAGTAGTTGACGTTGCTTCAGTAAACGTTGTTAGAGCTAAGATGAATAGCTTTTCAAAAAGAAAGGAATTAAGGGATACATTGAAAGTGCAGGAAAGTGGACTTGTGTCCACAAAAAGATCAACCATGATCTTATTGAATGGCGAAGCAATCTCTAACGGCCGCACAACTTTCTACTGCTACTAATGCTTATGTTCTTATGTTTACATTGCATCTGCCAAGTTTTCCATTGCTGATCTATTTACTGATTCTCTACCTCCTCTTGATACCTTCGTTTCCTGTTTATCTGACCATCATTTATGAATTTAGTTATTACTTTATTCCATCTATCGAAACCGTTGATACAGATTGCAAAACGTTGAGTACCCAACACGAGCCACTGTGTCACTGTGGCCATTAATTTCTCTTACACTGATGAAGACTAATTTATCCGAATTTCACCCTGCTTCCCGCTCGGTAAACAGTCATCTCCGTTTTTCAATGCAGTGAATTTGGGAGGTTAAAAGATCTGCTCCACTTGCTGAGTAACAGCAACGAATTGCTGAATGGCCCACTTCTCTTTTTGCTTAAATATCTTGATGGGCTGAGTAGACTGCCTCAGAATCAGTGTGGCGGTGTATGGTGCTCAACGTTTTGGAATCATTCAGTTTACAGCCCATTTCTGACTTTATGCTGGAGGGAAGCCATTGATGTTGCAGCTGTTGATGGCTCACACTGCCTCATGAATGACCAGTTTCTATTCGGTCTGTCCTTTAGAGATATGTCCAAATTCATTGGAGGTAGTGCCACATGACACAGTGGGGAGTATCTTCAGTTTGAGGCTGAGACTATCCCTCCACCAGGACTGTGTGGCTGGTTGCTCCTGCAGATATTATGCGGGGCAGATGAGTCGTTTGGTGAGAATGATTCCTTCTTGTTGGTTCCCGATTCCTCCCCACAGTCCAGCTGCTGCGTATTTCAGGCCTCGCTCTGCTCAGTCAATGGTGCGATTGTGGAGCCACTCTTGCTGATAAACATTGAATTATCTCGGCCAGAGTATGTTCTGTGTCCTTGTTTCCCTCCGTGATTCTTCCAATCTGTTTTCATTGAGTTTTGACAGAGGGATGGTATGGAAGGCAGTAGATGTCCATCCTCAGACGGGTTCCTTGAATATTTTGAACTGTTCCCATAAGAGTTCCTGGTTTCTGGAATCAAGTTTGGATGATTCCAGGGTAACACCTTTCCTGATTGTATGCATTGATGCCAACATTACTAGTGGGATCTGTCCTGCCGGTGGGACAGGATATACCCAGCGATGGTGGTGGGCCATCAGGAAGCATTACCATCAGGTCTGATTCGGTCTAAATGTTTCCAAACCAGTCAAAGTGATGAATAAAGTTGAGAATGGAGCAAGGAATAATGGATTAAACAGCAGAGTGAAAGTAATTCTATCAGAATGTGTATTCTCAAAGCAAATTGAGGAATTCACTGCATGCATCGAGGTAAATTGATACAATTTAATGGCATGACAGAGACATGGCTATAAGATGAAAGACATCGGGCACTTAACATCAAGAACAACTTACAGCTGGAAGTGTTATACAGAACTGTAAAGGAGGTGGGGAGGTCGCCAGATAAGGAATGGCATCTGTGCGATTGTAAAAGAGCATCATACATGAAATCATCAAGGTATTGTCTTAAATTCATTTGTTTTAACACAAGGTGCTCGTCGAGTCGAGTTTAGTGGGAGATTCCCACCGTGAAGCTGGATCTGACCAAAGCCTACACATTAATTGTTGTCCGAGCCCTCCCAGTGGGAATCACGTTGGCTTACCCCACTTCTTCCTGCCCACCATTTTCAGAGCAAAACCAACTCACCGGAGATCCAGGAATTTAACAGCATCGCAGAAACCAGTCTTTGATAGCCATAGTGCACAGGAACAAGTTCAGTCCATGTGGAGACACCCTACACAGCCACTGATATTGAGCCTGCAAGTGGCATGCATTTTAGAATCTACTTGCTTCCGCAAACCTACAATGTAAACATGGAGATGGAGCTCCTCCTGAGTGGTAAGGGTCAGAAGCAGGGCTTGTCCTTCCCACTCAGGACCATGACACAAGCCTGCGTGCTCCGAATTTGCCAACCAGATTAGTGTAGTTTCAACCATCAGGAGGAAGGTAGCGGATTATTGGAAGATCATTGTCCATATCCACTGCATCAGCAAAAGGGGCGATCCAGTGAGAATATCACCATTTCCCTTGGGTAGAATAAACAAGAGACACCAAGATTATCTTTGCATCAAGAAAGTCCTCAGGAAACATATCGCTGAATTGCCCATCAATTTTACTACAGCCCACATCACTCAGATGAATAGAGAAACATTTGGCTGGAGGTCAGAAAAAACAAGGAACAGAAAATAATGGTAGGAGTTAGATATCCGAGTCAAAACTGCAGGGAAATTGTTGCACTTTATAAACAGAAAATTATACAGGCAAGACATTGTTGGCAAAACTCAGAGGGTCTGGTCGCATCTCTCAGAAAAAAAAAAGCGAGGCTAACATTTCAAACCTGGGGACTGTCCACCATAGAAACAAATATCTCAGACCTGCAGCATCTGTAGTTCTTTGCTTTTTTTTCAATATCGGCAAGTATTTTCTGTGCAGAGTATTAATGGATGACTTTATCTGGGAAGGTGGGTAAGGGAGAGGAAAGAGGTGCAGGAGGTGGGCGAGTTACATCTGCAGGTCCCGTACATTAGGAATTGGTGGGATTCTCGGGTGAGACCAAATGAGATCATTTCGGAGATACCTCACTGAAATTCAACATCACCTGAAAAGTTGTGACAGATCCCGAGAAACGGGGTAAATGCAGTCACTGTCAGCTCTCCATGTCTTCAGTCGCACAGGGAAGCCCAGACTGAAGGATTGAAAAGAACCAGGATCGAAGTTGCAGTTATCGGCTTACATCTTGTCGAAAGCGGGATGTGAAAATTCACTCAGGAGAAGGCCAGTGGACACATAGGGAATGGATAGGATAATCAGCATTAAAAAAATATCAGCCATGATCAAGTCGCAGAATTGTCTCGATGGACCAAATGGCTGAACTCTGTTCTTTATTTTATGGTTTTGCGAACACTGGCAGTCATTTTAGCAAATATTTCACTGCACTCAGCAAAACTTTATTTTCATTAATAAAAGTCTCATTGAGTATATGAACTACCTATGGTACACAAAGAGGAGCAGCGAGAGTATCCAATCATGAATGGAAATAGACAACGCGGTGACACTACAGCGGGAGGCTGCAGATTGGTTTTGATGAAGATATATTTGATTTGTTACAGGAATAAGGAAATCTTTTTTATTTTCTTGGAGGGGTGAGAGTCTTTGGAACTTTCTAGCCCGGAGAGCAGTGGAGGCAGAGACATTGAGAAAGAACCACAGAGATTTATGAATAACGACTTTGAGAGTAATTGTCGGTGGGTGTGTGGGAATGGGGACCTCAGCACACAGTGAAATCAGCCAGATTCATACTCAATAATGGGCGGGTAGGTGTGGAAGGCCGAATGGCCCCTTCGTGATATATCCCTGTGATTGGAACAAACTGCCTCTGCTCCTCCTAATTGGGCATCTTTCTGTTGATGGGTAATGTTTAAATCAGGGCGAGGTGGTTGTCTCGGAATAGGGCAGACTTCATGGCTAAAAGGTCTGTTCTCTACCAGGCAGGTCCCGGAACATTCTACACCCAACAATCCCCGGAACATTCTATACCGACGTAGACTGGAAACTTACGTGACTTACATTATTTGTGGACGGCCAGACGACAGTTAATTGAACAAAAGAAAGATGCCTAAGGAAGAGATCCTGGTAAAGAGAAAAGGAGACACTGATTCGAAGTCCCCTCAGGCAGTTAAATGGAATCAACAACAGTTTAGACTAAAAACACTGCTATTTCCCAACTCCGTTTGTCTTTAAGGAACTGGAAAAGAATTCTTCTGGACGGCAACCTTTTCACCATCTGTATTCAGAACTGTAAAGAAGGGACCTATTTCTTCTCTCAAATGATCAAGTGGGAGGGAACGTTCTGGAAACCATGTGCTCTTGTGAATGTGCGTCTGTGCATTTGGTGGGGGGTGCACGGTGTCTTGCAGTTTACATCACATTTTTGTCATGAATTCGCTCCTTACCATTTGTTATTTCATCTTTCGTCAAATCGATAATTCTCTGAATACAGTGAACATTTTTGTTGGTAATTTATGCTCCCTGCTTGGTATGGTCTGAAGAACGGCACCTGGTTTTGTGATGTAACACTCGATGTTTATTCCTCCAGTGTTTGGGTAACAAACACAGCATTCTAACGCCTGCGCTCCCATGTCTCCTGATGCGGTAGCTTAATGTTTTCACCATCAGACACATTTTAGTGACCAGCAGAGCCCGCAGGAGACTCCGGGTTCACACGAATGGGGACGCTCAATGTGACACAGAAATGAGAAATTTTAAAAAGTCCATCATTTTACTGTTTGTGATCTCGGCCAATTTCATTCTATTATGGTCAACATGAATGGTGTATTCGATATGGAAACCGGATGTACTTGTTTGCGTATGACGCTGTTTATCTCCATTGCTTTGTACAGGAATTTGGCTTCATGATTTATCCCGTGACACAGACTAGGTTCAGACAGCAGCTGAAGAATGTGTTGAAATATCCCCTTACCCAATTACATCAAATCATACAATTCGCTCATTAATCAATCATTTGGGACTTTCTCATTTCAGTTCAATGTTTTTGCAATGATGCAGCCTCTCGCTATGGTAACAGTCTGAGGGTCACATTTAAGATTTCTCTCATCTCAGTGAGAAAAGGCACCATTCCACAGAATTTTTGTATCACTTAAATTTGTAAATAATAAACATGTTCACTAAAAATAACAAGGAGCAGAGGGAACGATATTGTAGATTGTTTTTGTGATGAAGGAGCTGAGCTGGAGAGAGACAGTCTGGGTCCCAAGTCCTGGTCCTCAGGGGAGCAGAGCGGATCCGGTCCCGAGATGTGCAGTTGTGTTGAAGTCACTCTGACGTTGATTTTTACTCTGGTTCACCTAATCCAAACTGGCCTCGGAAGAGTTAATCTCTAATCCTTTGTCCTTCTCCCTAAATATCTTCATCCCTATCTCACACTGTCCCTCTGTCTCTATCTCCTACTTCCGTTAACACACTCTATTTCCTTGTCCCTTCCTTTCCCATTCTCCATCACTCTCTCCAAATTGCCCTTTCTGCATCCCAATCTTCTCTCGCCAAACCTCTCTTTCTTGAAACGTCCGTTGTTCAACGAACAGAGTGGGGCGAGGAGCTTCAGGCCATTGCTGGGGTAACAGTGTGTATTTTGCCCGAAAGCCATGCTCGTCGACACAGTGGGTGTGAGGTCAATGGCTGTTACTGGGGATAAATCTCGGAGTGGAAACAGGGCAAAGAGGCGCAGTGGGACAGATCTTGAATGGGTTACATTGCCTGTTAGTCAGGAACCAAATTGGGGATTGTTTGAAATGCATTAACAGGCGAGGGGTTCTCAGGCGAGTGTTCATAGTAGAGAGTGCACAGGGAGTGAGCAAAACAATGAGGGAGTGTGGGGGGTTGTGGTTAGTGAGCGTGACGGTGGGTGACTGCATGTCAGAATGAGCGTGATGGTGGGCACTATTCAGAGGAGTCACCAAGACGGTGGGAAGTGTGCGAGGGAGTCTGGCTGACAGTGGCTTTGTACGGAGAAGTACTTGTTATGGTGTGGGAGTGTGTGGGGGAATGAGGGTGATGGTTGGGAATTTGCAATGTCGTGCGGATGACGGTGCTTTCGTGTGCTGGTGTAGGATTGTGCACAGGGGTGATTGTGAGTTGGGGCATTGTGGATTTGAGCGTGAGGGAACGTCAAGAAATGTGAAGGAGTGAGGCAGACTACTGAGGGAGTCAGCGTGAGAGCGTGAGACTGAGAGGGAGTGACGGTGGCAGCGGAGGATTGAGTGGAGAGCAGGAAAGGGAATGATCTGTGGGGAGAGAAAACCCGAGGGCATGTGCTAAACTGTGAGGGAGGGAGCCATCTAGCAAGACCGGGACGGAAGCAACGAGTGAGCAGGCGAGTGAAACAAGGAGGGAGACAGCCAATGCGCGAATGAGCATGACCTGGATGGAGGGATGAGCAAGCGAGACTAGCAGGACAGCAGGGTGGAAGATTGAGAGGGAATCTGGGATGGTGGGAGAAACTGCGATCAGAGATTGCACGGGAGAAAGCGAGGGAGTGAGGCTGATGGGAGTCAGGGAAAAATGGTGGGAGCGTGACCAGGAGGAAGGCAAGGAGTGAAATCAGGAGCGAGCGATGGAGTACGTCTGGGAGGGAGGGAGAGAGTGAGACCAGGAGGAGCGAGGGTGAGAGGGAATGAGCAAGACTGGGAGCGAGGGATGAAAGGATCAAACCCAGAACTGAGAGAGCCGGAGGAGGGAACCAAATGCGTGAACGAGACCACGAGAACGACTCAGTGATACTGTGATGAACGGAGAGAGTAAGCAAGCAAGAAGGGAGGGAGGGCGAGTGGGACAACAGGATGAAGGGATGGATCGAACAAGGGATACTGGGAGGGAGGGGGCAAGTGATTGACGTGGTGAGTGAGGGTGGGAAAGAGCAAGATTTGGAGGGAGTGAGTGGGACTGGGAGTGAGGGAGCGAATAAACGAGATCGGAAAGGAGGGCAAGAGGGAGACAAGGAGGATGGGATGGAGCAAGCAAGACAGACCAGGAGGGAGGGAGGTAGGGCGAGAGTCAGTAAGAGCACAAATGAGTGAGACCGGGAGGTAGTGATCAAGACTGTGATGAAGAGCACGAACGAGTGAGAGCAGGTTAGAAGGAGCGAACAAGCGAGACCAAGATGGAGAGCGTGAGGAAGCAAAAGTAGAAGATGGTCACAAGTGAGTGAATGAGACCAGAGCAAGGGAGCGAGTGATACTGGGAGGGAAGGGGTGAGCCAGTGAGTGAGACCACGAGAAAGAAAGAGGGAGACCAATAGGGAGGGATAGATTGACCGAGAGAGAATGTCCGGGAGGGGGCATTGGAGTGAATGAGCAAGATTGTGATCGAGAGTGGCTACGAGTGAGACTGAGAGACATAGAACAAGGGAGAGAGCCTGAGATGGATGGACGGAGTGAGCCTGAGTGGGAGGTAGTGAGTGGCTGAGCCCAGGAGAGAGATAGGGACAAAGACTGGGGGTGAGGGAGGAAGACATGGAGGCAGAGTCGGAACAACGGAGTGATCGAGGGAAGGAGGGAGTGGGCGAGCAAGGAAGACCAGGAGGGATGGAGAGATTGCACAAGACTGGGAGGGTAAGAGGGAGCGAGTCTGAAGTGGGTGGGGAGTGATTTCCGAGGGAGCGATTGAGACTGAAATAGAGGGAACAAATGATCAAGACCAGAAAGAAAGATGCAAATGATCGAGACCAGGATAGCAGGAGTGAGGAAGTGAGAGCGGGAGAAGAGGAGAAAGTGAGCAAACGAGAAAAGAAGCAAGAGAACAATCATTACTGAGAAAAAAGCAGCAAGCGAGCAAACAAAACCGAGTGGGAGAGAAAGAGGGAGAACAGGAGGGAAGGATGAAACGAGACTGATAAAGAGGGAGTGAGTAATTGAGATCGTGAGGAAGGCAGGGAACGCGCAAAACCGGGATGGAGGGCACGACCGAATGAGACAGAGAGTGATGGAGGAAGTGAGACAGCCGGGGCGGGAGGAAACAAGCCAGACTTTGAAGGAGGGAAGGAGCAAGCGACTGAGTCCAGAAGGGAAAGAGAGAGTGTACGAGTGAATCCAGGAGAGAGGGAGCGAGTGAGACTTACAGGGACGGTGCGAAAGAACAAGTCAGGGAGGAAGGGACTAAGTAAGGGACAGTGGGAGAAGAGGAGCAAGTGAGCGCACGAGACTGGGAGGGTTCGGCGCGTGGGTTGCTGGTGGGGAGGTAGCGAGCAAGTGAACTAGACTGGAAGGGATGGAGCGAAAGAGATCAGGAAGGATAGACAGAGCGAGTGCAGAAACGAACCAGGAAGTATAGGAGGAACTTTGCAAGCGAGACTGGGATGGCATAAGGTCGGGAGCGAGTGAAATCGGGAGGGAGGGAAAGATCAAGATGTCGAGAAGGATCAGGAAGGAGAAAGCCTGCAAGATAAGGAGGGAGGCATTAAGGGAGCGGGCGAGACTGGGAGGGAGGGAGGAACCACATGACTCCAGGGGAGATGGAGGCAGTGAGCGAGGCTGACTGAGCAGGAGCGTGTGACCAAGCAAGACAGGAAATGAGTGAACAGGACAAGGAGGGAGGGAGCGAGTGAAGGAGCGAGTTAGACCAGGAAGAAGGGGGTGAGTGAGACCGGAATGTCAATTTGAGTGAATGGGTGAGTGAGCGAGACCATCAGTGAGAATCTGAAGAAGTGAGGCTGTGAGAGATGAAGAAAAGGAGACAGCCTGAGAGTGAGGGAGCAAGACTGAGAAGGAGCGTGAGAGTGAGAGAGTGAGTCCAGTCGGGAGGGAGGAAGAAACTGAGACCACTAGTGAAGGAGCAATCGAGACTGTGAGAGAGGGACGGAATGAGTGAGTGAGCGAGGCAGATATGGAGTGGGTGAGCGAAGGACACAGGGAGCAAGGGAGTGAGAGAGTGTGCGAGATTTGGGGGGGGAGTGAGACCGGAGAGGAGGGAGGTAGCGAAGGAGGTAGTGAGACTCAAGTGAGATCGCGAATCAGCAAGCCTGGGAGGGAAGGAGCAAATGCGCAAGACCGGAAGTGAGAGAGGGAGGACGGGAGCAAGTGAGCAATTCAAGGAGGAAGCGACATTTGGAGCGAGTGAGCGAGATCGAGAGGGCAGGATGGAGGGTGGAGTCCACATCAGTTGGGAGAGACAGATAAGGCGGAGAGGGCGGGAGAGAGCAACACCAGGAGGTTGGAATGAAGAGGGTGTGAGCAAGACTGGGAAGAAGGGAAACGGGTGTTGAGAGCAGGAGAGAGAGAGAGAGAGAGAGAGAGAGAGAGAGAGAGAGGGAGAGAGAGAGAGAAAGAAAGAGCGCCTGTGTGAGAACAGAAGGGATGAAGGGTGCGACAAAGTTCGGAGGGAGGAAGAAAGTAAGAGAGGGAGGGAGGGTTGGAACGAGTGAAGGAAGCAGGGAGCAAATCAGTGACCAAGATTAGGAAGGTGGGAGGGAGAGCACGTGCGAGAATGGGAAGAAGTGAAGGAACAATTGTCTTCCTCCTGTTAATGTATGTCAGGCTTCAGGGGCTGAACAGCCTCGTCCTGTCTGATGTAACAAGTTCGAGGGCCTGAAGAGACTTTTGCTGTTCCTTTCTTATCGGCTGGAGCAACGGAATGGTTTCCTCCATTACGTGTGAAATTGGCTTGTATTACTTACTTCTTTCATTATTATATGTAAAATAAGATTTTTTTTGTTGGTTTTGGACCCTCCATTCGGTATTGAATCAATTTGCTCATCCTTTCCTTTTCAGTGACTATAAAGGATCTGGAGAGACGCACAACATTTGCTAAAGATCATAGTCTTTCTCTCCTCCACTTACATGACGGGAAATAATGCGAAAATATTGCAATGACACTTGTGAAGAACGAATAACATGAAATGAGATGATGTCACCGTCCAGATTGGCCTTATGAAATAAGTTGGCTTAATCCCACACTAGACTACCCAGAGTCCAGTAACTGAGATTCCACGGAATTTGCTAAGATGGAGGTTAGAAACAGCAAGATCAAGCAACCATTGATGAGAGTTAAATATCAAAGTGAAAACTGCAATACAAATATTGGGCATGTTATGAAGCAGGAAATTTGGAATGCACGTTTATGGTTACTGCAGTAACAACGGACAGCTTCAAGTTACATGTAAACTGTGTTAACTCAAGCGAATGTACATGCTCAGAAAAATGGATTTTATGAGCGTCTATGAAATGGTTTGCATTTACAGTATTTTGAGCACCAAGCTCGAGATCAAGCTGTTTTGAAATTGGTGTTGTGCGTTCAGAAGAGCTACTTGAAAACCTTCATTTAAAGGAGTGTTTAGGGATAGTCATCGTACTATATTGAGTTTTATATGACGTCTGAATAGAAATCAGCTATGGTTTGACATTTCGGATGAAAACCTGAGTCATGCAAGCCATGAAAATGTGAGGGGCAAGTTGGCTTCAGTGATTTGGAAGAACACAACAAGTAAGATTTAATGAAATGAAATGTAGTTTAATTAAATACTGTCACATGTACAGTACACATATAAACACCACAGTGCTAACAGCAAAATGCAAGGTGAGTTAATGATGATTAACAAACGAAGTTAAAATTGCATTTGATAAAAGGAAGTGCGTCAGAACGATGCCAGATATTGTGGTCAGACATGACTTAAGAGAAATTCCAGAGACAACAAACGAGGATCAATGAACTAATCGGGAAATGAAAAACAACATGAATGCAAACTAACAAGAAACGGAAGGACGACTAAATGTTTCGATCAATATTTGAAAAGAGAACAAAGACAAGGTCAAAGAAGGAATGGTGAATATCCGGACAGGATAAATTTTTGCAGAGGGCTGCGAAGTTACAGAGGATCTAAACAGTTACTTGCATTTCTGCCCTCATAGTTGTAAGATTATTTGTTGGGGAAAAACAATCTGTGTTTTCTAGTAATTCAAGAAATGAGAGGAGATCGCCATGAAACTTCGAAAATTCACACAGAGAGACTGATGAACACAGGGGCATGGAGAAGTGCCAGCAGACAAGATGAGGAAGAATTCCAAGATATCCTGCAAAAACATCAAGTGGAACAGAATAACCAGGGAACAATTAGAGCGCACAAGAAACCAAGGGGGCAATCTGTGCGTGAAGGTGGAGAACATAGGTCGACCTATCACTTTCTGCCCCACCTTCATCTACCTATCACTTTCTCAGCTACCTTGGCACCAACCCCACCTCCTCTCATTTATCTCGAAGCCTCCTTGGTCCTAAAGCCTCATTCCTGATGAAGGGCTTATGCCTGAAACATCTCCAGATCACACTTAGCCATTTCTCCAGATCACACCAGGTCAAAACACCAGACAGCACCACGCCAAGTCTCTGGAGCATATTGGGTCGAGTCTCCAGATCGTACCAGGCCAAGACTCTAGTCCTCACTGGGCCGAGTTTCCACACTGCACCAAGGTGAATCTCCAGACGGCACTAGGCCCAGTGTGCAGACCACTCGGGGTGTTAAAATTCGAGGCCTCGCCTCCTCACACCAGCCACTGGTCTTTTGCTCGCCTCTGATACTCGACTCCCCACGCCAGACTCCCCACGACAAAAATTCCGTCTGTCACCACCTTTGGGACATTACACAGCTGTGTCCTTCTTCAAAGAATAACTTTGGAGATACAAAGCAATATTTTTTCCCTAAATCCTTGCAACGGTGTCACTGAAATATTAACCAAATGAAATGAACATGTCCATTTGCTGCAGTTCTGTTTGTTTCAATACTTTTGCATTCATTTTCTCTATAACTTGGAAGAGTACATGAAAAGTCATTGCAGGTTAGAGAAATCGCAATGATATTCATCTCAACCTCTTCAAAAGTTCTCAGAATGTTGCAGCTGGAGCTTTTCTACTCTACTCGTTCTTGTTCTGTTTCACTTCGTTTCATCTTTCTGATGTACTTCTTTCTAAACATTTTAATTTTCAAAATTATTCAGAGGTGGATAGAGGGGTCTGAAACAATTGTACTCCTGTGGTCTGCATAGCTCCACTGCAGTACAGATGTCTCGTGCACGTTTATGGATCAATGCACTGCAGTGGTCTTCAAAGCTCCTCGTTCCGGTCATATATCTCGTTCTGGTTTACAGATCAATGCACTTCACTGGTCCATGCAATGTTCCAATCTGGGCAGATTGCAAGTTTGGACCCAAGAGAACTTGGTCTACGCAATGCTCCGTATTGAACAGATAACTCTTTTGGGCTAATGATGTCTGGGTTGGTTCTGTGAGGAGAATGTGGTTGAGAATGTGACACAACTAACTATTTCAGCACAGCTAGCAATGCCTTTATTTTATGTTCTTAACTTGTGATTGGACCCTCAGTCTCTCACTCCATTAATGCTGCAGTGTGACCACGTACAGTACATCGCGTTGGTGAATACCCACTGTCCAGGCAGCAGCCATAGCCTCTTCATTCAGAGGCTGTCAGCATTCCAATTGTATTCGGGTCTCCGTCTAAAGAAAGGATGGCATTTCCATTGAAGACAGTCCCCTCGCTAAGCAGCATGAAACACCCTCGCCTTTATCACAACCCACCGCCAACCAACTGCGTGAAAATATCCAGTGTGAACTGAAAGCAGTAGAGATACTGGCAACATCAGGGAGCAGACACTCAGGGAGATGGACAACCACATGTTTGAACGGGTTATAGTGAACCCTCCATTACACTATGTATCACAAATTCCTGGAATCTCTGTCCATGTACGTAATACGCAGCCTTTTGTACTTCCTGGAAAATTCATAGGTTCACAGTTACTCAATTATTTTCGAAAGAAAAGGAGGACTGTAAGAAAAGGGGTGATCTGCCATGTGTGTCGAAGGACGTCTCTCAAATTGTAAGAGAAGGTGTCCAAATTAGCCAAAAAATGACATGAAAATTGAAGATAGGAAAACATTAAAGGTCAACAGAAAGCTATAAAATGAGACATAAAGTAAAGTAAAAGAATGTGAGAAATATATTTTCACCGACTATAAAGACAGATGGCAAAAGTTTCAAACAGCAAAAGAGTGGCTAACTTAAACGTTGGCCGTTTAGAGGATGAAAAGGGGAATTTAGTTATTGGATATGATGATATGGACGAGGCATTGAAAAGGCATTCTCTATCAGTGTTCACAGTCAAGTACACGATTAACATACTAGTAATTGACAAAGAAATGAAGGCAGGTGAAGACTTGGAATCAATCATTATCATGGAAGTGATAGTGTTAGGCTCACTAATCGAGCTAATGATTGATAGGTCTCCCGGTCCTGATGGAAATCATCCCGAGGAAGTCAAAGAGCTGGCGGGTGTAATAACAAGTGCATTGGCTCCAATTTTCCATAAATCACTAGAACCTGGTGCAGTCCCAGCAGATTGGCAAACAATAAATATGACACAGTTGCAAAACAAACGGGAGGTTGACAAACGATGTTGAATTACAGACTGGTTAGCTAAACCTTTGTAGGAGGGAAGCTGCTTGAGTCCATTATCAATGAAGAAATAACAAGGTATCTGGATAGATATTGTCCAGTTGGACAGACACATTACAGGTGCATGAAGGGCAGGTCGTGCTTTTCTAATCTTTTAGAATTCTAAGAAGATATTACATACAAGTTGAACAAGGAAGGCATTACATGCAATGGGGACCCAGAGAATGTGGTGGACCGAGATTTTTAAAAGGCGTTGAAAAAGGTGCTGCAAAAGAGGCTGCTGCAGAAGGGAAGTGTGCATTGCGTTTAGGGTAAAACATTGGCTTGGATTGAGGATTTGTTGACTAACAGGAAGCAAAGAGTGGTGCTAAATGAGTGTTATTATGGTTGGCAATCAGTGACTAGAGGAGTGCCTGAGGAATCAGTGTTGCAACCGCACTTATTTACAAGGTATATAGATTAGTTTGAGTTGGGTTTACGTGGACGTTGTCAAAACTTGCAGATGACACGAAGACGAATGACAAAGCAAAGCGTGCAGAAGGCTGTGAAAGGTTTCACAGGAGCATAGACACATTGGCAAAGGTCTGGCAAATGGAGTACAATGTAAATAAATGTGAAGTCATATATTTTCGTAGTAGTAGTAAAAAGGAATATGACTTGAATGATAAAACAAAGTTGCAGCATGCTGCTATCCAAAGTTACCTGGGTATCCTTGTGCATAAATCACAAAAGCTGCAGGTACAGGTAATTCAGAAGGCAATTTGATTTTGTTTTCTTCATTTGTAAAGGGACGGAATTTAAAATCAAAGAGGTTATGTTGTAACTGTGCAAGGTGCTGATGAGGCGACACCTGCAGTACTGTCTGCACTTTTGGTCTCTTTAGATCAGAAAGATTTTCCGGTTACTGGCAGGATTGCAGAAATGTTTCACGAGGTTGATCCTGGAATTCAGGGTGAAAACAGAAACTGAAGAGCGATGAACACGAAAGGTTAATACTTATAGACTGCCACGTGGACGTCTTTGACACGACATCAAGAGTTTAAAACATGCTGTGCCTTTCGTTCAGAGAGAGATGGCACGATCAAGTTCCGTATTTGGGGTCAGAGTCACGCTGTCCTCGTAAAAGCTTTCAGTTAATAAACTATTCTTTTACTTGCTTCTAAATTTGATAATTTTATTAATTTTACCAACAACAAACTGGCGCTGCAGTCAGTGTACTGTTCACAGGCCGAGGTTGGGTGGCCACCTAAAGGGAGTCCTTGCAGGTTACCAGACCAAGACAGGTTAAATTACTGCAGTGCATCTTACTGTTGGTGCGTACTGCTTATACCATGTATCAGAAGTTGAAAGAGTGAATATTGATGTAATGATGCCCATCAAATGGGCGGCTATGCCGTGGATGGACTAGATCTCTTGAGTGTTGTTAGTGTTTTATTCATTTGGTTGAGTGGGTTGTATTCTGTTCGATACAGTTCTTGTAGCTTCTGGATAGAGGACTGCATTTGGGTAGTTAGGAAGTGAGTTGCAGCTGGTCATTTTGGAAATGCGTGGAACATGTTTTAGGCCGCAGCTGGAGTTCTTTGCCACTCTTGTCACCGTATTATAGGAAATATGTGATTGAACTGGATGAATGCACACCCTTATCAAGAATGTTGCTTGGGCTGGAACAGTTCTGCTGTGAAACGACGCTGGAAGAATTCGGATTGTTTACTCAGTCAAAGTAAAAGTTGTGGAGGGATTGGTGGATGTGCATAAGGTAGTGAACATAGGGTGAATAGAAAGCAACAACTCGCTTTAGTCGAGGGGTTCGTCTCGATGAGAAATCATTTTAAAAGGAAAGGTTGACGGCTTAATGGGAATTGAAGAATAACGTGTGCACTCCGAGGCTGGTGAGAATCTGGAATACATTTTCCGGGAGGCGAGTTGACGCATCAAAGCCCAAGACAATTACACGGTTCTTGGATGTGCCTTGAAGTGTTACATCATTTGAATCTTTGGGCCGAAAGAGGGAAAGTAGGACTATCATTTGTAGTAATATATTTTTAGCCTGTCGATGGCTGAATTGGCCTCTTTTGTATTGCATGGGACAATGACGACCACAGCTTGGAGTGTATTACTCACTTTCAATTACCTTACCACTTAATTCTTCACATTGAGAGTACAAAAAGAGACATGAGCTTTGAGATACAAACATTAAAAATAGAATCCTTTCCGTACGTGTTACGAAATTGTCTGTGTGTGAGAGATTACAGAGATAGAACGGTGTGTCAGAGCTGGAGGAGATTACAGCGATCATGAAGGCGAATTGGGCTTGAGCTGGTGATGGAGACATGGGGAGGTGTAGTGGATGGATAATATTCCAGGAATAAAGAATGATGCAGATGTTATAGTTAGTTCCATATGGAGAGATGGGTATAGCTGCTGGAGTGGGGTACAGAGATAAGATGGAGGGATGTAGGGACTGGAGAAGATAAGAGTTAATGAGGTCCATGGGGAGGAAATAGAACATAGAACATAGAAAAAAAATACAGCGCAGTACACGCCCTTTGGCCCTCGATGTTGCGCCGATCCAAGCCCACCACACCGTCACTAGCACACTTTCCTCCATATGCCTATCCAATGCCCGTTTAAATGCCCATAAAGAGGAAGAGTCCACCACTGATACTGGCAGGGCATTCCATGTACTCACGACTCGCTGAGTAAAGAATCTACCCCTAACATCTGCCCTATACCGACCACCCCTTAATTTAAAGCTGTGCCCCCTCGTAATAGCTGACTCCATACGTGGAAAAAGGTTCTCATGGTCAACCCTATCTAAACCCCTAATCATCTTGTACACCTCTATCAAGTCACCCCTGAACCTTCTTTTCTCCAATGAAAACAGCCCCAAGTGCCTCAGCCTTTCCTCATACGATCTTCCTACCATACCAGGCAACATCCTGGTAAACCTCTTCTGCACCCGTTCCAGTGCCTCCACATCCTTCCTATAGTATGGCGACCAAAACTGCACACAATACTCCAGATGCGGCCGCACCAGAGTCTTATACAACTGCAACATGACCTCAGGACTCCGGAAAACAATTCGTCTACCAATAATTTCCAGTACGCACTGGCTTCTTCACCGCACTATTTACTTGGGTGGCAACCTTCAGAGATCTGTGTACATGAACACCAATATCCCTCTGCTCATCCACACTACCAATTATCCGACCATTAACCCAGTACCCCATCTTTTTGTTACTCATACCAAAGTGAATCACCTCCCACTTACCCAATGATAGAGATAAGCAGAGATTTCAAATCTGGAGAGGTAAAGAGATATGGAGGTGCAAGAGGACGTTGTAGAATGAGAGATATCTGTGGGATCTGTAGGAGTTTGCCCCGATACGGTGCAATGTTGAAAGTGGACCAGGTTACAGAGAAAGGGAGGGATGCACGTACTGAAGGAGGTGACAGAAACAAGTGAAAAAAAAACAACGTTTATGTGTAGGCTCTAAAATGTGAAAATATATGATGCTGGATGGGACATTTTAGGCCTCTGTTTCAGGAGGAAACAGACAACGGTTACACAAGCCTGATGAGAGATGGATGCGCAGACGGATTGCACATCCATGATGAACACGAGGCAGATTGAGCCAAACGGAAGAACAGCCGAGAAATCGTGAAAACAAGATAAAGCCTCAGAAAATAATTGTAAATGCAAGTGTTGCTTTCAGTTGGTTAGCATGTAATTGAATACCGTTCTCCCATTGGAATATTCCTATTTATAGCTCAAATCTTTAATTTCTGGCATGATATTTACCCTGTTACTTTATTTGAAGAAAATCAGCATAGTACTGGTGCAGCTTCATCTTTTTTTGAATGGTACATGTTATGTCATTTAAGAAATGTCAATAGAATCACAAAACAACTGCCAGATTAATTTGAACGGATCAATGTGTCCTGCTTTATCTATATAAATAACAATTTACGACAATTTCCCTTCGACATCTAAACCCTAACTGGGCTATATTTCCTGATTTATGTTTCCATTTTTGAATGCAGGGCATCCAGCGGTTAATCTCAAATGCACTGGCACGGACCCAGAACGAAAACAGAAGGAGAATGAGGGGCTTCTGATGAAGGGCTTATGCCAGAAACGTTGATTCTCCTAAAGCTCGGATGCTACCTGACCTGCTGTACTTTTCCAGCAGCACACTCTTCCATTTCCAGTAATGCTATTTTGTATGAATAATGTGTCAGCCACATTTCAAAAACTAACCAATAAGTCAAATTCGAATGACAAAATTGTGTATTTTAAGTTCATGACCCGGTGATTTTTAGCCACACATGGAAGGAACACGTGCAAAATTTATCGAAATTGTTTCATTAACATCGGGAGGCAGTCTTGGTGAAAAACCTGGCGAAGAATGTATTTGCCAAAGAGCAACTCAACTTCCTCGGACATTTTATCGGACATGGACAAATGGCCCCATTGAATGAAAAAAACATAATAAACTCTGGAGTCCCCCAGATCATCAACAAAAAAGAACAGTACGACAGATCCAGGGATTGAATGGGTTCTATTGGAAATTCGTCCCAAATTAAACAGTTTGGCTGCTCCGCTCTCTGGTTTACTAAAGCAAGACAAGAAGTTTTAGTGAATCGAGGACTGTCAGAAGGCATCTGTGCGCCGGAACTATGTGTTAACGACATCCCGAGTGTTAGCCACACCTGCATATGCAAAGCCATTTAAGGTGGCCATCGATGCAAGTGATGTCGGTATCGTTGCTGTGCTTTTGCAGCAAGATGACTGGAAGGTAGAAAAACCTAGCGGATCTATTTTTCCAGGAATTTTAACATTTATTTGTCGAGATATTCCACAGTGGACTTTGAGCTTGGTGTTTGTGTTACAATATTTCAATGTTTATGTTACTAGCAACGTATCTGGGACAATCATATATTCTGACCCTAACCCATCGAAGTTTGCGAATAAAGTTAGAGACAAAAATGCCAGAATGTTGCAATGAATAATATGCACATGCCAGTACGAGAAAACAAGATTAAAATGCAATTTCAAGACTCGAATGAGAAACGGATGCATTTGGTGAGAGGAGCAAATTTATTGAAACAATTAGCAGCTAACGAACTTCAAAGAACCTACATATTTAACACAAACACCTGAAGTCATTTGCAAAATACCTCACAAATACTGTAACAAACTCATCCTTGGACAAGCAGGCAGCAAATTAGCCACCAGGATACATGACTATCAACTATCCACATAAAAGGCATGACTTACTCTCACTGATATCTTTACATACAGATGAGGAAAGGCACCACTTCGCCTGAGACAAACATCTACCGAAGGAAAAGCCAAACAGAGACACGCACGAGAACTCCTCGAAGCATGACATTCCAACAGGAACTCTATCAACAAACACATCGAGTTAGACCCCCATGTACCACGCGCTGAGAAAAAGAACAGAAATGACTTCACCAACCCAAAGAAACCTTGCACATAAATAGAATGTGGTCCGTACCACCAAGCGTTCATCCGAAGGCTCACTGATGTTACCTAGCATTGTAACGAAACGTCTGAAACTGCTCAAGGGTTTATGCACGAAAGATCAAAGTTCCTGCCCGTCGAATGCTATCTGGCCTGCTGTGCTTTCGCAGGACTCCACTCTCGACTCTGATCTCCAGCGTCTACAAGCCTTACCTTCTCCTGGTGGCTTCATAGTGACCATCGAACTAAATATCAATTGTTGAAAAAACACATCTGATCCACTATTACTCTTTCGGAATGAGGGAACAAGCTATCCTCACCTTGCCTGACCTATATGTGCCTCGAGACAGTAAAGTAATTGTTTCTTAACTGCTCCCTGAAATTGTCTAACAAGTTATTCAGTTAAACGACAATCACAAATGGGCAATACATGATGGCTGAGCTGGATTTGTAACAACACATGAACCAAGTCTTTAAAACTACCATGGAGTGTGTCAGGCAGCGAGCGGCTACCTTGAGCTTTGAAAAATGTGAATTCCTTGCCATGGACCAAACCCGATGAGCAGTAACTACAAGTTGAGAAATACATCGCCACATCCAAGCGATTTCAACAGAGTCGGGCCTGCTTTTGTAATGATTATACATCATTATTAATTCATCACTATTAACTTTTATTGAAGATTTGTGTTAAATTTGTAAACAACTTTTAAAGCAACAGGAGAAGGGCCAAACCATCTCAAACATTTATGCAAAATTATACACAGTCATGGGTCAGGATGGATAATGATAATAATAGTGAGGTCAAAGACGTCTCCATTTTTGGAAGCCTATCTTGTTCACTGACTGCATTTCTATCAGAAAAGGCAGAATGTTCTTCTCACTTGGTCCTTCATATGACTCCAGACCCTGTACAATTGTGGAAGGGGAATAAATAACGACCTTGGGAGAATGCACACGTTCAATGTATGGGAAGATTTAAATTTCAATCAGTGAGTGAAATGTTCTAGTTTAAACAGGGCAGACCCCACACTAGCGCAAAGAATGACAGTTCTGAGTTATTTTTGGACACTTGGAATAAACTGTCTTGATGCAACATCGAGTGAAATAATATATGATCTCAGGGTGGGGCTCATGGGGTTTGAATGCACAACGTTGTTTCTTTAAGATTCCAGATTCTGCATTTGTTAGTTCGTTATGATGTATGGGGAGAAATGCTCCTTCAGAGTTGAGATTAATCTTGTTCTTAGAATTGATTTGTTCATGACAGAAATTTGATAACAAACGGCAACAAAGCTGAGCTGCAAACTCGATCTCCCCAAAGATCTTCGAGATGATATAAGGCAACGTCTCTGTGAATGTAAAAGCTCAGATTTTAAATCAAGGAGCTTTTGGCTGCCGAAAACTAAATGTGAAAAAGATGTTGACACAATCATTCGTTTTATTTGCGATTCTGATATGGCATTATGACAATTGAATCTGTTTTAATCTGCTGCTACTATGCTCTCTCGTTTTCGCATTTGAACAGAAATGTCTCCAGCTCACTGACTGGTCAGCCTCATCCAGACACCGGAACAGTGATAGAAAATCACTGAGCAGCATTCTCAGTGCAATTATCCACTGACAGAAACTCCCAACTTCACTGATTGTGCAGTACTTTCTGATCTCAGAGTTCCATCATCTGCTCCGGTTTCATAAAGTTTGAGTGTATAAGGAGAGATCAGTTGTGTTACTTCAGAAGAAGGGCCGCTGATCGAGAAATATTAACACTGTTTTCTCTCCCACGGATGCGATCAGACCTGCTTAGGCATTTCTCTATCAGTTATAATGAGGCCAGTTTTCAGTAGAATTTCCAAAGTTAAAAAATAATCTGAGTGAAGCTCGACAAAATATTAACAAGATAAAAGCGGGTGATAAAAGTAAACTGAGTGTGAAGATGATGTTCAGTCCGTTCAAGAGAGATGTTATGAAGCAATTTGAAACGAAAAGTATGTAGAGGTGTAGAAATGTCTTCCACACATCAATTGCTGATTTTAAATCTGAGATAAGCAAATGAATTGTCGGACGTGCTCCCTGATTTGATTTGTACCTACCCTTCTGGAAATTCTTTCGTCCTTTCAGAAGTATTCAATGCCATGGCAAGTGTTGAATTCTTTCCTCCTTGTCCATAGGGTTTGAAGGTGAGACATTTGCTGAGGAGCCAATGAGGATGGTAAAAACACAGCAGGGCTGAGAGCTAGGAATTGCAGTAAAGCTGTACCTGGGGGCGGAGTTGAGACTTTAATTGGAGTTGGTGTGGAAGTGAGATCCAGGTGATTTCACCTACACAATTGACGCTCACCACAGCGTCGGGCGTCGGAAGTGGTTCCTGTGGGATCCGCGGTGGCAGAAGAGACGTAACACAAGATATTGGCAAAGTTTTCGGTGGTGCTGCCGTGAGTGATGTCATTAGAGGCTCTCACGGCGGCGCCTGTAAGCATATTCACACATTCGCAAATGCACATTCACGCAGACCTTTATGCTCTCTCTCTCTCTCTCTCTTACACACACTCACACCCCACATGCAGGCACACGCACACACCCTCTCACAGGGGTATACTCCATTACACACACAGACACACTTGGCCAAGCTTTTACAGATGAAAACACACACTCTGTTGAGCACTCACACTCACGCACCCACATGCACTCTCTCTCTCGCTAACACACAGATACGTTTCAAAATCCATGTGGTGAGTTTGTATTTGCAGAATTAAATTTGTAGACGCATTCTATTTTGCTTTAAAAAATGGACAATCTGCAGAAAGTCAATGCAGGTGTAAACACATGTCACATGTTGTAAATTACAATTGGTAAATAGAATCAGTCCGATTCAAGATTGGGATACAGACAGACTCTGATCTCACACCTATCATGCAGTGTCTGAGCTAAAACGTCACATTTTGTTACAAAACATTAAGTTATCTCGAGAAGGTGACTTCAAAGATCTTTAGGATTCGCATATAAATGAACCAAAACCTACATTCGAAAAGATGAAAGACACAACAATCCTTTGCTTCTGCTCTTTTTATTCCAACAGGACTCTGGTCCACCCTCCGAGGATCCCTTCTCTCGCTTCCAACACACCACAACCACTTGGAACTTCTGGACTGTTCCCAGCCCTTGATCTCTTTATTTCCAACGGACGACGGGAAATCGACCACCTCATCTGTCGACACCCCTCACACAATCCAATCTGTCACCCTTGCAAATCTCAGCCATCCACACATTCCACTCGAAACCAACACTCACAGTCAAACCAGCAGGCAAAGGGTTGTGAGAGGGGGAGACTGGGGTTTGCAATGGTAGTTTGGCGCAACGAAATTTGCACTGCTGAAGCCACGTGTCAACTCACAGGCATCTCTTCCTTGGCCTCATTGACCATGACGAACCATCCCATCACCAAACTATCAGAGCATAAACCTACCTCATCAGCCAATGGGAACTCCTACGCACTGCCTCCTCAAAATTGACAAACATCCCTGCCCTGGTCGACCGATTGTCTCAGAATGATCCTGGCACACTGAAATCATCTCCACATACCTTGATATTTTCCTGTCCGCACGGTCCAGGATCTCCTCATCTATAGTCGAGACACCCCAACGCCCCCCACCTCATCCTTGACATTCATTTCGCCGGTTCCCAACAAGCCATCTTCACCATGGACATCCTGTCTCTGTACACATCTGTCCTTCCCGACGAAGGCTTCCAAGACTTCCATCTCTTCCTCTCCAGTCGTCCACACCAGTACGCTTCCATTTGCTTGGCAGAACTGGTCTTCAATCTCAATAGAACATAGAACACTTCAGCGCAGTACAGGCTTTTCGGCCCTCGATGATGCGCCGACCAGTCTTACCAGTCTGAAGCCCATCTAACCTACACTATTCCATGTACGTCCATATATTTGTCCAATGACGATTAAATGCACTTTCCGTTGGTGAATCTACTACCATTGCAGGCAGAGCATTCCATACCCTTACTACTCTCTGAGTAAAGAAACTACCTCTGACATCTGTCCTATATGTAACATTTCTCAGTTTAAAACTTTGCCCCCCTCGTGCTCGCCGTCACCATATTTGGAAAAAGGTTCTCCCTTCCCACCATATCTAACCCCTGATTATCTTATGTGTCACTATTAAGTCACCTCTCAACCTTCTTCTTTCCAACGAAAACAGCCTCAAGTCCCTCAGCCTTTCCTGGTAAGACCACCCCTCCATACGCGGCAACATCCTCGTAAATATCCTCTGTGCCCTTTCCAAAGCTTCCACATCATTGTTATAATGCGGTGACCAGAACTGTAAACAATGCTGTTGGTGCGGCCGCACCAGAGTTTTGTACTGCTGTAGCATAACTTCATGGTTCCAGAACTCGATCCCTCTATTAAAAAAAGCTGAAGCACTGTCTGCATTCTTAACAACCCTGTCAACCTGCGTGGCAACTTTCAAGGATCTGTGCACATGGACACCGAGATCTCTCTGCTCATCTACACTAACAAGAATCTTACCATTTGCCCAATACTTTGCATTCCGGTTACTCTGACCAAAGTGAATCACCTCACACTTGTCCGCATTAAACTCCATTTGCCACCTCTCAGCCCTGCTTTACACCTTATCTATATCTTTCTGTAACCTTCGACACTATCCACAACTCCACCGACATTAGCGTTTTCTGCATACTTACTAACCCACCCTTCCACGCCCTCATCCAGGTCATTTATCAAAATGACGGACAGCATTTGACCCAACACCGACACTTGCGGTACACCACTAGTAATGGTCTCCAGGATGAATAGTTCCCATCACCCACCACCATCTGTCTTCTTTCAGCAAGCCAATTACTCATCCAAACCGTTATTTCTCCCACAATCCAATTACTCTGCATTTTATACAATTGCTTACTGTGGGGAACCTTATCGAACGCCTTGCTGAAATCCATATACACCATATCAACCGGACTACACTCATCTACCTGTTTGGTCACCTTCTCAAAGAACTCAACAGGGTTTGTGAGGCACGACCTGCCCTTCATAAAACCTTGCTGACTCTCCCTTTTCAAATTATTATTTCCTACATGATTATAAATCCTATCTCTCATAACCTTTTCCAACACCTTACCTACAACTGAAGTAAGGCTTAACTGGTCTATAATTATCAGGGTTGTCTCTAACCCACTTCTTGAACAGAGGACTACATTTGCTATCCTCCAGTCTTCTGGCACTATTCCTGTAGACAATGACGATTTAAAGATCAATGCCAAAGGCTCAGCAATCTCCTCCCTGGCTTCCTAGTGGATCTTAGGTTAAATCACATCCGGCCCAGGGGATTTATCGATATTCACACTCTGCAGGATTTCTAATATCTCTTCCTTGTGAACCTCAATCCCACCTAATCTAATAGCCTGTATCTCAGTATTCTCCTAGACAACATTGTCGATCCCTAGGGTGAATACTGTCGAAAAATATTCATTTAGTTCTTCCTCTATCTCCTCTGACTCCACACACAACTTCCAACGACTATCCTTGATTGGACCTAATCTTACTCTCGTCATTCTTTACTTGCTTAAATACCGATAGAAAGCCTTAGGGTTTACGCTGAATCTATCCGCCAACAAATTCTCATGTCTCCTCCTGGCTCTTCTGAGCTCTCTCTGTAGGTCTTTCCTGGCTACCTGGTAACCCTCAAGCTCCATAACTGAGCCTTCACATCTCATCCTAGCATAAGCCTTCTTCTTCCTCTTGACCAGAGATTCCACTTCCTTCGCAAACCAGGTCTGCAGCGCTCTATCGCTTGCTCCCTGCCTGACAGGTACATACTTATCTCGGACACAAAGCAGCTTTTCCTTGAATAAGCTCCACATTTCTAATGTGCCCATCCCCTGCAGTTTCCTTCCCCATTCTATGCTTCTTAAATTTTGTCTAACCGCATCGTAATTGCCTTTCCCCCAGCGTAGCCATGGGCACACGCGTGGTCCCCAGCTCTGCCTGCCCTTTCGTTGGAAACGTGGAACAGTCCATCTTCTGCAGCAACACCGATACCACGCCCACCCCCACTGTTTCCTCCGCTGCATTATTGACTGTATCCCACAAGGAGTTTAAACACTTCATCAATATCATAAACACATTCCACCACGACCTCAATTACACCTGACCATCTCGGAATGTCCCTCCCTTTCCTGGACCTCTCCATTTCCATTAACGATGACAGACTCAACACCGACATTTACGACAAACCCTACAATTCCCACAGCGACATGAACGACATCCCCTCTCACTTTGTTTCCTGTAAAAACGATATCCTTATTCCCAATTCATCTGCCTCCGCCGCGCCTGCTTCCAGGAGGACCAATTCCACTACAGAACACACCATGGCCTCCTTCTTCAAAGACCACAGTTTCCTGCCCCAAGTGGTCGATGATGGTCTCATGCATATCACATCCAACTTTCGCACATCCTCCCTTGCACCTCACCTCTCCAACATCAACAAGGTTGGGACTCCTCTGCTCCTCAACTTGAACTTTAAGAATTTCTGAATATCTACCGCCTGGGACCATCCAACCAAACAGGATCAGTGTGGATTTCGCAAGTTTCCTTAGTTCCCCTCCCCCAGCTAATTCCAAAACCCACCTTCCGACGCGACTTCGCCCTCTTCACTTGTCCGACTTGTCCACCTTCGTCCTCCCCTATCCGCTCCACTCTTTTCTCTGAGCTATCATCTTCACCCCAACATCATTTAACTATTGCATTTTCAGCTACCTTCTCCTTAGTCCCACCCACTCGCAGTTATCTCTCAGGTCGCCTTTTCCATCCCCTCATTCCTCATCAAGGGCTTGTGCCCAACACGTCGATTTTCCTGCTCCGTGGATGCTGTCTGATTGGCTGTGCTACTCCAGCACCACAGTCTTCGACTCTGATTTCCAGAAACTGCAGTGCTCCCTATCTCCCATGCCAGAATGATACAACAAAGCTGGGATGGAATCCTCGGCTGTGGGAAACCGTCATGTCAGGCTAAGACAGCCAATAGAAGATGGGACTATCCGAGATTATAATAACTGTTCATCGTCAGTGAAGAAGGCTTCCAAAGAGGGCCACCCAGCAGGGTCAAAGCTGCCAAGATGGAAACTCGCCAAACTGGACTGCTGGAAGTCACCCCGTGGTTGAATCAAAAGTGCTCTCATTACTTGAATCAGCCGTTGAGATCTGAGGAAGCATTTTCAAAAATCCAGGACCACGTGCTCAAAGGGAAAAAAAACTGGGGTAAGTACAAGGCATTTTGTCTGCATTCAAGACTGGCACAGGATTCTTACCTTGACATTTGATTACAGACTTCGTCGCTTTTCCTGTAACTATTTCAGTGTTATTCAGCCAATTCCGAAACACATGTTCATGACAGCCTGTGAAGAGCTACGACTCATGTCTTAGCTTGCAGACGTCATGTTGCCCCCAGCGTCTTCAATTCAAAGCCCATTTAGTTTGTTTTAGCATCTCGACTAATGCACCTCCGTCCGCTCTTGCATATGATAACTTCAAGAAGCTTCATCTCAGCAGTCCTTGATATAATTCACGCCAAGTATCAAAGCTGACAGTATTGCATTGTTTAAAAAAAACCCTTGATGTTAAATAGCTCACACAAAGTTAGAAATATCTCCATGATTTGAACCGTCCATATGATTGGAGCCCCAGTCAACCACGATAATTTTTCCACCGACACAGTCATCTCTGATAGATACAGCACTCCCGAGCTCGATAACGTCCTCCAGCCTTAAAATGCTTCGCGGTTTTTACAATCTTTTCTGGTTGCAACAGCCTTTCGTGAACTTTGTCACATGTGGCATACTTTTCGCACTCTATTCCGGACTCAGGCAGCAGCAGACTCGAAGTTCGGCCTGAACACTACCCAGGGCAACGGTGGCAATGGCGAGTCCAGCGAGGTCTTATACCAGCGAGTGCGTTGATGGGGCAAGATGGATTCGAACTGTGGCAATTTCCATCCCAGCTGCAGTGTTACGGTGAAGGGACTGCTATCTCTCCACCAGAATCATGGCTCATAGCGGAGAACTTCACAAAATGGACAGTAAAGTTGAACAATTTAATTTTTCATTCATCTGCCTTTATATCGCATGTCAAAACGTATTTTTCTGCGTTTTAAGATGGTACCAGAAGATGGCCAGACTCATGAATACATTGCACTGTATTCTGTAGCAAATTACCCATGGCATTATATGAATAAAATCAAACCTCTTTAAAAGTATATGACACAATTCAATCTTACATAAATCTCTCGCCTGTCTTGGACTCCACCATCCTCCATATAAAATTCACCAACCACACACAGTTTCCTTTTTTCTTATTAGCAGTGGTATTTTACAACTTTTCTGTACTCCGGAAGTTAACATTCTTGCATCAATTGGATTCAGTTATCATGAAGTAATCATTTCATATAAACTGATTACGATGATATCAGAGTATTACTCATAGAGGTCAGTGAAATTTGAAAAATACGTGACTCCACTTCTTTGAAGGAAGGAAAATGTGTTGGACATTTTGAACAACTTGAGGATAGACAAGTCCCCCGGGCCTGACGGGATATATCCTAGGATTATGTGGGAAGCAAGAGAGGAAATTGCAGTACCGTTGGCAATGATCTTCTCGTCTTCACTGGCAACTGGGGTGGTACCAGGGGACTGGAGAGTAGCGAATGTTGTGCCCCTGTTCAAAAAAGGGAATAGGGATAACCCCGGGAATTACAGGTCAGTTAGTCTTACTTCTGTGGCAGGCAAAGTAATGGAAAGGGTACTGAGGGATAGGATTTACGAGTATCTGGAAAGACACTGCTTGATTAGGGACAGCCAGCACGGATTTGTGAAGGGTAGGTCTTGCCTTACAAGTCTTATTGAATTCTTCGAGGAGGTGACCAAGCATGTGGATGAGGGTAGAGCAGTGGATGTAGTGTACATGGATTTTAGTAAGGCATTTGATAAGGTTCCCCATGGTAGGCTTATGCGGAAAGTCAGGAGGCATGGGATAGAGGGAAATTTGGCCAATTGGATAGAAAACTGGCTAACCGGTAGAAGTCAGAGAGTGGTGGTAGATGGTAAATATTCAGCATGGAGTCCAGTTACAAGTGGAGTTCCGCAGGGATCAGTTCTGGGTCCTCTGCTGTTTGTAATTTTTATTAATGACTTAGAGGAGGGAGTCGAAGGGTGGGTCAGTAAATTTGCAGATGATACAAAGATAGGTGGAGTTGTGGACAGTGAGGAGGGCTGTTGTCGGCTGCAGAGGGACTTAGATAGGATGCAGAGCTGGGCTGAGGAGTGGCAGATGGAGTTCAACCCTGCCAAGTGTGAGGTTGTCCATTTTGGAAGAACAAATAAGAATGCGGAATACAGGGTTAATGGTAGGGTTCTTGGTCAGGTGGAGGAACAGAGGGATCTTGGGGTCTATGTACATAGATCTTTGAAGGTTGCCACTCAGGTGGATAGAGTTTGTAAGAAGGCCTATGGAGTATTATCGTTCATTAGCAGGGGGATTGAATTCAAGAGTCGTGAAGTGATGTTGCAGCTGTACAGGACTTTAGTTAGGCCACAGTTGGAGTACTGTGTGCAGTTCTGGTCGCCTCACTTTAGGAAAGATGTGGAAGCTTTGGAGAGGGTGCAGAGAAGATTTACCAGGATGTTGCCTGGAATGGAGAGTAGGTCGTACGAGGATAGGTTGAGAGTTCTCGGCCTTTTCTCGTTGGAACGGCGAAGGATGAGGGGTGACTTGATAGAGGTTTATAAGATGATCAGCGGAAGAGATAGAGTAGACAGTCAGAAACTTTTTCCCCGGGTACAACAGAGTGTTACAAGGGGACATAAATTTAAGGTGAAGGGTGGAAGGTATAGGGGAGATGTCAGGGGTGGGTTCTTTACCCAGAGAGTGGTGGGGGCATGGAATGCGCTGCCCGAGGGAGTGGTAGAGTCAGATTCATTGGCGACCTTTAAGCGGCATTTGGATAGGTACATGGATGGGTGCTTAATCTAGGATAGAAGTTCGGCACAACATCGTGGGCCGAAGGGCCTGTTCTGTGCTGTATTGTTCTATTCTATTCTATAAAGGAATGTTCCATGAATTCCAAGCAAGCTTAGAAGAAAAATTTGCGTAAGTAATATAGTTGTTGGTGGGAAATCTTCGAACTCTAGCAATATGTGACACCACTTTCTTTGAAAAAGGAATATGCCATGGGATTTCGAGCAGGCTTAGAAGAGAACCCTTTTTAACCATATATTTGTAAGCTGGGGAGAGATCAGTTCACGGTCTACATTTTCAAGGTTGAATAAGACACAGATGGTTTACTCCCAGTTTGGTAGCCCTCATGAAGAAAATGTAATAGCAGCTGGGACTTGTAAATGTATATGAAATAAAGAACACTTGACTCAATTAAATTTGGAAAGTCGAGGCAACTTGAAAATAAGGTTTTTCTATGTGTCGTTATTTACTGTATCGGACCTTAATACAATTTATACGGATCATTATTTCCTGCCTTTGTTTAGCATTTGAGGCATACAGGCGAACGAACCGTTACAAGCATTCAGCCCAGCAGAAGAAAGTGGTCAAATATGAGTAATCACTCGATTCAATGCAGCATTGCCAATTGACTGAGGAATGAGACACGATCTCAAGAACCTCAATATTCAGGTTCTCTCAGCGTATGCCTCCCACTTTCGACTCAAATATAGATTGAAGATGCTTCTGTAGCACAAATAGAACTAAATCTCACGTAGTCAAGGTCAGTCATCATGTAATGCATCAAGTCACCACGCTGTAAGTTTGTGGCTTCGAACGAATTAATAAAGAACTGCTTTCACTGACTAAGATACCTATCTGAAAGTTTGAATTTACGCTGCTTGCAAACTGGAGTGGAATATCCTCGAGGCTTTGCAAATGGAGACGAACCAACTTAGTTTATGCCTGCGTCCTAAGCAGAACCAGAAAGCAACAGCTGTGGTACACCTGTCAGGTCGCTGCCTCAATAGTGTTATAATATATTAAAGTTTACTGAGTTGTTGCAAAAGACTCCTCGTTTGCCTTACTAGTTAAAGTCTCAAATGTCCAAACTAATTTTAGAATTTGAGTTTTGGCACACCTAAAATTTTAACGACGAACTATATACTTGTTTTCAGCTTCAATTCTTCCATCGTATCGTGTTCACACAAACCCCAGAAAACTTCCTATCTCTATCCCTGTCCCCAGCACTTAACCCATCGTTATTTCCACATTCATCCCCAGTCTCACACACCTGCAGAAATCATCAGTATTTTGAACACAGCTGATGTTTTCATTTCTTAGTGAATCTCAAATTCATTTCTAATCTCTTTATTCAGTTAATTTCAGCTGCTGTGATTAATCCTTCGAAATACACTGTGCCATATCACTTTTGTGACTCCATATACGGAACTTCAAGACACTGCATCAATTTATGCAAATATTACATTTGGTTTAATAGCTACAATAATTCTTTGGTATATAACATCATCTCACACACATGGCAGATTTAAATGTTCAAGTTCATCCCTTCGCTATTTTCGTCATTGAATCATTGGCTCCTCCCATGAATCCCTTTCCGACTGCACTGCATTGAGCAGAATAACATGACTATTTGTTCAGTGACTAATTATGCCTGTCCCCATGGATTGTATTTCTATCATTTGAGCGGGGATTGCGTGATTCTTAACTACATAAGTGAGTCCTTGCAATAATCTTTTACAACAGTATCAGAGGGACCAAGATCTTGGACACCAACAGAGATAATTGGATATAGACACAGACTGAGACCGACAGAACAGGAGAATCCTCTTGAATCCAAAACCCGCCATTGACATTTAACAACAAATGGATCAGAATATGACAGTAACAGGTTGGTATGGTACAACCCTGCACCAGGATCTGCTAATACCAGCGTGGAACCTTCCATCAAGTGCTGATAAACTTGGATCAAAAAATTGGAATGCGGCCCCAATTAAGAGAGATTTATCCTGGACTGTTTACTTTCTTTCTGTATTTTACAATCGGATGTCAGTAGCATGGCGGATCCAATATATACTTTATATTGTTCAATACTTCTACTATCCAATGCTTGCAATTGTTGGTGTTCCTCGTAAGTAATGATAATTGATCTTTTTTATATATGTATACATCAAACAAACTTATCTCGATTATTATTCTTGCATATTAGTGCAGCACTATAGATACGATTGGTGCTCCGAAAGAGATTCCTTTTACAGTTGAAACTTTAGAATTAACTGCTAGTTGTATTCGTGCTCTCATTATCAAACTATCTTCTTTTTATTTGCGTCTGGCAATATTGGTAGTAAGTGCCAGCATTCAAGTCATATATTTTTAACCCTCAAAATTCCCCTTTGTTGATCTTCTTACATCAGCGCTGGTAAGACCAAATCATTCTCTTCAACATTGAACAGAACCTCAGTTCCGCTGCTCTGGGTGATTTCTGAATTTGAACGAGACTATCTTTCACCTTTAGAAAACTTCTTGATTCAGACACTAGGTGCACCATCTCACCACCTGAATCAATGCTTCTTTGTGTGTCCAGAGTTAAACTGGGACAGCATGTGCCTTTCTGAAGTTCAGACTCCACAATTCTCAGAAGGACCCGTTTCTAATAAATACATATTAGGAAAATAGAAAACATCTTCCAAATCCCGACTGCTCGTACCATTTCACTCCAATTCTGTTCAACTGACATCCTGTACAAACGTACCTACATTAGGTTCTCGTTTGGCCAAAAAAAAACTATTTTCTGCTTTCATTATTTTGTGCAAACCCAGATATGGCCTCACCCATTCAATGTTTCAATTCCCATACATTTTCAATGAAGTTAGACTTTTGTAGTCTGTTTATTTGTTAATACTGTTGAACTTACAAAAAATGCGGCTCATTTCGGAAGAAGCTGGAAAGTGAAATGGCATATCTGTAACACTTCTAATTGGATGAGAATCCTAGATAAAAAGGACGTACGGGTAGTTAAGTATTATTAACACGTTTCCGCATCATTCCGCTACTTTACTTCTATTCTAACAATTCGCACACCAATCCATATCGATGAAGTTGTGTGAGGACAAATGTGTATCATTCTAATGTAAATTATCTTCTTGAAGAAAATGGGAAGCATATGTCTCTCTGGCTGGTCATAAAATGTGGAACACTGTAATGCCAATTATCATTCAAAACAATGTTTTGAAGCATTGCTACTGTCTACTTTGTGATCGTCAATTCTCTGTGAGGCAAAAGCATCACAGTCATGTTAGCTTTAATTTGGCTTGTGTCTTGGATCCTCCAAGCACGGCTGAAAATGTTGTAGAATTATCATGAATGCTTCAACGAGAAGCTCCGATATTTTGGATTTGGAAGAGTTCATGCAGAAGCAATGGCACAAAATCAATCTTCCCCTAACCAGAGTGTTTAATTTGCCAATCCAGGGTTGTGTTTACCCATTAATGCCTTAAATATAAATGCATAATAGTCACAATAAACAAACTCATTCTCCATGGGAGATTTACATTTTCCCAACATTGACTGGGATACAATTAGAGACAGAGGACTAGGTGGGGAAGAATTTGTAAGATGCGCCCAGGAGAGTTTTCTAGAGCAGAATCTCAGTGGTCCGACGAGGTAAGCGTCCACGTTGGGCGTGGTACTGGGGAACAATCCAGAACAGGCAGTAGAAGTTGCGGTTAGGGATTTCTTTTGGAAAAGTGACCACAAGTCTTTAAGTTTTTAAATACTCGTTAATAAAGAAGAGAGTGTACCTAAGGGAATAGTACTAAACTGGGCCATGGGCAATTATATCAAAATTAGGCAGGAGCTCGAAAATGTGGATTGGTCACAGCTATTTGAAGGGAAGTCCACATTTGATATGTGGGAAGGTTAAAGATAGTGGAGGAGAGTCAAGGCCAGTTGAAGGCAAAGTATAAGAAGGGCAAGAATCGTGAACCGTGAATAATAGGAGAAATTGTACGACCATCCAAGAGGAAAAAAGAAGCGTACATAAGATCTCGGCAGTAAATAACAGAATTGGCCTTTGAGGAATATCGGAAGAGTAGGACAAGTCTTAAAGGAGGAATAAAGCGGGCTAAAACGAGTAGTTTTAGCGAGCAGAATTAAGGAGTATCCCAAAACATTTTATTCTTACGTAAGAAGCAAGTGGGTAAAAAGAGAAAAAGATTGGTCCACTAAAGGATAATGAAGGAAGGCTGTGTGTCGAAATTGAGAGAATGGGTGAGATTCTGATTGATTACATTGCATTAAAATTCACTGAGGAGAGGAACATGATGAATCTTGAGATTAGAGAAAGATGTTTGATTATTCTGGATCACGATGTCACAAGTAGGGAAGATGTGTTGGGTAGGACAGAGGTTATTAAGGTGCACAAATCCCCAGGACGGGATGGGATCTATCCCAGTTTACTGAGGGAGGCGAGAGAGAAAATAGCTGGGTAACTGACAGATATCTTTGTAGCATCCTTAATCACAGGAGACGTGCAATAGGACTGGGGGTTGCTTATTTTGCCCCAATGTATAAGAGGGATAGTTGGGATATTACGAGAAACTACAGACCAGTGAGCCTGCCTTCGGTGGTGGGACAGTTGCTGAAGAGGGGACTGCGGGACAGAATGTACATATATTTAGAAAAGGTTGTGCTTATCAGTGATAGGCAACATGTTTTTGTGCGGGGGAGAACGTGCCTTCCAAAGTTAAAAGCATTCTTTGAGGAAGTGATCAAGTTGATAGATGATGGAAGGACTGTTGATGTCATATACATGAACGTTTGATAAGGCGTTTGATAAGGTTCCCAATGGTAGACTAATGGAGAAAGTGAAGTCACATGGTGTGCAGGGTGTTCTACCTAGGCGGATAAAGAACTGGTTGAGCAACAGGAGACAGAGAGTAGTAGTTGAAGGGTGATTCTCGAAATGGAGAAATTTGACCAGTGGTGTTACACAGGTGTCAGTGTTGGAGCCATTGTTGCTTGTGATGTACGTAAATGATCTGGAAGAGTGCACCATTGGTATGATCAACAGGTTTGGAGATGTCAGAAAAGTTTTCTGGAGTAGCAGAAAGCATCAGGGACTGTCAATGAATACAGGAAGATATAGATTGACTGGAGAGTTCGGCAGAAAAGTGGCAGATGGATTTCAATGCAAACAAATGTGAGGTGATACATTTAGGCAAAACTAATTCTAGAGCGAATTATACAATGAATGGAAGAGCCTTGGGAAACGTTGATGGGCAGAGAGATCTGACAATGTAGGTCCATTCTACCTTGTAGTTGCTGCACAGTTGAATAGAGCGGTCAAGAAAGCATATGGTATGCTTCCCTTCACTGGATGGAGTATTGCGTATAACAGCTGGCAAATCATGCTAAAATTGTACAAGTCATTGGTTTCGCCGCATTCAGAATACTGTGCACAGTTCTGGTCGCCACATTCCCAAAGGGCGTGGATGCTTTTGAGAGAGCGCAGAGAATGTTGACGAAGATGTTGTCTGGTACGGAATGTACTCGCTATGAAAAGATGTTGAGTAGGTTAGGTTTGTTTTCATTAGAAAAGTAGGAGATTGAGGGGGTAACTTATTGAGGTTTAAAAAGTCATTAAGGATATCGACAGGTGAATAGGGACAAGCTTTTTTCCCAGGATGAAGGATTCAATAACGAGAGGTCTCGGATTCAAGGTCAGAGGTGGAAAATTTAAGAGGGATACAAGCGGCAAGTACTTCACAAAGAGAGTCGTCGACATGTGGAACGCGTTGCCAGCAGAGGTGGTAGAGGCAGGCACGGTAGATTCATTTTAGATCCATCTGGACAGATGCATGAGTAGGTGGGGAGCAAAGGGATACGGATGCTTAGTACTTAGGGTACAGGTTTAGATCGTAAATTTGGAAACCGACTCAGGCTTGGTTGGCCAAAAGGCCTGCACCTGGGTTGTAAATTTTATTTGTTCTTTGTCTTTCTTTCCATATCTAAGATTTACCAACCATTGTTTGCTAAACTTAAAGCAGTACATTCCATTCCCTTGCAGCACTACCTGCATTCTCCCTTATATAAAAACAATCGCCTGGGGCATATTTTAAAAACATCACATCGTGCATGTGTTTCTCACGTTGCGTATGCCACTTAATTCTGGGGATTTTGAAAGCATGGAGAAACTGCAGGGGATATCCTTTGGTTTTCCCAGTAGTGTCGGCTCTTCATCGTGACTCAAACAAACCGTCATGTTAACAGAGAGTGGTTGCAGGAACTAAACTCAACGTCACACCACTTATGCACTGTTAAACAGAATAAAGGAAACATTACCCGTAACGTCGAGTCTGATAAAGCTTTCTTGTGCGCTGCAACTTGTAGTGTTTTCTGGAGCAACTGTAATGGAAGTTGCGTTCCACTTTTTCATATTAACTTTAACCTAATGGTACCAGAATTGCCGACAGAGATCTTGAAACAGCAATAACGCAATGCGGCTGGTTACATTCTGGCTAGATTGACAAGTATTCGATTATGAACAATGCCAATTAAGAGTCCTCTTTGAAATGGTGGATTTTAGGTAAACCCCAATCATGGAGGAAACTAGCCCCTTTCAAAACATGCCATTCAAATAACCTAGACCTTAGCTTTTATTTCATGTCAAGACCAGCTGAAAGCACTGCATTCCAGATGTGATTCGAATCATCACACACCAATCGTATTTCTTATTCTAGAAATGTTGCTAAGGCCTTAGAAACACAGATTCTTGTTATCTAAGATACACAGAGACTTCAATTTTCAATTAAGCACACAACCAGATAGTCCAGAGTAAACAACCTGTCCCTTCCTACGTTTCAGCAGGTACATGGTGAGTTGTCGTCTTGGCGTTAATAACAAATAAAAATCCATTTCATTTCTGTATACTGTGTCGACATTTTCGGGTCTATTTCCCAGTCTTGATCATCCGAATTCCTGTTATTGTGCTGTTTGTTCGTCAACTCTATTTTCTTATCTAATTACTGACACTTCCAAGATTGGAATTTTTCCCTGCAGTTCCTGAAAACCTTTATTAGGACAATCTTTCCTCATAATGTAATTACGCATTCCATTGGATATCACTTGGTTGTTAAAATAGAGATTCGTACAGCCAGTCCGTCGTCTTTCATCAATTGTGTTGCAGAGCTGTGACATTGTTAATGTCACCGCATCGATTGAAACAGCTTTGTTTTCACGAAACTCTTTCTCAAACTAAATTAATTATCTTCTTAATCTGCTCTGCTCGACGTTGCACCATGCACTTTTGCTGATTCTCCTCTGTACATGCACTATATATCCGTAGAAAAATACGTGCAATTACATCAGTTTCTCACACTCTTCGCATTCTGCATATGCTTCACTCCGACCACATCCAATTGTCTATGGCACTCAGTAAAGGCAAAGGTTATATTATCTATGTTTTGACATACCTAATCTATTTTGTAAAGTTCTGGCACATGCCAAGGATGCTTTGAAGAGTGTGTAGAAATTAATAACGAGGGTGTGGCCGGGTATGGGGCATTTTAAGCTATTAAGAAAAATTGGCGAGACTGGATGTGTTTTCATTGGAATGCAGCAGATTGAGTGGCGCAGAATAGAAGTTCATAGGTTTGTGAATGGCATTGGTAGAGTGGAAAATATGAGGCATTTTCCCTGTGTAGAGGGTGAATTTAACAGTTTTAAGATGCAAGATGGGAAGTTCAGACGCGATACAGGAGGCAATATTTTACCACAGAGAGTGATGACTGCTGAGAAAACGTTGCTAGATGAAGTGATTGAAGCAGACACAATCGCAGCACTCAAAACGCATATGGACGAAGATATGAATGGGAAGGGAAAAGAGAGCTATGGGTCCTCAAAGCGAAGCAATTTTAGAATGAAAGGGCAAAATATGGCAGTGTAGTTTTGGAAGGCTGAAGAGCCTGATGCGGAACTGTGGTGTTCTTTGTTAATTACTCTTGAAGTTTTTTTTTTCCAGATTCCTAGATAATATTCATGTATGTCCTTGTAATCTATCTCACAGTGAACGCAGTGACAATTGCAATTCTGTCCCGCGGGAAGTGTGATCTATCCAAATGTGTCACGCTCTACCTGGTTTCTATGGCAATTGCGGACTTACTGGTTATTATCTTCGATCTCATACTCAGACACATTCCAATTGTTTACCGAGAAGATTTTCATTTCTTGATTTCTATCCCTGTGTGTAATATCCATGCTGTCATACTTTATGCAATCACTGACTGTTCCGTATGGTACACCGTCGCTTTCACCTTTGATCGACTTGTTGCCATTTGCTGCCCGAAGCTGAAAAGTAAATACTGCACGGAAAGAACAGCCGCGATGGTTGTGGGAACTGAAACAGCTTTGAGCTGCATGAAGAACATTTTTTGGTATTTCATGTTATCAGGTAAATATTTCCAGGTCAACTTACCCTGGTTCTGTTACATTAGAGGAAATGTTTTAGAATCGATGTTCTGGGTGGCAATTGAGTTTCTACATCATATTCTAACACCATGTTTCCCTTTCATCTTGATTCTGTTGTTCAATATAATAACTGTGAGAAATATTTTATTGACAAGCAGAGCTCGTAGGAGACTTCACGCTTCTCGTAGTGGCAAAGACCCAGAGATGGAGAGTCGTAGAAAATCCATAATTTTACTCTTCGTTGTCTCAGCTAATTTCATTACCTTATGGTCAACGTTAATGTTGTATTCAATTTGGTATCGCATGTTTTGCTTGGGGTATCATGCCATATCACTGCAGGCATTCGTGCTTGAGATGGGACTGATGCTTCAGCTTCTGAGTTGTTGTACGAACACTGGCATTTATGCAGTAACACAAAGTAAATTCAGAACGAATTTTGTGAATATATTGAAATTTCCCTTTACTGCAATTATTAAATTAATTAAGAGATAGGAAGGATTGAATTATTGAAGATATGCGAACGTATCCTCTTGTTAATTTGTTATTTGCTAAGGATTTTGTTAACTGATGCGACTGTGTAAGTATGGTTTGGCCAAAATCTATATGAAATCAAATGCGGGCTTCTCCGCTATTAATGAATAATTGTTCTCACTAAATTGTAACAGAACAAGTTAGAACGATCACGAAGAGAACAGTGAGTGCAGCCTCGAGACAAAAGCTGCTCCATTGGTGGCATGAGATGATCTGGATTGTTGTAAACGTCTATCTGGTTTCTCCATGCACTCGGAAGAAACAATAGTCACACCTTTTCTTATCCGGCCAACAACACTGACTGAGCACTAACTGTATTGAGGGTGGTTCAATACAGCTTACTAAAGTGCTCAGAATACGTAATCTGTCTCAGAAGAGAAAGTGGGCTAAACAATTTCCATCTCAGGAAAACAAACAGCATCGATGATATTGTAACATTATAAACAACTGATGCTATTGCTAAAAGTTAGAGAGGTTGACAACAGGGAGGTCAACAGAAATCCGGACGTAACACTGATAATAATTATTCTTTATGGGCAATGTTCTCGGCAGTGACATCACCGGATGACAATTTACATACACTTCAATTCACTCAAGGTAACATCAAGAAATTGTTGAATGCACGTGAAATTGGTAAAGCTGTCAGACCTGACAAAACTTCAGGCCTGAATAATAAATACGTATGATGTAAAACCAGCAGCACGACTGTTTTTTTTTCACTTATAGCTAAAATACTGACATCAACCCGACAATGAGGAACATGGTCCAGGCATATCCTGAAGAATGACAAATCCAACACCACATCACTCTTATCTTGGTTATGAATAATCTGAGTATAGATGTCGTGAACAGAGCAATCAATGAGCACTTACTCAACAACAACTCCCTCATGAGCAACCCGTCTACGTTTCTGTCTCTTCATTCACTAATATCATTCCAAGCTTGCGAATGTAGAATACTTCCAAAGATGACACCAGCATGACACCCAACCACATTAATTCCATTTTGACTTTTTTTGCGGCATTTATTACATTAAGAAACTCTAGAAAAACTGGATTGAAAGACATTTATATTTAAGTCTCTCTGTTGGTTCTGACAAAAACTGGCAAAAATAAGTTCGGGGTTTGATGTCAATTTGAATGCTTGCAGAACATCTGCACAGTCGTTCATCAGAGTAGTATCATTTGCCTAAAAATCTTCAATAGCTTCATAAATGATATTTCCCATTTGGGCAACATGAGGATTCGTGCTGGAAAGTGGGGAACTACGATTTGTGCAACATGTATGTCAGGCAATGGTCATATCCAATGAAAGAAAATGATCCATTGTCATTCAATGACATTATCATCACTAAATCCACATGAGGAAGTTTTTGCATCAGTAGAACGGATATATACTGAGCAAACGAGGCACTTTCCTGCATCCAATGTATAGTGAACAAAAATGCACCAATGTCATTTAAAAAAAAGATGTTAGGAGACTTTACGTACGCATCCAAGTCTATTATTTTGCAATGCTCAAATATTATCGCCTCAAATAACATTTCTGGCACTACATTTCAGAATACGATCCGAGGGCAAACGTTCTTTTTTGCCACCAATCCCCTCAAATTATGCTTCCTTGAAATTGAGCATTCATTTAATCGGAATATTGTTTTCTGCTCACACTGTGCATTTCTCTCAACAGTGTGTACACCACTATACGGTCTCTACTCAATCTTCAATTCCAAAAAATCCCTGAGATTATGTAATCTCTCTTCGTGTTTGCAATCCCCCATCCCTGACAATATCTCAGTGAACCTCTCGTCCATCCAGATGCTGCAACCACATTCTTCCCAATAATTTTCGAGACGAGAACTTCACACAGTAATTCCACTGCAGACTTATCAATGACATGCAGAATTCCAAAATGACCTTCCTGTTCTTACAGTCTATGCCACGACCAATAAGGAGAAGCATCAAGATCAGTGTAGTAACTGAAACACACCGCAGGTGAGGCAACATTCGAGGAACAGGAAAATCGATGTTTCGGGCAAAAAGCCCTTCCTAAAAAGTTGATTTTCCTCCTCCTCAGATGCAGCCTGACCTGCTGCGTTTTTCCAGCATCACACTAATCTTGACTCTCATCTCCAGCATCTGCAGTACTCACTTTCGTCCAATAAACAGAAGTGTTCAATATTCCTTGCTAATTATTTTTCGCCTTTACTGCCAGCTTCAGGGATATTAGCACAAGTACAGCAACATTATCCTATTCATCGAAGATTCTTAGTATCTTGTAATTCAAGGAAGCTCAGTAAATACTGAGCTGCTACACAAAATAACGAGGAATGTCAATTTAATTACAGCCATAGGAGAACGTTTACCTGCAGTATGCACTCCCTTATTGTGTTTGTATGGTTTCGGCTGGGTGATATGGTTTCCTCTTAACGACCAAATGCTTACACGTTAAGTGAATTGGCGAAGATAAATTACTCTATATTGTCCAACGAAGTGTATTTATGTCGATTAGCCATGGTAAATGCGGACTGATTGCGATAGGGCTTGGTGGGATGAATGGTTCAGCATGGATTACCTTCTGCATTTCTCTGATGACTCCTGGGGCCAAATAGCCTTTTTCCTCGTTGGAGGCAATCCATACTACTCCCCTTCTAATTCCTTCTTCCAAATTATGTCATCTGAGATGTATCAGTGGCAAATTAAATTTGCTGCTGGTAAGTCAGACCAATCCATTTATAGCTTCATATAACCTAACACCCCTCTCGTCACTTTCAACCACCCAGGCAATTGTTTCTTTAGATTTGATTACTTACAGTGTGGAAACAGGCCCTTCAGCCCAACAAGTCCACACCTACCCGCCGAAGCGTAACCTAACCAAACCCATTCTCCTACCTTTAACACTTCCCTCACACTACGGGCAAATTTGCATGGCCAATTCACCTAACCTGCACATTTTTGAATTGTGGGAGGAAACCGGAGCACCCAGACGAAACCCACGCAGACAATGTGCAAACACCACACAGAGGGTCGCCTGCGATGCGAGGCAGCAGTGCTAACCACTGTGCCGTCCGTAATGTTGAATCATCCAAACAAAGCATACTTACCTTCTTTCGCGCATTATCATTTAAATTATGTTTTGAATACATCGTCAAAGGCCCAGCATTGATCTTTACAGTAGATCACCTCACAAAATCTCCAGGCATCCTCCGTCAGTCTCTTTCTTCGAAGCCAATTTTGTATCCAACTTCAAAACTTTCCCTGACATCATAAGCTTTTACCTTCTTTTCCCTTTTGACAGACCTTCCTGAAATTCATATCAACGTCATCAGAACTCGTGGTCATCTCCTTCAAAAATTCTTCCAGATTGTTGGGTATGATCTCCGTCTGTCATATCCATTCTGAATATCACTGATGAAATTTATCCCTCCAAATCCAACTATGAGCAGATTAAGTGGAATGGACATGCTACATTGTGTAGGATAGGTTGATTAGGCACGGGAAATGCCGGTTCACACGGTTAGGTTGGGATTTGTGTTCATGTTAGCAAGGTTTCAGAGCTTTAGTGGGACTCGATAGGCTGAATGGCCTGCTTCTGCATTGTACGCATTTGATGATGCTCTGATTTTGAACGGAATTTAATTTTATCCTTTACTCTTTTCTCCAGTGGAATCAGAATCCTTCACGTTCGATTCACTAGCCTGTAGTTCTCTGGTTTACGTCCACCATTTTTCTAGCAAATTGAAAAATGACTGTCTGTCCTCCAGAACTCTGGAACCTTCTCTGTTGTCGGACATGGATTCAAACTTTTGTCAGAATTCCAGCAGTTTCCTCGTTATCTCCTGCAATAGCCTGGGATATAACTCACGTAGAGCTGGGTATTTGTTCAATTTACAATCAATAATGCCTAACTCTCCTTCTTTCTAATATGAATCTGCTCAAAAACTTCACAGGCAACTTGCCGAAATTTTGTAGACATTTTTGTCTCGAGGGAAGACATGTTTGAAGCACTGATTTCTTAGTCAGCCAATATTTTTGAGTTTCTCTTGCAGTGTAGCCCTTGGCCCCACATCGGCTTTAATATTTACCTCATCATTCTGTTCGATTTTTATGCTTGCAGAACATTTTGGGATTTTATCCAATCTTACCTTCCAGGGTATTATCACATCACAATTTTCTGTCCTTCTTGTTTTCCTCAGCTGACAAAACCCCATCTTCACCTCAGATGCAACATAGAACTATATAGAAAGCAGAGGACGTTCAGCCCACGATAATTTTCTGAATCTGACGCCAAATTAAACTGGATCCCTTGCATAGTGATTTGCTTATTCTTAAGTCCCTTAGATGCCGCAACAGTGTCTTGCTGCATCATTAACTCTGGCAGCCCATTCGTGTAAACCTTGTAAAAAGGTCCATTACATCTCGTTTGAAATTTTGCGCTCACTTCAATTGGTTGTCCCCAATACTAGATATTTCAATCCTCGGAAAGAGAGTCAGGCGGTCAACCCCAGCTAAACGTCCCATAATGTTATGAACTTCTAAGAAATCTTGCCTGAGCCTCCACCGCTTCAGAGGAAATGCCCGAATTTTTCGAGACTCTCGATAATGCCCCAATCGCCAATCCAATAAGCAACCTGATAAATTTCTTTTGCACCCACTCCAAAGCACTCACATCTTTCCAGAAATGTAGCGGCCAGCAGTGAACAAAATGCTCTATGTGTGACCTGTATAACTCTTATTATGCTGCAACATGGCAAACCTGACTCCTATATTAAAGTCCCCAAACAATAAAATCAAGCATGCCATACGCCTGCTTTACCACCATGGACATTTTCAGGGAATTATTGAGTTGAACCCGAAGATCCCTCCTTACAGTAATACTTTTCGGTGTTCCTCTATTAATTGTATACTTTTACTTAATGTTTGGTTTGCAATAAAAAAAAGCACCTCATTGTAACTTGGATTACTCTTCGTGTGGCATTTATCCGCCAATATCTGCAAATGATTTTTATCCGACTGTATCCTTTGTTCAATTTGTAAATTATCCATAAATTAACTGAACTTTGCATAGCCTGAAAATATATACAGTAGAATCTCGATTATTCGAGCGAAATGGGCGGGCACTGTTTCGTTCAGAGAATCTATTATTCGGTTAATCGATTAAATGCCTTTCATCTGGGGCAATGAGTTTTAAAAGTCTGCTCCCTGTTCAGCAGCACACAGCGTGTGAGCTCCCGCCCCAACACCGCGCCTCGCCCCCAACCCCGTCCAACACTGCCTCCACCCCATCCCCATCCATTACCAGCCATCTCCCGTTCCCATCCTGAACCCTGTCCATCACCGCCTACCCCAGCTCCTACCCCACCCATCACACGCACCTCCCAACTCCCGCCCCAAACACGTCCATCACCGCCCCTCCCCGCCTCCAACCCTGTCAATCACCGCTACACCTCATGACTCTGCCCTAATCCCGTTCATCACCATCCTCAAGTCCCCCACTCCCAACCGCATCCATTACCGCTCGCCACCGCCCCCAAACCTGTGCATTGACGCCCATGCCGTCATCGTCCAACACCGCCCCCTCCCACTCCCCCCGCCCCAACCCCGTCCATCACCATGCCCAATCTCAGAACCTCATCAGTCTCTGTACCCCTCCTGCGCACCCCAGTCCAACCCGCCAACATCCCCATTCCGGGGCAGCCATAGTGGACACAAACAACATGACTGCTGCTATTTCTGCCTTTGTGAGCTAAGTCTCGAAATATCGCACATATGCACACACACACGCAAACGCACAGAGCCACGCACAATATATTTTACAGTACCTTTTTGACAGGTTCCACATTTGCCTTGCACAGGACAATGTTGGAGAGATTGTCTATGGAAGGGGGTTTAGGGTCCACCCCTTTGTAGAACTCCAGGTCAAGTGTTGGGAGAGATAGAGGGCGCGAGATTAATGACTTGGAGATGGTGCGTTTTTAATCACTGTAAACAAAAGATCTAATCACTGTTGGAAACACATCTTTGACGTAATATTTCTCTCGGATTCTCGAGATCTCCTACGGATAATCCAATGAATGACAAAACAATCCATATTGTTTGAGGATTGACATGTCAGTTTTTCAACAGCTGCTGCAGAACCGAGAGGTGTGCAAATTGTTTTTAGACTTTACCATTCTGATGATTGCGCGTAAAGAAAACAAGATATTCCCAGAGACGCTCGACATATTGCAAGTTTTTTAGATTAGATTAGATTACTTACAGTGTGGAAACAGGCCCTTCGGCCCAACAAGTCCACACCGCCCCGCCGAAGCGTAACCCACCCATACCCCTACATCTACCCCTTACCTAATACTACAGGCAATTTAGCATGGCCAATTCACCTGACCTGCACATCTTTGGAGTGTGGGAGGAAACCGGAGCACCCGGAGGAAACCCACGCAGACACGGGGAGAACGTGCAAACTCCACACAGTCAGTCGCCTGAGGCGGGAAATGAACCGGGGTCTCTGGCGCTTTGAGGCAGCAGTGCTAACCACTATGCCACCGTGCCGCCCACCGTGCCGTTGCACTGATGATGAATATTACAGCTGGAAAAACGAAGGACAGAGATAGGCAATCTAGGCTATATCATTTGTATTCATTTATAAACAGAAACTGTTGAAGGAACTCAACAAGTTCGACATCGTCTTTGGTTGGAAACCAGATTTAAAATGTCGTGTCACATGATCATTCAAAGTACCAAACATAAATTTTCACGACAAATCACTGAGTCTTTGGAATCCAGTGGATCCCCAATATCATTGCCATTATGATATAAGCAGAAACATGCGACATTCCGTGTTTGTAAATCTAATAGTCATGTACGCTATTTTACAATGGCGTGTTTTCTTGAAACAAGCTGCAAGTTCAAATGTAACAGAACTGAATTGATTTAACTTTAGCGTCTCACATACTCAAATCTGTCCAGTGATAATATTGTAGTCATCACAATACAGCACCACCTTAACTATAGAGGTGACTCATTACATTCATTTAAGATCAAATTGTGAGGAAACGCGGAATGTAACAGAAGTAAAGAAACAAATATTTCGAAATTATATTCCATGGTAATAAAATAGAAAAGTAAAAATGCAAAAAGCTCCAAATATAAGCCATTCTGATATAGTCCATATCAGTAACTTGTCTCAAGGGATAACTTGCAAAACGTTGTTGCGACATGCACTAGAACTAAAAACATATGAGTTACTCAACAGCAGTTGCCATCCCTTCGCCCCTCAGAATACTTCGCTGACGCCACTGAACCTACAGTCGCACCACAACCAGGTGCGATTCACTCTCCTGCCACGCCAGCCCTCATGTCCAGCTGGGACTGCAGATATTGCTTTGCTGGCACCACAATGAATCGCAAACGACAGAAGAACAAGCCTGCTGCTGCTACCAACGGTACCAAAATCCAAGAGAAGCCGTGCCCACCGCTACGTTCTTGCTGTGGTGTGGGTGACACCAAACAACACGCAAAGCTGTTTTTTTTACCCCCGAAAATGTGTTCCTTTTCTCAAGGATATTGTGTCATTGGTTTTTACCAGAGGTTTAAGAACAGCTTTCAGTGCCAATTATTTTGGTTTGCTGCAGCTATTAAATGGTATTGAGAAGTATTTTTGTTTATATGTATACAGATGAGAATTAAGGTCAAAACAGTCATGTTTCGAAGTGACCTGCATAATGAAAGGGGAGTAGTCAGCTCTCCAAGCGAAAGTAAGGACTGCAGATGCTGAAGACTAGAGTCAAGGTTCGAGTGGAAGTGAAAGAGCGCAGCAGGTCCGACAGGATCCGAGGAAGCAGGAAAATTTACGAATTGCACAGGACGCCTTCTTCAGGAATTAAGGGCGGATGCAGTGCTGATGAAGGGCTCCTTCCTGAAATGCGATGTGTTTTTCCAGCACCACTGTAATCTGGTCACCTCCCTCGGTGAACCATTTCATTCACTCTCGAACTAATTGTGAGTTTAACAGTGAGCTGCGTGTAAGCAACCTCTCTCTCTTTTCTGCCATTCAAAATTCAATCTATCAGCTACTGATCCATTCATTTACATTTTCTGGGGGGGGGGGGGGTTGCTTATTGGGAATGCTGGGTGCATTTGGAAAAAGCATTATTAATTCGAGTTTTGCTTGACTGAGTTATGTATAAGTTCTTTATTCTGTTATTTGGGTTTTATTGTGTAATTTTGTGAATACATATATTTCTGTTCTTAAGCTGTTAGTTAACTTCGCTAAACTATTCCGGGTTACTAACACTGTACACTTGCCGAATCAGTTTGGATTCGGGGCAGCTTGCTTAAGAATTTGCTTTGAATGATCTGGCCCGGTCCATAACAGATTTGGGGCTCTTGGAGGAATTTCCCAGATAATCGACTAAAACAAAGCAGCACTACAGTTCTTGGTACTGAGTGGGTTATACTGAATGCTTGTGCCAGACGTTTGTAGTGTGGTTGCTGCACTCACTAAATTGTTAAAAAAAGCTACAATTTTCAGTGGACAGTGGACTGTCAAAAGGATCAAAGCAAAACGGAAACAGAACGACAGAAATGAACTGAATAACTTAACACAGGCATTCACATCTGTGGACTTGATCATCATTTGTTGCCACTAACCATAAAGATTATATTACTGACAGTGCGGAAACAGGCCTTTCGGGGCAACTAATCCACACCGACCCTCCGAAAAGCAACCCACCCAGACCCATTCCCCTAGTTTTAACCCTTCACCTAACACATAATTCACCTAATCTGCACAATTTTGGACTGTGGGAGGAAACCAGAGAAAACCCACGCTGACACGGTGGGTATGTCCGCCTTCCACACAGACAGGTACCTTTGGGGGGAAATTTCTTGAGTAGTGATCATTTTTAAGAGTCGTCCTCTCAACCATCCCCTTCCCGCCTTAACCACAGTACTCAGTCTAAATAACTAACTTCGATCTGCTCAGTGTTATGTACAAAAACACAAATGAATTTCACCGCAGTTAACTCATTTTCTGATACCTCAATGCAGTTCTTTCATGGAAGGTGAAATTTTTTCATCACAGAGTCACAGGGCGGTAGATATTGCAGCAGATTGCTTGTGATTTCTGATGTGTCAGCATGATGGTGGCCTTCTGAAACTTAGTGGGGAATTCAGACTGAAGCAAGGAAAACTTACAGATGTCATTGAATACCAACGTTAGCTTGTCTGCATATGACCAGTGAGTCCATTTGACTGGATTTCCTTGGCTCACTGTAATGAAAGCCAAATTGGCATCTGCAGTGGTCACAGAGGGAAGAGGTGTATCTGAAACTCTAAAAGTACTGGCACCATTTCGCTGAAGATCTGATCGACCGGAGGATCAAATGCATTCACGGATCAGACAGTGCGATATTTTATACAATATTCTTTCCTGCATCACTCTATAGGCTGTTGTGTCAGGTCAGCCATGTCACAGACGGCGGGCGTCTATGTGGTGAGTTTAGGTCTCTTACATAAGTCCAGTATTGCCTCTTGACGTCCGTTATGGCTTTATTGAGGTTGTGTCTCGATTTTTTGTTCAGCTCTGGCTCTTCTGAATTGAACCCCGCACACCTTATCTTCAGACAGCAATGTATTTCTCGATTCATACGTGCTCTTCCGTTAGGGAATGTACGGTTTCACTTATTTCACAATCTGTCCAGTACAGTCTTGCTAATGAAGTCCGTGACGACTGTGTCATATTCGTCCCGGGTTGCATTGAATTCCTGAATATGGACTATTCCACTGCTCTTCACAGGCATGCAAAAGCTGTTCCATTGCTCAGGTCAGCACTGCATTACTTTATGCAATGGGTCCTCAAGTTTCAACTTCTGATTGTGATCTGGGAGGCAAAACACACCGTTGTGATTGTATTGTCCAAACGGCAGACGGGGAATGGAGCTGTTGGCATTTTGAGGTTTCTCCAGGGATGGTCAAGAAAAGTGCAGGAGACATGTTGATGGTATTTGTGAAACTGCACAGCAACTCACAGGGCAATTCACAGTCTGTGACCTTTCAGCTTCGAAAAGAAATGGTATATGGGTTTGCACTTGAAACGTCATCACTTTCAAGTGCTTGCGAGGGGGAATAGTGTCGAAATACTGGTGCAGACAAAATTGAATGAAAGGCACATTCTGTGGCCAATTCGACTACGTTGACTTAATCTAATGAAACATGGCTGGTTTGCTTTTGTGCAAATATGGAAGAGGGTATTCTATTAAACATTGAATTTAAATGTGTTGGTTGGCCGGAAAGGGTGAACAGAGCATGGATGCCATCGTGTTCCAACTGTATCCGAAGAGACTTCTCCTATGGACTGTGAAGGCATTCTTGTCTTATCCCATTGGTACAACTGAAACATTATCACCGGCACAACAGTTTTAGGAAAGAGGGAGAGGAAGGACAGCAGATAATACCGTTGCAAAATAAGATCACAAATCAAGGACATCTCCCAGAGTATTACAGCAACGCTTCAAGATCTGACTACAAATAATTGGACTTTTGACAAAACCGCAGAGAGATATACATATTTGTTGACCTGGCCTCTGGAAATCGTTTGTGGTTAAAATTGTCTGATTCTATTCTCTGTGCATTTCACATTTTTCAGTACTTGCACTTTCCGATTTTGGTTGTAATTGGGGTATGTGGTAAGTATCAACATTCATTTATTGATTCAATTCAACAGATTAAGCTGTTCGGGTGAAGAGAATCCAAGCTCCAACTGTTAACTCTGCTTTCTTCCCGAAGATGCTGCCAGAACTGCTGAGATGCACCAGCATTTTCAGATATTCTTCTTGTTATTTCCTTCACTATTTTCGCTGTTGAATCTCTGCATTTTTATTTTTGAATGTCACAGTCACCTATGTTAAAAATGACACAACACAAGATTATAGAACAACAGGTGTAATTGGAAGCACTAGCGCTTCGATTGCTGCTCCTTCATCAGTGATTGTGGAGAAAAAGAATGTAAGACACCGAATTGATCGCAAAGGTTTACAGTGTGATGCATGTGAAATTATGTCTTGAAAAATACTTGGAATTGTTTGTTAAGTATCTCATGTTATGGAATGACCATGTTGGTTTCAGTTCTTCAAAATATAAATGGCAAAACTTTTTTTTAAGTTACATTCTCAAGTGAACTTTAACAATTGGTGTCATGACGGCCCAGATACGTTATTGAAGGTGTTAGCTCCCTGTAAGGCTGTCTGTGTCAAAATGGTCAGACTGATTCTAATTTGAAAAAGACGGAGTTACAAAGACTTATGTGGATTAATGATATTTTTGAGGAAAGTTAAATGTAATTCTGCAAGTACAAATTCGCTCCACAAACATATACATGCCTGTGAGCATGTGGGAGTGCGTATGTGTTGTGGCCATGGCGGTGGATGAGTCATGAGTGTCAGTGAGAGTGTGTGTTTGTGTGTGAGTGTGAATGTAAAGGGGTTTAAGTTTTTGAGAGGATCCGTGCAGGAGTCTCTGTGAGTGTATGAGAGAGGGTCTAAGTGGGTGTGCGTGTGTGCGTGTGTATGCGCAAGCGTAGGACTGTCTGTGTGTGTCTGTCTGCCTGTGTGTGTGCATAGTGCAATGGGGTCACACACATACACAAACACACAATCAGACCCTGTGTCATGCAATCGCGTGCACACTTCCACACACACCCTGTCACAGAATTAAACCCCTTTACAGTCAGACTCACACATAAACACACACCCTCTCAGAGGCAGTCATAACGCCCCCTGATACCTCCATCCCCAAATACTCACACTCACATGCACACATACACATTTCAGTTTGTGTGGTGTATTTGCACTTGTAGAATTGCATTTTACGTTGCTCAAAAACTGACTGATTTCGTGTCAGATTCTGTAAATCCGTTTTTTTGTTAAGAATAAGTGTGACCATTGTGGCACAGACAGAACTCACAGGGTGCGAACACCTTTAATACCTTATCTGACCGACATGACACCAACTGAAAAGTTCACTTGGGAATGTAAATTTTAAAAAATGTTTTGCAATTTACATATGAAAGAACTGAAACCAACATGGTCATTCTAAAAGATAAGATACTTAACAAACCATCCAGGTGTTTTTCAACATATGATTTCAGTTAAATCACACTGCAAACTTCTGTTGTAAATTTTTCGCCTTACAATCACCTGAAGAAGGAGCAGTGCTCCAAAAGCTAGTGCTTCCAAATAAACCTGTTGAACTATAACCTGTGTAATTTTTAACTTTCTACACCCCAGTCCAACACCGGCATCTCCAACACATGACAGTGAACTATAACAGTGAGCCTTGTCATTCAAATTCCTCTTGAACCTTCTGGTAACGTTGCGAACGAAACTCTATGCTTTGTCATCCAGGTTAACTCTATCGCTCTTGATACAATATTAATGTTAAAAAATTAAACTCTATCTCTCTAAATTGAAAGCACAAAATGTCTTCCTTATACCTTATCTCCAGTGTTATCGCTGCAATGGATGTTGGCACCAATCTCATTTCACTCCATGAATTTGTTATGGGCTACGTCGTGATGTTGACAAGATCGTTCGCTTGGCGTACCTGCAATAATTCATCGGAAAAAAATGTTGAAATGTTTGAGTACACGTAGTTCTTATATAGCATACAGCATAGGATTCAAGTTGCCACAGTAATATCAACGATTTTTGAGGTTGTTCCTCAGGGTCCACGATGGTTTGCTTCCAATCCATGTCGGTTCTGTGGGAAATGAGTAATACAGTCCTGCAGCCATTGATCGCGATGTTGGTGTTTGAGGATGTATTTGGTTGGAATGATCTGGATTCTGTGCACAGTTTTCATGATTTTACATTACATTGTCATTTCAGAAGTCTGTCCATTTTACCAGTCAGCAGCTTTTATTCATCAGCCTGTTATGGTCATTTATATTGTGCATTAACACTTCTTGTATTGCATGTTTATTTCAGTTCCTCACTATGTTCAGAATCCTGTGCAAAGCATAAATCAAAATAACAGTAGCACCAGCAACGAACATTCAACATCTTTGGCAACACTTCCAAGTGTAACGCCAAAAAACCTAACTTTGTAATTAAATGCTTGAATGATTGGGGCGAAATCTGCAGTATCGGTACCAAACTCTTATGCACACCCAATCACTACCACCAATTGCAGGATGTACCAGATCCGTTAGAGATATTGCATAGATGTCAGAGATCAAAATGAGGAAGATCCTGTTTCAAATGTATTTGTGGTTGGTGAAGTAGTGCCTGGAGTACATTATACATTTATAGTCGCTGTTTTCACTAAAGGATATCCTAACTTTGAAAACGCTTAGGTATGTTTCACTAGGATAGTTCATATTTTGAAGATGATCACTTTTTAGTAACATCTAACAGTTTGTGCTTATTTACTATAGTTTACTGAAATCAGGGTCGGCTGATTGAAACATACAATGTTCTGAGGAGATGTGATGGGAGAGACGTTGAGAAGATATTTCGACGAGTCAGAGTGTTTGAATCAGAGAAACATGGCGACAGAGCCAATGAATATTCAAAGAAAACCAGAAAAACAAGGAATTTCTACTCCAGAATCTGGCCAATGTTTGGTGCTTCTGTGACCACGTTAGAAGAAAGATGTGCAGACTTTGTAGAGTGTATATAAGTGTTTTAGGGGGATGCTGGTTAGATTGGAAGGTATGAAAAATAGGACAGGCTCGAAAACGTCCATTTGTTTTCTCTGCAGCAGCCGACATTCAGGGGAGAGTTGGTCGAAGTCTGAAAGCTTATGGTCTGTGCATGAAAGATTGACAGTCAGGGAGGTTTTTTTTACGTAAGTTCAAATATACAATATTAGGATGAATGTATGGATGATGGGCGGAGGACTGTTGAAAGCAGAGGCGATTGGCATATTTTACACAGAGAGCCTTCGGACTCTGGGTCAGACTACTGGGGTAATGTTGCATGCAGATACGTTAGGTGAGTTTCAGGCACCTTTACATGACCTTATTAAATGCAGAAATGGAGGGATATATAGCAATTGCAGGCAGAAGGAAATATTTTAATTTCGGACTGTTTTCGACACAATGTCGTGGACAGAAGAGCACGTTACTGTGTTGTATTGTTGTAGTTTCTATGTTGTCACGGAATTGATTTCCCATTGATAATATTGCAAGAGCTAGGGAATGGATTTCCAAAGTGCTGGTGAGCTGACGGCTATCTTTAGCTTCCACAAGACAGGAGTGAAGACTTGAGGTAAATCAACTATAATGCAAGAAAGAAACATAAATCCCTTAGAGGCTTTTCCACTCTTCAAATTATTCATGCCTCCTTCTCAATGTTATATTTGCACTTGCTCCCCATTTTCCTTGAATTCATTCAAATCCTTGACGATTTTTTGGAATATATTCAGTGAATTTACCTCCTCAGACTTCTTTGATAGAATATTCTACATTATCATGGACTTCTTTTAAACTGACATTAGGTTAATCTCATTCTTAAACAGAACATACAACATCGGTAAGTACAGCACAAAACAGATCTGTAGGCCGACGATGTTTTGCCGAGCATTATTCCTAATCTAAAATATAGTATCATGACCTACGCACTCCTCAATTCACTGATGTGCATATGCATGTCCAACAGTCGTTTCAATGTCTCTAATGACTCTGCTTCTGCCATCACCACTGACAATCCATTCCAAGCATTCTCAACTCACTGCTGAAAGCTCTTAACTCTGACGTCTCCTTCATAGTTTCCTGCTAATATCTTAAAATGATTACACGTCGTGCCAGTCAATCCTACCCTAGGAAAAGGTCTCTGGTTATTGACTCTATGCAAACCTCTCATTATCTTGGATACCTCGATCAGGTCTCTCTTCCTCCTTCTCTCCAGAGAGAAAAGTCGAGTTTCGTCAACCTCTCCTCATAAGATAAGCCCTCCCCCCAATCTCTGTATAATTCCGATAATAGGGCGACCAGGTTTGTACTCAAAACTGCAATTATGGTCTCGTATAACTGAAGCAAAATATCGCAGCTTTTGGACTCGGTGTCCCTGTCAATGAAAGCCAAAGCACCAAAGGCTTTCTTAACAACCCTATCCACTTGGGTGGCAACTTTGAGCGATCTGTACATAGAACACAGAACATAGAAAAGTACAGCACAGAACAGGGCCTTTGGCCCACGATGTTGTACTGAGTTTTCAACCTAATGTAAAATATAGTAACCTAACCTAAGCACCCTTCAACTCACTGCTATCCACGTGCATGTTTCACAGTCGCTTAAATCTCCCAAAGACTCTTTTTCCACCACCACAGCTGGCAACGCATTCCATGAATTCAAACTCTTTGCGTAAAGAACAAACCTTTGACGTCTCCATCATACATTCCTCCTAATATCTTCAAACTATGACTCCTCGTATCAGTCAATCCTGCCCTGGAGAAAAGTCTCTGGCTCTTGAATCTGTCTCTTCCACTCATTATTTTATACACCTCGATCAGGTCTCCTCTCTTCTTCCTTCTCTCCAGAGAGAAAGGTGCGAGCTTATTCCACCTTCCTTCATAAGGCAAGCCCTCCAGTTCAGGCAGCATCCGGGTAAACCTTTTTGCACCCTATCCAAAGCCTCTGTACCTTTCTTCTAGTTGGGCGACCAGAACTGGACACAATATTCCAAGTGTAGTCTCACCAGAGACTTGTAGAGCTGCAGCAAAACCTCGCGCTTCTGAAACTCGATCCCCCATTAATGAAAGCCAAAGCACCATATGGTTTTATAACAACCGTATCCGCTTGGGAGGCAACTTTGAAGGATCTATATATTTTCACACCGAAGTCCCTCTGTTCCTCCACACTGCCAAGACTCATGCCTTGAACACTATATTCAGTATTCGAGTTCGACCTTACAAAATACATCACCTCGCATGTATCCAGGTTGAACTCCATCTCCCATTTCTCAACCCAGGTCTGCATCCTATCTATGTCGCTCTGCGGCCTGCAGTAGCCCTCTATACTATTGACAACAACTCCAACCTTTGTGTCATGTGCAAACATACTAAGCTACCCATCAACCACCTCATCCAAGTTATTTATAAAAAGGACAAACAACAGAGGTCCAAGAACAGAGCCCTGCGGGACCCCACTCAACAATGACCTCCAGGCAGAATACTTTCCATTCATAACCCCTCTCCGCCTTCTGTCAGCCAGGTAGTTCTGAATCGAGATAGCCAAATCTCCCTGTATCCCATACTTCCTGACTTTATGAATAAGCTTACCAATGGGAAACTTATCAAATGCCTTGCTGAAGTCCATATACGCCACATCCACTGCTCTACCATCATTGACCTGTCCTGACACCTCCTCTAAGAACTCAATACGATTGGTGAGGCATGATCTTCCCCTCACAAAGCCATGCTGACTGTCTTTAATCACCCTATGCGTTTCCAAATAGTCACAAATCCTATCCCTCAGAATTCTTTCCAAGTTTGAACGCCAAGATTCCGCTGTTCCACCATGCTTCCAAGAATCCTGTCTTTAATCCTATATTCATCATTAAAAGTTGACTTTCCAAAATGCATCCCTTCACATTTATCCAGTTTGAAATCCATCAGCCATTTCTCAGCCGAGCACTGCATCCTGTCTATGTCGCACTGCAACCTGCAAGAGCCCTCGATACTATCAGCGGCTAGTACAACCATTGTGTCATCGGCAAATTGACTAACCCACCCCTTAATCTCCTCATCCAAGTAAATTATAAAGCTACAAAGAGCAGATGCCTTGTGGGACACCATTCACGACTGACCACCAAACAGAATGCTTTCCATCGACAGGCACTCTCTGACTTCTGTCAGCCAACCAATTCTGAATTTAGAAAGCCAAGGCTCCCTGTTTCCCATACCTCCTCACTTTATGAATACGCCTAGCATGGGGAACCTTATGAAAAGCCTTGCTGAAGCCCATATACAAAATATTTACTCCTCTACCTTCATCGACCTGTCTCGCCATCTCCTTAAAGAACTCAGTAAACATTGTGAGACATGACCTGCCCCTCACACGTCCATGCTTTAGTTCACACCACACTAAGACGGTGCCCATTGCTCTGAATCAGAATATGCTGGGATCACTGAATGCATCTGCAAAGCATGCAGGGAGAGTTCAGTAAAACTTTCTGCTGTTGTTTGATAAAGTTTGCAGAAGGCGAAGGTTGTGGAAAAGTAAAGCCATTCCGGGATTAACCGATTATTGTTCACGGATGATAATCACGGGAAAGTTCGGATGTCATTCATGGGCATTCTGTTTAAGTGACCGAAACTGCATACTTTCCTAAAATTCAAAGTTATCAAATGTGTTGAATTTTTAAAAGCTTGAAAAAGCTTGTTCATGATCCGCTTTTTTGGTTCGAAGACACGTTGCGAATTCTGAAAGGTTTTGTTCAATAAACTGCATCTGAAATCCCTGTTAAATTCGTATTTTTGCTATTAGTTTTACCAACAACAAATTGGATTTGCGAGCAGAGTGCTGTCCACTGGATCAGATGAGTGGTCATTGCCTAGGCTTCAGAGAACGACACCAAATAAATGTGGGAATTTCGACTACAGTAATTGCCGACAACAAGTTGGCGCTATACTGCAGTAATTGAAGCTCTGTCTCGAATTAATTGTGAAAATATCCGTATTTTGTCTTCTGAGTTAAGAACAATCGGACAAGGAGGGATTTGTCTGCAGCACATAGTGTGTGGCGCTGTTAAAAGAGCTTGACCCCATCCAAAAGGCAGGACACTAAATTTGGAATGGAAACTAGGAACAAAATACCTGGGATATGATATTCGGATGTCAGTGTTGTTGCTGTGACACTGCCAGATAAATTAATGCGGAATACAGGGAATTGGTGACTTTCCATTTATATACAGCTGGACTCCGATAGAGACGACCCCGAGGGGGATGTGACATGAGGGAAAATACAACTACGATGCCGCCAGTGGTTCAAACACAGTTGAGAAATCGGTGGAGTTCGAGTGTATAAACATTTCATTTTTTTATGGCCGGACAGGAAGGTAACGTAGACCTCCGCAGACTGTCATTAAGCAGTACATGACAGACATACATTCAATCATTAAATAGATGAAAAAAGGGGGATGGGATCAATCCCAAGTCCTGAATCAAAAACGAAGTTGTCCCGAAGGAAAACAAGGAGAGAGAACCAAGAAAACTGGGCTTGTTTTAAACAAAGAAAAGTTACAGCCCAGGAACAGGCCCTTCGGCTTTCCACCGCTGAACTGATCCAAATATACTGTCTAAACGTGTCGCCCAATTCCTAAGCATCTGTATCCCTCTACTCCCCACCTATTCATGCATTTATCCAGACTTATCTTAAATGAATCTACCGTGCCTGCGTCCATCACATCTGCTGGCAACGTGTTCCAAACGCCCACCACCCTTGATATGAAGTTCGAGGCGCGTGTCTCCCCTTCAAACTTTCCACCTTGAAAGCGTGACCTCTCGTTATTGGATACTTCACCTTGGAAAAAAGCTTGTCTCTATCCAACCTGTCTATATCCTTCACGATTTTATAAAACTCAATCAGGTCTCCCCTCAATCTCCTTTTGTCAAATGATAATAAATTTAAACTACTCTTCATAGCTAGCACCTTCCATACCAGACAACAGCCTCGTAAAACTTTGCTGCACCATCTTAAAAGCGTCGTCATCTTTTTGGTAATGTGGTGACCATATCTATGCTCAATATTCTAAATTCGGATGAACCAAATGTCTTGGAGAATGTTAACATGATTTGCCGTCTCTTATAGTCATTGCTCCGTCCAATGAAGGCAAGAATACGATATGCCTTCTTGACTACTCGATCCACCTGTGCAGCAACCTTCAGTGTACAATGGACTTGCACTCCCTGATCTCTGTGCCCATCAACTTTTCCCAAGGCTCTTCAGTTCATTGTGTAATTCGCTGTAGAATTAGTCTTGCCTAATTTCATCGCCTCACATTTGTCTGGATTGAAATCCATCTGCCACTTTTCCACCCAACTCTCCAGTCCAGTTTGATGCATCAATAGCTGGCCTTATAGGCTAACCCTCAGAATCCACAAAGAGGTCAACATAGAACATGGAACGTCGAACAATATAGTGCATAACAGGCCCTTCGGCCCTCGATGTTGCGCCGATTTGTGAACTATTCTCAGCTCGTCCCCTTGCACTATCAAAAAATCATCCATGTGCTCAGCTAAGGATTGTTTAAATCTTCGTATTGTGGCTCAGTTGACGACATTAGCTGGTAGGTAAAGAAAAAAAAGACTGCAGATACTGGACACCAGAGTACAGATTAGAGGGCTTTTGCCAGAAATGTCGATTTTCCTACTCCTTGGATGCTGCCTAAACTGCTGTGTTATTTCCAGCACCATTATAATATAGACTCTAAATTAGCAGATAGGGCATTCCACGCCCTTACCGCTCTCTGCGTAAAAAAAACCTGTGTCTGACATCTGTCTTAAAACTATAACCCCTTAAATTGTAGTTATGCCCCCCGTGCATTCTGATGTCACCATCCTGTGAAAAGGACTTTCACTGCCTACCCTATCTTATCCTCTGCTCATTTTCTTTGTCTCCATCAAATCCCCTCCTAGACTTCTTCTTGCCAATGAGAACATGTTGATGTCTCTCAGCCTTTCCTGATAAGATCTTCCTTCTAGACCAGGCAACTTCCTGGTAAAATCTCCTCTGTACATTTTCCAATGTTTCCACATCCTTCCCGAAATATGGGGACCAGAACTGTACACAATATTCCAAGTATGGCGGCACCAGCGTATTGTATAGTTGCAGCAATATATTTCGGCTCTGGAACTCAATCCCTCTACGAATGAAACATAACACACCGTATGTCTTCTTCACATCACTATCCACCTGGGTGGCAACTTACAGGGATCTATGTACATGGACTCCAAGATCCCTCTACACATTCACAATACCAAGAATCTTTCCACTGACCCAGTACTCTGCCTTCTTGTTATTCTTCCCAAAGTGCATCACCTCACGTTTAGCTGCATTGAACTCGAAATGCCACCTCTCAGCCCAAATCTGCAGTTTATCCAAGTCCCCCTGCAACCTGTAACATACTTCCACGCTGTCTACTAGTCCACAGACTTTAATGTCATCTGGAAATTTACCAATCCATACACCTTTGCCTGTGTCTAAGTCATTTACAATAACGACAAACAGCAGTGGTGTCAAAACAGATGCTTGTGGCACACCACTAGTAACCGGACTCCAGGCTGAATATTTTCCATCAACCACCACTTGCTGCCTTCTTTCAGAAAGACAGTTTCTAATCCACACTGCAAAATCGCCTTCAATTCCTTGCCTCTGCATTTTCTCCAACAGCCTACCATATTGAATCTTATCAAAGGTTTTACTGAAATCCATGCATACCACGTCACCTGCCCTACCCTCATCTACATGCTTGGTCACCTTCGCAAAATGCTCAATGAGGTTTGTGAGCCACGACCTGCCCTTGAAAATAATCTTAGAACCACAGTTTGGGAAATAGGGGCCAGAGGACACTTAGAAAAATGCAGATTAAAGGCCCTTCTTAGAAATTGGAATTTCTGATAAATTCTTTGCGTGAATTAGTCAACTGGCTAACTTGTAATATTCGAAATAAAGGATTGCGTGTGTGTGTGTGCGAGAGAGAGAGACTGTTGTCAAATGAATGGGGGCAAACATTTCTATAGAGGCACACCATCAAAATGGAAAGGATGGGTGGACATACAGAAAGTACGAACCACTGGAATGAAATGGCAATTGTATTGGTCACCCATTTCAGTGAAAAGGAAGTTTAGGTGAGAGTACTGAACTCATAGAATTCTCTTTTTGATTTTTGTGGCCTTCTCTTTCCTTGAGGAACTTGGGATCAAACCACTGATTGTGACATTTCGAATAGGCATAGGGTGATAATCAAAAATTCATAGACCTTTTGATAAAATCAGAATGGAGTCAAGAATGCGTGACCTTCTTGGGATTGCAATATACTTTGCAAAACCGATTGTTACCTCCGTGGTAAACAAGATGGCTGAGTGCTGTAAGAAAATAAACCACTGAAGATCGGGCCTTAAACATTTAGACCTACTTGGGAAATGGATTAATATGGCTTGGGAGAGCACAATATCATAGGTTAAACGACGAGATATAGATATAATTCATCGAGAAACTAGCTACAAAACAGTGATAGTGAGCTGTCGTGAGAGGAGGAAATCAGAAATGATACTCCTGTCACTTTGCAGAACCATCTGGCCCTTGGCTATTTGCCAAAGGCCCAGGGTGTCACCTTTGCTGATATTGGCTCCAACTGTTGCACGTTCATTGCGAACGCTACAGACAATATAACTAAACATGCGGATCACACATGACTTGAAGCAGATACGATTCTGCAGAAAGGGCAATGCCTTCTTGATTTTAATCCACAGGGGTCGCTACCGTAGCTGCTCGGCGATTTTTAGGGCTCGTACTGTTGGCATGCCTTAATCATACTCATTGTTATCGCTATATCTGGTAGCATTGTCACAGCTACTTTTAAATCGTGTTGTAAAGACTTGACCGCCAGCACTCTATCGAGGGCCAGTGTTCATGTTATTAAAACAGTGAAGTGCTCCTTGATGGGGGACACCGAGACATTTTGGAAATTACTGTAAGTCTTCGGGAGTCCATGGTTAATCAAGGCCTTGAACCATCAGCGGGGAGTGAAGTAGGGCATGCTGGGATCGTTGACTACTTTTGTCAAGCATGCTGAAATTGTTGACTAAGATTTTGTGCTGGTGGTCACGAAAACATTTGTTCAAGTTTTGCTTTTGTCGTGATGGTTGGTAAAGCTTGCAGGAGCAGGCAAAAGTGGAAGTTTCGTAAAACCACCAACTCAAATTAACCAGTCACTGTGCTTAGATAAATGTTATGTGATAGCTCGAATTACAGTCGTGAGACATTCTGATTACATGACTAGATATGTGTAATTTGGTTTAATTAAAAACATAAAGGATGATAAATTTTGTTATCACGTTTTCCCCAAAAGCTTTCGGTCAATAAACTGTGTCTGAAATCACTTTTAAATTCGTACTTCGATATTTTTTTTTGCTAACAACATCTCGGTACTCCGCAAACATGGATAACATCATTTCTGTATCTCATCTGTTCATCCTGTTACAACTTGTTCCAGTTCACACAAATGCCCAAGCATTCTTAAAGTTGGTTTAACAATTGTGTTGAAGTCACGAGAGGTTGAGTGGCATCGTTCTGCATCCATGTCTTAAGTTTTCAAAATATTTTCACGCCACCACTGAGACCAAGATTGCGAATTCAAAGATTCTAAGGCCACGTTAAGATAGATAATGTTTTCCCTATTTAAAATACAGCCACATCTGCTAGAATACAGAAAAACTAGTAGACGTGTTTTGTTCAAAATAGACATATGTGACAATTGAATCTTAAACGGATACCTGAGTTTTGATTTCTGTTTTATAAGAATTAAAATTCTATCAATACATTTAAATTATGTCAAGGTATTAAAACACAATTGATTTCAAATTTATTGCATTGACAACATCGGCCAAAAAGAGGAGTGATAATCGGTATATACACCAGGAACATTGTGAAAACTGGTCAGGGCAATTATGCATCGAACTGGACAGCAAATGTCATCTGGATCAATAAACTTCTTGATCTCAAAGAAACGTCACAATGAAATATGTATCAAAAGATTAATTTTCCTGTAAAAGCAGGGAAATTTAAAAAGACAACGCAGGGACGAGACAGCAGAGTTGGAAGGATGGAAGGAAGAGGCTGGAAGGACTTAAGTTAAGATAATTGAATGCTTCACATTTGTATTCTTGGAGCAGCATTTTTTCGAGCTCGTGTCATGCACTAATTAATTAAGGAAAATAAGGTTTGGATTTATTCTTTTCTTCGTTTTCAATGTTAAAGTTAAACAAAACATTTGTCATTTTTCTTTGAACACAGGAAATGATGAGTTGCCTGTCACTCATTTACACATTATGCAGCTACAAGGTGGGCGTGAATGTTTATTTTAATTGCCAGAATGTTCAACGTCTGCATTGTAACAGTTTGGCAGCTTGTCCTCAAGGATTTGGATAAGTTTTGACAGACCAGGTTTGAAATTTAGTCAGCTATGGACAAGTTTCGACCGATCCGGGTGGATAATGTCCAGGTACAGAGGGATTTAGTTACATTTCAACAGATTTGGATTACGAAGGGTCCCAGCACACTTGGCGAGTTGTGGTTTAGTTTTTTTTTAAAATAAATCCTAGGTGAGAAAAATCTATTTAAGATCGGCTTGTTTTATTTGGTAAGACTAAAAGAGAGAAAAATCGCGCTTTCAGTTACTAAATGTTTACCAGGGAAGGAAAAAGTGCCTTTGATTATGCAAAATGTGAACAATGAAAAGCTGCTGTAATTGACAGACAAGCTGCAGCTGGAATTGCCACCCTGACTCAAGCAAAATGAGTTTTTCCGAAATAGCTCAATATTTAAGTGTGGTGCAAATACAATTAAAATCTTTGGAAATTCCACCATTGAGTTGCATTTAAAGCAGCTTCAGTTAGAGTAGAAACAAAAAGGAAGTAGGTTCTTAGCGGAGCAAAGAGGGAAAAGTGGAAAGAAGAAAGAGAAGAAAGCGAAAGTGATGGAAAATATGAACGTCAGAGGTTGCAAATTCGCCTAAAAAAGTCAAATTAACAGATTAGATGACTTACAGTGTGGAAACAGGCCCTTCGGCCCAACAAGTCCACAGCAACGCTCCGAACAGCAACCCACCCAAACCCCTCCCCCTCACACTACGGGCAATGCAGCGTGGCCAATTCATCTACCCTGCACATTTTCGGACTGTGGGAGAAAATCCACGCAGACACGGGGAGAATGTGCAAACTCCACACAGACAGTTGCCTGAGGCAGGAGTTGAACCCGGGTCTCTGATCCTGTGAACGTAGTGCTAACCACTATACTACCATGCTGCCAGTCAAGGCTGGTGATAACGAGACATTAACATATGTTAGAACATTTTACATTTCTTTGAGAAAGATATCAAAGCCTTATATTTTCATTTGAAAAATTGGCTTCGCTGATGGGGAAGCCAGCGAACTTTGAGCTGCTGCTTGTTCTGTGTAATCTGCTGATCAGGGGATTTTACAGACGTCAAATAGACTACTGAGTGCCTTTGAATTGTTACCAGAAGAGTGTAGACAACAGTTCAGAAACAATAAGAAGGAACCAGCTCAGAATAATGTTGATTTCGAATGAGTTAATAAAACAATTTTGATGGGCGAGTGCGAGCCTTAAAATCGACAAGGCATTTGCATCTCTCGGTGAAGTTATTCCGCTGGAGGAGATCATGAGTCAGTTCCAGACTTGATAAGAACTTATGTGGAGGATCAGACCCGACCCCTCAAAACAGGTAGTCCAGACAATAACTATGCTTTTTTTTTAAGGTCAGTGCACAATTGACATTTCCGTAGTGAATCAGCTGGATCGAATGCAAAGCTTTAAACAAACACAATTTATTTCCAAAATTATGGAATGTAACACAAAGAACAGTAAATAGAATACTAGATAGCTTATGCTCTCCAAAATCTAAAAGACTATTGTAACTTACTGATGTTGTTCCCAAAGTACTTGCAACAGTCCCAATAACGATATCCCTATGCATGAAGAGTAAAAACGACACAAAAAAAGCTTACAGTCCATTAAGTCAGAAGGGCAGAAAAAGGGTGAGACGTTCCACTTTCAACTGTGAATCGAACTCAACTTACCCTCGAACTGAACTGGCCTGCACAACTGGAGAGATGGTCACGCCCCCTGGATTTTCTCAGTTTCTTTTGAAAAGACTTGAAAGCCTTTGGACCGAAGCATAATTTGTTCGGTATAAACAAAAGGGCCCCAATGAGCCATTGAAATTTCAGACATGATGGAACCTTAGTCTTTTCCTATCTCTCTGGAAAAAAAAACACTCTAACCTTGTCAAAGGAACAGTTTCGTCACACCTCTCTCCTTAAAAAGTGGACGACCATTAACCAAAGATGGTTCCATTTTTAAACACCTTTCCCGAACAAATGTTAATACTTTAAAACGCACATATGCACTCATTGACAATAAGCATGCACAATGACATTTGGATTCGGTCTTGGTTCTCCAAGTACCGACTGCCTTTTTTATCATTCGAATCTCATCATTGCATGGAAATCACGTTTTCTCCTCCTTCCACAAGCATCTTTTTTAAGTCGAATGACTGTAACAACAGACCCCATGTAAATAGTTTGGCATTTTTGTTCGGAAATTCTCCGTAAATTTCCATGGGTCATGGTCAGTGGATGCGATTGTCTCAGATGTTTTTGGCGGTATTATAAACATGGAAGTCCTGTTGTGCCAAGACCATGCTTCCTCAGGTGTCGAATGCTGATGAACGTTAAACGAGCTGGGGAAATAGTCGTTAGTTCTTTCCATCTTCGCTTTGTCCTCCTGCAGGAGCATAACATGGATACCCATATCACTCACATCTATAGCCACCCTGAAAGGCTTTACGCAATAAGGTGTGGCTTCTTCCGGTGCAGTCGTTAACACAGCCATCAGGCTGTTAACCGCGTTTCCAAGTCCGCTGTCCACTGAAACGTCTTGCTTTTCTTTAGCAAATCCGTGAGTGGAGCAGCCACACTGTTAAAATTCATCACAAACGTTCTGAAAATCCATTCAATCACAAGAATCGTAGTCCTGCTCTTTTTGTCAATAATATGGGAAATTCGGCAATTACTTTCGTTTTTCAAAGTTTGTGAAATTATTTGTAGCTCGGGTGCTCGTTGTTGTGGTTCTTTTTGACCAGCAGGGAATTTGTGTTGCAGACGTTTCGTCCCCTGTCTAGGTGACATCCTCAGTGCGTGGGAGTCTTATAGTTTATTCTATGAAATGTGGCCTGAGCGTTTCTCATAACAAATGGCACGACTTTACTCTGAAAAATTCCATTTTGAATTCCAAAAACTGAAAGTAGCTTTGCACATTCTGAGAGGTATACCTGCCAGTATCCATTGAGCAAGTCCATCTTAGAAATATAAGTCGCTTGTCCCACCTTTCCAAACGCAGAATTGAATATGCCTCAGACTTTGTAACAATTTTGGCATTGCGATAGTCGACACATAAATCCAGTCACTCTCACTCACTTCCAGTATGTCGTCTTGGAGCATGCGTTCACTCTCCTTCTGATTCTATGCCAATTTTAGAGGGTTATGCTTATAAACTCATTGCTTTATCAAAAAGTGTCTCCTATACCTACATCAGGCACAATTATGTCAGTCCTTCCCAGATTATTTCCGCATATTCACCCATATGATAGTAATAGCTCGTTCACATCATTTCGATTTTTATCGGGAAGGTAATTCAATAATTTATCTTGACAAATTCCTCATTATCCAATTTATGTTGTGGAATGTCCAATTCCGAATCCTCTGAACTTGGTATTCCTTCTGCGCTGTCATCATCGACATCTTCTCATCTTGCTTTCCTTCCGTGTCTAAGTACTTTTTGAGTATATTCACATGACACACTCTCTAAGATTTCATTCTGATTGAAGTCCTGATTAAGAAGTTCCTCTCTCTTAATTTTCTTTCGAATTGATACAGTGCACTAAGCCTTTCTATTAAACGTTCACATATTACATAAAGTAAAACTAATACCTTATCCCCGACAGCAAACTTGCGATATTTTGTTTTCATGTCTAATTCTGCTTTCATGGCAGGCTGTGATACATCTAAATTCTGTCCAGCCAGCCGACTTCCCAGATCTTTTCAATCGTTCTCTAAAATTTGACACAGTCCAAGTACGTATTCTTTTTTCTTGTTTTCTGATTTACTGATTTCTACTTTATCAATTTTAATGGTCCTCTCACTTCATGCTCAAAACGCTAATCCAAATGGACTGAATTTGATCGATTCATTTGGTGCATCTCTGATCGCAATAAAGCATAAGTAAAATTCCCTTATCCCAATCATCTGGATAGTCTTAACTATAAGATCTTGCCACGATCTTTAATTTTTGATGCCACTTTTCTAGCACTTTCTGAGATTATGGATGGTATGCAGTAGATTTGAATTCTATCATTCCTAGGCTGCCCGTAACTTCTTTGAATAGGTTAATTGTGAAGTTTGACACTTTACTTGACTGTAAGTCAATTGGTAGTCCATATCGTGTAAAACAAAATCCTCTACAATCTTTTTCACTGTGATGCGTCATTGGACTGCCACCGGAAATGTAGTCTATAGATTATTAATGTTAACAAATGCTGATTCCAACATTTTGTTTGCAGTAGCGGACCTACGCAATCAATTAAGTGTCATTTAATATGTTACTCAAATGCGGGATGAGGTATTAAAGGTGCAGGTTTTGTTACTGACTGCAGTTTTCCAATTCACTGAAACGTATGACTTGTCAAGCAAAATTGAACTACAACCTTGTGCAGTCCAGAACAGTAAAAACGTCTTTGTATTTAAGCCTGTATTTTCGTCACTCCACAATGTCCTTCAATTGGAATTGTATTCGTCACTCGCAACACTTCCCTACCATCATCCACTGCCAAGACAATTTGATGAACGTCTGCCTATTTCTTCTCTGCGTGAGTATGCGATAGTCTCCATTTCCGACTTAAAAATCATATTTCTGGAATATCACTCAGTGATACGTTCAGAGTTTTCACTCTGCATATGCTTTTTGATACAACTACTTTAAACTTTCGTCTTCCTGCTGCAACTCAAAGAGTTTAGCAGAGCTAAAGATATTTGCATGATTATCTACTCGCTCCTATTTTGTTTCACGATCTGATCGAATGCGTTTCATGCTCATGATACATCAACTTCCTTACCCGTAACCCTTGACCTCTCCTGTTTCAAATGGTGACTTTGTGACGTCGTTACTACACGATGAATGACGATTACAAGGCAAACGTCTTGCACTGGTTCAGTTGTCCGATTCTCCAGTGGCTTTTCATCTTGCACCTAAATCAGCTATATCATTCATCATGACAAATTTTATGGCTGGAGCTGATAGTTTGTCCAGTACCTCTACCAGAAAGCCTCCAGGCTTTTCCTAACACTCTAATCGCACTCTACATAATTGAGCGCTTTTTGTCTCACCATGAATTTCCGTTATCAGTACGCTTTCTGACAATAGTTTTTCAGATGTACATTTGTCCTAATCTTTCAGCACCACAGACTGAGATGACCCTATATCCCATAATATTGTAACCTCTTTACCTGGTACTCCTGACCTCTGTGAGGAAACTTTACCTTTGCTGGGTTTTTAAAGCAAGTCAGGCACTGCCTCCTTAACAAACATCCAATCAGCTTGTACACACTGATGCAGCTTTCTAACTTCCACTGTGGTTTCTGTTAGCATTCCGCCAACATTCCCACGCTTGACCTGGTTTCCTCCACTTGGTGTTTTCCTGCAATACTAACACTGTGTTTTCATGTGGTCGATTTTATTACAATGAAAAGACCAGAGCTTGTTAACTTCTTTATCCCCTTCAAATGTTTCCTTTTTACCCTGTCATAATTTATCAATGTGGTCTTCGCTGAGATCTTTCGCAAACCGAGTCAGCATTTCTCTTTTCTCCAATTTCATTCCGTCATGGCAGAACTTGATTCGGGAGGCCAAAACGTGTTTTCCGGACCAATTCATAGTCATCCGTCACTTCAGCTGCAAACCTTGCCGTTTTAACCTCTGACCTTCCATATGTTTTTGCAGTACGTCAGGCAATGAAATTTTGAACTCCTACAAAATAATTGTCTCTCTAATAGCCTTGTATGTTTGATATATTTTAAAATTCTTACCCACCTACCAACACTACTTTGATTGTTCTCCTCAAATTCAGCGTAAGTTTGACTCGGGTGCCTCCATCGTTTCCTGAAGCTTTGTTGTCTGTAAGTTTCTGGTGCAAACTTATCTGCAGTCAAGATGGCCTTTACACCACGATATTCTCCCCAGGTACCTCCTCTGATGGTGATGTTAACACCTCACCAACTCCACTCACAAGTTTTGTTTGGACGTAGGAAAACCTACTTGGTCACTGACTACTGCATTCGTTTAGCCATTTTTTCAAATGGCATGAAAAATGCTTTCATATAAATCTAGGCAATGCCTTAAAGTACTTAAATTGTTTTTCATCAGGCTTTTGAAAACCAGTGGCATTCTCATCCATACTGTGTTCCTTACTCAGCCTAGCTTTTACTTCTTTTACTTCTGCTGAAGCCGTTGCTTATATTTCAAATGTTTTTAGTCTTAGTTCAGACCTATTTTATTTCTGCTTATATCTCTAGCTGTTTCATTTGTAATTGATGTTTAGTATCTTTTCAGATCCTGATAGACTTTCTAGCAAATTCACGTGCTGAGCTACCACTGCAATTATCTCATATTCCTCACGTTAGCATCCACTCCAGCTTGTCTCCTAATTCCTTCACCTTGATCTTATGTCCATTTTGTTCTCCTTACACGTTCACTTCTTCCACCTTTAAAATATCCTTGGTGACTGAAAGAACCATTGCCATCGGAAGCTCAGTTTTCCCAACCAAGTCAATACCAGAAATAAAAGACAATAACACCTACCAATCCCTGTTTAAATTCCGCAAAGAGCTCCTCATCTGTTATGGACCAGGGCCGAACCCTTAAAACACTTTTCAAGCAACTAGTCCAGACCAGAAATTTTCTGTTTGTTTTAGATAAATGTATAGTAGATATTAACGGATTGAATCAGCTGCTCCAACTGCCAAGTTTTAGAAAAATATAATTTATTTACACAATTATGGAATGAAACACAGAGAATAGAAAATAGAATACCAGATAACTTATCCTATCCAAAACCCCACAGACTATCCCGAATTAATTATGCTGTTCTGAAAGTACTTGCAACAATACTAATAAACAAACCCCTGATCACAAAGAATAAAAATGACACCAGAAGCTTAACGATTATGAAGTAGAAGAGCAGAAAAATTAAGAGAGCTTTCTGTTTTAACTGTGACCCTGATTCAAATTCCAACTGAACTAACCTGTGCAGCTGGAGAGCTGCCCACGCACCTTGATTGTACGAATGTTTTTAAAGTTTTGAAAAATTTGGATCTGAAACATTCTCTGTTCGGTATAGTGAAAAGGGCCACAACGTACCATTCAAATTTGAGACGTGATAGAACTTTGTGTCGTTTAGAACTTATCTGGCAAGCTCTAAGGGCCAACCAACCATGTCAAAGATAAAGGTTCATCATATCAGTAAGTTTAAGAAGTAAGAAGTGCTGCAGAGATGGCAGAATAAAATACATTGGAGCAAAAGGTGAAATTTAGGTACCAACAGGAATTTCATATTGCGGAAGATAGAAATTGGTAGAAGGTGACATGCTTCACTACAAAAGGAAAAGGTGGGGATCAACCTGGAAATAACTGGCTACAGGGAAAGTGTGAAGCCCAAGGGCTTGAAAACGACATGGAAGCTCTCAGGTATTACCGTTGTCATAAGGTGGGACACGTAACATTTATTTAGAAAGGCACTGGGAGAAAAGATCTGGCAAACGAAGCTTAGGCAGTAAGATTAGAGGAAATAGGAAACAAACAGGAAATAAAGAAATTCCAAAAAAGTCGAGGAGCTGAGGGGAGTTCAAAGCCTCAGCAGCGACTTAGTATTGAGTAAGTGCTCGATCTCTTCAAAGGCTATTGCAAAAAAAAGCTATATCGTATTCCCAATTCCCGTGCCTTCACCATATCTGCTCCCAGGAGGACCTGGTCTACCACAGAACACACCAGACGGCCTCCTTCTTTGAAGACCACAATTTCCCTTCCCACGTGGTTGAAGATGCCCTCCAAAGCATCTCATCAGCATCCTGCACCTCCGCCTTCAAACCCCACCTCTCCGACCCTAAGAAGTGCAGAATCCCCCGGTCCCCACCTTTCAGCCTACCAACATTCTCATAAACCGCATCATCCATCGACATTACACCACCTCCATACAGACCACACCATCAGGGATATTTTCCCTCCCCACCATTTCCACTTTCGCAAAGACCGACCCGCCGTTACTACCTGATAAGGACAACGCCCCCAACAACCCACCCTCCGTTCCTGGCACCATCCCATGCCACCGCAGGAATTGCAAAACCTGCGCCTCAACCTCCTCCCTCACCTCCATCCAAGGCCCCAAAGGAGCCTTTCACATCAATCAATGTGATACCTGCACATCCAGCAATGTCTTTTATGCATGCGTTCCTCCCGATGCGGTCTCCTCTACATTGGGGAGACTGGAACCTTTTCCCAGAGCTCTGTGAGGGAACATCTCCGGGACAGCTGCACCAATTAACCCACTGTCCCGTATCGGAACATTTTAACTCCCTCTCCCGCTCTGCCGAGGACCTGCCGGTCCTGGGCCTCTTCCACCACCAATCGTTCACCAGCTGATGCCTGGATGAAGAATGTCTGATCTTCCACCTCGCAATACTTCAACACCAGGGTATCAATGTGACTTCACCAGTTTCCTTAGTTCCCTTCCCCCCACGTTAACCCAGTTCCAACTTCCGAGCTAAGCACTATCCTCATGACCTGTCCTACTTGCGAATCTTCCTTCCCACTGATGCGCTCACATGAGCTATCACCTTGATCCCCGCCTACAACATCTCTCCACCCCGGAGGCTGCCTGCCATCATTCCTCATGAAGGGCTTTTGCCCGAAACGCCGATTTTCCAGTTCTTCGGATGCTGCCTGATCTGCTGTGCTTTTCCAGCACCACTATAATCGAAACTCTGATTTCCAGCATTTGCTTTGATAAAGACTTCACCACTGCGGTATTAGTGTGATCTGGAAGAAAAGGGGGACAAGGGAAGGACTTATAATTTTAAGAATAACGGGATTTGGTGAGTCTCACATATTAAGACAAGGAAGAAAATGCACTGTCATGTTATCTGAAACGGGGATGAGCTGTGGAATAGATCGACAGACGTTTCCCTTAACTAAGATCAAGTTAGAGAGTCAAATCAAGACTGCAGAAGTAACAATGGAAGTGATTGGCAGTCAGTTCCTGGAAACGACCTAGAAGGATCCACGGTAGGAATGATGCTTCTTGTGCTCTCAAAGCCAAAATAAACCCAAAAAACTGAGGACATAAAAGAAATGTACCTTGAAATTTTTCCAGACTGTCAGTAACAAGATCCCATCATCATAAGTTACAGCAAGAAGGAATAAGTAAAGAGAAAAATGAAGAAGTTGGTGTTCAGTCAGCTACCACACTGTTTGAAGCCGAACGAGTCCAGAACGAAGTGAATTCCAGGCTTAACAGAGAAATCAGCAAACTGTGTCAGAGTGACTGGACTTGGCTAATCGTGCTCATTCACAAACATGAAGATCTCAATAATTTTGTGTGAACCATCGGAATTTCAATGCCACATATGAATCCAACCCGTTTCTAATACCAAGGATGGAGGAATGTATTGAGGAAGCTGGACAAGTTACTTTCATCACAAATTTGGACTTGGTTGTTGGCAGGTGCGTTTATCAGAAAAAGCGAAATATTTTTCTGTGTGTCTCACCCCGACAAGGCTATATCAATTCAACGTGATGGATTTTGGAATGAAGAAGTCACCAATCACATTCCAAAAACTCGTGAACAGAATTGTGGCCGGATTAAACAATTAAGCCATTTATCTTGAAGATGTAGTGATCTTTAACCTTTCCTGGAATGTACACATGTACTGCGGATAGACCTGTTAGAACGATTGCGAAAAGCAAACTTTAAAAAAAACGAAAAAAACACATTTCACAAAGGCAGAAATAAGGTTCTTCGAGAAATCTTCGAACATGGAAAATGGCTGAAGAAACCTGAAGACGAAGGCTATAAAAGAATTTCTATAACCATCCGAGAAAAAGGAGCTGTTTCGACTTTTATGACTAAGAGGATTCTACGGGACATTTCTACTAAATGTCAGCAGCGTGGTGGCACGCCGACGGATTTACTGAAGAAGAACACCAAACTACAATGCACAGCACAATGCCAGGAGGCATTTGAAACTGCAAATGCCGAATTAGTCATTGCAAAATGTATAGCTATACCATTTTGTTTGAAACTGTTATGAATTTGTAGCGGTGTACTGTAAATTAAAGAGAATTGAAACTCTAGCAGGGACTGACAAAGCAGCGAGAGTCCTGAACAAAGTAAGATTTTAAAACGGGAAAATCAAATAGCTGCAACTGAGATGCCACGAAACAAAAAAGAACACAAATTCGGCCAATCACGTTTCATTATGCTGCAAGATGCGAAAATTCAATCAAATTTAAATTTTGTATTTTGATAATATCAAAATCAATGAAACCATCCGATATTTTGGGGGTATAAACCGAACATTTTGAATTATTAGAAGGAGAACTGCCGAGCAAACAACAAGAACAGGTGGCCAGCTGAACAGTTCTCTGAAAGGTACCAATCTCTAAAACGGTGCACAGCAGAACATCGAAACCGACTTGAGAAAATGCACTAAGGAAAATCTACACAGGAGAATTGAAAATGCTGACTAGTTTTGAAATTTATTTTCAGGAAATCTTAATCAGGATTTTTTTTATTGTATCATTATTGCAGAGTGGGAGGTACAAGAAAACTTTAAGAGTCAGGAATTGCTCTGTTGGACTTAAAGTATAAATGAGCTTTTGTTAATATTTACTTTGAATAGTGAGTAGTTAAGACCATAAGACATAGGAGTGGAAGTAAGGCCATTCGGCCCATCAAGTCCACACCGCCATTCAATCATGGCTGATGGGCATTTCAACTCCACTTACCCGCTTCTTTGCTTCTCGAATTCTGACAGATTTTGGCAAGAGGTAAACCTTTTCTGTGTGACCGTTTTAAATTCGCTGAGGGATTTCCCCTTATTCTAACGCTTTGCGGCTTTTGTCCATGATTTGGACTGGTTTCGACAGATCCAGCCTGAGATTTGGACTGATTCCAACAGGTTTGGGGTACAAAAACTCTCAGTAGATTAAATACTTGCATGTTAGTGTTCGAGAAATTAAGAAAATAAGACATTTTCTTAAAATTTCATCAACTTGTGGTTGGTTAAATTTAAATTGAGAGACATAGCTTTATAGACTGCGAAAGAGATTGTGAGGTGTAAAGATGATTCTCAAATTTGCCAAGAAAGTTCAGCAGGAGAGAAAAAGACCAGACTTTTAGAATGAGAAAAGAAGCTAGGTTTGCGTTTAACCAAGGACAAATTTAAGCTGAAATCGTAATGAAGTCATTTAAACAGTTAGGTATGTCAGACAAACAGAAAAGAGCAGTGGAGTAAGAAAAGAAAACACATTGGAATTGAAGAAAATGAAGTTAGAAGGTAAATAAAGGGAGAGAGAAAGAAACATAGTAGGGGTGAATAAAGAGACAGAGAACGTTCTTAGCTGAGCCAAAAGACAGAGAATTTGAATATGAGAAGCTGTGATTGTGTCAGCAATGTCAAGTTAGCATGATGGAGGTAAAAGGAGAGGTTAGTGGTATACATTATTAAGTCAAATCTCTCACATTTTGATGAGAAATGCGTTGAACCCTTCTTTCAAAAAAATTGGCGAGGCAGATGGAGTGGTACGAGTATTTATGGTTAATGCTCGTTCAGACTAAACTGGTAGGCAGAGCTTGTGGCGCATTTACTGCGCTGTCAGCCACGGTTTCAAGTGATTATGAAGCGGTCAAACAGGCTATTTTAAATGCTTATGCATTTGCATCAGAAGCGTATTGGCAGTGGTTCTGAAACATAAAGATCGAAACAGATCAGACTTATTTTGAGTTCGAAAGTAATCGACAGTCATTTTCACAGATGAGTGCGTGCTTGAATGATAAATATGACCGATGAGGCTCTAAGTGTGAATTTTTCTGGTGGAGTTTAAAAACTTTTTCCAGACATGACAAGAAATCACGTGGAGTAACAGAGGCTTCAAGAAGTGAGAAGGGCAGGAGCATTATCTGATGTACAGGTGTGAATGCATAAGACAAGCTTCCGGCCAGAATTTTGACGACTAGAGATCACTGGTTAGAGTTTACCATAGGTGAAAACAACAAACCCAGGAGGCTGGAAGTGACGTGAAATTCCAAATTTGTTTCCACTTTGGCAAAGTGGGACACGTAAAGGCAAAGTGCTGGTCGTCAAAGAAAGGCACTGTGGGACTAGATATGGGAAAGGATAGATGAATTTTCCGTGCTAAATTGTCCACAGTGTTAAGTGCATTAATCAAGGATAAATATCGGGGAATGGGTCTGGATGGTTTACTCATCGTGGGGTCGGTGTGGACTTGTTTGTTGGAAGGCGTTGTTTCCATACTGTCGGGAAACTATTCTTTAAAAATACGGTAAGCTACTGGTATCATATTGAAGGAAACTTCTCAAAGAGACGTGGAACATCAGAAGAGTGCACAGCATAGGCAGAAGCTGGGTGTGCAGTTCGCAAATGATCTCTGTAAAGAATTCGCCTCTGTGTGTAAAGTTTACTCAGAAAGAACAGAAGGAGAGTGACAAGGGGTTGCAATGTTGAGAGATACCCGAACTAACTGGTCTCTAATATTAAAAGTTGAACAATTTTACACTTTTTCCGATCTGCTGTGTAAGCGTGTGGTAATTTGCAGGATAGATGGACAGAAACTTAGAGTTCCCCTGTACAGTTTAGATTGTCGTGCCAAATCATGACTGGGGAATTAACAGTGTGAATGATTGACAGAGTGCCAGTTCCAGGAATCCATTTTGTTTTGGGAATGATTCAACAGAAACCCGGGTGGGAGTGATACCTCTTGTTGTGGAGAAGACCAAAAAGCTGAGTTGTTTGAACAGAAATATCCTGGTATTTTCCCAGACTGTGTAGCAACGAGATCCCACGATCATAATTCACAGCACAAAGCATACATTCAAGAAAAAGATGAAGGTGTTGAGGTTCAGTAAGCGGACACCCTGTTTGGTTTAATTGTGCAGGAAGAACCTGAAGAGACAGAGGGTCAGACAGAACCGTTGAGTCCAGAAAGGCGAATGGATGAGCAACAGAAAGACAAGATGTAAAATGATATAAATGAGGGTGCGCACTTCTGAAAGGAGGCAAAGAATATTCCTGAGGATTATTACCTGATAGATAGAATCGTAAGTTGGAAATAGAGACAATTGCAAAGGAGAAATGGGCCGACATGCACCAGATTACTTTGCTTGTCGCATACAGGCAGGAAGTGTTTCTGGTCGCACATGAACTGCCTGAATAAGTTCACCTCGGTGTACGAAAGACACTGGTTTAGGTACAGGAAGATTTTCATTGGCCGGGAATGCACAACGATGTGGTTAACATTTGCCAATGTGTGTCATAGGTAAACCGCAAGCGGGAATAAAAAGAAGCAGTTTTGTTGCCAACTCCTACTTTCAAAGCAACTTAGACGGGGGTTATAATTGATTGTGCAAGTTCCCTCCCAAAATTAAATTTGAAAAACCGTACTTGTTAACCATAATGGATGCTTCGAACAAATTTCCAGAGGCAATTCTGTTTTGGGGTATCAAGCCAAAAAGAGTGGTTGAGGAATTGGGAGCTTCCTTCACGCTTTATGGGCTTCCCAGAGAGATTCAGTTGGACTAATGGTCCAATTTTACTACCCGGCTGTTTAACAAGGTCATGGATAGCTTCGGTATACAACAAATTACCTCAAGAAACTATCAATCTGAATCCCAGGGAGCTCTTCAAAGGTGGCATCTGACCTTGAAGAACATGTTGAGAGCCGACTGTCAGGCTTCACTGAATGACTCTGATTAAGGTATCCCGTTCATATCGTTTGCTGTTGGATACGCCCAAAACAAATATACTCAGTTTACTTCCTACAAGTTAATATTTGGGAATGAAGTAAGAGGCTATTTGAAATTAATCAAAGAGAAATTTACGGGACGAAAGTGGGAGATCTCCCACTTAGAGTGTGCATCGGAGGTGAGGGAGAGATTAAATCGAGTAAATGAGATAGATAAACAGCATCCAAAGAGGGCACAGCATAGAAAGAAGCAGGTTGCAGAAACAAATTCTGAAACTTCGACGTTTTCCCAAGGGGATGACGTGTTAGTAATGTCAGCAGTGGGAGGAGATCCCTTCAAAGCCAAAGTTCGTGGTCGCTATCAGACAGAAAAAAATGTTGAGTCAGGTGAACTCTCCAGCAAAGATGACAGATAGCAAAAAGAAATCATTTGGGTAGGTTTGTGAACACATTGAAACCGTTTTATACCAGAGAGAAAGAACTGGAGAAACAGGTGTTAGCCACTGCCTCGCAGAGTGAGGAATCAAACACAGATGTCGTGGATTTTCATGTGCTTCAAATTAAGTTAAAAATGCAGAGGTACTTGACGAGTTGGAAAGGTTATTAAACGATCTGGAACCGTCGCAAAGCACGCAGTTGAAATGTTTTTTTACTGCGGTATGAGGAATTGCGTAGCAATACGATGAGGAGGACTAATGCTATTGTACATAGAGTCATAGAGATGTATAGCGTGGAAACAGACCCTTCGGTCCAACCCGTCCATGACGACCAGATATCCCAACACAATCTAGTCCCACCTGCCAGTACCCGGCCCATATCCCTCCGAACCCTTCCTATTCTTGTACACATCTAAATGCCTCTTAAATGTTGCAATTGTACCAGCGCCACCACATCCTCTGGCAACTCATCCCATACATGTACCACAGTCTGCGTGAAAAAGTTGCCCCTTATGTCGCTTTTATATCTTTCCTCGCTCACCCAAAACCTATGCCCACTCGTTCTGGACTCCCCGACCCCAGGGAAAAGACCTTGTCTCTTTACCCTATCCATGCCCCTCATAATTTTGTAAACCTCTAGAAAGTCACCTCTCATCCTCCGACGCACCAGGGAAAACAGCCCCAACCTGTTCAGCTGCTCCCAGTAGCTCAGATCCTCCAACACTGGCAACATCCTTGTAACTCTTTTCAGAACCATTTCAAGTTTCACAACATCTTTCCGATTCCAATTGCACGCAATATTCCAATAGTGGCCTAACCAATATCCTGTACAGCTGCAACATGACCTACCAACTCCTGTATTCTGACCAATAAATGAAAGTATACCAAACGCCATCTTCACTATCCTGTATACCTGCGACTCCACTTTCAAGGAGCTACGAACCTGCACACCAAGGTCCCTTTGTTCAGAAACACTCCCGAGGACCTTTCCATTAAGTGTATACGTCCTGCTAAGATTTGCTTTCCCAAATTGCAGCAGCTCACATTTATCTGAATTAAACTCCATCTGCCACTTCTCAGCCCATTGGCCCATCTGGTCCAGATCCTGTTGTAATCTGAGGTAACACTCTTTGTTGTCCACGACACTTCCAATTTTGGTGTCATCTGCAAACTTACGAACTGTACCTCTTATGCTCGCATCCAACTTATTTATGTAAATGTCATAAAGTAGAGGGCCCAGCACTGATCCTTGTGGCACTCCACTGGTCACATGCCTGCAGTCTGAAAAAACAACCCTCCACCACCATCCTCTGCCTTCCAACCTTGAGCCAGTTCTGCATCCAAAAGCCGAGCTCTCCCTGTATTCCATGAGATCTAACATTGTTGATTAGTCTCCCATGGGGAACCTTGTGGAACGCCTTACTGAAGTCCATACTGCTCTGCCCTCATCAAACTTCTTTGTTTCTTCTTGAACAAACAGTGTCTGACATCTGACTTCCCACGCACAAAGCCATGTCGACTGTCCCAAATCAGTCATTGCCTTTCCAAATACAAGTACATCCTTCCCTCAGGATTCCCTCCAACATCTTGCCCACCACCGAGGTCAGGCTCACCCATCTACAATTCCCTGGCTTGTCTTTACCGCGCTTCTTAATCAGTGGCACCTCGTTTGCCAACCTCCAGTCTTACGGCACTTCACCTGTGACTATCAATGAAACAAATATCGCAGCAAGAGGTTCAGCAATCACCTCTCTAGCTTCCCACAGAGTATCTCTGGTACACCTGATCAAGTCCTGTGGATTTATCCATCTTTAACCGTTTCAAGACATCTAGCACTTCCTCCTCTGTAACCTGGACATTTTGCACGATGTCACCACCTATTTCCCTACAGTCTGTATCTTCCATATCCTTTTCGACAGTAAATACTGATGCAAAATATTCATTTATTACCTTCCCCATTTGCTATGGCTCCATACAAAGTTCGCCTTGCTGATCTTTGAGGGGCCCTATTCTCTCCCTAGTTACCCTTTTGTCCTTAATATATTTATAAAAACCATTTGGATTCTCCTTAATTCTATTTACCAAAGCTATCTCATGTCCCAGTTGTGCCCTCCTGATTTGCCTCTGAAGTATACTCCTACTTTCTATATACTCTTCTAAGGATTCACTCGATCTAGCCTGTCTATATTTGACATATGCTTCCTTCTTTTTCTTAACATGAATTGGACATAGAGAATACTGTTCCAATGAAAGAACACCCCTATCGACTTAATCCTTTTAAAGCCAAACAAGTGCAGAAGAAGGTGAAGAACATGCTCAATGAGGATGTCATCGAACTGAGCCAGACCGAGTGCAGTTCGCCGATTGTCTTCATTCTCACACCTGACAGGGTTAACGATTTAGCGTGGATTATTATAACGGCAACACGATTGCAATATTCAATGTGGAGATTGTACCGAGAAAGTTGGACAAGCCAGTTACACCACCAACTTTGACTTACTACGTAGTTACTGACAGAGGTGGCAACAGAAACTTCTGGTTTTGTAACCCCAAATGGGTTATTTTCATTCATACAATGTTCGTTGTAATGAAGAACACACCCGCCACATTCCCAAAGACTCATGAACAGAGTCGTAGCTAGGTTAATAAGCTGTCCAGTTAATTTGGACGGTGTAGTGATCTTCAGTAAGTCCTGCAAAGATCACGTGGTTAGGTTGGGCGAGCTCTTTGAACGATTCCGAGAAGCAAAGCTGGTAATAATCTTAAGAAAAACTAAATTCATGAAAGCAGAGATGACATTCTTGTGACTTAACATCATTCATTAAAGGTTGATCCACGGCTTTCAAATTTGAAGACCATCGAGGAATTTCCACGGCCAACCACCAAGAAACAGGTGCTTCGATTTTTGGGACGAAGCGGATTCTATCAGAAGTTTGTTTCAAACTTCAGCAGTGTAGTGGCACCATTAAACGATTGTCTGAAGATTTAAACAGCGTTTCAGCGAATAGAGCAATGCCAAGAGGCATTCGAACATTCAAAAAGCAACATTAACCACCACACTAGTTTTTGTCACACCAAACGTTTCGAAACCCGTCACAGTTGCCATCGACATTAGTGAGATAGGAGTTGGAGCCAGATTACTACAGGACGACGATGATGGGATTGAACTGCTAGTTCGTTACTTTTCGAAGAACCTCAACATCCACCAGAGGAAATGCTTCACAATCGATAAAGAAATATTAATATTGGTATTGGCATTAAAACGTTTTCATGTGTATGTCACAAACAATGCTTCAAAAACGGTTGTGTACAAGGATGACAATCGTCTTGCATTTTTAAAATGCTTTAAAGTCACAAGCTTGAAATTGTTTCGTTGGAATCTTAGTTTACAAACTTTTAATTTACAAATTGAACATATTGTGGATCGGAAGAATGTAATCACAGGTGTGTTATCGTTGATTTAACGGATAAACTAGAGATGAGATTTATATATATATATATATATATATATATATATATATATATACACACACACATGTGTGGGAAGGAGTTAATATGATAATGTGGTTAAGGAATAGAGGAAAAAGAAGCCAACTTTTCATTATGATGGCACCAGAAGAGAGCAGAAGAGAGCAGATGATGAGAAAGGCAGAGAGGAGACAGGTGCAAGAGACCCCGTGGGAAGTACCTGTCAGGAACAAGTTGAATCTTTTGGACAGAGAAGAGACAGTTGACACTGCCAGTCCGCGAGGCGGCCAGGTCTGTCAATCAAAAGTTGGCGTGGAGGCAGAGTGGAAGAGTCAGATATCGCACAGAGCCGTGGTAATAGGGGACTCCGTAGTGAGAGGAACTGACCGGGGTTTTTGTGGTAGCAGGCGGGATTTAAGGATGGTGTGTTGCCTTCCTGGTGCCAGGGTTGAAGACATCACAGACAGAGTGCAGGAAACCCTCAAGTACGAAGGTGAACAGCTACAGGTGGTGATACATGTCGGCACAAATTATGTCGGGAAGAAGAGGAAGAACATGCTACAGCGGGACTTCGCAGAACTCGGAAGAAGGCTGAAAAGCAGGACGTCCAAGGTGGCTATCTCTGGTTTGCTTCCAGTACCTCGGGCTGGTGAGGCCAGAAACAGGGAGAGAATGGACTTGAACGTGTGGCTGGGGAACTGGTGCAGGAAAGCAAGCATTTAAATTCTTGGATCACTGGGGTATGTTTTGTGCTAAGCATAAATTATACAAGAAAAACGGTTTGCACCTCAATAGGTTAGGGACCAGCATATTCTGGCAGGCAGGTTTGCCACTGCAACGCAGCTACGTTTAAACTAAGTAGCGCGGGGGTCGGGGGGGGGGGGGGGGGGAGGAGACAAACTGGATGTTTATGAAGGAAATTGAAGGGAAAGTTAGAACAAGGGAAGTCAAGAAAGACAACTGTATCAATAAAGCAGAAAACTCAAAAAGGGATCATACTGTAAGGTGGAGTGAAATAGTAGTTGTTGGGAAGGGCGAGGGCAGTAACACATTAAAAATACTACATATAAATTCACGAATCATTAGACATAAGTTGGATGAGCTTGAGGATCTTTTGGAAATTGGCAAATACGATATTGTGGGGATAAGTGAGACGTGGCTTCAAGTGGACAGCGCCTGGGAAATGAATGTTCAAGGCGACACGTTCTATCGTAAGGACAGACTGACGGGCAGAGGGGGTGGTGTGGCCATGTTGGTAAGGGATGACATTCAGTCCCTTGCGTGTGGGGAACTAGAATCTGGGGATGTAGAGTCAGTATGGATAGAGCTGAGGAATTCTCTGTATAAAAAGATCCTCTTGGGAGCTATCTGCAGGCCCCCAAACAGTAGTCTTGATCTCGGATGTAAGTTGAATCAGGCGCTGAAATTGGCCTGTTGCAAAGATGTTACCACAGTTGTTAGGAGGGATTTCAACATGCAGGTAAACTGAGAGAATCAGGATGATATTGCAGCTCAACAAAAAGTCTTTGTGGAGTGCCTCCGAGAGGGATTCTTAGAACAGCTGGTGCTGGAGCCTTCCAGGGAGAAGGCAATTCTGGACCTGGTATTGTGCAACGAACAAGAATTGATCAGGGACCTCGAAGTGAAGGAGCCGTTGGGAGGTAGTGACCATAATACAATAAACTTCAATCTGCACTTTGAGAGGGAGAGGGTACAATAGGAAGTGACAATATTTCTGTTGAATATAGGAACTATGGAGCTATGAGGGAGTAGCTGGCCAAAGTTCAATCGTGCAATACCTGAGCAGGGATGACAGTGGAGGAACAATAACAGATATTTCTGTGTATAATGGAGAAGATGCAGGATCAGTTCATTCCAAAAAGGAAGAAAGATCCTAGGAGGAGGCATGGGTGGCCGTGGCTGACAAGGGAAGTTAAGAAACATCTAAAGTAAAAGATGAAAAGCATAACATAGCAAAACTAAGTGGGAAAATGGAGGACTGGGGAGCTTTTAAAGAACAACAGAGGATTATTAAGAAGGAAATACGCAGAGAAAAAATGTGGTACGAAGGTAAACTGGAGAAAAATATAAAGGAGGATAGTAAAAGCTTTTTTAGGTATGCAAAAGGAAAACAAAGACTAAAATTGGCCCCTTGAAGACAGAAACAGGGGAATAAATTTGATTACTTACAGTGTGGAAATAGGCCCTGCGGCCCAACAAATCCACACCGCCCTGCCAAAACGCAACCCACCAATGCCCCTAACCTACACTGTAGACAAATTAGGATGGCCAATTCACCTGACCGGCACATCTTTGGACTGTCGGAGGAAACCCACGCAGACCGTACAAACTCCACACAGTCAGTCGCCTGAGGCGGGAATTGAACCAGGGTCTCAAGCATAGTAAGGCAGCAGTGCTAACCACTGTGCCACCCATACGCTATGGAGCCTAACGAAATGGCAGAAGAATTGAATCAGTACTTCAGATCTGTGTTCACTGGGGAAGACGCAAGCAATCTCCCTGAGGTTACAGTGGCTGAAAGACCTGAACTTAAGGGAATTTATATTTGCCAGGAATTGGTGTTGGAGAGACTGTTAGGTATGAAGGTTGATAAGTCCCCGGGGCCTGCTGGTCTCCATCCAAGGTACTGAAGGAGGTGGCTCGAGAAATCGTGGATGTGTTGGTGATTATTTTCCAGAATTCGATAGTTTCCGGATCGGTTCCTGCGGATTAGAGGGTGGCTAATGTTGTACCACTTTTTAAGAAAGGTGGGAGAGAGAACGCAGGATATTATAGATCAGTTAGTCTGACCTCAGTGCTGGGAAAGTTGCTGGAGTCTATTATAAAGGATGAAATGTCGACACATCTCCATAGTAGTAACAGGATAAGTCAAGGTCAGCATGGATGTATGAAGAGGAAGTCATGCTTGACTGATCATCTGGAAATTTTTGAGGATGTAACTCTGAAGATGGACGAGGGAGATCCAGTAGATGCAGTGTACCTGGACTTTCAGAAAGCCTTTGATAAAGTCCCACATAGGAGGTTAGTGAGCAAAATTAGGGCGCATGGTATTGGGGGCAAAGTACTAACTTGGATTGAAAGTGCGTTGGCTGACAGGAAACAAAGAGTAGTGATAAATGGCTCCATTTCAGAATGGCAGGCAGTGACCAGTGGGGTAGCGCAGGGATCAGTCCTGACACCGAAGCTTTTTACAATATATATTAATGATATAGAAGATGGTATTAGTAATAACATTACCAAATTTGCTGATGATACGAAGCTGGGTGGCAGGGTGAAATGGGAAGAGGATGTTAGGAGATTACAGGGTGACCTGGACAGGGTAGGTGAGTGATAAGATGCATGGCAGATGCAGTTTAGTGTGAATAAATAGATGGTTACCTACTTTGGTGGCAAGCACAGGAAGGCAGATTACTAGCTAAATGGAATCAATGCAGGAAAAGGGGCAGTACAAAGCGATCTGGGTGTTCTTGTACACCAGTCAATAAAGGTAAGCATGCAGGTACAGCAGGTAGTGAAGAACGCTAATATCATGCTGACCTTCATAACAAGAGAGATTGAGTATAGAAGCAAAGAGGTTCTTCTGCAGCTGTACAGGGCCCTGGCGAGATCACACCTGGAATATTGTTTGCAGTTCTGTTCTTAAACTTTGAGGAAAGACATTCTCGCTATTGAGGGAGTGCAGCGTAGGTTCACGAGTTCAATTCCTGGAATGGCGGGTCTATCTTACGCAGAAAGACTGGAGCGTTTGGGCTTGTATACCCTTGAGTTTAGAAGACTGAGAGGGGACCTGATTGAGACATATAAGATTATTAAAGGATTGGACACTCTGGAGGCAGGAAACATGTTTCTGCTGAAGGGTGAGTGCCGAACCAGAGGACACCGCTTACGAATAAGGGGTGGACCATTTCGGACAGAGATGAGGAGAAAGGTCTTCACCCAGAGAGTGGTGGCTGTGTGGAATGCTCTACCCCAGAGGGCAGTGGCGGCCCAGTCTCTTGATTCATTTAAGAAAGAGTTGGATAGAGCTCTGAAAGATAGTGGACTCAAGGGTTATGGAGATAAGGCAGGAACAGGATACTGATTGAGGATGATCGGCCAGGATCATATTGAATGATGGTGCAGGTTCGAAGGGCAGAATGGCCTGCTTCTGCAACTATTTTCTATTGTCTAATATCGATTTTAAGATTTCGTTGTGTGCTGTACCTTCACGAGAAAGAGGAAGCTGGCAAAGACTGAAAATACAAAGTATGCGGAACAATTTAATAGCATAATATTTAGTAAAGACAAACTGCGTGTGCTGCATTTCCGTGGTACAAAAGCAATTTCAAATTTCACCAATCGGTTTAAGTTATGCCTCAAGAGACAAAAATCCAATTGACTTCGAAGTTTACTGTTTGTGACGATATCAAACCAATGAAATGATCGATGTCTTGCGATATAGCACCGAACATTTTGAACAGTTAGTGGGAAAAGAGCTAAGTATAGAATGCTAGCCGAATACTTCTCTGAAATTTACCTGTCCATAAGAAAAGTTGTGCAGCAGAAGACCGAAGACAACATGATGCAGCAGAATACAGAGGAAAATCTACAGAGAAAATTCTACAAAGTAGAATGGACAAAGCTGGCTCGTTTTAAAAACTGATTATTTATTGAAAATATTAATATTTTTTTAAAAACAGAGCAGTATTGCACAATGGGATGTGAAATATAGTTTTAACAGAAAGGAGTTGCGCATCAAGAGCAAAAGTATTCCCATTAACCCAGAATCTATTCTGACTTGTGTTCAATAATATTTGTACTGATAATCCTGAACAACGCTTTCCTGCATTTTCCCGGAATTCTTGATTCCCTGACCAATATAAATAAATCTCTCCCTCAGCCTTGAAGCTACCTAATACCCAACGGCTTTCAGAATTTTCTACAACGGTTTCCTTCCCTGATGTGAGACTTGGTCCTTGTTTTGTTCTAACACTCTGTGTGAAATTTGAGCCTGCATTCTATGCATTCATGTCCGAGAGAACCTGCTCTGTGACATGGCAAAATTGGAAAACGAAGGTTTGGAGCCTTTAATTTCCTCCCTCCACACCCATATCAGGGACAGTTCGTCCTTAGCTGATGATTTGTCTCTTGTTTGTACCGCCGAAACGTGATCCTCTGTATCAAGCTGCTCCATTGTCACATTGTCACTCTCCTTGAATCCAGGAACTGCTTCTCCAAAGTAAAGACCGATATGAATTATTCGTTGAACATATTCTCTGGCTCCATGCATATGTTGCTTGCTTTTTTTCCGAATAGGCCCCGTTCTTTCACTTGCAACCGCTAGTGTCTAGCCACGCACCTTTTTTGCTCTTCTACTGACTTTCTTAAGATCAGCCCTGTACTTTCTACACTCTTCTTCGGCATCCATTGATCTGCTAATTTTAAACTTGCTTTGCACTTTTTGTTTACATTTTTATCCTGATGTGAATGTTTTTGGGCATTCAATATTCTCTGGACTTGCTTTCCAAAATTTCATCCTCGATGCAACCTGTTGGGATTTCGTTTCATGCGTTCCATTTTGAGCATGCGCAACAGCGCCCTTCCACACCCCACCCCCATCCTCTCGTCCCACGCTGTTTTGCTGCAGCCTGAACCAGATGTGTGTCTTTGCAGATCTGTTTTGCTGGACGCTGCCTTATTTTTATTACAAACCCCTTCTGAAATCCAAAAATCCGATACATTGCAGAGTTGTTTTCTGGTTTTTAATTCAAAAATCTAAATTGCATGATGTTATGCTCACTGGTCCGAAGGTGCTCGCCCAATACTGCCGAAATTACTTGACTGGCTTTGTTCCGCATAATGAGGACCTAGCACTGCACCCTTCCTTGTTGTATCTTCCACATGTTGATGTAAAAGTCTCCGTGGAATAAATTTCAAGACATCTGTCTTAAATACTCATGACAATAAATGTTTGGAAATGAAATGCCAAAAGAGAATTACAATATCATTGTTTTCTATACAGCTCAGTGATTGGATACACATCTTCTCCTGCATTTACTTCTGAATGGGCGTCCATCATACACCCCTGCATTGTATCTGTCATCTTTTTGCTCCCATGCTGTACTTACAGAGCCTAATTTGAAGACACTTCCAAGATGTCGTCCCTCATTACTGCTGTAACTAATCCTTAATTAATTATTTGACACCATGTTCTCATTTAACACCCTCTTCTGTCCTGCCTATAGTTCCAATATCACAGAATCTTGCGTTGTCAGCCCTGACCTCCATCAAACATGTCTCTGTGATGTCAAAAATATCACGCTTCCACATGTCAGCTCATTCCCTAATCACATCTGCCTGCCCTACAATGCTTTCAGCATTGAGGTAAATGACAACAGTTGGAATGTTCTGCACCTCGGAGTTCCAAAGATATTCAAACAATCCATGAACTAAAGCTGTTATCTGAGAGTGAATGAATGTTTGCTCAAATGTAACTCCTTTTTAAAAAAGAAAGTATTCATTAAGTGCAACTTTCCAGAACCAAGCAATCACTTCCACATACCATGTGTTGCTGGAAATTAATTCCTGCCTCAGTGTGCAGAGCGGACAACCCACAGTAATGGACAGCATTGTTTGTGTCTCTCCACAAGGGCTCCTTCTTCCAGCGATGATGCAGGACTGTGCAGGGTCCCTGCTTGTGCTCTTCCTTTGTGAAAAAGGTTCGCTCTCTCCCTGTAGTTCTATATTTTCACTTACCAGATAGGGTTTCTCACAAGGAAATCGTTGTTGCCTTTCAAAATTTTCCATTCCATGATCCACAGGAAATTGGGAACTGTACTTGCTCAGGAGGGCAGCACAATCTCGCGCCCTGAAATGGAAAGCATTTAGTCAGTAGTTTGATAAATATGTTATGGAGTGCAAAGGTTGAAGTGCACACTGTTTCACACTGCTTGTGCATTCCCATCAAATGGTGAACCTGCGAAAGAGTGAGGTGTGTGAGATCAGGAAGCTGGGTGGGGCAATGGGTCAAGACCCTGTTATGGTGAGCATTGTTCCATTCAACAAAGTGCCAGGTCAATATGTGTGTGCTGACCAGCGTCAGACCAAGTTCAATTATTTAAGTGATTTCTGGCATGGCGTTTGCTGCTGTTTACTTCAGATGCAGTTTTAGAGGGTTCGCTGGGATACACAAGGCGCTACACATATCTCTCAAATCGTTTATGACTTACTCACGAGTCTGGTCAAGTGTGAAGATGTACTGGGAGGCAGGGCAGATGTCATCAACATTAATAACTTTTCTGGAGTGATTCTGGATCTCCATACCCATGCATCCACTCTCTGGAACATCCTATAATTGAAGATGAATCGGTAAGACCTGGCTGTTGGTCAGTCAAAAGTATCTAATTTGGATTAGATTCCCTACAGTATGGAATCACGCCCTTCGGCTCAACCTGTCCGCATCGAACTCCGAACATTAACCCACATTCCCCTGACTAATGCAACTAACACAATGGGGAATGCAGTAAGTTCTGATTTACTTGGCCCGCACGTCTTTGGGTTGTGGAAATAAACTGGAGAAAACCCACGCAGACACGGGGAGAATGCAAAAACCCCGCACAGACAGGCGCCCGAGGCCAGAATTGAACTTCAGACGCTGGTGCTGTAAAGCAGCAGTGCGAACCACTGAGCCACTGTGCCGATCACAGACTGCATGCTCACTGACACTGAGAACATTGTTAGTACCTGGACTGAGACTGGCGATAAGAACGACACTGAGGACAGTGATAGTTTGTTGGTTCGACTCTCCCTTGTCCAAAGTGGACTCGAAATAATTTGTTGTGAAGGAATGCTTGAATGACTGCTCTGACGCAGGTTGGAAGTTCCCTATGGAGATTTAGAAGCACAACAATATGTCATTCCATCTCACAGGCAGCTGTGAGGTTCAATAGCACTGTGATTGAATTCAGGCTTTTTGAAATCCATTTTCAACGTATGTATTAATTCTAGGTATTACGTTTAGTGAAGAAGCAATAAACAGAGGTTTACTAAATTTTGTGAATTGCACAAAAAAAGAAGTGCATCATGGTTATACAGCTGATCAATAATTATACTGGCGTTTTGGAGACTTACGAAACGAAAAGGCTTTTCCATCAATTTTTGTATTCCTTAATTAATAAGATGCAGTCACGTTAACACAGAAATTCTGAATACATTACACGTTTTATTTGTGAATTACGCAGGCACATACAAATATACCTTAGAAGCAACTATTTCTATTTTTCAAATAACGAAATGGCTCTGCATCTCACTGCAGCAACAATATATTACATGGGGAAGGGAATTTGACGGAGTCATAATTCGGACGATGTTCAAGGAGACCAATGATCATTATGGTTTAGGATAACAATATTGTGTGATTCACTCAGAGCGGGAGATGATGGAATCTGCCTGAGAAGGAGCAGACTATTGCACTCGCTCTCCTTCCTTGTTCCTCAGCACAACAATGTATGCAAGCAGGGGAAAGTAAACTGTCAATCATCTTTAACCTTCATGGAGCATTCCACCTCAGAATTCATTGGTGTCTTATCATTGCCTGAAGCAAAATGAATTCAATCAAATCCAACTGTCAGAGGAAGTAATTCCATGTCCAGCAGCTTGTGTGAGCGGAATAATTTCCGGAGCAGAAGAACATTTTGAACGATATCTCATGTTTCCTTTCGTCATGAGTTCACTTAACATTTGGACAACGCTCTTCTCTGTTAAAACAGTAGCAATATTGTTTCTCGGTTTGTGCGTGTGTGTGTGCGTGTGTATGTAGTGTTTTTTTTAAGAAAGGGAAGTATTGCTTACATATTTACAATATCCAGCTTTTCATTCATCTTTCTACCCAAGTTTAAATAACTTTGCTTTGGCTAATAAACGTGCAAATTTCGCAGATTAAAGGAAATGGATTTGATCCTAAAATTGACCCTGACCAAGTCTGAGATCGATATCATCAGACACGAAGCCAAACTCTTTTCATTTAAAATGCGTCGTGAACACTGGAGGAGTGGGATTACAAAAGGAAACGGTGACCCGATAAGCAGGGGAAGTATAGGCCAGTGAGCCTGACGTTCGTGCTGCTAAAATTGTGGGTGGGGTTTCGAAGGGAAAGGAATTCCGTGCACTTGGGAAGGCAATAACTGATTTGAAATAGTCAAAATGGGTTTGTGCAGTGGAAATTATATGCCTTTAAGATAATGGAGTGTTTTGAAATAGTGATACAGTACATTGATGAAGGCAGTTTGTCAGACATTGTCTAAATATATTTCAGGAACGTGAGCATAAGATTCCGATTGGTAGACAAATTAGGATGGTTATGCAAGGGGAACTCACTTATGCAATTAGGAATGGGCATGAAGGTAGAGGGTGGTTTTTTTGCAGATTGGTGGCCTGTGATCAGCGTTGTGCCACAAGAATCAGTACTGCGTTCACTGCATTTCCTCAGTCGTACAAAGGATTTGGATGCGAATATCGGTTGCACGGCGAGTAAATTTACAGATTACATCAAAAAGGTCGTGCAGTGCAATATCTCAGAGCACAATGGGAGGACAATCAGATGGACCAATGGGGTAGGGAGTGCAAGATTAAGTTTGATTTCGAGAAGTATGACGTTTTGCATTTTGGAAAGGCAAACGAGGGCAGGATTTATGCACTGAATGGTGACGTCTTGGAGAGTATTGCAGAACAATCGGTTAGGACACGGTGCATAGAAGCAGGATGGCATGTTGCTCCTCTACAGCACGTTGGTGAGGCCAATTTTAGAATACTGTGAACAGTTGGTTTTCCTCTGCTGAAGGAAGAATGTTATTAAACTTGAGACTGTACAGAAAACAAACAACATCCTTTCTCCAAGACAAGATGTTTTGAGCTGTAGGGAGAGGCTGGATAGTTTAAGGTAAAAAAAAAACCCTGGAGTGTCGGCTGCAGAGGGTTGACATTACAGAAGTTTACGAAACCATTAGGGGCATGGATAAACTGAATAGCCAATTTCTGTCTCCCAAGATAGGGGAGTCCAAAAAGAAGAGGCATAGTTTGAAGGAGAGAGTGGAAAGATTCCGAAGGGAACTTCGGGGAAATGTTTCACGAAAAGAATGGCGTGTCAACAGAAAGTGCTATCACAGGAGTGGTGAACGAGGGTACAATTGCTTATTTAAAAAAAAGTATTCAAAATAGGAGGGATAATGGCCAAATGCTGGCAACTGAAAGGAGATCACATTGGGTGGGCATGAAGAGGTTTCCCTGCAGGATTTGTTTCTATGCTGTATGACACTCTGCTTAATAAGAGAGATGAGGAGAAATTCTGAAAGGGCTTTTGAAGTGGGAATTCTCTTCACAGAATCTTGTCTCTATGTTCACATTTATTAAAGCTGATTCAGTTAAATATTTGACAGAAGGCATCACGGATAACGGGATGCAGACAGCAAGTGGGGCTGAGACCACAATCAGATCAGAGAATTCAGAAAGTGCATAGTGACCCACTCCGACGTCTGAGGCCAATATCTCTCTGTTCCATTCAGACCCTCAAATGTGCTAGACAGGAACCTTTGGAGGCCACTATCTCCTATTACCTGGTGCACAGAAACAGAAGATACTATTCAAAACCTCAAGACTGTCGCACATGATTTGACGTTTTCTGGAAATTGTAATTTGAAAAAAATCGGCTGGGAATCAAATAGTCCACTCGTCTCTTTTCACAGAGCTTCCCCTCTGCAAATTGTGCTTCATTTATTGGTCGTGTTGTACACTTATTTTCACTGCGAATATAGCCCCCATACCTCACCTACGGATGGCTCACAATATCCTCTGGTCTCCTTGATGAAACATTCAATAACAGAATGTCACGGAAATTAAACGACTTGTCTCAACTCTTAGCAAGAGCAAAGAAAAGAGCTTTATTTAAATTCTGCAGGACTAGATCGAGTATATTCAGCTAGATGCCTCAAAGTAAGGGGTATTTGAGCGTTGTTCAGATAATTGCCTTGTACTGTTTCTTGTTACGCTCTCAAGGGCAAATACTGGGAAAACTCAAGGTGTTATTCTCTCATACCCTTGTCTTGGACATAATAGTGCTTCAGATTTCGCTGAGTTCGGCTGTTGCAAGGTCGAGTTAAACGTTTACAAAATTCAAACAGAGAAAATCTGGCTGCAAACATCATCAAAGTATTGTTTAAAAAGCTCAGCATAGCACTACATTGTAGAAAAGCATACTATTTCAAAATTCACCGCAAATGGATAATTTTCCATTATACAGAACTTCCAGGAAAATAACACCCACTAACTTTCGAATACTAGAATATGAAAACATCAGAAAGAGGAATAAGCAATTCGCCCTGGACTCAATTCTACCTTGCCCTTCATGAAGATCATAGCTGCTCTGTTCTCGAACTCAAATTTTCTTTCGTGACCAATTCTTCATTACCCTCAACTTCCTGAACAATCAATATGCATCCACCGATATTTTCAATGCTTTTAGTAATTTACATTCCCGAACACAATGGGAAAGGGAACTCCTGACATTCAATACTTTCTGTTTGAAGAAGTACTCACTACTCCTATACTATGACCGACTGATATGAACAAAAGAGGTAAATACAAGGTCTCTGGTACGAATGGCTGGCCGGGGCATCAAGTCAATAGGTAATTGAGAATTACATCACCGAGCTGAACAAAACTGAACTTAACGCGAATCTGTGTATACTCCCCACGGGTTGGGGTCAATCACAGCACAAAGGTAGAAATCTGTCATTCATGGATGTCGATCATCTCTGTCCTGGGTTATCTCGGTGGAGATCCTCTGGTTATCTTACCACAAACACTTTAGCTACTTCATCAATAAGTCCACCTAGCCCCCTCCTCACCATACGATCAGAAATGTGGATGTTCACTAAAGATCACACAATGTTCAGAACAATTCGTCCCTTCATGTCTCCTGAAACCATCTCTGTCCATGTGCAGCAAAACGTGGACAACATTCAAACTTGATCTCTTAAGTACTCTGTAACATTCATTAACAGTACTTTTATGAGGTTGAAGGCGTGTATCTTACCCTTAAGACAGAATGAATGTTGTTCTGAATTGAGAACTTACACGCACTTTTGTGATGTGACTTGATGGCAGTCTCCGACCGCACTGGAAAATTAAAAATATGTAACATTTGTCTGTGGAATGGATATCTGGGTTGGTTGCTGTTTTGACAACAATTCGACTTTAAACAAACAGGATAAGTTGTGGCCCAGGATACTAAACTCCAATCGAGTTTATAATTGATCTTATGCCAACACCAAACAATGAGATTACCCGGTGTGGGACATAATCATGCAGGAATTTTGAAAATTGTAGACAGAAGACCAGCCACCGAGAGAGACACAAGAAATTGAGAAATCTCTTTCAAAGTTACCTTTTCTTTTGAAACATATTTGCAGTAAAATGAAAGAAGACGACCCAGGGATATTTTCAGCCAGAAGAAGACAGAGACTGAAGAGAACAGCTTCGTTCTGTATTCTTAATAAGTTGATGTTATGCTAATAATTGCCTTATTGGAATAGCGTATTGTTATAGAGCTGGAGGCAGGTATACGTATTTAGGAGAAAAGGGGTTCTTAGAGGTGTGTATCATTGATTTTCAATATTCTCTTTTCGAGTGAAAGTTTGAATTATTATTTTGATTAAATGGTGGAATTTGGGAGGTCTCTGTCACGCATATTTTAACAGAATACGAGGTGGGGTTGAAGATCTGCATCCCCTGATGAAGGCCCTCTTGGTTCAAGAAAGATCAAAATAATCGACAAATATGGTGTATTGAAAAAGCAAGGTTCGTTAGTTTACTGAATTAAGGTACCTTGACGCAATTCTATCCAGCAACACACAGATGGAAGCTTCCTATGTGTTCCAGGGTGAGGTTGTGCAACCACATTTGAAAATTACACATCATTATATGTTTTTGTTAGAAATAATACAGCTTCAATTACAAGAAAGACCAATCACATGTAATAAGGATATATGATTTACAGCAAGTTATTCCAATGATATTTCCTGGGAAAGTGTTCTTAATTGCACAAAAAGTCCAATCAACTGTCATATGGCGATATTTTTGAAGATAGGCTAATCCGATGGTACTTTCTTTAAGAAGGATATCTAATTTACGTAAATTGTTATGCCATATATAAGGTCAAGGTTAGTTCAAATGATCAATTAGGGTGTCAGTATTCATCTTATGAAAACTCACATGTTCTCTTTGAACTGCAACTTAATTCTGCAAATCAGCAGTATGTTTAACAACACGGTTCACAGGCCATTTTATTGAATTCTTTTAAATCGAGAAACCATTTTGCTGTAATAGGAATCTATATTTTTGTAGCCTAAATTCTAATTTTAGATCCCCAAGTTGAGTTTGTTTTTATAGAATTATAGTTTAAATTTATAGAAGGTTTCACGGCCATGTCGCACAGCACTTGGTGACACTGATGCAATGCGACTGGTCAATCTACAGGGTGTTAAATTGAAAACAATTTATTTAAATAAAAATCGAAGTTAAAATACAACCAAAGAAAGAGTAATTTAGAAGTACGTATTTCAGTTGGACGACTTAACAGAATAACAGATGAAGAAAGTATTATTAATTAGCTGTTTTAATATAGGAACATCCCACAAACACAGCACTTGGCAAAAAGAAAAGAAAATCAGACACAGATTCTCACATACCCTTCTCAAATCGAGTAGAAGAAAAATATCAAGAGAAATTCCAGAGAGAATACCAGACAGAAGACATTCACTGACGCTTTCAAATCAGTTGAGACCCCTGTAGTTTCACATGATACTGAGGAACCAAATCCCGGAAATCCCAAACTCTGAGATCTGGTGACGTCCATTCAGGCTGTATTATGGTAAAATTAATGAAATAGGATGTTCGGCTTGTGAATGATATAACAGAAGATTACAAAACTTTTTCAGATGCACAAGATGGAATACAGGAAAGCAAGAGCCATCATTTTACTGCTGGAAAATGAGCCTGGAGTAGTTGTGGGAAAGAAATAAGTAGCTGAGGAATTGCACGGATACTTTGCATCAGTCTTTACAGTGGAAGGCACCAACAGCTCGCCAGAGCTTCAAGGGAAGCAGAAGTGAGTGCGGTGACCATCACTTCGGAGAAGGTGCTGGGTAACCTGAAAATCTGACATTGGATGGATCACCCAGACCAGATAGTTTGTGCTCCATTGTTCTAAGGAGATACCTGAGGACATTGTGAAGGTATTATTGGTGTTCTTTCGGAACTCACTGGCGTCGGGTGGGGGTTGTGGTGTTCCAGAGGACGAGCGACGATAACCTCTCAGTTTAAGGAGAGAGGGAACCATAAGACAAAATGTTACAGGTGGTCAGGCAAGTTGAAACATTTGTTAAGAAGGTTCAGTATAGCCTTGGGTTTATGAATAGCTGTATAGAGTATGAAAATATGCAAGTTACGGAATACTTGTAAACTGTGTGATGAATCTACAGGCTAGTTCGGGTTATAGCTACAAATGCTATTGTAAAGAGCAGACGTGCAAGTATGGTTTAAAGGAAGGAAATCGGTTAGAAGGAGGCAGAGCAATACGTGACAAACAGATGTGTCACAAAACTAGTCCTTTTCTATGTAAAAGTTGCTCCTTGATTCAAGGAGATGAATGCCATTGATTTTTTTTTCAGAAGGAGCAAAAACTGGGACGGACTCCGATCAGTCTGGTTTGGTGCAGAAATGAAAATTATTTTGGGAGGGAATTTTGTTTGCATGCAAGCAAGGAAATGTGAGCAATTTCAGCTCGCTATCTGAGCTGAGCAGTTTTAGTTCAGTCTTGAACAATAAACTACAAAAGTCAGCTATGTGAAACTGTCTCTTTTCTGCCTTCAACTTCAACCTGTAAGAATATCTTCCATGTGTACAAATGTTTCAAGGGAGTTTGATAATTGGGACTGCTGTGTATGTTTGGAACAGCATAATTAAGTCTAGTTGGAAAAATTGAGTTCTGCAGGGGTGCTTTATTCTGCTCTTTGTGTTCCATTGTGTAAATTTGTGAATAAATTATTGTCTGTGTTGAAATCTAGTAGTTAACCTCGCTCAATTAATCAGGTAACTTTCGCTGTATACTTACTCAAACAATTTGCAAAGTTGTGGTCTGGGTCTGCCTGCTGTAGAATGTTTTGAGTGGTCTGGCTTACTTGATAACAGCTGTCACAGAACCCTGTTGTTAGGATGTGGGGAATAGTTTGTTACTCAATAACCTCCAAAATAAACTGTCACTAACACAATTAAAGCTTTTGGAGTGGAGGTCCAAATGTGTAACTACGTAGTCTATACTAAGGAAAAAATAACATCAGATTTTTGAAAAGATTGCTGACCCGTTCCTCATTCCTTAGTGAACCAAACACACCCTCCAGGTGAAACAGTATTTTTCTTGTACACTTTCGATCCAATCTCCTGACATTTCTGCTCAAAATGTATTAATTACATTAGCACAACCAAACAGTGACCATTTTGTAGAACACTCCATTCCATCAGTAGCAGTATTCTTTGGACCAGGCTAGAAACGTCAAAAAAAATTCAACTGCTATTTTTAATACTTGAAAGCCTCTGCCCGACAAGGTATGTCGAGTCATAGAGTCATAGAGATGTACAACTTGGAAGCAGATGCTTAGGTCCAACCCGTCCATGTCGACCAGATATCCCAACCCAATCAGGAGTCACCTGCCAACATTCAGTCCATATCACTACAAACCCTTCCTATTCATATACACATCCAAATGCCTCTTCAATTTTGCAATTGTACCAGTCTCCACCACTTCCTCTGGCAGCTCATTCCATACATGTAGCACCCACTGACTGGAAAAGTTGCCCCTTAGGTCTCTTTTATATCATTCCCCTCTTACCCTAAAACCATGCCCTCTATTTCGCGAATTCCCCAACCGAGGGAAAACACTTTGCCGACTATAGAGTGATAGAGTCATAGAGATGTACACATGGAAACAGACCATTCTGTCTAACCCGTCCATGTCGACCAGATATCCCAACCCAATCAAGTCCCACCTGCCAGCACCCGGCCCATTTACCTCCAAACCCTTCCTTTTCATATACCCATACAAAAACCCTTAAATGTTGCCATTGTAACAGCCTCCACCACATCCTCTAGCAGCTCATTCGATACACGTACGACCCTCTGCATGGAAAAGTTGCCCCTTCGGTCTCTTTTATATGTTTCCCCTCTCACCCTAAACCTAGTTCTGGACTCTAGTTCTGGACTCCCCGATCCCAGGGAAAGGACGTTGCCTATTTATCATATCCACGTCACTATAATTTTGTAAATCTTTATAAGGTCACCTCTCGAGCTCCGATGCTCCAGGGAAAACAGAACCAGTCTGTTCAGCCGCTCACTGTAGCTCAGATCCTCCAACACTGGCAACATCCTTGTAAATCTTTTCTGAACCCTTTCAATTATCACAACATCTTTCCGACAGGAAGCAGACCAGAATTGCACGCAATATTCCAACAGTGGCCACCCAAGGTCCTGCTTATTCGCAACATGACCTCCCAACCCCTGTACTCAATACTCTGACAAATAAAGGAAAGCAGACCAAACGCCTTCTTCACTATCCTATCTAACTGCGACTCCACTTTCAAGGAGCTATGAAAATGCACTCGAACGTCTGTTTGTTCATCAACACTCCCTAAGACCATACCATTAAATGTAAAAGTCCTGCTAAGATTTGCTATTCCAAAATGAAACAACACCTCGCATTTATCTGAATTAAACTCCATCTGCCACTCCTCAGCCCCATTGGCCTACCTGGTCCAGATTCCGTTTTAATCTGAGGTAATCCTCTTCACTGTCCACTACGCCTCCAATTTTTGTGTCATATGCAAACTTACTAACTGTAACTCCTTTGTTCGCATCCAAATCATTTATGTAAATGACAAAAGTAGCCCAGCACCGATCCTTGTGGCACTCCACATATCAGAGGCCTCCAGTCTGGAAAACAAACCTCCACCACGACCCCATGTCTTCGACCTTTGAGCCAGTTCTGTATCCAAATGGCTAGTTCTCCCTGTATTCCATGAGATCTAACCTTGCTAACCAGTCTCCAATGGGAAATCTTTTCGAACGCCTTACTGAAGTCAATAGAGATCACATCTATTACTCTGCCCTCATCAATATTCTTTGTTACTTCTTCAAAAAAACTCAGTCACGTTTGTGAGACATATTTTCCAACGAACGGAGCCATGTTGACGACCCGAATCAGTCCTTGTCTTTCCAAATACATGTATATCCTGTCCCTCAGGATTCCCTCCAACAATTTGCCCACCACCGACGTCAGTCTCACTCTTCTATAGTTCCCTGGCTTGTCTTTACTGCCCTTCTTAAACATTGGCACCGCATTTGCCAACCTCCAGTCTTCCGGCACTTCACCTGTGACTATCACTGATACAAATATCTCAGCAAGAGGCACAGCTTCCCACAGAGTTCTCGGTTACACCTGATCAGCTCCTGGGAATTTACCCACCTTTAACAGTTTCAAGACATCCAGCTCTTCCTCCTCTTTAATCTGGACATTTTGCAAGATGTCATCAACTATTTCCCTACAGTCTATGTCTTTCATATCCTTTTCCATACGAAATAATGATGCAAAATATTCATTTAGTGTCTCCCCCATTTTCTGTGGCTCCACACGAAGGCCGCCTTGCTGATCTTTATGGGTCCTATTCTCTCCCTAGTTGCCCTTTTGTCCTTAATATATTTGTAAAAACTCTTTGGATTCTCCTTAATTCATTTTGCCAAAGCTATCTCATGTCCCCGTTTTGCTCTCCTGATTTCCCTCTTAAGTATACTCCTGCATTCTTCGTACTCTTCTAAGGATTCACTCGGTCTATCCTGTCTATATCTGACATATGCTTCCTTCTTTTTCTTACCCAAACACTCAATTTCTTTAGACATCCAGCATTCCCTATACGGACCAGCCTTCCCGTTCACCCTGACAGGAATTTGCTTTCTCTGAATTCTCATTATCCCATTTCTGTAGACTTCACATTTTCCAGCCGTCCCTTTACCTGCGAACATCTGCTTCTAATCAGCTTTCGAAATTCTTGCCTAATACCATTAAAATTGGCCATTCTCAAATTTAGAGCTTGAACTTTTAGATCTGGTAAATCCTTTTCCATCACTATTTTAATACGAATAGAATTATTGTTGCTGGCCCCAGAGGGCTGGCCCACTGACACCTCAGTCACCTGCCCTGCCTTATTTCCCAAGAATAGGTCAGGATTTGCACCTTCTAAAGTAGGTACATCCACATACCGAATCAGAACATTGTCTTGTACACACTTAACAAATTCCGCTTCATCTAAACCTTTAACACTATGGCAGTACCAGTCGATGTTTGGAAAGTTAAAATCCCCTACAAAAACTACACTATTATTCTAACAGATAGCTGAGATCTCCTGATAAGTTTGTTTCTCAATTTCCCTCTGACTATTAGGCGGTCTATAATGCAATCCCAGTAAGGTAACCATCCCTTTCTTATTTCTCAGTTCAACCCAAATAACTTCCCTGGATATATTTTCGGGAATATCCTCCCTCAGCACAGCTGCAATGTTATCCCTTAAAAACAATTCCACTCCTCCTCCAACTTGCCTCCATTTCTATCCTTCCTGTAGCATTTGTGTCCTGGAACATCAAGCTGCCAGTCCTGCCCATCCCTGAGCCATGTTTCTGTAATTTCTATGATATCCCAGTCCCATGTTGCTTACCATGGCCTGAGTTTCATCTGCCTTCCCTGTAAGGCTTCTGACATTGAAATAAATTAAATTTAATTTATTAGTCCTACCTTGTCCCTGCCTTCCCTGACTGTTTGTCTCACTTCTGTTCACAGCTGTACCCGTCTCAGATCGATCCTCACTATCTCCCTGGATCCCACCTTACCAGTTTAAATCCTTCTAAGCAGTTCTAGGAAATTTCCCTGCCAGTATATTAGTCCCCTTCCAACTTAGGTGCAATCTGACCTTCTTGTTCAGGTCACCACTACCCCAAAAGAGAGTCCAATGATCCAAAAATGCGAATCCTTCTCCCATATATCAGCTCCTCAGCCATGCAGGCATCTAGTCTAACCTCTTACACCTGCCCTCACTAGCTCGTAGTACTGGGAGGTATCCAGACATTACTATCCTTGAGGACCTCATTTTTATACTTCTGCCTAACTCTGTGTAATCTCCCTTCAGAATCTCAACCTTTTCCCTTCCAAAGTCGTTAGTTCCAATGTGGACAATGAACTCCTGCTGGTCCCTCTGCCCCGTGAGAACATTCTGCACTCTCTCTGAGACACCCTTGATTCTGGTACCACGGAAACAACACACCATACTGCTTTTTCTCTGCTGGCCACAGAAATGTCTGTCTGTACCTCGGACTACAGAATCCCCTAACACAATTGATCTCTTGGAAACCGACGAACCCTTCATTGCATTAGAGCCAATCTCAATACCAGAAACTTGGCTGTTTGTGCACGTTCCCCTGAGAATCCTTCACACTGTGCATTTTCCAAACCAGCATACCTGTGAGAAATGGGTATATCCACAAAAGACTCCTATCCTGGGTGCCGACATCTCTTACCCTTCCTGGACTTAACCCATCTATGTGACTGTACCTGAGACTCTCCCCCCCCTTTCTATAACTGCCATCCATCACATACTGTTGCTGTTGTAAGTTCCTCACCGCTTCTCTCTGTCTCTCCAACCGATCCAATTGATGTGATAATATTCGCATTCAACAACATTTATGGCAGATATAATCCGCAGTAACCCTTAAACTCTCTTTAAACTCCCACATCTGACAAGAAGTACATGTCACTGCAAAGGCCATTTATGCTCCTTCACAATCTACAGACCCAGAAAATAACACCGTCTTATTCCTCTACAAACACTGCCCCAGGTTAAATTAATAGTTATGGCTTATATTTTAAGTTTAATCAAGAGACTTATCCCCAAAATCACATAATCAAGAAATAATCCACTATACTCACTACTGCAGCCTTTCTCTTGGACAGACTTAAATCAACAATGAACTTATCTGATTCTGTGCTGTGAACTTCGCCCAACAGTTCCTCCAAGATTAGTTGTGAATTTCACTTTTTGTTAATTTTTCCAGGTGCACTCCGATGTCCAGCAGTACACAAATCCAAACAGCAAAGGCGGTAACTGTGCACGTTCTCGTTCTCGTTCTCGTTCTCGTTTTCCCCCTCTCTCTCTCTCTCTCTCTCTCTCTCTCTCTCTCTCTCTCTCTCTCTCTCTCTCTCTCTCTCTCTCTCTCTCTCTCTCTCTCTCCTGCACTGTCCTCACCATGATCGTCTCCCTTTTAAACTGCTGCTGTTTTGACTTGTTTTTAGAAGTTCCAAAACAATGCAACAGCATACAAACAGTAATTGCTGCTCCTGGAATTCGAGGAAATCGCCTCCAACACCGAAAATATCTCAAAACATGGAGCAGCTCTTCCAGCCAGAAATTGTTCCCGTCCTCCATCTTGGATGACCCAGAATCCCTTCTTACCCTATCTATACCCCTCGTAATTTTGTAAATTAGCTATTATCAAATTAGCCACAAAACCCTTCAATCAAACGACTTTCTGGAGTCTGTATCTTTTACGACCTCTGTGGAAAAAGAAAACAAGGACTGCATAACGCTGTTAAAGAAGCAGCTTGGTCACACCTATCCCTTAAAGAAATTGATTCGTTTTATAACGTCTCACAATGTTTGGTAGGACTAGAAAAAAACACGTAAACATCAAATTGAGTATAAACTTGAAAACATACATTCCAGTGAATTTTACTGCTGCCAGCGAACACTTCTGTTTCTCATTCGGGTCTCGACAATGCGCTGGCAATAATATTTTCTCGTCCTGCCACATGCACAATTTTCATGTTGAATGGCTGCAACAAAAAGATCCATCCAAAGAGTTTGGCATGTTTGTCGCAAATTTCTCCACTAAAGTAAAGGCGACTGTGAGTACTGCAGATACTGGAGATTGGGCCAAGAGTGTGGTGTTTTAACAGCACAGCCGGGCAGGCAGCATTCGTGGAGTATGAAAATCAACGTTTCGGGGAAAAGTCCCTCATCAGGAATTACTCGTGGAGCCTCGGGGGTGGAGCACGAAAGAGGAGGGGTGAGGCTGAGGTACGTTAGAAGAGAGTGCGACAGATGGATGGAGGTCGCAGTTAAGGTGATGGGCCAAATAGGAGTGTGGAGTGGATAGGTGGAAAGGAACATGGACAGATGAGACAGGTCAGGATGAAAGCGCTGAGTTGGAAGATTGGAACCCGGCTGATAAATGTGTTGCTGGAAAAGCACAGCAGGTCAGGCAGCATCCAAGGAGCAGGACAATCGACGTTTTAGGCATAAGATCTTCTACAGGAATGAGGAAGGTTTGCCTCGCAGGCTATGATAAAAGGTAGGAAGGAGGGACTGGGGGAAGGGGCGTTGGGAATGCAATAGGTGGAAGGAGGTTAAGGTGAGAGTGATAGGCCGGAGAGGGGGTGGGGCGGAGAGGTCGGGAAGCTAATTGCAGGTCAAGAAGGCGGTGCTGAGTCCGTGGGTTGAGACTGAGATAAGGGGGGGTGGAGGGGGAATGAGGAAACTGGGAAATCTGCATTCATCCCTTGTGGTTGGAGGGTTGCTAGGCGGAAGATGAGGCGCTCTTCCTCCAGGCGTCGTGTTGCCATGGTCTAGCGATGGAGGAGGCCAAGGACCTGCATGTCTTTGGCGCAGTGGGAGGGTGCGTTAACGTGTTCAGCCAGGGGCGGTTGCTCGGTTGGAGCATGTGTCCCAGCGGTGTTCTCTGAAATGTTCCGCAAGTAAGCAGCCTGTCTCCCCAATGTAGCAGTGGCCACATCGGGTTCAAATGATGCAGTAAATTATGTGTGTTGGCGCAGGTGCGTTTGTGATGGATAAGGAAGGATCCCTTAGGGCCTTGGAAGGAAGTGAGGGGGGAGGTGTGGACGCAGGTTTTCCAGTTCTTGCGGCTGCAGGGGAAGGTGCCGGGAGTGGAGGTTGCGTTGGTGGGAGGTGTGGACCTAACGATGGAGTCGCTGACGCAGTGGTCTTTCTGGAACGCTGATAGGGTAGGTGAGGGAAATATATCATTGGTGGTGTGGTCTGTTTGGAGGTGGCGGAAATGACGAAGGATAACACGATGTATCTGGAGGTTGTTCGGGTGGTAGGTGTGGACCAGTGTGGTTCTGTTCTGGTGGTGATTGGAGGGGCGGGGGTTCAAGGGAGGAGGAGCGGGAAGTGGAGGAGATGCGGAGGAGAGCATCGTCGATCACTTCTTTTGGGAAATTGCGGTCTTTGAAGAAGGAGGCCATCTGAGTTCTTCAGTATTGGAATTGGTCCTCCTCGCAGCAGATGCGGCGGAGGCAAAGGAATTGGGAATATGGGATGGCGTTTGTACAGGAGGCAGTGTGGGAGAAGGTGTAATCTAGGTAGCTGTGGAAGTCGGTTAGTTTATAGTGAATGTCAACCCAGATGGCCTCCTTCTTCAAAGACCGCAATTTCCCCTCAGACGTGGTGAACGATGCTCTCCTCCGCATCTCCTCCACTTCCCGCTCCTCCGCTCTTGAACCCGCCCCTCCAATCGCCATCAGGACATAACCACACTGGCCCTCACCTATCACCACACCAACCTCCAGATACATCGTATCATCATTCATCATGTCCGCCACCTCCAAACAGACCCCACCACCAGGGATATATTACCCTCCCCTCCCCTATCAGCGTTCAGGAAAGACCACTGCCTCCGCGACTCCCTCGTCAGGTCCACACCCCCCCCCCCCGCCCCACCAACACAACCTCCACTCCCGGTACCTTCCCCTGCAAACACAAGTAATGGAAAACGTGCGCCCACACCTCCCCCCTCACTTCCCTCCAAGGCCCCAAGGGATCCTTCCATATCCGTCACAAATTCACCTGCACCTCCACACACATCATTTACCGCATCTGCTGCACTAGATGTAGCCTCCTCTATATTGGAGAGACAGGCTGCCTACATGCAGAACGTTTCAGAGAACACCTCTGGGACACCCGCACCAACCAACCCACCCACCCTGTGGCTGAACACTTTAACTCCCCTCCCACTCCGCCAAGGACATGCAGGTCCTTGGCCTCCTCCATCGCCAGACCATGGCAACAAGACGCCTGGAGGAAAAGCGCCTCGTCTTCCACCTAGGAAGCCTCCAACCACAACGGATGAATGCATATCTCTCCAGCTTCCTCATTTACCCTCTCCCCATCTTATCTCACTCCCAACGTTTCGGACTCAGCACCGCCTTTTTGTCCTGCAATCTTCTTCCCGACCTCTCCGACCCTACCCCCTCTCCAGGCTATCACCCTCACCTTAACCTCCTTCCACCTATCGCATTCCCAACGCCCCTCCACCAAGTCCGTCCTACCTACCTTTTACTCAGCCTGCTTGGCACACCCTCCTCTTTCCTGAAGAAGGGCTTATGCCCAAAACGTCGATTCTTCAGCTCCTTGGATGCTGTCTGACCTGCTGCGCTTTTCCAGCAACGCATTTATCAGCCGAGTTCCAATCTTCCAGCATCTGCAGTCCTCACTTTCTCCTAGATTGGAACTTGGGTAAAGTGGGACTGTAGAAATAAGGAAACTGTTGAAATTCACTTGAAATTCAATCTCAACATGAGGTTCGAGGGATCTGAGTCAGAAGATGAGGCGTTCCTCATCCAGGCGTCGGTTGGCAAGGGTGTGGCGATGGTGAACACCAGGACCTGCATGTCCTCGCAACAGTGGGAGAGGGAGTTAAAGTGTTTGTTCTCGAGTGGCGGGGTTGTTTGGTGCGGGTGTCCCAGAGATGTTCTCTGAAGCGCTCTGCGAGGATGATCAGTGCATATGATTATCTCATGTACATAACTGGTAACATAAATACTGATATATTTTCATGCCAACACCAAGCTGAAAGTCTCTTTCTCAACCGTGGAATATAATAATCAACTTCTGCGAGAAATAACCGATCGGCCTTTCTATCTGCTCGTCATCTTCTTGGAAGAGCACAGCACCGACACCCACATCACTTGCATCGTTAGCCACTTTCAATGGTTTTGTGCAATTTGATGTGACTTATACTGGGACAATGGTTAACACAGCTTCTCGGCTGTCAAATGTCAGTCCACTGTCCTCTGAAAAGTCTTGCTTTTCTTAACAATTCAGTGATTGGAGCATCCACATTGCTAACATTTGCAGTGAATTTTGAATAACTTTCACACAGTCCCAGGAACTGTACAACTTCTCATCTTGTCGAGGGCATGGGAATTTCCCAATTACACTTGTTTCTGCATCCCGTGGCGCCATTTGTCCGTGCCCAATAACATAACCCAGGAAGGTGACTTGGGCTTTGACAAATTCAATTTGAGCTAATTTATTCACCAAGCCTGCTTTCCAAAGTCGAACAAAGAAATCTGACAAATGTTGTAAGTGTTCCTTTCATGTGTGACTAAAAGTCTCCAGGTCATTGATATGTAAAACACAGTTGGTTAATCCGGTTATTGGTTAGTTCCTGATATGTGAGCAGTTGCGAGAACTGAAAATGTCTTTGCACTTTCTGACAAAGGTTCCTGCCAGTATCATCTGACTAAGTCCAACTAAGAAATGTAAGTTGATTATTCCGCCTTCTCAACACAACCTTTGAAACGCGGAACCGGATATGCGTTCGGCTTTGTAACTGCATTAACATTTCAATAATCCACCCGTGACTATTGAGTGCCATCTGGTTATGGCACCATTAATTATGGTGAGCACCAATCACTACAACTCAATTCGATTATGTCGTCATGGAGAATGCATTTGAATCTGCTTTGGAACCTTGGCCGACTTTAGAGGGTTATGCCTGTAAGATTGTTGATTAATTGGAACAGCATCCCCCATGTCTACACATGCGTAATAAAGTTTGAACTTCCCATCTTATTTCCAATTAATTTTTCATGTGATTGTAGGAACTTTTTCAGGTCATTTCGACTTTCCTATGGATACTAACTCAATAGTTCATTCCAATTTTAGAAAATTCTGGACTTGTCCAATTTAATTTGAAGAACGTTCAATACAGGATCCTCTGAACTTGTTTCTTCCCTCTTTGTTATAATGAATAACACATTCTCCTGATGTTTTCCTTCCATTTCAAAATAGCATTTCAGCACATTCATATGACACATTCTGTGAAATTTCTGTCTGTCTGGATTTCCTACCAAGTAATTCAACTCACTCAATTTCTTTTAGACTTAGCAAGGTCTCCCAAAACCTGTTTGTAAAGTTTCAACTATCAATTTAATTAGCACTAATACCTCATCCTCTATTGCAAACGTTTTGATGTTTGATTTCTGGTCTGCTTCTTGCTGCATTGCTTGCTGCAATACGTTTAAATGCTTTCTCCCCCCCCCCCCCCCACCACCCCCCATCCCAGATCTAATTAACCGGTTTGACACATAGTACAAAAATCTTTCCTTAAGCAATACTAACGGTTTTCTCATTTCATGCCCAAACACAAATTCAAATGAACTGAATTTGGTCAATGCATTTAGTGCATCTCTGATCGCAAAAAACACAAAAGGAATTCCCTAATCCAAATCAACTGGGTAGTCCTGACTATAATTCCTAAACGTGATCTTCATTACCTGATGCCACCTTTCCACTGCCCCCTGCGATTCTGGATAGTTGGCAGTAGATCTGATTTTTTCCCCTAAATAATTCATAACTTCCTTGAATAGGTTTGATGTGAAATTTCGTCTGATTGTATCTTTGTTGGTAGTCCCCACCTTGTGAAAGAAAAGCATAATTCTTCTACAAACCTTATAGCTGAAATATTCTGAAATGGAACGGCCTCTGGAAAACAAGTTAAGGCATCCATTAGTATTTACAAATACTGATTCCCATTTATTTTCCTTTGAGGTAGGGGAGCTACATAATCAATTAAGACTGTTGAAAAGGTCGTGCAAATGCAGGAATAGGCATTAATGATGTGGGTTTTATTACTGCAGGTTGCTCTCCAATTACCTGACATGTGTGACACGTCTGGAAAAATTCAGCTATATCCTTGTGCATTCCAGGCCAGTACAAATGCTTTTTTTTAAATTTTGGCTTCAGGTCTCCTGACTCCGAAATGACCCCCAAGTTGCAGCTCAATCGCCGTTCGCAACACTGCCTTTCTACAATCCACTGACAAAAGCATGAGATAAACCGCTGCCCATTTCTTAATGCCAAAATATGTGTTGGTCTCCATTTCCTCACTAAGATAACATTTTTAAAGATAACAATATTCACGGATCCATTCGCATTTATTTTCTATGTATGCCATTTTGTACAATTGCTTTAAATTTCCATCTTGTTTCTAACTCAGTTAGTTTTTCTGAGCTAAAGGCATCTTCATTGTCATCTATGTGCTCCCGGCTTGTGCCAACCATCTGACCAAACATGGTCTCTGCTAATTCCACATCAACGTTATTATCTATACTCTTTGATCTCTCGTGATTCAGTTGGTGACTTTGTGATATCGTTATCACACAGTCTAGAAGAATCCAGGATACGTGTCCTGCAATTTTTCAGTCGCCTGGATTTTCACTAACTTTTGAACCACAGTTGGCAGCACACATATCGCTGAAACACCTGGATAATTAACAAGGACAGTTTATATTCCTGGACCTGAGAGCTTGTCCAGTACTGATACCAGGAATTCTCCACTCTTCACTGAACACTCTAACCTCACTTTTGTCTCATCGTCAATACTTGTGACTAGTATACCTGGGGCAATAGTCCTTCAGAAGTACATATCTACTCATCTTTCTCTTCACAGTTTGAAAGAATGCTGTGTCTCGGAATATTGTTGCCTATTTTCCTGCTGCTCCTGGCCTATGTGAATAAACTTTACTTCTGCAGATGTTAGGTTTTAGGAGATGTGGCACTTCCTCCTTGACACACCTCCGACCAGCATGTACATTCTGGTGCAGTTTTCTAACCTCCACTGTACATTTTTTTTTACCATTCCAACAAAAATCACTGGCTTATCCTGTTTTCCTTGATCTGGATTCGGAGTACTTTTCCTTAACCCACTATCATAGTAACTTCATATGGCCTTCTTTATTGCAGTTAAAACACCAGTGCTTTTTAATTTCCCTGTCCCCTTAAAGGGTTTCCATTTTTATCTAGTGGTAAGTTATTCTAATGATCTTCACCGAGACCGAACTTTGCCTTTTCACATGAAAATTTTTCTTTTCCTCAGTTATATCCCTCACGATTGAAATTGATTCTGAAAATGAAACTTTGATTTACTGAACGACTCATAATCATCAGATATTTGAGATCGTAATCCTTCTTTTTTAACTCTCCGCTCTTTCACGCAGATTCTACAGACTTTGGAAAGTAATTTTTTTATTCTAAGTGCCAAATTCTGAAGTTCAAACTGTCTTTCTTCATTGCTTTCTCTCCTTTTCTCTCTATTCTCTCGCTCTCTTCCTTTTTCTATATCTTCTCACTCTCTTTGAATTTCTCGCTGCTGAACTTTTAATTGTAATTCGTTACTCCACGTGTCTGCTATTTCCCTGTTCTCCATTCTCCATTCCCTGGTTTCAGACTATAAGGAACTGCACTTGTTTTTGCTTACTTTCACAATTATATAATTATCGAAGTTATTACAGTTCACTTTTATAAAATTCTTCGCATTCTTGTAATCATTACTGATATGGGGCTTATGCCACAAATATCGATTCTCCTATTCGTCTGCTGTTGCCTAATCTGCTGTGCTTTTCAGCATCGCACTCGCGAGTCTTATCATGCTGTTAACATACGTTTCAAAAGCTTACAAATTCCTGTCTTAAGCTGTTCAATTAATATCCTTCCACGAGCATAAGATCACAGATGCGTAGACTCTGTGCTGTCAGAAAAACAGCACGGTCTTCATTAGTCCCAATTTCCCACTGAAGGCCTGTAGCCAGGAATGTTATGACACTTCAGGTACTCGCCCAAGTACTGTTGAACGTTTGTGAGGTTACCCGTGACAACGCCCCTCTGAAGAGTACATTCCAAACCCCACACTCTCTGAGTGAAAATCAGTCTTTAAATCTTCTCTTAACCTCGAAACACTTCAGTTTAAAAGTGTGATCCCTAGTTCTTAGCGCTTTCAATAAAAATAAAAGCTGTTTGTCATCCATGCCCAGGCACTTGGAATCATCTCCTTCTGAGTCACGTCCCCCTTAGCTTTCTCTGCACCAGAGTAAATAACTCAGGCTTATCCAGCCTCCCTCCATAACTATTATGCTCCACCTCAGGGAACATTTTATTGAATCTCCTCTGCACACGATCCAGTGCCATCCTTCCTGAAATGTGATGCACAGAACTGTACACAGTATTCCTTCTGTTGCCTCGACAATGTCTTGTGTAATTCTTACAATCTATGTCTCGATTAATAAAGACAATGCATCCAGTCCCGTGTGCATCCTTAGCTAAACAATTAACTTGTCCAGTCGCATTTAGGGTCCTGTGGAGAAACACCCTCTTAGCATCTAGTTTATTGCCATTCATTGAGTATTCCCTTGTCTGGTTCTACATTCCAAAATACAACACCTTACATTTACCAGAGTTGCATTCCATCTGCAATTGTTCCATCCATCTGACCATTCTGTCCACATATACCTGTAGCTTCAGAACTTCCTCCTCAATGCCAACCACTCAGCCAATCTTTGTGACTAACCAAGGCTTTTCACACTCTCTCACCCCCGTCCACTATCACATCAACATAATTTATGAATACCACAAATGATAAGGAACGTAGAGCTGAACCCTGTCCTACATCAGAGGACACAGGTCTCCAGTCACACAAGCAGTCTTCTACAACCACTCTCTGTCTCCTGTCACGATCTTAATTTCCGTTAACACTTGCCAAGTTACACTTGATGCCATGAGATTTTACTTTCTTTATCCATCTTCCATGTGGTGTTTTGTCGAAGGCATTTGCTGAAAAACCATATCAACGACCTAATGGACAAAAACAAAATTACTTCGTTAGCCATGACTTCCCTTTGATAAAGTCATGCTAACTATCCCTTATAAAACAGTGTCTCTAGAAATGGTGATTAATTTTGTCCTTCCTAACTTCGTTCAATAGTTTCCTGACCACTGATCTTATACTCATTGTTCTATAGTCCATTGTCTATCTCCACCACCCTTCCAGAAAAGTGGGGCATCATTATTCTCTAATCCTCTGCGACCTCCATCTTCCCTGTCGACAGATTCGACTTAAACAATTGAGGCAGTGTCTTTCCTCTCTTGTCTCCAACAACAACCTGAGGTACAACTCATCCCGACCTGGCAATCGGTCCAATTTTATTCCAACCAAAGCCCCCAAACTCCATTCACCGTTTTAATCAATTTCCTTCAGAGCTTCACAGTCCATCTCCTAGAATTCTATAACTGCGTCCTCCTTGTCCCAATTACCACAGATGTGAAGCGCTCATGTAACAATCTATCAACGTTCTCTGGCTTTACACACAGACTGCCTCATTGGTTTCTATCGGGTCCTAATTATTCCCTGGTTATTATTTTTCACTCGTTATCCGCTAAGATTATCTTGGCATTCTGCCCAATCTTGTCGGCCACCTTTTCTCCACGTCACTGTGTTAGTATGTCCCTCTGTGTGAATTTTGAATTTTCACTGCGATCGCTTCCGAGTTTTTGTATCACTACAGAATGCAGGCTGAATTTCCAGAACCACCCTATTATTGTTACAGATAACTGGAATTTGCTTACAAATTTGTTTCAAAACTTCCCACTGACTGTTATGGGTTTATAATGCAATCCTAAGATGTGGATCATCCCTTTCTGATTTCTCAGTACCACCCAAATAATATCCCTTTATGTATTGCCAGGAATATCCAGCCCGCCTCTATTGCCTGCTTTCTATCAGGCTTATAACATTTGTATCCTGGAAGATTAGGCTGGCAGTCCTGCCACCCCTGAACTATGTCTCTGGAATTGCTATGATATCCTATTGCCATGTTCTTAAGCAATCCCTGAGTTCACCTGCCTTCCCTTTGATTACTCTTGCATTGAAGTAAATGCAATTTAATTTATCCGGCTTACCTTGTTCTCTGCTTTGCACTGACTGTTTGAATCGCTCCCCTTCCTGATTCTACCGATCTCAGATTGATCTCGTTGCTTCTCTGGGTCCCACATCACAGCACACCATCGTCCGAGTTTAAATTCTCTCGAGCTGCTCGAGCCAATCTTCCTGTCCGTACATCAATCCCCTTCCAATTCAGGTGCAATTTCTCTTTCTTGTACAGGTAACTTCTACCCCAGAAGAAATTCAAATGTTCCAAAGATGTGAACCATTCTCCCATGCGCCAGCTCTCCAGCCACGCATTCATCTAATCCTTCCTCCAAATCCTACCATCTTTAGCTCGTAGCATGGGGAGTAATCCAAATATTACTGTCCTTGAAGACCTCCTTTTTAAAATTTTTCTGCCTAACTTTCTGTATCATGTCTTCGGGATCCTATCCTTTTCCCTTACGATGTCGTTTGTTCCAATGTGTAAAATGGGGACATCTTGCGATCCCTCTCACCGTTGAGAACATTCAGCACCCTCCCTGAGACATCCTTTCTCTTGGTATCAGGGAGGCAACGCGCCATTCTTACCACAGAAGCGTTGTGTGCCTATGCCTCTGACGAGAAAGCCCTTTATCACAATCGATCGCTTGGAAACCGACGTACCTTCTTATTATATTCGAGTATATTTCGTTACCAGAAACTTGGCTATTTGTGCTAGCTTCCCTGAAGAGTGCATCAGCCCCGACACTTTCGAAAGCAGCAAACTGGTATGAAATGCGGATAGCCACAGAATACCCCCTGCCCTGGCTGCCTAACCTCTCCTACCCTTCATGTATTCAACCCATCTACCTGACTGTAACTGTGGTTTTCACCCTGCCTATAACAGCCATCAATCACACACCCTAACACTTGTAAGTTTCTTATTGTTTCTAACTCTTGGTCCAAGTGAACCATGCGATCTGAAGATGTTAAACGCCATTGACAACTTTGACAAGAAAACAATGCTTCCTCTTGAGGGCCGGTCCAGAATGTGAGGACATAGTTTCACGATAAGGGTAGCAAATTTAAATCAGATAATAATGTAAATTACTTCTTTTAAAGGGTGATGATAGGGAGCCGGGACTCTAACCCCATTTTCCAGCACATGACACAGAGTTCATGTGACTTGCAATCGCAAGCACGCTGTTGAGTAGTTTAGATTGCATTAGATTATATTACAGTGTGGAAACAGACCCTACGGCCCAACAAGTCCACACGGACCCCCCTACAATGTTAGGAGATAATGTGCCTCTGCAGTACATTCAAACATTGAGTTCCAGAACGCTGCAATATCTGGGTGATAGAAATATTTCTTCTTTTCATTCTGACTTACATTAAAGATCAGCTTTGTTGAATTTGGGTATCACTGCATTTTAGTATAAGATATTGGAGGTGATCATTTCCTGTTTCTCTCGCATTGGTACATACATCTGTTCTTTGACATCAAAGTCGGGTCTTTAAGAATTTGGGGCATAAATATTACAGAAACCAGCGGACAGGACACAGACTGAGCAGAAAATCTGAAACAAACATGTCGATCCCAATGATTCAAACCTCCTCAATTATGGGAGGCCAGAGAGAGTGAGAGAAGAGCCACGACAGGAGGAGATTAAGGGATCTGATGGTGTTAAAAAGTGACATCACAGGTAAAGCTGTAAGTTCACTACTTGGTAAGTAACGTCTTATTTTAGCTCTTAAACTGAATAAATATTTAATCGATTAATAACTGATGGCCAGCATGAAATGGAAAAATGAAATGTTAAAGCTAATAATTTATAAATGTATTGCCAGGAAATATATTGTCCATGCATAATCTGGGAGCTGGTGGACAACTCCGTGGTTTATACATACCCTATCTGTTGCCTGCCCTGGTTGCTTGACTAAGTCTGACTCAGTTGGTGAACTAAGTCTGAGCTTTGAACTGCAAAGTCTCAGAGATTGGGAGAATTACCTGGATTTTTCTTTGCAGGAGTGAATCATACATTTCAGAATAATGTCTTCAAATTTGGCCAGTGGCCACGGATAGAGACAGGGAGAGGAGGCATGATGTGTTGTTTGCCTGGCTCCAATGCAAGAAAAATCTTGAAGAGGCTTGAAAAGATATTGGAGTGGGTTGGGGGACCAACACCATTGGTAAAAGTAGCCATGAGGATCTGTTCGGGAAATACCAAGAAATACGAACAAAAATACAGAATATGACTTCAAGGGATCGACCTCTGAACTACTACATGAGCTGCATGCAAATTGGTGTAGAAATCAGAAAAGCAAAGAAATAAACAAGAGGCGAAAGGAGAGATGTGGGAATAAGGCATGACATGTCATGCGCTATGTTTCGCCATATTTGCAAAACAAGTTGTTGTGAGATTGGAAAGTGCAATCTATCAGCACGGATTTTGCTGCTGATTAACAGTAGATGTTCCTCTTGTATTCACTCGCGAATTCACTCGTGTGTCCGCGTATGCGCTGAATGAATGAATCGTATAAAACACTCTGTCTCGACGAAATGCATCTCCCGAGTATGTAGTTCCTTGTAGTTCTGCAGATCACATAATTCTCTGAATCTTTTATCAGATTTGGAACATTTGAGTGGTCTCTCCCCAATGTGAACTTGCTCACATTTCTGCAGGTGTGATGACTGACTGAATGCCTTTCCACAATCAGAGGAGCTGCATGGACTCACCCAATTGTGAACTCACTGCTATGCACACAGTCAGAATGACTAAGAAAATTCCTTCCACGCTCCGAATATGTGGTTGGGTTCTCAACAGTGTGAGATCATTGGTGTCTCAACAGGGTGAAATATTCACTGAATTTATTCCCACATTAAGAACACGTGAACAGCTTCTCTCCGGTGCCAGCACGGTGACATTTCTGTTGTGGAGAAGAATCAGGGGATTCTTTCACACAACCAGAAAAGAACAATGACCTGCCCCTTGTGTAACTATATCCATGAAACTATATCCAAAAACCGTTACCACAGTCCTCACATTTCCAGGATCCCCATGTTGAGGGAAACTTTGTGTCTCAATAGGTTCAACAAACATATAAAGCTGCATCCACATGGAACACGGAAATAGTGCAATCGGCTAGGCCAGACAACTCAAATCATTGTCAAGCAGGCAGCACAGACCATACATGTTGCCATTTGCTTTGGTAAATGTACAGTACAAATTACGCAGATTAATTTAGCGAGGTTGAATGCCAGGTTTAAAACACAACAAAAAATCTATTTACAAAATTACACAACTAAACAAAAAGAGCACAATAAAGAACACTGACAGAACTCAGTCTATCCAAAATAGATTAAGGCATGCTGTTCTGAATATACACAACCGGCCTAATAAGCAAACACCTTTTAAAACGCAGTACAGAAAAATACAGGTCAGGTACTTACAGGTTGCAGTTAGAAGGGCAGAGGAAAGAGTTGTCACACAGCTCACTGTTTACAGAGTCATTGAGTCATAGAGATGGACAGCACGGAAACAGACCCTTCGGTCCAACCCGTCCATGACGACCGGATATCCCATTCCAATCTATTCCCACCTGCCAGTACCCGGCCCATATCCCTCCAAATCCTTCCTATTCATATACCCATCCAAATGCCTCTTAAATGTTGCAATTGTACAAGCATCCACCACATCCTCTGGCAGCTCATTCCGTACACTTATCACCCTCCACGTGAATAAGTTGCCCCTTTGGTCTCTTTTATATATTTCCCCTCTCACCCTAAACCTATGCCCTCTTGTTCTGGACTCCCCGCCCCAGGGAAAAGACTTTGTCTATTTATCCCATCCATGCCCCTCATAATTTTGTAAACCTGTATAAGGTCAGCCCTCAGCCTCTGATGCTCCAGGGAAAACAGGCCCAGCCTGTTCAGCCTCTCCCTGCAGCTCAGATCCTCCAAACCTGGCAACATCCTTCTAAATCTTTTCTGAACCCTTTCAAGTTTCACAACATGTTTCCAAACAAATTCTGGACGAATGAAACTGCTCACTTGAAGATCTGACCACTCCACTTTCATTACATAGGTCATTTCTACAACATGACCACTTTGAACTGAAATCTCAACAGTCTACATGTAATCAAAACGCCTCTCACAATCACTCTCAGCTGGTTTGTTAACAGTCTGAAAAAGGGTACGGAGTATCGTTCAGATAATGAACAGTTTTTCGAAGAAAAATACAGACTAGCTTTGTGAAAAATAGTGTGTCATAGCGTTATTGATTTTGCCACTGTCAGTTCACTGGACGGCTCTTACTTGCTGGTGGGAAATATGGTCTCAGTGCTTTTTCAATCTCATCGATGTTTGAAAACATTGTTGCCAAGAGAGCAAATGGACATTTTTTTAGTGCATTTCATTCATGTCTCATTTAAATTCGTCATTATACGCATATGATTTTGAGGTTTTTCTGTGCAAATCTTCGCCTTCTAGTAACAAGTAAAAGTAAATGAAAGGAATAAGAATTGATTATAAACACAGAGCAGAAATTTATTTACTCTGGAATATCTAATTCCTCCCCCCTCAAAACTGTATTCATGTCTCCCATTCCTTTTCCAAACATTCTTACTCTGCTGCCTCTAACGTACATCCTCCCCATGCACTGAAAGGTCCTGTTAAACAGACCCATGCTCACGATTTCCGGCAATGGGCAGTCTCTGCAGAATTCCAGGGAACACTTCCATTCTCTTCTCTTACTGCAAGACAATAACTTAACAGAAGAATGAAAAGAAAGGACGGTTTAAACAAGCAGTTTGCACAGACTTCCAGGAGAGAAGAGAATCGTTTTGTTTGGTATAGGTTTGCTGTCTTTATTTCCCCATTCCTCCAATCGTAGGATTGCGATCATTTGGGGTTGGAACTTTGAAACCCAACTGAAACCAATTGAAAGAGAGGGGGACATAAGTGAACGAGATGGTTAGTTTCTGACAATCTGCAATGTGTTCATGGCCATGAGAACTCTTCTATCTACATTGTTATTGGATTCAAATTCCACCGTTTCCTGGGGTGGGATTCAACACTGACACTCTCTGGATGTCTGGAATAACACTACAGCGATAATGTCTCTATGTAAAGCCTCCCATTGTGTGAGTTGGAATTCTCATGACACGACTGGTGCCTTGTTTCTTCGAAGTGAGATGAAAAGTGTGAGTTGGTGCATAATGGGAACAGGATTAGCATAATGTGCATGTGCACTTTGATTGCAATTTGCTGACATACTCTGTTAGGTATGTAAATTTCTGATGAAAAGAATATAGATTCAGGAAATTGTGAGGATGTGATAATTAAGTGGTAACAGATTTAAACTATAGATAAGGTGAAATCTTCTGGACAGAACTAAACTGCTTGGAAAGAGAGCTGACCACTTAGATAAAGAGCCACTCCACTTTCATTCCATAGTTCACTTCTGAAACATGACCACTTTGGCTGATATTTCAATTGTTTACATATAAACAAAACACCGCTCAAAATCATTCTCATTTTTGGACCAAATCATTTTGATCAGAGCCCGGCCTGGTTTATTAACACTCTGAAAAAAATCAATGACAGTGTATCGTTGAGCTAAGGGTTTTTTTAAAGGAATGAAAAAGACTAGTTTTGTATCAACAGTGCGTCAAAACGTTATTGTGTTTACCACAACCAGTTCTCTGGAAGACTCAGAATTGTGAGGGGAGAGTTTGCATTCGTGCTTTTCCAGTCGAACCAATATTAAAAACCTTTAATGCAGACAGAACAAATGGACATTTTTCAATCTATGTCATTCATGTCTCTGTTAAATTGAGTATCCACACATGATTTTGAGCTCTCTCTGTGAACATCTTCACGTCCTTGCATCCTGTAAAATGAATTATGAAAGGAATAAGTACTGATTATAAATACAGAGCACAATTCTAGTTTCTCTGAAATATTAATTTCCTCTCCCCCTCAAAACTGTAACCATGCAAACAACCCTCTCTCCTAACATTCCTACTCAGAAACCTCTAATATACAACCTCCCCAGAGTCCAAAAAGTACTGGAAATTTGACACCTCTCTATTTGACCAAAAAAGAGGGTGCCTTTGTCTCCAACCAATCGCATTATGAAGTGTCTTCCAACCTATCTCCGTCAATGCTCGATCAGCATGGATTATCTAATTGCATAATTTCCCTGAGGGCAGTTAGGATTCAACGACATTTCTGGGTCTGGAGTTACTTCTTGGATATACCGGGTAAGGACAGCAACTTCATTTCCTGAAGGACATTCGTTCACCAGGTGGGTAGTTTCTAACAATCCCCAATGTTTTCATGGCCATGAGAACTTTTCATTCCAGATTTTTTTATTTAATTCAAACTCCACTGTTTTTCCGGACTGGGATTCAACCCTGGGACCCAGAATATTACCTGGGTCTCTGGGCTAACACTCCAGAGATAATAACACGAGGCCTTGCCTTTTAATGTGGGAGTTGGACTCTTCGTGACACCATTGGTACCCTGTTTCTTGGAAATAAGATGAAAATTGCGTGGTCGACGGTGGTGGAAACAGTATCACTACAAAGGACATGTGGGCCTTAATTGGATTTCACAGTCTCTCATCGGCAGAGCCCCGGGTTCAATTCCCGCCTCAGGCAAGTGTCTTTATGGAGTTTGCATATTCTCATTGTGACTGCGTGGGGTTCCTCTGAAATCTCCGGTTTCCTCCCACAATCCGAAACTGTGCACGTTAGGTGAATTTGCTACGCCAAATTGCCCGTAGTGTTACGTAAAGTGATATGTGTCTGAGTGGGTTGCTCTTCGAAGAGCCAGTGTGGACTTGTTGGACCTATTTTCGCACTGTAAGTGATCTAATGTACACGTTTACGTAAGTAGATTTCAGGTGAAATGAATATTGATTCAGTCAATTGTGGGAGGGCGATGAATAATGGGTAGCAGATTTAAACCAGAGATGAGTGGAAGTCTACTGTCTCGAAGCAGAGGAATCTGTAGGATTCACAACACAGTCTCTATGATTCTATACGCAATATGGATGCCAGGACACTGAGTACATTTTTTTTAGATTACTTATGGTGTGGAACAGGCCCTTCGGCCCCACAACTCCACACTGACCCGCCGAAGCACAACCCACCCAGATCCATTCCTCCACACTTAAAACTACGGGCGATTACGCATGGCCAGTTCACCTTACCTGCACATTTTTTGGACTGTGGGAGGAAACCGGATAACCCGGAGGAAACCCACACAACACAGGGAGAATGTGCAAACTGTACACAGAGAGTTGCCTGAGGCAGGAATTGAACCTGGGTCCTTGGCTCTGTGAGGCAGCAGTTCTAACCAGACTGCACCATAATGGTAATAATTATATTTCCGCTGAAAACAATTAGTTATTTACGAAACTAAATGTTTCGTAAGGCATAGGAACATGAGTAGGCCCATTGAGCACACACCGCCATTCAATACGATAATCGCTGATATTTTTGTGGGCTCAGCTTCAGCTACCCCCCTTTTGACCAGAACCTGTGAGTCGTTTTCTGTTCAATAATTTATCTATATTTACTGTAAAACCTTAAATGAGATAGCCTCAACTGCTCATTTGGGCATAGACCTCCACATTTTACGTGAAGATGTTTCTTCTCAAATCAGTCTAGATCCGTTCTGGCTAATGTTAAAGCTATGCCCCTTGTTTTAGTTTCACATATCAGTGGAAGCAACCTCCCTGCTTCCACATTGTTTATTCCCTTCATAAGTGTTGGAGTTTCTTTAATATCCTCCCATTCTTCTCAATTCCAATGAGTGCAGTTGCAATCTACGCAGTGTGTACTCCTAACCCAAATGTCTCAATTCTGCAAATAACCTACTGAACCTCCTCGTGCACCCGTCGAGTGTCACTGCATCCTTTCTCAAGCAAGGATACGAAAACCTACATAACTGCAACTTAACTTCCCGACTTCTCGACTCCATCGTTCTCGGAATGAAAGACAATGTTCCATTTACCTTCTAAATTGCCTTCTGCCCCTGCATAGTAACCATTTGTGATTCATGTACAAGGGCACCCGGCTCCCTCTGCACAGCAGTTTGCTGCAATGTTTCACCATTTAAAAATAGTTCATGTCGCTGTTATTTCTTTCAAAATAGATGATCTCAAATGTACCAAAATTAGCCACAATCTGCCAGACCTTGCTCACTCACTTAACTTATCTGTATCCCTCTGCAGACGTACAGTGGCTTCTGCACACTGTACTCTACCATACTAGGGTAATCTTTGATCTTTGATACATTATACTTGGTCCCCAACGCTAAATCATCCATATAAGGTGGAGGGAATTGTGGTCCCAGAACTGATTCCCGATGCACGTCACTCGTCACTAATCGCCAACCAGAAACACAGTCATTTTCCCCCAATCTTTGCTTCCTGTTAGTTAACCAATCCTCTCCAAGGTAATACATTTACGAAAATGCCAGGCACCTTTATCTTACGCAGCAGCCTTTTGTGTGGCACCTTGTCAAATGTCTTCTCAAAATATAGAAACACAGCATCCACTGGTTCACCGTTCTCCACCACATTAATCACCTTCTTAAAGAATACTTGTAAATTAGTTAAAAATCTTTCATGAACCAATGCTGTGTGTGCCCAGTGCTAAAACTTCTATTCAGTTGTCTTCCCATTTCTTCCTTGATGATAGAGTCAAGAATTTCTGCCAATACAGAAGTTAAGCTGACAGGACGAATGTTGTAGTCTTTTGTCTATCTATTTTTTTTTTTGACAAAGTTGCAACACATTTGCTGTTTCCAATCTGCTGGAATGTCCAAGAATCCAGAAAAGAATTATAAATTACCACAAGTGCTTTTCCTATTTCCTCTGACATCTCTTTAGGAGATGCATTCCTTTAGGGTCAGGAGACCTTTCGTCCCATTACTTTTTGCAAAATTACCCCTCGTGATAATGAACGTTTCTAAGTCCTTGCTGGCTTCATTGTAATTATTATTGGCATGTTATTTGTGCCTACCACTACAGACAGGCACTGAATACCTGTAGCATGCCTTGGTCATTTCAACATCTCAAATTGGTAAATTTTGCCGGAACACATGTTGTCCAGCTATCGCGGTGATCGCAATTACATTTTCAATGTCAGTATTCAAATGAATGCATTTTAGCTCGAACAGTTCCGAAGTGTGGACATCTGTACGGTCACATATTCTGAGTGAGCAAGTGATCAATCAATCAAATAGAGTTTGCATTCCAATGAATTTAAATAGAAATAATCTATTTAATTTATCACTGAAATGTACGGCTTTCAGCTATTTACTAGCAATATAACAATGGTGTGAATTCACTGTGCATTTTGTATATTATATAAATAAGTTCAGATTAAATTGTACAGAATAATAATTTGAAAATGTACAATTATTAGAAAAAGTTTTATTTACCATGCAATGTGATGATGAGAAAAGACGATTAACATATGTTGATATGAGTAAGAAGTCAGATCGATTCGAAGCGTTCTGTCCCAAAAATAATTAAATATTTGGTTCGATCATTGACGTGCAAAATTTAAAATCTTCGTGTTCTAATAATGCTTTGACTTGGTAAAGAAACTGACCTAGCAATACCTGCATTTGATATGGTAATGTTGCATCGAATAAAACCACGTATTTGCCAACATTTAAATCTGCAAATAATCGACCATTGCTTTTATTAACATCTGTACATAATAGAGTACAGAACTTTAAAGTACAGAAGGGTGCCGTGGGATACAGTCAATGGATCGGCTCCTGAAGCATCTACCCAGTTCATCCCATTTGCCTGCGCCGTCAATGTAGACCTTAAATTCATAACTTATGAAGAGATATTCAGCTCTGTTTTAAATGCACATCCACAACTCTCACAGGCAGGACATTCTAAATCATAACAATTGTCTGGACAAGGAAGTTTGTCCTCATCTCAATTCTAGATTTTTCGCAGACATCACTTAAATTGGGTCTTTTGTTCCTGTAATGCCGACGGTGGACACAGAATATCCTTCGTTTCACTGTAATTCTTTCCCTAATATTAAGAACCTGAATAAGTCCACATTTTAAACTTTACTGCTCCAGTAAAAAAAACAATTTCTCTCATCCTTCCTTTTTCTAATGCCTGTGTGTGTGTGTGTGTGTGTGAATGTGTGCGTGTGTGCTTGCGTGCACGCCCGTATGTGTATGTGTGTGAGAGAGACAGAGACAGGTCCTCTGTAAATGGACTGAAATGAAAGAAGAGAGAATTGTTACAAGACATAATTACATTGCAATATGACGAAGAAAACATACAGCATTTTCCAAGTAGTCGGATGTCAAACAGATGTAAAAAAAAATCTTCACTTGGTGGATTACGGAAGTGAACACAGTGATGCTCACGGAATGAACTAACGTCATGGGACATTTACTGTGATCATTGACTGAACACATGCGTAGATATTTCCTGAGAATTTCATCACATTTTTCTTCCAACTTGCAAATGCAACGATTTTGATCAATGAAAACCAGAAATCGCTCAGTAGGTCTGGCAGTGTCTTTGGTAAGAGAGTAGAATCAACATTTCTTCCGAAGTCAGGTTCCTGGTTCAAGGGTCAAGTGTGACTCTGAGCTAGCTCACAGGACATACTGAAGGTGGAGGGTGGAAAGACACAGGTCGTGGTTCGCACAAGTACCAATGACAAAAGCAGGAAGAGTGACAATTTCCCTCATGGAGAGTTCATGAAGTTGAGCCTAAGTTGAAAAGCAGGATCACCTGGTCTGTAAAATCAGGATTACTTCCCGTTGCACGTGAAAGTGAGGCAAGAAATAAGACAAAACACCGTAACACATGACTGAAGAGCTGGTGCAGAGTAGACGTTTGCAGAAATTTGGATCTTTGGGATCTCTTCCTGCACAGGTGGAACCTGTAGAGAAAGGATAGGTTGCATCTTAAATGGAGCACCACCAAAATGAATCTTGGGAGGTTTGCTTGTGCAATTCAGATAAGCCTATGCCCGAAACGTCGTTTCCCTTGCTCCTTTAATGCTGCCTGACCTGCTGGGCTTTTCCAGCAACACATCATCCAGCTCTGATCTCCAACATCCTGCAGTCCTCACTTTCTCCCACTTTAGAAGGATTTCAACTGCTGAGGCAGGAGGGTGGAAACCAAAAAAAGGTCAGAAACTGAACAGGAAGTGGAAGTTAATAGGATAAACAGGAACGGCTCGTCTAATTACAATGGTAAGGAAAGGAATTATATATGTCCAAAATGTGAGTTGAAAAATGCAGTAAATGGTAGAGATTAGGCTCAGCATTATTATGGATTAATACAGAAATGTAGAGAGTTTATAAAGAGTAATACACAATAAAGTATTATAGGGGATAGACAAATCAATGGAACTTACTTATAAACATTGGCTCCAAATGAACAAGGTGTTTGGAATAACGTTGATCACCTGTTAGCACACACAGTGACAAACGGGGAACAACATGGTGTGCGTTACGAGACTGGTTACAGGAACATCCGGATAGGCGATTCATGGAATAGAATATAACCGAATCTCTACAGTGTGGCAATATGCCCTTTGTTCCAAGAAGGCTACCCCGACCCTTTGAACATTAACCCATACAAACCATTCCCCTACCCTAATATCCTACATTTACTTGTATTGCATTCTGAGGTATGTTCCGAAAAGTTAGACAAGAAAGAGCAGGAGGTGGCTTTACTATATTGGTTAAGGATGATATCAATGTTTTATTCAGAAATTGCATTGGCACGAAGGATCAAAATTATGAATCAGTCTGTGTGGAAATAAAAAGCAAAGGAAGAAACCCTTCGAACGAAAATTTACCTCTTCATCAAAACCCTCATTCCATTGTTGGTACGGGTCCTCACCCTCAGCAACTTCTTTTTCGAAAATCTCACTTCCTTCAGACCAAAGGAGTAGCCATGTGCATGGGCATGCCCCAGCTATGACTGCCTCTTCATCGGATATGTTAACCATTCTCGCTACTTTTTCTCTGCTACATCGATTAATGTACTGGCGCCACTTTGTGCTTCCACAAACAGGATGAAAGGATCGGCAACTTCACTTGTCCCTTTCTCTCAGCCTCCCCCCTCCTCTTCCTCGACCGCGACATCTCCATCTCCGAAAATCGACTCACCACATCCGTCTAGTTCAAACCCACGAACTGTCACACTTACCTTGACTACACCTGTACCGAACTTCCCACTCCTCAGCAAAAAGAAGCGATCCTTTATTAGCAACTTCATCTCTGCTGCCGTATCTGCTCCCAATAGGAACAATTCCACACACCAGATTGCTCTCCTTCTAGGACCGTAATTTCCTTTCCCACGTGATCAGCAATTCCCTACCAGTCATGTCCTCTACTTGCTGCACCTCCGCCTTTGAACTGCATTCCTCCAACAGCAACAAGCATGGAAACCCCTTGTCCCCAACTTCAACCAACACTAATCCTCAGATACAGCACATTAACTTCTGCCATTTCGACGACAGAAAATCGGACCTCACCACCAGAGACATATTTCCTTTCCCACCACTACCAGCATTCCACAGAGAACATTCCATCCACGACACTGTTGTTCGGTCTACGTTCCCATCAACCGACCCTCCACATCCAGCATATTGCTATGCCACAACAAGAGGTGTACAACCTGCGCACAAACCTCGCCCCTCAACTGCATTCAAGACCCCAAAAGATCCTGATACCTCCGGCAGAGATTTTCCTGCACATCCACCCATCTTGTCGACTGTGCCCATTGCTCTCAATACGGTCTCATCCATATTGGGGAGACAGGAAGCCAACTCAGGTTGCGTTTCAGGAAACACTTCTGAGACACACACACCAATCAACCCCACCACCCTGTGGCCGACCACTTCAACTCCACTTCTCACTCCACCAAGGACATGCAATTCGTGGATCTCATCCACCGAAAAAAACCAAGTAACCTGACGACAGGAAGAAAACGCCTCATCATCCGCCTTGGAACCCTCCAAACACAATACATCAATGTCGACGTCACCAGTTTGCTTAGCTCCCCTATCCCACCTCATCCCAGATCTAACCATCAAATTCGGGACCGCCCTCTTAAACTGCCATATCTTTCCATTTTCATTCCCATGTATCCGCTTCATCTTCTAAAATGACCATTCACAATTAACCCCAACGGGCAGCCACCGATCAGCTTCCCACCCACCTTCTGCAAGCCCCAACCCCACATTCAAGTTATCTCTCAGCCCCAACCCACTTTAATAATGTAGGGCTTACTCCTGCAACGTCGACTGGTCTGTTCCTCGATCGTTTCAGACATGCTGTGCTTATACAACACCACACTTTCCGAATGTAGGCCAGACAAGGATAGCACGGGAGATTTGCTTTCTGCAAGTTCATTGTTGAAGCAAATTGATTTTTCCAATCCACATTGGCTTCAATGTCACTATTTCTGACACCAGATTTGATATCGTGATTTTTATCAATTTTGTTTTTAAATTTCCAACAGCTGCCAGAGCAATATTGTGTTGGACTATAACCTGGTGTTGTGTGATTTTTTTTTAACTTTGTATATCCCACTCCAACACTGGCATCTCCAAATCGTATCAGCCACGGTTGACATGTCCCTCACGGATTATGTCTCTTCTTCTTTGGGTTTAATTTCAACTGTGCCTAAGAATTATCTCCAGAAAGGCCTTTCATTGCTTATTCACTGTCTTCTTTGCTTGGTTCCCCTTCCAGTTAACACTGTACAATTCCTCTTTCCTGGCTTTACAGTGACGTCCCTCAATTGTAATCACATTCAAAAGTGAGTGACAGGTCTTAACTGAAAGAGTGAGGTGTGAGATATGGGAAGTGGTGAATGGTTGGAGTAGTTATTTACTAACTATAAAGAAAGAACGAGTATGTAGATGAGGACACGAAAAAGTAGTAAAATCCATATGATTGACAGAGGTATACATACTTCTTTTTTGTTTTGGTAATTTCCACGTGCTGTAGTACATTGTACAGTATATGTGCAACAGGTTCAAACGTTAAACTTCGCGGTGTAATCCCAGATCTTTCATCTCCACTGATATGACAGACACTAGCTGTTGACAGAACTCAGAAGACAAAATACATATTTCCCAATTCAACATGAATTAATTGAAGTAAGGAGGGGCACCAGAAGGAGAAATTTATAATCCATATCCGGAAATGAATGAGAAACGAGAGCAGAGAATCCCAAAAAGTGAGTGGCGTGATCGGAAGGGGAAGTGTTGTCAGAAGGGGACTCTATGACACCTCAGCTGAAGATCAAATTGCATGCTAATGTTTTAGAAATTTCGGACATCAGACGCATTCTATTTTGTTAAAGATGTCTGCATTGATAATTCTCAATTTGGTGAGCACATATGACCAATCTTATCTATCTATACATATAAGTATACTAAATACTGTATGTAAATATTTTTCTCCATACCAATTTTAATTAACCTGTTTTGTTCACATTGTCACATAATATTCCTTCTTCCAAATGTATTCTGTTTCTTTCTCTGCATTAAATTTAATTCCGTCGATCAAGAAGATATTTTTGACTAGGAGATATCACTTTACTCCTCTCCAGGCACCACAGCCACCGTCTTCAAATGAGTTCTGTTTTTTAACCAATGAAAGATAGATTTTCTCCATGACCTTTTAATTCTAACATACAATGCAATTGTAAATGTAACACTTACTTTGTGCTGAGGTCAAAAACATCGAAAAGGTTGAGACATATACACTGTGCAATAATACTTTTGCAGATTTCGAAGAAAACGATTTAAGTGCATTGTATTAAAGGTACAACGTTGCCTTGTTAGAGCAGTGAGAGGAACGTCGACAGAAAGATGGAATTCCTGAAGATATTTTGAGGACAGTTGTGCGCAGGTTTGGGTTTTAGATTTCTGCTTGTGGTGGTTGAGGAGACTTCAGTGTACTAAAAAGCTCTCGAGTGGCTCTTTTGAATGCAATTGTTCAATGTGTTGCAGGTGGATAACACAGTAGACTCATCGAGCCTGTGAAGTGGAAGCATCACTTTCACCTTTACTTCCAACATCGTAAGGGTAAGTGGAGCTGGGCAATAAAACCAATAGCAGGCGATGTCAATATCCAAACCAGATCAGGTATTGTTGTTACATTCAAGTGATGCAGTGACGGGGTTAACTGGAGCTATTTGTTCAGTGACTGTGATTGATGTCTTGTCTCCATGGATCCTAACTGCGTCACTGGAGGATATTCCTCTGGTATTAGCAAGGGACTCCATTCATTGTGTAATCCCATAGTGTCTACAGCAGCAACATCTTTCCCCACACGATTAGAATAAGCAGATTCCGAGTGAGGGAGGGATCCGAATCTGAGAATATTCGACTGGAATATTTCTGCAATGGATCAGAATCTAACCACAATCGACTGGAATATTACAGTATCTCAGAACAATACATCAAAATGTTATAACAACAGGCAGGGACTTATTTTATGGTCTTTACTCGCTTTCTCGGGATTGGATATCTTTGATCTGGCGGATGCAATGTGTTCTGATGATTATTCAAACAGGTTACTATCCTATCCTCGCTCTTGTTGGTGTTCCTGGTGAGTCTGTCTTCGTCCACTTATTTGTTACGTAAACCCTTTTGAATTCCATCGCTATATCTGTTACCTTGATTTGGCAAAGTTGTAAACTTTGGCCTTCACTGTCAATTATAAACTCCAAATTGATTTTCATACATTTCACGTTGAGGAGAAAGAAATATTTCCTCATTTTCTCTTGAGCTGATTTATGTCAGAATATTTCCTCTAGCATGAAATCTGTTCACTACCAGCTCCATAATATGCCCAGTCTTCGCTACTGCCTTGGTGCTGTTTCTGAATAAACTGCCATCTGCTCCTTTGCACTTGCAGTTCTCTTCTGGCCACTTGTCCAGCTACAAATAGTTTTGATCGCAAACGTATTGGTGTCTCGACCTCGAGTTATGCAATGTGCAAAGTATGAACGTAGCTTGATTCGAAGACGAGTCAGTCACAGTTGTGTAACACCTCTTCCACCATAACCTGTAACTCCACCAGAGGTAGAAGCCTGTGACCATGAAGCAACAGTTCCATTGAACCGTTTTCATTCTGGAACTTTCTGATGATGAGTGGGTGTAATGTCCATCATCTCTCAATTGCAGTGTTTAGGTAGTTCATAGAATCCATCTCTGCTCCACAGAGGAAGATACAGAAATTCTTCCAGAATTACTGTGGACAGAATGATTGGCGAAAGTGTGAAACTGTGTGTGGTGAGAATTATTAATGGTAACTACTCAAAAGTTAATTGACTGAAGTTTGGTAAGTTGCTGCAATACTTAAGTTCCATCCCAGAGTTTTCCCGAGCTGGGAGTAGAGCTAGTGAAAGTGTTGTTGAGTCATAGTGTACGGAAACAGACTTTTCCTTCCAAACCGGTCCATGATTACCATAAATACAAACTAACCTTGTTCCACTTGCCTGCGCTTGGCCAGTATCCCTCAAAATCGCTCTTATTTCAGTCTCTATCCAAATGTCTTTTAAACATTATAACTACAGCAAATAATTATAGATTATCGTTCAAAAATCTTTCGATTTAGAAAATTCTGATTCCTACAGACTGGAAAGCAGTTACTGTAACCCTAAAGATTTAAGGAGGGATTGGGAGGAGGGTTAACATGTTTCCTGACAGGTGAGCGAAGGAAGGTGAAACCAGTTGGTAAGGGATGGATACAGTAAATTGATTGAGAATTGTTCAGTTGAGAAAATCTAGAGAGCAGCACCCTTTTCTGGACTGAAGGCGGTTATCATTGGACATCACGTATGAGTGTTTGGGCAACATCAAATTGCAGGGCAGACGAATGATTTGGATTTGCGCAATAAATAGTATCCATCTTATTTTGTATTGATTAAAAGCTATGAGGTTGCGAAATTTCTTTGACCAAAATGACCTGCATGGTGTATCTTACCAAGAGTCAGCAAAATAATATATGCTCATTTTGAAGAAATGGGGACATGAAGTGGTATGTTGTGCTTCGTTGTAAGGTGATTCACATAAAGCCTTATTACTGCAATTGCAGAGACTTAATGCGAGGTTTCGTCCCCGTTGTAATGAATGATCTCCTTACTACAGACACAAACGATGGTGCCTTGAGGAGAGAATGATTAATCTATTGCACTGTGTGAGAAGAAGAGATCGTTACATTGAAACTTGAGGATTGGTGTCGATCACTTATATTGAAAAGAGGGATCGAGAGGGTGAGAAATTCCATATTTTACCCTGGCTTTACTGATGTAATTTATTGTCAAGTGTACCTAAGTGCAGGGAAACTCATTGTTCCTGATCGGTACATTCAGACCATGGAAGCTAAGCGTATATGGTGAAAAAAACCAGGACAGAGCAAGGCATACAGATTACATCGCATAAGAAGTACACAAGACAAGCTCAACATGAACAAGATCAGTATGATTTGAAGTTAGAGAGTCCATTCATCCATGTAATTGGGCATTCATAATAGTTTATGTGCCTCTGCTGATGGTCGATTGAGAAAGAGGTACAGGTACTGAATGTACTCTCTCCACATTATTGCGCAGTCTGTGTGCGACACTGTACTGAAAATGATATGGTATTCAATCCCGACAATAGTCACAATACCTTCCTTCTGAATTAGTTAGCCATTCCCACCAACTTCTGAACTCCATAGAGAAAACGGATCTGGTTTCTCAGAGGTAGAAGATGACTCCTTGAGAATTCATGCAAAACATTTAACTTTTCTCCATACTGCTGGAAAACCACGTTAAAGTATCACACGTGCCCCACATGCAAGGAAAAAACACGGCAAACAACATGAGGCATTCTGTCTGTGCAGCTTCTGATCCACCTGCTTTTCCCGTCAGAAAATCAGTTATCTCATTGCGTCCCTGTACAAGAGTTTCGAGGTGCTGAACAGCCTCGTTCTGCTCCTGTGTCAGTACTTCATGGTACTGATTGGCTAAGTGAATGATCGGGTTACCCCTGGTCCATGTTTAGCAGCTCGATGCGCTTACTAGCGCAAAGTTACTGAAGCCTTAAGAGGTTATTTTATTCCAGTTTATTTTAAGAAAGAGATTGAGCTCGAAATGTCGAGCTGGCTAAGGACGAGCGTTTAAGCAAGCATCTTGGTAGTCCTTGCGATTATTTCAATACACCCTGAATGGGTGTGGCCAGCTCTCACAGATGATGATTCCTCGATTTTTGTTTCTCAATTATTGGGGTCTCAGCAGAGTTGGAAGCTTCAGTGACTGTCTCCTGGTTGCTACTCTCTTTGAACATTTCTCGATGTTTTTCTCGTCCTGGAGTGGATAAATGTATGTGAGAATCTGTGATTGACTTTTCCTTTGCCAAAAAGTGCACTTCCCTCCATACTGCTGGAAACCCACGTTAAAGTATCACACGTGCCCCACATGCAAGAAAAAACACGGCAAACAACATGAGGCATTCTGTCTGTGGAGGCAAAATCCGTATACTGGAACCGCTGACGAGTTGAGTTAATGTACTATTCTGCTAAAATGTCCAATAATTAATTTATTCTAAATTCTCTTTAATTTGTTGAATTTTAACTCTCATATTAAATAAATTGTGCTTTGCCCAACATCGAGTACTTTGACCAGTCACATCACCACTGGAACATAACACTTCATATTTGCCTTTTGACTAAGAAAAATGCGGAGTCTAGGCTACCAGCTTAAAATATTTTGAGAAGGGCTCTGGTCTGGTCAATAACACTGGACTCCATGTCTTTCTGTGCAATAGACGCGAGGGACTGGATGGGCTATCCCTATTGTTGTTCAACGGTTTCAACAGGATGAATTCCTCCTTATATTCCTATGAAGCGAGCTTGAGGGGCTGAATGGGCTCCTACTTTTTTCCTAATGAATTTAACAATTCCTAGCAGTACGACAGCATGAATGTTACAGACTCTTCACATTACTAGCTTGAATGTTAATCAGGACTTACGGCACATGGATACATTGTTTTAGGAGCTGGGGAGGGCGGTCACATTGTTCTGAACATTTTGTGATCTTCAGTGTGCATTGCACTATCTGATCTTATGATTGGGAGCAAGACTTTGATGAAACATCGGAGGACGTTTGCGCTGAGGTAACTGTACTGAGGAATTCCCACAGAGATATATTGGGACTGACAGGATTTGCAGCCATCAACCATAGACATCTTCGTCTGTGCTTTACATCACTCCAACGTGTGGGACACTTACACTGATTACCATTACGTGCATTTTTTTTTCAGGTTTCTTGACGTTATCCTCTGTCATCTACTGCCTTGACATTATGCCCAGATTGCCTCACCTGAAACGTTGTGTTCAACTCTAATGTTCATATAAGTCGGTCATGGTGAAGGAGCAAGGAGTGCATTCTTTAAACAGTGGGGACCGAATGTCGGCAATTTTATATTCCATACAGTTAGAGAGCGAGATCATTGAGAGCATTCTTTTCAGAAAAGAGTAAGATGTGTTTCTTACATGCTTGAGATTTGAAGAAGATGAAGAATATGGTATTAAAGAGATATTATTCAACAACCCGTAGTTGTTACTTTCCTGGAAGTTTTGTGAATGAATATTGCAGTCAGGAAGACCAGAGGATTTTGTGAGCCATGTCTGGGTGAGGTATGGGTGCGAGATTCGCAGTGAATATGATTTACAGCATGACTAAAAAATGACGCACACGTTGTTGAGAGGGGTATCTCTGGAAGAAAGATGAAGGACATCTTTCATACCCAGAATGGGTTTTCGATTTTTATTTTCCAAACCACCCCAAAGTGCGTTTGACAATCTTGAGGGACGTAATGGTCTCCACTGTTACTGTGCACCATTTAATCGGAGTAAGTAGCCTGATCCTGTCGGGCAGGTTTGAGGGTCTGAATTGAACACAGGGACGTAGGAACGTGCAACAGAAGTAGCTCATTAAACATTTTGTGCCTTGTGGAAAAAAAAACCTCTAAGATCATGGCTGATTAGGTTATGTTCTCAGTCCCACTTTCCTGTCTGAATTCCATTATCCGTGACTCACTTCTCTGTCAAATACTTATCTAACTTAGGCTTGGACACTTGTAAGCAGACAGGCATCACAAACCTCTAGGGAAGTGATATCCCAATCCAAATACTCCTTCAGAATTTCACCTTATATCTCTAATAGAATCAAATAATCGTGCGGCACCAAAACAGACCCTTTCGTCGCACTTGCCCGTGCTAACAAAACCTTCCAGTCTGATCTCATCCCAATTACCAGCATTTGATCCATATCCCTCGAAACGCTTCCTATTAATATGAACATCCAGATGACTGGTAATGTGGAATTGTTTCAGTCTCCACGACGTTTTTCTAGCAGGTCGTTCTGTACATGCATCACAAACTGCGCGACAATGTTGCCCCGAAGTGCCCTTTAAAATCCTTGACCTCTCACCTTCAACCTATGTCCTCTGGTTTAGTACTTCCCTGCCCCGATTAAAACACCTTGACTCTTCACTCTGTCCAAGACCGTCATGATTGTATTAGACTTAAATAAGGTTACCCTTTTGCCCCAACCTATTCAGCCTCTCCCTTTAGCTCAAACCGTCCAATCCCGGCAAAAGAGTTATCTTTTTTATTAACCCTTTCAACTTTAACAACATCCTTCCTTTCGCAGAACGAACCGAAAAGTACAAAATACTCTCAAAATAACTTCCCATATATCCTGCACATCAGCAACATGACCCTCCAACACATATACTTAATGCAGTGGCAAAATGATGAGAGTGACAATCATATTCTTGTTCTTCACTAAACTGACAAACGTTTGCAACACTTTCAAGAAACTCTAAGGGAACAATGATCAATTGTATAAATCCAACCTAAACTGACTTCTCCAAATTGCAGAACCACAAATTTATTGAAATTAAAGCTGATTTGCCACTCCTCATTCGATTGGCCTATCTGATCAAGATCACGCCGTCATCTGAGGGAAACTTCTTCGATCTCAATTGCACCATCTATTGTGCTGCCATCTAATATTATCACGCAAATCGTTTGTAAAAGTGTTGAAAAAGAGTGGACCTAACACCGATCCTTTTGCCACACTACTGGTCTCAGGTCTCCAGTCTGAATAGTAACCCTCCAAAACCACCCTCTTTCTTCTAACTTCAAGCCAAGATTATCTTCTGTTGGCAAAGTAATGCTGGATCCCATGTAACTTAACCTTACTCATCTGTCGATATACAGAACATTGTTGAACACCTTGCAGAAGTCCATACAAACAATATATATCGCACTGCCTTCAACAATCTTCTTTGTCACCTCTTAAAGACACTCAATTGTGATGGTCAAACACGATTCCCCATGCATAAGGCCATGCTGACTCTCCCTAATCATTCCTTGCCTTCTCAAACACACATACATCCTCTCCCTCTGAATCCCCTCCAATTCCGTATCCAACACTGGCGTCTGGTTCATTGGTCCACAGTGCCCGGCTTTTCAGGACACTGTTTTCTTTTGTTGTTCTGTTCCTCCTCTGGTCACAGCAAATGTAAAATGTAACCAGGTTAGTGATATGGCCAACAATATCGATTTCAGACTGTGAGTGGCAGGTCAGTAAGATTGATTTAAGCTACTAAAATTCAAACTTTTATGATTCAGACAATGATACTCGAATAACGATGAAATCTGAATGTCAACTAGTGAGAATGTTGCAAACTTGCAAATCAATACTTCCCTTTCCTTAATGCACACACACGCACACACTTTTAATGATAAGTTGAAAAGACAAGTATCTACAGCAGTTTAACTTGAAAGAACTTTGGTTAAACTTTCGTTGAACACAAGACAAAAGGAAAGATCAGACAGGGCTGCAGGAACAATGTAGGACTAATAAAGTGGCTGACATGGTGCCACTGTTGAAGAAGGGTGGTAAGGACAAGAAGTATCAAAGAGGATTGATGACGACAAACTAGTATATGTGATCTACACAGGAGGGCTTTCGACAAGATTCCCCAGGGGAGACTGATCATGAAGGTTAAATGAAATGGAATGCAGGGAGAACGAGCCATTTGGATATAGAACTGGCTCAAAGGTAGTAGACAGAGGGTGGTGTTGGAGGGTTGTTGCTCACACTGGAGCCCTATGACCAGTGGAGTGCCACAAAGATCGGTGCTGGGCCCTCTACTTTTTGACATTTATATTAATGAATTGGATGCGAGAATTAGAGGTACATTTAGTAAGTTTGCAGATGACACCAATATTGGAGTGGAAAGGACAGTGAACAGTGTTACCTCAGATTACAATAGGCTCTTGACCAGATGGGCCAATGGCTTGAGAAGTTGCAGATGGCGTTTCATTCAGATAAATTCAGATAAAAACTTATTTTCTTAATGGTAAGCTCCTAGGGAGTGTTGCTGAACAAAGAGACCTTGGAGTGCAGGTTCATAGTTCCTTGAAAGTGGGGTCGCAAGTAGATAGGATAGGATAGTGATGAAGGCGTGAGGTATGCTTTCTTTAATTCGTCAGAGGATTGAATACATGAGTTTGGAGGACATGTTGCGGCTGTACAGGACGTCAATTAGGCTACTGTTGGAATATTTCGTGCAATTCGGGTCTCGTTCCTATCGGAAAGATGTTGTGAAAATTGAAAGGGTACAGAAAATATTTGCAAGGCTGTTGTCAGGGTTGGAGGTTTTGAGCTATAGGGAGAGGCTGAACAGACTGGGGCTATTTTCCCTGCTGCGTTGGAGCCTCAGGGGTGACGTTGTAGAGGGTTATAAAATTGTGAAGAGCATGGATAGATTCAATAGGCAAAGTCTTTTGCCTGGGGTCGGGGAGTCCAGAACGAGAGGGCATAGATTTAGAGTGAGAGGGGAAAGATATAAAAGACACCTCCGGGGCAATACTTTTACGCAGAATATGGTACGTGTACGGAATGAGGTGCCAGAGGAAGTGGTACAGGCTGGTAAAATTGCAACATTTAAGAGGCATTTGAATGTGTATATGAATAGGAAGGGTTTAGAGCGATTAGGGCAGGGCACTGGCAGGTGTGACAAGATTGGGGTGGGATATTTGGTCGTCATGGACGGGTTGGGCCGAAGGGTCTGTTTCCATGCTGTACATCTCTATGACTTTATGAGTCTAATACAATTTTATGATTCAGTATGTGGATGTACCAACTCGTTTGAAGGATCAAACTTGACCTACTCTTCGTAAATAAAGCAGGACAGGTGACGAAGGTGTCAGTGGGGGAACACTTTGGGAACAGCGACCATACTTCTATTAAATTTAAAATAATCATGTCAAATGACAGACCAGATCTAAAAGTTGAAGTTCTAAATTGGAGAAAGGCCAATTCTGACAATATTAGGCAAGAACTATCGAAAGCTGATTGGGGGCAGATGTTAACAGGTAAAGGTACAGCTGGAAAATGGGAAGCTTTCACAAATGAGATAACAAGACTCAAGAGAAAGTATATTCCTGTTCAGGTAAAAGGAAAGTATGGTCGTTATTGGGAATACTGGATGACTGGAAAGACGAGGGCATGGTTAAAAAAAGAAGGATGGATATGTAAGGGATAGACAGGAAAGTTCGAGTGAATTCTTAGATGAGTATAAATGAAGTAGGAGTGTGCTGAAGAGGGAAATCAGGAGGGCAAAAGGGGGGCATGCGACAGCTTTGGCAAATATAGTTAAGGACAATCCAAATGGTTTTTATAAATATATTATGGACAAAAGAGTAACTATAGAGAGAATAGGGCCCTTCAAAGATCATCAATGCGGCTTTATGTGGAGCCACAGGAAATGTGGCAGATACTAAATGAGTATTTTGCATCATTATTTACCGTGGAAAGGGATATGGAAGGTATGGTCTGTAGGAAAATGGATGGTGAAATCTTGCAAAATGTTTATATTAATGATGAGGAGGAAATGCTGGATGTCTTGGAACGGGTCAAGGAGGATTAATACCCAGGTTCAGATCAAGTGTAACCGAGAACTCTGTGGGAAGCTAGAGAAGTGATTGCTGGGCCTCATGCTGAGGTACTTTTATCATCGATAGTCATAGGTGTGGTGCCAGAAGACTGGAGGTTTGCTAACGTGGTGCCAATGTTTTAGAAGTATGGTAGGGGCAAGTCAGGGAACAATAGACGAGTGAACCTGACGTCGGTGGTGGGCGGGTTGTTGAAGGGAATCCAGAAGTACAGGATGCACATTAATTTGGAAATACAAGGACTGATTAGGGATAGTCAACATGGGTTTGTGCCTGGGAAATCACGTCTCACAAACTTGATTGAGTTTGGTGAAGAAGTCGAAAAGAGGGCTGATGAGGGCAGAGTGGTATATATGATCTGTGTGGACTACAGTAAGGCGTTCGACAAGGTTCCTCATGGAAGACTGATTCGCAAGGTTGGATCTCACGGAACACAGGGAGAACTCGCCATTTGGATGCAGAATTGGCTCAAAGGTAGAAGATAGAGGGTGGTCGGGTGGGGAGGGCGGTTTTTCAGACTGGAGGCCTACAATCAGTGGAATGCTACAAGGATCGGTGCTGTGTCCTCTACTTTTGGTCATTAATGGAAATGATTTGGATGCGATCATAAGAGGTACAGTTATTATGTTTGCTGATGACACTAACATTTGAGGTGTAGTGGACAGCAAAGAGGGTTACTTCGGATTACAATGGGATCTTGAACAGATCGGCCAATGGGCTCAGAAGTTGCAGATGAAGTTTAATTCTGATAAATGCGAGGTGCCGCATTTTGGGAAAGCAAATCTCAGCAGGACTTATACACTTAATGGTACGGTCTTAGGGACTGTTGCTGAACAAAGAGACCTTGGAGTGCAGGTTCATAGCTCATTGAAAGTTGAGTGGCAGGTAGATAGGATAGTGAAGAAGGCATTAGGTATGCTTTCCTTTACTGATCAGGTTATTGAGTACAGGATTAGGCAGGGCATGTTGTGGCTGTACAGGACATAGGTTAGGCCATTGTTGGAATATTGCGTGCAATTCTGGTCTCCATCCTATCGGAAAGATGATGTTAACCTTGAAAGGGTTGAGAAAATATTTGCAAGGATGTTGCCAGGGTTGGAGGTTTTGAGCTATGGGAAGAGGCTGAACAGGATGGGGCTCTTTTCTCTGGAGTGTTGGAGGCTGAGGGGTGACCGTTTGGAGGTTTACACAATTATGAGGGGCATGGATAGGGTAATTGCGCAATGTGTTTTCCCTGGTATAGGGGAATCCAGAACTAGAGGGCGCAGGTGTAGGGTGAGGGTGAAAGAGCCCGACAGGCCAACGTTTTCACACCGAGGGTGGTATGTGTATGGAGTAAGGTGCCAGAGAAAGTGATGGAGACTGCTAAAGTTTCAACATTTAAGAGGCATTTGGATGGGTATATGTATAGGAAGGGTTTGAAAGGATATGAGCCATGTGCTTGCTAGTAGGACTAGTTTGGGTCGGGATATCTGGCCGACATGGACGGTGTTGTACGAAGGATCTTTTTCCATGCTGTCTATCTCTAAGAATGTATGACTCTACATTTTCAATCAGTAGTCAATGAATCTGATCCCTGCAAGTTTAAGAGACGTTCACAGAAAAAAAGACTGACAATTGAGTAGAAAGTTCGAAAATGCTGTCGTTCAGACACAACATTAGATCTAGTCTGATCATTCATTCATGTGCTCAATTTTTACCAGACATTTATCAAGGAGGAGGGTAGTTTTTTTATTTACCCAGTTAACATTTGCTTCTTTAACAGCATCGCCAATGCTCTTAATCGTTAATTTCATTTTTGGCTGTGGACGACGTGTGGACCAATTACCACAGTCACTACACATTAAAATAAACAATTGTCTTTGAGGGTTCAACGTATAGAAGTTTATAAAATTATGAGGGGCTTTGATAGTGAAAATAGGCATCCTTTCCCCAGGGTGGGGGAGCCCAAAACGAGAGAACAGAAGCTAAACGTGATGGGGTAAAATAAAAGAGATCTAAAAAGGTTTCTTTTTTCACGCAGAGCTTGGGACGTTTATGGAATGAACTGTCAGAGGGTGTGGTCCACATTGGTGCAATTACAACATTTAAAAGGCATCTGGAATGGGTACTTGAATAGGATCGGTTCAGAGAGATACGGGCCCAATACTGCAAAATTTGGACGAGATTAATTTAGGTTACCTTGTCGGCGTGGAAGAGTTGGGCAAAAGAGCGATTTCCGTACTGTGTATCTCGAAGACACTATGACTGAATACATCATTCCATTGCTATGAAACTCCTGAGAGGGGCAGAATGGTCTCTTCTTATCTCATTGTAACGATCCTGACTGGCTGAATGGGATCTGTCTTTAACTCTTTAACAGCGTCGAGGGTTTGTGAAAGAGAAAAACATATGCAGTTGGCCTTTTGGTCCCTCGAGCCTGCTGAACAGTTTATAAAGATCGTGGCAGGTCAGATTCTGGCTGAACACACTTTATTTACAATTCCCAATAAATATTGACTCTCCTTTCCATCACATCCCAGTCGAGGGCAGACTTTAATAAGTTCAGTGACCTGGTGTTCACTGTACCCTTGAGATAAGAGTAACGACAGACAGCACAACCCGATATAGAAAGTGATAGAATTATCTCAATCTTAAATGGGTAACCTCTTAATGTTAGCTCAGTAAACTCACAGCCAGTCACCTCCTCTTTTGAGAAATAACTTCACAAAAATTAAGAACAGACATAAACGGTTTAGCCCCTCAAACGTATCCCACATTCTCATTGACTTTTATTTCGTAAACTATTTCTCAAATTCAGACTTCACTCAGTTATTTCCGTTCCATTAAACCATAGAGGGCAAGAAATTGGAGAGGAACTGGGCCTTTTTTGTCCATGAAGTCTAGTCTGATGTTCAATCATGGATGACATGTTTTTTTCAAAATTCTCCTGTCTTCTTAGTGTAACCTTTGAACCGCTTATTATCCAAAACATATGGATGAAAGCTTCCTCGCTGATCTGGAAGGTTCATTTCCAGACATTTCGTCATCCTACTAGGTAACATCTTCAGTGGGCCTCCGGGTGAAGCACTGTTCATTATTACTGCTTTCTATTTTCATGTTTGGTGTTTTAGTGTTGATGATGTCATTTCCTGTGGTTATGTCATTTCCTGTTCTTTTTCTCAAGGGGTGGTCGATGTCGTCTACCCGACATGCTCATAGATAGAATTCTGGTTGGAACACAGTGTGTTTAATTTCATCTTCCACTTTTTACACAGCATGAGGTTCTTGCATGGAATGAAATTCCCGAGGAAGTGATGCATGTGTGTGAATTTCTAACTTTTAAAATACTTATGATTAAGTACAGGAATAAGAGAGGTTTTGGAAAAATAATGGTCCAATACAGGCAAGTGCAACTTGTTTAGTTTGGGAGTATCTTCATCATGGACGTTTTGAGCCGATAGATCTGTTTTTATTCTGTATAACGCATTGACTCTTTGTCTCTTCGTGTTCCCAAGTACGGATCCGCATATTGCTACCCGTCTTTATTTCTGTGTGTCTATGTATGTCTCTGTGTGCCGCTCTGTGTGTATTTATGTTTCCTACGTAAAGTCATTTGTAAGAGTAAATCACTAAATATTGCAAGTTACAGGCAGTGCAGTAAGGTTTTTATTTTCTCTCACAAAATGGACCAATCCATGCAGCTTGCATGTAACTGCAGTGCAAATAACCTTTATTATGTGCATTGTGTGCCAGGGATTCTACTCAAAACGCGACATTTCCTCATTGCAGTGTAAGCACAGATATTTCTCCACCTGAACGTTTTCCATGCAGAGGGCCTCAGTACAACTACAATCCTCTCCACGCCAACCTTGTGTGTGTGTATCTGTGCGTGTGTTTGTGTGCATTTCTGCGTCAGTGTATGTATCTGTGTGGCAATGTTTGTGTCATTTATTATGTGTGTGCGTGTGTGTACGTGTGTGTTGAAGGTGCTATCATTTGAATCGTGCTGGGAGCTGCTGCCCTCCCTCTCCCTCCAAGACTGAATCACTGATAGTTATCACCTTTCGCTGCAAACTGTACGGTGGTGACGGGACGTCAGTCCATACTGACAGGCAACAGAAAGCTCAACATGTCTGGCAGCATCTGTGGAGAGATATATAGGTTAACGTTTTGCATCAAAAACGTATGTCATGGGTATATTCCATCATTTTAAACACATCCGGGACTGGCAGACCGTCCTTACATAAATACACTCAGGCACACACGAATATAGAGAGATGAAGGTTCTCACTTATACATTTAGACTTCAATAAGCATGGAGAGTGTGTCATTGTTTCTCTAGCTCCGTGTTTGGATTTTCAATATTGTAATTGCTCTGTCTACTGAGTGTCAGTGTTTCAGTCTGTCCTTGGGGACTGCATCAGCATTGCACGTGCTTGTAAGTGTGTCAGCGTTTCTGTGTGGAGTTTAACTGCTGTACCATTTAAATATTTACAAATACCAAACCTGGAAGAAATGTAAAGTTTGTGGAGGAGAGCGTGGAGCTCCAACAGGTCAGCTATAAGTTGGTGGAGTGTCCGAGTATATGGCAGATGATGATCAATTCAGAGCAGTATGAATCACTTTGGTAAAACAGATTGCACCGTTATGAAGGCGGTGTAAGATCAACAGGCGCTGAGTGTATATGAGCCCAGAGTAATGAAGATGACAGGACGATTGAGGAGAGCAGTAATTATCGCATAGTTTCAATATCTGTGTTGTTTTCAGGATGCGTGTAGCAGTGACCCACCTTGCTCCCTTCCTGGGAGGTCGTGAAGACGATATGTTGTGAGCTCACCTGTCAATAGACAACGTGGAGATGTGTATTGCATCAGTTCGACGACAAATTGAGATGGCATCAGGTCCATAGCTTCTAGGTTGCGCCAGGGGAAACGGAACTGATAGTGGGCTTGAAGTGAGAATTTCCCTTCATTGAACAGTTGCTTATTTTACGGTTTCCTGTACAGACTACATGTTAGGAAAATGTTTCCATTCGTCGGGCAGCGGTCACAGCCTGAGAGGAAAGGGAAGTCATAGAGTCATAGAGATGCACAGCACGGAAACAGACCCTTCCGTCCAACCCGTCCATGCCGATCAGATATCCCAAACCAGACTAGTCCCATCTGTCAGCACCCGGCCCATATCCCTCCAAAGCGTTCCCATTCATATACCCATTCAAATGCCTCTTAAATGTTGCAATTGTATCAGTGATGACCACGTCCTCTGGCAGCTCATTCCATACATGTACCACTCTCTGCGTGAACGAATTGCCCCTTAGGTAAGTTTCATTTCTTTCTCCCTCACCATAAACCTCGAGTTCTGGACTCCCCAACCCCAGGGAAAAGACTTTGTCTATTTATCCTGTACATGCCCCTCATAATTTTGTAAACCTGTATAAGGTCACCCCTCAGCCTCCGACGCTCCAGGGAAAAAAGCCCGAGCCAGTTCAGCCTCTCCCTGTGGCTCAGATCCTTCAACCCTGGCAACATCCTTGTAAATCTTTTCTGAACCCTTTCAAGTTTCACAACATCTTTCCAATAGGAAGGAGACCAGAATTGCACGCAATATTTCGACATGCAAGGAAAAACGTTTTCAGCCAGTAAGTGGTGCATCTGTGGAATTCATTGCGACAGAAGGTAGTCGGCGCCAGATAATTGTGTGCATTTAAGACGGAGCTAGACAGGTTCTTGATTGTTAACGGCCTCAACTGTTACGGGGAGAAAATGGGAGAATAGGGTTGAGAACTTTATCAGCCATGATTGAAAGGCAGAGCAGACTCATAGAGTCATGGTTATGGACAGCACGGAACTGGATCCTTCGGTCATACTCGTTTGCCTGCTCTTGGCTCACATCCATCTGAATCCTTCCTATTCATATACCCAGCTGCATGCCGTTTCAATGCTGTAATTCCACCAGCCACCGCCATTTCGTCTGGCAGCTCATTCCATATGCACACCACCTGAAAGATGTTGCCCCTTAGGTCCCTTTTATATCTTTCCACTCTCACCCTAAACCTATGCCCTCTAGTTGTGGACTCCCAACCAAGGGAAAATACCTTGTCTGCCAGTCTCGTCCATGACCCTCACGACTTTATGAACTTCTATAAGGCCACCCATTAGTCTCCAACGCTCCAGGGAAAGCAGTCCCAGCATATTCATTCTTTCGCAATAGTTCAGAACCACCAACCCTGGCAACTTCCTTATAAATCTTTCCTGAAGCCTTCTAAGTTTGACAACATAATTCGGATAGGAAGGACACCGGAATTACACGCAATATCCCAAAAGTATCCTCACAAATATCCTGTACAGATGCAACAGGAACTCGCACGCCTACTCTCACAGCTGTAGCCAATAACAAGAAAGAATTCCAAATGCCGTCTTAACTATCCTACCTACCTGCTACTCTAATTTCAAGGAACTATGAACTGCACTCACGTTCTCTTTGCTCAGCAACACTCCCCACGACCTTAGCATTAAGTGCATAAGTCCTCTTCTGACATTATTTTATTTCCAAAATGCAGCAACATACATTTATCTAAAATAAACTCCATCTGCAACTCAGCTCATTGGCCCACCTGACCAAGTTCTCGTTGTACTCTGAGGTAACCTCCTTCGCTGTAAACTACATTTACGATTTTGATGTCAACTGTAAACATACGAGCTTTATCTCTCCGATTTTCGCAACCAAGTCATTCATATAAATGGCAAAAACTCGTGGAACTTAATCCATGAAGTGAATGGCCGAGTTTGTGCTCCGATACCTTCTGGTCATATGATGTTTTGGAATCTTCACACACGCAGTCCTGGTCCTGTCACACTGGTGACAGGGCAACCAAACATTTCAGGGAATGGGATGTGATGGAAGGTTATTGGGAACGCAATCACTCAACTTGTTGTTACTCCTGGAATGAGTGACAGGGAGAGAGGGAGTGAGGGTGGGAGTGGATGGCCCTGGTGTTAGTGCTGGAATCAGTAGGGGTGGTTTGGAAATGGTAAGGATTCAGAATGGTGTCAGTCCACAGTCATGAAGCAATACAATGATGGTAGTGTGTTGAATACTGGAGGGGAGGAAACGTGATCTATGGATAGATAGATCGAAAGAGAAACAGAAAGATAGACGGATAGAGAGACAGAGAGAGGGAAGGTGTTGCATGCAGTAGTGAGTGGTGGAACATGAGGACTTTTCAGATATAGGCGCCATGACAGATAGACAGTGTGTATGAAGGAACGGAGATAATATGGTGCCACTTACCCAACCAGATCAGGGAAAGTTATTGATGCTTGTCCTGTATTGCTGGACATTTCTTCAGACGGCAAATACTGCACTGAGCTGGGTGGTAAGCTCAACGCATGCTTGCTGGATGTGGCGGTGTTGCCCACTCTGGGAGAGAATGTTGCTCCTCAGTATTACCCCACGCACCAGGACCTCCGTGCCCGGTCGACAAATTGTGGAGTAATTGACCGTTATCTGCAATGTTCGAGGTAAACTTTACACGTCAGTTCCGAACTCAGAAAGCTCACTGTGTCTCCATTGAACTTTTAAAGATGGCACCAGTGCCACGGACCACAGAATACCTAGGGCACCCGGGGAGTCCTGAATAGCTCTAGCCAAGATGTGTGGGAGAAACGGGCTGTCATTGAATGAGAGGCACATTATAGGATGTGGTATGTCGTCAATCAGTTGAATTCGATAAGATAGCATCGGGAACCTAGCTCGGCCACGTCAAGAAACTGCCTCTGTCACACTCAATGAAAATGTCACTGAGACAAATCATTGTTAGATGCAGCACAATGCGTCGAAGACTGTGTTCGTCCCACTCCCAGTTACAACGCTGCAGCTGTTTGTCCAAACTCTCCGTTGCAGACAAGGGGCTAAACTTGACCTATTCTTTGGAGATAACGGAGGACAGGTGAATGAAGCGTCATTAGGGGAGCACATTGGGGCATGTAATCTTAATTATTTTAGCTTTAAAATAGAGATAGAAAGGGATGAACTAGATGTTAAAGTTAATGTTCTAAATTGGTGGAAGGCCAATCTTTATGATATCAGGCAATCACTTTCAAAAGTCGATTGGGACAGATATTCACCGATACAGGGCCAGGTGAGAAGTAGAAACCTTTCAAAAATGAGATGTCAGGAGCCAAGAGGCAGCATTTTCCTGTTTGGGTGTAGGATAAGGCTGGAAGTTGAGAGGAATGCTGGATGCATAGAGAAATTGAAGTACTGGTCACGGTTAAGAGGAAAACATATGCCTCGACAACAGGAATTGTGACATTTTATTATTTATTCATTAATCGGATGAATTCTCCCTGGCTCAGCAGTACTTATTGCCCATCACTGATTGCCCAGAGGGTAGTTAAGACTCAACCGCATTGCTGTTGGTCGGGAGTCATATGAAGCTCAGACCAATAAAGCATGGCCGTATCCTTCCCGAAAGAACACCATTGAATTAGATGGGATTTTCAAACAATCGAAATTGGTCGTCATTCGACTCTTAATTTCAGAAATAAAGTGAATCCTGAGAAGAGTTTAAAGGCAGTAAGAGTACACAAGATGGAAATCAGGAGATCAAAATACCACTTTAGAAAGCAATACAAAATTGGGTTAAGGAGAATCCGAATACTTAAGTGCTTTACGGACAACACAGTAACTAGGGAGAGAATAGACACTGGATGCAGTTTTGCTCGCTGAGCTGGAAGTTTCATTTCCAGACATTTCAGCACCCGAGTGGTAGCATCTTCAGTGGGCCTTCGGGCTAAGCTCTGTTCATCATTACTGCTTTCCATTTATATATTTGCGTTTCTTCGGGTTGGTGATTTCCTGTGATGATGTCATTTCCTGTTTATTTTCTCAAGGGGTGGTAGATGGGGTCTAACCCGTTGTGTTTGTTGATCGAGTTCCGGTTGGTATGCCATGCTTCTTGGAATTCTCGCGCGCATTTCTGTTGGCTTGTGCTCAAATGGATGTGTCATCCCAGTCGAAGTGGTGTCCTTCCTTATCTGTATGTAAGGATACGAGTGAGAGATGGTCATGTCGTGTTGTGGCTAGTTGAGTTCGACCCCATCTACCACACTTTCAGAGAAAGAACAAGGCATGACGTCACCACAGGAAATGACACCACCAACCCAAGGAAACACAAACATATAAATGGAAAGCAGGAATGATGAACAGTGCTGCGCCCAGAGGCCAACAGATGTTACCTAATATGGTGATGATGCGTCTGAAAACGAACGTTCCAGCTCAGTGAGCAAACCTACATCCAGAACTTCAACCTGAGCTCCAAATTTTCTCAAAATAGAAAAGACCCCTTCAAGATCAACAAGGTTGCAGATGTGCAGAACAGCAGGAGATGGGATTGTTACCAAACGAGTATTTTGCATCAATGTTTACTGTGTAGAAGGATATGGAAACTAGAGAACTTGGGAAATAAATAGTGCAATCTTGAAAGATGTCTTTATTACAGAAGAAGAGATGCGGGAGATCTTAAAATGTTGAATGATCAGATGAACCTTAGAACTCTGTGAGAAGCTATTGAAATAAATGCTAGGCCCTTTGCTGAGTTATTTGTGTTATCGATAGATACAGGTGAGCAGCTGGAAGACTGCAGGTTGATTAACATGGTGCCACGACACAAAACGTTTAAGAAATATTGTCAGGGAAGTCAGGGTATTAGAGACTGGTGAGCCTGATGGCAGTAGTCGGCAAGTTGTTTGATGTTATGATGAGGCACAGGATTTAGATGTATTTTGAAAGGCTAGGACTAATTTGGGGCAGTAAACATGGCTTTCTGCGTGGGAAATTCTCTCTCACTACCTTGACTGAGTGTTGTTTTGAAGAAGTCGTAAAGCGTGATGCTGGAAAAGCACAGCAGGTTATGCAGCATTCGAGGACCAGGAGAGTCGATGGTTTGAACATAAGCTCTTCATCAGAGGGTAGTAGTGGAGGAATGCTTTTCGAACTGGAGGGCTGTGGTCAGTGGTGTTTCACAGGTATTAGTGCTGCGTCCGTTGCTTTTCATCACTTATATTAATGATTTGGATATGAATGCAGAAAGGATATTTGGTAAATTTAAAGAAAGTAACTAAATTGCATGTGTAGTGGATAGCGAAAATTTAGCTCAGAGTATGATGGCACTTTGATCAGATGGGTTTATGGGCCGAGGAATGGCAGATGGAGATTAACTTAGTTTAACGTCAGGTGCTGCAGTTTGGAAAGGCATATCAGAGCAGGACGTACATGCTTAATGGGAAGGATTTGGCACGTATTGTTGAACAAAGTGATCTTGGAGTGCAGCTTCATTGATACTTGCAAGTGTAGTCACCGGTAGACATGATTGTGAAGAAGAACTTTTGATACAGTGAACCTCTTCCGTTGCTTTGTCCATCTTTGCTTCTGGAAGCGCCTCTCGTAGTTCACTCTATTGACCTACTCAGTTACAGTTGTGAACCACTATTCTTTGTATCACTGCCCTTGCTGTCTAAATATTGGGAGCATGGAGTTCACTGTCTTCTATCCTGGTTAAAAATTGCATCTCCTTTCTCCGACTCCCAACTTAACCTTGGGCAATATCGGATGGTGAAGCAGACGAATCAGTACTGTGGTGATTCATTTGACCATGAACTGATTCCTGATACCATATCCTGATCATTTCTCATGGTAATTACTGACACGTATCCGTCCATCATTCCTGTACCCGCTGAACTATATTTTCATTGGCTCTGGCAGGGTTTTTGTTTTATAAAATAGACAATAGGTGCAGGAGTAGGCCAGTTTGCCCTTCGAGCCAGCACCAGCATTCATTATGATCATGGCTGTTCATCCTCAATCAGTAACCTGTTCCTGCCTTGTCTCCATAACCGTTGATTCCACTATCCTTAATGGCTCTATCCAATTCTTTCTTGGAAGTATCCAGAGACTTGGCCTCCACAGCCTTCTGGGGCAGAGCATTCCATATACCCACCCTTCTCTGGGTCAAGAGGTTTCTCCTCAACTCTGTTCTAAGTGGCCTACCCATTGTTTTAAAACTGTGTCCTCTGGTACGGGACTCAACGATCAACAGAAACATACTTCCTTCCTCCAGAGTGTCTAATCCTTTAATAATCTTATACATATCAATCAGATCTCCTCTCAGCCTTCCAAACCCAAGCGTATACAAGCCCAGTCGTTCCAATCTTTCAATATAAGATAGTCCCACCATTCCGTGAATTGACCTCGTGAACCGACGCTGCATTCCCTCAATAGCCGGAATGCCTTTCCTCAAATTTGGAGACCAGAACTGCGCACAATATTCCAGGTGCGGTCTTACCAGGGCCGTGTCGCGCTGCAGAAGGACTTCTTCGCTTCGATACTCAATTCTTCTTGTTATGAAGGCCAGCATGCTATTAGCTTTTTTCACTGCCTTCTGTGCCTGTTTTCATGTTCTCAAATACGTCATCGCATCTGTTCATGTAACGGCCCTCAATCTCTGTCTGTTGATTACAAAGTTCCCTTCTGACTATTCATATTGAAACTGATTTCCACCAATCAATGATTTTTGTAATATCGTACACATAGATAGGCACACACGCGCTTACAGGCACAGACAAAATCGCGCACATATACTCACACACTTTCGCAAACAGAGAGAGAGACAGAGAAAGCGAGAGAGAGAGAGAGAGAGAGACAGTGAAATCCCGGTGCATTGTACTGCGTGCAATGGAGATAACGTAACATCAATTGATGGGAACACCATTCATTGTCATTTTATAGGATTGGCTGCAAACTTCCTCGTGCTGGCAATTATTGATGCACATATTGCACAAATATATTAACAAAAGTTTGCAGTGCTCCCCATGTTGCGCAGATCGTCCGTTCACTGAGCAGTACTCCAGCATAATCTGCACAGCTTTTCATGAAGGGCTGTTATCTTACCCCAGTCTGGGCTGGTTCTGTGAAATAGACTTGGAATTTGATGAAGCAAATCATTTCAACTCATCTGGCAATCCCTTTATTCAGTGTTCAGGCCCGCACCCTTTCATCAAAATGATTATGCTTATTTCTTTCGAAATGAAAAGAAGTCTCACCTGCTTCCTCGTTTATTTCTTGAAACGCTGTCCAAACGCTTCTGGTACGAGTTCATAAACACTCAAGGTAGCCTGTTTGATCTGTTCAAAATTTCTTGCCTCATCATCTGACAGCGTTGGAAATACCTGACTACTATGCTTATCAGTTTATTCTGAACTAGCATTACCCACAAGTTCTTTGAACGGATCATCTGCTCAGCAAAAGTTTCAAGCGAAAAACGAAGGCTTCGACATCATTCTCATCAAAATGTGGCAGTGTCTGACTTATATAAAACCATCTCTCCTCATCTCGGTCCTATTAACTTGACTGTCCTAACTAATTCGCAACTTCTGAAGTTCAAATTTTCTCTCTCTTTCTCTTTCCTCTCTCTCTTTGCTCAGCTAAGAACCATCTCTCCCCTTCATTTTCATCTCTCTCTCTATTGTTAATCCTTCCGTCTCTGTCTTTTCCTCTCTCTCTTCTCTCTCTTTTTGTCTGTCCGTTTCTTTATCTTCTAACTCCATTTTCGACAATTGATTTTTTTTCAACTCTACTGCACTTTCTGTTTCTCTGACACAACGAAGTCCTTGAATGACTCGCTGAGAGTTTCAGTTTTCCTTTTGTCACTGGTTAAACCGAAATCTAACCTTTTTGCTAATTCCAGAAGTATGTTATTTTCTGTCCTCCAAAATTTCATTGGCGAATTTGGGAATCATCATTAAACCCCAGAACCGCTTGAACAACATTAACAGCCACATTTCATACGTTTAACTTAACCTACCAGAAGTAACCGAAATTAGTCAAACTGTCTCACCTCTGTTTTATTTAAAGTTCGAAGACATCGATCGGCCAGTATTTGAAACTACTGGCGTATTTCACTCTACGTATGTTCAAATCTGTCCAAATCTCAGACTGGATATGTGTCAGACTGTCCAAACATGTACCCCATACCCCCAAATCTTTACAACAAGGCGGTAAATTCTTGTGCTAATTAATTCAAACACACAGAAGAGCTCACCACGGTTCACGATATGGTAAAGTATGGGTAACAGAGAATTACCCAAATTCCACTTATGAAAGAAAAAAAATAACAACTTATTCTTTAACTCCAAAAGTGAACAGTTTCAACACTATTTACAAATCTAAGCCTCCTTTGTATTCAAATGCGTTATCTCACTCCTTCTCTACAACGATATACTGATCCGATAAAGCCCCTATTAAGTTTACAGCAAATCAATTTTCAAGACTGGACAGCGGCTGTCGTCTCCATTTGATCCTCCTCCGTCTGTACATCTCCCTGGTTCCTCTTCGGTATTCAGCTGCAAAGATATTTCGCAAGTAAAATACACTTTTTTTGGAGAGACAGTATTCGGGCATTCTGTCTGAAAATAACAGGTGTTGCTAACTGTCCAAAATAGCTGCTTTTTATACCCCAAAACATTGGATAGTCTCATTGGTTCGATATTTTCAAAACAGAAAAGTAATGAAAGTCGGTTGGGTTTTAGTTTCTTCGTACATAATTTAAATTGATTAGATAACTTCGAACTGCTGTGGAAACAACTCGAGTATCATGTTTACAACAACTTCCACACCCTCCAATTTTCCAGTACAAACTGTGACTGCGAGTCAGACACACAACAGTTGCCTACAACTCCCACCGCGCAGCCTTTAACTCCATCTATCAGTACACGCCTTCAACTTCATAACACATTAACGATATTTCCAACTCCGACGCAGAGATCAGGTTGTTTCGGAACTGGTTTTGTGTGATCAGACAGTTAAGTGAAATGCTTGTTGTGACCGAGCTTTTGCAAGTAATCACCAAGTTATTTTGGCTTTCTTTTATGATGTTTGAGTACAAGACAGCTTTTTGCTTTTGTTTTTTTTATATATTACGTTTATAAATTTGAATTGTACAAACCATAAACGTGCGAGGGCACGTTGGCTGCAGTGAACTGGAAAAATTAGAGAAACATATTTTTTTGCAGGACAGTCAACGTGTATTATTTAAAGAACCACCGAATGATGTGCAATATGAATTTATCCTCCAAGGTACAAACAGCAAAAGGGAGCGGTCACTCAGTGATGGTTAACAAAATTTTAAGTTGGCATTAGAAAAAAGGAAGCAGCTTCGGCACAATGAAAATATTGTGGTAACCATTGATTCAGTGAAGTTTCCAACCCTCCAAAGGAGGACTATAAGATTAATCATGAAATCAGAAAGGGAAGACATTTTCAAAGTAATTAGAAACATAACCACTGGTGTAAAAGCCTCTATCTATGTTTGAAAGAAAAATGCAACCAAGGTCAATTGTAGAACAGTGAGTGTGCGGGCAGAATAATTTAATTTAGAGAACAGAGCCATTGAAAAGTTTCTTTGTGTTCGTGGCCATGAAGGAAAATCTGGAAAATCTCCCAGATATACTGTGTGATCGCGGGACGTGCGTCGCTCATTACTAAAATCATTCTTATCAGTTACAAGGTCGTATTTGAAAACATAGCTGAATTGAGCATTGTTACATCTGATAGACAAGGTGTACGTCACAACAGAATTGCAGCGGAAGTGGTAATGGGCATACTGATTCCATTGGGGAATCAAAATTGTTTTCCTTTCTTGTACAGTCTGGGAAGGGAAGAAACGGGGCCGATGTCGCCTAATGTTTCAAAGAACAAGAGATGATCTCAGTGAAACTTAAACAAATTCGTACGGGGTGTCTAACGATTACAGGGCCATCGAGAACTGCTGGCAGGCAAGGTGAGGGAGAATTCCAAAATATCCTACACGCACATGGATTGGAACAGAATAATCAGGGAACAATTAGGGTCCATTTGAAACCAAAGGCGTAATATTTGTGTGAAACTGGAGAACATTGAGATATTTTACATGAAAGCTTTACATCAGTTTTACTTGGGAGTAGAAGATTTCAACTACAAAATTCGAGAAGATGAGCAGTGTAGCTCTTGAGCAGATTGATCTAAGATGGAAACTCAGTTTGAAGGATTTGGCTGGTGTAACCTTGGTCAAATTCCCAGACTGTTCAATTGTATATCAGACTGCCATAAGAGACAAGGGAAGAAAGACATTGCTCTAAATGTTTAAGTTTACTCCTGCCACAGGGGAGCCTCCAGAGAATTGGAGAAAAGTTAATGTGGTCCCATGTTACTGGAAAGGTGATGGAGATGGACCAGGGAAGAATTCACCAGTGAGCATCCGATCAATGTTAGCAAAACTATTGCAGAATTTAGGGAAGAAGAAAATTGATCTCTATTCAGAGATGCCATGTTTGATAATGGAGCATCATTATGACGTTATCAGAGGGAAGTCTTATCGAACAAATTGTATTGATTTTTAAATCAAGGGCGTTGATTATATGGATTATTGTAAGGCCTTTCACAAAGTCTCACATGGAAAAAGGGTCAAAAAATAAAATATCATGGTATCAAGATAACTTAGCGAGTTACATCCAACATTGTCTTAGTGGCAGAAGACAGCGGTTTGTGGTAGAAGCCTGTTTGTGTGATTGGAGATCACTGTCCAATGGTGTACCGTCTCTGTATGGTTGTGGTATTCATAAATAATGTAGGTGTGAATGTGGAGGGTGTGCGGACCGGAAGGGGAAGGTGGTTTGACATGTAAGTTTGTCTTCACACAAAGATAGGTCAGGTAGTTGGCAGTGAGGAGGTAGGTCTTATGTTCCGATAAGATATGGATGGAGTGATCAGATGAGCAGATCAATAACTGACGGAATTTAACCCTGATAAATATGAAGTGATGCCCTTTGGAAGGACGTAGCATGCAGGGGAGTATTCAATGAATGACAGCATGTTCGTGATCTTAGAGACTGCTTCTCCACAGATCCTTGTAAGTGACTTGACAGGACAATGGGCTTGTTATGAAGGCGTAGGAGTCCATATTGATTATTGATTATTGCAGAGATTATAAATCTATACGGGTCATTGGCCAAGATTGAATACTGTGTGAAGTTCTGTGTGCCACATTGCAGGAAGGACGTCATTGCACTGGAAAGGGTGCAGAGGAGCTTAATCAGGTTGTTCAGTGGGGTGGACCAGATCAACTATGAAAACAGGCTGGAAAATCTCGGGCAGTGAACATTAGAAAGGAGAAGGCTTATTCATTCGTATATGGCTACGAGGACTTTGGACAGGATTGACAGGCAGCACCTGTCCCTTTTCGTCAAAGGGCCAAGAACAAATGTGCACAGTTTGAAAGTGAAAGGTTTGAGGATTTGAGATTTGAGGATCGTTTTTCGCCAGAGGGTTTTTGGATAAAAAAAATGCACCTCCTGAGAGGGGAAGAGTCACGTGTAATCTCAAAAACGTTAAAAAGTCCTTGGTTGAGCACATTCACGACGACAGCCTGGTGTACGAAAGTGGCAGTAATGTAGACTGGGCTTTAAATCTGACGGTACAGAGTCAATGCTTCTGTGCTAGCATCGTTGAAGAAGGTCAATCATCAAGCAGCTTAAGACAGGAATTGCTGCTTTACTGAAAAGTACATGAACAAGTGTTCTATGAGGAAACGGTAAAAGTAGGTTTTAAAAGTATGCTAATGGGAGTAACAAGTGAAAACACGCGCAGCTTCCTTACAGTCTGAAACCAAAGAATGGAGAATGGAGAACAGGGAAATTGCAGATATATGAAGCAATTTATTTAGCTCTGTCTTCAAAGAAGGCTACACAACAAAAGAAATTATCTTCCCAGCAATACTAGGAAATCTAAATGATGATTAAAAAAAATGAATAGACTGAAGTTAGTCAAGAATGTTTTGGACAAAGTATTTGTAGTAAAAGCCAACATAGATTTTTGAAATGGGAATTATTTTTTGAGATCATTTATGGTGATGCAATCGCGGCAACGCATTTGGGTTTTCAGAAAAATTGTCAAAACAGTCCTAAGCCTAGTGCGCTAAATCAAATTTTATGGGATTGGGGCTAATACATGGCCATGGATTTCGACTGGGAGAGCTGAAAGGAAACAGAGAGAGTAGGAGAGAAAAAAGTATATATTTGGAGTGAAAGGCATGCAGGGTATCACAATAATTGGGGCTTTGGCCTCTTCTCTCATGATGTTTTCGTGCACACTGTGTAAAACTCTGTAAATGTCACAAGTTCTCAGATGTTAGGAGGGAGGTCTCTATGGGTTCTAGACGACTCTATTTCACGTTCCCTTTTCCGATACTGAGGCTGGAGCCAGGTGTTCTGTCCGGTTTTATCCTTTAAGACATCGACTCCGTTTGTTACAATTGAGTGTCTCCCTAATTCATTTCAGAGGCCATGGAAGAGTTTATTAAATGTCCATGTCCAAGTCATACCTGGAAAGCACGGGAAATTTACTTCCTGAAATCACATTGGTGAAGGAAATTGATGTTTACGAGCCACATTGGCTTCAATGTCAATATGACTGACACCAGATTTTAGATCTCAATATTTTATTCATTGATTAAACTTCCACCTGCTACCAGAGCACTAACCTGGTGTAGGAGAGAGGGCTTCAGGTATTTGGACAATTGGAATGCATTCTGGGGAAGGTGGGACCTGTACAAGCAGGACGGTTTGCATCTGAACCAGAAGGGCACCAATGTCCTGGGAGGGAGGTTTGCAAGCACTCTTCGGGGGAGGGGTTTAAACTAATTTGGCAGGGCGATAGGATCCGGACTTGTAGTCCAGCAAGTAATTTAGCTGCTTGTCAGGACGTCCAAAAATGTAGGGAGGCTGTGGAGAAGGTAGCACTGACAGGGAATACTTGCAGACACATAGATGGGTCCCAGTGTGTATACTTCAACGCAAGGATTATCAGAAATAAGGTGGGTGAACTTCAGGCATGGATCGGTGCTTGGGACTACGATGTTGTGGCCATCATGGAAACGTGGATCGAAGAGGGACAGGAATGGTTGTTGCTTCCTGGTTACAGATGTATCAGTAAGATTAGGGAGGGTCCCAGATGCCAGCTTTGTCAACCTGCACTGACCCCCTTCATGAATCTATAGACTTGGACGCCACAACCCCTGAGTTCTCCACAGGGGTTAAGCATTCATTGTGTATGTCCTTAATTTCCATTTGCCAGTGCCCTGCCCAATTTACCAGCTGATTAGTTTCAGACTGGAACTAACCTCCTCACTATCAACAGCACCACCGATTTTTGTGTCTTCTGCAAAATTGTGAATTCCACAGTCTGTATCCACACAGAGTCAGAGAGTAATACAGCGCAGAAACAGGCCCTTCAGTCTAAACTAGGCCATGCTGACTATGACGCCCACAAAGCTTATTCCAAGTGCCCACAATTCTTCCATATCCCTGTCGACTCTTCCCATTCCATGCACATATAAAAATATATTTTTTAAAAATATTGCTGTGGTACCCGCCTCAACCATTGCCTCTGACAGCCCATGTCCATACACGCACCGCTCTCTGTGTGACGAAGTTACTCCTCAGGTTCGTTGAAAACCTTTCCCCTCCCACCTTAAACAATGCCCTCTAGTTTTCAGTTCCCCATCCTTTGGAAAACAACTATATGCATTCATCCTATCTGTACCCCTCATGATTTTATGCACCTCAGTAAGGTCACCCCTCATTCACTGACATTCCAAGGAATAAAGTCCTATAGTGGCCAATCATTCCCGATACCTCAGGCCTACTTGTCCTGACAACATCTTCCGAACTTCTTTGCCTTCTTATCAGTCTTCCAAGTCATTCATATAAACAGCAAGCAGCAAGCTTCCCAGCGCTGAACAATGTGGTACACTGCAGGTCAGAGACTGCGTTACTAAGACAACGCTGCACCAACATCCTTTGTCTCATATTTGTGAGCCAAGTTTGAATCCAGTTTGCCAACTTGTTTTGGATCCCTTGGCCCTTAATGTTTTGTACCAGCTTCCCATGTAGGATCTTGTCGAATCCCTGACTTAATTTCATGTCAACCAGATCAACTGCACTACCCTAATCTGTATGTTGAGACATGTTTTCAAAAACTGACTTAAATTAATCTTCCTCCAGTCCTGTCATCCCTCTTTTTCACTTTGCCTCGTTCCGACTACACTCCCTTCCTCAGTAAATTGTATAATTCCTAAAATACTTCTCGTCGATATGAAACTCTGTTCTTGCAATCCTCCATATGATTGTAAACTCTTACCATCCCGAGAAACCTTTATGACTCGAACGTTTGTCATTCATTACAGCATTCCCCATTCACTGTTAACTGCACCAGCCTCTAAAACTGTCCCTGTCTCTCTAAACCGCATCTAGCTTGTACGAATCTCCCTTTGCTTGCAACCTTCCCCTCAGTCCCTACAAAACTGTCTAACTGAATAATGTTGTCATGTCTCGACAACGCTCTTGATCACTGTAAACTTCCCATCACGACAGCACTGATTATCTCTGTAACCTCTTCCGAACTCTGCAAACTTTGCTGAGTCTGTAACCTCCTCTAGTCCATACACACATCCTACCCCTGGAAGCTTTTTCAGTCTCTAAAATATTCTGTTTCAGAATAACTTCATCGAGTCAATACAATCATTCCTATCTCTGCAAACACCCTGTGCCAATACAAACTTCACTTTCCGTATATTCGCCTTCAGTTCCTACAAACCTCCCAGTTACTAGTGGTGTGCCACAAGAATCTGTTTTGGGACCACTGGTGTTTGCCAATTTTATAAATATCTTGGACGCAGGCAAAGGTGAATGGTTTAGTAAGTTTGCAGATGACACTAAAATCGGTGGAGTGGTGGACAGTATGGAAGAATGTTGCAGGGGGACTTGGATAAACTGCCGAAGGAGTTGGAAAATGCAGTTCAATGCAGATAATTCCGAGATAGTTCAATGCCGGGGTGGTGAGGGAGGAGAGCACAAGGGGGCGGGGTGGGGAGAGAGAGAGAGAGAGAGAGAGAGAGAGAGAGAGAGACGGACAGAAAGATAGCGAGCGAGAGAGAAACAGCGAAAGAGAGGAAGACAGTGTGTGTGAGACTGAGAGTGGAAAAGTAATAGAGGGAGAGAGAAATGAAAGAAAGAGAAAGATTCAGAGAAAGATAGAGGTAGAGAATCAATGAGTGAGTGAGATAGAAAATGTGACAGAGAAAGACAGAGTGAGAAAGAATGGCAAAAGCAGACAACTGGACAGAGATAGTGGGAGAGGGAGGGACAGTGGGAGAGGGAGGGACATTGAAAGAGAAAGGTGGGGACGTGAGAGAGTGAAAGAGACACAGACAGTGAGATATAGATAGAAAAATGTAGTCAGAGACAATGAGAGTTAAAGAGAGAAAGAAAGGGCAATACATAGAAATTGACAGAGTGATAGTGAAACAGAGAGTGAGAGAGAGAGACACTGAGGGAGACAGAGTCAGAGCAGATAAAAAAAAACCAGAAGGAGTGAGAGAGAGAGACTGTCAGAGTCAGTTCGAGAGAAAGAGAAAGACAGTATGAGAGAGACACTATGAGAGACACAGACATATAGGAGAGAAAGGCCGAAAGAGACAACAACATAGAGAAAGAGACACAGTGTGAGCGAGAGAAAGTGAGTGAGAGAGAAAGAAATCACAGAGAACAAGGCAGAAAAAGAGACAGACAGACTGAGTGATGATAACAGAGACAGACAGGCAATGAGTGATATAAAGAGTGGAAGAACAAGAGAGAGTGAGAGCGAGATAGTGAGAGTGGTAGAGAAACACAGGAAGAGAGAGAAGGGGTGAGGGAGATTGTATCAAATGGAGACAGGCAGAGAGAGAGACAAAGACAGAAAAGTTTCACTAACCTGGACCACCTCTTCTCTGAATTAATTACGGACTCTGCCCTTCAGCCCTCAATCGATGTCACTGTCCCTGCTGGCCCACTCCTTCTTTTGATTTGGCCGGACATTTATATATTGCAAAACAACCACCTTGGCCAGGCGAACCACGATCATCCAGTCAGCTCTTGTGTCAACAGGGTTCGAACGCCAAGTGCAAATGAGAATTTAGATTGCAGGTGTATATTCCTGTCCTTCTGGCTCCTTTGATGGCTATAATCTGGTACCTTCGTCAGACCGTGCTCAAGCTATCCGTTTGTTCATTGTTCAAACATTCAATGGAAATAAGATGCCTCTGTATAAGTACTTGTCAGAAGGCAAGTGCTTCATCTGAAGAAATACTTTTCTGTTGATCTCTCCACTGGAGCATAAACTTCCCTCATAAGATCAGCGATACTGTACACAACTCAAAGGCACAACCCAGCTGATATCTGGCAATTGGACAACCTGACAGGGAAGCATTGCCTCCCCCCGCTCCTGATAAAGCGACAGTCTGTATATGCTGTAGTCTGGTTAGCATCCATTTAAATCGAAAATTTTCAAGATTTCATTATTTGGAACAAATTTGAGTTCCATTCATGAGCAAAAGCCTGAAAGAGAGGCAGTCTTGGAATACAGGGGAAGGTAAAGGGTGTTGTCAATAAAAGGAAGAGGTGTACAAAGCTGATGGTGGATTGTGGGGAGCGTTTTGTGGTGTAGTGGTAATGTGCTAAATGTATAATATATATACGTATAAAACTGACGTTAAACCCCGGCCTGGGGACTCGGAACATTTTCTAATTCCATAAAGCAGGGGCTAACAAAATAATGCATTGAGAGAGAAAATAACATGGAAGTAAACTAGTTAGAGATATAAACACGTGCTTGAAACCACTTTATGCCTTTTGCGTTCGATCCATTTTGATGCAAGAGGTGGCTGGATGTTTGTTGTTCGTCTGGCCGAGATGGTTGTTTTGCAACATGTAAGTGTCTGGCCAAATCAAAACAAGGAGTGGGCCAACAGGGACAGTGACATCAATTGAGGGCTCAAGGGCAGAGTCGGTAATTCGTTCAGAGAAGAGGTGGTTAAAACTTTCTCTCTCTGCGCCTGTCTCTATTTGATACATTGGCCCTCAACCCTTTTCGCTCTTTCTCTGTGTTGCTCTGCCATTCTCACTATCACGCTGTCTCACACTCTGACTCTGCCTTGTTCTGTCATTCTTTATATCACTCACTGTCTGTCTGTCTTTTTCATCATCACTCTGTTTGTCTGTCTCTCTGTCTGCCTTGTTCTCTGTGTTTTTTCTTTCTCACTTTCACTCTATCTGTGTGTCCCTTTGTCTATCTTGCGATCTCTCACTGTCGATCTCTCCTAGCTTTCTGTCTGTTTCTCTTATACTGCTTCTCTCAGACTTCCTTTCTGACTCTCTCACTGACTCTGCCACTCTATCTTTCTCACTTTATCACACCCTCCTTCCTGTTTTTTTTACCTGCTCTGACTCTGTCTCACTTCGTGTCTCTCTCTCTCACTGTCTCTCTATCATACTTTCGATGTATCTCCCTTTCTTTCTCTTTGACTGTCTCTTTCTCTCTGACTACCTCTTTCTTTCTATCTATCTCTCACGATGTGTATCTGTTTCCCTCTCTCTTCTGCACCTTTCGCTTTCACTGTCCCTCCCTCTCCCACTGTATCACTCTGGGTCTCTGCCTTTACCATTCTCTCTCTCTATGTCTGAGTCTTTCTCTTTCTTTCATTTCTCTCTCCCTCTATTGCTGTTCCTCTATCTCTCTCTCACTGTTTTTCTCTCTTTCGCACACATTTTACTCGCTCTATCACTGTCTTGCTCTCTTTCACTGTTTCTCTCTCGCGCTTGCCGTCTCTCTCTCTCTCCCCACCCCGCCCCCTCGCTCTCTCCCCCCTCACCTCCCCGGCATTGAACTATCCCGGAATTATCTGCATTGAACTGCATTTCCAACTCCTAAACCCACTTCGGCAGATTATCCAAGTCCCCCTGCAACTGTAACATTCTTCCACACTGTCCACCAATCCACTGACTTTAGTGTCATCTGCAAACTTACTAACCCATCAATCGATTCTGCGTCGAAGTCATTTATAAAACTGACAAGCAGCAGTGGTCCCAAAACAGATCCTTGTGGCACACCACTAGTAAATCGGAAGTTTGTCGGAACTGAAGGTGAATGCACGCATAGGGAAGTTTGCGATGGGAAGAGATGTTTACAAAGATGGAAATGAAAGTATCGAATTGAGAAAGTTATTCTGAAACAGAATATTTGAGAGACTGAAGAAGCTTCCAGAGATAGGATGTGTGTATGGACTAAAGGAGGTTACAGATAGAGCAAAGTTTGTAGAGTTGGGAAGGCGTTACAGAGATAATCAGTGCTGTAGTGATGGGAAGAGTTCACAGCAATCAAGAGGGTTGTCGAGATATGACAACATTACTCAGACCGAGAATGTTGGAGGGACTATGGGGAAGGTTGCAGCCAATGGGAGGTTTGTACAGCCGAGCTGAGCTTGCAGAGGCAGGGACAGGTTTAGAGGCTGGAGTAGGCAACAGTGAATGTGGAATGCTGTCATGAATGACAAATGCTCAAGTCACAAAGGTTTCTCGGGGTGGTAAGAGTTTACAGTCGTATGGAGCATTGCAAGAACAGAAATTTATATTGATGAGAAGTATTTCCGGGATTATACAATTTACTGAAGCAAGGAGGGTAGTAGGAATAAGGCAAATTGTAAAAAACGAGGGATTGCACGACTGAAGGAAGTTTAACTTAATTGAGTTTTTAAAAACATGTCCCAATATATTGATTAGGGTAGTGCAGTTGATGTGGTTTACATGGACCTAAGAAAGACATTTAACAAAGTCCCACGTGGAAAGCTGGTACAAAACGAAAGGGCCCAGGGATCCAAAACAAGTTGGCAAACTGGATTCAAACTTGGCTTACAACTACGGGACAAAGGGTGTTGATGCAGCGTTGACTTAGTAACGCAAAGCCTCTGACCAGCAGTGGACCACATTGTTCAGCGCTGGGATGCTTGCTGTTTGTTATCTGTATTAATGACTTGGAAGATTGGTAAGTCTGCAAAGAAGATCTGATGATGTTACCAAGACAAATAGCCCTTCAGTGAACGGGAGAGGTTGGCCAGTATAGGATTTTATTCCTTGGCATGTCAGAGAATGAGGGGTGACCTGATGGAGGTCTATAAAATCATAAAGGACATTAATACGATGAATGCATATGAGTTGTTTTCCCAGAGATGGGGAACTGAAAACTCGAGGGCATGGGTTTAAGGTGAGAGCTGAAAGATTTAAGAAGGACCTGAGGGGTAAATTTGTCATGCAGAGAGTGGTGCGTATATGGAAGGGGCTGCCAGAGGATGTGGTTGAGGTGGGTACAATAGCAATATTTTTGAAAAAAGCATTTTTTTTAAAGGACGTGGATGGGAAGCTTTGAGGGGGATACAGAGAAATGTGGGCACTTGAAAAAAGCGTTGTGGGCGTCATAGTCAGCATGGCCCAGTTTGGTCTGAAGAGCCAAACTGAAGAGACTGCATTACTCTCTGACTCTGTGTGAATGCGGAAGGTGGAATTAGAAAGTTTGAAGGTGACACAAAAATTGGTGGAGTTGTTCACAATGAGGAGGATAGTCCCAGTCTGATACTGCTCAGCTGGCAAACTGTGGAGGACTAGGGGGTTGTGGCGTCCAAGTCTATATATCCATGAAGGGGTCTGTGCAGGGCGACAGGTTAACAAAGCTGTCGACTGGGAGGCTTGTCTTCATTATCAGGTGTCGAGAGGGCGGTGCTGGAAAAGCACAGCAGGTCAGGCAGCATCCGGGGAGCAGGAGAGTCCATGTTTCGACCATGAGCTCTTCATTAGGAATGAATGAGTAAGGAGGCTTTCTACAAACATTGGTGAGACAACATCTTGAGTACTGTGCCCAGATCTGTTGGCCACTGTCTGAAAACCATGATTGCATCGGAGAGAGTGAAAAAGAGATTTATCAGGATGTTGCCTTGGATGAAAAGATTCAGTTATGAGGGGTGACTGATAGGCTGAGATTTGTTTCACTGAAGTAGAGGAGGCTGAGCGAGAAATCTGACTGACGTTTCCAAAATTATGGGAGATACAGACAGAGTAGATCACGAGACTCTCTTCCCCTTTGCATATCATCATACACAAGAGGGCATAAGATTAAGGTGAGGAGCAGGTGAGTTGGAGGAGATTTCAGAAGTAGTTATTTTATCAACAGCATGGTATATTGATGGGAAGTGTTGCCTGAGAGAGTGGTGGAGTTAGACACTCCCACAACATTGAAGAAGCATCCGGATGGGTAACTAAATTGCCAGAACTTTGCAGCTATGGACTAAGTGCAGGGAAATGAAATTCGTGAAGTTTGCTGCTGGTTGTCTGCAGAAACACCATGGGTTGAAGGGCCTGTTTCGATGCAGCATGAAAATAAGATGCAAACGTGCAGACTGGATAAGGTTACAGAGTTCACAAGGATTGCAGGAACAGGAGGAGGAAGCAGACATAGTATGTAGCGTAGAAATAGGTGAATCAATTAGTGTTTATTGGAAGGATGGAAGAATGTGACAACAATAGGTAGATTGCAGGCGATTACAGAGATCGATGTCAAGACTGGGAGAGGATAGTGACATGGTGGGCTGTAGACAATGGATAAGGTTGCAGAGTTCGCAACGTTTCTTCAGACTGAAGGAGGTAAGGAAGGACAAAAAGACAGCTGCAGAGACTGGAGGTGATTACCACAATCAAGAGACTGTTACAGGGACATGGATAGTATTTGCAGCTTTAGGAGACGACAGCGTTAGGAAGGCTAATCGTGACTGAAGGAAGAAGATATAGGCAGCAGTGTAGCAACAGGAGAAGGTCTGAGACAGAGAATATTGTAGAGATTGAATGAGGTGACGGATATGTGGATGGTCAAAGTGGCTTCAGAATTTTACACGAATATGGAGTGCACGAGAGACTGGAGCAAGTTACACATGGAGGAAAGGATGTCATGTTTGGAGAACGTTAAGCAGTTCAGAACATTTGTATTAACGGCTGGAGATTACAGAAGTAGTGAGTTTCTGTGAGATGGGAGGAAAGAGTGTTGCAGGGGCGGGAAGAGGGTGCACACACGAGGAGGGTCGTAGGATTTTGCAGAGATTGGAGGCAATTGGAGACTACTGGAATGACTGGAGGATGAGATTGCTAAGATTGGGCGTTTTTTAGATACTGGAGCACGTCGCAGAGATAGGGAGAGTAACCGTGACTGGAGGAGGTTACAGAGATTGGGACTGTTAGAAAAGTTTGAAAGACACAGGATCATAAGACGTGATATAAATACTGTGTTGAAGACAGAGAACAGAATAGATGAAAATGATATCATACATTATTATCAGCCTCTCCTAAGAGGCCTGCTTTCACCTCGTAAATTGAGCTTCATTAAAACATCATGTGAAAATCCCAGTCATCAACTGTGGCCTGTGCTATCATCGTGAATCTCAGTAAAGCAGTGGTGAAAGCAGGCTTGTCTTGGCAGGATGACAATGGAGCCTTTGTGCTCCCACATCATCACTATGGCTATTTTATATTTGTGATCCTCCATCTTTGAACCCTCTAATTCATCTCCGCTTTGTACAAAACAAGGGAAATTACCTGCAGGATTTATTGAAGGCTGTAGGTCTCACTCTCCATCTTTCTGGCTGGTTGATGGTTTTCCATGTGGTGTTGGACGAGACAGGAGTTGGGAATTCTGCTAAGTCAGGAATTCCAAGCAACTACAGGAGACATAGAAATAGACACATTCAGAAATGAAACTGACGTCGTGAGGATTAGACATATGGAATGTTACTGAGTCTCACGAAGATCTAGAAAATCGCTTTCTCCAATCCTGGACTGTGCAACATCATCTTTCTGCTCTTTACTTGAGTGTGGAGAATTCTGTGGGCCAAGGATCTCAGAGCAGCTGCAACAGAATGTGGCAGACAGAGGGAGCAGCTACACCCATGCAGTGATGGTTTCCACATGCAGGGATATTGGTCGATCCCAAAATCATGCCAGAAGATTTTAGAATGAAACAACACTGTCAGAAAAAAGTGTATTTTATTCATGGGGGGCTGGCATCAGTATTCAGGATATATCCCATTGTGATGGATTCCACGAGAACAGTGCTGAGACCAGTGTCCTGGTCAATCATATGAATATGATTATGGATAGCGGTGTAATCTGAGAGAGTTAAGGCAGGAGCAGGGGTCAGGTCTGTGGATATTTCCAAAAACAGAGAAAGATTGAAACGTTGGAATAACATGATTTTGCATCTGACGTTAAGCAGAAATGAACAGGAACGGACAAGATTAATTTCTAATAAAATTGTAAGTTATACTTTCTCTGCTTGAATGTGGAAATCATCTGCAATGAGACAGATGGACATGAGTGGACGACTCGGATCTGATCACCAGGGAGACGAGGTTAACATGAATAAAAGGTGGGAAATAAATGTTCTACGGTATTCTGATTTACCTGAACAGCTCCTGAGGATGTATCTAGCTTTATTGATGTTAAGACCTCCATCACCACCTACTCTGTAATATGGGCTGCTTACAAGATATCACTATTTATTTCCCCAAGTTCCCCAGCTTCCAAGTCATGTTGAGTTTCTGGTGAAGAGTAACCCGAGGATCTTGGGAGTGAGGGTGTTAGTGACGGTAACACCATTGAATATCAAGGGACGATGGTTAAATTGCGTCTTAATGGAGATGCTTTTGCCTGATATTTATTTGGTGTAAAGCTTAAAAATGATTTTTAAATCTAAGTCAGGATATTGACCAGATCTTTTTGCAATCGAACATGGGCAGCTTCAGGATTTGAGGAATCCGGAACGCTGCTGGGCATTGTGATATCCTCATTGGACATACCTGCTTTTGAGGGAGGTTCATTCATGAAGCAGCTGAAGATGGCTGGGTCTCGGACAACCTGAAGATCTCCGCAGAGATGTCAGTCTTCTTGCTCGTGTTATTGTCTGAAGATGTCCACAAAAAGTTGTTTTGTTTTTGTTTGGTTTTTTGAACCCACCATGTGAAATGTTAACAACACCCTGATGCAGAAGCTTACGTTAGATTAGATTCGATTACTTACACTGTGGAAACAGGCTCTTCGGCCCAATAAGTCCACATTGCCCCGCCGAAGCGCAACCCACCCATAACCCTACATTTACCACTTACCTCACACTACGGGCAATTTAGCATGGCCAATTCACCTGACCTACACATCTTTGGACTGTGGGAGGAAACTCACAGACCAAATTGTAATTTCTTTCTCCGTATGTATGCAAGTGTTTATCCAGGGACATCTATTGTACTTTCTCTGGCCCTGTGTAACCTTACACTGCTAAATATTAAAGTCAAATCTCTCGGGTACATTTTCTAGCCAGAAGCATCTTATTTACAGAGCAGAATCATATCCTGCTTTGACTTCAAAACTTAATTTTCTGGGTACTTGTGGAATACAAATTTGCATGGCCATGGGAATGCAAATTTATTGGAAATGGGCTTTCAATGTCGAAACTGCAGAAGACCCTCATGAATTAGATTGGTGGAATGCTTCCCAATAAGCCCAATGACGTATGAATTTAAATAAATGCTTATTCTTAGAGACCAATCAATGGAAACATTGCTTCAAGACCCAATTTCCAATTTGACAAGATCGTTGCTTCCACATTTCTTTTGATTTATGTATTTCTTCGAAATTGGAATCCTAGTTTTCAATTCATACTATTCTGTGAAATCTCTCTACTCGTGTTTATGATTCTATTACAATAGCATACAATGACTGTGTCTCCATTCATCAGGTGTTAGTGAAATAACCATGCCGTAAAATCAATGAGACACAAAATGATGTTCACCCTTTCCTAGTATTTGCCCCAGTTTTAATCATGTCAGATTCTACAATACAGGGCTGTCCATGCCGGACGCACTGATGGAAAAGGCACAACTCGAATCTTTTACTTGAAGTGAGATGCAACATGCTCAGCTAATGATGAGCTGTGGGGATAATCTTGCTGAATACCTTCACCGACACCAAAAAAGTAGGAATTAGAAGCAGGAATAGACTATTCAGTGCTGCCTTCCTCCCCCCGCCATGAATGTGATCTTCACTGAAACACCACAACGCTATTTTCTGGCACTATACTGTAATATCTTTGGTGGTTTGCATTTTCCACAATTTTATTCCTCCACACTTAGCTTGTATTAATAATTTATTGGCTTTTTACGCTCAACACGAAACTTGCATTCTCACTTTACATCATCAGCCAACTTGTAAATGGTCCATTTGTTCAGAAAACTCAAACCATGCATAAGGATTGGGGATGGTTTGTGTGAAAAGGCTGGTCCTTTTGGAACCATTCTGGTCACAACAAGCTCACCAGAGAATGGCCTACGTATTCCTATTAGACAATAGACAATAGACAATAGACAATAGATCCAGGAGTAGACCATTCAGCCCTTCGAGCCTGCACCGCCATTCAATATGATCATGGCTGATCATTCCCAATCAGTATCCTGTTCCAGCCTTATCTCCATAACCCTTGACTCCACTATCTTTAAGAGCTCTATCCAATTCTTTCTTAAATGAATCCAGAGACTGGGCCTCCACTGCCCTCTGGGGCAGAGCATTCCACACAGCCACCACTCTCTCGGTGAAGTAGTTTCTCCTCATCTCTGTCCTAAATGGTCTACCCCGTATTTTTAAGTTGTGCCCTCTGGTTCGGCATTCCCCCATTAGCGGAAATATGTTTCCTCCTGCCAGAGTGTCCAATCCTTTCATAATCCTATACGTTTCAATCAGATCCCCTCTCAGTCTTCTAAACTCAAGGGTATACAAGCCCAGTCGCTTCAGTCTTTCCGTGTAAGGCAATCCTGCCATTCCAGGAATTGACCTCGTGAACATACGCTGCACTCCCTCAATAGCCAGAATGTCTTTCCTCAAATTTGGAGACCAGAACTGTACACAGTACTCCAGGTGTGGTCTCACCAGGGCCCTGTACAGCTGCAGAAGCACCTCTTTGCTTCTATACTCAATTCCTCTTGTTATGAAGGCCAGCATGCTATTAGCCTTCTTCACGACTTGCTGTACCTGCATGCTTGCCTTCATTGACTGGTGCATTAGAACACCCAGATCTATCTGAACAGCCCCTTTACCTAATTTGATACCATTGAGGTAGTAATCTGCCTTCCTGTTCTTGCCACCAAAGTGGATAACCACACATTTATCCACATTAAACTGCATCTGCCATGCATCTGCCCACTCACCTAACTTGTCCAGGTCACCCTGTAATCTCCTAACATCCTCATCACATTTCAACCTACCACCCAGCTTTGTATCATCAGCAAATTTGCTAATGTTATTGCTGATACCATCTTCTATCTCATTTACATATATTGTAAAAAGCTGAGGTCCCAGCACGGATCCCTGCGGTACCCCACTGCTCACTGCCTGCCATTCCAAAATGGACCCGTTTATCACTACCCTTTGTTTCCTATTAGCCAACCAGTTCTCTATCCAATCTAGTACTTGGCCCCCAATACCGTGCACCCTAATTTTACTCATTAACCTCTTGTGTGGGACTTTATCAAAAGCTTTCTGAAAGTCCAGGTACATTACATCCACTGGATCTCCCTCGTCCATCTTCCGAGTTACATCCTCAAAAAATTCAAGAAGATTAGTCAAGCATGATTTCCCCTTCATAAATCCATGCTGACTCTCTCCTATCCTGTTACTATTATCCAGATGTGCCATAATTTCTTCCTTTATAATAGACTCCAGCATCTTTCCCACCACTGAGGTCAGACTAACTGGTCTATAATTTCCTGCTTTCTCCCGCCCACCCTTCTTAAAAAGTGGCACAACATTAGCCGCCCTCCAATCCTCAGGAACCGACCCCGATTCTATTGAACTCTGGAAAATAATCACCAGCGCATCCACGATTTCCCGAGCCACCTCCTTCAGTACACTGGGATGCAGGCCATCAGGCCCCGGAGTCTTATCAACCTTCAGACCTAACAGTCTCTCCAACACCAAATCCTGGCAAATATAAATTACCTTAAGTTCAGGTCCTTCAGCCACTGTTACCTCAGGGAGATTGCTTGTGTCTTCCCCAGTGAACACAGATCTGAAGTACCCATTGAATTCCTCTGCCATTTCTTTATTCCCAGTAATATATTCCCCTGTTTCTGTCTTCAAGGGCCCAATTTTTGTCCTAACCATTTTTTTTGCCTTGTACATACCTAAAAAAGCTTTTACTATCCTCCTTTATATTCTTGGCCAGTTTACCTTCGTACCTCATTTTTTCTCTGCGTATTTCCTTCTTTCGAATCCTCTGTTGTTCTTTAGAAGCTTCCCAGTCCTCATTTTTCCCACTTATCTTCGCTAAGTTATACTTTTTCTCTTTTAACTTTGTATGTTTCTTTACTTCCCTCGTCAGCCACGGCCGCCCATGTCTCCTCCTGGGATATTATTTGTTTGCTGACCACTAAACTGTATACTAACCAGTTTGTTATCTACAGTTACACACTCTATCGTACGGGATACCAAACTCTCACTACTGCCATACCAACATAATAGAATCTGCAGGAATGATTCCAAAGTTTCCAGAAATTGGAAAGATAACCAGCAACATATGTACGATTATGCACTATCACTACAACCATTAATGTCCAGATTCACAGACTCTGATCTTCAGATTCCAGGATTATATTATTTTCTCCAGTACTACAAAGCATTTGATATTGTTCCCCACGGTAGGCTCATTCACAAAGTCAGGAGCTATGGAATACAGGGAGATTTGGCTCTCTGGATTTAGAATTAGTTGGCGAACAGAACGCAGAGAGTTTATGTGAATGGAAGGTTTGCTTCCTGGAGATCAGTAGTGCGTGGGGTCCCCCACTGCTCTGTTCTTGGCCTCTGCTCTTTGTAGTTTTGCTAAATGACCTGGATGAGGAGGTTGAGGCGTGGGTTGGTACATTGGCCAATGACACAATGGTTGGAGGTGCCGTTGATAGCATCGAGAGTTGTTGCAGGCTGCAGCACGACATTGACGGGATGCAGAGCTGGTCTAAGAAATGGCAGATGGAGTTCAAACTAGATGAATGCGAAGTGATGCATTTTGGAAGGTCGGACTTTATGCTGAATATAGGATGAAAGACAGAATTCTTGGCAGTGTGGAGCAACAGAGGGATCTGGGTGTTCAAGTGGGTAAATCACTCAAAGTTGCTATCGATGTCTGTAGGGTTGTTATGAAAACATATGGTGTTTTGGTTTTCATTAATGGGAATCGACTTTAAAAGCCGCGAGGTTTTGCTGCAGTTCTACAAAACCCTGGTGAGAGCACACTTGGAATATTGTGTCCAGTTCTGGTCACGGTATTATAGGAAAGATGTGGAGAATTGGCGACGGTACAAAGAAGGTTTACCAGGATGGTACCTGGACTGGAGGGCTTGTCTTCCGAAGAGAGATTGACTAAGCTCGGATTTTTCTCTCTGGAGAGGAGGAAGAAGAGAGGCGAGCTAATTGAGGTACACAAGATACGGAGAGGCATGCATAAAGTCGATAGCCATAGACTATTCCCTCAGAAAGATTGACTGGCACGAGGGGTCATAGTCTTAAGGTGTTTGGCGGAAAGTATACAGGAGATGTCACAGGTAGGTTCTTTCGGCAGAGAGTTGTGAATGCATGGAATGCGTTGCCAGCGGTGGTGGTGAAAGCAGAGTAATTAGGGACATTTAAGTGACAGCTGGAAATGCACATGTACAGCAGTGAATTGAGGCGTGCGTAGGTTAGGTGATTTTGTTTTACATTAGGATTAATACTCAGCACCACATCGTGGGCTGAAGGGACTGTTCTGTGCTGTACTTTTCAATGTTCTGTGTTCTACTTCTGTTCATGAATGACCAGTTCGTCTGTCTACTCATTTTGACGAGGGTGTCATGTCTGTTGTATTGTTGAGAAGCTTAGTGAAATTTTGTCTCTGAGAAACAGAGCAAAAATATCATCTTTATTTCTCTGTTGTTTACTTCGTCCCAATTGAAGCATTTCTTCTGCTGCCAATTGAGGGCACAGAGTTCACTTTCCTGATCACATTTTGCTTTCCCTGCAGAAAGCTCTTGCAAACACATTTGTATCTCTCACGAGTTTAATTTCATGGTGTTTTCTCTCACAAGGCATTATTTTTGTCGTTCCCCCGTTTACTGAATTAGAAACTGTTCTGAGTCTCCAGGCCAGGGGTTTAACGTCAGCTTTATATATATTTTATACATTTAGTACATTACCACTGCACCAGAGAACGCTCCCCACGACCCACCAGCAGCTTTGTACACCTCTTCCTTTAAGTAACAATACTCTTTACCTTCCCCTGGATTCCATGATTAGATCTTTTTCGGCTTTTGCTCATGTTTGCAACTCAAATTTGTTATAAATAATGAAATAATTAAAATCTTTGATTTTAATGGAAGCTAACCAGACTATAGAGTATACAGACTGTCGCATTTTCAGGAGCAGTGGGGAAGCATTGCTTCACTGACAGGTTGTCCACTTGCCAGATGTCAGCTGGCTTGTGCCTTTGAGTAAAGTGTAGAGTATCGCTGACCTTATGAGGGAAGTTTATGCTTCCAGTGGAGAGATCAGCATATAATTATTGCTGCAGAAAAAATACTTGCCTTCTGACACAGACATGATTATTTCCATTGAATGTTTGGACGATGAATAAACGTATTTCTTTCGGGAGAGTATGGAACCAGGTACCAAGTTATAGAAATCTAGTGTTTCAGAGGGAAAGGAATATACAACTGCAATCGAAACTATCTTCTGCATTTTGTGTTCAATCCCTGTTGACGCAAGAGGTGGCTGGATGTTTGTTGTTCGTCTGGCCGAGATGGTTGTTTTGCAATATGTCAGTGTCTGGCCAAATCAAAAGAAGGAATGGGCCAACAGGGACAGTGATATCAATTGAGGACTCAAGGGCAGAGTCATAAATTAGCTCAGAGAAGCGGTGGTTCAGGTTGGTGAATCTTTTCTGTCTCTCTCTCTGCCTGTCTCCATTTGATACAATCTCCCTCACACCTTCTCTCTCTTTTTGTGTTGCTCGGTCATTCTCACTATCTCGCTCTCTCACACACTGACTCTCTCTCTGGTTCTTTCACTCTTTATTTCACACAGTCTGATTATCTGTCTCTGTCATTATCACTCTGTCTCTCCATCTGCCTTGTTCTCTGTGTTTTTCTCTCTGATTTTCTCTCCCTCTGTGTCTCTCTGTCTTGCTGTCTCTCACTGTCTTTCTTTCCTAGCTTTGTCTCTAATGCTGTCTCTCTCTCTCTCTTACTGTATCATTCTCTCTATCACTGAATCTCAGACATTCCCACTGCCTCTGCCAGTCTCTCTCTCTCACACACACACTTTTTCTCTCTCTCCTTCCTGCTTTTTTAAAACTTCTCTGTCTCTGTCTCTATCCGTGTCTCTCTCTCACTGTCTTTCTCTCAGCATATATATCTCTCTCTCTGTGTATCTCTCTTTCATTCTCTCTTTTACTGTCTCTTTCTGTCTGGCAACATCTATCAACCTCTCACTATCTGTATCTGTTTCCCTTTCTCTCCCCCACCTTTTTCTCTTTCACTGTCGCTCCCTGTGCCCCACTGTATCTCCCTCTAAGACTGTCTTTCTCCAGGACCCTGTGTCTGCCATTCTCTATCTCTGTGTCTTTCTCTGTCTTACTTTCTCTCTCACTCACTCAGTCATTCATTCATTCTCTCTCTCTATCTCTTTCTTTCACAAATCTCTTCCACAGAGCTATTGCTCTCTTTCTCTCAATCTCTCTCTCTCTGGCTCACTCACACTGTCTGTTCTTCTCTCCTGCTGTCTCTCTCTCTCTCTCTCTCTCTCTCTCTCTCTCTCTCTCTCTCTCTCTCTCTCTCTCTCTCTCTCTCTCACGCCCTCTCTCTCTCTTACTGTGTCTCTTTTTCTCTGACTGTCTCTCTTTCTCTCTCTCCCACTGGATGTCGCACCCGCCCTCTATTGTAGTCCCTTCCACTCTTTCTCGCTGTCCGTCCCACTCACTCGCTATCCGTGTCTTTTTCTCTCTTGCTGTCTTGCACTTGCCCTGTCTGCTGCTGTCTCTCTTTCTATATGTCCTTTTCACTGTTTCTCTGTCTCCAACTCCCTCCCTCCCTCTTTCTCTCTCTTACACTGTCTCCCCTGCCTTGCTGTCTTCCCCTCTCTCTCGCTGTCTCGCCCTCTCTCTCGCTGTCTCCCGTCTGTCTCTTCTCCCGTCTCTCTCTGTCACGCACTCTCTCTCACTGTCCCCTTCTCTCTCCCTTGCTGTCCCACGCTCTCTCTCGCTCATCTTCCCGCGCGATCACTCCCGCTGTTCCGTGCTCTCTCTCGCTCGCTGTCCTGCACTCTCTCTTGCTTGCTGTCCCATGTGCTCTTTTGCTCGGTGTCCTGCAATCTTTCTCGCCGTCCCACGTTCTCTTGTTTTCACTGTCCCACACTCCCTCTCGCTCACTGTCCCACGCTCTCTCTCTCTCACTCTCCCGCGCTTCGTCTCGTTCACTGCCCAGCGCTGTTCCTCTTTCACTGTGCCGCGCTGTCCCTCTCTCTCTCTGTCCCGCGCATCCTCTCGCTCACTGTCCCGCGCTCCCTCTCCCTCTGTCCAGCGCTGCGCCTCCAGATCTCCTCCACCCACCCCTTTTCCAAGTGTAATAGGGCATGGTTATGCTATACCCTATAACTCCTGGAAGAAACTCCAATCTTCACCTGCAGATCGTACCCATGGAAGATAACCAAAACTTCTGCTTAATTTTTGGGCAAGCACAACCAACGACGATCGACAGACATTTTCTGTTTGTCGACACGTGAGTCCCTGCATATCTTTCACGCTCTTGCCAATGTAGTATGAATTGAACAAGTTGCTTTTTTCATCCTTTTCAGATTTTTTGTGTTTACCCTCCAGTACGGTTTAAGGGTGCTGACAAATCTCAAAATGCGGACACTCTGCCTGTTCCTGTTGGTGCTACTCACAATCCCCATGTCAGATACGGCTGTACTGGATAACCAAGCATTGACTGGAATTATCTGTCAGTAAGTGTCAGTGAAACAGATCTTACCTGACCATCTCTCTAAGCTGGGGGCTGTGCTCAATATGAGGTCAAATCAGAGCCTGGTTGCCTGGAGCAGGCTGGTAATAAATGGTGAGGACCTGGCAGGTATAGGGAGTGCTGTGTAGCCGTGGGAAATAAATCTGAACCCATTAACCAGAACTCTCATTACTCCCAGAGGAAGGGACCTCGAGGGAAACTATTACCAGATTTCCCCCGGTCATATCTCTAACAGTGAAATCGATAGCACCCGCTGACCCCGAAATAAACGAGAGAGTGAAATACATCGGAGTGAGCTTTGAAGAGAAAATCCAAATCCCCCACAAAGGCAACATTTTACTGTTTACTGAATCATCTCATTCACCTCTCAGTTTCCATTTGTCTCCCTCTGCCTCCTTTGCTATTGTTCCCATTTCCTGTCAGTCTGCAAGTCTTTTGTTCTGTTTGTCTCTGTATGCCCCAAACATTTTCCAGTTAACAATTCTTCCAGGATTCTCCTCACCTCCAGCTCCCACTGATTGCACCTGTAGCTCTCATTCTCTCTCTCTCTCATTCTCTCTCTCCCCGTCTCTATTTATTTCTAACCATCCCGTGTAACATGTGGCATTAGGCAGTGCATCAGTCACATCAACTTAAAATGAAGTTACAGGGAGTTATTAAGAAGGCTTGTGGCATTATCTGATTCATTGCAGGAGGATTTGTACAAAAACAAGTAACATTGTTCTGCTCTCTGTCAATTACCCTAATTCTCTCTTTAAACATCTCACTGAACCCAGAATTTGCTACAACACTGGGACAGGGGTACAAATTAAATCAACATTGACCTTCCCATGCAAGAACTTGAAATGTAAATTGCAGGGTTTCACGTTTTATTTAATATGATGGGCATTGTTCCAAGTAACTCATCTCAAACTCTGCCTACTGACACTGCAAAGAGAATGATTTACCCAAACTCTGTTCCTTGACTCACACCCTGACGTTACCTCTTTCAGGTTCCGCAAAACAGCTGGGCACCAGGCGACAGATTATGGGAGAGGACACTTCGCCTTCCTGGTGGCTTTACCTGCTTTCCAGTGCAGAAAGACCAACAGACGTGTAGACTTTAACCCGGGCAGATCAATACATCCTTTCATTACCTACGATGTGAACATTTTCCTGAACTCCCTACGTGAAATTTACCTCGCTGTCTTCCCGAACAGCGGCAGTCGTTGCCCAGAAAGTAAATTGCTGAACTCCGCCCAGATCAACGGGAACAGCACCGCAGCTCAGCTTTTCCAAACTCTGCTGAATAACAGAACCCAGCACAATAACCAGCCAGTGGGCTGCATCATTCTCTACACCACCTACAGCCCATGTCTAGATCACTGTTTCAATAACACGGGGAATTGTGAGATCATCCCTGCCATGCAGAGTTCCCCATTTCAGGACATATGGACTGAACCAGGCATTCACAAGTATTTTGCTTTCAGTAAAATATTTGCACATGATGCAGATCGGAGCGGACACCAGAAAATCCGGGAAAAGCTGGCTGCAGTGGAGAATACCGGGTTTCATGTCAAAAGGTGTGATGTAAAACGCCCATTCAGCTGTAGAGAATGTTCCGCACCGGAATACTGCATCGAGCAGACTTAAAATTGGCGAGTCCTCTACTGATGCAGGCAGGGCATTCCATGCCTTACTCCTCTCTGAATAAAGAATCTATCTCTGATATCTGGCTTATATGTATCACCCCTCAGTTTAAACTGTGCCGCCTTGTTCTAGGAATTACCATCTGAGGAAAACGGGTCTCACTGTCTGTCCTATCTATTCCTCTGATCATCTTGTGTGCCTCTGTCAAGTCACCTTTTTACCTTCTTCTCTCTAAGGAAAACAGCATTAAGTCCATCAGCCTTCTTCATAAGACCTTCCCTCCGTACCAGGCAACATCCTAATAAATATCCTCTGCACCATTACCAAAGCTTCCACATTCTTCCTATAATGCGGTGACCAGAACTGTGCGCAATAACTGCAAGTGTGGCCACACCAGAGTTTTGTACAGCTGCAACATGACGTCATGGCTCCAAAACTCAATCCCTCTGTGAATAAAATCTAACGCACGTATGCCATGTTGACAACCCTTCAACCTGGGTGGAAACTTTCAGGGCTCTAATATAGACACTGAGATCTCTCTGCTCATCCACACTACCAAGACTCTTACCATTAGCTCAGTACTCTGTATTTCTGTTACTCCATCTAAAGTGGATCACCTTTCATTTTTCCGCATTAACCTCCATTTGTCACCTATCAGCCCAGCTCTGCAGTTTATCTATGTCTCACTGTAACCTATAACATCATTTGGCACTATCCGAACCTCCACCAACATTAATGGCATCCGCAAATGTACTTACCCAGGCTTCTATACCCTCATCCACAACATATATAAAACTGATCAATAGCAGGGGCATCAAAACAGATCTTTGCAGTACACCACCATTAACTGAACTCCAGGATGTAACAATTCCCAGCAACCACCACCCTCTGTCTTCTGACAGCCAATTAATTTTCCAAACCGCTAGATCACCCTCAATCCCATGCCTCCGTATTTTCCGTGATAGTCTACTGTGAAGAATCTTTTCAAACGCCTGACTGAAATTGAGATGTTTGACAACAATATTTGAAAGGGTTCAGCAAAGATTTCCAAGGATGCTGCCAGGGTTGGAGGATTTGAGCTATGGGGAGAGGCTGAATAGACTGTATTCAATGTGATCTGACCTTGCTCAGCAGTCTATGGCTTAGCCGTCGAGGAATCTTGTCGAACACTGTTATGGAGAAAATATCGAGAACCACCAGGAGACGCGGAGAGTTCTTCAAGAAGTAGGCTTTTATTTGCAAACACAAAACCGTGACAACGAGAAAGCTGATTCTCGAAAGCCCACTGACGTCAGGCTCCGTGGATTTTAATTTGTTTTAATCATGTTTCTGTTAGGTTGTCAGCATGTCCAACTGCATTTATCAAGTACCTCACTTTAAGTACATAATAAACCAGTGGTGTTGGTTCCCATTATCACTTAAGTTGTACATTCCACTTAATGTTATTCTCATCTCACCATTAGATATTTATTGGTAACTCTGCTACAGTGATCTTAAATTGCAGACTAACCTGTCATGATAGATATTTAGCTATTCCATCTGTTACAATAGCCTCCTGTCCCAAGCTGACTCTAGTAACTATTAATTAGCTATTTTAATGTCATGTCCCAAATATTTATAGTCCCAATCCTGTCATAAGAACACGTAACAGAGGAACTAGCTTTATTACTTGTGTTATCTCATCTTGCCATCGTGACCTTTCAGCCTTAACCTTACTCTGCTAATTGGTGTAAGAACGTTCCACTATGGCTCTCACATCCTGCCCCTTCATTCCACAGAATACAGATGCCAGTGGTCTTCATGTTTTAACCCTTCCCATGCTTTCATGTTCTTTATTTTCCATATTCCCCCGCTTTGAGACCTACTGTTCTCACCCATGGAAAGAAGACAATAAGCTTAGCCTCTATTGTGCCCAATACCAGCAATATAGATCCCAACATGGACAAAATAATTTTGGGAGTCTGAAACTGAAAGGATTCTTCCTCCATTCCTGAGGTCCCTTGGGCCAAAAGCCTGCCCTCCAATAACCAGAACAGGAAAAAAGACCCAAGATCCCTCATAATCTTGGACCCACACCACGTTCTTCAGAAGTATCATCGACGTCCCCACGTGGACATATTCCTTGCACAATGACGGTTGTTAGATCATAACCATCGAACAGTGTGGTTCCGCCAGAGGAGTAAGCTTTTCCTGGGGTAGCTGAAATGACCACAAGTTGCCGTGCAGTGACGTGAACTAAAAAGGACTTAAAAAAAGGTGGAGCACAAAAAAGGGTGAAGGCAATGACAAGCAAAACTGTACCTACAGTAAGACCAATCTTGTCAAACCATGCTCCCCAAGACCCTAATATAGTATTCAACGAATCAAAAGCCAGATGACCAAACCCTGCATTGTTTTTATTTTTATCTCCCTTCTTAGATTGCTTAGTTTTTCCATTGCTTTAGTCAAAGATCCCCCAGGGCTAGTGTTGTTAGGGATAAAGGGACAGCAGTGTTCCCATAACATCACACAAACTCCGCCTTTTTCTTCCTGTATCCAATCTAAGGCCTGCCTGTTTTGTCATGTCAATTTGGTGGTAGCATCCATATGTTCTCCGAAGGCCACGACGGCATCATCAGTATTAGTGATAAATCTCTGCTTTTTGTCATAAATATAATTAATCCATTCAGCATTCTTGCTAATCCCTATCATTGGGATAAGAGCTGCCCAGCCCGCGGCAATCTCATTGCGGGCCTTAGTCTCGTTAGGAATACCTGCTGGCTGTCCGATACTATCAATCTGAATTGTCGGATCAAGGACATACCGTCGTTAAGTTCAGCGACTGTAACGTAGCGTCAAGCTGCATGTGGCGATATAACTACCTTGTGTCGGAGCATTACACGGCCAAGACTGCCACTCTAGTCAGTGGGCAGCGTCATGCGAAACCCTACTTTCTTACCTCCCAGCCAGTAAGTATTTGTCAGTGGGACACGTTGAGAATTTAAAACAGCCCCAAATGTGGTGTCCACCTCCATTTGAATTGTATTCCCACAAAGACCCATAACGTAGCCTACTAGTGTGGAGCCATTTCACTTAAAGCTTTCAAAACTTAACCCTCGGGAATCATGTAAGTAGTCTTACTGATGAACCACGGGGTACCATATCACCACCACCGCTGGAGTTGCTGCCAGCCCACGTCATCCTGCTGATCGAATGTAGTGGACTGAGGTAGCTGGCACAAAAATGGGGCAATAAGTTTGCCAGTAAGTTGATGAATCATTCGGGTAAAGGGGTCGGCTAGAGTGCTGCAAACGCCATTCGGTACAGATGCTTAAGTTAAAAGGCATATGGACAACATAGCATGAGGGGGTTAACTTTGTACACAAGAAGCAGTCCTGTCTAGCCATTACTACGTTTGCCCATTGATACCAGTGATTGTCACGGGCGCGTACCCATGCTAGGGCAGCAAAGTAATCCTGGCATTACCTGTCCAGGTTTGCCAAGTTAATGTTCGACAAGTCTGATTATGCAGGCCTCGCATCAGAGAGGTGGTTATCAGGGGCATTCCCCATGTCTTCCCATCCTTGCTGCCAGGAGGACTGTTCTCAACATCGACAAAATTATCATTTCTGGAATGATCAGGATTCCCAAGAACTTCACCAGTATCTTGTTCAGAACACTGTGGAGGCGCACTAGCCTCCTCTCTCCTCTACCCGTGTCCATGTTTTTTAGCCTTATCTCCACCTACGTCAGTGTTAGAGTTAATTTGTGCCGGTGAGAGAGCTTTAGTACAATGATTAAGGTGGTACCATATGTGTCGTCCTTCCACTTGGATGGCGGTAGATGATGCCTTAATCACTAAGAAAGTTCACTCTCTCCTCGACTCATTTCAGCATCTTCGGAAAACCCGCAGGTACACACAATCCCCGGGCTTACTAGGTCCTTCCTCGTTGACAGCTGTCAGTTCCCTTTGTATTTCCAGCAGGTGGATAGCCTCATGTATCATAGTTTGCTGCTGTATATATTGCTTATGTTCTGAGTTTAACTGCTCCAAGCTAGGCCCTTTGTCGGGCCTCTCCACCTGGGCACTGGCATAGGTCTACCTGTGAGCATCTCAAGCGGTGTGAGCATCTCATGCAGTGTTAGATTGATTGCTAATCGCTATCATTGGGATAAGAGCTTCCCAGCCTGCGGCAATCTCATTGCGGGCCTTAGTCTCGTTAGGAATATCAATCCAATTAAGGTTGGTGCTTGCGCAGATCTTGTTTAATTTGGCTGTCAATGTCCCATGAATTCTTTCCACCATACCCTGTGACTGGGGATGATATACACATCCAAACCTCTGCTTGATTTTCAAAGAATGCAGCATCAAATTAACTACGTTCTGAATGAAGGCAGACCCATTCTTTGAGTTGCTCTGCGACGTTATACCAACCCTTGAGATATCTTCATTCGTCATAAATGTCACTACTGTCCCAAATCCTGCATTCAAACTTATTTCCACTGGTCCAGCTTATTTCACTCTCCCCCCATCTGTATCCTATTGCGAGCACAAATTGCCTGGTAATGTATCCAATTGCTCATTACCATATTGAACATCTTCCTCACTGTCACTGGCCTGCTCCGCTGGGATGTTACCTTGGCTTCCTTTGGATTCCCTGTCAAGTTGCAGCACGCTAGTGTTTTAATACAGCTGTCATCCCTGGATTCCCAAATGCCTGTCGTGAGCATATACCACTCCCTAATTGTTTCTACATGCCTGGCCATAGGGCCTAAATCTTTAGATTGATATCCCTTATTTACCAGTAAGGCTACATGCAGTACAGAGCCTGGTACAATCTACCAGTTTGGCAGGAATGGATTTCTCTCTATTTGCATGATCACTTCCTGCTCCCCTAATAACATTGCTTCACTTCTCAAATTTTGTGGAGCACTGTCTTTCTACTGCCACTCTCTTTCTAACCTCTCATCCTGAGACTCATCAAATATCACCATATAGTCCAGCTCAGACGTAGGTGGTATTGCATTAGTCAAATCGTAATCACCTCTGCTTCCCACCTCCCCCAAATGTCTTGAATATCACTTGATATATCCCCTATCCAATGAACATTAACATCTTTAACTTCTGGCATGATTAATTGTTTATTGTCCTTTTCTACGACCAAGTCCTGCTATATGCACTCCAAACTTACTTCTAACTGTCAGCTGTGTTTATTTGAAGTGTTTGTGAGTAATTATGAGACCATCTCCTTTGCTTCTCATTGAGGCGGGTTAGTGTATTTGCTGAGTTTGAAGGAACTGTGAAGGAGCAGAGGGAAATACTTTCCCACAGTAAGTAAGGTAATAAGTAGAAACATGTTAGCATATTTTACATGCGCATGACGTATATGGGTTGTGTGTTAGTGGTGAGGCTGGTTGGTGGGATAAACAGAGGGGAAGTTTAGGGATGATAAGTCAGTTTGATGATATAAATATTCACAGGGAGATTGGCAGTGAGGAAGGTAATCTCAGGTTACAGATAGAAACAGACCAATTTGTCACTTGGGCATGTCAGTGTTAGATGAAATTTAACTTTGATAACTGTGAGATGATGCTTCTTGCCAGGAGGCACAAGACAAGACAGTACTCAATGAGTGGTGGGATACCAGGAAGCTCAGAGGAAATAAAGGTCCCTCAATGTGGCAGAAGTGGTTAATGGTTCAGTGAAAAAGATATCTTTACCAGCAGGGATTTCCTGTCGGTGCTCTAGGACTTTGGTTCAGTCACAATTGGAGTTTTGTGTGCAGTTCTGGTCTCATTCGCATGTGACTCATTCGCATATCGTGAAAATAAAAAATAGCAATGTCAATTCACTTATTTGTCCAATGGACATATAATGCTTACTTAAAAAATCTTTTGGACTGATTGATATTCCAGCATTGTGAGGGCAAGCCTGTATCATGGCTACGACATTTCTTTATCTAGACGTTCATCATGAAGGATCTGGACTAACAAGTGTTGACACTATTTCGGACCTGTATCTGATAAGATTTTGATTAACAATGTTTGAATCATTATTCATAATACGATAAAAAGGATGTGATTGCATTTGACAAGGTGCACAAAGACATTCATGAAAATGTTGTTGGGAGAGTAGCAGTTTTGTTGTGAAGACAGATTCTGGATAAGGTCGTGTTGCGTTCTTACGAGTAGAGATAAGAGGATAAGACTATGAGGGGCATGGATTGGGGGAATCTAAAGCAGTTTTTCCCCTTCTCTGAAGATACAATAGCAATGTGGCCCATTTTTTAGTTGAAAGGCTCGAGGTTCAAAGAGAAGATGAGACCCAGAGGACGGTCGGTTGAGTTGGGAATCTTCAAAATCTTTAAAAAGTACTTGAACGACAATCAAGACAATGGAGTATGTTTTGAAATGGGACTCGTCTAGTTTATAATATAATTTTCGAGTTACAAACATGACGGATTGATGAGTCAAGTCTGTCCCATATGATGTTATCATTCAATGATTTTTAAGTTAACTTTCTGAATTAGTTTCTATGTTTAGATTAGTTTAGACGATTAACAATGTGGAAACAGGTCCGACAGCCTAACAAGTCCACACCGACCCCCCGAAGAGCAACCCACCTAAACCCATTCCAATACATTTACCCCTTCACCTAACACTACGGCAATTTAGCACGACCAATTCACCTAAGTTGCACCTAACTAATTTTTATCTTCGCTTTGAAGAATTATTAACAAGTGTACGTTCAAGCTGTTGTGGTGGTTACTATGGACTTCTGGTTCTGATTCAGAGAATACATTCACAGATAGATATTGCCAAACGAGTTGCAAAAGTGAATTAAAAGGAAATCAATGATATAACCATGTTGGGTAGAACACCTCTCAACGAACTCTACAACGAGAGGCATTGAATGACCGAATAGCCTCAGCAACAACAAGTGTCCTCAGCTAAAAGAAGTGCAAAAAATGATATTTTTGGGACTAATCGTGAGAGAAATAAAGCAAGTCTTGTTGTTTGAAGACAACCTGCAATTTGCATTTGAGACTCAAGATGATCCAATTAATTCAGAAATTGGGGTGTTCAAATTGACTTAGTGAAAAACATCATTAAAGTATACCTGTTGGGATAATTTGGTTGTTGAAAATGATTAAAACGTTGAAAGTGTCATCATAATTTCCCAGTGGATATACCACACAATATAAAGTCTCTGAAACTGTATTACCTCCAATTCGAAATAATGCTCCAATTCCAACAGATTAACAGGTGCAGCAAGGGAGAGTTAGTGCCACAAACAATAAAATGCATCTTCCAAGGCAAATGGTCAAAACAAGTTTAGTACACCATCATTGCTGTTGTTGGAGTTCCTGATAAGCCTTGGAACCACTCATGTTGTACATATCTCTGCATCTTCCAATTCGAATTGTTCGGAATGTGGGTTCCTATTCAAAGAGGAACATGTAACCCCAGTGTCCACGTGTTACTGGGAGCATCACCCAAAGTAAAATTATACTGAGTGTGGGTGACTAACTGGAGGGGAACAACTTACCCCAGTGGCTTTGTGTGCGTAGGAGTATCTATGAATATAGAATTTAACTGTTTGTGGTGAACCGAATTCAAGTGAATACCTGGCTACGTTCATAATGAGGACCACAATTTCACTGTAAACGGGGAATGCTTCTTTCATAATACATTTCTAATTTCTGATGTGTTCACTGATGAAATTGTAATTGTAGATTGTAAATACGATTGAATGCAAATTAGATCAATCTTTGATGTGAATGTTTGGTACTAAGTTTGCAAAGTTAAATGTTCCATTGGGGGTACATGTATGTGACTCATTCGCATATCGTGAAAATAACAGAATAGCAATGTCAATTCACTCACTTGTCCGATGGACATATAATGTTTACTTAAAAAGTCTTCTGGACTGATTGATATTCAAGCATGGTTAGGACAAGCCTGTATCATGGCTACTATAGTTCTTTATCTAGACGTTCATAATGAAGGATCTGGACTAACAAGTGTTGACACTATTTCGCACCTGTATTTGATAAGATTTTGATTAACAATGCTTGAATCGGTTATTCAAAATCAAAGCGCAGGTGATTTTTAAAGTGATCACTGTCCATTACTTTGTGATGCGTGTCCTCCTTGGGAGGAAGAGGTTTTTATTAAGGACTTTGCACCAGTTAGATTAGATTAGAATAGATTACTTACAGTGTGGAAACAGGCCCTTTGGGCCAACAAGTCCACACCGACCCGCCGAAGCGCAACCCACCCAGACCCATTCCCCTACATTTATCCCTGCACCTAACACTACGGGCAATTTAGCATGGCCAAATGACCTGACCTGCACATTTTTTGGACTGTGGGAGGAAAACCACGCAGACACGGGGAGAATGTGCAATCTCCACACGGTCAGTCGCCTGAGGCAGGAATTGAACCCGTGTCTCTGGCGCTGTGAGGCAACAGTGCGAACCACTGTGCCACCGTGCCGCCCAAATAAGGCAATGTTATTAAAAAACAAAATAAAATTAAAAGGAAATAATTCTGATGCAATAAATAATGGGCATTAGCACTTGCAATATTATGGCAGTGATAAATAATTGAATTAGCAAGGATAACAGAAAAGAAAGAGAATACCATAAAGAATGTTGTATAATAATACAGAAAATCGTGAATAAGATTTTTGACTTCAGGCATATTCGTGAGATTCTGCTGGCCGTTTACATAATTCATGTTACTGGCAGAGCTCATAAATCTAATTTTCCAAGTAGAGAGAATTTGTCTTCTTTTCGTGTGATAATGATAAACGTTCTCACACTGCCAGATGTCCAACCTCATCACACAACCCCATTTTTTGTTCCACAGCTTCTTACCATTCAACATAAACATGTGTTAAACTCCTAAGTGCGACTAACTCCGGATTGTCTGACTTGCAATTACAAAATATTTATTCCTTAATCAGATGTTCCTATTGTTATAGCATTTTTTAATGAACTGAAATAAAATCTCTGCGTTCTAAACGTATAAATTATAAACATATACTGACAACAGGAAGCCTTTAAGAAGCTGGAGTCAATGCGATTACAACTCTCTTTATTATTGCACTGCCTACATGTAAGATGGTTCTGGCAGTAAAAGGACAATCATCTCAGCTGTCATACATCGATGCACGAATTCTGCAAGGTCGTGTTCTTGGCGCCAAACTCTACCGTTGCATCACCAATGCCCTTCCCTCCACTTGTCATGTCCAAAGCGAAGATGTTTCCACACAATTGCACCACGTTCAGCACAGTTTGCAACTCCTTGTATAATGAAGACATTTGTGTTCCAAAACCTTATGATAGCATCCAGCTTGGCATGGTAATTGATAAATAACATTCGCACTCCGCAAACACCAGGCAATAATAATCTGATGTCGTAAGAATCTACCAAACACCCATTGACCAACAATGCCATTACGATCCCTGAATGCACGATGAGCATCATAGAGTTGTACGATGGAAACGCACACTTCAGTCCAGCTTGTCCATGCCGACTAAGTTCTGCATTTCATAGAATCCACATCGTGTGGAAACAAGCAGCTCAGTCCAACAAGTCTGCATCCGATCCCCCAACGTTATCCCCTGCATTTCCAATAGCTTACGCATCCCTGAACACCAGGGAAAATTTAGCATCGTCATACCACCTGACATGTGCATTTTTGTACTTTTGAAGGAAGTTGTTGTATCCGGCAGAAACTGACGTAAAACACGGGGAAAACATGCAAACTCCACATAGACACTTGCAGTGAGGCTGGAATCTAACCTGACTCCCTTGTCCTGTGAGATAGCAATGCAAACCACTGTGCCATCCACAGCGCTCTATACTTTTCCTATTCATGTACCTGTTCCATGCCTTTTGAATATTACATCTGTAGCGGTATTTATAAAGTCCTGCGACAGTTCATTACAAAACTAAATCACCTTCTGTGTGAAACAGTTGCCCATCAAGAGTCTCCGATTCGTTGTTTTACTGTTTCCGGGTGTGTGTGTTTTTGTGAGTGTTTTGTGATAGAAAACTAGAGCTAGACAGAGTAAACTGTAAAGCAAAATAAATACCTTCTCCCCACCCACTCCTCCCCCGCCCCCAAAAAGACGTATTGAGTACCTGGTCGTGTTTCTGAGATTAATTTTCAAACCGTGTGATTCTGTTTGTCTTTTGAAAGTGCAAGTTATTTCACTTGAGATAAGCTACTCTAGTGTTTCTCATGACATTTCGCTGAACAAAAAGATACCTGAGTTCTAAAATTCAATATGTATCGAGAAAAGTTAATTAATCGTTTCAAATCTATTTGCTTCTATTTTCTTTCATCTTACAGTTAGTCTGGTGGCAATTGCATCCTTATCTCGGAGCAAGTGTGGCCTTTCAACATGTTCCACTCGCTATCTCGTAGCCATGGCAGTGTCTGATCTACTGTTCATTATTTTTGATATCATATTTGATGAGTTCGTTTACTATTATTATCCGCAGTCTTTTCTGGACATCATTCCTGTTTGTCGTGTTCTCCAAGTCCTGAGCTGCTTTACTGTTGATTGTTCTGTCTGGTTCACTGTTGTTTTTACGTTTGATCCTTTTGCAGCCATTTGTATTGATCAGATGAAATCTCAGTATGGCACAGCGAAAACAGCAATGAGAGTTCTAAGAACAATCTGCATTTTCTTCTCTTTTAAGAATATTCCCAATTATTTCAAATTTGAATCTGGAAGGATATTTAGAAACATTCCATGGTACTGTTACATAAGAGACAGTTATTACGACAATGTACATTGGGTGAGTTTTACATTTATTGAAATATTTTTAACACCATTTCTCCAATTCATTTTTGTTGTCTTCCTCAACATTCTGTTCGTCAGACACATATTTGAGGCAGTTAAGGCACGGAAAGGACTGAAGGGTCAGAGAAAAACAGAGAATGACCGAGAGATAGACAGCAGAAAGAAATCTGTGATTTTACTCTTTGCCATATCCGCCAATTTTATCCTTCTCTGGTTTGTGTATATTTTATATATGTTCTATGTTGGTTATTACGTGGATGATTTTTATCTCTTTGATCAAGTTGCATACATGCTGCGAAACATACGTTGTTGCACAAATTCACTCATTTATGTGGTGACACAGAAAAAAATTAGAGAGCAGTTTATGTATGCCGTAAAATAGCCAGTTATAAAAGCTATTCAATTGATGAATAAATCCAAGTGACTGAGAGCCAACATGAGATGCAGCAGATAATGGAACGAGGTGTCCACGTGAGGAATGAACGAAAGGGTAAAAGAGAAGGAGCAACAGAATTTTGTTGTTTTTATCCAATGAGGAAGAAATGACTCCATCCAAGGAGCAACACGGAAGAGACTAGAGGAACAAAGTCAAAGTAAACTGCTGATAGCAATGAGCAGCAGAATATAGAAAGCTAAACAACAAAACCAACACCGAAAGAAGAATGATTCATGCCTCAGAAAAAGAATCTCCCAAGCAATCACTGCACAGCAAGTGAAGCAGACACAAAAATAAACTATCTGGTGATTGTATCATCGTTCACTACAGAACTCTCGGATCCACACATCTGGACAAATTGCAAAAACACGAGAAGCTTCCAATTAAAAAGATTAAATAGCATACTGCATAAAATATGTTTAAAATCATAAATGTTTTTCCAGGGATACTTTGTTCCCTGAAGCAGAGCGCCAAAAAATGAAAGCAGGTGAACCCTAAGGCAGAGTAAGCAAATGGAGCAAAAGAGGACAGGGAGTGCCATTTTTGATAAGGGATAGCATTACATCCAAAGATAGACCTAAGACGAACCAGTACGGGACATGAGAAGTCATTGGCGGATCAAGGAAACCACTAAGGCTTTCTGTAGCATCATCACGAATAAAAGAATGACTAGAGTAAGATTAGGTCTAATGTAGCATAACAGTGTAAATTGGTGCGTCGAGTCAGAGTACATAGATTAAACTCTAAATGAACACGCTTCGTCAGTAATCACACGAGAAAAAGACAATGTGTGCGAGGATAATAATGAAATACAAGCTACTAGACCAGATGGGATTGAGGTACATAAGGAAATATTTAAATCCCCTGGGCTGGATAGGATTTAAGGAGAAAGTGAGGACTGCAGATGCTGGAGATCGGGGCTGAAAATGTATTGCTGGAAAAGCACAGCAGGTCAGGCAGCATCCAAGGAGCAGGAGGGGCTCAGGCCCGAAACGTCGATTCTCCTGCTCCTTGGATGCTGCCTGACCTGCTGCGCATTTCCAGTAACACATTTTCAGCTGGATAGGATTTGGAAAGGGTTGTTAGAGACAGGTTTTATAATAATCGAGAGATGAATAAGTTCATTAGGGATAGTAAACACGGTTTTGTGAAGGTTAGGTCGTGCCTCACGAGCTTTAGTCAGTTCTTTGAGAAGGTGACCAAGCAGGTGGATGTTGGTAAAGTGGTTGAATTTCAGTAAAATGTTTGAGAAATTTCCCACTGTAGGCTATTGCACAAATACAGAGACATGGGATTAAGTGTGATGTAGCAGTTTGGATGAGAAATTAGCTAGCTTAAAGCAGACAGAAGGTGACGGTTGATGGAAAATATTCATCCTGGGGTTTGGTTATTCGTGGCGTTCTGCAATGATCTGTTTTCATGCCACTGTTTTTCATTTTTATAAATGGCGTGAATGAGAGCATCGAAGTGTGGGTTAGTAAATTGGAGAATGACACTAAGCTTGGTCGAGTTTTGGTAGATTAGATTAGATTAGATTAGATTACTTACAGTGTGGAAACAGGCCCTTCGGCCCAACAAGTCCACACTGCCCCGCCGAAGCGTAACCCACCCATACCCCTACATCTACATCTACCCCTTACCTAACACTACGGGCAATTTAGCATGGCCAATTCACCTGACCTGCACATCTTTGGACTGTGGGAGGAAACCGGAGCACCCGGAGGAGAACGTGCAAACTCCACACAGTCAGTCGCCTGAGGCGGGAATTGAACCCGGGTCTCCGGCGCTGCGAGGCAGCAGTGCTAACCACTGTGCCACCGTGCCGCCCACGGTAGTGGTGAGGGATGTTGCATTTTACAGAGAGATATAGATAAGCTGCATAGCTGGGCAGAAAGTTGGCAAATGAAGTTTAGTGTGGAAAAGTGAGAGGTGATTCACTTTGGAAGAAGTAACAGGAATACAAAGTACAGGGCCAATGGTAAGCTTCTTGGTAGTGTAGATGAGAAGAGAGATCTTGGTGAAAGGTACTTAAAATCCTTCAAAATTACCGCCAAGGTTGATAGGGGAGTAAGAAGGCATACAGTTTGTTAGCTGTTATTTATCGAGGGATTGAGTTTCGGGTCCACGAGATGAAAAACAACAATGGTACAACCACATTTGGATTTTTGCATACAGTTCTGGTCACAGCATTATAGAAAGGATGTAGATGCTTTGGAAATGTTTCAGAGGGGATTTGCCAGAATGTTGCCAGTTGTGGAGGGAAGGTATTACGTGAAATGGTTGAGAGATCAGAGGGTGTTTTCATTGCGGAGAAAAAGATTGAGAGGCGACCAAATTGATACATAACAGGTAATTAGTCATTTTCGATATGTTGGACAGTGAGATCCTATTTCCTCTGATGGTAATGGCTAGCACGAGGGGATGTAGCTTTAATTTGAGGGGTTATAGATAAAGGAGGAACATCAGAGGTAGTTTCTTTACTCAGAGAGTAGTAGTGGTGTGGAATGCACTGCCTGCAACAGTGGTAGAGTCGCCAACTTTAACGGCATTTAAATTGTCATTGGAATAGGCATATGCACGAGAATGGAATATTGAAGGTTAGATGGGCTTCAGGGTGATTCCCCAGGTCGGCGCAACATCGAGGGACAAAGAGAAGGTAACGTTTGATGCTCTATGTATCTAAGGAGGATGCACTTGGTAACACATCCAGGGATGTGTAGCGGGAACTTAGAAAGGAATGATTACCTTATCGGGATTGCATTATACACACTACAATAATCAACTGGAAATTGATAAACAATCTTACAAGGGGATCGTAGTTATCTGTAAGAATAATACACTGGTAATAATAGGGGATTTTAACATTGCAAACATAAACTAAAGTTGCCATAGTTTTAAGGGTTTAGCCGGAAAGAAATTTGTCAAGTGTGTGTAAGAAAACGTCCGAATATATTATGTGGATGTCCCGACTAGAGACAGTGAATAACTAAACTTACTTTTGGGAAACTATGCAGAGCAGGTCACTGAGGTGTCAGTGGGGGAGCACGTTGGGCCAGAGGCCACAGCTCAATTGTTTTAAAACAGTGATGGGAAAATATAGACCAGTTCTAAATCTTAATGTTCTAAAGGGAACGAACGCCAATTTTGAAGGTATTAGGAAAGAATTTTCCGAAGCTGACTGGGGGCGAATATTCGCCAGTAAAGCAACAGTTGGAAAATGAGAAGCCTTCAAAAATGCGATAATGAGAATCCAGAGACAGTGTGTTCCTGTTCGGGTGAAGGACATTGCTAGTCTGAAAAGGGAATACTGGATCTCTCGAGAAATTGGGGTTGTGGTTAAGAAAAAGAAGGAAGCAAATGTCAGGTATCGAAAAGCAGAGATCGATAGAATCATTAGCAGAGCATAAAGGTAGTCAGAATACACTTGAGAGGGGAATCAGGAGTGTGAAAAGGGGACATGAGAAGACTTTGGCAAATAGGGTTAATGAGAATCCAAATGCATGGTGTAAATATAAGAAGGACAAAAGGCAAACTCGGGAGAGAGTAGGATCCCTTAAACGTCAGCAATGCTGCCGATGAATGGAGCAGCAGGAGGTGGCGATATTCTAAACGAGTATTTTGCATGTTTACCATGAAGAAGAAAATGGAAGGTGGGGAAATCGATGGTGATGTCTTGAAAAATGTCCATATGAGAAGGGAGCAGGTGCTGGATGTCATAAAATGCATAAAGGTGTATAAATCTCAGGACTTTATCAGGTATACTCTCAATCTCTGTGGGAAGCTGGAGAAATGATTGCTGTGCACTTTGCTGAGATCTTTGCTTCATCAATAGTCAGAGGTGACGTGCCACATGACTGGCTGTTCACTGAAGTGGTGTCACTATTTGAGTAAGGTAGGAAGAATTTGTAGACTAAGAAAGGCTAATATCAGTGATGGGCTAGTTTTTGGAAGGAATCCTGAGGGAGAAGATATGCAAGTATTTGGAATGACAAAGATTGATTCGGGATAGTCAACACAGCGTAATGCGTGAGAAATCATGCCTCACTAAATTGATTGAATTTTTTGAAGAACTAACAGAAGATGAATGATGAGGGCAGAATGGTGGACGTGATCTTTGGGGTCTTTCGTAATGCATTTGCAAGATTTTATATGGTAGAGTTGTTAGCATGGTTAGATCACATCGAATATAGGGATAACTGGCTATTTCGATCCCGAACTGTCTCCAAGGTAAGTTGGTTGTTTGTTTTCCAGGCTGGAGGCTTCTGACCAATGTTTTGCCACAAGGCATCGGCGATGGGTCCACTGCTTTTCGTTATTATTTTTAATGATTTGGAAGGGAGCATGGAGTTATTGTTCGGAAGTTTCCAGCTGTCACCAAAACTGGAGATGCAGTGGACGGCGAAGAACGTTATCTCAGAGTACAATGGGAACTTGATCAGTTGGACCAGTGGGCAGAGGAGTGGCAGATTGAGTTTAATTTGGATAATGTGATGTGCTGCATTTTGGAAAGGCAAATCAGTACAGGATATATGCAGGTAATGGTATGTTCATGGGGGTGTCTTGCTGAACAACAAGACCTTGTAGTGTCGGTTCATAGTTCCTTGAAAGTGTATTTTCAGGTAGATAGGCTAGAATAGAAGGCGTTTCGTTTGCTAGCCTTTACTTTTCAGTGCATTAAGAATAAGAGTTGTGAGGTCCCGTTGCGGCTGTACAGGATACTGGTTCGGCCAGTTTATGACTATTACATGGAATTCTGGTCACCCTCCTTTAAGAAGGATGTAATGAAACTTGAAAGCGTTCAGAAAAGATTAACAATAATGTCGTCATTTGAGGTTTTGAGGAATAGTGAGCCACTGAACTGCATAGGGGTGTTTTCCCTGTTACGATTGTCACAGAGAAGGGAACATTTGATTTTTATTTATAAAATCATGAGGCCCTTGGAGAGGGTAATTAAGATTGTATTTTCCATTGGCAGGGGGAATCCAGAAATAGAGGCAATGGGATTAGGGTGGGGGGAGGAATTCATAGGGACTTCAGGGGTAATGTTTTTCTACACAGAACATGATGTGTATGGAATGAGCTGCCGGAGGAAGTGGCGAAGGCTGGCACATTTCGAACATTTATTGAACGTCTGGATGGGTATATAACCAGGAAGAGTTTCGAGGGAAATGGGCCAAATGGGACTAAATGCACCTGGGATATCTGGTCAGCATGGATGAGTTCGAAAAGAGTGTCTGTTTCCATGTTGGACAACACTACGAGACACCAATAAGAGCATGGCTGAACTGTGATCTAACCCCTCATTCCTTCCTTTGTTCCTTACCTACAACATCTTCGTCCTCAATTCGATTTCAAACAGTAACACACTCCCTGTTGTGTTATGGAATACACATGGTCGTCGTCCTCATCCCTTGTGGCATGTCCTGCTACCGAGCACAGCATCTGATGTCAGGTCAGTATGCAGTACAGAAGCCACTCAGGGCCGGAGGGAGGTGTGTGTTGAATACATAAAATCGTTGATATCATCGATGAGATTCCGGTCTCTAACACCGTATTAATTAAACATGTGGATATGACATTGTGAGTTGGAATAGAGAAAGCTGAATTTTATTTTCTGTCACATTCTGTTCCTCAGTCAATAGTATTTTTGGAGAGTTTCTGTTCTGTGAGGCAGCACACTCCCATCTTCCCAAGGGCTGATAAGAATGGGGAAATAAAAACAGTCAATGATGCCGACATCCCATTACCGAATGAAAAACATTCCCATTGTGTTCCTCATCACTCACTGCCTCTGCAGATAAAACAAAACAGCCTCACTTCCCTCGTCCCACGGCTCGATGACATTGGAATAACATTCTAAAATTTGATGTCACTATCGCATGAGGTCACTCTGATTTGTGTGCAACAAAATGGAAAATCATATTTAATACTTAATAAGTTGTGTATTAAAGGGGCGCTAGCTTCAGCAACTAAGGGCTCGGGTCTCTTACTCGATTTCTCACTCACACAGGCACACATTGACACGCACACACACACACATATACGCACACAAACACGCACACACACATTATATCTCTGTTAAACAATCCCTGAATGTCAGATTAACGCTGGACATCCACACACCTGGGTCAGGCTCAAGACACACCGCCCCCCGGCACTGCGTGGCTTCTGTACTGCATCCTGACCTGAAATCAGATGCTGTGCTCAGTTAGCAGGACATGCAACAAGGGATGAGGACGACGACCATGTGTATCTTCAGAACAGCAATCAAACAGGGAATCAGTGCAGAACAGTGAGAATCAAATAAAGAACTTAGTGTTGAATTTGCAGAATAGTTCAGGTCTTGCTATGTGTGTATACATGTGTGAGCGGCCTGCCATTGTGTTTGTCTGTGTCAGTGCATCTGAATATCAGATAATGAGAGTTGAGAGTGAATTTAACTCAGCTCCTCTTGTCAGATTATACATGCCTTTAAAAAAATGTATTTGGATTTCAGCTGTATAAAACTCTATGCTTTACCTGTCTGGGGACTTGTTAATTGCTACAGCGTGGAGTGGTGTATCCTCTGCATCTAACCATGTGCTGGCCATACCGTGGAGAGTGTTGGGGATACATTAAAGATAGCCTTAGAGTATGTACAACTCTATCCTGTTCCAAACCAGAAAGTGTTTGATGGGGACAGTGTAGAGGGATATTAACTTTGGAACATAGAACTATGCTAAGCCATTCCGCCCTTAAGCCTGATCGATCTTTCCATGTGGTCATGGCTGATGTGTCCCCTCACTCCATGTTCTTTCCTTTTTTGTCCCACACCCCTCAAAACGTTCACTGACTAAAAACATATCTGTCCAAGATTTAAAATGAACAACAGACCCGGCATCTGCTGTTTATTGCAGAGGATTCCAAATCTCTCTCACGCCTTGTGTCTCAAAGCACTTCTTAAGTCTCTCCTGAGGTCTTTGGGCATTCAGTCTCAGGCTCTGCTCCATCTCGTTCTACAATCTGCAACCAGCAGGCATTCTTTATCTTGGTGGAACATGTCTCATCCAGTTGATATCTTGAAGGATTTGATTAGATCTCCCCTGGGTCTTTTCAATTTGAGCAGAAACATTTGTACAATCTCTCCTCAGAATTTATCCCCTCAAGTCCAGGAACATTCTTTCTTCTCAGTTTCTTTCCATTCTCCCAATCTATCAATATCTCTGTGTAATTTGGAGGGAGCATCTGCACTGTCTGCAACGCTGCTAAACTGTAATCCTATCCCAGTGCTCTGCCTAGTATTATCGAAACAGTGGAGAAAGCGCTTTACTCTGCATTGAATACCGTGCTGCACCTGTCCAGGGACTGCTCAATAGGGGTAGAATACAGTGTTCTACACGTTGCATCTGACTTCATTCTCCACATGTTTTGGTGAGATCTAGATTGAAAATGTGAGAGGGGCACATACTCTGATTTAACCTAGTGATGTTGCTGCCCTGAGTGTATTTAATAGGCTCAGGATGGGGGAAGTCGGTGATTTTATCAGTATCTAAGCCACGCTGAAAGTGGCCTGTGGATTCCAAAAGCTGCAGAGTAGAGAGAACTCTATTCTCTATGTAATCCCATTCTCTACTTGCACTGGTTTAAATATGGCGAGTCTGGTAAATTGTTAGGAGAACTGAAACAATGTGACATGTGAATTGATGCTTTGTGGCTGTTACACAGAAGACAAGATAAATTAAACGATCATATGTTAATTTGGTAACAGGAACACAGAAAGCTTGTGTTCTCTTACTTATCTCCAAATTTCAGTCTGGGCCAAAAATACTGTCACAATGCGCAATGAATCAAAAGCTGATTTCTGTCCCATATTAATGTATCATCACAATATGAATTTTCGTTACGGAGGTAGTAAATGGAGGAGATTTTTTTGAAGGTGATTAAAATGCAAATTCCAGAAGCTGCTTGCAGTGAATCCCTGAGACAATGTCACATTTCCCCAGTTTTTGTCTTACTTTCCTAGCACCAAATATCTGCGTGACACAAATATGCCAAAATTGATATAGTTCAACCACTGAATTGCACGTGTACAGACTTGTTCAGCTCCTGATGATGGGCTTTTGCCCGAAACGTCCATTTTACCTGCTCCACTGATGCTGCCTGCCCTGCTATGCTTTTCCAGCACCAGTAATTCAGGCTTGCTCAGTATCTGTCACAAAGTTTGAATTCTGCAGAGCCTGGCCCCATCCTAAGTCTTTCTGAAATGACACACAAACCAGCTTATGTAAAGATAAAACGTGAACGCTCAGCTGGGGCGATTGAGAGTAACAAGGCAGCCAGGAAGGACATAAAGAGAGACCTGAGAAGATCCAGGAGGGGACATAAGAAGTGTTTGTCAGGTAAGATCAAGGAAACCTGAAAGCATTCTAAAGAATGCCTGGAACAAAAGACTGACTTTATTAACTTCTGGACCATTCAAGGGCAGAGTATGAAACAGTAGAACAGAGAGTGCAGTGCAGGGCATTCGGCCCTCGATGTTGTGCCCATCTGGGGAACCAATCTAAAGCCTTTCCATCTTCAATATTTCATTTTTATCCGTATGTGTATCCAATGACCATTGAAAGATGGCGAGTCTAAACCTATTTCCGGCAGTGTGTTCCATGCACCTACTATTCTCTGAGTAAAGAAACTACATCTGTCGCCTGTCTTATACATATCATCCCTCAGTGTAAAGTTATGTCCCCTCGTGCGAGCCATCAGCATCTGAGGAAAGATTCTCTCACTGTCCACACTATCTAAACCTCTAATTATCTTATATGTTTCAATTAAGTAACCTCTCAAACTTCTTCTCTCCAGTTAAGACAGCTTCAATTCGCTCAACCGTTCATCATTCGACGTTGCCTCCATACCAGGCAGCACCCTCATAAATCTCCTCTTAAAACTTTTCAAAGCTTCCATATTCTTCCAGTAATGTGGTGCCCAGAACTGTACGCATTACTCCAAGCGTGGCTGCACCAGAGTTTTGTACAGGTGCAGCATTACCTCGAGGCTCCGAAACTCAATCCCTGTACCAATAAAAGCTAACACACTGAATGCCTTCTTAACAACCTTAACAACCTGGTTGGCAAATTGCAGGGATCTTTGTACGTGGACAACAAGATCTCGATGCTCACCAAGAATCTGACCATGCGCCCAGTTCTCTTTATTACCATTGCTCCTTCCAAAGTGAATTATCTCACACTTTTCCACTTTAAACTCCACTTGCCACATCTCAGCTCAACTCTGGAGATTAGCTATGTCCCTCTGTAACCGACAACATCATTCGGCACAGTCCACAACTCCACTGATCTTAGTGTCATCCGTAAATTTACGAACCCTTGCTGCTACACACTCACCTCGGTCATTTACAAAAATGACAAAGCACAATGTCCCTAAAACAGATTATTGTGGTACACCACGAGTAACTCTACCCCAGACTGAAAATTTTCTATCAACCACCACCCTCTGCACTCTTTGAGCTAGCTAATTTCTGTTCCAAACCCATTAAATTAACTTTAACCCCATGCCTCCGTATTTTGTAGAAGAGCCTACCACTGGGAAACTTATCAAACGCCTTACTGAAATCGGCACGGTGGTACAGTGGTTAGCACTGCTGCCTCACAGCGCCAGAGATCCGGGTTCAATTCCCGCCTCAGGCGACTAACTGTCTGGAGTTTGCACGCTCTCCCCGTGTCTGCGTGGGTTTCCTCAGGGTGCTCCGGTTTCCTCCCACAGTCCAAAAATGTGCAGGTCAGGTGAATTGGCCATGCTAAATTGCCCGTAGTGTTAGGTGAGGGGTAAATGTCGGGATATGGGTGGGTTGCGCTTCGGCGGGGCGGTGTGGACTTGTTGGGCCGAAGGGCCTGTTTCCACACTGTAAGTAATCTAAAAAAAAATATACACCACATCAACCGTTTTACCGTCATCCACCTGTTTGGTCACCATTTGAAAGAGCTTAGTAAGGTTTGTGAGGCAAGAACTACCCTTCACAAAACCATGTTGACTATCATTCATGAGCTTCATTCTCTCTTGATGGTTAGATATCCTATCTCTCATAACCTTTCCAATATTTTAACTGTTTTAGCCAAAGTAAGGCTCACTGGTCTATGATTACCATGGTTGTCTCTACTCTCCTTCTTGAATAAGGGGACCGTATTTGCTATCCTCCAGCCTTCTTGCACTAGTCCTGTAGATAATAGCGACATTAAGATCAAAGCAAAAGGCTATGCAATCTCCGACCTAATTTCCCAAAGATTCCTATGAAAAATCCCAACCAGCCCAGGAGAGTGTTCTATCTTCACGCTTTCCACAATTGCTAACACGTCCTCCTTGCGAATCTTAATCTCATCTAGTCTAATATCGTGTATCTGAGTATTCTCTTCGACAACATTGTCTTTTCCGAGTGGGAATGCTGACGAAAATTATTCATTTGGCGCGGTCCTGTGACTCCACTCACAAACTCCAACAACTATCCATGATTGTCCCTAATCTTTCTCTCGTCATACCTTTATTCCAGATATAAGTATAGAAAGCTTTCGGGTTTTCCTTGACCTTATCTGCCAACGACTTGTTACGCCCCCTTCTGGCTCTTCGTAGCTCTGTCACTGAGACATTACCTCGCAAACATGCAATTCAGAAATGCCATTACTGAGCCTTCATGTCTGATCTTATTATCAACTAACTTCTTCCTCTTGTGAAGAGATCCAACAACTTTAGTAAACCACGGCTCCCTGGCTCGACCACTTCCATACCTGACAGGTGCACATTTATCAATGTCACGCAATAGCTATTCCTTGAATGAGCTCCACATTTCAACTGTGCCAATCTCCTGAAGCTTCCTTCCCCATCCTCTGGCATTCTAAATCTAGCCTAATCCCATCATTATTGTCTTTCCCCCAACAATAACTCTTGCCCGGCTTTATATACTTACCTCTTTCCATCGCTAAAGTAAACGCAACCACATTGTGATCATTATCCTCAAAGTACTCACTTACTTGAAAATCTGGTACCTGGCATGGCTTGTTACCTCGTACCAAATCCAATGCAGCCTCTGCCCTTGTTAGCTTTTCTACATACTGTATCAGGAAACCATCCTGAACACACTGGACAAAAACAGAACCATCTATGTTATTTTTAATATATATTTCGAAAGTTGAACTCCCTAATAACAACTACCCTGTTACTTTTGCTCTTACCTAGAATTATCTTTGCTCTCTTTTCCTCTACGTCTCTGGAATTATTTGGAAGCCTATAGAAAACAGCCAATCGAGTACCTTCTCATTTCCTGCTTCTACACTTAGTCCATATTACCTCAATAGACGAGTTCTCAAACGTTCTTTGTGTCATTGTAATGTTATCCTTGACGAACAATGCAACGCCTCCCCCTCTTTTACCATCTTCTCTCTTCTTACTGAAACATCTAAATCCCGGAACCTGCAACAACCATTCTTATTCCTGCTCTATCCATTTTTTCTGAAATGTCCACAATATCGAAGTCACAGGTACCAACCCATGCTGCACGTTCTCTCACTTTATTCCGGATGTTTGTGGAAGTTATGTAGACACATTCAGTTATCCTATATATAAAAGCACAGATCCCCTCAGTTAGGTTGTGCACACTTACTCACTCACCGGTATGTATTGCCTATGTTTAAAACACCAGATCCAAAAGATTAGATTACACACTGTAAATCACTCATCGGTACTCGTTATCCTCCATCTATACACCAGGTGGCCTCGATTAGATCACATATTGTACCTCACTCCCCAATATATGTAATCCCGTGTATAAAACCACAGATCACTTCAATTAGATTGCACACTGTGCATCACTCCTCCGTTTATGCTATACCATGTATTAAAAACTCACGATCCCCTCCATCAGATTAAAGGCTCTAACTCACTCTCCATTATCTGTTACCATTTATATAAAGCCCAAGATCCCCTCAATTATATTACACACTGTAACCCACTTTCTGGTGTGGGTCATCCTGGATATAAAACCACAGAACCTTTCGATAAGATTACATTCCATAACTCACACCCCGGTTTGATATACTCCCATTCAAAACACAATGGCCTGGTGAAAAATGTCAATGTGACACTTGTCCTCCCCCTCACATCCTTTGTTTTTGAAAATCGAGATGAAATCTAAATGCTGCATGAAAAAAAGATCTGAGATTGTGCATGAGAGAGAGAGAGAGAGATTCCGTATGAGAGAGACAGTGAGAATGTACATGCGAGAGTGTAAGAATGTGTGTGAGAGAGATTATGTATATTTCAGAGAGATCGTGAGAATGCATATAAGAGAGATATTGAGATTATGCAGGAGAGAGAGAGAGAGAGAGACGTAGTGAGATTGTGTATGAGAGAATGTGAGATTGTGTGAGAGAGAGCAAGATTGTGTTTGAATGAGAGAGAGTGGGATTGTATATGAGAGAGATTGTGCGTGAGGGAGAAAGTTGGATTATGTATGAGAGACCGTGATTAAACATGAGACAGAGTGCGATTGTGCATGAGAGAGATAGTGATATTGTGTATAAAAAAAGGGGCAAATGTGTCAAAAGCGGTCTTGAAATCTGATGACAGAATCACTCCAGCTTTCTGTGATTTGTGTAAAAGGATAGGATAATAGTGTTGAATACTGAATAAGTACTGAAGTAAAGGAGGACTTACCACAGTAATTCAGGTCCATGTTTGAACGCACACACGCACAATCACTCACACACAGAGATGCACACAGGCTCACAGTTATACAGGGACATGGAACGGCAAACTGATATTGGGATTTTAAAAGTAGAGTTCCATTAAACGATCCCTTGGTGTCATTTTCAAACAGGATATTTAAACAAATGGGTTTGGCTCAAGACGCTGAAAGGCTCCTGTCTCACACTTCGGATAGGAATCAGATGGTGTTTTTGGTAGCAGGACGTGGCACATGGGATTAGGTTGACTTTACATGCGGATTTTCAGAAACAGTAATCTAATCGGGAATCAGAACAGAACAAAGAGAATCAAACAAAAAGACTTAGTGTTGCATTAGTGAAATAGTTCTTTTGCTGTTGAGAATGCTTGCATTATGGTCGCGAAGGAAGGGGCATGTGCGTGTGGACGAATGTGTGTGTGTAAGAGAATGAGTGTATGCTTGTGTGTGTGCGTGTGTGTGAGAGAGAGATGCAGAGAAGGTGTGAGTGTGTGAGAGCGAGTCTGAGCATCTGTGTGTGTGACAGTGTCTGTGTAAGGGAATGTGATGTGATAGAGAGACTGTGAGTGTGAGTGTGTGAGAATGTGTGAGTGTGTGCGTGTGTATGTACGTGCAAATGTGTGCATGTGAGAGAGTATGTATGAGATAGTATGTATATGAGAGTGAGGGTGAGTGTGTGTGAGAGAGACTGTATGTGAGAGTGCGTAAGAGTTTGAGTGTGTGAAAGTGTGAGAATGAATTTTGAGAATAAATTTGTGACATAATGTGTGAGACAGTCTGTGAGAGACTGTGTAGCGCGTGAGTGGGAGTGTGTCGGCCTGCCTGGATAGAGCATAGAATATAGAACAGTACAGCACAGAACAGGCCCTTCAGCCCACGATGTTGTGCCGAGCACTGATCCGCATGTATGCACCCTCAAATTTCTGTGACCATATGCATGTCCAGTCGTCTCTTAAATGTCCCCAATGACCTTGCTTCCACAACTGCTGCTGGCAACGCATTCTATGCTCTCACAACTCTGTGTAAAGAACCCACCTATGACATCCCCTCTATACTTTCCTCTAACCAGCTTAAAACTACGGCCCCTCGTGTAAGCCATTTCTGCCCTGGGAAATAGTCTCTGGCTATCGACTCTATCTAAGCCTCTCATTATCTTGTATACCTCAATTAGGTCCCCTCTCCTCCTTTTCTCCAATGAAAACGTGCGAGCTCAGTCAAAGTCTCTTCATAAGATAAGCCCTCCAGTCCAGGCAGCATCCTGGTAAACCTCCACTGAACCGTCTCGAAAGCATCCACATCTTTCCTATAATAGGGCGACCAGAACTGGACGCAGTATTCCAAGTGTAGTCTAAACAAAGTTTTATAGAGCTGTAACAAGATCTCACGACTCTTAACCTCAATCCCCTTGTTAATGAAAGCCAAAACGGCATATGCTTTCTTCAAAGCCCTGTCCACTTGGATGGCAAATTTAAGGGATCGATGTACCTGTATACCAAGATCCCTCAGTTTCTCCACACTGCCAAGAATCCTATCCTTAATCCTGTACTCAGCTTTCAAATTCGACCTTTCAAAATGCATCACCTCGCTTTTATTGAGGTTGTACTCCATCTGCCACCTCTCAGCCCATCTCTGCATCCTGTCAATGTCCCGCTGCAGCCGAAACAGCCCTCTATACTGGCAATGACACCTCCAACCTTTGTGTCGTCTGCAAACTTGCTGACCCATCATTCAATCCCCTCATCCAAGTCAATAATAAACATTACAAACAGTCGAAGCCCAAGGGCAGAGACCTGTGGAACACCACTCAGCACAGACTTCCAGGCAGAATATTTTCCTTCTACTACCACTCGCAGTCTTCTGTTGGCCAGCTAATTCTGTATCCAGACAGCTAAGTTTCCCTGTATCCCAGTCCTTCTGACCTTCTGAATGAGCCTACCATGGGGAACCTTATCAATTGCCTTGCTGAAGTCCACATACACCATATCCACATCTCGACCCACATTAAATGTTCTAGTCACATCCTCAAAGAACTCGATAAGGTTTGTGAGGCATGACCTGCCCCTCACAAAGCCGTGTTGACCGCATTTAATCATGCCATGATCTTCCAGATTTTCATAAATCCTATCCCTCAGAATCCTTTCTAATACCTTGCAGACGACAGACGTGAGACTTACTGGTCTGTAATTGTCGGTAGTTTCCCTACTTCCTTTCTTGATGAGAGGAATTACATTTCCCTCTCTCCAGTCCTCAGTTACGGCTCCAGTGGAGAGCGAGGATGCAAAGATCATCGCAAGTAGAGAAGCAATTGCATTTCTGGTTTCCCAAAGCAGCGGAGGAAAACTCTGGTCAGGGCCTGGTGACTTGTCAATCTTAATGTTTGACAAAATTTTCAGCACATCAGCTTCCTCGATCTCTATCCATCCCAGCATGCACACCTGCTCTTCAAAGGTTTCATTCACTACAATTTCATTTCTTTCGTAAAGACAGAAGCAAAAATCTCATTTAGGGCTTCCCCTACCTCCTCAGACTCCACACACAAATTCCCTATGCTATCCCTGATCGGCCCTACACTTTCTTTGACCATTCTCTTAAACCTCACATAAGTGTAAAATGCCTTTTTATTCTCCCTAATCCGTTCTGCCAAGCCTTTCTCGTGCCCCCTCCTGGCTCTCTTTAGACCATTTTTGGGCTCCTTCCTCGCCTGCCTGTAATCCTCTAGAGCTGAGCTTGACCCTAGCTTCCTCCACCTTATGTAAGCTACCTTTTTCATTTTTGACGAGAAGCTCCACCGCTCTCATCATCCAAGGTTCCTTTATTTTACCACTTCTTGCCTGTCTCAGAGGGACATATCTATTCATCACTTGCAACAACTGCTCCTTAAACAGTCTCCACATGTCTATAGTGCCTTTACCATGGAACAATTGCTCACAATCCATGCTTCCTAACTCATGTCTAATCGCATCATAGCTGCCTCTTCCCTAATTAAATATCCGCCCATCTTGCCTAATCCTCTCCTTCTTCATAGCTATGTAGAATGTGAGGCAGTTGTGTACACTATCAGCAAAATGCTTTCCCACCACAAGATCTGATACATGCCCCGGCTCGTTTCCGAGCACCAAGTCTAGAAAGGCCTCTCCCCTCGTCGGCCTGTCAACGTACTGAGTTAGGAAACCCTCCTGATCTCACGTTACAATAACAGCTCCATTCAAATCTTCTGCTCGAAGGAGGTTCCAATCAATGTTGGGAAAGTTAAAGTCACCCATTATAACAACCCTCCTACGTCCACACTTTTCCAAAATCTGCTGACCTATGCTTTGTTCCATCTCCCTGCTGCGATTTAGGCGGGGGGCGGGGGGTGGGCCTGTAGTAAACCCCTAACGAGGTGACTGCTCCCTTGCTGTTCCTAATTTCCACCCATACTGACTCGGTAGGCAGATCTTCTTCGACAATGGAAGCTTCTGTAGATGTGACATCCTCTCTGATTAGTAGTGCTACACCCCCTCCTCTATTCTCCCTTCCCTATTCTTTTTAAATGCTTTCAACCCTGGAACATCCAACAACCATTCCTGGCCCTGAGAAACCCATGTCTCTGTTATGGCCACAACATCATAGCACCAGGTACTGATCCATGCTCTAAGTTCATCACTTTTATTCCTGATACTCCTTGCGTTAAAGCAAACACACTTTAGCTGATCCCTTGGTTCCTTCCCAGCACAATCCTTCCCAATACCTGGTCTACCTCTTGCTATTGCCTCATCTGCATCAACTGTCACCTCCGGTATACAGCTCAGATTCCCACCCCCCTGCCATACTAGTTTAAACCCTCGTGAACTACTCGAGCAAACCTGGACATTGGTCCCCTTCCAGGTCACATGCAACCCGATCTTCTTGTACAGGTCTCACCTTCCCCAGAAGGCATCCCAAGTACGTACATTTCTGAAGCCCTCCCGCCTGCACCAGCTGCGCAGCCACGTGTTAAGCTGCGCCCGCTCCCTGTTCCTCGCCTCGCTATCGTGTGGCACCAGTAGTAAACTAGAGGACACTACTCTGTTCGTCCTGCTTTGCAGCTTCCATCCTTATTCCCTGAAATCACTTTTTATACCCTCAATCCTTTTTCTGACTGTATCATTAATGCCAATATGTTACACGATTTCTGGCTGTTCGCCCTCCCCTTTTAGAACCTTTTCCACACGATCGGAGATGTCCCGGATCCGGGCACCAGGGAGGCAACATACCTTCCAGGAATCCCGATCCTGACCACAAAATCTCCTGTCGATTCCCCTAACTATCGAGTCCCCTACCACGAGTACTTTTGTATTCTGCCCCCTTCCCTTCTTTGCCACAGTGTCAGGCTCAGTGCCATAGCACTGACGACTATGGCTTTCCTCTGGTAGGTCATCCCACCCAGCAGTATCCAAAACGGTATACTTATTGCTGAGGGGAATGTCCACAGGGGATCTCTGCACTGTGTATCTGTCCCCATTCCTGTCCCCAACTGTAACCCATCTATCCTTGTCCCTAGCCTAAGGAGTGACCAACTCCCGGTAACTCCTCTCAATTACCCCCTCAGCCTCCCAAATGATCCATAGTTCATTCAGCTCCAGCTCAAATTCCCTAACACTGTTTTCAGGGAGCTGCACTTCCCGCAGATGTAGCCAGCGGAGACGTGTGCCATGTCTCCCACCTGCCACATTGTGCAGGAGGAGCAAGCAACTGCCCTAGCAACCATACCCGACTTATCTGAACACCCACTCAGTACAAAAGTAATAAGCTTAGTTCATGTTGCTATAAAATTAATAGCAAACTTATATTCAATGGAGGAAGTTTGGAATGAACCTTACCTTATTAACAAATTTCGAGGAGGAGGGCGGATGAGAGACACTGCAGTTGTCGAGTCTCGGGTTTAGCCGCCTTGCTGATATATATGGTCACTGCTTTCCTTCTTGGCTGTCCCTCTGGTCCTCGTCAACAATCAGTGGGAAATTGAGAAACACATTTATAGGGACATTCCAGTTATCTATAATCATAAGTTTGCAATGACAGGGATTTTTAACATTTCAATGATAGATTGGGACGAACACATTGCTCAGAGCTTAGATGAAAAGAAACCTGTTAAGTGTGTACGTGATTATTTTTTCTGATTCACTGTCCAAAGGATGGCATGGCGGCTCAGTGCTTAGCACTGATATATATGGTCACTGCTTTCCTTCCCGGCTGCCCCTCTGGTCCTCGTTACCTCCTCCACTGTGTTCCCTTATTCTCATTTTCGTCACTTGCCCTGTCTTATTGTCCAAGCAAAGATCAAGTTTTACACCTTTTCTAGTAGGAACATTCATATATTGATAAAGGAAATTTCCTTGAATACATTTGATAAACTCTTTATCTTCCAAACCTCGAACACTATGATAAGCCCCGTGACTTATTATTGCATCCTTGCTATTCTGATATTTCTCTTCATAATTGTTTCTCAGTTTCCCTCTGAAAATTGCGGGTCTATTAGTTATTCACATCAAGGTGATCTCTTTTTGTTTTCACTTGAAGAAATCATCAATTCAACTTCATTTAAAAAGCAATTCCCCAGCTCGATTTCGAAAAAAGAAATATTCAGATGATGTCACCACAACTGGCCAGGTCAGCATTTATTGCCCATCCTTAATTACCCATTGGTAATTCAGAGTGAACCACACTGCTGTAGGTCTTGACCTTGTAGGCCTGCACTTGTAAGCCAGACCAGATAATGATAGCATTACAGGATATAGTGAAACAGATGGGTTTTTAAATGATCATTGACAACGATTTCCTCAAGCTCTTTTTGTTACATCCAACTCTAGATTTTAGTGAATTCAGATGATAACCATGTGCTATTGTAGGATTTGAACCCAGGTCCCTAGAATATGACCTGGGTCTCCAAATGACCAGACTCATGAAAAAATGATTAGGCCATCGTCTCCGCTTTCAGCAATGATAGAAAACCCCTTTCCTTCTACAAATATAGTCTGAAAATGTAAACATTCATGTATAGGACCCTCCTGAAGGACCCTGAACAGAATTCTGTTCAAACAAAAAGCACGGCTTTTGTTTGTGTACCTTTTTATCTTTCAGGTTTATTTGTATTGCATTCTCGGCCCCCACCCCAATAATCAGTGGGATATTGAGAAACACATTTATAGGGACATTCCAGTTATCTATAATCATAAGTTTTCAATGACAGGGATTTTTAACTTTTCAAAGATAGATTGGGACGGACATATTGTTAAGAGCTTGGATGAAATGAAATCTGTTAAGTGTGTATGTGATTTTTTTTTTGATTCACTGTCCGAAGGATGGCATGGCGGCTCAGTGCTGAGCACTGCTGCCTCACAGTGTCAGTGACCTGCGTTCGATTCCACTCTCGGGAGACTGCGGAGTTTGCACGTTCTAACTGTTTCTGTGTGGGATCCTTCGGGGTGCTTCGGCCCAACAAGTCCACACCGTCCCACTGTTGCACAACCCACTCAGACCCATTCCCCTACATTTACCCCACACTATGGCCAATTTAGCATGGCCAATTCACCTAGCTTGCACATTTTTGGATTGTGGGAGAAAACCGGAGCACCCGGAGGAACCCCACGCAGACATGGGGAGAATGTGCAAACTCCACACAGAGTCGCCTGAGGCGGGAATTGAACACGGGCCTCTGGCGGTGTGAGGCTGCAGTGCTAACCACTGTGTCACCCAAAATTTAGTTTGGTAAATTAGCCATGCTAAATTGCCGACGGTCTTCAGGGATGTGTAGGATTGGTGCGTTAGTCAGGGTCAAAAGTAAGGTAGAGGATTTGGTCGGGGTAGATTGTTGTGCCGCAGGGCCTGGTTCTATGCTGTAGGGATCCTATATCTATGCGGATTGCACAGACTAGACAAGGAGTAAAGTTTGACATTCTGTTTGCAAATAAGGCAGAGCAATTGACCTCGATGTCAGTGAAGACGCACTTTGGGACCAGAGATAATACATTCTCTTGGTTTAAAATAGTAATAGAAAAGAATAGATCGGATCTAAAAGCTAAAGCTCTAAATTTCGACGAGGGCCAATATTGTAGGTACGAGGCAGGATCAATATTGATTGGGATGGATATTCACAGATAAAGGGACGGCTGCAACGTTCGAACATCGGAACATAAGAATAGTATCAGGAGTGAACCATCAGGCATCTCAAGCCTGCTTCACTGTTCATAACATCATTTCACGCCCTCAGCTCTAGGTTCTAATTCCTACACTGGGAAAAAATGCGTCTCAAGAAAGTAGCCACAACCGCTTCACTGGGCAGGGAGTTACACAGATTCACAGCCCACTGAGTGATGCAATTTCTCCTCAAATCAGTCCAAAATCTGCACCCTTGATTTTGACGCGATGCTCTCTCGATCACCTGCGAGTGCGAACAGCCTCCCTGTTTTTACGTTTTTTTTTTGGAAGCTCACCTTGCCTTCTTAGAAATTCCAATGCGTACAGTCCCAGACTACTCATAAGCCAAATCTCTCAATTGCAGAATCAATGAAGTGAGCCACCTCTGCATCCCCACCAGTGACAATATATCCTTTCTCACAAGGAGACAAACTGAACAGAGTACTCCAGGTGTGGGCTCACCAACACCCTATACAGCGGAAGCATAACCTCTGTGTTTTAAACTGCATCTCTATATCAATAAAGGACAACATTCCATTTGCTGGCTGACCTCCCTGTTGCACTTGCAAACAAAAGTCTTGTGATTCATGCACAAAGACACACAAGAGTCCCTGAACAGTAGCATGGTGAATTTTTCACCATTTCAATAATAGTTCATTTTGCTGTTCTTTCTACCAAAATAGATGACCCCACATTTACCAACATTGCACGGCACCGTGTCTGCTCACTTCACCTATCTATTTCCCTCTGCCGACTTCCAGTGTTCTTTGCACACTTCGCATTATTATTCAATTTATTGCCGTCTCACACTCCAGACACACTACACTCTATCACTAAATGCAAATCATTCCTGAAAGTTATAAACAATTGTAAACCCAACACTGATTTCTGAGGCACACCACGAACCACTGATCGCCGTCCAAAAAAAAACATTTATTCCCATTCTTTAATTTCTGTTAATGAACCAATCATCTAAGCTCATCCATTGCCTGTACCACCACGTACCTTTCACTTATGCAGCAATGTCACGTTTTCAATGATGTGGATGAGGCAGACTGGGATAAACAAAGTTAAAAATCACTCAACTCCAGCTTCGAGTCTAACAGGTTTATTTGGAAACATTAGCTTTCAGAGCACTGTTCTTTCATTAGGTGTGTGTGGACTATAAGATAACAAGACACAGAATTGTAAGTAGACGATGACAATGTCACAAAGTGATATATTCAACAAACCTGGATTTTTAAATATTTAATCTTTTAGAATGGGCTGCATGTTTCGGGTCATTAATATGCAAATCACAGAACTTCCTTTCAGTCAGCTTCTCGAAAAAACACAAGGCTTTGTCAATAAATACAACATCTCAGCTCAGACAACGCATTAAAAGTTTCAGTTCATAGTCTGTCTGTGTCGTCATCTGTGTAAGAATGGTTCAACATCCAAAGTGGAATTTAATAAAAAAATTGACTGCCTGCATTGACTGCCTGTACACTGTCTATTTTTTCTGCAAAGTAGAATGTGTATGCAAGCATGATTCTGAAAATACAAACCCACCCCGTAGACATGTGTGTACGTGTGTGTGTGTGCTCGCGCATGAGAGAGCATGTGTGTTTGACCATGACTGTGAGAGCACGTGAGAGAGTGTGTGCTTGAATGTGTGAAAACGTGGTAAAGTGTGTGAGTGTGATGGAGCAGAAGCCTGTGAGAGGGGTGTGTATGGGTATGAGTATGTGGGGTACATGCATGCGTGTCTCTTAGAGAGAGATGATCTGTGTGAGTGTGTGAGTATGTAAGATTGTGTGTGCATCTGTGCTTGTGAGTGTGTGTTTGTGTGAGTGCGCAAGAGAGAGTCTGTATAGTGGAATGGAGTCATCTGTAGAGTCCCCACGTATACCCACCGTGTACGCAGCAGGAACTCATGTGACTCGGACAACATCGCCTGCCTCAAATTAGATCTTGGGTTCATGTCACACGCAAGGTAATCCCAGTAAATGAAATCAAGAACACATACACACAATCTTACATATAAGCAGGCACACCCTCCATCTTATATGAACATACATACACACTCTCACACTCAAGCACACGCACGCACATCCACTCACAGGGTTATACTCCATCAAAAGGCCACACATACGTTACTAAACTTTCACACATGCAAGCACACACTCTGTCACGTGCTCTCTCACGTAATGCTCTATTTCTCTCTCTCAAACACAAATGCACGCACACTCACGCACAAGTTTATGGAGTGAATTTGTATTTGTGGAATTATATTTGCAGATACGTTCTATTTTGTGTCAAAATGTACAATCTGCAGGTAGTTAATGCAGGCAGTTAATGCATGTAATACTTTGTAAATTCTACTTTGGTAATCGAACTAGTCTGATTCAAGATTGGGATGCAGACTAGACCTCACACATTTAATGCATTGTCTGAGCTAAGATACCATATTTTATTATAAACCCTGAAGCGATCTCGAGAGGTTGACTTAAAAGAAGTTCTGGGATTTAAATATTAATGAACCAAAACATGTAACCCGGTCGAAAACACAAAAGACTCAAAAATCCAAGTTTGTTCAATATATGGCAGTCTGACACTTGAATGTCCAGTTATTAATTCTGTGTCTTAGATATTATGACAATAGACAATAGACAATAGGTGCAGGAGTAGGCCATTCTGACCTTCGAGCCTGCACCATCATTCAATATGATAATGGTTGATCATCCTTTATCAGTATCTTGTTCCTGCCTTTTCTCCATAACCCTTGATTCCACTATCCTTGAGAGCTCTATCCAACTCTTTCTTAAATGGATCCAGAGACTGGGCCTCCACTGCCCTTTGGGGCAGAGCATTCCACACAACCGCCACTCTCTGTGGGAAGACGTTTCTCCTCATCTCTGTCCTAGATGGTCTACCCCGTATTTTTATGCTGTGTCCTCTGGTTTGGCACTCACCCGTCAGCGGAAACATGTTTACTGCCTCCAGAGTGCCAATCCTATAGTAATCTTATATGTCTCAATCAGATCCCCTCTCAGTCTTCTCAACTCAAGGGTATACAAGCCCAGTCGCTCCAGTCTTTCAGCATAAGGTAGTCCTGCCATTCCAGGCATTGACCTCGTGAACCTACGCTGCACTCCCTCAATAGACAGAAAGTCTTTCATCAAATTTGGAGACCAGAACTGCCCACAGTACTCCAGGTGTGGTCGAACCAGGGCCCTGTACCGTAAGACCATAAGATCTTAAGACATAGGAGTGAAAGCAAGGCCATTCGGCCCATCGAGTCCACTCCGCCATTCAATCATGGCTGATGGGCATTTCAAACCCACTTACCCGCATTCTACCCATAGCACTTAATTCCTCGAGACAACAAGAATCTACCAATATCTGCCTTGAAGACATTTAGCGTCCCGGCCTCCACTGCACTCTGCGGCAATGAATTCCACAGGCCCACCACTCTCTGGCTGATGAAATGTCTCCGCATTTCTGTTCTGAATTGACCCCCTCTAAGTCTGAGGCTGTGTCCACGGATCCTAGTCTCCTCCCCCTGACGGAAACAATTTCCTAGCGACCTCCCCTTCCAAGCCATGTATTATCTTGTACGTCTCTTTTCAGTCTTCCCTTAATCTTCTAAACTCCACTGAATATAATCCCAGGATCCTCAGCCGTTCCTCATATGTTAGACGTACGATTCCAGGGATCATCCGTGTGAATCTCCGCTGGACACGTTCCAGTGCCAGTATGTCCTTCCTGAGGTGTGGTGACCAAAACTGGACACAGTACTCCAAATGGGGCCTAACCAGAGTTTTATAAAGTCTCAGTAGCACAATGGTGCTTTTATATTCCAACCCTCTTGAGATAAGTGACAACATTGCATTACCTTTCTTAATCATGGGCTCAACCTGCATGTTGACCTTGAGAGAATCCTCGACTTGAACTCCCAGATCCCTTTGTACTTTGGCTTTATGAATTTTCTCACCGTTTAGAAAGTAGTCTGTGCTTTTATTCTTTTTGCCAAAGTGCAAGACCTCGCATTTGTTCACGTTGAAATCCATCAGCCATTTCCTGGACCACTCTCCCAAACTGTCTCGATCCTTCTGCAGCCTCTCCACTTCCTCAGTACTACCTGCCTGTCCACCTATCTTCGTATCATCTGCAAACTTCGCTAGAATGCCCCCAGTCCCTTCATCCAGATCATTAATATATAATGCGAACAGCTGTGGCCCCAACACAGAACCCTGTGGGACACCGCTCGTCACCGGCTGCCATTCTGAATAAGAAACTTTTATCCCAACTCTCTGCCTTCTGTCAGACAGCCAATCCTCAATCCATCCCAGTAGCTCACCTCGAACACCATGGGCCCTCACCTTGCTCAGTAGCCTCCCGTGTGGCACCTTATCAAAGGCCTTTTGGAAGTATAGATAGACCACATCCACTGGGTTTCCCTGGTCTAACCTACTTGTCACCTCTTCAAAGAATACCAACAGGTTTGTCAGGCATGACCTCCCCTTACTAAATCCATGTTGACTTGTTGTAATCAGACTCAGCTCTTCTAAGAATTTAGAAACCTCATCCTTAATGATGGACTCTAGAATTTTACCAATAACCGAGGTTCGGCTAATTGGCCTATAATTTTTCATCTTTTGTCTTGATCCTTTATTGAACAATGGGGTTACAACAGCGATCTTCCAATCATCCGGGACTTTCCCTGACTCCAGTGACTCTTGAAAGATCTCAACCAATGCCTCCGCCATTTCCTCAGCCACCTCTCTCAGAACTCTAGGATGTATCCCATCGGGGCCAGGAGATTTATCAATTTTCAGACCTTTTAGCTTTTCTAGCACTATCTCTTTTGTAAGGGCAACCATACTCAAGTCAGCCCCCTGACTCCCTTTAATTGTTGGGATATTACTCATGTCTTCCACTGTGTAAACTGACGGAAAGTAATTTTTGAGTTCTCCTGCTATTTCCTTATCTCTCATCACTAGGCTTCCAGCATCAGTTTGAAATGGCCCAATGTCTACTTTTGCCTGTCGTTTGTTTCTTATGTATTGAAAGAAACTTTTACTATCATTTCTAATATTACTGGCTAGCCTACCTTCATATTTGATTATCTCCTTTCTTATTACTCTCTTTGTTATCGTCTGTTTGTTTTTGTAGCCTTCCCAATCCCACTGTTTTGTAGATTTCCCACTGTTCTTGGCCACTTTATAGGATCTCTCTTTTCCTTTAATACATTTCCTGACTTCCGTTGTCAGCCATGGCTGTCTAATCCCTCCCTGGATAATCTTTCTTTTCTTGGGGATGAACCTCTGTACAGTGTCCTCAATTATACCCACAAACTCCTGCTATTTTTGCTCTACGGTCTTCCCCGCAAGCCTCTGCTTCCAGTCTATTTTTGTCAGTTCCTCTCTCATGCCCTCATAATTACCTTTATTTAACTGTAACACCATTACATCCGATTTTGCCTTCTCACTTTCAAACTCCAGACTGAACTCTACCATATTATGATCGCTGCTTCCTAAGGGTTCCCTTACTTTAAGATCTTTTATGAAGTCTGGTTCATTGCAAAGCACTAGGTTCAGAATAGCCTGCTCCCTTGTGGGCTCCATGACAAGCTGTTCAAAAAAGCCATCCTGTAAGCATTCAATGAATTCCCTTTCTTTCGATCCACTGGCAACATTATTTACCAAGTCCACCTGCATATTGATGTCTCCCACGATCACTGTGACCTTGCCTTTCTGACATGCCTTCTCTATTTCCCGGTACATGTTGCGTCCCTGGTCCTGACCACTGCTAGGAGGTCTGTACAAAACTCCAATTATGGTGGGGTTTCTTTTTGCCTTTGTGGTTCCTCAATTCCACCCACACAGACTCCACATCATCTTACGCGATGTCATTCAGTGCCATAGATTTAATTTTGTTCAAAACTAACAAGGCAACCCCACCCCCTCTGCCGACCTCCCTGTCTTTTCGATAAGTTGAAAATCCTTGGAGGTTTAACTGGCAGTCCTGACCCCACTGTAACCAAGTCTCTGTGATGCCTACCACATCATAATCATTCACTATGATCTTTGCCATTCGTTCATCTGCTTTGTTATGAATGCTATGAGCATTCAGGAAAACTGCCGTTTTGCTAACTTTCTTATCATTAGAGATCTTGGAAGTCATATGATGTCCTAAATTATCCTTGGTTTTTAATGCATTCCCAGTCTGCCTTAATTTTAAATCCGCCTGGACACATGCTATCCTGCTGCTTATCTTTCCATTAAACGCCATACTCCCTGTCGTTTTCACTTTCCCTTCCCTCCAACTCAGAAGTTTAAAGTCCTACTGACAACCCTATTTACCGCCTTCGCTAGAACATTGGTACCTCATCGGTTCAGGTGGAGACCGTCCCAACGGTACAGATCCCCCCTTTTCCAAAACTGATGCCAATGCCCCATGAAGTGGAATCCCTCTTTCCCACACCAATCCCTTAGCCACGTGTTTACTTGCATAATTTTCTTGTCCCTATGCCAATTGGCACGTGGCTCGGGCAGTAATCCGCTGCAGAAGCACCTCTTTGCTTCTATACTCAATCCCTCTTGTTATGAAGCTCAGCGTGCTATTAGCCTTCTTCACTATCTGCTGTACCTGCATGCTTACCTTCATTGACTGGTGTACAAGAACACCCAGATCTCTTTCTACTGCCCCTTTACCTAAATTAATTCCATTTAGGTAGTAATCTGTCTTCCTGTTCTTGCCACCAAAGAGGATAACCTTAAATTTATCCACATTTAACTGCATCTGCCATGCATCAGACCACACACCTAAGTTGTCCAGGTCACCCTGTAATCTCCTAACATCCTCCTCACATTTCACCCTGCCATGAACCTTAGTATCGTCAGCGAATGTGCTAATGTTATTACTAATACGATCTTCTATATCATTAATATATAGTTTAAAAAGCTGCGGTCCCAGCACTGATCATGCAGCACCCCAGTGGTCACTCCCTGCCATTCCAAAATGGAGCGTTTATAACTACTCTTTGTTTCCTGTCAGCCAACCAAGCTGCAGTCCAAGTTAGTATTTTGCCCTCAATACCATGCGCCCTAAATTTGCTCACTGTCACATGTCATACGTTTTCACCGTTGATCATGCAGGCAAGTTGGAGATTATTTCATCACGTTCCTGACTTGTGCCTTGTAGATGGGGGATGCTTTCTACATTTAATCTGTCTATACCTTTATGAATGTTGCAAATTTATGACAATATTGTTTATTCTTCTTATCGTCAGAGAAAACATGCCTAGTCATTTGTCATTCATTACAGAATTCCCCATTCACTGTTAACTGCACCAGCCTCTAAAACTGTCCCTGTCTCTCTAAACCGCATCCAGCTTGTACGAATCTCCTTTGGCTGCAACCGTCCCCTCAGTCCCTACAAAACTGTCTATCTGAATAATGTTGTCATGTCTCCACAACCCTCTTGATCACTGTAAACTTCCCATCACGACAGCACTGGTTATTTCTGTAACCTCTTCCCAACTCTACAAACTTTGCTGTGTTCGTAACCTCCTCTAATCCATACACACATCGTACCCCTGGAAGCTTTTTCAGTTTCTCAAATATTCTGTTTCAGAATAGCTTTATCTAGTCAATACAATCATTCCTATCTCTGTAAACACCTCTGCCGATACAAACTTCCCTGTCCGTGTATTCACCTTCAGTTCCTACAAACTTCCAAGTTACTAGTAGTGTGCCACAAGAATCTGTTTTGGGAGCACTGCTGTTTGGTAATTTTATAAATGACTTGGACGCAGGCAAAGGTGGATGGGTTCGTAAGTTTGCAAATGACACTAAAGTCGGTGGAGTGGTGGACAGTGTGAAAGAATGTTGCAGCGGGACTTGGATAAACTGCCGAAGTGGGTTTAGGAGTTGGAAACTGCAGTTCAATGCAGATAATTCCGAGATAGTTCAATGCCTGGGTGGTGAGGGAAGAGAGCGCAAGGGGGCGGGGTTGGGGAGAGGGAGCGAGAGAGAGAGAGAGATAGCGAGCGAGAGAGAAACAGGGACAGAGAGGAAGACAGTGTGTGTGAGACTGAGAGAGAAACAGTAATAGAGGGAGAGAAAAATGAAAGAAAGAGAAAGACTCAGAGAAAGATAGAGATAGAGAATCAATGAGTGAGTGAGAGAGAAAATGTGACAGAGAAAGACAGAGTGAGAAAGAATGGCAAAAGCAGAGACCTGGAGAGAGACAGTGGGAGAGGGAGCGACAGTGGGAGAGGGAGGGACATTGAAAGAGAAAGGTGGGGGTTTGAGAGAGTGAAAGAGATACAGATAGTGAGATATAGATAGAAAGATGCCGTCAGAGAGACTGAGAGTTAAAGAGAGAAAGAAAGGGAGATACAAAAAGATTGATAGAGAGACAGTGAAACAGAGAGTGAGAGAGAGAGACACTGAGGGAAACAGAGTTAGAACAGGTAAAAAAAAGGAGAAGCAGTGAGAGAGAGACTGTCAGAGTCAGAGTGAGAGAGAAAGACAGTATGAGAGAGACACGATTAGAGAGACAGAGATCGAGGAGAGAAAGACAGTGAGAGACATCAAGATAGAGAAAGAGACACGGTGTGAGCGATAGAGAGTGGAAGTGAGAGAGAAAAATCACAGAGAACAAGGCAGACAGAGAGACAGACAGACAGAGACAGACAGGCAGTGAGTGATATCAAGAATGAAAGAACAAGAGAAAGTGAGAGCGAGATAGTGAGAGTTGTAGAGCAACACAGAAAGAGAGAGAAAGGGTGAGGGAGATTGTATCAAATGGAGACAGGCAGAGAGAGAGAGAGACAGAAAAGTTTCACCAACCTGAACCACTTCTTCTGTGAATTAATTACCGACTCTGCCCTTGAGCCCTCAAACGATGTCACTATCGCTGCTGACCCACTCCTTCTTTTGATTTGGCCAGACATTTATATATTGCAAAACAACCACCTTGGCCAGGCGAACCACGAACATCCAACCAGCTCTTGTGTCAACAGGGTTCGAACGCCAAGTGCAAAAGATAATTTAGATTGCAGTTGTATATTCCTTTCCTTCTGGCTCATTTGATGTCTGTTAACTGGTCCCTGGTTCCAGACCGCTCTAAACCAATACATTTGTTCATTGTTCAAACATTAAATGGAAATAAGTTGCCTCTGTATAAATACTTGTCAGAAGGCAAGTACTTCATCTGAAGAAATACTTTTATGTTGATCTCTCCACAGGAGCATAACCTTCCCTCATAATGTCAGTGATACTGTAGACTTTACTCAAAAGCACAACCCAGCGCGTAGCTGGCAAGTGGACAACCTGACAGTGAAGCATTGCCTCCCCCCGCTCCTGATAAAGCGACAGTCTGTATATGCTGTAGTCTGGTTTGCCTCCATTTAAATCGAAAATTTTCAAGATTTCATTTTTTGTAACAAATTTGAGTTCCAATCATGAGCAAAAGCCTGAAAGAGATGCAGTCGTGGAATACAGGGGAAGGTAAAGAGTGTTGTCAATAAAAGGAAGAGGTGTACAAAGCTGACGGTGGGTTGTGTGGAGCGTTTTGTGGTGCAGTGGTAACGTGCTAAATGTATAAAATATATATAAAGCTGACGTTAAACCCCGGGCCTGGGGACTTGGAACATTATCTAATTCCATAAAACAGGGACTAACAAAATAATGCATTGAGAGAGAAAATAACACGGAATTAAACGAGTTAGAGATATAAACATGTGGTTGAAAAAGCTTTCTGCCTTGTGCGTTCGATCCCTGTTGATGCAAGAGTTGGCTGCATGTTTGTTGTTCGTCTGGCCGAGGTGGTTGTTTTGCAACATGTAAGTGTCTGCCCAAGTCAAAAGATTGAGTGGGCCAACAGGGACAGTGCCATCAATTGAGGACTCAACGCCAGAGTCGGTAATTAGTTCAGAGAAGAGGTGGTTAAAACTTTTCTCTCTCTGTGCCTGTCTCTATTTGATACAATGGCCCTCAACACTTTTTGCTCTTTCTCTGTGTTGCTCTGCCATTCTCACTATCTCGCTGTCTCACAATCTGTCTCTGTGTTGTTCTGTCACTCTTTATATCACTCATTGTCTGTCTGACTGTATCATCAAAACTCTGTTTGTCTGTCTCTCTGTTTGCCTTGTTCTCTGTGTTTTTTCTCTCTCACTCTTCCTCTGTCTGTGTGTCTCTTTCTCTATCTTACTATCTCTCACTGTCTTTCTCTTCTAGCTTTCTGTCTGTCTCTCTAATCCTGCTTCTCTCACACTGCCTTTTTGTCTCTCTCACTGACTCTGCCACTCTATCTTTCTCACTTTATCACACCCTCCTTCCTGCTTTTTTTTTACCGGCTCTGACTCTGTCTCACTTAGAGTGTCTCTCTCACTGTTTCTCTATCACACTTTCGATGTATCTCCCTTTTTTTCTCTTTTACTGGCTCGTTCTCTCTGACTACCTCTTTCTTTCGATCTATCTCTCACTATCTGTATCTGTTTCCCTCTCTCTTCCAAACCTTTCGTTTTGACTATCCCTCCCTCTCCAACTGTATCACTCTTGGTCTCTCTCTGCCTGCGTCTTTCTCTTTCTTTCATTTCTCTCTCCCTCTATTGCTGTTCCTCTATCTCTCGCTGAATGTTTTCCTCTCTTTTTCTCTCTCACACACACATTCTTGCTGGCTCTATCATTGTCTTGCTCTCTTTCACTGTTTCTCTCTCGCGCTTGCCATCTCTCTCTCTCTCTCTCTCTCTCTCTCTCCCCCCCACCCCGCCCCCTCGCTCTCACTCCCTCACCTCGCCGGCATTGAATTATCCCGGAATTATCTGCATTGAACTGCATTTCCAACTCATAAGCCCACTTCGGCCGTTTATCCAAGTCCCCCTGCAACTGCAATATTCTTCCACACTGTCCTCCAATCCACTGATGTTAGTGTCATCTGCAAACTTACTAACCCATCCACCGATCCCTGCGTCCAAGTCATTTATAACACTGACAAGCAGCAGTGGTCCCAAAACAGATTCTTGTGGCACACCACCAGTAAATGGGAAGTTTGTAAGAACTGAATAATAAATGCTCGGATAGGGAAATTTGTGATGGAAAGAGATGTTTACAGAGATGGAAATGAATGTATCGACTTGAGAACGTTATTCTGAAACAGAATATTTGAGAGACTGAAGATGCTTCCAGAGATGGGATGTGTGTATGGACTAGAGGAGGTTACAGACAGAGCAAAGTTTGTAGAGTTGGGAAGAGGTTACAGAGATAATCAGTGATGTAGTGATGGGAAGAGTTGACAGCAATCAAGAGGGTTGTCGAGATATGAAAACATTATTCAGATCGAGAATTCTGTAGGGACTATGGGGAAGGTTGCAGCCAAAGTGAGGTTTGTACGGCCTAGAAGAGCTTGCAGAGGCAGGGACAAGTTTAGAGGCTGGAGTAGGCAACAGTGAATGTGGAATGCTGTCATGAATGACAAACGTTCAAGTCACAAAGGATTCTCGGGATGGTAAGAGTTTACAGTCATATGGAGCATTGCAAGAACAGAAGTTTATATCGAAGAGAAGTATTTTCAGGATTATACAATTTACGGAAGCAGTGAGTGTAGTAAGAATGAGACAAATTTTAAAAATACGACAGATTACACGACTGAAGGAAGATTAACTTCATTGAGATTTTCAAAACATGTCTCAATATATTGATTAGTGGAGCGCAGTTGATGTGGTTTACATGAACTTAAGAAAGACATTTGACAAAGTCCCATGTGGAAAGCTGGTACATAACGAAAGGGCCCAGGGATCCAAAACAAGTTGGCAAACTGGATTCACACTTGGCTTACAACTACGGTTCAAAGGGTGTTGATGCAGCGTTGTCAGAGAATGCGGGTGACCTGACGGAGGTCTATAAAATTATGAAGGACACAGATAGGATAAATGCATATGAGTTGTTGTCCCAGGGATGGGGAACTGAAAACTCGAGGGCATTGGTTTCAGGTAAGAGCTGAAAGATTTAAGAAGGACCTGAGGGGTAACTTTGTCATGCAGAGAGTGGTGCATATATGGACGGGACTGCCAGAGGCTGTGGTTGGAGTGGGTACAATAGCAATACTTTTGTAAAAAGCATTTTTTAAGGGACGTGGATGGGAAGCGTTGAGGGAGATATAGAGAAATGTGGGAACTTGAAATAAGCTTTGTGGTCGTCATAGTCAGCATGGCCCAGTTTGGACTGAAGAGCCAAACTGAAGAGAATGTAATACTCTCTGACTCTGTGTGAATGCAGAACGTGGAATTAGCAAGTTTGAAGGTGACACAAAAATTGGTGGAGTTGTTCATAATGAGGAGGATAGTCCCAGTCTGATACTGCTCAGCTGGTAAACTGGGGAGGACTAAGGGGTTGTGGCGTCAAAGTCTATATATCCATGAAGGGGTCTGTGCGGGGAGAGAGGATGACAGAGCTGGCGTCTTAGAGGCTTATCTTCATTATCAAGTGTCGAGAGTGCGGTGCTGGAAAAGCACAGCAGGTCAGACAGCATCCGAGGAGCAAGAGAGTCCATGTTTCGATCATGAGCACTTCATCAGGAATGAATGAGGAAGGAAGCTTTCTAAAAACATTGGTGAGACAAATCTTGAGTACTGTGCCCAGATCTGTTGGCCACTGTCAGTAAATCATGATTGCATTGGAGAGAGTGAAAAATAGATTCAACAGGATGTTGCCATGGATGAAAAGTTTCAGTTATGAGGGGCGACTGATAGGCTGAGATTTATTTCGCTGGAGTAGAGAAGGCTGAGAGAGAAATCTGACTGACGTTTGCAAAATTATGGGAGATCCAGACAGAGTAGATCACGAGACTCTCTTCCCCTTTGCATATCATCATACACAAGAGGGCATAAGATTAAGGTGAGGAGCAGGTGAGTTGGAGGAGATTTGAGAAGTAGTTATTTTATCAACAGCATGGTATATAGATGGGAAGTGTTGCCTGAGAGAGTGGTGGAGGTAGACACTCCCACAACATTGAAGAAGCATCCGGATGGGTAACTAAATATCCAGAACTTTGTAGCTTATGGAACAAGTGCAGGGAAATTAGATTAGTGTAGTTTGCTGCTGGTTGTCTGCAGAAACATCATGGGTTCAAGTGCCTGTTTCTATGCAGCATAACAATAAGATACAAACGGACAGACGGGACAAGGTTACTGAGTTCACAAGGATTGCAGGAACAGGAGGAGGAAGCAGACATAGTATGTAGCGTAGAAATAGGTTCATCAATTCGTGTTTATTGGAAGGATGGAAGAATGTGACAACAATAGGAAGATTGCAGGCGATTACAGAGATCGATATCAAGACTGGGTGAGGATAGTGACATGGTGGGCTGTAGACAATGGTTAAGGTTACAGAGTTAGCAACGTTTCTTCAGACTGAAGGAGGTAAGGAAGGACAAAAAGACAGCTGCAGAGACTGGAGGTGATTACCACAATCAAGAAAATGTTACAGGGACATGGATAGTTTTAGCAGCTTTAGGAAACTACAGCGTTAAGAAGGCTAATCGTGACTGAAGGAAGAAGATATAGGCAGCAGTGTAGCAACAGGGGAAGGTCAGAGACAGAGAAGATTGTAGAGACTGAATGAGGTGACAGATGTGTGGAGTGTCAAAGTGGCTTCAGAAGTTTACACGAATACGGAGTGCACTAGAGACTGGAGAAAGTTACACATAGAGGAAAGGATGTAATGTTTGGAGAACTTTAAGCAGTTCGGGACATTAGTATTAACGGCTGGAGATGACAGAAGTCGTGAGTTTCTGTGAGATGGGAGGAAAGAGTGTTGCAGGGGCGGGAAGAAGGTGCACACACGAGGAAGGTCGTAGGATTTTGAAGATTTGTAGGCAATTGGAGACGACTGCAATGACTGGAGGAATGGATTGCTAAGATCGGGCATGTTTTAGATACTGGAGCACGTCGCAGAGATAGGGAGAGCAACCACGGCTGGAGGAGGTTACAGAGATTGGGAGTGTTACAAAAGTGTGAAAGATGAAACACACAGGATCATAAGACGTGATATAAACACTGTGTTGAAGACAGAGAACAGAATAGAATAAAAAGATATCAGACATTATTATCAGCCTCTCCTGAGAGGCCTGCTTTCACCTCTTAAATTGAGCTTCATTAAAACATCATGTGAAAATCCCAATCATCAACTGTGGCCTGTGCTATCATCGTGAATATCAGTAAAACAGTGGTGAAAGCAGGCCTGTCTTGGCAGGATGACAATGGAACCTTTGTGCTCCCACATCAGCCCTCTGGCTATTTCATATTTGTGGGCATCCATCTTTGAACCCTCTAATTCATCTCCGCTTTATACAACACTGCAGGATTTATTGAAGTCTGTAGATCTCACTCTCCATCTTTCTGGCTGGTTGTTGGTTTTCCATGTGGTGTTGAACGAGACAGGAGTTGGGAATTGTGCTTAGTCAGGAATTCCAAGCAACTACAGGAGACACAGAAATAGAAAGATTTAGAAATTAAACGGACGTTGAGAGAATTACACATATAGAATGTTACTGAGTCTCACGAAGATCTAGAAAATCCCAGTCTCCAATCCTGGACTGTGCAACATCATCTTTCTGCTCTCTACTTGTGGGCCCAGGATCTCAGAGCAGCTGCAATAGAAAGTGGCAGACAGAGTCAGCAGCTACATCCACGTAGTGATGGATTCCACATGAAGGCATACTGGTCGATCCCAAAAGCATGCCAGAAGATTTCAGAATAAAACAACACTGTCAGAAAAAGTGTTTTTTATTCATAGGGGGCTGGCACCAGTATTCAGGATATATCCCATTGTGATGGATTCCACGAGAACAGTGCTGAGACCAGTGTCCTGGTAAATCATATGAATATGATTATGGATAGCAGTGTAATCTGAGAGAGATGAGGCAGGAGCAGGGGTCAGGTCAGTGGATATTTTCAAAAACAGAGAAAGATTGAAACATTGGAATAACATGATCATGTGGCTGACGATAAGCAGAAAGGAACAGGAACGGACAAGATTAACTTTTAATAAAATTGTAAATTATACTTTCTCTACTTGAATGTGCAAAGCATCTGCAGTAAGACAGATGGACATGAGTGGATGACTTGGATCTGATCACCAGGGAGACGAGGTTAACATGAATAAAAGGTGGGAAATAAATATTCTCCAGTATTCTGAATTACCTGATCAGGTCCTGAGGATATACCTACATTTATTGATGTTAAGATCTCCACCACCACCTCCTCTGTAATATGGACAGCTTTCAAGATATCACTATTTATTTCCCTAAGTTCCCCAGCTTCCAAGTCATGTTGAGTTTCTGGTAAATAGTAACCCGAGGATATTGAGAGTGAGGGAGTTAGTGACGGTAACACCATTGATTATAAAGGGACAATGGTTAAATTGCTTCATAATGGAGATGCTTTTGCCTGAAATTTATTTGGTGTAAAGCTTATAAATGACTTTTAAATCGAGGTCAGGATATTATTCAGATGCTTTTTGCAAACGAACATGGGCAGCTTCAGGATTTGAGGAATCCGGAATGATGCTGGGCATTGTGATATCGTAGTTGGACATTCCTGCTTTTGAGGGAGGTTCATTCATGAAGCAGCTGAAGATGGCTGGGTCTCGGACAACCTGAAGAACTCCACAGAGATGTCAGTCTTCTTGCTCGTGATATGGTTTGAAGTTTCATGGACATGGATTTCAGCCCCTCAAAAGTCGGAGCAACATAATAGTAGACCCAATAAAGTTAACCTTAAAAACTAGTCAAAAATGTTCAACTATTACTCAAATGTATATGGTATTTGTGCATAGAAAGATGTCCGCAAAATGTTGTTTTGTTTTTGTTTGGTATTTTGAACCCACCATGTGAATTGATAACAACCCCCAATGCAGAAGCTCTCACACCCCAACTTGTAATTTGTTTCTCCGTGTGTATGCAATTGTTTATCCAGGGACATCACTGTACTTTGTCTGGCCCTATGTAACCTTACACTGTTAAATGTAAAAGTCAAATCTCTCGGGTACCTTTTCTAGCCAGAAGCTTCTTATTTACAGAGCAGAATCATATCCTGCTTTGACTTCCGAATTTAATTTTCTGGGTACTTGTGGAATATAAATTTGCATGGCCATAGGGAATGCAAATTTATTGGAAATGGACTTTCAATGTCGAAACTGCAGAAGACCCTCATGAATTAAATTGGTGGAATGCTTCCCAATAAGCCCAATGATGTATGAATTTAAATAAGTCCTTATTCTGAGAGACTAATTCATGGAAACATTGCTTCAAGACCAAATTTCCAATTTGACCAGATCGTTGCTTCCACATTTCTCTTGATTTATGTATTTCTTCGAAATTGGAATCCTAGTTTTCAATTCATCTAATTCTGTGAAATCTCTCTACTCGTGTTTATGATTTTATTACAACGGCATACAATGACTGTGTCTGCATTAATCAGGTGTTACTGAAATAACCATGCAGTAAAATCATTGAAACACAAAATGATGTTCACTCTTTCCTAATATTTGCCCCAGTTTTAATCATGTCTGATTCTACAATACACGGCTATTCATGCCAGATGCACTGATGGAAAAGGCACAACAGGAATCTTTTACTTGAAGTGAGATGCAACGTGCTCAGCTCATAATGAGCTGAGGGGATAATCTTGCTGGATAATTGCACCTACACCGAAAAGATAGGAATTATAAGCAGGAATGGATTATTCAGTGCTCTCTTCCTCGCCCCCACCCACCATGAATGAGATCTTCACTGAAAGACCGCAACACTATTTTCTGGCACTATACTGTAATATAGTGGTTTGCATTTTCCACACTTTTATTCCTCCACACTTAGCTTGCATTAATAATTTATTGGCTTTTAATGCTCAAATCGAAACTTACATTCTCACTTTACATCATCAGCCAACTTGTAAATCGTACATTTGGTCACAACATTCAGACCATGCATACGGATTGGGGATAGTTGGTGTGAAAAGGCTGGTCCTTTTTGGAACCATTCTGGTCTCAACAAGCTAACCCGAGAATGGCATCATATTCCTATTTTTTTTTGCTGACCACTAAACTATGCTGAATGCAACCCAGATTGTTATCTACATTCACACACTCTAACATACGGGATACCAAACCCTCACGATTTACATTGTATGCATTCTGCCAGTTAATTCTTCCAAAGACGATGCTCTATCGAGTTTGTGAAAAAAATAATTGTCTTGATAAACTCGTGTTGACTCCATCCAATCAGACCATTTTATTTTTAAGCGCCCACTTACATCATCGCTTTCAAGGCAAATTGATATTCCACTGGGGTTGAATCTGCAGGAATGATTCCAAAGTTTCCAGAATTTGGAAAGATAACCAGCAACATTTGTACGATTATGCATTATCACCACAACCAATAATCTCCAGATTCACAGATGCTGATCTTCAGATTCGAGGATTATATTATTTTCTCCAGTACTACAAGGCATTTGATATTGTTACCCACGGTAGGCTCATTCATTAAGTCCGGAACTATTGGATACAGGGAGATTTGGCTCTCTGGATTAAGAATTAGTTAGCTGACAGAAGGCAGAGAGTTTATGTGAATGGAAGGTTTGCTTCCTGGAGATCAGGAGTGCGTGGGGTCCCCCACTGCTCTGTTCTTGGCCTCTGCTCTTTGTAGTTTTTATAAATGACCAGGATGAGGTGGTTGAGGGGTGGGTTAGTACACTTGAAAATGACACAAAGGTTGGAGGTGCCGTTGATAGTATCGAGAGCTGTTGCAGGTTGCAGCACAACATTGACAGGATGCAGAGCTGCTCGAAGAAATGGCAGATGGAGTTCAACCTAGATAAATGCGAGGTGATGCGTTTTGGAAGGTCGAATTTTATGCTGAATATAAGATTAAAGAAAGGATTCTTGGCAGTGTGGAGGAACAGAGGGATCTGGGTGTTCAAGTGGGTAAATCCCTCAAAGTTGCCCCCGAAGTGGGTAAGGTTGTTATGAAAACATATGGTATTTTGGTTTTCATTAATGGGAATCGACTTTAAATCCGCAAGGTTTTGCTGCAGCTCTACAAAAGCCTGGTGAGACCACACTTGGAATATTATGTCCAGTTCTGGTCACCCTATGATAGGAAAGATGTGGAGGCTTTGGCGAATGTACAAAGAAGATTTACCAGCATGGTACCTGGACTGGAGGGCTTGTCTTCATAAGAGAGATTGACAAAGCTCGGATTTTTCTCTCTGGAGAGGATGAGGAAGGGAGGTGAGATAATTGAGGTATGGAAGATAAGGAGAGGCATGGATAGAGTCGATAGCTGGATACTATTCCCTAGGCAGGATTGCCTGGCACGAGGGATCATAGTCTTAAGCTGTTAGGTGGAAAGTATATCGGAGATGTCACAGGTAGGTTCTTTATGCAGAGAGTTGTGAATGCATGGAATGCGTTGGCAGCGGTGGTGGTGACAGCAGAGTCATTAGGGATATTTAAGTGACTGCTGGAAATGCACATGGACAGCAGTGAATTGAGGGGTGCGTAGGTTAGGTTATTTTGTTTTACATTAGTATTAATACTCAGCACAACATCGTGGGCTGTAGGTCCTGTTCTGTGCTGTACTTTTCTATGTTCTATGTTCTACTTCTGTTCATGAATGACCACTTCGTCTATCTCCTCATTTTGACGAGGGTATCGTGTCTGTTGTCTTGTTGAGAAACGGAGTGAAATTTTGTCTCTGAGAAAAAGATCAAAAATATCATCTTTATTTCGCTGTTGTTTACTTCGTCCCAATTGAAGCATTTCTTCTGCTGCCAATTGAGGGCACAGAGTTCACTTTCCTGATCACATTTTGCTTTACCGGCAGAAAGCTGTTGCAAACACATTTGTATCTCTCACTAGTTTAATTTCATGGTGTTTTCTCGCACAAGGCATTATTTTGTTATTCCCTCCTTTTACTGAATTAGAAACTGTTCTGAGTCTCCAGGCCCGGGGTTTAACATCAGCTTTATATATATTTTATACATTTAGTATATTACCACTGCACCAGAGAACGCTCCCCACTACCCACCAGCAGCTTTGTACACCTCTTCCGTTAATTAACAATACTCTTTACCTTCCCCTGGATTCCATCATTAGATCTTTTTAGGCTTTTGCTCATGTTTGCAACTCAAATTTGTTACAAATGATGAAATCATTAAAACCTTTGATTTAAATGGAAGCTAACTAGACTACAGAGTATACAGACTGTCGCATTATCAGGAGCAGTGGGGAGGCATTGCTTCACTATCAGGTTGTCTACTTGCCAGATGTCAGCTGGCTTGTGCCTTTGAGTAAAGTGTAGAGTATCGCTGACCTTATGAGGGAAGTTTATGCTTCCAGTGGAGAGATCAGCATAGAACTATTTCTGCAGATGAAGTACTTGCCTTCTGACACAGACATGATTATTTCCATTGAATGTTTGGACGATGAATAAACGTATTTCTTTCGGGGGAGTCTGGAACCAGGTACCAGGTCATAGAAATCGAGTGTTTCAGAGGGAAAGGAATATACAACTGCAATCGAAACTATCTTCTGCATTTTGTGTTCAATCCCTGTTGACGCAAGAGGTGGCTGGATGTTTGTTGTTCGTCTGGCCGAGATGGTTGTTTTGCAATATGTAAGCGTTTGGCCAAATCAAAAGAAGGAGTGGGCCAACAGGGACGGAGACATCAATTGAGGATTCAAGGGCAGAGTCATTAATTACCTCAGAGAAGCGGTGGTTCAGGTTGGTGAATCTTTTCTGTCTCTCTCTCTGCCTGTCTCCATTTGATACAATCTCCCTCACCCCTTCTCTCTCTTCTCTGTGTTGCTCGGTCATTCTCACTATCTCGCTCTCTCACACACTGACTCTCTATCTTGTTCTTTCACTCTTTATATCACTCCGTCTATCTGTCTGTCTATGTCATTATCACTGTCTCTCCATCTGCCTTGTTCTCTGCATTTTTTCTCTCTCATTTTCTCTCCCTCTGTGTCTCTCTGTCTAGCTGTTTCTCACTGTCTTTCTTTCCTAGCCTTGTCTCTAATGCTGTCTCTCTCTTACACTCTCTCTTACACTATCTTTGTCTCTATCACTGACTCTCTTATTATATATTTATCTCTATCACTGACTGTATCTCCCTCTATGACTGTCTATCTTGCTGTCTCCCCCTCTCTCTTCTCCCGTCTCTCTCTGTCACGTACTCTCTCTCTCACTGTCACCTTCTCTCTCACTTGCTGTTGCACGCTCTCTCTAGCTCATCTTCCCGCGAGTTCACTCCCGCTGTTCCATGCTCTCTCTCGCTTGCTGTCCTGCAATCCCCCTTGCTTGCTGTCCCATGTGCTCTCTTGCTCGGTGTCCTGCACTCTTTCTCGCTGTCCCACGTTCTCTCTTTTTCACTGTCCCACACTCCCTCTCGCTCACAGTCCCACGCTCCCACTCTCTCACTCTCCCGCGCGCCCTCTCGCTCACTGTCCAGCTCTGTCCCTCTCTCTCACTCTGTCTTCCCACTGCCTCTGCCAGTCTCTCTCTCTCACACATTTTTGTTTCTCACTCCTTCCTGCTTTTTTTAAACTTCTCTGACTCTGTCTCTGTCCGTGTCTATCTCTCACTGTCTCCCTCGCTGCTTATCTCTCTCTGTGTGTATCTCTCTTTCTTTCTCTCTTTTAATGTCTCTTTCTGTCTGGCTACCTCTATCAACCTCTCACTATCTGTATCTCTTTCCCTTTCTCTCCCCCACCTTTCTCTCTTTCACTGTCGCTCCCTGTACCCCCACTGTATCTCCCTCTATGACTGTCTTTCTCCAGGTCCCTGTCTTTGCCATTCTCGATCTCTGTGTCTTTCTCTGTCTCACTTTCTCTCTCACTCACTCACTCATTCATTCATTCTCTCTCTCAATCTGCTTTTTTCATTACTCTCTTCCCCAGAGCTATTGCTGTCTTTCTCTCAATCTCTCTCTCTCTCTCTGGCTCACTCACACTGTCTGTTCTTTGCTCCTGCTGTCTCTCTCTCTCTCACTGTCTCCCTTTCTCTGTGGCTGTCTCTTTTTCTCTCTCTCCCACGGGATGTCGCACCCTCCCTCTACTGCTGTCCCTTCCACTCTTTCTATCTCTCCGTCCCTCTCTCTCGCTTTCCGTCTCTTTTTCTCTCTTGATGTCTTGCACTTGCTCTGTCTCCCGCTGTCTCTCTTTCTATGTGTCCTTTTCACTGTTTCTCTGTCTCCAACTCCCTCCCTCCCATTCTCTCTCTCTCTTACACTGTCTCCCCTGTCTTGCTGTCTTCCCCTCTCTCTCGCTGTCTCCCCCTCTCTCTTCTCCCGTCTCTCTCTGTCACGTACTCTCTCTCACTGTCCCCTTCTCTCTCACTTGCTGTTCCACGCTCTCTCTCGCTCATCTTCCCGCGAGTTCACTCCCGCTGTTCCATGCTCTCTCTCGCTCGCTGTTCTGCAATCTCCATTGCTTGCTGTCCCATATGCTCTCTTGCTCGTTGTCCTGCACTCGTTCTCGCTGTCCCACGTTCTCTCTTTTTCACTGTCCCACGCTCCCTCTCGCTCATAGTGCCACGCTCCCACTCTCTCGATCTCTCGCGCGCCCTCTCGCTCACTGTCCCATGCTCCCTCTCGTTCACCATCCAGCGCTGTCCCTCTCCTTCACTGTCCCGCGCTGTCCTTCTCTCTCCCTGTCCAGCGCTGTCCCTTTCTCTCACTGTCCCGCGCTCCCTCTCGCTCACTGCCCAGCGCTGTCCCTCCACATCTCCTGCACACCCCCCCTTCCAGGTGTAATAAGGTATGGGTTATCTATACCTTATAACTACGAGAAGAAACTCCAATCTTCGCCAGCAAATCGTACCCATGGGAGATAACCAGAACTTCTGCTTAATATTTGGGCAAGCACCACCTACGACGATAGACAGACATTTTCTGTTTGCCGACATGTGTGCCCCTGCATACCTTTCACGCTCTTGCCAATGTAGTATGAATTGAACAAGATGTTTTTTTCATCCTTTTCAGATTTTTTGTGTTTTTCCTACAGTACGTTTAAAGGGTGCTGACAAATCTCAAAATGCGAACACTCTGCCTGTTTCTGTTGTTGCTGCTCACAATCCTTATGTCAGATGCGGCTGTACTGGATAACCGTGCCTTGACTGGCATTGTCAATCAGTAAGTGTCAGTGAAACAGATCTTATCTGACCATCTCTGCAAGCTGGGGGCTGTGCTCAATCTGAAGTCAAATCAGAGCCTGGTTGCCTGGAGCAGGCTGGTAATAAATGGCGAGGACCCGGCAGGTATAGGGAGTACTGTGTAGCTGTGGGAAATAAGTCTGAACCCATTAACCAGGACTCTCATTACTCCCAGAGGAAGGGACTTCCAGCAAAACTATTACCAGATTTCCCGGGGTCATATCTCGAATAGTGAAATCGATAGCACCCGCTGACCCCGAAATAAAGGAGAGTGTGAAATACATCGGAGTGAGCTTTGAAGAGAAAGTCCACATGCCCCACACAGTCAACATTTTACTGTTTACTGAATCATCTCACTCACCTCTCAGTTTCCCTTTGTCTCCCTCTGCCTCCTTTGCTATTATTCCCATTTCCTGTCAGTCTGCAAGTCTTTTGTTCTGTTTGTCTCTGTATGCCCCAAACATTTTGCTGGTTAACAATTCTTCCAGGATTCTCCCTAACTCCAGCTTCCACTGATTGTACCTGTAGCTCTCACTCTCTCTCTCTCTTTCTCTCTCCCCGTCTCTATTAACTTCTCACCATCCCGTGTAACATGCGGCATCATGTCGTGCATCAGTCAAGGTACCTTAAAATGAAGTTCGAGCGAGTTATCAAGAAGGCTTGTGGCATTCTCTGATTCTTTGCAGGAGGATTTTTACAGAAATAAGTAACATTGTTCTGTTCTCTGTCAATTAACCTGATTATCTCTTTAAACCTCTCACTCATCCCAGAATTTACTACAACAATGGGACAGGGATACAAAGTAAATCAACATTGACCTTCCTGTGCAAGAATTTGAAATGTGAATTGCAGGGTTTCACGTTTTCTTTCATATGATGGGCGTTGTTCAATGTAACTCACCTCAAACTGTGCCAACTGACACTGCAAAGAGAATGATTTACCCAAAGTATGTTGCTTGATTGACAGCCTGACTTTACCTCTTTCAGTTTCCACAGAGCGGCTGGGCACCAGGTGACAGATTATGGGAGAAAACACTTTGCCTTCCTGGTGGCTTTCCCTGCTTCCCAGTGCAGAAAGACCAACAGAGATGTAGACTTGAACCCCAGCAAATCAATGCATCCTTTCATTAACTCCAATGTGAACATTTTCCTGAACTCCCTAGGTGGAAATTACCTCGCTGTCTTCCCGAACAGCGACAGTCGTTGCCCAGAAGTAAATTGCTGAACCCCGCCCAGATCAACAGGAACCGCACCGCGGCTCAGCTTTTCCAAACTCTGCTGAATAACAGAACCCAGCACAATAACCAGCCAGTGGGCTGTATCATTCTCTATACCACCCACAGTCCATGTCTAGATCACTGTTTCAGTAACACGGGGAATTGTGAGATCATCCCTTCCTGAAAAGTTCCCCATTTCGGGACATATGGACTGAACCAGACATTCACAAGTATTTTGTCTTCAGTAAAATATTTGTACATGGTACAGATCAGAGCCGACACCAGGCAATCCGGGAAAAGCTGGCTGCATTGGAGAATACCGGGTTTCATGTCAGATGGTTTGATGGAAAAGGCCTGTTCATAGTTAGAGAATGCACCGCACCAAAATACTGCATTGAACAGGCTCCAAGATTTGATTTAACATTATAAGGGATCTGGGAATTTCTGTAAAGGGGTGCCGTGCCTGTTCAAATACATCTATCACATTTCAAATCAGTATAATAATCTGAATTTACTAACTTACACTGATATCCTTTCTGCTTGTTATTATATGAATCATACCAGATGTGATCAGAGATCAAAAGTCAATTATCCACTCAATAGATTCAAGAAACCCTCACAGTCAAAATCAATTGCATTCACAACGTCTTTTTCCTGTCCATCAACACATCTGCAAATGCAACCAAATCCTGGGTCACAGGTTTTCAGTGTCAGTCTTATTCTAAGCAGTCTTATTCTTGATGAAGAGCTCCTGCCCAAAACGTCCCTTTTCCTGCTTCTTTGATGCTGCCTGGCCTGCTGTGATTTTCCAGCACCACTCTAATCTTGATTCGAATCTCCAGCATCTGCATTTCTCATTTTCGCCTTATTGAAACCCTGCTGATCACTACAGACAGAAATGCTTGACAACAATACTTGAAAGGGTTCAGAAACCGTTTCCAAGGATGTTGCCAGGGTTATAGGGTTTGATCGATAGGGAGAGGCTGAATAGACTGTACTCCATGTGATCTTACCTTGCGAGCCAGTCTCCCATGATGAACCCTGTCGAACTCCTTACGGAAATTCATCTGGTTCCCATCCATCCAACCATTAAGAGACATTTGAATAGGTATATGAATAGGAGGGGTTTTAACAAATATTGGCCAAATGCTGGAAATAGGGCTAGATTTATTTAGGATACCTGCTAGGCTGTTTCAATGCTGCATGTCTCTATAACTCTCTGACTGTGACTCTCATACGAAGGTTATGCAGTAACATTCAAACCCAGAATAAGACTTAGAATAAGTGGTGGAGTTGGATGTGAAATACTTGCACTGAGGCTGGTGCCCTACTTCAAGTCCCCCTTTATTTAGACATGAGCATCCCTTCCCTTTATCACTGTCTCATTCAGACACTACATCTCTGACACTGAACCTTCTTATCGGTCAGTCAGATTAACAGCCCCAATCAGGGAACTCATATTCTTTGAGATCCAGCTGTCTGTCCTGGTCTCAACGACTGCAGTATGTCCCCTGGGAATAAAGCACACATTAAAGAGAAACAGTTACATAACCGCTGTAAAGGAAGGGATAAGGCCATGCTGGGGATGGAAAGGGAGCTACACATTTGGGGTGACTCAGAGAGTGGAAAAAAATCGAATGGGAAGGATACCAGTAAAGAATGAGTAAAACAAATGTAATCGCCTGAATGAAGCATTCCATTTACCAAATCGTTTAAGAGTTTGGGTGCAGCATGTCTTCAGTTTCCCCTTAATCGATCTGCAGTTTCTGCATCATTTCCAAATGTTCTCTATCCAATATTGTACTGTTGAAATTGTTTGAACACCAAATATATCATTTCTTTGCACAGCTGCATTCAGTGAAATGAGTCGTATGTATAACTACACATGATATTTCTGCTTTTGATTTATGCATATAAAATAAAGTTAATTCCACATTGAACAACATGCTGCTTGCAGATGTATGATTACTGTTTTGTGAAGAAATATGAACGAGCTGGGGAAGTATTGGCAGTGCCAATGGTGGGGATTCTCCAAAATTGCAGTTGAAAGATGAGGTCAGGGAAGGGGATGGGGTTCACAAGAAGTATTCATGAGGGCAAGGGAGAGACATGTGGTGTACATTTTAGCATCACGGCAATGAGGAGAATGACATGCGGCCTTGAGGGAAATCTGGCTCCTTTGTCAAAGGCAGGGGCTAAGTAGAAAAGGACACAAAGGATTGGCTCACAGGAAGCAAGGATCAGGCTAGGCTGACTGTGAAACAGGCAACAGACAATGGTAGGAGGATGAACAATACAGGGTCACTGTGAAGCTGATGCCAGTCAACATTTAGTTATTGGGCCAAACATCAACTAAGCCTGGAGGACCGTCACATCAATGAATGATGCTCTTTGGTCTGCCTGAAACTTGTTGTTCTTCCAGAGCGAGGAGTTGACCCTGACTGAGTGTTGCAGACTGACACATCTCAGGGTCCAAGACTACGTGCTGACGGATGGACTAGAGCTTGGGGCAGCTGCCGCCATGGTGCAGTGGGGAAGACCACTATCTCAGGTCTTCCTGCTGAAGGGAAATGGGGGGTGCGGTCAGTTATCGGACCCTCCCAGTGATTTCCGTAGCGATAATTTTGTGCGTGGAAGAGAGCGTTTTTGGTTTTTGGATTTAAGTAATTTCCAATGTTTTGTTTGATTACTTGAACAGAATATTCTTTATTGTAATATCCTTTATTGTCACATGACATGCAACTGTAAAGGGCCAAACTGCATTTGTGACTATATGTATACAGAAACACATTTCTGATGAATAAAATATAATTTTGAATTTTAAAGAAAAGTCATGCTCAGTGTTAGACTATTCACAATCACCATGCAGTAACTGAGTGGTATGCAGATGAGGCCAGACTCTCAATGAGATGGTTTACAGTCACCATATTGTAACTGGGTGGTGCATTAATGAGACTAGTTTCACTGAGAGACTGTTTCACACTGATATTATACTGACTGGGAGGTGTGTAAATGAGGCCACACTCAGTGTGAGACTGTCTACAGGCATTGTATAGTGACACAGAGGTGTGTAAATCAGGTCACATTCAGTGTGAGACTGTTTACAGACACTGTTCAGATACCGGAAGGTGTGTAGTTCAGGTCAGAATCATCGTGAGATTCTTTAAAGTCAGCATATACATACTGGGACGTGTGTAGATCAGGCCAGATTCACTGTGAGACTCTTTCCAGTTATTGTACAGTTGTTGGGAGCTGTGCACATCAGGCCAGACTCTTTACAGTCAGTGTTTAGTTACTGGGAGCTGGGCAGGTCAGAGCAGAATTACTGTGAGACTCATTACACTCAGTGCATAGTTACTGGGAGGTGTGGAGTTCACGCGAGCTTCAGTGTGAGACAAAAACAAAAATTGCTGGAAAACCTCAGCATGTCTGGCAGCGTCTGTGAAGAATAATATGAGTTAACATTTCACGTCCGCTGACCCTTCAACACGACACCTCACTGTGGGAAGAGTGTGCTTATATTTATTGGGGTCTTTGTATATGAGGCCAGTTTTCAGTGACTGTATGGTTACTGGGAGGTGTATAGCTGACGACAGGCTCTCTATGAGGCTTTTTGCAGTGATACTATGGTCACTGGGGGTGTGAGATGAGGGCAGGCTATCTATGAGACTGTTTGTAGTGACTGTATGATTACTGGGAGGTATGTAGTTGAGGATAAAAGGATAACCACAGAGAGAATAGGGCCCCTCAAAGACCAGCAAAGCGGCCTTTGTGTGGAACAACATGAAATGGAGGAGAGACTAAATGAATATTTGTCTCAGTATGTATTGTGGAAAAGCATATGGAAGATAGAGACTATGGGGAAATAAATGGTGACATCTTGCAGAATATCCATATGAAACAGGAGGAAATGCTGGATGTCGTTAAATGGGTAAACCTGGCTAAATCTCCAGGACCTAATCAGGTGTACATTAGAACTCTGTGGGAAGCAGGGGAACTGATTTCTGGGTCTCTTGCTGAGATATTTGCATCATCGATAGCCACAGGTGAGGTGCCAGAAGACTGGAGGTTGGCTAAAGTGGTGCCACTGTTTCAGAAGAGTGGTAAGGACAATCCAGGGAACTATAGACCAGTAAGCCAGACGTTGGTTTTGTGCAAGATGTTGGAGAGAATCCTGAGGGACAGGATGTACATATATTTGGAAAGGCAAGGACTGCTTAGGGATAGTCAACATGGCTTTGTGTGTGGGAAATCATGTCTCACAAATTTGGTCGAGTTTTTTGAGGAAGCAACAAAGAGGATTGTTGAGGGCAGATCGAAGATGTGATCGATGTGGACTTCAGTTTAGCGTTCGACCAGGTTCCACATGGGAGATTGATTAGCTAGGTTAGATCTTTAGGAAGACAGGGAGAACTAGCCATTTGGACACAGAACTGGCTCAGAAGTAGAAGACAGAGGGTGGTACTGGAGTGTTGTTTTTCAGACTGGAGCCCTGCGACCAGTGGAGTGCCACAAGTATCAGTGTTGGGTCCTCTACTTTTTATCATTTACATAAATGATTTGGATGCGAGCATAAGAGGTACAGTTAGTAATTGTGCAGATGACACCAAAATTGGTGGTGTTGTGGACAGTGAAGAGGGTTTCCTCAATTTACAACAGGATCTTGATCAGATGAGGTAATGAGATGAGAAGTGGCAGATGGAGTTTAATTCCGATAAATGTGCAGTGCTGCATTTTGGGAAAGCAAACCTTAGCATGACTTATGCACTTAATGGGAGCGTCCTATGGAGTGTTGCTGAGCAAAGAGACCTTGGAGTGCAAGCTCATTGCTCCTTGAAAGTGGAGTTGCATGTAGCTATTGGCCAGAGTGTTGAGTAGAGAGGTTGGGAGGTCATGTTGCGGCTGTACAGGACATTGGTTGGGCCACTGTTGGAATATTGCGTGCAATTCTGGTCTCGTTCCTATCGGGTAGATGTTATGTAACTTGAAAGGGTTCAAAAAAGATTTACAAGGATGTTGCCAGGGTTGAAGGATTTGAACTACAGGGAGAGGCTGAATAGGCTGGGGCTGTTTTTCTTGGAGCGTCGGAGGCTGAGGGAACACCTTATAGAGGTTTACAAAATTATGAGGGGCATGGATAGGTTAAATAGGCAAAGTCTTTTCCTTGGGGTCGTGGAGTCCAGAACTAGAGGGCATAGGTTTATGGTGAGAGGGGAAAGATATGAAGGAGACCTAAGCGGCAACCTTTTCACACAGAGGGTGGTACATGTCTGGAATGAGCTTCCAGGGGAAGTGGTAAAGGCTGATACAATTGCAACATTTAAGAGGCATTTGGATGGTTATATGAATAGGGATGGTTTGGAGGCATGTGGGCCGGGGACTGGCAGGTGGGACGAGTTGGGTTGGAGTATCTGGTCAGCATGGACGGGTTGGATCAAAGGGTCGTTTTCCTTGCTATACATCTCTATGACCTATGACAGGCTCTGTATGAGACTGTTTGTAGTGAAAGTATAGTCACTGGAAGGTGGGTAGATACGGGCAGGCTCTCGATGACACTGTTTGCTGTGACTGCAAGTTGACTGGGAGTTGAGAGGAGAGTCAGTGTGAGATTATTTGCTGTCACGACATAGTTGCTGGATGGTCTGTAGATCAGGTCAGAATCACTGTGAGACTTTACAATCGCGGTATATTAACTGGCGGGTGTGTCGATGAGGCCACTATCACTGACAGACAATTTACATTAACCGTACAGATACTGAGAATGTGTAGTTGAAGCCAGACTCACTGCAAGACTGGTTACAGTGATATCATACTTTCTGGGAGGTGTGCCAATGAGGTCACGCTCAGTGTCAGACTGTTGAGGGTTCCCTTGTGGGGATGGGTTCAACACATTCAGACTGTGTTTTCACTCAAGAGTTGCAGAATTGCAGATGCCCTGATTGAACATCCTAGGATTCTGTGAGGATGAGAAAGGGATGATGCTGAGAGGCTGTATCCCGAGTGAGATAATCCAGAACCAGGGTGCACACCTTCAAAGAAAGGTGTCTCCCATCAAATACAAGGAAGATTGAAAATTCATAGAATATTCTAGCGTTGTTCAGGCCCGATATCCCTCGATGTTGCACTGACCTGTAAAACGGGTCTGGAGCACATCTGTCCAACACTATGATATTTTCATCCATATGTTTATACAATGACCAGTTAAATGCCCTTAAAATTGGCAAGTCTACTACTGTTGCAGGCAGTGCCATCCACGCCAATGCTACTCCCTGAGTAAAGAAACTACCTCTGACATCTGTCCTATATCTGTCATCCCTCAGTTTAGAGCTTCATCCACTCGTGCTGTCCATCACCTTCTGAGGGGAAAGGCTCTGCCTGTCCATCCTATCCAACTTTCTGATTATCGTATATGGCTCAATTAAGTCACCTCTCAATATTCTTCTCTCTAACAAAAGCAACCTCAATTCCATCAGCCTTTACTCAACAGCCCTGCCCTCCATACCTGGCAACATGCCAATAAATCTCTGCAAAATTTCCAAAGCTTCCACATCCTTCCTATAATGCAGTGACCAAATCTGTCCACAATACTTCCAATTGCGGCCGCACCAGAGTGTCGTACAGCTGCAACACGACTTTGTGGCTCTGGAAGTCGATCCCTCTACCAATAAAAGCGAACACACCGTTTGTCATCTTAACAACCCTATCAATCGGTGTGGCAAATTTCAGGGGTCTCTATTCATGGAGACCGAGATCTCTCTGCTCTTATACGCTACTAAGATTCTCACCATTAGCCCAGTACTCTTTACTTCTGTTACTCCTTCCAAAGTGAATCACTTCATACCTTTCCACACTAAACCCCATTTCCACCTCTTAGCCCAGTCTCTCTGTCTCTCTGTAACCAGCAAGTTACTTCAGGAATGTCCATAACTCCAATAACCTTAGTCCTACCGGCAAATTTACTAACCCAACCTACGCGATCGTCAAGGGAATTTATAAAAATGACAAACACCAGTGGCCCCAAAACAGATCCTTGCAGAACCCCACGAGGAACTCAATTCCCGGATCACGATTTCCCATCAACCACCATCTTCTTTCAGCTCACCAATTTCCGATCCTATTCATTAAACCACACTCAATCCTATTTCTCCGTATTTTGTGCAATAGCCTACCGTAGGGAAACTTATCAAATGCGTTCCTGAAATCCATATACACCACATTAACTGCTTTACCCTCATCCACCTGTCTGGTCACCATCTCAACGAAATCAATAAGATTTGTGAGGCATGACGTACCATTCACAATATGGTGCTGACTATTCCTAAACAACGTATTTCTCTGTCAATTATTGTAAATCCGATCTCTTCTCCAAAATTTTACACACAAATGACGTAAGGCTCACTGGTCTTCAATTGCGAGGGTTGTCTCAACTCCACATCTTGAACAAGGGAGCAACATTTGCAATTTTGCAGTCTTCTGACAACTATTCCTGTCGACGGTGACGATATAATGACCAAAGCCAAGGTCTCGGCAGTCTCCTCCCCGGCTTACCAGAGAATCCTCGGATAAATCACAGCCATCCCAGATTTGTCCATTTTCACACACACCAGAATTGCAAGCGCATCCTCCTTGTGAACCTCAATCCTGTCTAGTCGAGCCTCAGTATTCTCCGAGACACCATTGTCTTTTTCCAGTGTGATTACTGAGAAAAACTAATCATTTAGCGCTTCCCTTATCTCCTCGGACTTCACGCACAACTTCCCACTACTATACTTGATTGCCCTGAATCTTTCTCTCGTCATTCTTTTATTACTGATATACCTATAGAAATCCTTAAGGTTTTCTTTGATCCTAGCTGCCAACGATTTCTCCTGTTCCTTCCTGGCTCTTCTTAGCTCTCTCTTCAGGTCATTCCTGGCTAATATGTCACTCTGAAGTGCCCCAACTGAGCCATCACGTCTCATCCTGACATAAGCCTTCTCCTTCCTCTTGAAAAGAGATTCAAATTCTCTTTTAATCCACGGATCCCTCACTCAACTACTTCCTCCCTGTCTGACAGGTGCATACTTATCAAGGGAACGCAACAGCTGTTCCTTGAATAAGCTACACATTTCAATTGTGACCATCCTCTACAGTTTCCTTTCTCATCCTATGCATCCTTAATGTTGCCTAATTACATCATCATTTTCTTTTACCCAGCAATTACTCTTGCCCTGCGTTATATACCTATCCCTTTCCATTGCTAAATCAAACATCGCGAAATTGTGGTCACTATCAGCAAAGTGCTCACCGACCTCCAAATCTAACACCTGGTCTGGTTCATTACCCAGTACCAAAGCCACTATGGCTTTGCCCCCTTGTTGGTTTGTCTTTCTTCTATGTCAGCAAACATCCTGCATGCAATTGACAAAAACTGACCCATCTAAAGTACTCGAACTATTGTATTTCCAGTCAATATTTGGAAAGTTAAAGTCAACCACAACAACTACCCTATTACGCTTGCTCCTATCCAGAATCATCTTTGCTGTCCTTTCCACTACATTTCTGGAACTATTTGGAGGTCTATAGAAAACTCCCTACAGGGTGACCTCTCCATTCCTGTTTCGAACCTCAGCCCATACTACCTCAATTCCTTCCATTATAGGGTTGTGGGGCTGTGGAATTCTCTTCCCAAGAGAGCAGGGAGAATGGGTCACTGAAGGTCTTCCCAGCTAAGTCGTTTAGGGGCCATCGGGAAGGTGAAGTTAATGCTGCAATGAAGTGTCCAAAATGATCTTTTCAAAAATTATAAATAATAAAAATCTGACCTATGTTGGGATGGACATTGCTTTAAAGGAGCATGTGAATTACTAGGGACCACGACAGGTCTGGAATCTTGCCTGGAGGGAAGCCATGTGACTTGTTCTCAATCTCGGTCTCCTGCAGCAAGAAGAGAGGGTTATTCTGGAAACTTCCAACCCAGGGAAGGACAGATGGGTTATTTTGCGCAGCCTTTGGTATGAGGCAACACGGGAAGATTCAGGCCGTATGTTTCCAGAGAGTGTGACCTTTCTCCCTCAGAGGAGAGACTCTCAGCAGCTCACGTACAGCACGCAGGCTGGGATTCAGGAAAGTGAACGGTTCAGGAGAAAAGCAGAATGATCAGTTCTGCTCATTTTCGAGGTGGGAGTTTAATTATTTATCTTTTATTTTTAAGAAGTGTATTTTATCTTGACTTCTCTTCATGCTCCTGAACAACCTCCCAGTCTGTATTATCTTAGGCACTTTACTTTTGCTGCACCTGCACTGCTGGTTGACAAAAAGGAGGTATTTTCCAGAAACTCCCTCTTGTCTCTCCCCGTGAATAGACAGAATGATATTACAAGGCAGGAGCTGGTGTGGAATGCACTTCCTCACAGTCTGTGGTGGGATAACCAGCTGTAGGTTTGCAGAGGGCTGGGGAGTAATTGTTTCCCATTGTGTCTCTTTAAACAGCCGCTTTAGCAGATCCAAACTCAGCTGCTTCACCAGGAAAGACACCGAGGTCTCCATCTCAGTTCCTGCACATCGACAAATCCGTTTGAGAAATATCCAACATTCTCCAATCGAGAGGCTGCCACATTGCATCTGAGGCTTGGAGGATGGACAGGTGAGCCGGAGTCACAGCTTTCCAGAGAAATCGCTTGGGATTTCCAGAGCAATGTCTGTGCTACTCAGTTATTGACTGGACCTAGGCAGTGCCCAACAGTTTAACTTCTCCAATCATTGGAGCTGCACCATGGGTGGTTCTCGTTCAATTCATCACATTCAAATGATAACCGTGACTGTTAGAATAACCTTGCCCTGTCTGATATGAATACCCTGTGACACAGCCCTTTGAGACCATTTACAAATTGCATGCTCCTCATATTTACAAACTTTTCTTTATCATTTGGGTAGTCATTGCTCGAAAAGGGATTTATTGAGAACCTGTTTATTTGGATGCAGAGGAATTGTGATATCTGCTGCATTAATTTTTCTCCCAGTGTTGTTTTATGGTCCCATTTTCTGCTCCACGCTCCTTCATCCACTCACCTTCCTTTTAACTTTTCGAACGCCTGTTAGATTTTGAACATTTCTGTGATCTGGTGGATTCACGCAGGCCTGAAATATTTCTCGCAGAAGTTGGCAGCACTTTCAGATCCAAGTACGAAGATGAGACAGTGGGGTTAGATCATCGTGTGTAGCAAGCAGTGAACTGAAGCTGTCCCAGCGATCCGACTTTGAAATTACTATCTGTTTGCCAGATCAAGAAAAACTGTGCTCAGATTAGGTCAATCATATTCTAAGCCATTTCTTCAAAGTTTATTTTCACAGAATCTCTATGGTGTGGAAGCACGTCATTTGGTTCATCCCAGTTCACACTGACCCTCCGAAAAGGATCCCTTCCAAACCCATTCCCCCAGCATTTCCCGGTAACCCTGATTTCCCGTGGTTAATCCAGCTCGCCTACACATCCCTGGACACTATGGACAATTTAGCATGGCCGATTCACCTAACCTGCACATCTTTGGATTGTGGGAGGAAACCGGAAGACCCAGAGGAAACCCACACAAACACGGGGAGAACGTGCGAAATCCACACAGTCACCTGATGCTGGAATCGAACCCGGGTCCCTGACACTGTGAGGCAGCAGGTGCTGACCACTGAGACACTGTACCTTGCTGAAAGGAACAGAATCTAGTTTCCAACGCCAGGGAGCTGAGTGTTGATAATTGAGCCTGAGGTAAGAGATTAAAGTGTCTCAGAGTGCTCGACCTATTGTATGTTTTTTTAATCAAGCTGTTTGCTGACTGAGTAAGAGAAGATGAGACTGCAGATGTTGGAGCTCAGAGTCGAGAGTGTGGTGTTGGAAAAGTACAGCAGATCAGGCAGCATCCGAGGAGCAGGAGAATCGATGTTTCAGACCTCATGAAGGTCTTAGGCCTGAAAGGTCGATTCTCCTGCTCCTCGGATGCTGCCTGACCTGCTGTACTTTTCCAGCACTACACTCTCGAGTTTGATAATTGAACTGAAAGTAAATGACACAACAACAACGTGAATGCAGCATTAGGGAGATTTGACAGAATTAGTACACCTCTCAGAGAATGTTAGGCAGGGTTGAAAACGTTTCTTATGAACCAGATGAAACCCCCTCAAAACATTTCAAGGAGTCAGCCTGGACTCTACTTTTAATTTATTTCAAAGCAAGTGTCAGATACTGCGTCCCAGATGTGATTTGATTGGTTAAATTACTGGGCTGTAAGCTTATACTTATACTGCAGTTCAAATGCAAACAAAGGAGAATTCACAAAATAACGTGTGATTTAACATCTATTCAGAACTGTTCCAGTGTAACAACGTCCCAGAAATACACCCTTTGCAAAGGCCAATTCAGCAAAACTCATTTCCTTCGCTTGTTCGAGCAAACATGACACACGTAGGACAGGTCAAATATATACAATTAACTGTAGAATTGCATAAAATACTGATTACAGCCCATTCTGGGGAATTTTAATTCTTTCCCGGTTATAAGGAAAGACATCACGATCCATGAGGAGGTTTGTCAGGGTGCCCTGTTTAGAATAGAGAAGGATTTACTGGCAGAATTCAAACTCCTAAAGAAGAGCAATATTTTACACAGTGAGCTCTTGTCACCCAAAAAGCATTGCAAGAGAGGGAAGTGGAAACAGGTCGAATAGCAACTTGCTAAAAACAATTGGATTTAGGAACAAAACCATGAATTGAGGAGAATTGGAAAACTCCTCGAAAGCCCAGCCCAGTCACGATAAGGTGGAATGCCCCCTCTCCTGTATGGATTAATCTATGATTGTGAGATGGACTGATTTATCTCCAATCCCCCGTAAAGTTGCATGATTTCAACCACGATGGCAATGCAGCAGCTCAGCTTCTCCTCCAGGAGCTCCTCATCCTGGGTCAAAGAGCAATCTCCACTCAGCTGAACCACGTCATCTCAACCTTACAGATCTGGAAACAGTACCCTTGATTAAAACCAAAATGATACAGCTCAGGAAATAAAGAACAACTGTCGAGCTGTAAGATGGAGTTTGAATAAACACTGAATATGCTCTCCCAATGATCCCTATCTATTTTTCACTGAGTCTTCCTTTGAGCTGGGATACATATCAAGTTCTTCGACAGGCACTTATTGCAGTGGGAGAAAGTGAGGACTGCAAATGCTGGAGAGTCAGAGTCGAAATATATGGCCCTGGAAAAGCACAGCAGCTCAGGCATCAGCCAAGGAGAAGAGGAGTCAATGTTTCGGACACAGGCCTTTCATCAGGAATCTGGAGGGGAAGGGATCTGAGAGATAAATAGAGGGGGTCTTGGAGTTGGGTGGGGGAAGGTGGTTGGGAGGTTGGATGCAAGTGGGGGGTGAAAGTGGGGAGGGTGGAGCAGATCGGTGGGAAGGAAGATAAACCGGACAAGAGGACGGTTCCGAGCAGGAGGGTTGATCTGGGATGAGGTGGGAAGGGGTGGGTAATTGGAAACTAGTGAAGTCGATGTTGGTGCTGGGTGGGTGAAGGGTCCTAAGGTCATTTCTATGGTGGCTTTGATTTGGTGGTGGAGGAGGCCCAGGGCTTGCTTGTCCTTGGCGGAGTGGGAGGGGGAGTTGAAGTGGTTGCCTAAATGGCGGTGGGGTTGTTTGGTGCGTGTGCCCCAGAGATGTTCCCTGACATGTTATGCGAGTTAGCGTCCTGTTTCCCCGATATCGAGGACACCACATCGAGGACAGTGGACACAATGGATGAGGTGAGTGGATGGGGTTCAAGGGCAGAGATGCAGGAAGTGAAGGTAATATGCGGGAGTGCATTGTTGATCACATGGTAGAGGTCGCAATTTCCCTCCTCTCTTGAAACTCATCCTTCCAACTGCAGCAAGGATAGAACCCCACTGGTCCTCAGCTTCCATCCCACTAATCTCCGGTTACAGAGGATTATCCTCTGCTATTTCCACCACCCATAATCAGAACCTATCACCAAACATATATTTCCCTCCCTATCCCTATCTGCGTTCCGCAGAGACTGTCCCTTCCGTGACTCTGTCGTTTGGTTCATGCTTCCCATCAACCCACCCTCCACACCTGGCACCTTCCCATTTCGTCGCAACAGGTGTAAAACCTGTGTCAACATCTCCACTGTCACCTCACATCCAAGACACCAAAAGATCTTTTCACATTGGGCACAGGTTTTCCTGCACATCCAAACAACTCACCTATTGTGTCAGTTGCTCTCAATGTGGTCTACTCTATATCTTGGAGACAGGACGCCAACTCGTGGAACGTTTCACTGAACATCTTTGGGACACATGCCCCACACAACCCCACCGCCATGTCGCCGAACATTTCAACGCCCCCTCCCATTCTGCCAAGGGCATGCAAGTTCTGGGCCTCCTCCACCGCCAAATCTTAGCCATCCAAGCACTGGAGGTCGAACACCTCATCGTTGCGCCTTGGGAGCTTCCAGCCACACAGCATCAACAGTGACTTCAGTCGTTTCCAAATCTCTCCTCACCCACACCTAATCCTAGATCAAATTTCTAACTCGGCACCGCCCACTGGACATGGTCATACCTGTTCATCTTCCTTCCCACCTATCCGCTGCACCATCGCCACTCACCGATCAGAATTACCTCCAACCTGCACACCCCGATCACCTTCATCCCAGATCTAACCTCTATTTATCTCTCAGGTCCCTTCCACCTTCACATTCCTTTTGCCAGAAATGTCGACTCTCCTTTCCCCCGGTGGTTTCCCGACCTGCTGTGCTTTTCCAGTGCTGCATTACATATGGAAGTGGTCCGAGAAGTATTGGATGTATTTGTGGTCATCTTTCAAGCGTGTAGACTCTCAAACAGTTCCCATGGATTGGCGGGCAGCAACGGCATCCTGCTTCTTTAGAAACTGAAGCAAGGAATGAACAGAATGACAGACCGGTTAGACTGACATTAGAGGTGGGAATAATGTTGGAATCGATCATATAAGATATAACAGCAGAACAACTGGAACACAGTGCGAGAGCTGGACAATGTCAGCATGGATTTACAAAAGGAAAATCATGCTTGACAAGACTACAAATACCCTGGGATTTCTCACATTGAACTGATCGGTGAGCGAGTGGATGTGGTTTACTTGGATTTTAAGAAGGCTAATGAGGACCCATGTCAGAGGTTAGAACGGAAAATTAATGCAGATGAAATTGGGGTAGTGTACTGACACGGAGAGAGAACTGGTTGTCAGCCAGGAAACAAAGTGTCGGAATGAACGGGTCTTTTTCTGAATTGCAGCAAATGGGTATCAGTGCTTGGCCCCAGCTATTCACAATATATGTTCACGATCGAAGAGAAAGGAATTAGATGTAAAAACCTCCAAATTGGCAGATGCCGCAACGCGGAGTTGGAGTGTGAGCTCTGAGGAAGGGACAGAGATGCTTCAGTCTGACTGGGACAAGTTGTGTGAGTGGGTAAATGTATGACAAGTGATGTAGAGAGGAGGTAAATATCAGTTTGTCCACTTTGCGAGCAAGAACAGGAAAGTGGATTATTCACGGAATGGTGAGAGATTGAGAAATGGTGTGACACAAAAAGACCCGGGTATCCTCGTGGAGCAGTCAGGGAAAGTACGCATGCAGGAGCAGCAGGGAGTGAAGACGTGGTTAAATGTGTAACCCCTTTGCGAAGGCAGTTTATTGACTGAATGATGCTCGACTGGGAACAGGAGGGTGTTTCAGTCAGAGCTGACTGTCCTTGTACAACATTCGGTGAGTGTCACAGGCAGGGGCAGCGGGCGGTGAAGAAAGCAAACGGTGTGTTAGCCTGCATAGTGAGAGGATTCAGGTACAGGAGCAGGGAGGGCTTGCTGTTGTTGTACAGGGCATTGGTGAGATCACCCCAGTGGAGTATTATGTGCAGTGTTGGTTTCCTTTGTCTGGGAAAGGATGCTCTGGCTACTGAGGGAGCACAACAGTTTAGCAGATTGATGCCTTGAATGGCACGGATGGTTATGAAGAGAGATTATATTGGTTAGGACGATATTCACTGCTGTTGAGAAGAATGACGTTGGATCTCATAACCTGCAAAATTCCAACCAGTGTAAGCAAAGGATGGATGTTCCTGATGACCAGGCAGCCCAGAAGCAGAGATCACAGTCTAAGGGTACAGGCTGGATCAATTAGGATTGAGATGAGGTGAAATCTCTTCACCCAGTGAGCACTGAGCCTGTGATACTAATTGACACAGAAAATAGATGAGGCCATAGCTCTAAAAGCTTTCAGAACAGCGACAGATACACTTCTTGGGGCAGGCATTGTTGGGCTGAAAAGCCAACTCCTGCTTTTATTTTCTTTAATCCTCGTGGGCTGCCACATATGTTCAATGAGCCACAATGATTTATTGTTACATTTCTCATGATCTGAGTTTGAAATAAATCTAGGAAAATCACAGACTGACTGTTGGATCCACTCTGTAAATCTGGCTGCGTCTGTGCAGATAAAACCAGTGAGTATTTCATTTGTTGGTAACTCTTCAAGCCTGGGGCTGGGTGTGGCTTTCTTAATAATATTCATGCTGTAAAACCCTTTGAGAATCAAGGCACTTTTGTCATACTTGTTCTTACATGTATCAACACAGGTAGGGAGGGCGATGCACATGAAAATGGTTTTGTATATTGCATGTCCGTAATCTTAGCTCCAGAAAAACTTTGCAGGAGCAGCTTCATGGTCAGTATTTTTAATCAACATATCCAGAGATGGTATAATGCACCCCTGTAGCATGTGGGACTTGAACACAAATCTTCGACACCAGAGGTAGAGACACTACCACTATACCACAAGAGCCGAAGTTTCCAACGGTAGTGTCCTAGGCATAACCATTTCCAGCTAATTCGTCGAGGACATTCCTTTCATGATAAGTCCAGAAGTGTGGATGTTCAACGATGATGACACAATATTCAGCACAATTCACAACTTCTCAGACACTGAAGCAGACCATGTTAAATTTAGCAAGGTCTGGACAATATCCAAACTCATAATGAATAGTGGCAAGTAACATTCCTGCCACACAGATGCCAGGCTATACCCATTTCCAGTAAGATACAATTAATCACTTTTTTATTTATTTACCATGTTTTTATCTCTCCACGCTGGAGCCTCCATGCCTGCATTCCTGAAGAAGGGCTTATGCCCGAAACGTCGAATCTCCTGTTCCTTGGATGCTGCCTGACCGACTGCGCTTTTCCAGCAACACATTTTCAGCTTTCAATCTGACTCTGGTCCCCAGTTATTGTTTGTCATTTATGGGGATCAATTTAAAACTTTATCATGCCTTTGAATTTCACCTTATTCCCAATTTTTGTGCCATGACTCATTCAATCACCTTCATGATGCAATGCTGGATCTGAAACAGGTATATCCTCAGTCATTGCACAATGGTGTTGTTCCAACACAAGTTGACAAAAACATTCTGCAAACTCCGCTTCAGGATCACTCTTGCAAGTGTGATTAACTCGACTACATGAAGATTGAAGACCCCCACAATTATTATTTTGTGTTTGTATAAATTCCTACAATTTCTTGCTTAATACAGTGCTGTTAGGCAGGCTAGAAACTGTTCTCCGACTTGCATTTCCGGGCACATCATCCTTCCAAATTGCTTTCATGATCTGAGGGTAAATAATTCGACAGTCTTAATTTTGTTATCTCTAGCTAACAGGTTCCTGCTCTGTGCATTCCATTCTGCAAACTTGAGGAATCTCAAATATTCATGTCCCTTCTTTGTTCATTATAATCAAGTCTGACTGGTAATTAGATCAAAGGCATTCACTTCTTCATGTCCATATGCCTTCTTGCAGATACTTTGTGCATTGAAATAAAGAACACATAAATTCCATTTTAATGACTATTTCCTGTCGCTAATTATCTGAAAAATGTAGACTTAAATTAAACGTGTCCCTTCGTGTTCCTTTCTCCTCATCTTCAACCACATTGTCATGCTTCTTCCATGTTTCAAACATTGTCTTTGTATTTGAAAATATAGTTTCACTTGAACCTTGCTCCTGCCTCACTTTTGTCAGTTTAAACCACTGTCCAATATTATATTCATATGGTTGGCCGTGACACTGGTCCCCGCACAGTTCCCATGTCATCCATCACAATGGAATACCCCACTTTTCCTGAGGAATGATGCAAGTGCTCCATGAATCAAAACCACTCTTTGCTCGACTCGAATCGTCGACTTTCCTGCTCCTCCGAGGCTGTCTGACCTGCTGTTCTTCTCCAGCTGCACTTCTATTGAATCTCTTTACACTGTTGTTCGAATGTCCGATTTTCCTCCACTCTGGTGTTATCGCTCAGTATCATCACATGTGGTATTCATCACTGTGTAGGTGTAGCTGCTACTTTCCGTTATAACTACTCTTAGATCCTGAGCCAACAAAATTCTCCACTCTCGAAAGAAGAGCAGAGAGATGATGTTGCACAGGCCAGGAATGGAGACGGAGGTATTGTAGAACTCCCAGAGTCTCAGGACCATTCTACATGTGTAATCATTACTATATGAATTTCCTTTCTGCGTCTGCCTATTTCTGTGTCTCCTGAAGCTACTTGGAATTTTTGATGGAACAGAATTCCCATTTTATTTATCATCCAGTACCACATTGAAGACAGTCAACCAGTCAGGAAGAAGAAAGACAGTGAGATCCAAAGATGATTTGCTACACTAAATTGTTCAATGTGTTAGGTGCATTAGTCAGAGAGGGTTGGTTTACTCTTCTGAGGGTCGCTGTGGACTTGTTAGGAGAAAGTGAGGACTGCAGATGCTGGAGATCAGAGCTGAAAAATGTGTTGCTGGAAAAGCGCAGAAATGAGGAAGGGCTTATGCCCGAAAAGTCGATTCTCCTGCTCCCTGGATGCTGCATGGACTTGTTAGATCAAAGGGCCTGTTTCCACACTGTAGGGAATCTAATCTTGTCTACAGCATTCAATCAATCTTGCAGGGAAGGTCACTCATAATGGATAATGCGAGAGATGAATTAGAGAGCTCAAAGCTGTAGGCCCACAAACATATCCATCCAGCTGCCACTCAAATGTTGCAATTGTACGAGCCTCCACTGCTTCCTCTGGAAACTAATTCCATACATTTACCACCCTCTGAGTGAAACAGTTGCCCTTAGGTCTCGTTTATACCTTTCCGCTCTCACACTAAACCTATGCCCTCTAGTTCTGCACTCCCCCAATCCAGGGAAAGTACTTTGCCTATTTATACTATCCCTGCCCCTCATGGTATTATAAAGCTCTATAAGGTCACCCGTCAGCCTCCGACGCTCCAGAGAAAACAGCTCCAGCCTGTTCAACCACTCCTTATAGATCAAATCGTCCAACCCTGACAACACCCTTGACAATCTTTTCTGAACCCTGTGAAGTTTCGCAACATCTTTCTGATAGAAAGCAGACCAGAATCGCACACAATATTGCAGAAGTGGCCTAACCAATGTCCTATAAAGCCGCGACATGGCCTCCAAACGCCTGTACTCAATACTCTGACCAATAAATTAAAGCATACAAAACGCCTTCTTCACTATCCTATCTACGTGTGACTCCACTTTCAAGGAGCTATGAGCCTACACTTCAAGGTCTCCTTGTTCAGCAACAGTCCCGAGGACATTACCATAAAGTGTATAAGTCCTGCTCTGATTTGCTTTCCCAAAATGCAGCACCTCACATTTATTTTGATTAAAATGCCTCTGCCACTTCTCAGCCCATTGGCTCATCTGGTCAAGGTCTCGTTGAAATATAAGGTGACCTTCTTCGCTTTCCACTACACCTCCAATTTTAATGTCATCTGCAAACTTACTATCTGTACCTCTTATGCTCGCAACCAAACTTTTTATGTAAATGATGAAAAGTAGTGGATCCAGCAACGATCGTTGGGGCACTCTACTGGCCACAGGCTCCACCACCACCCTCTGTCTTCTACTTTTGAGCCAGTACTGTATCCAAATGGCGAGTTATCCCTGTATTCAATGAGATCAAAACTTGCTCACCAGTCTCCCTGGGGAACCTTGTCGAACGCCTTACTGAAGTCCACATAGATCACATCTACCGCTCTGCCCTCAATAAACCTCTTTGTTACTTCTTCGAAAAACGCAATCAAGTTTGTGATACATGACTTCCCACACACAAAGCCATGTTGAGTATCCGTAAGCCGTCCTTGCCTTTCCAAACACATGTACATCCTGTCCCTCAGGATTCACTCCAACAAACTGTCCATCACAGACGTCAGATTCACTGGTCTATGGTTCCCTAGCTTCTCCTTACCACTCTTCTTAAATAGTAGCACCACGTTCGCCAAACTACAGTCTTCTGGCACCTCACTTGTTAGTATCGACGATATAAATATCACAGGAAGAGGCCCAACAATCACTTCCCTAACTTCCCACAGAGTTCTAGGTTACACCTGGTCTGGTCCTATGGATATATCCACTTTTAACCAGCACTTCCTCCTCTGTAATATGAACATTTTGCAAAATGTCACCATATATTTTCCTACAGTCCTTATTTTCCATGTCCTTTTCCACTGCACATAATGATGCAAAATAGTCGTTTAGTACCTTCCCTGTTTTCTGTGGCTACATACAAAGGCTGCCTTGCTGGTCTTTGAGGGGCCCTATTCGCTCCCTAGTTACCTTTTTGTCCTTAGTGTATTTGTAAAACCTATTTAGATTCTCCTTAATTCTATTTACCAAAGCTATCTCACGTCCCATTTTTGCACTCCTGATTTCCCTCTTAAGTTAACTGCTCCTGTCTTTATACTCTTCTAAGAATTCACTCGATCAATCCTGCCAATACCTGACGTATGCTTCCTTCTTTTTCTTAACCAAACCCGCAATTTATTTCTTTGTAAATTGCTCCAGTCTCTACAGCAAGCTTTATGTCAGCAATCTCGATGTCCAGTCACTGTCATAGTCACTATCTCTATCATCTTCGCCAGTATCTGGAAACCTCCTCCAATACCTCAAATACTCCCCATCTGCACACCCTCTTTCAATCCCTGCAATTCGGCTTCCTCCCTTCAACAACAATGCACAATCTCTGTAATCTCCTACTGTTCATACAAATCTCCCTAACTGCTTAATGTTGTCCAGTGGCTACAGCTTTCCCTTCCCGTGTAACCTGCTCCAGTCTCTACCACCCTGGCCATTTGTGTGAACCTCTTAATTCACTTTGACCCTCCTCATGTCTGTTACCTCCTCCAGTTTATACAACCTTCTCTCTCCCTGACCTCCTCTAATTGCTAAAATGCTTCCTCTCTCTCCTTCCTCCAGCCACTCTTCGGGTTCCTAACGCTGTAATCTCCTCCAGCAGCTAAAACTATGCATGTCCTTGTAACATTTTCTTGATTGATGTAAGCACCTCCAGTCCCTACAGCAGTCTCTTTGAAACCTCCTTCAGTCCGACGAATCATTTCTATCTGTGTAAACTCGCCCAATGTCCATAATCTTCAGTCTCACTAACCTCATCCAGTCGACAACCACCTCTATATTTTTAATCCCTTGAAACATCTGCATTGTTGTAACCTTCTTCCATCTTTCCAACAAACACTACTTTATTAACCTCCTTCTACACTACATACTGTTTCTGCTTCCTCCTCCTGTTCCTGCACCGTTGTGAACTCTGTTACCTCATCCAATCTGTACCTTTGTATCTTCGTGTCATCCTGCATAGAAACAGGCCTTTCACATCACCATGTATCTGCAGACAACAAACAGTAAATTACATTGATCTCCTTTCCCGGCACTTGGTCCATAGTCTACCATGTCCTGGTATTTTACGTACTCATGCAGAGGCTTCTTCAATATTCTGAGAGTATCTCTCTCCACACCCTCTCAGACAGCGCGTTCCAACTATCTACCACCCCCTGGGTTTTAAAAAAAAAGCTTCTTTCTCAAATCTCCTCCAATTCACTTGCTCCTCGCGATGGGGAAGAGATTCTCATGATCTATTTTGTCTATACCTTCCATAATTTTGCGTACATCAGTCACATCCCTCTCTCAGCCTCCTCTGATCAAACGAAACCAGACTCAGCATTTAAGTCTCCCCTCACAACAGAACTTTATCATCCCGGGCCACATCCTGGTGATCTCTTTATTTTCACCCTCTCCAGTGCAATTACTTTTCTTTTAACAAACAGAACTGCACACAGTATTCCAGATGTTGTCTCACCAATGTTTTCAGAGGATTGCTCACTCACGAATTCAAATCTCTGATAATGAAGTTAAGCATCCTGGATGTCAGTTTCACAACCTGTCTCCCTGCACTTACCCCATTATGAATGTACAGACTTGTACATCAGGTCCCTTAAATACTCCCTAAGATTTGGACATTCATTGTATATCCCTAATATCACTCTACCATTGTTCCACCCAATTTATCAGCTGATCAATATCAGACTGGGACCATCCTCCTGGCTGTGAACAGCACCACCAATTTTTGTGCCATCATCAAACTTGCTAATTCTATCTTCTACATTCACACCCAAGCCATTAATATAAATATCAAACACCGAGAGTCCGAGTACTGAACAAGGTGGTACACTGCTGATCACATGTTTCAAGTTACTAACACAACCCTCCAACATTACCTTATGCCTTACCTTTGCAAGGCAATTTCGAATCCAGTTTGTCAACTTGCTCTGGATCCCCTGGGCCCTTATATTCTGTTCCAGCCTTCAATATGGAACCTTGTCTAAGGTCTTATGTCCATTTCAACTAAATCAACTGCACTACCATAAAGAATGTATTTTGAAGTCTTTTCGAAAAAAAACGCAATTAAATTAATCTTCCTCTGGTCCTGTCATCCGACTCTCTTTCACTTTGCCAATGTCATCCTCCCCACATTCTCTCTGTAAATTGTACAATTCCTAAAATCACCTTGTTAATGCAACCTTCTCCATTCCTTGCAACAATCTGTATGACTGCAATTTATTCCCATTCCGAAAATACTTAATGACTAACATTCGCCATTCATTACCACACTTCACATCACTGTTACCTCCTCAAACTTCTCCAACTTTCAGTATCGCCGTAAACTCATCTAACTTGTACAAATCTCCCTTTGACCGCAACCTTCTCCCCAATCCCTACAAAATTCTCTTTCTCAATAATATTATTATCTCACACGACCCTCATGATCATTGTAAACTGCTCCCATGACAATATGATCACCTTTGTCATCTCATCCCAACTCTCCAAACCTTGCTCTGTCTGTATCCTTCTCTAGCTGAAAATATGTTACTGGAAAAGCGCAGCAGGTCAGCCAACATCCAAGGAGCAGGAGAATAGACATCTCGGGCATGAACCCTTCTTTACGAAGGAGGAAAGTGTGTCCAGCAGGCTAAGATAAAAGGTAGGGAGGAGGGACTTAGGGGACGGGCGTTGGAAATGCGATAGGTGGAAGGAGGTCAAGGTGAGGATGATTGGCCGGAGTGGGGGTGGGGGTGGAGAGGTCAGGAAGAAGAGTGCAGGTAAGGAAGGCGGTGCTGAGTTCGAGGGATTTGACTGAGAAAAGGTGGGGGAGGGGAAATGAGGAAACTGGAGAAATCTGAGTTCAACCCTTGTGGTTGGAGGGTTCCGAGGCGGAAGATGAGGCGTTCTTCCTCCAACCGTCGTGTTGCTATGGTCTGGCGATGGAGGACTCCAAGGACCTGCATGTCCTTGGTGGAGTGGGAGGGGCAGTTGAAGTGTTGAGCCTCGGGGTGGTTGGGTTGGTTAGTCTGGGTGTCCCAGAGGTGTTCTGCCACAAGTTCACCTGCACCTCCACACACATCTTTTATTGCATTCGCTGCACCCGATGTGGCCTCCTCTATATTGGGGAGACAGGCTGCCAACTTGAGGAACGTTTCAGAGAACACCTCTGGTACACTCATGGGTATATGAATAGGAAGGGTTTGGAGGAATATGGGCTGGATGCTGGCAGGTGGGACTGGATTGGGATATCTTGGCATGGACGGGTTGGACCAAAGGGTCTGTTTCCATGCTGTAGATTTCTATGACTCAATGACATCAACCGCTTGACCCTCATCCACTTGTTTGGTCACCTTCTGAAACAACTCAATAAGATTTGTGAGGCACAATCTACCCATCACAAAATCATGTTGACTTTCCCTAATCAGCTTATTCCTTTCTCGATGATTATAAGTCTTATCTCTAATAATGTTTTCCAAAACTTTGCCCACAAAGTCAAGCTCACAGGTCTATAATTGCCTGGGTTGTCCATACTGCCCATCTTCAACAAGGGAACAGTATTTGCTATTCTCCAGTCTTCTGACACTATTTCTCTCGACAATGACGACATAAAGCTCAAAGTCAAGGTCTCGGCAGTCTCTCCCAGGCTTCCCAGAGAAATCTAAGATAAATTTCATCCGGCCCAGGGGACTTACCTATTCGTACATTTTCCAGAATTGCTGAAACTTCTCTTTATGAAAGTCAGTCCCATCTACTATCTTATAAAGAACAATCTCTATAACGTCCACCATTTCTACAACACTCTCATTCTCCCGACATTTTACTGGTCCCTCGTAGTTACCACATCCATGTAAACTCTTCGGTCCCTTCAACCCTATCCTTCTATCACTTCCTTCAGTTCATACTTGGCTGCTTATCTCTATAACCTCCTCCAGACATGACTCCACGAATTTTTTTCAAAACCTCTGCCACTCTCTAAATTATCCCGATCACTGTACCTCCATCTCTTCCCTAGTTCCCTCTGTTTCCTCCGTAAAGTTTTCCCGTCCTTCCAATACTCTATCTGTCCCCTCCTCCACCCACTTCGATCCTGTCTATCTCAATTTTCATACAGAGTCATAGAGTTGTACAGCACAGAAACAGATCCTCCTTTCCAACTCGTCCTACCAACCAGATATCCCAAATTAACATAGCTTCATTTGCCAATATTTGGCCCATATCCCTCCAAATACTTCCAATTCGTATACCCATCCAAATGCCTTTTAAATGCTGTAATTGTACCAGCCTCCAACACTACCTCTGGCAGCTCATTCCATACACAAATCACCCTCAGCATGAAATCGTTTGTTCCTTCGATCCGTTTTAAATCGTTTTCCTCTCCCTTTAAACCCATATCCTCTAATTCTGGGCTCGCCACACTGGGGAACGTACTTTGCCTATTTACCCTATCCATCGGATTCACGATTTTATAAAACTCCATAAGGTCACCGCTTAGCCCCTGATGGTCCATCTCCAGCCTATTCACCTCTCCCTCGAGCTCAACCCCTCCAGTCCTAGCAATATCCTTGTAAATCTTTTGTGAACCCTTTTAAGTTTCACAAAATCCTGCCTTTTGCAGGCAGACCACAAATGTACACGATATTCCACAAGTGTCGGAACCAATGTCCTGCTGCAACGTGACCTCCCAACTCCTGTACTCAATGCACTGATCAATAAAAGCAAGCGTACTAAACGCCTTCTTCACAATCCTACCTGCATGTGAATCCACTTTTAAGAAACGATGAACCTGCATTCCAAGGTCTCGTTGTTCAGCAACCATCCCCAGGACCTTCCTATTAAGTGTGTTAAATCCTGCCCTGATTTGCCTTTCCAAAATGCAGCACCTCACATTTATCTAAATTAAATCCATCTTCCACTCTCATGCCCATTGCTGCATCTAATCAAGATCCTTCTGTACTCTCAGGCAAGTTAATTTGCTGCCAATTACTATTCCAAATCTGGCGTCATCTGTAGACTTGCTAATCATACCTCAGATGTTGACATCCAAATTATTTATGTAAATGACAAATACGAGTGGACCCAAAATGGATCCTTCTGGCACACTGCTGGCAACAGGCCTCCAGACTGGAAAGCAACCCTCCACCACCACAATCTGGCTTCTCCTTTTGAGCCAGTTCTGCACCCGAATAGCTCGTTCTCCTTGTTTTCCATGTGATCTGACCTTGCCCATCTGTCTACCATGAGGAGAAAGTGAGGACTGCAGATGCTGGAGATCAGAGCTGAAACTGTGTTGCTGGAAAAGCGCAGCAGGTCAGGCAGCATCCAAGGATCAGGAGAATCGATGTTTCGGGCATGAGCCCTACTTTAGGAATGAGGAAAGTGTGTCCAACAGGCTAAGATAAAAGGTAGGGAGGAGGGACTTGGGGGAAGGGGCTTTGTAAATGCGATAGGTGGAAGGAGGTCAAGGTAAGGATGATAGGCCGGAGTGGGGGTGGTAGCGGAGAGGTCAGGAAGAAGATTGCAGGTTAGGAAGGGGGTGCTGAGTTCGAGGGATTTGACTAAGACAAGTAAGGGGGAGGGGAAATGAGGAAACTGGAGAAATCTGAGTTCATCCCTTGTGGTTGGAGGGTTCCTAGGCGGAAGACGAGGCGCTCTTCCTCCAACCGTCGTGTTGCTATGGCCTGGCGATGGAGGAGTCCAAGGACTTGCATGTCCTTGGTGGAGTGGGAAGGGGAGTTGAAATGTTGAGCCACGGGGTGGTTGGGTTACCTTCATATTTTGACTCAAACAACAATTTGTTTAGTCATCTAGCATTCCCTACACGTACCAGCCTTGCTGTTCACTCTAACAGGAGCATTCCATCTGTTCATTCGCGTCATCTCATTTTTGAAGTCTTTCCATTATCCAGCCATCCCTTTACTTGCAAACATCCGCCTCCCAATCAACATGTGAAAGCTCTTGCCAAGTACCATCAAAACTGGCTTTCCTCCAATTTAAAACTTTACATTTTAGATACGGTCTGTGCTTTTATATCACTGTTTTAAAACTAATGTAGCTTGATATGCAACTGTACAGAACCAAACTGTTTCTGTGACAATGTATACAATGTGATTTTGTATGAATAAAGTATATTTTTGAAATTAAAACAAAAGGCATGCTCAATGGCAGGCGATTGCATCCCTGAAGACCGTGATACTCCCAGAGATGGTCCTGTCTGGTACAACACGCCGACCTGACTCGCTTGGCGATAACCTGAGCCAGGACTTTGCAGTCTACATTGGTCGCCAATTTCTAATTTCCTCCCTCTCCACCTTCCACTTGTCGGTGAAGGAGATGTTACCTTTCTTCATGGAGTTGCTTATTGTACCTGTCAGAAGCATACTTTCGTACACCTCTAGCATGTCCTGGCCAATTGCTTCCCACTGAACCGAATGCAGATCAGCAGTTCAGGCGTTGATTCCAGGAGCATCATTCTTTTCAAAAGACTAGAGGGCCTTTGTCAGCCCATCCAGAGATAACGGGTGGTCCAGTCTCTCCCGTATACTGCTGTCTAAGACCTCCGTGACAGAGGACAGGAACGACTGGGAGCCAGCATCCTCTCTGATCTTCGTGTCAAAGAGATGGCATCAAAGGATTTGCTTATCATCAGGATGTCAGACTGAGATGATGTTACTGAGCCATTATCTTATTTCAGGCTGCTGAGCACAGACCTCTCCTTGTGGACCTTCGGGAAGAAGAAACGCCAGCATGTTTCATCTTGCTCCATTGTTGGGAATCTGACCCGGAAGATTATCTTCAAGGACTCCGAGGTAAAGAGTGAGGCATGCTGACACATACCTGGGTGACATCGACCCCAATTGTCGACAGCAGCAGTAAGTTCTGCATGGTTTTCTGGGATTTGGAGAGTCTTGCACTGCTCTGCTCCAGTTTTGAAACCTTTTAATAATAAAACACCTCCAGATGTCCCCTTTGACTGTTTTCCAGCAGTCCGCTTGGGACTTACATATGCGCTTCAGGGTTCTCCAACCCGTATAATGCCTCTTCATCTCAACATTTTCTGGGGTCAGCAGCTTCATATTCAACTTTCACATTCCCTTGCCAGCCGCCGGTCGTCCTGCAGGTGACAGTGAGCCAGCAAGAGTCAGTGGTCAGTGAAGAGTACCAGTTGACGTCAATGGATCTGACCGCGAATGGGTGGTACACAAACAGGTAATCTATCCTTGAGCGGATAGACCCAGCTGGTTGTGACCAGGTGTATCGACGTTGCGTTGCGCCTGCAAGGAGTCCTGAAGATATCGTGCAGCTTGGTGACTTCAACTGTTTCCAGCAGGAATCTGACCGTGAAGTCCAGCTCGCTGTAAGGCCCTCCGGATGGTCCATCCAAATCGATGATGCACTTGAACAGTCTGGCCAGAACGACAGGTCTGGAGGTTGCCAGTAGCAGTGGGAGCTGTTGCAGGATGGCTAACCTCTCACTTTTTTTACGCCCCCCGGTCCGTCCATGGCAATTTGTCTCAGAGGGGCATTGCTCTGAGACTTGCTCTCATCTACATACTTCCTAGTAAACTATATGCTGATTATAAACAGTCTAACATTTAGCTTGATTTGTTCACACTCCTCCCTGTAAATTCTCAATATCTCTTGCCTGTTTCACAGTCAGCCTAGCCTGATCCTTTGAGTCACTCTTTTTGCCCTCTTCCATTTAGCTGCTGTCTTTGAGATTGTAGCCAGAGATCTCTCCAGGCCGCATTTCATTCTCCTCACTGCCTTGGTGCTCCCCCGTACACACGAGTCTCTCCTTTTCCCTCCAGAATAGTTCTTGTGACACCCCCACCCACCTTCCTGACCCCACCATCTCGCTGCAGTGGAGAAGAATCCCCATCATGGGCACTGCCATTTTTTCTCCAACTCATTAATATTACTTCACAAAACAGAAACACGACTCAGCGACTTTAATCGATGGCAGGTGAATGAGAGAAATCATACATCTGAAAGGAGATTACGTTGAATTGTGCGATAAACTTTATTTTATATGTATATAAAAGAAGCAAAAATGTTTTGTCGAGTGAAACATGGAACTCATTTAACTGAATTCAACTTTGCAAAGAAATGATTTCTCTGCTGTTCAAATCATTCCAACAGTACCACATTGGATAGAGAACATTTGGAAATGATGCACAAACTGTAGGTCAGTTAAGGGGAAACTGAAGACATGCTCTGCATCCAAACTCTTAAATCATTTCACAAAAGGAATGCTTCATTCAGGCAATTAAATCTGTCTTCCTCATTCTTTACTGGACTCCTTCCCATTCGATTTTCTGACGTTCTCTGGGTCACCCAAAATGTGTAGCTCCCTTTCCTCCCCAGCATGACCTTATGCCTTCCATACCCTGCGTATGTAACTGTTTCTCTTTCGCGTGTGCTTTTTTCCAGGGGACATACTGCGGTTGTTGTGACTAGGACAGCCAGCTGGACATCATAGAATATAGGTGGAAGGTACCCGGGTTCAATTCCCGCCTCGGGCAATTATCTGTGTGGAGTTTGCACATTCTCCCCGTTCAGCGTGGGTTTCCTCCGGGTACTCCGGTTTCCTCCCAAAGTCCAACGATATGCAGGTTAGGTGAATTGGCCATGCTAAAATTGCCCGTAGTCTTAGGTGCATTAGTCAGGGGTGAATGTAGTGGAATTGGTCTGGGTAGGTTACTGTTCGGAGGTTCGGTCTGGACTTGTTGGGCTGAAGGACCTGTTTCCACACTGTAGTGAATCTAATCTAATCTAATCTAATCTAATATGAGTTCCCTGATTGGGACTGCTTATCTGGATCAAGTAGGGAGACTTGGCGGACAGATAAGCAGGGTCAGTGTCAGAGATATGGTCTCTGAATGAGGCAGTAATAAATTCAAGGACAGTTCATGTGAAAATAAAGGGTGACTTGGAGAAGTAAACCAGCCTTTCTGCAGTTATTTCACGTGCATCTCCAGCACTGGGTTTGAAAGATACTGCGTATCCCTCCTGTTAGAGTCACAGTCATAGAGTCATACAGAGGTCCAGCACAGAAACAGAACCTTCTGTCCAAAGCGTCCATGGCAACCAGATATCGAAATAAATTTCGTCCCACTTCCAGCATTTGGCCCATATTCCTCAGAATCCTTCTTATTCATATACCCATCCAAATGTTTTTGAACTGTGGTGGATGTGAACTGTTTAGACTTCAGTAAGGCGTTTGACAAGGTTCCTCTTGGTAAGCCGGTTATCAAGATTAGATCACATGGCTCAAACCCCATAACCCTGGCAACATCCTTGGAAACCTTTTCTGAACACTTTCGATTATTGTTGTCACACACCTCAGTTTCAGTGAAGCTTTTGATAATTTTCTGCCTGGTAGGTTATTGCAGAAAGTACAGAAGCATGGGACTAAGGGTAATTTAGCTGTTTATATCAGAAATTGGCGAGCTGAAAGAAGACTGAACGCTGAAAGCCTGAAGGTGGTGGTTCATGGGAATTATTCATCCTGGAGCTAGTGATGTACCACAAGGATCTGATTTCGGGCATCTGCTGTTTTTCATTTTTATGAATTACCTGGAGAAGAGCGTAGAATGATGGCTAGTAAATATCCGAATGACACTAAAGTCGGTGGAGTTGTGGTCAGTGCTGAAGGTTGTTAGGTGTACAGAGGGGCATACATAAGCTGCAGAGCTGGGCTGAGAAGTGAAAAATGGTGTTTAATGTGGAAATGTGTGAGGTGATACGCTTTGGTCGGAGTAACAGCAATACAGAGTACTGGGCCAACGGTAAGATTCTTGGTAGTGTGGATAAACAGAGATCTCAGTGTCCATGTTAGAGCCCTGAAAGATTCCACCCAGGTTGAAGGGCAGTTAAGATGGCATACAGTGTGTTAACTTTTATTGGCAGAGCATTGCTTTTTGGAGCCATGATGTCAGGTTGCAGCTGTAAAGACTCTGGTGTGGCCGCACTTGGAGGATTGCACACAGTTCTGGTCACCCCATTATCGGAAGGATATAGAAGCTTTGGAAACGGTGCAGTGGAGATTTAAAAGGATGCCTGGTACGGAGAAAGCTCTTATGAAGAAACTTGAGGGACTTAATGCTGTTTTCCTTCGAGAGAAGAAGGTTAAAAGGTGATTTGACAGAGGCACACAAGATGAACAGTGGAATAGACAGTGCAGGCAGTGAGAGCCTTTTTCCTCGGATGGTGATGGTTAGCACGAAGGGGCATGGTTTAAACTGAGGGGCGATGCATATAGGACAGATATCAGAGATAGATTCTTCAATCAGAGAGTAGGAAGGGCGTGGAATGTCCTGCCTGCATCAGTAGAGGATTCACTAAATTAAAGGGAATTTAATGGTCACAGGATAAACATATGAATGATAATGGAATAGCGTAGGTCAGATTTGCTTCAGATTGATTTCACAGGTCGGCACAATATCGAAGACCGAAGAACCTGTAAGGCGCTGTGTTGTTCTGTGTACTAACACACCCTATTCCTGTAAGCGAGATCAATCTCTCAAACATTCTGTATCTATGTTCTATCTCTCTCGGTAAGACTGAGATTGAGAATGTGATACCAGTATTGGGTTGCACTTGCAGATGCGTTGATGGAAGGGAAAGCAAGGTTATGAATGGAATTGATTTTGATTGTGAGGGATTCTTGAACTTATTGAGTTGATAACTGACTTTTTTCTCTGATGACATCTACTACCGATCAGCAGAAACAATATCAATGTACGTTAGTAATTGTCTTTCACCGAAGTGAAATATGCTAGATGTATTTGAATCGGCACGGCACCCATTTACAGAAATCCTCGATCCCTTCACATGTTAAATCATTTCTTGGAGTCTGTTCGATGCAGTATTCTGGAGTGGAGCATTCTCTACACCTGAATGGGTATTCCACATCACATCTTCTGATATTAAACTCAGTGTTCTCCACTGCAGCCAGCTTTTCCCGATTTCCTGATGTCAGCCCTGATCCGCATCATGTGCAAATGTTTCACTGAAGACAAAATACTTGTTAATTTCTGGTTCAGTCCATATGTCCCAAAATGGGGACCTTTGCAAGGCAGGGATGATCTCACAATCCCACGTGTTACTGAAACAGTGATCGAGACATGGGCTGTCGGTGGTGTCGAGAATGATACAGCCCACTGGCTGGTTATTGTGCTGGGTTGTGTTATTCAGCAGAGTTTGGAAAAGCTTAGCCGCGGTGCGGTTCCCGTTGATCTGGACGCGGTTCAGCAATTTACTTTCTGGGCAACGACTGACACTGTTCGGGAAGACAGCGAGGTCATTTCCACTCAGGGAGTTCAGGAGAATGTTCACATCGGAGGTCATAAAAACATGTCTTGATATGCGGGAGTTCAGCTCCACATCTAAGTTCGTCTTTCTGCACAGGGAATCAGGTAAAGCCAGCAGGAAGGCGAAACGTCGTCTCCCATAATCAGACGCCTAGTGCCAAGCCGTCATGCAGAAATTGAAAGGGGCAAATTCAGGGTGCGAGTCAGGGAATGGACTCTGGGTGAAACATTCTCTGTCCAGTGTCAGTGGGCCCAGCTTGAGATGTGTTACTTGGAACAACGCCCGTCATATGAGAGACATCGGGAAAGTCAGTAAGTCACATTTCAAATTCATTCATGGGAAGGTCAGTGTTGCTTCACTTTGTATCCCTATCCCAGTGTTATAGTAAATTATGGGATCAGCGAGAGATTTAAAGAAAGAATCAGATAATGTGACAGAGGGCAGAACAATGTTACTTATTTTAGTACAAATTCTCCTGCAATGAATCAGAGAATGCCACTAGCATCCTGGATAACTTGCTGTTGCTTAATTTTAAGGTCCTTTAATTGATGCCCTACTTGGTGCCACATGCCACATGTGATGATTAGAAATAGATAGAGACAGGGACATAGAACGAGAGAGAATGCGAGCTTTCGGAACAGTCAGCTGGAACGGGAGGCCACAGAGTCATAGAGATGTATAGCATGGAATCAGACCCTTCGGTCCATGCCGACTGATATCCTTACCTGATCTACTTCCACTTGACAGCACCCAGCACATAGCCCTCCAACCCCTTCCTATTCATATACCCACGCAGAAGCCTTTTAGGTTTTCCAATTGTACTCGCCTCCACCACATCCTCTGGCAGATCATTCCATGCACGTACCACCATCTGCGTGAAAACGTTGCCCCTTAAGTCTTCTTTATATCTTTCCGCTCACACCCGAAACCTCTACTCTCCAGATCTGGTCTCCGCGATCCCAGCGAAAGGACTTTGTCTATTTATCATATCCACGCCTCTCATTTGTAAACCTCTATGAGGTCACCCCTCAGCCCCCGACGGTCAAGGGTAAACCGCCCTAGCCTGTTCAACCACTCCCTATAGCTCAAATCCTCCAACCCTGGCAACATCCTTGTAAATCTTTTCTGAACCGTTTCAAGTTTCCCATCATCTTTCATATAGGATGGAGACCATGATTGCATGCAATATTCCAAAAGTGGCCGAATCAATGTGCTTAACACGACCTCCCAAATATAGGACTCAAAACTCTGACCAATAAAGGAAAGCATACCAAACGCCTTCTTCACTATCCAATCTACCTGCAACTCCACTTTCAAGGAGCTATTAACCTGCACTCCAAGGTCTCTTTGTTCTGCAACACTCCCTAGGACCTTAAAATTAAGCGTAGGCGTCATGCTAAGATTTGATTTCCCAAAATGCAGCACCTCGCAGTTATCTGAATTAAACACCATCTGCCACTTCTCAACACTTTGGCCCATCTGATCAAGTCCCCTTTGTAATCTGTGATATCTTCTTCGCTGTCCACGACACCTCAAATGTTTGTGTCATCTGCAACCACACCTCTTAGCTCGCATCCGAATCATTTATACAAATGACAAAAAGTTGAGGACCCCGCAGCGATCCTTGTGGCACTCTACTGGTCACAGGCCACCTGTCTGAAAAACAACCTTTCACCAGCACTCTCTGTCTTCTATTTTTAAGCCAGGTCTTTATCCAAATGGCTAGTTCTCCCTGTATTCTGTGAGATCTAATCTTGCTAACCAGTCTCCCATTGGGAATATTGTCAAACGCCTGACTGAACCCCATATAGATCACGTCTACTGCTTGCCCTCATCAATCCTCTTTGTGACTTCTTCAAAAAAACTCAATCGAGACTGTGTAAAAGGTTCCTCAAATACTGGAATAAATTTTAAACGTTCAGATTATATTTCTGCCTGTAGTATTCCGATTATCTGACAAGGATGAAATACTTGGCAAAATGCAACTGCATCCGTGTGTAGGGCAGGTCAGTATAAATGTCATTGTATTTTAGGCTGTGTTTTCTTCAAGTGGGAGCTTACGCAGCACTAGCAGCACGTCCTTTCTATACCCGACTGGCAAAAAGATTTGATGAATGTCTGTTTATTATCATTTGCTTGAATGCATGATTGATTGCATTCCAGTCTGTTTGGTTTTCCGACATTTGACTTTCTCCTACCCAACCAACACTGTGATTCCGTGTGACCCACTTTATTGCAATGAAAACACCAGAGCTTTTTACGTTCTTTATCCCATTCAATGGTTTATGTTTTACCCTGTGGTAAGTTATCCTTATGATCTTCACTGAGTTCTACCTTTCCTATTCCACCTGAGGATTTCTCTTTACCCCAGTTTCTGTCCCTCATGGACTAAAATTGATTCTGGATGCGAAACCGTGTTTTATGAACCAGCTCATAATCATCAGCACTTCTGCTGCTAACCTTGCTATTTTAACAGTTTGCTCTTCCACATGAATTCACGCTTTTCAGGCAGTGAATTTTTTGAATTCTTCCAAAATAATTATTCTCCAAGGACATCATAGGTTTGCTCTATTTTTAAAGCTCTAATCCATCTCTTGAAATTAGTCTGTTCCATCCTTTCAAAGTCAGTATAGGTTTGTCCAGAGACATTCCTTGGATTCCTGAAACGTTGTCTATAGACTTCTGGTGCAAGTTAATACGTATTTTACAAGGCCGTTCCAACCTGCTCATACTCGCCAGATGCATCGTCTGAACGCAATGCAAAGACCTCATTAACACGATCTACATGTATTCTTTGGATCAACAAAAGCCATGTGGTAACTTTCCACTGCATTTGTTTCGCCATTCTTTTGACTTCTTATCTGAAGTCGTCTCATTTTAAATAGCATTATTAATACCTTTTTGGAAATCCAAATGTACTGTATTTGATTAATTGTCTTCTTCAATATTCTTGCAAGTTACGTCTTGAAAACATTTCAATTAACTTGCTGGCTATGCTTTCCCATTCAGAAAACCGTGCTGAGTCCACTTGATTCTGTAATGGTCCGAACTTCCAACTTTAATAACAGGATATAAAATTGGATATTTGGGATTGGGGTGTCAGGGAGAGGAAAGAGGTGTAGAAGGCGGAGATTGTGAATGAGTCAGAGGGGTACTTTCAACCAACAGTAAAACCTCCCAAACCAGCCACACCAACCATCATAAGGACCATGGGAGCAGGCGGATGTGACCACTACCACATCGCAGTTCCTTCTCTGTCACAATGCCCCAACATCCAGTGCTGCATGAATAGAAATTTCCTCCAATTTAGTCATGATCTTGGGAGCACATTCTGTGCAGGAGAGATGTTTTGAAACCATTGTATACAAAAAGAGGTGGTAAATATTTCTAACAATGTTCCAAAAATGACAGTTGATGCTCAATAAACAGCAGCTTGTTTGATATCTGAGATAGATCAACCTTTGTTTATCAATGTTATTCAGTGGTATGGCTCAAAAGTATATGCTTTAAGGTAAGCTGTTCTAACCTCCAGACTGAAGGACCATCACGCACTCCTGATCCAGCTCGAACTTCCAGCTTCACTGCATTCATCAGCACATCCAAATCTCCGCTGCCCATGTACTCACTCATAAGGAGTCTTGTTCTCCTCAACCTGATCTCACTGACCTGAAGAACTCGCCAGTTGGAAAAGAAATCAACATTTAAGAAAAGTTATTGTCCTTGTTTGAAATCACTCTATGATAGCGAACATTCCCGCCTCTGCAATCTCTACCTCAAAATCTTTCAGTTGTCAAGACAGAATGGTCTGACAGATACGGTAGGTAGAGTGAATCAAAAGGTAATGCTGAAGGAGCCTGTGCCTTTCACCTTGTCGAACTGGTTTGAAATTCTTGCTCTCTGTGTGAATGAGAGTGGGAGCTGTAAAAAGGAGAAGCAATCAGAACACAACACTGCGGTAGAAGGGCTCATTTAAAAGAGCAAAGAAAAGAGAAGAGGGCAGTTAGCGCCGGACTGAGGGTGTTGCGGCTAAATGCATGCAGTGTATGAAGCAAGGCAAATGAGCTTCCAACACAGATTGAAATTGGTATCTTGAATGTGCTAGTTATCACGGAGACTTGACTGTACGGGGATCAGGGTTGAGAACTAAATATCCAGGAATTCAAATTTTATGAAAAAGCAGGTAGATCGAAGGATGGAGTGCTGCTACCTTGTTAGTAAGAAATAAAATTCGATTGGCAGCAAGAATGGAAACAGAGGCAGACGGATAGAATCAATGTGTGTAGAGTTGAGGAAACACAAAGACAAAAAAGACCATGTTGGAAGTATTGTACAAGCCTCTTAGAAGTCGGCAGGATGTGAGGAAGAAAATAAATTAGGATGAATAAAATGCACGTTAGCAATGCACTACTGCAAAAATGATGGGGGATTCAATACGGAGTTGGACTGAAAAAATCAGGTTGGGATATCTCCGTTAATTTTTTTTCGGAGCAGAATGTGATAGAGTCCATGAAGGAACAGTCAATCCTCGATTTAGCGATGTGTCGAGACTTGATTAGGAAGGTCAAGGTAAAGAAACCTCGAGAAGAATAGACCATAAACATAACAGAGTTCACTCTGCAGGTTTAAGTGGAAATGATTGAATCAGAACTAATGCTACTACAATTTATAAATATATGTGGATGCATTTGGCCAAAGTTGATTGCAAGGGGGAACCTCACAGGAAAGACAGTGGATCATAGAAACTCTCCAGCGTGTTAACAGACCATTTGTCGCATACATCTCTGCACCGACCCTCCGATGAATTGCTAAACCAGACAAATTCCCGACACTATTATTCTCCTTATCCCTTAACTAATGCGCCTAACCTATGCATTGTATCGTTTTCTATCTGTCCGATATCCACTCTTATCTCTCTGTAACATTACAGATATCCAAGGAAATCACCACCAGTCTTGTTTTATATTAGTAGCGACCTGACTCAACGCATCCATAAATACTATGAGCAATTTAACATGCCCAAATCACTGAAACTCACATCGTTAGAAAAAGGGAGGAAAGCGGAGCACCCAGACAAAGCCCATGCAGACACACGGGGAATGAGCAAATTTTACCAGCGAGTTTGAAATTAATCCCGGGTCCCTGGCGTTGTGATGCAGCAGAGTCAAGCACGAAGCCATCGTGCCGCAACCGGGGTCGAAACAATGGCAGGAGTTTGTGGAATAATTCAGGACATACTGCAGAAATACATCACAAGCCAAAACAAACAAAGTAAGGGGAGGATGAGACAACCATGGCTGAGAATAGAATTCAGGGATAGCAGAAAAGCAAAAGAAAAGCATGCATTAGAGTGAAGGTTAGTGGAAGCCAGGGGATTGGGAAGCGTTCAAAAAAAAAACAGAGAGTAACTTTTGAAAAAGTCAGGGGTATAGAGGAAATATGAGAGTAAGATGGCAACTAATATAAAACAAGACCGTTGGCGATTTTTTTGGATATGTGTAATGTTATGGAGAACAAGAGTGGATATCAGACAGATAGAAAACGAGGCTGTAAAAGTAATAATAGTGAACAAATGAATGGCGGAGGATTTTAAGACCTGCTTTCCATAATTTTTCACAACAGCTCTTCAGAACTTCAAGAGAGATAAAGGGCAGTATTTAATGCACTGGCACTTAGAACTATGAAGTTGCTTGGAAACAAAAGATGGATAAATCACCATGACCAGATGGAACACCGATAACTGAAGTGGGTAACTAAGGTGATTATGCAAATGGTCTGAAGCAAAAGTGGTAGATACAGGTACTGTTACAACATTGAAAAAAAATTGGAAATGTTTAGATTGATATGGAACAAAGGCAACCAAACGGATTAGTCCATTTTGGAAACCTGATTGGCATGGATATGTTTGATTGAAGAGGTTGTATAACTCAGGGAAATAAATATTGACATTTTGAAAGCGTTTCAAGTTGCAGGAGTGGAGGCGCTAGAAGTGTTAGAAAAAACAAAGGTGGATTGATCTCTGCTACATGATCTAGTTATCACAGGGCATTGTGGGAAGTTACATGAATTTGCAGGCTTCTTGCAGAAATACTTGCATCATCTCTAAATGTGTGTGATACACCGAATGTCTGTTCAGTTTCTGATGATTATTTTTTAAAGAATGAATATCAGAAATTTTGGTGGACAATTTGTTGAACGTTACATTGAAATGTAGCAATTACAAAGACGAGGAATGCTTAGTGATCATCATCATGGTTTCGGCGAGGGAAATCGCGTCTCACAAATTTGAATGATCTCTTGATTCAGAAACTAAAAAGATGGATGAGGCTAAAACAGTCGAGACTGTTTAATGGGATTTCGTAAATCCTTTGAAAAGGATCCGCATGGTGGACTAACGAGTAAAGAAAAATCACATGGAATTGCGGTGAGCTTACCAACTGGGTACAAAATTCGCTTAACCACAGCAGACGAGGTCAGTGATGCAGTGTTGGTTATTGGACAGAAGGACTGTGACCAGCAGTGCTCTATTGGACTCATGGCTGGGTCCTCTTTTGTTTGACCTTGAAACAAACGATTTAAATGAGAAGCCAGAAAGCATGTCAGGAGGTTGGCGTATGACACCAACGTTGTTAGTACATTGGACAGTGAAGAAGGTTACCTGAGATTACAAAGATAAACTGATCAATTGAGTCTGTGGGCGAACGTATGAAAAGGTGTTTAAATTGTATAAATGTAAGACTCTGAATTTTGGTAAAACAAACAAGGGAGAAAAGTCTTGTACAATTAATAGTATGGCAGTGGATTGTGCTGTCGAACATAAAGACTTATGGCACCAGTTCCATAATTTGTTGAAATTGGTATCACAAGACGCTAAATGCGGCTTTAGAATGCATACATGCATTGGTCGGACCTTTTGTGTTGGAGTTGGGACATCACATTGAGGTTGTGCAGGATGTTGGTGATATCTCTACTAAAGTTGGTATGTTCAATTCTGGTTACGCTGTTATAGGAAGGATATTATTGAGCTGAAGGATCTTCAGAAGAGATTTATCAGAATGTTGCTGTGGCTGAGCTGATTGATTTTTCAGGAGAGGCAAGATATGGGACTTCTTTCGCAGGAGCATTGTGGTGGAAGTTGTCCTCACAGACGTTCATAAAATTCTGACGAGTATAGATAATATGAATTACAGGTGTCGTTTCCATATGGTGTGGGATTTCAAGACTGGGTTTTATACTTTTTTATTGGGAGAGCAGAACGATTGACAAAAAAGGTATGTGGAGGAACATACTTTACACTGCGTGTTTGAAGAGTAAAATAACCGTCCAGAGAAAGTGGTAAATGCGGGTACAATTACTACGGTTTTAGACATTAGAATAACTACATGGATATGAAACGTTTAGAGGGAAGTGTCCCAAGTGCAGGCAGGTGGAAGTACTTTAAGATAGGATTATGGTCGGCATGAACTTAATGGACAAAGGGGTCTGTTTCCTTACCGTCTGACTCGATGACTCCTATGGATTCTGGGAAATCCAAGATGGTGCACAGGAAAAATTTCTGAGAGAGAGATGGATAGATAGAGAGAGAGAAAAAAATATCTGCACAGTTACTGCCTTTGCTGTTTGAATTCGTGTATCGCTGGACATTGGAGAGCATCTGGGAAAATTGTCAAACAGTGAAATTCATAACTAATCTTGGAGGAAGTGTGTGGCGAAGTTCACAGCACAGAATCAGATAAGTTAATTGTTGTTTTAAGTCTGTCAAAGAGAAAGGCTGCAGTAGTGAGGAAAAGTGGATTCTTTCTTGATTATGTGTTTTTGGAGATAAGTCTCTTGGTTAAACTTAAAATGTAAGCCATATCTATTAATTTAAGCTGGGGCAGTGTTTGTTCGGGAATAACAGTGTTATTTTCTGGGTCTGTCGATTGTGAAGGAGCAAAGATGGCCTTTGCAGTGATATGTACTTCTTATCAGATGTGTGAGTTTCAAGAGTTTAAGGGTTACTGCGGATTATATCTGCCATAAATGCGGTAGGATGCGAATCTTATCAGATCGGGTGGATCATTTGGAGAGACAGATAGAAGCAATGAGGAATTTTCAACAGCAACACTATGTGATGGGTGGCAGTTATAGGAAGGGGGGAAATTCTCAGATAAAGTCACATAAATGGGTTAATACCAGTAAGGGTAAGTGAGGTCGGCACCTAGGGCAGGAGTCTTTTGTGGATATTTTGTGGTATGCTGTTTTGCAAAATGTAGGGGGTGATGGATTCTCAGTGGATCGTAGCACGAACAGTCAAGTTTCTGGTATTGAGGCTGGCTCTATTGCAACGAGGGGTACGTCGACTTCAAAGAGATCAATTGTGTGAGGGGTTTCTGTGCCCAGCAGAGAAAAACCAGAATGGTGTGATGTTTCCCTGGTGCCAGGATCAAGGATGTCTCAGAGAGGGTGCGGAATGTTTTCCCCGGGGATAGAGGCCAGCAGTAGGTCATTGTCCACGTTGGAACCAACGACACTGGAAGGGGAAAGTTTGAGATTCTGAAGGGAAATTACAGAGAGTTAGGCAGAAATTTAAAAGGAGTTCCTCAAGGGAAGTAATATCTGGATTACTCCCAGTGCTAAAAGCTAGTGAGGGCAGGAATAGGAGGATAATGCAGATGAATGCATGGCTGAGATTCTGGTGTATGGGAGAAGGATTCACATTTTTGGATCATTGAAATCTCTTTTGAGGTATAAGTGACCTGTACAAGAAGGACGGATTGCGCCTAAATTGGAAGCGGATTAATATACTGGCAGGGAAACTTGCGAGAACTGTTTGGGAGGATTTAAACTCGTAAGGTGGAAGGGTGGGATCCAGGGAGATAGTGAGGAAAGAGATCGATCTGAGACGGGTACAGCTGAGAAAAGAAGTGAGTCAAACAGTCAGGGCAGGCAGGGACAAGGTAGTAATAATAAATTAAACAGCATTTATTTCAATGCAAGGGTCCTAACAGGGAAGGTAGTTTAAATCAGGGCATGGATAGGAACATGGCACTGGGATATCATAGCAATTATGGAAACATGGCTCAGGGATGGGCAGGTCTGACATTTTAATGTTCCAGGATACAAATGCTACAGGAAAGATAGAAAGGGAGGCGAGAGAGGAGGGGGAGTTGCATTTTTGATAAGGGATAGCATTACAGCTGTGCTGAGGGAGGATATTCCCGGAAATACATCCAATGAAGTCATTTGGGAGGAACTTAGAAATATGAAAGGGATGATCACCTTGCTGGGATTGTATTATAGGCCCCCCCAATAGTCAGAGGGAAATTGAGAAACAAACTTGTGAATAAATCTCAGCTATCTGTGAGAATAATAGGGTAGTAATGGTAGAGGATTTTAACTTTCCAAACATCGACTGGGACTGCCATAGTGTTAAAGGTTCAGATGGAGACGAATTTTTGAATGTGTACATGAAAATTTTCTGATTCAATATGTGGATGTACCTATTAGAGAATGTGCAAAACTTGACCTACTCTCGGAAAATAATGCAGGGCAGGTGACTGAGCTGTCAGTGGGGGAGCACTTTGGGACAAGCGGCCATAATTCATTCGTTTTAAAATATTGTTGGAAAAGGAAAGACCAGATCTAAAAGTTGAAGTTCTAAATTTGAGAAAGGCCAATACTGACTGTATGAGGCAAGAACTTTCGAAAGATGATTAGAGGCAGATACTCAGATGTAAATGATCGGCTGTAAAATGGGAAGCCTTCAGAAATGAGATAACAAGAATCCAGAGAAAATATATTCCTGCCAGTGTGAAAGGGAAGGCTGGTAGGTATAGGGAATGCTGGATGACGAAAGAAATTGAGGGTTTGGTTCAGAAAATGAAGGAGGCTTATATCAGGTACAGGCAGGATAGGTCGGGTGAATCCTGAGAAGAGTAGAAAGAAAGTAGGAGTATACTTAAGAGGGAAATTAGGAGGGAAAAAACGGGAACATGCGATAGCTTTGGCAAATAGAATTAAAGATAATCCAAATGGTTTTTACAAATATATTAAGGACAAAAGCGTAACTAGGGAGAGAACAGGGCCGCTCAAAGATCAGCAAGCGGCCTTTGTGTGGAGCCACAGAAAATGGATTACATACTAAATGAATATTTTGCATCATTATTTACTGTGGAAAAGGCTATGGAAGACATAGACTGTCAGGAAATAGATAGTGACATCATGCAAATTGTCCCGATTACACAGGAGGAAGTGCTGGATGTCTTGAAACGGTTAAAAGTGGATCAGTCCCCAGGACCTGATCAGGTGTACCCGAGAACTTTGTGGGATGCTAGAGAAGTGATTGCTAGTCCTCTTGCTGAGACGTATGTATCATCGTTAGTCACAGGTGAGGTTCTGGAAGACTGGAGGTTGGCAAACGTGGTGCCACTGTTTAAGAAGAAAGGTGAAGAAAAGCCAGGTAACTATAGACCGGTGAGCCTGACCTCGGTGGTGGCAAGGTTGTTGGGGAGAATCTTAAGGGAAAGGATGTACATGTAGTTGGAAAGGAAAGGCCTGATTCGGGATAGTCAACATGGCTTTGTGCGTGGGGAATCATGTCTCACAAACTTGATTGTGTTTTTTGAAGAAGTAACAAAGATGATTGCTGAGGGCAGAGCAGTAGATGTGATCTATATGGACTTCAGTAAGGCATTCAACAAGGTTCCCCATGGGAGACTGATGAGCAAGGTTAGATCTCATGGAATACAGGGACAACTAGACATTTGGATGCTGAACTGGCTCAAAGGTAGAAGACAGACGGTGGCGCTGGTGGGTTCTTTTTCAGACTGGAAGCCTGTGACAAATGGCATGCCACAAGGATCGGTGCTGAGCCCTCTACATTTTGTCATTTACATAAATGATTTGGATATGAGCTTTAGAGGTACAGTTAGTAAGTTTGCAGATGACCCCAAAATTGGAGGTGTAGTGGACAGCAAAGAGGGTTCCCTCAGATTACAACAGGATCTGGACCAGAGCGTCCAATGGGTTGAGAAGTGGCAGATGGAGTTTAATTCAGATAAATGCGAGGTGCTTCATTTTGGGAAAGCAAATCTTAGCAGGACTTATACACTTAATGATAAGGTCCTAGGGAGTGTTGCTGAACAAAGAGACCTTGGAGTGCAGATTCATAGCTCCTTGAAAGTGGAGTTGCAGACAGACATGATAGTGAAGAAGGCATTTTGTTTGCTTTCTTTTACTGGTCAGAGTATTGAGTACAGGAGTTGGGAGTTCATGTTGCGGCTGGACAGGACATTGGTTCGGCCATTGTTGGAATATTGCGTGCAATTCTGGTCTCCTTCGTATCGGAAAGATGTTGTGAACCTTGAAATGGTTCAGAAAAGATTTATAAGAATGTTGCCAGGGTTGGACGATCTGAGCTGCAGGGAGAGGCTGTACAAGCTGGGGCTGTTTTCCCTGGAGCGTCAGAGGCTGAGGGGTGACCGTATACAGGTTTTAAAAAATAAAAGAGGCATGGATAAGATAAATAGACAAAGTCTTTCACTGTGGTCGTGGAGTCCAGAACTAGAGGGCATAGGTTTAGGGTGAGAGGGAAAAGATATAAAAGAGACCTAAGGGGCAATCTTTTCACACAGAGGGTGGTACGTGTATGGAATGAGCTGCCAGAGGATGTGGTGGAGGCTGGTACAATTGCGACATTTAAGAGGCATTTGGATGGTTATATGAATAGGAAGTGTTTGGAGGGATATGGGCCGGGTGCTGGCAGGTGGGACTAGATTGGGTTGGGATATCGGTCGGCACGGACGGTTCGGACTGAAGGGTCTGTTTCCATGCTGTACATCTCTATGACTCTATGTCTCGAAGTGATTAAAACTTATAGAATACTGAGTGGTCAGGATAGAGTCAATGTTAAGAAGGTGTTCTCACAAGTAAGAGATTCAAGAATCCATGGTCATAGCCTGAGGTTGGGGAGATAACGCTTTTGAACTTAATTGAGGAGGCATTTCTTCACTGAGACGGTACGTATTCTGTGGAACTCATTGCTGTGGAGGGTTTTGCATGCCAGGTCAGTGAGTGCATGTATGGCAGAGAGAAAGAGGTTTCTGGTTGGTGAGGGGAGCAATTGTTACGGGAGAAGGTAGATGGAAGGAGAATGAGCTGGAGAAGCATGTCAGTCATGATCAAATGGTGCAGCAGACTCGATAGGCCAAATAGCCCAATTCTGCTCCTATATTTTGTGGTCATGGATATTACGGATGACTTCAACTTGCTCACAGATTTAGCAAATCAAATCAGTGCAAATACGACAGAGGTGACTTTCCTGAACCATCGATAAGATGGTTTTGGATCTATATATTAAGGACCCAAATGGAGGGCAGGTCATTCTCAATTGCATACTGTGGAATGGATGGAAGTGGGTCAGCTCACTGAGGTGGACTGCTAGTTTCTGATGCAGAGTGATACCAACAGCAAGTGCTCAGTTCCTGTACTGGCTGAGACCACCATGATGGTCCCACATTTTTAACATTGTTCCTTGCCTGAGGCACGGTGGCCTTCAGGTTATAGCATCATCAGACATCTTTCTCTCTCCCACTCTCCCTCTTTTCAGACAGCAGCCCGATAATCTTCTGTGATGGTTGAAACTTAATTTTCAAGATTTTAATAGTGTACTGAGAAGGGAATAATTGGGGATCTAGCAGTGTGAGGCTGCTTGAGCAGCAGTGAATACCTAGGACAGATGGAGAGAGACAAAAACATTTAGAGGCAAAGATTTAAAGATTACAATGGAATGAGACACAAACAGGCTGCAACAATTTCGGGGAAGTTCAAAGATATGGTAACGTGTCATTTCGGACTGAGCTGACAAATTTCTTTTTTTTTAACACAGAGACTGGTGAGCCTGCAGAATTTGCTGCCAGAGAAAGCGGTTAAGGCAAAAAAGTGTAATGTTTTCATGGAGAACTTAGATATCGTGCTGATGACTGAAAATGTGTTGCTGGCAAAGCGCAGCAGGCCTGGCAGCATCCAAGGAAGAGGAGAATCGACGTTTCGGGCATTAGCCCTTCTTTAGGAATGAGGAAAGTGTGTCCAGCAGGCTAAGATAAAAGGTAGGGAGGAGGGATTTGGGGGAGGGGCGTTGTAAATGCGATAGGTGGAAGGAGGTCAAGGTGAGGGTGATAGGCCAGAGTGGGGTGGGGGGGCGGAGAGGTCAGGAAGAAGATTGCAGGTTAGGAAGGCGGTGCTGAGTTCGAGGGATTTGACTGAACAAGCTGGGGGGAGGGGAAATGAGGAAACTGGAGAGATCTGACTTCATTCCTTGTGGTTGGAGGGTTCCTAGGCGGAAGATGATGCGCTCTTCCTCCAACTGTCGTGTTGCTATGGTCTGGCGGGGTCCAAGGACCTGCATGTCCTTGGAGGAGTTGGAGGGGGAGTTGAAGTGTTGAGCCACGGGGTGGTTGCATTGGGTTGTCCGGTTGTCCCAGATGTGTTCTCTGAAACGTTCCGCAAGTAGGTGTCCTGTCTCCCCAATATAAAGGAGGCCACATCGGGTGCAGAGGATGGAATGAATGATGTGTGTGGAGGTGCAGGTGAATTTGTGGCGGTTATGGAAGTATCCCTTGGGGCCTTGGAGGGAAGTAAGGGGGGAGGTGTGGGCGCAAGTTTGGAGGGAAGTAAAAGGGGAGCGGTTCCTCTGCAACCGCAAGAAATGCAACCATATCCAAACGGACCCCACCACCAGGGATATATTTCCCTCCCCTCCCCTATCAGCATTCCGAAAAGACCACTCCCTCCGTGAGTCCCTCGTCAGGTAAACACCCCCACCAACCCAACATCCAATCCCGGCACCTACCCCTGCAACCGCAAGAAATGCAGCGACACCCGGACCAACCAACCCAACCACCCCGTGGCCAACACTTCAACTCCCCCTCCCACTCCTCCGAGGACATGCAGTTCCTTGGACCCCTCCATCGCCAGACCATAGCATCACGACGGTTGGAGGAATAACGCCTCATCTTCCGCCTAGGAACCCTCCAACCGCAAGGCATGATCTCAGATTTCTCCACTTTCCTCATTTCCCCTCCCCCACATTTTCTCAGTCAAATCCCTCGAACTCAGCACCGCCTTCCTAACCTGCAATCTTCTTCCTGACCTCTCCGCCCCCACCCCACTCTGGCCTATCACCCTCACCTTGACCTCCTTCCACCTATCGCATTTCCAACGCACGTCCCCCAATTTCCTCCTCCCTACCTTTTATCTTAGCCTGCTGGACACACTTTCCTCATTCCTGAAGAAGGGCTTATGCCCCAAACGTCGATTCTCCTCTTCCATGGATGCTGCCTGACTTGCTGCGCTTTTCCAGCAACACATTTTCAGCTCTGATCTCCAGCATCTGCATTCCTCACTTTCTCCTCATAGTGCTGATGGCTCAAGGGACCATTGGTAATGTGTCTAAAGCTTTAGCATACCAGAGTGAAGGGTCAGCCATGATCACACTGAAGAGTGGAGCAGGACCGAACAGTGCAACAACATTCTGCTGTTCCTTTTTTCTGTGTTTATATTCTGTTAAAATATAAAAAAAGAATGATTGTAACTGACCCAGACATCAGCATTACCTTATCAATACTGGATGAAAACTGTCCAACACCTTACCGAGCAGCAATCCAAGACTGGGTTCACCACACGGACTGCAGCACATCGAGTACAGCCATGGTGTTTCTGGAAGGTTCTGCACTCGCTGCGTTATTCCTCCCTTTATATTATGAACTGAAATTCTTAAATGGTGTGAGAGAAGCAACATTGTCCAAAGGAAATTAAAAATGCTGACACTGGGTGGTGGTGACGTTTGGGGTGAGGGGTAATGAGAGAAACAATGGTGTGGTTTCGTGGTGGGGTGATGGGTTTGAACGACCACGATTTCTAAACCTCATTCCTCATCTTGCTCAGTCCACTCCCAGCTCCATTCTCTCAGCATCTTTCATAGTGACCTCCAGCTTAGAGATAGAAATTTCCGGGGCGGTGGGGAGCACTTACCCATCAATCTCAGTAACGAACACACCCATAATAATGTTTCCAAACGGCACATACTCCTCAGTAAACACCGCAATGATTTAACACAATAACCTGTGTCTTTTGCCCTATTCACACCAAGGGCAGATTAACAAACAGTGAAGCAATTCATTGAAAAAGAACAAATTAAAACTGAACCAAGTATAGTGGACACTGCTCGGCGCCTGCGTCAGGGAAGAAGCCTGATCCTCTTTGTGGTTAACATTGAGGACCCAAAAAGCACAGGTTTGAATCAGGGTGCTACACCGACTAACCATGAAATCTCAAACAGGAATATAGCTCCTGGGGCTGCCCTCCCTTTTAACCCTCACTCATTGCCTGGGGATGGGAGAAATAATAATACACTCCAGCTTTACTGGTGGCACGCATGATCACAATCCACATTAACGGAACGAATGCTCCAGGTCCCTGCCCCACAGGTGGATGATGTTGAGGAGGAAGTGAGAACTGCAGATGCGGGAGATCAGAGGTGAGTGGGTGGTGCTGGTAAAGCGCATGTGGTCATGCCGCATCCGAGGAGCAGGAGAATCGGCGTTTCGGGCATAAACACTTCATGAGCAATGTTGAACTTCTTCAATTTAGGCCTCATTAGTATAGACTTCCCAGTAAGCTTAAAGTCAACTCGGAGAAAGTGAGAACTGCAGATGCTGGAAATAGGAGACGATCGTGTGGTGATGGAAAAGTTAAGCTTGTCAGGCAGTATCCGAGGAGAAGGAGAATCGAAGTTTCAGGCAGAAGTCCTTCATCAGGAAGCTGACAAATGCAACATCGATTCACCTGGTCCTCCGGTGCTGCCCGACCGGCTATTCCTTTCTGGCAGTATACTCGTGACGTGAATGTGATGACGTCGCCCGGCCAACAGCAATCATGGGACTGGGGGAACTCAATCTGGATTCGAGCACCACCCTTGGTGGGTGTGAGAGATGGGAGCAGCTAGTGGGAGGTTCTGCTGGAGCCAGAACCTTCCTTTAGTGTTTATAGACACGTGATGCTAGATACAGCCTTCAAATACAGGGAAAAGTGATCCTTTTTCCCCACAGAGCGGCATCTTAGGGACAAAGTAACCAGGGACGAAGTCTCATTTACAGAAGGTGAACAATGAAGAATTCCCTGAAACTTTAAGCCCTGAAGTTTTCTCTGTATAAAGTTGAAAAAATGGAAATGAAGTGTAAAACAAAAGTCAAAACATTACCGACCTTCCTCAAGTCATGGGTCGGGAGACTTTCTGAGTTGGGCTTTCACCAAGAGGGCTCTCTATTTCCTTCCGTGTCAATGCTTTCCCGCACTGAGCGAAGATGTGCCTGTTTTCCACCAGCTGCCCTCACCGCTCTCGGCTGCTGCTGACCTACATCATGTACACCAGGCCTCACCGTTGATAGCTGTGGCTGATGTACATCACGTACACCAGGCCTCAAGGCGGACTGCTACTGCTGAACACATCAGGACGACCAGGCATCATAGCTGACTGCCGGTGACTGACATCGAGTATACGAAGTATGAATGCTGACTCCTGCTGCTTTTCTGCATCAGACACAGGAGGCCTCGCCGCTGACGGCTGCTGCTGACCTTCATCGCGCACACCAGGCCTCACTACGACACTGCTGCTGCTGAACTACATCAGCCAAAGCAGGCCTCACCTGTGACTTCTGCTGACCTACATCGGGGACACCATGCCTCACCACATGCGCTCTCCCTAAAACCCTTCTCTTTCTATGTCTTCCAACTCTCTTTCTCTTTTCCCCTTCCCACTCTCCATCTCTCGCCACCTACTCTCTGTCTACCCTCTCGCACTCTCTCTCTACTACCCTCCCACATCTCTGTACCCCCTCTTTTTCTCTCTCTTCCCCATCTCTCTCTCCAATCTATCCACACACTGTTTCTACTCCCTTCTCACTCTCTGTCTTCATCTCTACCTACTCCAAGTCTCTCTCGCTCTCTCTGTCTCTCTCTCTCTACCTCTCTCACTCTATCTCTCTACCTACCACTCTCTCTCCACCCCGTCCCATTCTCTATTCTCTATACCACGTCCCACAGGCTCTCGACTCACTTTTTGTATCTCTCTTACCCTCGCACTCTCTCTCTTCTCTCACACTCTGTCTCCCTACTTCCCTCCCACTCCTTCTCTCTCCACCAACTCTCTCACCACACCCACTCTATCTCTATACTCCCCTCCAGCTGTCCCTCTCTATGTTTCTACTATCCTTCCTTTCTCTCTTTTTCTCTCTAAACCTGAAAGTCACTCTCTAACTCTTGCGCACACTCCCACACATACTCTTTCTCTGTCTCTATATCTCTTTCTACTCCATCTCATTCACTTTCTCTCTCTCAGTCTCTTGCTTTACAAATCCCTCCCATTCTCACTCTGTCTGTCTCTCTGTCAGTAAAAGTTTCTGTACCCTCCTCCTCTCTCAAAACCCTCACACAATCTCCCTCCACCCGCTACCCACACACTCTCTCTCCTGCCTCCATCTTTCTACCTCCAAGCCCATCCCACTCTCTCCCTCCACCTCTCACCCTACCACCCTCCCCTCTCTCGTTCTACTTCCACAATCACTTTCTAACCCTATTCTACTCAATCTTTAAGACCCTGCCAACACTGTCTTACTCTTCCCTCCTACTCTCTCTTGCCCCTCCACCTCATCTCTCTCCATCCGTGTCCCACCGTCTTTCTCTTTGACTCTCTCTTTCGTATTACCTCCCTCTCATTCTCTCTTGCTCTCTCTCTCGCTGTCTCTCTCTCTACTTGCTCCCACTCAGTACCTTTCTACCACTCTCCCATTTTCCCTCTGTTTCTACATATTCCTTCTCTCTCGCTACCTTCTCCATCCTCTCTAACCACTCCCACTCTCTCTTGCTACGCTCCTCCAAACTCTCTCTACATACTCCCACTATCTCTATATGCCCTACGCTCTCTCTACACTGATTCTCCCTCCCTCTCTAATTCACTCCCACATTCACTCTCTCTACTCACCTCCCACTCTCTCTCTTTCTCTCCACACCCAAAACCACTCTCTCTAGTTCTTTGTATCTCTCTCTGCACCCTCTCACTCTCGCTCTATCTGGATCTCTCTACACACCCCTTCTGCTCTCATTCGCAGTCTGTCTGTCTGTCTTCATCTCTCTATCTGTCTCTCGGGGAATAACTCTCTCTCTCTCTACCCGCCTCCCCTCTCTCTCTCTAACCATATCTCACTCTCATTCTCTATCTCCCCAATCCCCACTCTCCCTCACTCAAACCCTCCCACTTTCCCTCTCAATTCCATCCACACACACTCTCTCATCTCCCTTTCTCTCTCCCTCACTGCCATCCACTTTCTCCCTCTTCATCACCCCCCCCTCTCTCTCCATCCCTCCCACTCTCACGCTGTCCCGTGCCACTCTCTTTGTCCCTCTATTTGTACGCTCCTCCCATTCACTCTCTCCACCGGCTTCCCAAACTCTCTGCCCCCTCCCATACTCCCTGTCTCTCCATCCCACTCCCACACTCTCTTTCTCTAAAACTGTCTCTATGTCTCCGAACTCCCATTGTCACTCTCTCCAACCGCGTCCATTCTCTCTCTGTCTGCTTCTCTACCCCTCTCCTCTCTCTTTACCCTCTCTCCCTACCCTGCTCCCATTCTCTCTTTCTCTCTATATAACTCTCCTCTCTCCCACTCTCTCCCACTCTACCCCCACTCTTTCTCTCACGCGCCGTCTTCTCGCTCCCACTCTGTCTCAATTTACCTCCCACAATCTCTCCCTCTCTCAAGCCCCCTGCAACACTTTACATCTCATGCAACCAGCCAACTGTACATATCGCTTTCGCTCCCTTCTCCCCTCCTACAGTCTTCTCTCTACCTCCTCTGATTCTCTTTCTCTCTTCCCCACTCTTTCTCTCCCCTCTCTCATGCTCTGCCACTTTCCACTCGCTCTCTACCCCCCTCTGTCCCTCTTCATTTCTTGCCGCGCTCTCTCTCCCTCTCTGCAGCCTCCCAATCTTTTTCTATCCCGTTCCAACTCTATGTCTTTACACTTTCCTCTATCTCTCTACCATCACCACATTCTCTCGTTCTCTCTCCAACCTCCAATATTGTCTCTCCCCATACTATCCCACTCACCCTCTCTCTCCACTCTTTCTTTCTACCCCAAAGTTCTCTCTCTCATTCCTCACTTTCCTTCTGACTGAAACTCTCTCCATTCCCTCCCTCACTCTCTGTCTGACACACCCTCTCTTGTTCCTCATACCCTCTCCTTCTGACCCATTGACGGATTTGGGTTGAGAGGCTGTGGAGTGGATGAGAGGATAGAGAGACAGGGCCGGTTTGGAAGGGTGACAAAACTGGGGAGAGATAGAAAGACGGGAGAGAGAGAGAGACAGCAGGAGAGTGAGAGAGAAAGGTAGGGTGAGAAAGAAGAGTGGGGTCATGTGGAGCGACATGTGGTGAGAGACAGAGCGAGTTTGGGACGAAAGCGAGTGAAACGTCGACGGGGACAGAAACAGAGGGTATGTAGAGGGAAAGAGACGGAGTAAAATAGGGAACAAGACCGTGCGGGAGAGTGCAAGAGAGGAAGAGGTGGAGAGGAGAGCGTGTGTTGGAGAGAGAGAGAGATGGAGATGGAGAGTGACGATGCAGTTGAGTGGGGATGGTGTGAGTTGGGTAGAGATATGAATTCAGCCAAAGGCCAGGTCGTAGTGCAAGTCCCAGTGGCGAAATCAAGGACAGAGTAATTAAAACCGAGCCCGTGTGGTGAGGCAACGGTTCCCTCCCCTTCCCTGAGGACCAAGAGTTGGGGCTGAGTCTGTCTATCTGCAGCAAAGCTTCTTCAAATTAAAGACAAGCAACAACATCGTTCATTTGCTGTTTGGCACTTTTTAATGAACATATGTATTGTTAACAAACTGAAGTGTTCGATCCAGTCGGTGGGAATGTGCCTTTTCTCACCTGTTCTGACAGAAACATTGGAATGTCTCCTTGCAAGCCCCTGTGGGAGAAGCTTGGACAAACCAGCATTACCCTCATATCGACAGGCTGCTTCATTGCTGAAATACTGAACTGAACTGGAATGTGAAAATCCTGGATGGATTGATTAGTGAGTGAAATTGATTGATTGGTGAATTTGGGTAAAGGGCTATTTAAGTACATTCTTCAGTTGCTGTTTGAACTTAGTCTGGGTCACAACATAAATCGCGGTATTTGTGCAGCAACTGAGGAGCTGCAGCATGAAGCCCAGTTCCTGCACAAAGTAATCTAAATACACAAGGCCATCGAATATATACCACATCCGTCTCCATATAGAAAATACCATTAACGTTGAGCATAACAAGATGAAATTGCCCGAAATCACAAACAACAAAATGATGGGTTTTTTTCGCGTTTTCATTTCTGTGTCAGACTGAGCATCCCCCTTGATGTGAACCCGGAGTCTCGTGCGGGCTCTGCTGGTCACTAAAATGTGTCTGACGGTGAAAACATTGAGCATCAGAATCAGGAGAAAAGGTATAGTGGGGGTCAGAATGTGATGGAGGAACTCGATTGTGACCCAGACACGGGAGAATTGAACAATGTTTGTGACCACACAAAACTAGGGGTCATTCCCCAGTTGATACCGAGCTTGACACATAAAATACCAGAAAGTGTTCTTTAAACAGCTCAGCACAGTCCCTGTTCCCAGAACCACAGCCGCCGTTTTCTCATTGCAATATTTACTTTTCAACTTCTGGCAACAAATGGCCACAAACCGATCAAAGGTGAAAGTGACGGTGAACCAGACAGAAGAGTCAATGGCTGCATAAAGCAGGACGGCGTGAATATTACACACAGGGAAGTCGAACAGGAAATAAAACTTCTCCCGGTAAACAATGGGAGTGTGTCTCAGTATCAAGTCGAGGATAATGACCAGTAGATCCGCCGCTGCCATGGCCCCCAGGTAACGGCGGACACATGGAGACAATCCACAATCTTTATAAAGCAGGACATAGATCGTCACGACGTTAACTGGGAGGAAGGACAACGAACACGTTATACATCAGCCTGGAGTCAAAGTTACGAGTTTGATTTAGGACCAAGTGAGATTTTCATACATGTCATTGTATTCAGAGATTTATTGATAGAATTGGAGCTGAAGTAACAAATGGGAAGGTCTGATTTACTGAAAAAAATGGTCATAAAAGAAAAAACACCTCCCGTTCCCCAAATGCACAGGCACACATCCATAAGAACAGATAGTTTAGAGAACATTCCCACACGCTCAATCACTCGAGAGAAAACACAGATAACTTCTTTCCGTCTCCAAATATGGAGCCTGAAAACATTGCTGTCCTGAAGGATTATCTCCCAGTGCCTTGAAGACAAAGGGAGTTTGGAAATTTCTCTCTTGTAGTCTAAATTCTGATCGATCCTGTTTCGCGAATAAATGTAAATGCAGGGAAAACGCATTCACTCATTTAATTGCCCGAGGGGACCTTGGAACAGTGTCTCCTTCTCCCTGGAACGGGATCATATCACTCGTAATCTTATGTTATATCCAACTGACTACGTCTGGCATTCACAGATAATGTCAGGGATAGAATGTCCTGAGAATGTTGCAGACAAAATGTTCCAGGGAATATCGTGTACAGAATGTTCTGGAGAATGTCGGTGATGGAATGATCCGGGCAATGTTGGGTACAGAATGTGATGGAGTCACAAAAATAATTACATCACAGAGGTCCTTCTCCCCATCAAGTTTTGTGAGGCCCACTCAGCCTCATGGTGGGAATTTAACCCCAAACTCAACTCAAGTGTCACTTCTTACACGAAATGAAACAAATAACGATAATAGCTCAAAAAAAATGATGTATGTTTATCTTTCATGAAAACACAGGTGTCATATCTTATTCAGCTACTTCTCCTCAACACCTTTTCAGTTCTGACTAACACTCCCCACTATAAAGTGTTCTGGATATTCAAATCTCAATATCGGTCACGCTGTAGTCATATCTCGCTAATGTCATTAAACAAATCAATTTCCCTCAATGTATGCATTGATTTCCTCAATCTGCTTTGAGAATAAAACGCACATTCAGACAAAGTGCCTTTCATTCAATATTTTAGCCCAATAGTTTTTTGCTCAATTGTCTACTTTATCCCTCATATTGACTCGGTCAGGAAACAGTCAAACACTGTCATACACACATAATCAGATCTGATGGGCAAGTTTTCGTGAAGCCCCATCACCACTCCAGCGAATATCCTGTCCCACCGACAGGACAGACCTATCACTGGTGGAGGCACCGTAGGATACATTCATGCAAGGAGTTACCCTGGAATTCCCCGACATTGATTCCAGAACTCGGGAAACCTCATCACAGATGGTCAGCGAAATACCCTGATCGTGGATACCGTCAGGGAAATATCAATTTCCGTAGATGTCGAAATCAAATCATAGGAAGCACTGATGGTGGTAAGGACACAGACGCACTCTCGGTGTAGGGCTTCATTGTATATCACCGAGGGTGTCTCCAAAGGCCCAGCACTGCTTGATCAGTGACAGTCATTAAAATAATAGCAACCAGATTCTTGGAAGTGATGGGGGGACCAACAAGAAGGATACATTCTCACCAAACTTTCACAGAAGGAGCTTCCCGAACAGGGGCTGTCAGAGAAGCCAGCAATCAGTCCTGGCAGAGGGGAAGTCTCAGCCTCATATTGAAGACACTACCCAATGTGTTTTTTGGCACAACCTCCTGCGAAGTAGGCCATACTTCTAAAAGACCGAGCAAATGGAAACTGGACATTCTTGTGGCATTGCCATCAGCAGTTGCAACATCAATGTCTTTCCCTATATTTTAAAGTCAAAAGTGAACTGTTCACTGATGGTTCCAAAGATTCAGCAAGATTCAAAATGATACCTATCCTGAATTAGTCTTTTCAGCACATCAAGTGGTTTAAACAGGAGCAAAATGAAGCCAATCAACCATTCGAAGTTCACTCGGGAACTGAAGCAGTTCTTTTAATCTCTCGTGACTGTTAGACAAGAAATGAAAGGAAAATTTCAGGCTTTCGAAGCTGCTACACAGGAATACGGGGGGTGGGGGGACTGCTTACTGAGCCTGGACCAGGGATAAATTTTGATAAAACTATCTTTATCAGTTTAAGCAAATTGACGTTTGCAGTGGCACAGTGACGAGTGCAGGGACCTCAACTATTTACAATCAATATCAACGGTTTCGGCAACTGGAACAAATGCCTTCTGACTGGGATAGGCAGGAAATTCAGTTATCAAGAAGAATTAGAGACAGACAGCAATTTGGCAGCTGGAATATAACGTGGGGAACCGTGAAGCTGTGATTTTTTTTGTTTTAGGAAAAATACACGTCTGTATATTACATGAATGGAGAGAGATTACAGGACGTAGTGATACATTGTGCACTCAGACCTGTTCAGACATCTTTTTTATTGCTCCATCTCCCCTGATGTTCCCAGTGGCACCATTGTCCTCAGTGCACATTACGGTGGGGACTGGTGTGGGGGATATTTTGAACAGTATATCAAGGGGATGACATTTATCCAACAGGCCATCCTTTGTTGCTAGTTGGAGAGCTGAGGACGATGGAAATGACTGACTGCTTCTGAATAAAGAGGCTGTGGCTGCTGCCAGGACAGTCGGTATTCACCAACATGATATACAGTGCATTTTATCCCGGAAATATTAATGGAATTGGATACAGAGGATCCAATCACAAGAATGAGAACAAGATAATCGGAAATGGTTTGTTATATAACATTTTCAAACCACCAAAGAGAGCGATTAATGCAGTGGATTGCAATTGGTCTGAGGCTCCTCAACGTGGAAAATGCCAATGTCGAAAAATGTCTGTGTTCAGTCTGAAAATTGGAAATGATTTGTCTTTGGTCATTATTCCTGACACGGAGTATACACGTTAAAGGGTATTTCCACTGCAGTTGCAGAAGAGCAACACTGAGTGAACGGATTTGCCGATAGGTAAGACGAATTTTATTCTACGTTCTTTAAATTGTAATGTTTGTAAGACAGTCTTTCAAATTTGAGAAACGATTGAAATGTCCACAAACGCACCCGACGTTGGTAGTAATATTTCAGGAACAACATCGCTACGTATCAGATCAATCTGCCCTGTGTTTCCAAAAAGACTATTTAAAAAACCAAACAGACGTGTAATGTTCACAGTAGCTGATGTATTTTCAAAAAACAGAACCTACCACTTGTGCAGTGGTGTGGCAGGCTAGAAGAAGGCGGCTTTGTATACCTCTTATCACAAAATGCACAGAAAGAGAGAGGGAGATATGGCCTTTGATCCCAGCTTCAGTGTATTGTCGCGAAAAACAACTAAGAAAATATTTTTTGTACAGAGACCTCAGTGCACAGAGATGTAGGCAGAGATACACGTAAACATCGATAAGTACACTAATACACACAACACGCACACACACAATTAGCCATACAGGTATGGACTGTTCCAGGCGAACACAAACAGATGCATACACACACACACATTGACACAATCAAAGAACAAAGAAAATTCACAGCACAGGAAGACGCTCTCCGTCGCTCGAAGCCTGAAACAATCCAAATACACTCTCTAAACCTATCGCCCAATTCTGAAGAATCTATATTCCTCTGCTCACTACCGACTCATGCAGCTGTCCAGGCGCATCGTTCATGAATCAACCGTGCCTTCCTCTCCTATCTCTGCTGGCAAAGCGTTTCAGGCACCTACCACCCGCTGTGAAAAGTACTTGCCACGTGTATCCCCCTTAAACTTTGCACCTCGCACCTTGAAAGCATGACCTCCCATTGTTGAATCCTTCAACCTGGGAAAAAGGTTTTCTCCATCTACCCTGTCCATACCCTTCCTGATTTTGTAGACTTCAAACTGATCCCCCCTCAATCGTCTTTTTTCTAATGGAAACAAACCTTTAGCACCTTCAATACCAGGCAACAAACACGTAAACATTCTATGCATCCTCTGCAAAGCATCTACATTCTTTTGGTATTGTGGCGACAAGAACTGTACACAGTACTCTAAATGCAGCCGAACTAATGTGTAGAATTTTAACATGACCTGCCAGCTCTTATACACAATACCACGTCCAATGAAGGCAAACGATATGCCCTATTGACCTCTCTATCCACCTGTGCTTCACATTCAGGGTGAAATAGACCTGAACCCCCCGATTTCAGGGTGGCACGGTGGCACAGTGGCTAGCACTGCTGCCTCACAGCACCAGAGTCCCGGGTTCAATTACCACCTCAGGCGACTAACTGCGAGGAGTTTGCACGTCCTCCCGTGTCTGCATGGGTTTCCTCCCACAGTCCAAAGATGTGCAGGTCAGGTGAATTGGCCATGCTAAATTGCCCGTAGTGTTAGGTAAGTGGTAAATGTAGGAGCATGGGTGGGTTGCACTTCGGCGGGGCGGTGTGGACGTGTTGGGCCGAACACTGTAAGTAATCTAATCTAATTTCCTTGGTCATCAACTCTTCCCAAGGCAGTTCAATTTATTTTATAATTCGCTCTAGAATTATGCTTCCACAATGCAACACCTCAGATTTGCCTTGATTGAACTCCATCTGTCATTTTTCCTCCCAACTCTCTTGTGTATCGATATTCTACTGTTCTCTTGGACTGTCCCTGTGCTTTCTGCTACTCCATCAATCTTTGTGTCAACTGCAAACTTGCTGATCATTCCAACAGTGTCTTCTTCCAGGTAATGTATATATATCACAAGCAACAGTGGCCCCAGCACTGATCCCTGTGACTCACCACTGCTCATCTCTCTCCTTTTCGAGAGACTATCATCAACTACTACTCTCTGTCTATGGTTGCTCAACCAGTTCTTTATCCACTGAGCTATGGGAACTCTTCATACCATGTGACTTCACTTTCACTGTTAGTTTTCCGTGGGGAACATAACCAAACACGTTACTAAAGTCCACATATCGAACATCTACAGCTCTTCCTTCATCTACCAACTCAGTCAAAGAACTCTGTTAAGTTGATAAGGCAGGATCTCCCCCTCAAAAAAAATGTTTCTCTCACTGATTAGTCCATTCTTTTCCAAACACAAATAGATTTTATCCCTCGGTACCTTCTCTAGCAAGTTTCACACGACTGACCACAGGCTCACTGGTTTGTAGTTACCAGGGATACACCTACTATCCTTCTTGTATAGGGAGACAACGTGAGCAAGCCTCTCGTCCACCGGCACCTCACCTGTGTTTAAGGACATTGCTAATATATCTGTTAGTGTCCCAACTATTTCCTCTGTCGCCTCCCTCAGCAACCTGGGATATATCCTGTTCATTCCTGGGGATTTATCCATTTTAATAACCTCCAGCCTATCCAATAAATCTTCCCCACTTATGCGAATGTTATCCAGAGCAATCAATCTTCCATCTCCTATCTCAAAATGTATCATTCCCCCTCTTCCGTGACACTGATGCAAAGTAATCCTTCAGAATCTACCCATTTGCCAGTTTTGACACACAGTCTTCCTTAACTATCCTTTAGTGCACGAATCCTTTCTCTGTTCACCAACTTGCGTCTTATATAAGGATAAAAGGATTTAAGATTCTCCTCAATTCTGCTTGCTAACGCTACTTCGTGACTTCTTTCAGCTCTCTTGATACCTCATTTAAGACTTGTCCTACTCTTCCAATATTTCTCCAGGGCACGTTCTGTTCTTTGCTGCCTTGACCTTATATATGTTCACTTTTCCAGTTGGCTACTCATAGAGTCATAGAGAAGTACAGCATGGAAACAGGCACTTCGGTCCAACACGTCCAGGTCGACCAGATATCCCATCCTAATCTAGTCCCACCTGCCAGCACCAGGCACATATCCTCCAAACACTTCCTATTCATATACCCATCGAAATGCCTCTCAAATGTTGCAATTGTATCAGCTTCCACCACATCCTCTGGCAGCTCATTCCATACACGTACCACCCTCCCTGCGTGAAAAAGTTGCCCTTAGGTCTCTTTTATATCTTTCCACTCTCACTCTAAACCTATGCCCTCTAGTTCTGGACTCCCGACCAGAGGGAAAAGACTTTGCCTATTTATCCTATCCATGCCACTCATAATTGTGTAAGCCTCTATAAGGTCCTCCTCAGCCTCTGACGCTCCAGTGAAAATAGCCCCAGACTGTTCAGTGTCTCCCTGTAGCTCAGATCCCCCAACCCTGGCAACATCCTTGCAAATCTTTTCTGAACCCTGTCAAATTTCACAAAATCTTTCCGATAGGAAGGAGACCAGAATTGCACACAATATTCCAATAGTAGCCTAACCAATGTCCGATTTCTCCTGTCATTCGCGGTTCACGAATCATGCACTTCCTATCCTTTGCTTTCAACTGGACAAGCCTATTTTGCACTATATTTAACCTAAATCCTACATATCAAATGTGGACTTCCCTTCAAACAGCTGTGTTCAATCCACCTTTCCCAGCTTTAGCCTAATTTTGATATAATTAGCCTGGGCCCAATTTCGTCATCTTCCCTAAGTGCCACACTCATTTTTGTCTACGAGTATTCTGAAACTTACAGAATTCTAGTCACAGTTCCCAAAGCAATTCTCCACCACAACTTGTACTACCTGGCCATGTTCATTCCCCAACACCAGGTCCAATATGGCCTCTTCCCTCACCGGACTATTGGCATACTGTTCTAGAAAACTCTCTTGGACTTTTCTTACACATTCTATCAAATCCAGACCTATGACATTAAGTGTATCCCAGTCAATATTAGAATATGTAAAATTTCCCATCACAACCACTCCGTTGCCTCTACATCTTTTCATAACCTGTTTACCTATTTGTTCTTCTACCTCACGCTCATTGTCGGGAGGCATTAATGCAGCCACAACAAAGTAATTGCACACTTTTGATTTCTGAAGTCCTCACATAATGCCTCACTACTCATGCCCTCCATAGTGTCCTGCGTTAGCACAGCCGTGATATCATCCCTGACCAGCAATGCAACTACTTCCCCCATTTACTTCCCTATCTATTCTGTGTGAAACGTCTATATCCTGGAACATTTAATTGCCAATCACGTCCTCCCTTCAACCAAGTCCTTGTGATTGGAATAACGTCATACTCCCAGGCACGAATCCAAGCCCGAAGTTCATCTGCTCTACCCACGATGCCCCTTGCATTAAAGAATGTGCACTTCAGGACACCATTTCTTTTGTGTTCACCTGCTCTCGACCGACGCTTTCCTCCTATTCATGCTATCTCCACGATTCTTACCATCTCCAGTTTCTACCTCGCTGCCTACTTGTCTTTTCGTCTCGTTCAAGGTCCCCTGCCGCATGAGTTTAAAACCTCCCCAAATGCAGAAGCAAAACCTACCCAAGTGCATTCATTCCAGTCTGGTTCAGATGTAGACTGTTCAATATGCATCAGTGCCACCTTCTGCAGATCTAGTCCCAATGACCAACAAGTCTGAAACACTCCTTCTTACACCCATCCCTCAAGCCACGTGTTCATCTTGTCTATTTTATTCGTACCTACGCTGGTTAATACGCGGCACTGGTAATAATCTCGAGATCACTACCATTGTGGTCCTCTTTTTAATTTCTTTCCTTGCTGCCTGAATTCTGCTTCCAGGACCTCATCTCCTTATTTACGTATATTGTTGGTGCCTGTATGCGCCAAGACAACTCGCTGTTCAACCTCCGCTTTTAGAATGCTCTGCAACCGACCAGTGATGTCCCTGACCAGAGCACTTGGGAGGCAACACACCATCCGGGACTCCCGTTTTCGTCGAAAGAAATGCCTATTTACTCCCCTTAAAATAGAATCCTTTATGACTATGGACCTACGAGAGTTTTGCCCGCCCTTCTGAACAGCAGTGCCAACCATGGTGCTATGATCTTGGCAACTGCGAACCTTCCCTGGTAAGTCATCTCAATCCCAACAGTCTCCAATAGCGGTAAACCTGTTTTGGAGGGAGATGACCGCAGGGGATACCTGTACTACTTTCCGACTGTGTTTGTTTTTCTGCCTTTCGGTCACCCATTCACTGTTTCGCTCAGCAATTTGAAACTGCAGTTCACTAAACTGCATTTCAGAAAAAAAGTAGTTGTATTTTTCATTCATAGAGGTTGAATGTCCATTTGGAGAAGGCAGGAGAATAGAGTTCAGATACCATTCAGCAGAAATCAACGATACTGCAGACTGGATGGGCCGAATGGCCTCAATCTACTCCAATTTCTGAGGCTCCTGTGAAATTATGGGAAATGGATTTGTCTTCTGGTTAGTTCAGTGGAGGCTGAATTGAATAAGTATTTAATTGTCGAGGGTTAATCCAAATGCGGACAAGTGTGAGAGGATGAATGGTCTATATCTCTTTCTAATTGTTGGGGCCCTGTACCTCAAAAGTGTCGTGACTGTTATGAGGAGAAAAAAAAATTGAGAATAAGCAGCCTTCACATTTCAGGAAAAGAAATGGCCGTGTTTTCTCTGCTGTTCCCATCCCCAAACACCAGTGAGACTGCATTACTGAAAACGTTCAAGCTTGAGTTCAACCGAACAACATAATCAATACTGTTTGGGAAACAGGAAAAGGATTTTCAGCTGCAGTCACATCATAATCAGAGAATTCTGAATGGTGCAGCAGACTCGCTGGTCCGAAAGGTCAGCTACTGCTCCGATCCGATGTGTTGTTCTCCAATCCCTAACTACGAAGCAGGTGCAGAGTTAGACAGAGATCCCATTCGGCCAGACAGCATTGTTATGGTGAAATGGGAGGACACCATTTTGCCATCTAACGTGTTATGCTGGGAGTACAATGATGCATTTTCCATTTTATGTAATTGCACAACACAGGGTGAGTCTATCCAATGTTCTAGGCTGCTGCACAGCAACAGGGGAGCACCGGGTAGATAATAAGAAATAGACAGCAAGGAGAAACGTTTATTTTCAGGTTGGAAAGCTAAAAATTGCTGGAGTGCCTCAGGCACCCGTATGAGATCATCAACTATTCACTACTTGTATAAATGAATTGGATCAGGGGACTGTTTGGATTGGAGCTCAATTAAGTAATTCTGCAAGATAGTCATTTAATTAGAGATGGAGGGTTTGCATTAGTATATAGTCCAGGGAGATTAGTGCACAGACGTTCAGCAAAAATGTAATAATGTGGGTTATGGGATTTTTAAGCTATGATGGAAGCATAAAACAACAGTGAACGCCATAATTTGAGATTTATTACAGAATTGAGTGGCGCACAGGAATTCATGTGTTTCTGGCACACGAATCACACACAGTTAATTTGCAAGTGCTTGATTTGCCAGGTATTTGGAATGATATTGTTTCATGCAAATGTTATATTTATAATCATTGTGATGTTTCATTGCATTTGCACATGGCACTGTTCAGATCATATCTGATGTCTTATGTGTAGTTATGATTCGCTCAGCCGAAAAAAAATCAATTGCTTCAGAAGCTTTTCACATATGTTCACTTCATTTGTTGAGGGAATTAATCTCTTATGGATGTCACAGAGTCATGCAGTATGGAAACAGACACTTCAATCCATCTCGTCCGTGATAAACAGACGTCTCAATCTGATCTAATCCCATTTACCAGCATATGGCCCATATCCCTCTAAACCGTTCCTATTCATTTTCCTATCCAGACAACTTTTAATTACTGTATTTGTACCAGCCTTCACGACTTCCTCTGGCAGCTCATTCCATGAACGCGTCACACATGGCTGACAAAAAGTTACTCATCCGCACACATTTAAACCTTTCCAGTCTGCCCACTAGTTTTGAACTTCACTGGTCTAGAAAAATGGCTGTTCACTGTATCCATGTACGTCATGATTTTAAAATCTCCACAAGTTCATTACACTTCAAGGCTGAGAATGAGATATGTTCATATTGAAACATAGAACATATTAAATGGATACATCAGATGTGTAGCTGATGGATGTTTCCGCTTTTATAGGAAACTAAATCGAAGGATTCAATTTGAAGGAAACAATGTACAGTAGTCATTTTGACACTGATATTATGAAGACATGCATTGTACAAAAATGGCAGGGACATATCTTCAAATAATAAATCGCCCCGACATGGAGTAAGGAACAAATAGACCTCACATGACACAGTTCTGTGCTCGGATAACATTACAGTATGTTTCATCTCAGAGATAGAGAACATGTAACATACCTGAGGAGCAAGTGCCTATTGCTCCCTTTCTTTCATTTTCCCTGCTCGCAGCAGCATACACGAGATGAAAACCCGTCAGTCAGCCTTATCACTCGTGCAGGATTTCTGTTAAACATTCATTGGAAAGTCTCCACTGCCTTCAACAACAGGAATTCAGTTAAATACCAGGAGGTAACCCGATTGTCAGCAGCTTGTCTGGGCAGAATAACTTCAGAGGCAAAATATCATTCAACACAAGCTGATTTTCTTTTTGTCATGAGTTTAACAATGATTTGGACAAAGCATTGTCTTCTTGTGTTTGTGTTCAGCCGTATGTGTGTGTTTCTGTGTGTGTAAATCTGTGTCTGCATGTGATCCTGTGCATGAGTCTCAGCATTTATAGAAAGATAAATATTGATGTGCATATTTTCAATGAACAATATATTTATCATCTATCTTTTCATCATAGCTTCACTAACTTGACTTTAGTGATTGATTAGTGATTTTTGCAAATTTAGGTCATCTGCCTCACTTGCCCCGACCACTGAATGTAAACAAGTCTGTGATATATATGACTGCCGATATCACCAAACTGGCTCCAATTAAACTTCGCCATGAGTGGGACTAGAAAAGGGCACAGTGACCCTCCAACATCGATCAAACTTCACTAAGGAACTCTTCAGTTGGTACTCTCTTCCCCAAAGTTTCTGGTGTTAAATGATGAATTTATTCGAAGCTGTATTCGTGAGATATTTGACCATCAAGTGAGTCAATGATAATGAACTACGGATAAGAATGTGGAATTATTTTTAAAAATCACACAACACCAGGTTATAGTCAAACAGGTTTAATTGGAAGCACTAGCTTTTGGAGCGCCACTCTTTCATGAACCACCTGATGAAGGAGCGTCGCTCCGAAAGGTAGTGCTTCCAATTAAGCCTGTTGGACTATAACGTGATGTTGTTTGATTTTTAACTTTGCACACCTCAGTCCAACAGTGGAATCTCAAAATCATAACTCTTTTTTACGAATAGATCAGCTACGATCTTTTTGTACGTTTGAGCAGGGGCAAGGGTTTCATGAACCACTCCTGCCACTCGGTCCGGTGTCCCAATGTTCAATTCCGCCCAAGAAATCGGCTACACAGGTGCAGGTAGCGTCCATTTGGTTTTAATAACTGGCCTGAAGAAACGGAGGTGACAATTCAGGCCCTCAAGACTATTATTCACGTTTTGTATTGATTTCGAAAATGGAATTGGGAAGCAAATGTGGTGCCAACGTGTAATATTCCTTTCCTTTCTTTTTACAAAAATCCCCTGTCCCCATTTATTGGTCATGTTGTTGGCCAAGGTTCACTGAGAATACTGCACACATAATTTGCTCACAATGTCCTCTGGTGTCCAGGATAGCATCATTCAATATTAAGAATTCGAGGAAGATTACAACCATTGACTTTCCTGTAACTGAATTCAAGAACAGAAGAAACAGGAGTAGGTCATTCAAAACCTCAATCATAATTTAAACTTCAATGATAGCATGGTTGATCTGCTCCAAGCCTCAACTCCTCTTTTATGCCCAATCCCTGCAGCCATCATCTTTTTGATGCTTTTAATAGGTATTGCGCTCCCCCTTCCAAGCATCTATCTCCCCTAACTCTCTGGAAGAGGGAAGTCACGACAGTCACTACTCTCTGTAAAAAGGATAAATTCCCTACACCTACACAGTTACTGAAAGACATTAATAAGAGATGAAGACAAGGTACAAGTGACTGGCCCTGATATCAAAGCAGGATTTGACTGAGTTTCATATCAAGGAACACAGAAAAAATTGAATTTAATGTAATCCGTTGTAAACTTCCCACTGCTCCTGGTCAGTCAGCGCATTTAGGGTGATGTTTGTGGTTAATGGACATCAATAAACTCCGTCACGGAATCACTCGACAGGAGCTCTTCAGATTTGCTTCCACAACACAAATGTTTTCAGCTGCTCCATAAATATCTTTCCCATACCATGAAATCGGAAGTGTGGGTATTCCCTGAAGATGAAACAATGTTCACAGCAATGTATCCCCCCTCGGCTCCTGAAAAACTTTTTGTCCATGTGCAGCAAGACGTGGACAACACTCGAGATTGTGCTCATACTGTGTCAGCAGCATTTACGTAACAGTAATGCTAGACATTGCTCCTTATCACCGTAATAAATGATTTCATTCAACATCTCAAACTGATTTCACAGTAAGATGAATAAGCCTTTCAACCCATCCAACCTAGTTGATGAGAAGTGGGACAGCTCATTCAGTCCCTCCTGCACGTTGCAAAGTGAGGCAAACAGCCCATTCAGCACACAAACGTCTTCATCAGGAACCAGGGGTTGCCCAGTCAAGTCGTTGCGGCTCTTCCATGGAACCAGGAAGAGGCCATTCAGCCAATCAAGCCACCGACACAGCATTAAGAAGATGTCATTGATGCTTCATGTGATAAAACAATGAAGCAGAGACTGTACCGATAGACTTCGCTATGTAGTTCCTCCTGGCTCTATTGCTAATGGTACAGACATATTACTTTAACATAGTTTGGTGACAGAGGACGGAAAGTCAATGATGCTTGACAAGTCTGAAGCAGGTATCTTCTCTCTTGGAGAAGGCAGACTGTATTCCCATGAAGGTCAGAAGATGGTAGGAATAGATAACTCTTTCATGAGTAAGGCATTGTGTGCTGACAGATCTGTGAACAGTGCAGAGTCACACACCAAAAGCACATTGAGATGCTGAGAGTTCATTCAGAGCCTGGAGCTCCGTCTTAACCAACACACGGGTTCCACACTGGACCGTGAACTATCGGGAATCACGTACCATGTGGAAAATATATGCAATTTCTTACTCTTTGATGTCTATTCTGAACATAATGGATGTCGGTCCATCACCGTCAAGTTGCAGTGCATTCACCTCTTACTATCTCACAGTGCGACAGATTAAACACTCATTTCCTTCTCACTCTCCTCATGGTACCATAATCATCTGGTGAATCTCATTTTCACTACCTTTGTGGTAAGTTGAACATTTCTTGTAGAGAAAAGAAAGTCAGGGCAAAGTGGCAGAAATATTGCCTCAACAATAATAACAATTCAACAACTGACAAAGTAAACCTGAGAAATGACACGCAGACCCTCCACTGGCTTTCCAATGCCAGAAGCAAGTCAAATCCGCATATAAATGGAACACCCACTCGATGCTGGAAATGCTTTCCTGTCCCCATTTGCTTTTCCTGACTGGTTACAATTCTGCACAGTCCCAGTGACCTGAAATATTAACAGTTCCCCTCTCCATAGAACTAGTTGATAATGTAACTGCACAATTGTCTGTCTCACAGTAACGATAAGAGCAACATCACTAATGTCGCTTGAGATGATTGGAAATACCGGGGAGGGAATGGTCTTGGTATTAACTCATGGCTATTAAACCAGGGACCTAAATAATGGATGCTGGATTCGAATCATGCCACGGCAGATGGTGGAATTTGAATTCAATACAACAGCGGGAATTAAGAATCTCATAAAATTGTGAAACCATCGGCGATTCAGAAAAACCCAGCTGTCTCAATGATGTTCTTCATGGAAGGAAATCTGCCATCTTCCCGCCGTCTGGTGTACATTTGATGACATATACACAGAAATGTGGTTGACTCTTAACTGGCCTTTGAAATTGCCAAGTGACTGAGAGATATTAAGCGATACGAAGTGTCAAAGAAACTGGATGGACTTCAACGTTAGCAATTCACAGCACATCGACTGCAAGGTTCAAGAAGAATGCTCATCAACACCTTCTCAACGGTAACGGGTAAAGACAAATAAATGCTGACACTCCCAGCAATCCCCACGACCTGTTAATGTTCATTCTCAGAGAAAAGAGACAGTGAGCGCACATTTCACTGTAAACGGTGTCTTGGATAAGCACCTACATGGGCATGATATTACGGATAATAGGAAAATGTGAAAAATAAATTAGATTAATCTCACACCTTATTTCCATTCAGATTATGCTTAATAATCACGTTGTTTGCTTGTTTTTCTCTGTCTATCTCTCTGTTTTTCTCCATGTACTCAACACACTGCTCCTCTTCAATATAGACGTCCCTGTCGGCAGCATCAATTACACTATTTCCTAGCTGTTTTCAATCCCAATGTATGTTCACTGGACTCGATATTGAACTGTGTTTTTTCTGCCAATACAAACTGGAGGCTATGGCGGTGATCTTTCAAAATTCACTACAAGCAATGAAGCTACCAGAGGACTGGTAATTTTAATATCTAATTTTATGTACATTAAACTGAACGCCTTGTTATTTAATTACTCCCGTTTAAAATTTAAGGTGCCACAGCGTGAATACCTCAACAAAGCAGGGAGTTTTAGAAGAACAATTCTTCATATTAGCCAGAGATGGTACCAGGATTGAAAGAATTATTCCACCATCGTTTGTGCTGCAAACCACGAGTCCATCCAACTGACCTTACACAAAATAAGTCGTCTTTCAAAACGTGATGAATCTAATTCTGCTTTAGTTAAGGAATTGGGCTTCAAAGTGTCAAGGGATCAGTTTTGGACATGTGTCTGGAAGGGAAACGTTACTTGAGTTGATTCGGTTGAGTTCAGTGAAATGTTGTTCTGAGTATCTGTTACGTTGAAATACGAAAGAGGTTGAGGTGAACTGATTACTGACAAACGGTCAAATCTGGATTCTTAAAAAAATCCTCTGTGCCACTGACAATGTTGTCGAGATTGAAAAAGAAGTGAAAAATATCAGTGAGGCTCTGTTTCCTGAATATCACTGCTTGACAGCCATCGAGGAAATCCACAAAACAAGAGAAAAGAAACATTCCAACCTCTGACATATACTTGAAATAATAGTTTTGGGGAATTGAAATTCACAGACGCATGGTCATATGCTTGTCCTTCTCCTTCCATAAAAATGTTGTGTTCAAATCACAGGGAGTGTGCTTTAATAGTTGACCATTGTTTCATTGTTTCGTTGAAATTGTATGTATGCACTTGCTGAAGACCACCAATCCTGTGTAAAATGAGAAAGCTATCAGTTAACAGCAGTATGGAATATTCCATCGCTTTTCAGATTTTCAAGGCTGGGTAAGGAACATAGAAGAACATGGGCAACGAAACCTCTCGACTGTTTCATTTAGCAGATGATCAAATTTTCAGGGAATCTATAAAGGTAATATCAATTAATTTTACAAAGAACAAAGACATAAACTTTGTCACTTTATCAGTAACAAGTGTGCAAGGTCTGCTCTGTGTAAGAAGAACGGTCCGAAATGACTAAATACGGGTTAAGATGGAATAAACTGCTCGGATTTTGCTTGTGTAGATTATATCTCTCCGAGAAGAGAGGAGCCATTTTGTCAATGACGGCTATGATATATCTGAAGAATTTAAAATTGAAATTGAATAGGTGCAAAATTTGTGTTGGTGCTAAAATCAGAGAAATCTTCAGACTCCATGAGGACGTATTTTACACGCATTGGGATTTATTTTCACAATTCGCTGTCGACACAGGACAAGGGTTAGAGGAGTCAAAAAGTGAAAATGTACTATCATAATTTAATAAGGTTAGGAGTGACAAAGGGCTCTTTTTTATTAATTAACACTTGCGTATATTCGTAACTGAGTTCTAAGGTTTCAGTCCCTATATCTGCAAACTGCTAATGAATTATTTACCAATGCGTGGTTCTTCAAACTGGACATAATAATCCAGCTGGACGCTGACTAATGACTTTTATGATTGACAGAACTTTTGTGCTTCACTTTGCGTTTCTTACTCAATGTTAAAACTACCATGCGGGTTTTGAAAGTCTATTAACCTGAGTTGCTACGCACATTTTTCCATATCCTGCATGATTGAAAAGAGAGTTTATCTTTGAACAAAACTGCTTTGAAGTGGTACTGCTCCGATTATGCAATTTGACCTTATGAACTGTTTTCGACTCCAATGACCAGTTGTAAAGGTTCACCTCCAATGAATGTTTGCACAGACACTGTCTTCAGTAAATTACAGATGAGTGAAAACTCCACCATCCCCCCCTCCCAGACCATCAAAACTTGGAAGACAGAGCATCTCTTGTCTTCGTAAAATTGGGTCCCCACCAATGGTTTGTTTCAATTGTGACGCCTGATCCTCATCATTTCCCGGAGGAGATAAGTTTCTGTATTTGGCAATATTGTCTCGAGATGGTAGATCGTTTATTTTCAGGTGTTTAATGCAAAATTGTTTTACGGTATAATGCTGTTTAAACTGGTAAATGTAAGTATTGGAAAGCACTATCAACTGTGTTTTCGAGATGTCCAGCAACTACACGATGATGCACTCATCACAGGATAAATTTCCTGTAACCCAGATTTTCAGCCACAACATTTATATGCGCGATGTCAAACAGATCCTTATCGTTTGCAGACGTCTCGGCTTTGCAAATTTCAATGAAATGTCGTGGAGATATTTGTTTTCCTTCCTATTACTTTTGTAATGTGTGTGTTACTCACCCGCTGTCATGTCAAGCTTGGGTAATGGGCAGATTGTTGAAATAGGAAGATCTAACATTTCATTTATTAGGGGTTTCAAAAATGTATTTTCCATTATTTCAGAAGTGGTCTAAATCTCAACTTGCCTTTCTTATTACATTCTTGATGCAAGACAATCCGGAGGAAAGCCAGATTGCTCTGCACTGAATAATTCATAACATATCTCCACTTAGGCAATAAGTTGTTGTTTATCTTTTGTTATTCTGACCGAAATTGGCAACCTCAATCTTTCCAATGTGAATTTCCATCAGGATAATATTCTGCACTTTAATCACACCTGTCCATTTCAAATTACACATTTATTCAAAACTTCTTCCATTCTGAAAGGGGCTGGAAATTGTTAGGATAGAGATGTTTTTAAACATCGACACTGTAATTTATATTACATCATTCTCTAAAACAAGGTGTCAGGCAAGAACCTAACGAGGGTGTACAGAAGAACAGATTCATTGCAAATCTATTAAACACCGTAATATTTGCAGTTTTACAACTGGATATAAACATCAAAATGACCAGTCACTTTTTTCTTCTGCTTAGCGAATTATCGAATCAACAAAATATATTCCTCTCAACTTCGTCTGCATGAATTCACTTTTTGCTTGCTACTTTTTAGAAAGCCTTCCTGACGTCCACGTTCTACACATACGGCCTTTACATTATCCATATTGGTTGCTCGATTTTGTCAGAACTGTCGTGAATTGAATAAGTAGGCATGTTATTTTTGAGCTGGTATTATCCGTACTATGTCTGAATATTTTAAAAATCTTTGAGCTTATCCTGAATCTTTTGTCCTTTATGCATTATTTGTACCGATGGAGTCTTCATCTCCTTTTCGTTTCTGAAATGGTCATGAACATTCATGGTAGAACGTGGGACGATTTCACCAACATTTCAAGCGATTAATTAACTATTTCTTGCACAGTATTAATTTAAAATAATATTTCACACATGTTTTACACGGTTTTCTACTGCATTACTTGTAGGAACATTGCTACTGCTTGTGCCGGGGACATTGTATGGCTTGGTCTCAAAGGTAGAGTGTGACATTTGCTTATATGCCACATGCTGTAATTGATTAGAATGCTGACCCACAACCTACTCTGGCCCACAAACTCCACTGAATTCATATTTGTGTTGAGAGATCTGTTCAAACACTATCCAATTATCAGAGTGATTATAGTACTTCATGGGAAGCAGTGCCACCTGAGTGTGAAGGCTGGACATCTGTTTCTCCAGACGATGTGGTTTGTTCTCTGGTTTCTATGAACGAGTAGGTATGTTCTAATCCTGCAATGGAGAATGAAAGCTGGAAAGGACGTGTAAAGCTGGAAAGAACACGTATGCTGAGAAATCGAAAAATGTCACATCTGTATTTGAAACAAATATCTGTGCTGAGTTGCTGTGGTATTCAAGAAATTCGAATTTGGCCTGTCATTGTAAACTATTCCCCAAGGTACCAAAATCCCGTCGAATTTGAAATCTGGTGATTTGACGTCATCAAACCAATGAGACGGTCCAACGTTTCGGCTTCAAATTTGGGCATATTGAACATTTATCCAGAGTGTCAAAGAGCACCAATAAATAGGTTGCCCACACAAACGGTCTCTGATTCGTTCCTATTCATATGAAATCTGTGAAGCAAAAGACCGAAGGAAAGAAGGCAGGACGAGACAGAGGGGAATCCTAATTTCTGACTGGATTTGAAATTTGATATTTTTTGTAAAACTTACTCATCGGGTTTTCTCGCATTGCTGCAGAGTGCGAGGTAGGTAAAGCAAACAAACAAGATAGATCATTCTTGTTGTTTAAGAGGCGATGTGAAATTTTCTGTGTGTCTGGTTTTAAAGAAAACACAAGGTTTACTCGGTGTCATAACATATTGGCGGCTTGTGGCCGTGACATGAACAGGTTCAGACACATCCAGTCTGTGATTTAGACAGATGTTAATAGATTTAGGTTAGGGAAAACGCCCACTGTATTTAAACATTTACCAGTTCGTGTCCGAGATCTTTAAATAAAATGTAGGTAAGATAATGCATTTAATTTCGGTTACTTGGGGTTTGTAAAATTAGAAGTGAGGGAAATCGTTGTTACAATTGCTGAAGAGATTCTGGGGATGGAGGATGATTTGTAAATTGGCCAATAAAGTTTAAGAGAGAAAAGAAAGGACCACTGTCAAGGAATTAAGAAAGAGGTGAGAATTGAGTGTAACCATGGACAAACCTACAGCGGAAATTGTAATTGAATTACTCAAACACTTAGGTGTGTCAAAGAAAAAGACAAATGCAGTCGAGTTAGAAAACCTTAAGTTATAAATGAAGGAATTGGCGTTAGAAATTAAACAACGAGAGCATAGGAGAAAAGACGAGGCTGAGAGGAAGAGAAAGATAGAGAGAAGAGAAAGGTGTAAGAGCCAGAAAAGGAGATAGGAAGTTCTTAGCTGAGCAAAGAGAAAGATAAAAAGAGGGACGAGAGATAGAAAAAAAGGCAGAGATCGTCCTTAGCTGAAAAGAGAGTGTGATAGAAAGAGAATGTAGAGGGAAAAAGAAAGAACTTTCTTTTTGAACTTCAGAAGTTGCTACTTAGAAACCATAGCCAAGTTAACAGGTTGTAGATCAAAAAGAGAAGATAGTGATATATCCAAATATGTCACACTCTGCCACATTTCGATGAGAAAGTTGCTGAAGCCTTCCTTATTTCACATGGAACATTGATTCGCCAGGTGTCATTTTCCGAGGACCTGTGGGTAATGCTAATTCAGACTAAACAGTCAGGCAGAGACAGATTGAGTTATTTGCAGCGCTCTCAAGTGTGGTGTCTGAAGATTACGAAGAGGTCAAACAGGCTATCTTAAATGCTTATGAATTGCTACCAGGAGAGTAGAAACAACGGTTCAGAAACGTAAGGAAGGAACCTGACTAGCATTATGCTGAGTTCGAAGGAATTAGGCACTGTAATTTTGTAAGATGTGCGCTGGCTTTTTAAAGAGATGAAGACCTAGATAGATAAGATCTCACTTTTACAGATGATAAGAATTCACGTGGATAAACAGAAGGTTCAGGAAATGAGAAGAGCAGAAGCCTGAGCGGATGAATACATGTTGGTGCATAAGTCAAGTTTCTGGAATAAATTCCATTCTATCAGGGATAGAAGTTGAGAGAATTGGGGTCTTACATTACAGAACAAACATTAGAGGACACTGGTGATTGTTTAACACAAGCTAAAGAAGCCAAAGAGTTTGACAAGGAGATGAAAGTAAAAACCTGCCTTTTCACTGGAATGGAGTAGGACATAGAAAATTTGATTGCTGGCAGTTCACGAAGGACACTGGTTAAAGATACGTTTGCTGCCAGAATTTGGGGAACGTAAAGTCACAGCGCTGTTTCTTGAAGAAAGACGATGTGAGAAAACATGTTGTGGAAGACCCTAAGCCAATGGTATTAGTTAAAGTATTAAAGGAAACGCCATGATAAATCAATAAGCTGCTAGAGATCGCGCAGCACAGGCAGGGGCAGGTAATGGAGTAAATGCATGATCTCTGGAAAGAAATCGGCTCTGTGTGTAAAGGTTATAGCAGAATTGAAATAAAGCTCCTTTCTTTCCTCATGCTAAAAAAAGTCGATTAGATTTCCACGACAGTGGGTTCGCCCCGGGACCCTGCGACTGGGTGGGACTCTGAAGGTCTATCACTTCATATCGAGTGCTGAATTGGCCCTTTTGCGTGAGAGGACTGGGAATCTGTGGATCGCCCTTGCACCGGTGTTTGAACTGAATACTCTCGGTTTAAGAATCGTGGCTTAAGTAATCCTACATAGAGACTCGTTCAAGGAGAACAAATGCAGCGGGAAAAGTGTTCAGTGAACCCTTGCGTGTTATGAGAGCAAAGCACAAGGGAAGGGGATTGCCGTCTCCAGAGTGTTTAGGAGACAGTAGGTTTAAGGGTGGTTTTAGGCTGGGAACTACTACTGGCTGAGTTGGACTCGCCAAAAACGTACCGCGTACGTGGTTCCTTGGTTTACAAAAAACAACGCATTGAGGCGGAGATGCCCAATGTTAGAGGGGGCCTCCAAACATAAGAAAACAAATGAAAGGGAAAAGATAACGGTACTGCGAGAGAGGGAGCTGAACAATTGCCCAGTTACACTAAAAAGTGGCTCCAGCAAGAGCAAATAAAAGGAGAGTCCAAACAGGATTTAGAATGGCCAACCAAAAATACAATGCATGCTAAATAATTACGGCTCTGGGTCTGTAAAGCAGTTCGAATTGTGGATCAAGGAATGTGGTTTTTCAGAGGGAGGACGTTTTAGTAAAAGGCAGTTGGAAATATTGAGGTCGAGGTTGGAGGAGACAGAGAAGGGGAAAAGGAAGGTAAAATAGAATCTGTGAATTGTAGCATTTCTTAATTGTGGAACACTGAGGCTGATATCAGACAGAGAAGATCTCAAGTAAGGGATAGATCAAATACACATATAAACATCATCGTACACGCAGACTCGCGTGGAAAACAACCTAAAGAAGCTATACAGTGTCTTAAGGCTGTTTCAGATCCTGACCTTGATGACTGCCCTCCACGACCGACAACCCCCCCCCCCCCCCCCCCCACACCAATCCACCTTGAGATCCGCCTGGCGAAGGCTCCAGGACTGCGGCGGCCACCTCAGGATCTGCAGAATCACAGATAACACGGCATACCCTCAACCAATTGAAGCAAGAATCCCAAAAGAAGGAGGAGCACTCCAAGTCAGAAAGGCATCCAGAGTCTGTTCGCAATCAAGCCCCGACGAATTATGAGTCAGACAGTGAGGGTACTGGCGGAAGATCATATAACCAGGTGGTCTGCAAGCCCAAATGTTTGAAATTGCAGGCCCAGAAGGCTATCCAGGTTTGGTCCACCGGCCATAGAACATGACGGATCTGGAAAGTGCCTGTTGGCAGTTGCCTGACCCACGCGAGGTTGGAGGTAATAAGAAGTGACAAAGTTCTGTACTGAGATCCGTCCCACATCACATGGGATGGGACGTCTCCTGGGACGAAAACTGGGTGCCGATGTCACTAAATTCAATTATATCTGGCCGGCTGCAAACGTTCATGCCAGAGAAGTCAACCCGCAAGCTGAGCAGAACGGAGACTTTAATGCTTTTATTGCAGCGCTGGCAAACACCTGTAGGGAAGCATTCCCAATGCGAATGAACATGACAGAAATAGCAATGAGTAAACAACGGGAAGGTGAGACAGTTTCCCAGTACGTTAAATGCCTCACTGACGTCCATAATGTCCAAAGAGGACTGAGACCACCCGCCAACCTAACGGTGGCAGAGATCATGGCGTATGAAGCACCTGAGGAACACCTTCATCAGTGGAATGAAGGACGAAATAGCGAACAAGATTGTTGCCCAGCCGTTGGAGGGAGGTGCGACAGAAAATGAGAGAAGACGAGGCGATGGCAGAGGTAGATCTGGCGGGTACTGTGTTTGTGGAGCAATGGGCCAGTGGTCGAGACAGTGCCCTCACAGACGGCCTCAATCGGCCCTGGAGGCTGGAGAGCACGGTGACTGACAGGGGAAGGCTGAGATGGAGGTGGGCAGCCCACAAGGTACAGTTTAGCGACTTTCCTTTATGCTTAGCAACGAATACTTGCATATGTCAACCTCATCTACTACTTTCGTGGCACTGAAACATGTCCCAGCTCTATGTTGAGTGCTGAGATTGCGAAGTGTGGACAATGTGCCCAATGGAACATCGATGCGTATAAGTCGATGTCTACCTCTATGTTATATGTGGAACGTACACAATTTACCTTTTTGGTAGATACAGGGGCAACATATCCAGACCTTAAATCGAGCCATTTCAGAGAGTCAACGCCAATAAAGATGAGTGCATGGCTCCCAAACTCAGTGGGTGCATCAGTAGTCGTGCTATGAGTGAGATTTCCCGCATTCTTGCAGAGCACAATACCCGTCAAAATCTGAGGTTATAGAAGGAATTACTCTCGTCTTTGAATCGCTCCAAAAGGCTGGAGTGATAATCCATTGTGAGAAATCACCGGTGAGAAACTCCATATTTCCGGTCAAAAAGCAAACATTCCAGGTGAACCAGAGGAATGGAGGTTTGTTCAACACATGCAGGCAGTCAACATCGCTCTTGTTCCGCACGCCAAGAATGTTCCTAACCCCTGTACTATATTGGCTCAAATTCCACCGCACAACAATTGTTTCTTTGTTGTGGATTTAGCAAATGCCTTCTTTAGTGTACTGGTGCCCCCAGACAGTCAAATCTGGTTCGCTTTCACATTAAAAGGTAAATTATATACCTTCACACGACTTTGTCAATGTTATTGTGAGTCCCCCACCATATATAATGAGGCTCAACGCAGGAGTCTGGAGACTCTTGTTTTAAGCCCGGGATCAGCGCTTCTGCAATATCCTTACTGCTTCCCGAGCAAAAGACAGCACACAAATCGGCAGCAGGTTGGCTGAGATGCAATACTGTACTCTTGGAGATGCCTAACATTACAATAAAGCGCTATAACGTCCGTAGCAGTGCGAGCCTTATCCTCACCGATGGCCCATGTCATTGTTTCGCTATAAATAATGAAATTTGCAGCCCTCGACCAGATTTGCAGGATTCACCACTTCAGAATCCAGATATGGATATTTGGTTTTGGACGGGTCAGCATTCAGGAGCAAGGAGACAGGCCAGAATTGTGTTCGCTACGCTGTAATGACTACCTAAGTGACAGTCAAAGCGAGATCTTTCCCTTCTCTTCTGTAAGCACAAGCAGCGGAGCTGATTGCCTTGATTGAGGCATGTAAATTGGCTGAGGGAAAGACAATGAATAGATACACCGATAGCAGATACGCATTCGGGATTGTACATTATTTTGGAATCCTGTGGAAACACTGGGGTTCTTGACCTCCACCAGAAAGCCCATCACACACCGTAGCCTGATTTCTCCTGGAAGCAGTCGAATTGCCTAAATCAATCGCTGTTTGTAAATGTGAAGCCCACACAAAACACAATGATTTTATTTCCCAAGGCACTGCAAGGGCAGACTTAGCAGCAAGAACGGCAGCTCAGCAGTCGCCAAGTGAGCAGATTGACATCTGTATGACAAACATTTTTACGCCAACAGTAGACTTATATGAGTTACAGTCACAGGCCACACCAGAAGAAAAGCGTAAGTGGACGAAAGCAGGATACAGTGTGGGGGAAGGAGTATGGTGTGGTCCCAATGGTAAACCCCGTCTACCACGATCACTATTTCCATTCTACGACAAGCTGACTCACGGTAAGGAACATGTGCCAAAAGGGCGAATGTACGACAGGATTTTCGCACACTGGTATTCTAAGGGATTTACTTATTACTCCCAGAAATATTGCCAACATTGTGTTATCTGCACCACGAATAATGTGGGGAGGAGAATACAGATGAATCAGGCAGCACACTCCCAACCCCAAAAATCCTTTGAACATTTACAGATGGATTTTATTGAACTAACACCCAGCGAAGGGAAAAGGTGCTGTCTGGTAACAGTTGATATGTTGTCAAATGGGAGGAAGCATTCCCCACGTCTGAACAGGATGCCAGTGCAGTAGCCAAAGCTTTACAAACTGGGATTATTCCGAGATGGGGCATCCCTGAAAGGCTGAGACGTGACAATGGGACATTTGTCAATAATGCCGCACAGCAGATCAGTGATTATTTGGGAATAACATGAGACAACACAGTAATTATCACTCAGCGATCAGTGGGGCAGTGGAAAAAGAAAATGCTACTCAATAAAGTAAATTGACAAAATGTTGTGAGAAACTGGGGGTGACATGGACAAAGGCACTACCGATTGTGCTAATTTATATGAGATCTCGGAGGAGAGGAAGAGCTAATCTTAGGCCGTCTGAGATTTTGTTCGGCAGACCACTTAATACAGAAATTGGCCCAAGACCTGAGGTAAGACAGATAACAGATCACTGTGAGGATGAGATGTTGTCTTCCTGTATAAAACGCTCTACCCTTTTATCTAAAATACAGAATTAAGTGTATGCAGCACTACCCCCAACGAGCAGGAGAGAAGCTGCATGATCTCGAACCTGGAGACTGGATAGTGGTAAAGATATCAGGAGGAAAACCTGGAAGGCGAAGAGGCGGCTGGGATCTTTTCGAATGCTTCTTACAACACAGCCAGCTGTTTAGATCACCGATTTTTAATTATCTGTCCCTGTATTTTATTTGAATCTGGCTCTTTTATTTAGTTGTCATCCTTTTTGTCATAAAATGACAAAAAGGGGGACAATGTAATGGAAAATAAAGTAATTTTACATTTATAAGAAATTTTTCATTTACTGTGAAATTTGAAAGAGAACGTATTTTTAAAATTTAATGCTGTGCTGAGCTTTGTAAACAATACTGTGATAAGGTTTGCAGCCAACTTGTCCCTGTTTGAACTTTGTAAACATTCGACTCGATCTTGCAATAGTTGAACTCAGCACAAGCTGAAGAACTGTTATATCCAAGACCAAGAAATGTGAGAAAAGCAACTGAGTTTTCCCAGTCTTTGTTCTTGAGTTCGTGATAAGTATATGGCAAGTATCTGAACAATTCCATGCTAACCCTTTATGTTGAGGAATCCAGCTGAATGTACTGGAGTCAATTCTACAGAATTTAAATAAAGCTCCGTTGTTTGCTCTTGCGAAAACAAAGTCGATTTAATTTCCACGACAGTTCACTTGGCCACACACTAGTCTCATGTTTCAGCTTTTCTTCCTCTCGTTATACAGGTTCAAGTTGCTCCTAACTGTCCCTTTTCTCTCTTTCTCTTTTTTCCCTCGGTTCATTTGTGTCTTCCGCACTTCTGACCCATTCTAACTGTCCCTCTACTTCTGCTGTTCCCTTTGTTACTGGACGATGCTACAATGCCTCTTCATTCGAGTCGGAAGGAGGTCTATTTAACTCCTCCGAATCCTCCCCCGCAGGTAGTTGGAGGTGATTCCTGCTTTTCTGTTTTCAGAAACTGCTCAGCTTGTTCTTTTGCAGCTTTCCTAGTCACCACAGGTTCCTACTGAGCTATCGTCAGCTCATCACCCTCTTTCTTAAAAGGTTTCAGCATTTCTATCTCCTGATCTCACTTTTGGCTCCGAGTTTTAGATTTATCTTTTTGCGTATAGTTCTTAATTAGTCCTTCGATGTCATTGCACATGTGTATATCAAAGGTACCTTCTTCTGGTCATTTCGTCAATAAATCCTTCGATCTTTTTTTCCCATTTCTCAGAAATGTTCACAATATCGTTTCTTGCCACTGGAAATTTCTTACTCAGTATCTCAACTGCAGTCCGTTTGTTCATTCTGTCATATATTTCAGTCCAGCTAATCTATTACCTCTGCTCTCCCAATTCAGCTCCTCATGCCATTGAGGTCTCGTCGGGCTTCATCAATAATATAACCAATCCTTAACTCTATAACTTTCAATTGTCCCTTACTAATCTATCAATGCCTAAATGTCCTCAATTGCAGCTAGATAATACAACAACCTATTCTCATTCGTCCAGCCTAACCCAGTCTCGCACTGCATCTGCGAAATGCACTATTCACAAACGGTTTCTTGAAAAATCTAACTCGCAAAAAAATCTTCAATTCTAATAGTGCAATATAAGATCAAAATACACCTGGATCTCGAGCTCCTGGAATCAAAACACAAGCATTTCACTACCAACAAACGATTATGCATAAAAAGCAGTTTAAAACTATTGTGATATAGAGTTCTGTATCTGTCACACAGAAACACACAATTAGAACCTTCCTGGACACATTCAGGAGCTCAGTATTAAATCAATCTCTCTCTCTCTTTCTCTCTTTCTCTCTCAGTCAGAGCATTGCTGAAGGAGACCCTTTGATCATTTCCAAAATTAGAGTCTAATTATCACACAGGCTTTGTCTAAAACATTCTACCGTCTAGTTACACTTTAATACATTACTATTCTCTACTATTTTATGTTTATTCATCCACTAGCAATCTGCTGACTTTCTAAATACGTCAATTAGCGCTTTTCGTAAATCTATTCCCCCCTATATATTTTGCCCTATCTATTCAGACCATCGTTACCCATGAGGTTGTATCTATAGGGACTCATATTCACCACGTGGAATGTCATTATCACCACGTGGAACTTTTACTGCACCACGTGGAATGTTTGCTCAGGCAATTGCTACCTTCTGTTCTTCCTCACCCCCTACGCCATTGTGCAGTTTTCTTGACAAATTCTCCAGGTCTCCAACAGCCGCAATTTACCCCTGGCCTTTGAATCTTAGATTGGAGAGAACCTCCAGCAGGTTCCCTCATCTCCGAGTTCCAAAGGGCAACTCCAATCCAAGAGAATATATTCCGAATTCACAGCAAAAATGCAAACCCCTTTTTGTTGGGTATCCTTATTCTTAGTCTCTGGAGTGCCCCCAGTGGACGAGAACTGCCCCGTTATTGCCGCCCTCTTTCCAGGTGGGTTTCTGCACGACCCCGCTACCAGTGCCCAATATGTCGTGGAGACAATGTATGGAACACGAGGCAGCGTGTCGACTTTGTAAAGTCTTTTCTTCACAAACAAAAAACCATGACACACAGAAAGCAGATTCATGAATGCCTCCGAACCTCATGGTCCGTGGTTCGTTATTTCTGTTTTTATCATGTTTTTGTTAGCTTATCAGAATGTCCAACTATGTTCATCAAAATTACCTCTCTCCAGCAACACAATAAACCAGTAATGTAAGTTTCCGTTACTTCTTTAGTTATGCCACCATGGCTTTTCCTACATTCTATTTAATATTATTCTACTGTCACGATTAGATATTTCGTGACAACTCTGCAATAATGGTCTTTCATCCCAGACAACGCTTAATGTTTTTTTTTCTAATGCCATGATTAGATATTTTGCTGTCAAATGTCTCAGGTAGACTCGACTAACTATGACTTATACATTTATTTCGTGCCCCAAATATTTATTATTACAACCTGTTCCAAACCTGCCATGATGAGATTCAGCAGACCAGGCTGACTTTACTGTGTGATTTCATCGTGCCATTGTGACATTTAAGTCTCAGCCTTACTCTGCGAATTGGTGTAAGAACATGACACTATTCTTATCCTGTCCTGCCATAGTGACCTTTTGAATAGTGCAGCATTCCACAGATTCCTTGCAACATATCGCCCGCGTCCTTCATGCTTTAAACCTTCCCATGCTTTAATACTCTTTATTTTCCATATAAGAATACTCTCTACCAGCCTGAAGTTTCAGCTCCCTTAAAAGTAGAGTACACAGCGACAACTACGTAACAACTCCCCGCTTAAGAAAAAAAATTGAACCATCATGATGAAAGGATGTTTTCGTTTTTGTATTCCTTAACCACATGCACATCATGACATACATATAAGACAATGTACATTCATCATCTTTTAATCTCATCTAAAGTTTATCAGTTAATTCCGTGAAAGCGCATCTGCAATTACATTCTTATGACTCACAATATTTAGGATTTGTAAATTAATGTCAGTAACATAAGACGACAATGAAACATTTAAACGGTTCTTGAAAGCGTTCCAAGAATATCAGTGTATTGTGATCCATGAACAGAACCGTCTCTGACACATTTTTCGGAACGTGCACATTCGATGTTTCAAGGCCAGTACCAATCTCAGTCATTGTTTTTAGATCGTCGAGTATTTTCTCTGGTTGATGTTGAGTTTCTTTGAAAAATAGCAAACTGGCAGTTCAATTCCATGAGAAGCTTCCTGCAGTAATATAGCTCCACCTCCTAAGTCACGAGTATCATTAAAAAATTGAACTGTTCCAAACGTTTTGTGTTGCTAAAAGTGTTGCGATGGGTAATATTGCTTTGATATGAGCAAATGACTCCTTGTATTGTTATGTACACCAAAATTTTCTGTTCTTCTTCATCAAATCTATTAATGGTGCCACTACACTTATAAACTTCTGATAGAATCTGCTTAGTCGAAGACATCGATGCATCTCTTTCCTCGAGATTGGTCGAAGAAATTCCTCGATAGTATTGGTCTTTGCTTTCCGTGGGGTCAACCTTCCATTACCGATGTTATATCCCAAGATCTTCACCTTTCCTTTCGCGAATTCAATTTTGTTTCAGTTTATTACCCGTTTTGCCACTCTTAGTTATTCAAGGAGCTCTGCCAACTGTACCATGTGATCTTTCCAGGACATTCAAAAGATCACTACATCAGCCAAACACACTGCACAGTGTGGCAACACAGCCACAACGCTGTTCATGAGCCTTTGGAATCTGACATTTGCGTTCTTCATTTCAAACGGCATTATTTTGATTTCGTATCGCCCATTTGGGTTTTACAAGCACAGAAATATATTATGGTCTCGCTGATAAAGGTACCTGTCAATAACCACGCAGGAAGTTTAACATGGTGATGCGAAGAGCTTGTACAATTTTCTCTGTAGAGTTCTTCAATCTCAGTATTGGATATGTGTCCAATACTGTTACAGTATTGACTTTCCAATAATCCACGAAATGTCGTTGAGACAAATCCAGTCGGGGAACTAGGACGATTGGTGAACTCCACGCGCTTGCCTAGGTTCAATAATATCCTTGTTGGGCATGGCCTCCACCTCATTCAGGACCTGTCTGACATTCAAAGGGTTACCTGGTTGTCGTGTATCTTTATCGGAACAGCATTCTCTGTGCAATATTTTTAGTCCTCCCCATTTGATTGCATTCTTTGCTGTTGTAATAACCTGCCTCACTCCTCAAGGACTTATTCATTTCTTAACTTGTTTTGAGGCACATTAAACTCCACAATACCTGAATTTGATTTCTCACTCTATCCGGCAGTATATAACACCTGTTTCTCCAGTTTGTTCTGTCTCTTGTAGAATGGGTGCAACATGTTCTCGTGACATAAACAGAACAGGTTTTTTTAACATCTGGCATCCTTACTAAACAGTTCATGAGAGTCATTTTCTTCTCAGTTTGAGAGAGACCACTAAACTGCCATCGAAGTGATTTCCTATCACTGTTAACAACACTAATACGTCACCCCACCGCCCCGCAGGAAAATGTCAGAGCCTCGGGGTTTTCATCTGTCACGTACTTTATTGTTGGTTGTGGCCTCTTTCGGTGCTGTTCAGTTAACTTACCGACTCGAGTTAATCTCTCCTTCACCTCCGATACATAATCTAAATATGAGATTTCTGACTTTTGCCCTGTCAATTTCTCTTTATTTAATTCCCAAGGGCCTTTCACTTCATAACCGAATATTAACTGGAAGGTTGTAAACTGAGTGGATTCGTTTGGGGAACTCGAATGGCAAACAATTCGAATGAGATGCATTTTTCCCAATTATTTAGGTAACCCTGCCAGTATGCTTGCAACATGGTATTCAAGCTCTGATGCCACCTTTCTAACGCTTTCTTGGATTCAGGGTGATATGCACTTGATTTAAAGTGATGTGTACCGCCATTATCCAAGTGCTCCTTAAACAGCCTCGCAGTATAATTAGACCCTTGATCCGACTGAATTTCTCTGGTTAGCCAACACCGTATGAATCAAGCTACTAACTCCATTATCAACTTTGTTTTGCCTTAATACTCCGTCATGGAATTGCTTCCATTATGGTTAACACGTACTTCTTCCCACTTTCCGCTCCCGCGAGGGGACATATTCAGGCAAGATAATTCGAGTGAAAAGTTCTTCAGATGATGGAATTGGAACTATGGTGCTGGTTTTAATACCGCCTCTGGCTTACCTACCATATGCCATGTATGACATGTGTTCTAATGAGTAATCATATCCTTGTGCTTTCTAGCCCAATGAAAATGCTTTCGTACCTGAGCCTGAGTTTTTTCTAACACTTGGTGACTTCCTAAAGGTAGTTCATGTACTACCGATAAAAACTCCTGTCCAAATACTACTGGCAACACGATCTGGTGCACTTCGGCCCATTTCTCTTCTACATTAAGCTGCCATGGTCTTCTTTTCGGTCTTAGTCATTTATCGATTTGATAATTACCTTCAGGAATATCCTTTGCCTCCTATACAGAAAATGCATGTAATATATATCTTTTATTGTCTTGTTTTGCTTTTGCAGGTCTCTCAACTTTTCAAGGCCTAAACACTTCTGTCTGATCTTTTCAGGTTTGTTTCTCATCATTGCATCAAACAGAGTTTCCGCTCTCTGAAACTCAAATCCTTCATCTCTCTTTTTAGTTTTTGCTCATACTTTGACTCCTGATGGAAAGGTCGATCAGTGCGTAATGTACAGTCTGAGAAAATAACAGAATATTTATGTTTTAACTCCTCAGTTTCTTAGTTTTCCTTGGGCTTCTCCAAACCAAGAGGAGTCACTCCCATCTTGAACATTTGTAACTCATTACCAAAAACAAATTGAATTCCTGGACCTGACATTGTCAATCACTCCCACTTAAATTCCCCAGTATTCAGTTGGCAGTCCAACCTGATCTTATATCGGGAACGCTAAATTTCTGTCCATGTTTCCAACACATTACCACACTCTCGGGTAACAAGTCAGAAAGAGTGCAAATTCGCTCATCCCTTACCATCAATCATTGACTGATCCTGTCTCTCTCAAAATTATAACTTCTTGATCTACTCCCCCGTTCGTTCGTAGTAAACTTTACACACAGAAGGGAATTATTGACAGAGATCAGCTACGAAATCCATGCCCACGCTCTGCCTAGACTGTGCACTTTCCTGCGGCTACTTGGCTTTCATTCAGGTTTTCTTAACTAACTTCAGTAATGCTACAGGCTGAGCATGTTTTGGCACACCTTTATCCCACAACAATTGGTGGTGACCCTCAATGAGAGTTCGAAGCAAACATATTATCACTTTTTATTTTGGGGCACTGCGATTATGATGCATTGCAGAAGAAAAAAAGAATCAATTTTGCAGGATGCTTCTATATCTAGCCATGCCCCTCGCAAAAACAAGCTTTTTGACAGAGGAAGGAATGGTCAAAATACAGACAGTTGTGAAAAAAATGCAGAACGGATTTGAGAGCCATAAAGCTTCGTAAAATGTTGTGATGTTAAAAAAAAAGTTTGCAAGACGAGGCTGAGAGGTGTCATGATTTCCGTACAATACGCGCTTTAAATGATGCAACAAGCTGGAAAGGTCACGTCAGCTGTGGGCTTGAAATTAATCACCCACTCACACGCGTTTGTGGTATCAACGTCATCGGGCTCTGCTTCCACAGTTGGTTACCGATTTAGGTTAAACTTTGAGGATCGTCTTACAGTTGGTGTATGATCCCAGAATCTGCTTCACTATGTTGAGATGATGTACAGTTTCCCCAAGAGGGACTGTGGAGGTCAATGCAATGGCACTGGAAGGGAGTTGAAGGAGGCGCGCGAGTTAGGGGCAGGCAATTTGTCATTCTGATCCTGGCCGTCACAAATTCGGGTGTGAAGAGCAGGAAAGGGAATGGTCCTTTTCTGGGGTTGAGGATAATGCGCAACTAGGCAGTGTGGGATAATAAGAGACAGAGGTTGATGAAGGTCTGTATTCATGGCTGCTATTCCTGAAGGTACAGATTCAATGAATGGATCCTTGTTCACAATGTCCTGGAGGTATGCAGCACAGGAACAGCCTCTTCGACCCATCTCGTCTATTTTCGAATGATTTAACAAATGAAAGCAGTTCAATTTGCTGGTACTTCGCCCATATCACTTTATTTTAAAGCCAGATGTTATATTGATTGCAAAAGAGCAAAAGTTTGGTGTCAGGCTGCGGTCCGTAAATATTATGTATTCTTCCAATGATGAGCAGTGAATTAGTGTAGACTTACTTCACACTGGATACGTCTTCGATGAATGAAACTCAGGAGGAAAATCAAAATTTTCGTTGATATTTTCAACTATACCTGCGTATTCAACCCAAGCACAATAATGCAGTATCTGTGAACAAATTCACAAAAGTGTCATTAATGTAAGCACAACTCTCTGGTCAACCACACAGAGCAAATATCACGCGCGTTTCCAGGGATAGGGGGCAGTAGTGGACTGGAGTCGCTGTTCTCAATGTTTAAACTTTCATTGAACATGCTTGCAATCTCTTTTTGAAGCCTTCTTTATTTTAGTGCATTGGGCCGAAAAGCGTGTTGCTTCAAGAGATCAGCATTTCCTATTTCCACATGGTGTATGCTCAGTTCCCTGTTTCATCACATTTATCTCTCCAAGGGATTGTTGCAAGATTTCTGCTCGTGTTCATTTTCCTCTGGAAGATAAATCAATCATTTAGCCCAGTTTTCAAGAACATCCTCATTGTCTTATTCAATTTTAGTAATGTTAAGTTCAGAACTATCAATAGTGACCACAGAGGTCTCAGTTGTAATAAATGGCGCGTTATCCTTTTGCTCCCATTCCTGATTGAAATATTGTTTGAACATATTCACACGACATATTGTCCGAGCTGGAATTCTTAAAGTTCATTACGGGCACAGTGGGCAATGGATAACAGTCGTATGTGGTGCATGTGAATCTCCAGGTGACCTTGATCAAGAAGATATACAAAGGCCGCTGCGACAGGTCAAGGTGCACGGCATTATTTGTCATGGAGTAGCATGTGTAGACGAATGGTTAATGCATAGAAAACAATAATTGTGGGAAAATCGTTTTGTTTTGGTTTTGGCAATCAATGTCTACTGGTATGTCTCTGGGATTTGTGCTGGAATCGCAATCGTTTCCAATTGATATTGATAACTTCGAATTGGAGGTCAAGTGCAGTGTGTCAATGTTCGCAGATAACATTCTGATGAGTGGTACAGCAAAATCAGAAGAAGGTTTCTTGGATGCTGCATGACCTGCTGCGCTTTTCCAGCAACACATTTTCAGCTCTGATCTCCAGCATTATCAGTCCTCACTTTCTCCTCGAAAATCTCCTATGAACCCTTCCAAAGTTTCCACATCCATTCTATAATGCGGTGAGCAGAAGAGTGTGCAATACTGCAAGTGCAGCTGTATCAGATTTCTGTAAACTTGCAGCATCACCTCATGGCTCCGATACTCAATTCTTTTAATCATAAAAACTAATATACTGCATATGTTCTTAACAACCATCTCAAACTGGGTGGCAACTTACAGGGATTTATGATCATAGATATCGAGATCTCTCTGTTCATCGACACAACTAAGCATCTTACCATTTATCCAGTACTTTGCATTCCTGTTACTTCTTCCAAAGTCAGTCAGCTCATATTTTTCTACATTAAACTCCATTTGGCACCTTTCAGCCCAGCTGTGCAGCTTATCCATGTCCCCTTGTAACATACAACATCCTTCATCCGGAGCCACAACTCTACCAACCTCGTGCCATCCACAAATTTAATAATATATCCTTCTACGTGCTCATTCAGAGCATATATGAAAAAATGACAAACTGCAGTGGCCCAATAACAGATCAGTGCAGTGCAACATTAGGAACTGAACTCCAGAATGACCATTTCGTCTTCACCACAATTTTATGTCTTCTTTCAGTTAAACGATTTCTGTTCCAAACCGCCAAATAACACAATCGCGAGCCTTTGCATTTTGTGCAATAGCCTACCATGGAAAACCTTATCATACGCTTCACTGAAATCCATATAAACCACATCAATAGCTTTGCCCTCATCCACCTCTTTGGACATTTTCCCAAATGACGCTATAAGTTTTGTGAGATACGATCTACCCTTCACAAAACCGTTTTGCCTATCGGTAATCAACTTGTTCCTTTCTAGTTGATTATAAATCCCATCTAATAACGTGTTCCAATACTTTACTCACAACCGAATTCAAGATCACTTGTCTGGAATGACTAGGATTGTCTCTACACCGCTTTTTGAAAAAGGGAATAACACTTGGTATCGTCCATTGAGTCACAGAGTCATGGAGATGTATAACATGGAAACAGACCCTTCCATCAAACCCGTCCATGCTGACCAGGTTTCTCAACTCAATCTAGTTCCACCGACATATATCCCTCAACACCCTTCTTATTCATATACCCAACCAGATGCCTCTTAAATGCTGCAATTGTACCAGCCTCGACCACTTCCAATGGCACACCATTCCATTCACGTATCACCCTCTGTGTGACAGAGTTGCCTCTTAGGTCTCTTTTATATATTTCCCCTCTCACCCCAAACCTTTGCCCTTCAGTTCTGTACTCCCCCACCCCAGGAAAAAGACATTGTCTATTTATCCTATCTATGCCCCTCATAATTGTGCAAACTTCTGACACAATTCCTGTCGACAAAAACGACATAAAGAACAAAGCCAAAGCTCTGCAACCACCTCCCTGGCTTTCCAGAGAATCCTGGGATAAATACCAATCGGCGTGGCGACTTATTTGTTTTTACATTATCCAGAATTGCTAACACCCCTTCTCCTGAATCTCAATCCCATCTCGTCTATTCGCCTGTATCCACTCGACAACATTTTTCCAGTGTGAATACTGACAAAGTATATTCATTGTGAACTTCGCCTATTTCGTTTGACTCAATGCATAACTTTCTACTAATTTCCGCGATTGGCCCTCATCTTGCTCTTGTCATTGTTTCATCCCTAATATACCTATGGAAAGCCTGACGGTTTTTCTTTTTTATCCAATCCTCCAACGACTTCTCATGTCCCTTCTTCGTTCATCTTAGCTCTCTCTTTCGGGATTTCCTGGCTAGCTTTAGCTCCCAAGTGCAATAACTGAGCTTTCACGTCTTTGTCGAACGTTATCCTTCTTAAAGCTCTTTTCGAAACCACGGCTCCATCGCTGTACAATTTTCTCCCTGATGCAATGTCCTTGTGTAATAATGGATTTGTCCTTCGATCGAGTGGTCTTATTAAGGAAGACACCTCAATCAATTTCACATCAATTGGATATGAAACACGACCAATTGGACTTTAAAGATTACCCTCCCACTTGGGATAACACTAACTCTTTACCTCCGTGAGCAAAACACAAGAACAAGAGAAACCATTCAGCTGTTCGAACCTCTCTCGCCATTCAACAGGATGTTTTGCTGCCGGGTTGCCCATGTCTGCACTGAGGTCTTGTCATGGAAAATTAACAAATTTCACATTTCCTGTGAAAACTGAAATGCTTTTCTAAAATGAATATTGTGCTGAACATTGCAACACTTTGCAGTCTATGCTTGAACTTTGTAAACATTCAAGCTAAGGGAAAACATAAGAACAGTATGTCCACAACAAAGAAATGAAACAAAAACAAGTGAAGTCTTCCCAGTCTATGCCCTTGACAGCATGACAGGAATGGTAAAATAAGAATATGTGAATTATGCTCACCGCCCTTGCCAAGTGTATTAGTTCCTGTGCATGCAGAGGTTTTTTTAAAAAGTTATTTATCTTTGCTCTGGCTAATAGTTGACTCGAGTAAAGTTAACTTCCACGACAGGCCTCGTCTATCCCTTAACGAGGCAAATCCTCTCATATTTCAATCTGACAATTTAGGGAACATCTCCAGCGTTTTGTGCTCGTCTTTTCCAAATGTCTAAACCCCTTTTTACTGTTCGTGTGCGTGTTCGTGAGTGTGTATCGGTTTTCGTGTGTGTCTGTGTTAGTGTGAATGAGTGTGTATATGCAGGTGTGTCTCTGTGTGTGCGCTATGCGTGTGTGCCTTGATGGTGTGAGTACGTTTGTGAGTGCTGTGTGTGTGAAACTGTTGTATGTGTATGATTCACAGTGTGTTCAAGCGTGAGATTGTATGTGAGTGTTTGCGACTGAGCTGTGCATGTGTATGTCTGTGAGTCAAAGTGTGGAGTCAAAATGTGTGAGTTTGAGTTTAAGAGAGTGGTTGTGAGTGAATGCGTCTGTGTGAGAGTGTGTGAAACAGAATGTGTGTGTGGGGTTGTTGGGGGTAATCTCTCACAGAATGGACTGGGTCCAAATTCTGGGGCTCGACCCCAGTAGCAAACTGGAACGGAATGACTGTATTCTCAGGAGCACTCCATGTGACTGATCACGAAGTTTAGTGCAGAAAGTTCCTTGAAACCTTCAGCTATTGGAACGTGAAGGAGCAGAGATCAGGAGGCGCAACTTGGTCAATGGCTCTAAGCTTTCCCTCAATTGAATTGCAATATCACCTTCCTTCTCTCTCCCTCTGATGTACACAACATGGGGATTTAGGAGAAAGTGAGGTCTGCAGTTGATGTTCGTCAGAGTTGAAGAGTGTGGTGAATGCCATGTATGTGATACTCACCCCACACATATCGTGAATGCCCGGAATCTTCACGGATAGAATGACCATCTACATGTGGTCGTTAATAAAATCCACGCACTGTCAGAACCAAGATTTGGAAAGAGGGAAAAATGTTTAGCTGATTACATGCAGATACCTTTTGAATGTTAGAGTTGTACCAGTCTCCTCCACTTCCTTTGTCAGCTCGCAACATGCACGCACCACCCTTTGCATGACATGAAAATACTCCCACCCTCTTCTAATTTAAATCTTTTGCCTCTAAACTTAAAATGACGCTTCTAGATTTGGTCCACCCCATCGGCAGAGACGTCCTCAGTGATTCAGCTCATCTATGCTCATTATGATTTGCTATATATCTACATGGTCCACACTCATCCCCTTGCACTCCGGGGGAAACGCTATCCCAGCATATCCGGCTTCCCGTTATAACTCAAACCCCGAAATCTCGGTCACATCCTTGTAAATCTTTTCTGACGCTCTTCAAAAAGTAATATTATCATTCCTACAGTTTTCGAAAAGTGGCCACACCAAATTCTTATACAGGTCTAACATGACATCTCATCTCCTGCACGCAATGTTCTGATCGATGCTGGAACGTGCAGCAAAACCAATTTCATAAACCTGTCTACCAGTGATATCACTACAACTATCTGCATCAGTCCACCCCTTAGTCTCTCTGTTCAACAGCACACCCCAAGCACTACCATACACTGCACAAGTCCGCTCTGGTTTGTGTTCCCAACTTCTCACGTCCCATCCTGTTTAGATTTAGCTCATAAAGCAATCCCTCCATACCCAGGGATCACCCCGGTAGACCTTCTCTGAAAGTCCTCTCATGAAATGATGTATTTCCTTAAATAAGGGGGACCAAGTCTGCTCACGATTCTCCCGATGATATTTTTTCCCCAGCACCTTCCATCTCAATCCCACTGGAACTCACCATTAAATTCAATTCATTCGAGAGCGAAGTGCAGACTTCCTGTTGCAGTGTTTCCATGTCCATACCAGCCTTCCAGTGCATCTGGAGGTTATTGGAGATTTGCACACACTGGAAACAGGTCATTTTAGACAAAACTAGTTTGCAGAGAAATGGGAGACTCTGATTTAATAGTGAATGTTCCCACAAACAATCAATACACTGATACTCATACTTTAGGTGAGGGCTTGGTGCGGGGCGTGGATTAAATAAAAGAGATGCAGACTACACTGCACCAAATATGCTTCTGACATTCTGTGTTTGGGGGAGTGTGTGCAATTTCAAAATACGTGGAGACAAGACCGTGATATTGCTTGAGACACTCAACAGCTTTTAAAGCATCTGTGCACTCAGAAAAGACTGGGTAAAAGTTTCGAGTCAGCTGTACATCTTCAGAAGATGTTCCCGCCTGGATAGACAAATCAAACCATTTTACAAAGATTTCTGAACAGGATTCTATCAGGACTTGAGCCGAATTTCGTTGGCCGTGATGGGTTAATCAATTTAACCTAATATGGGCTGATCGACAGCGAATTAGGATTGGGAGAGAAAGTTCTAGACACTAAGGTATTTCATAAAGATTTCAGAATTATTTATCAGTCGATTTCTCTCTCTCTCTCTCTCTCTCGCTCTCTCTCCCCACCCCCTTCCTCTCGAGCCAACTGTACAGGAACTTTCAAAACTGTAAAGGAACTTTCAGAGATAGAGAGGTACAGTTATTAAGTTTGCAGATGACACCAAAATTGGAGGTGTAATGGACAGCGATGAGGGTTACTCAGATTACAAAAGGATATGGGCCAAATAAGCCAATGGGCTCAGAGGTGGCAGATGCAGTTTGATTCAGATAAATGCGAGGTGCTTCATTTTGGGAAAGCAAATCTTAGCAGTACTTATACACGTATTGGTAAGGTCCTAGGGTGTGTTGCTGAACAAAGCGACCTTAGAGTCCATGTTCTTAACTCCTTGGAAGTGGAGTCGCAGGTAGATAGGATAGTGAAGGCAGAGTTTGGTATGCTTTCCATTATTGGTCAGAGTATTGAGTACAGGAGTTGGGAGGTCATGTTGTGGCTGCACAGGGCATTGGTTAGGCCACTATTGGAATATTGCGAGCATTTCTGGTCTCCTTCCTACCGGAAAGATTTTGTGAAACTTTAAATGCATCAGAAAAGATTTACGAGGATGTTGCCAGGGTTGGAGGACCTGAGCTACAGGGAGAGGCTGAACAGGCTGGGGCTGTTTTCCCTGGAGCGTTGGAGGCTGACATTATAGAGGTTTACAAATGTATGAGGGGCATGGATAGGATAAATAGGCAAAGTCTTTTCCCTGGGAATGTGGTGTCCAAAACAAAATGGCATATGTTTAGGGCGAAAGGGGAAAGATATAAAATAGACCTAAGGGGCATTTCTTTCACGCGGGGGTGAGGGGGTGCGGGGGGGTTACGTGTGTGGATTGAGCTGCCGGAGGATGCAGTGAAGGCTGGTACAATTGCAACATCTAAGAGACATTTGGATGGGTATATGAATAGGGAGGGTTTGGAGGGATATGGGCCGGGTGCTGGCAGGTGGGACTGCGATTGGATTGGGATATCTGGTTGGCGTGGACAGGTTAAACCGACGGGTCTGTTTCCAGCTGTACATCTCTATGACTATATAATTACAGAGAATTAACTTGGAGCAATCAGCCGGAATGACGAGTCCAGAATTGGGCAGAGATTTAATATCATTCCTCTCCATCAACATCTCGCTAATCGCAATGACCTGTCGTGATTTTCAATGTGGGACTTTCAGACCAGAACGAGCAGATTGTGTGGGGCTATTTGAACTTATGTGTTTCTTATTTATCCTGCACAGGAACTCAATTAGACACAAGGAGTGTGTTGTTGCTGCCCAGAGCTGAACAGTTTCGGGGCTGGAAGGTACTTTCAGAGAAACTGTTCAGGTCAGCATAAGACTTCGCTTTGCTTAGACACTGTTGGGAAAACAAAAACAAATTCGTCTTAAGGGGATATATGGGCTCTCCCAGACCTGGAATCAGGATAAACGTCTGGGAGAGTTCACATACCTCCGTTTGTCGACTGAAATACAAGAGTGTTTGCCACTTTTGATTGCATTGCAACAGAATGGGCACGTTTTCTGATCTTTGACATATACGTCAGTTCTGAACTATTAACTCCACTTTCTGGCTCTGCAGATGATGCGAGACTGGCTGACTGTATGAAACGGTTTGTTTGTTATTTATTGCCAACAGTGTAAATGGAGCCCATTTGATCCGTCACATCTGCGCTGCTCCTCGAAGATTATCCCAACTTTTCAGTGTCATTCTGCGTTTTCGGTCAATCCACATGATCTGCAAATTTTTAGACTATGGGAGGAAACCGGAAAACCTGAGGATACTCACGCACACACGCGGGAGAATGCGGAAAATCCAGGCCATCCATCGCTGAGGGAGGAATCAAGACCAGTCCCATGTCCTGTGAGGTAGCATTGCTAACCACTGTGACCCCCTGCGTTGATGACCATTCGTATCTGCAGTATATCCACTCCTGTACAACACAGGACTAAGTGAAGGAGTGGACCCCTATGCTCTAACTAGGCCTCCGATCACTCACTCTCTCGAGGAAAGGGCCAGCATGTCGATAGAACCGGTTCCAATTAAAGCTGAATTACTTTCTGTCTCCCAATGCAAGCAAGAACATTTTGCTTACCGTTTTACTGTCGGAAACTGAATCTCGTATTATATAAATACAAACAAATTAGCATCATGTAGCACCGTTAAAGTAATGCCACTTTCCCATCGGTGTCACTGAGCAGGAAACATTGCAGGTTCCACTCTGAGCAGCAAATGAGCAGTGAATTCGCATCAGCATCAAAGCCAAGTGAAGTGGCAAATGTTGATTGTCACGGTGTTTCTTGGATTTCTTCAGACGCCCCGTCGACACTGCCCACATACTAAAGAGGAACGTTTTATAAAGTGTTTAGCATCTTACCTGGAGAGAAGAAGTAAAGAATTAGGAGTGGCAAGACAGCCATCGCTGCTTTCTGAGTGTCGAAACCACATGCACTCATGTTGTTATACAACACGAAATCACCCTGAGCAAAGGCTTTACTGTCCAATGACAGAATGGTGAGCACATTAAAACAGGTAAGATAGCCAATAGGAGCCTTGATTTGTGTCAATGACAACGGTCCCTTACTCCGACAGATTGATCTACATTTATTCGGTGCGAGATCATGTTGCCACGTTTCACTTACTGCCTGGAAATTAAACATCTCCTAAAAGACGGCACCACAATAGAGTTGGCGAATTGTACCCTTGTAAAGGGTAACGATTTCTCACTTTGTCTGGTTGTTACTGGGCTTCTTCTTTCCCTAGGGGTTCAGCTTCACGATTCGGGCCAGCGTGTTGAATCGGGTTGGGGGTGAAGCCCACTTAAGTATTCCATGATGAATCTGTGCCCTGCTACAGAAGATGAGTTCTCACTCATCTTGAAAAAAGGAATCTTTGTTGGGTCAGTGGAGTGAGGACGGAGGTAAAGGTATTTTAGGGTCCACCCTTTGAAAGAAGTTTTTGGTCTTTATTTCGGTTTACCCACTGTCCTACTGGCCAGTAACATTCGAGGGGGCAGGGCTCGGAGGCTCTGATTCACAACGCCTTTCAGATACATACCACAACGTTGAAATGAGAATAAATAAATAGTCAGAGGCCATACGAGGAGAATGCTGGTGTACCCAGCAAAGCACTATGTGCTTACATTGCTAAGATAGAACTACATATCAGAGAGACCATCTTCCAGGCAAGACTGTTCACAGATGTGCCGATATAATTACTCGAAGAGAGGTAGGTAGAAACAGAATTCCCGTTTAAACATGGTGTGAATTTCATGCAGGGCGCGTACCGACTGCCTAAAAAGGACCAGTTAATGTTGCTATCCAAGACTTCACTCGCGAATTTGAAAAAAAAGGAATATGACTGATCCCGAGAGCTGATTGTTCCAGTCATGGGTGACTGGCACTGTCTTGTGTTGCAAAGCTGGCACATTGAATGAAACACCATGTACCCATCATCATTTCAAACACGGGAAGAATTCGAACAGATGGAGAGCGAAAATAATCATGCTCTGAAGGTCAAAATGCCGGCAGAATTTGGTACAACTCTCTCATTTTTTCCTACATCTCCCCAGCCTTTTCCCAACTCTAAATTCACAAATGAGTGCTGTACATTTCTCCATCTTTTACTCTAAACTCAGTAGTAAGAAATCCCTGCTTCGGAACAACTCTAAATCGTGCAGTGTAATCGACATGATCCGTGAATCATATTTGCTAAATTCGCCCTACATTTCTACTTACTGACAACACACGAACACCAACGAAAATGAAGCGTTTTCCATTTGCAAACATTGAAGATGTTCTGAAGATGAATCGAATAATTAAATCTCTTTCTCTCTCAAACATCCTTCCTCCCTGGCCCCGGAGAGGTTGATGCATCGCTTGCAAGTTTTTGTTTTCATCGATTGCTGCTCGTTTAACCCTACCATGGACTGAGGCAATTTCTGGAACCGACTATCGAATTGTGAGTTTATGGATTTCACTGACACAGATAGTGATTGAATTTCAAACTTGCTCCGTTATTGATTGGATGCCATACATAGACATAGAGGATAGATAGTGAGGATAGAAAAAAAGGAGATGAGCTGATCAGCGCGAAAATCATGCCGAGTGGAGCAGTCTCGAGAAGCTGAATGACAGGATGTTAATTTTATGATTGAAATGTTTTGCATTTTCGTAAAACAACCGAGGGCAGGACCTGTACAACCATAATTAGTGCTTCGAGCAGTGTTGTAGAACAGAGTAATAAGGGGTACGGGTGCATATTTCTTCCGAAAGAACTGCGTGAAGTACTAGTCATCATCACCTGGGAGATATGATTGAGGTCGAGAGAGTTCCGGAGAGATTGATCAAGAGGTTGCTGGAAATGAAATGTTTGCTTAATAACGAAAGCCTGGAATCGTTTTCACTTGAACCTCGGTGGTGGAGTGGTGACCTTGTATAATTTTAATCATCATGAGGGCACAAATAAGATAAATGGCAGGTATGCTTTCCTCATGGTGGGAAACTTGAAGTAAAAGCGTTTTTTTTAATTGAGTCGCGCTAAGTTTAAAAAAAATACTGAGACGTATTCTTCTTAATCAGTAAAAGGTTCGTGTTTGCAATGAGCTTACAAAGGAACTCTTGGGTATGGGTACAGATACAAAGCTTAGAAGACATTTTGATCGGTACATGAACAAAGTTACGACGGATTCTGAACAAGAGTAGGCAGGTGGGAGCAGTTTAGTGTGAATTATGGTTGTAATGGAATGGTTGCACTCAAGTGTCTGTTTCTGTGCTGTGCGACTCTGTGCCTTAATTTGATTTTAGTCGTGGAATCATTGAGATGTACAGCATGGAATCAGACACCTCGGTCTGACCCGTCCATGCCGACCAGTTGCCTTCCAGGTGCTCTTGTTTGTGAAGTCTCACATTGTGCTTTCGGAATCCTTAAGGAGGACGGGGAGCAATTACAAGTCTAGGCATAACCACCGCCGACATGGGTTGGAAAAGAGATGGGGGTTTAAGGCAGTAATTCAGTGAGCGAGGTTGAAAGCTTAGAACTAGAACAAACAGATTCGCTGTCTTTGGTTTGTTACCCGTATCACGTGATAACGAGGCAAGGAAAAGAGTAAAGGGAGAGAGATAGGTTAAACGAGTGGCTACAGGGATGGTGGAGGAGGGACGAATTATGATATTTGGATATTTGTGTCACATTCTCATTTAGGTTGATCCTGTGAAAACGGTATGGTTTACACCTGAAGCAGGGGGTGAATAATATCCTGGGGGAATCGGGAGGAATTTGCTAGTGTCTTCTGCAGCGTTTAAACTCATTCATCAGGGCGATGGGAATCTGAATTGCAGCTCCAGTGTACAGGAGATTGAGAAACGTGATTTCACAAATAAGTTTAGAAGGTCATAAGAATGTTACGGCAGGGAGAAATGTGATTTAACATGTGTCCACCTCAACGCCAGGGGCATCTACAAAATTGTGGGAAACCTTGCAGCATGTGTTTTCGAAGTTGTGGTGATTTCGGAGATGTGGCTCGAACAGGGACAGGGATGACTGTTGCAGCCTCCGGGAGAAATAGCAAAATATATTGGAAATGCAGTCGTGATCCAATTGTAATGAAGGGGAGAAGGGATTTCGAAGCTTATGCTCCAGACTGCCGGAGAATATGAGGTCAAACTAATGCTCTTGAGTGTGGCTGTTTGCTGGAACAGTGCAGCTCGCCTCCGCTGCTGTGGTTTGGATCCGCCTGTTGACATGAGCACTTTACCGGCACTCAGCGTTCGTAGCCTCCCACAAGCCACTGTGGGAATGAACGTCTCTCAATCAGCGTTCAGTCGTTCCCATGAGGAACAACAACTTGAGCAAGACCAGAATTGCTGAGTGACATTTCGATGACCCATATCCATTTGCGAAGTGATCGTTTGAGAAAAGTGCATTCAGCGTGTGAATTACATCTCGAACGACTAATGAGCTCCAGAGGACAAAGACATAAATATTTATGGGAAATATTTCCGCGTAAGTTCATATTGACATCGATTACATCAAATTCGTTCAGAAGTTCACCACCCCTAATCCGACCTTATTCTTTGGGAAATCTGCCATTTTGTTTCCAATGGGGAATGGACAAACTTGTGGTCGCCCTACCAAGTGTTAATGTATTGGCAATGTCCGTTACAGATCAGAAATTAATAGCAAAATTTACAAGGGCAGAGCCTCGTCCCACCGCAGAATGACTTTGAAAACAGCGACACTATGTCAGAAATAGTAGCGTAATTTGTTAGACATACTTGGCCCAGTTTTCGACTTTTGGATCTAATGTGATAAGTTTCCCAAATATTGGCAGGATGCCTGAAATGCTTACTCCAACTCAAGGACGATGGTTGTGGGCCAATTTTTCAGTCACGTTTTGTTTTCTTTTCTGTGCACTGAAATTACTCCACAGAGGTCGGTATCTGATGACCCAGACACTGTTCATGACAAGTGCATAACACATATAATAATTTCGGCTTCCCCAGAGCGAGCTCTCAAACTGAAAAGAACCTCCCACACTGTAATTGTATCTGCCAGCCGAGAAACAAGAACAAGGTCAGATTACATCATATTCTATGATGTCCAACCCTTTGAACTCGCTGTCATCCATACAAATCAGCTATCAGTAGCTCATCAAACCTAAAAGTAACTCATAAGCAAACGCGTGGAAACTATCTAATTCAGTGGCATTGATTGCCTAACTTGCAAATGGAGCAGCAGGAAGACAAACTTCTTTTTAGCTGTCGGAAAGAGAGTCAGAGGGGAGAGAGAGAGAGGGAAAGAGATACTTGCAGTTTACACCCACAACAGGTACTGAAAGCTAAAGCTAAAGCTAAAAGTTTGATTCTGTGCGTGACCTGATAAATGTAGGTTTCTTTTCCTGTGTCAAAATAAATACAAGGACTCAACACCTGGCATTTGTGCGGCATGTTCATTTCCTGGCACTTGCATGGCGCGGCAGTTAGTTGCCAACTGTCAATTCATCTTAAGTTCTTCCCAGAATTTGCTTCATTTGGGTATGGATTGCTTCAGTATGTGCGCACAAGTGATACATAACAAGAACATGTTTAACCTTCACAAGAATGTTAATTCATATCTGCTAAATATGTAATACATGTGTTTGAAATCAGAAAATGAATGATGTGAGCAGACGAAGTTGAGTGCCTTACTCTTTGTAATGTGAGACTGTATGTGTTCGCTGTCTTGCCAACATGAGTTTGCCAGAATGGTGCTTCACAAACAGTGATTAAATATCCTTGAGCTCCTAAAGTCTTTGTTTTTTTTTGTTTCAGCAAGCAAAAGCAGCATAGGTGGGTGAACTCAGGTTCTCCAAGACCCAGGGCTATAGTTATCCCTTCAGTTTAAGTTGGGGTGGGATTTGGAGAGAGATAGAATCTGATGGAAATAAATTTGTCCCCTCTCCTAAACAAAAAAAAATACTTCCGTACTCTACCTGCTGCTAGACAGTTAATTTCTTTTTTTCGGTTTTCCTTTCTCCATAACTGGAGAAAGCAGATTGACAAAAAAGATCAGTGTTTCTGAGAACACAAAACAGGCAATGCTGGAAAAACATAGCAGGGTTTGCAGCACCTCCAGAGAGGAACCACATTTAACGTTGTGGGTCGAGTCACACTTTCTCCGAACTCATGCATTTATGTGATGTTGCTAATTTTCACAGTTGAGGATTAATAGTTAAACAATGTGTTCGATTGGTTTGCCTTTTAATGAAGTTAAAGTGAGGTTAATGTTGTATTGTTCGCTGTATGGTAACTGTTTTTAAATAAAAACCTAGCACATTCGTGCCTCTTTAACTCAATAAATGTTAGAGTCTGGGCAATCTTATTGATATGTTTTGAAGTGATTTTATCCATTTAGTACCATTTGCCACAGCTTTAACAGGACTAATATACCGATGTTGCAGTGTGACTAAATATGCATCAGACACAATGTTTAAAGTCTGAATGAGAAACTGCAGGCAAGAGAATGGAATCGGTCTGGCTCCGTGAGTGAGTGCTCTACATATGACAAATGAAACAGTAACATTTTAAAATGAAATTTTAAAAAATGCTCTGCACAATCTGCAAAATCCAATAAAAAACAAATAAACTGCTCGAGAAACCCGTCGAGTCTTGCAGAGAAAGCAGGGAAAAATTTCGAGTCTAGAGACCCTTAATCAGTACTATCTGTAAAATGAATGGTGATCATGAAGCTGCCCTTTCATTGTTAATGGATTGCTCCTTAATGAACTCCAAAATGTGCATTTTGCTTGGTAAAGTTTCGGCAATGATATTATTTTCCTTTTTTATCATTCCTTGAGTAATTTAAGCCATGTTTTAGAAAAACGTATCAAAGCCGCTGACATAATGTATTTGCTCAAGGAAGTGGAACTAATAGTAGTGATGAGATGGACATCAATGTCGTGGGAATTTATTCCATGTCCATTTCAAGACCTCTTTAAGAGAATCAGTTGAGATGGCCTTGGTAAACTATCGCTTAAAAACAACTTCATGCAGATGCTCATTCAAGAAATGGAACATGCATTAATTGATGATATAGAAAGCATTTACTGCCTGATTCTCGCAGCTGTTGCAATCACTAGTAAGGTTCTTTCTGAGCTGCTGATGCTGAACATCGGTGTGAACTCTGTTGTTGTTCTTTACAGCAGTTCTCACTGAGTTTATCTCAAACGTGCTTGTTGTGTCTCAGAATTGACCAAAGGCAGTTACTCTGCTCACAATGTTCTTTTTTCAAACAACTTTATAATGTATCTGCAACGAGTTTGATTTATTAAGTTCCAACATTCAGAGTAACAGTTGAACGAAAAGGGGGTGACTATTACTTCAGATTGGGGCAATGTTTCGTTGGCTCGGGGGCAGTCTGATACTTCAGAATACTGTGCTTCACAGGGTAGTGAGCACATTTTTTTTCCAAAATGGAATCATAAAGGAGGAGTTAGTTTCTTGATAACCAATGAGGTGAATGCTTAGTGGGGATATTCAGAAATATACAGAAATATAGAGATGACGATAAAACTGCATCAGTCATCTGTTTATCGGAGTGGAAATCAGGCTCTAAGGAAGAAGTGTGCAACTCATTTTTGTTTCTTTGGTATGTTCAACGTGTTAATGAAGTTTTGTTTTTCTTGGCTTCTGTCCAAGAGTCAGGGAGCAGAGAATCTCTGATTGTCACTTTCTTTGATTTGTGAGTTTCACGATCAGAATTAAAATAATTGAATAAGATCCGTGTTAGAAAGCGATTTAGCCCATCGAGTCCACACCAATCCTGCAAAAAGCAATCAACCTACATTCACAAACTATGTCGCCCCGCGTTTCTCATGGCTAACACATATACACTGCACATCCTGGATATTACGGGGAATTTAGCATGTCTAACCCACCTTCTGTACATATCGTCGTACTTTAGGAGGAAATTCGAGCACCCAGAAGAAATCCATGCAGGTAGCGAAGACCATGCAAGGTCTATACGGTCACCTGAGGATGGAATTGAACTGATATGTCTGGCGACTGAAAGAGCTGTGATAATCACTGAATCACTGTGTCGCTAAGAAAATATGTTGCAAATATTTTCAGAAGAAAAATGCCTTCTCTAGTCCCAGTACTATACAGAAGAAGTTGGAAATCGTCTCACCTTACTCTGAGGTTTACTTTTACTATTTTAACCATTAATCTGTTGTTTTTTTAATATTGTGCATATTAAGAAGGGCTGATGCCCGAAACGTCGATTCTCCTGTTCCTTGGATGCTGCCTGACCTGCCGTGCTTTTACAGCAACACATTTTCAGCTATTGTGCATAACAGCCTGGAACAGATTTGCGGAAGCCATGAAAAACGAGGAAATAACTATCAGATAGCTTTGTAAGTTAGGAATAGAATAACAACAGAACATGCAGGGAAAGAAATTGATCAGGAAGAAAACAGTGGAGGTGTGGATATTGAAGGATAAAGATCAGTAACAGATTAGGTGCGATCAAAGAATGAAAAGATCACACAGACGAAGTGGAGAAAGACACATGATTAAGCAACTGAAAGTTTGAAAGAAGACTGTAAATTTCACAGTTGAAATGGAGATGCAAAATCGCAAATAGGAGTGTCTGAGATTGAGTGGCAGCGAGGGATGGAGAATAAGTTAGAGGGCCATGAAAAGATGAAAAGATATTGTGATGGATGTGAGAAGCTGTGCAAATAATAACCAATGCAGAATAATTGACGGGGGAATCTGTGTTTTTACTTCAAGTTAGAATGTCGTCTTAATGTATTGGTATTTCAAGTTGGCCTCACTTGCTGCGAATTTTTAAAATTTACTTTCACTGTGACAGTTTCTCCCATCAATATGTTACTATTCAGAAGTTTAAACTGCATTTGTGAAAACATAGGACAATTCTTCATAACCCAGAACTTTGAAACTTTGCAAAAAATGTTGTTCAAACAGAAATCGTGAAACCACCACTCTGATGTGCTGGAATATAATTTCACGCCAGACCAATTGGCCGTGTGGAATTATTAACCATGTTTTTTACACTTAAGTTACTTGGTCACGAACACGAAAGGCCACAGAGATTAATGATTGACCTCGCTCCTGAAACATTTACTGGAAGTTCACTTGAATGAAACGCTGCTGCAATATAGCCCTTTACAGATTCCCCAGTGTGGAAACAGTCGTTTAACACAACAAATTCACACGGATCCACCGAAGAGTGATCCACCCAGACCCATTTACCTACGCTGTTACTGTTGATTTACTACTGAAGTTTGCATCTCACCTGCACATCATTAAACACGATGGCTAATTCATCTTACATGCACATCTTTGGATTGTGGGAGGAAACGGAGGTGCACAACGGAGAATATTTCTTCATCTTCTTTTTCTCACATGGAATACCCACACTGTGGATAAGGGACATTTGGACCAATAAGTCCTTACTGGCCCTGCGAAAGGCATCCAATTACCTTGCACTACTCCGCACTATTGCAGCTCAATTACACATCCCTGAACACTCTGGACAACTTCGCTTGGCCAATTCACCTGACGTGCACGTCTTTGGAATTTAGAAGGAAAAGCACATGAACATGGCGAGAACGTTCGTACTCCATAAAGGCCGTCAAACCCTAGGCGACAACTGAACCACATTTCTGAGGGATGAGAAGCAGCAGTGCTAACTACTGATCCACCGCGCCACTGAGCTTTCTTTGCATTAAATTGTAAGCACACGTGGTGGAAGTGTGCTGGCAGTACAGATTTCATAATTACAATGCCTTTAACGATACCGACATTAATTCAAATCTATTCATATCAGTTTCAATTTGAATTCAATGAAAAACATCGGATAATGTCAGATTTTCTCCTTGCTTCCTATAGTTGAGGAAATCAATTGGGCAACGTGTGACTCCGGTAGAGAGAAAAAATAAACACGAGCTGCAGATGCTGAAATCCAAGGTAGACAAGAAGGAGGCGGGAAGAATACAGCAAGCCAGGCAGCATCAGCATATGGAGAAATCAACCTTTCAGGTGTAACACTCCTTCAGGCCTGAGGTAGGTGCAAGTACACCTGCCAGTCAAGGAGAGTAGTGGGAGACTTGGGCGGTGTGATGAGTTCAGGACAGATGAACACATGTGGAGGGTACGATATGTTTGCTCGTTGACTAGCAATGGAATAGTTTGGCTTCTGCAAGAAGTTGTTGATTAGAGGAAAGAAAGAGATGGTGAGAGGCCTGGAACTAGTGTTAGGGGATGGGAAGGTAATCTGCTTGGAAGTAAAAAACTTATTGTTCAGTCTCCAGGCTGTCAGGCTGGATACAATAAACTACTTTGGAGAAAGGGCAGATGAACATCTGTCCCACCGGAAAGGACTTTTTGGGGCCTGAGATGGAGGTGAAGGAGTGTTGATGACAATAGGTTTTTCTAGTCCTATGTTCGAAGGGGAGGGTGCCGGGGGCTTCGGGGGTCTTTGTGGCGCAAGTGGTGTGAAAATAAATTGGAACATAACGGTATATTTGGTATGCAGGGAAGGGTGGGGAGAGCTAGATATTCTTCGTGGTGGGGTCTAATTAGAACTGAGAATGATAGGTTGGATGTGGAGATTGGTCGGGTGGAATTTGAGGACAAGGGTGAAAGTTTTTCATGGTGTTTAAACGGGAATTTAGAACAGTGGATTGGGGGATGGAGGAGGTGCGCTTGAGGTCTGTCTGGATGACCAAAGTCGTGAATAACACGTTGATCAAAATAAGTGGACTTCTGTAATGCTTGTGAAGTTTATGGTTCCTATACAAGACATGCTGTTTCGTCTGAGGAATTGGGAGAACTGAGTGGACTTCTTGCAGGTTATTAGTAAGGAAGAGATGTTGTCCACGTAGAGATGAGTGTCTGTGGGTCTACAGTAATCAGCCGTCTGGGACTGTACCCGAGATCGAAATGGAGATGTCAGTACACGGCGGGTGATGTCCGAGATGGGCCAAATGTGACTCCAGCTATGGAACAGATCGTAAACTGTCTGGAAGCAATTGTGGGGGAATAATAAAAACTAACTCAGCATGATTTCCCATGCATGAACTATTAATAAAATAGTTGCATTCCGTCTTCAATGATTCTGAAAGACCAGCTCCTATCAAACTGTTTTCACTGCAGTCTCATAACCCGTGCTTTCTTTAGAAACCAAATGTGTGATTCAAACGTCTCAGAATGTCTTAATTCAATTTTTGCATTCCTCATGCCTTTGGAGACCACAGTCTCTCGTTCTACTTAACATGTCCAATGGAATCATTTGCCATCAGTCTTGCCCAGCTTTTGAACTGGCGCCACATGTGAACTTGTACTAATGAATAGCATGAAACATCGCGCTGGCCTATTACCTGCCATCGACCTCTTCATTTCCAACTGCCGCAGGGACATTAACCGCCTCAACCTGTCGACCCCCCTCCCCCACTCCAACCTCTCACCCTCACAACGCGCAGCCTTCCAATCCCTCTGCTCTAATCCCAACCTCACCATTAAGCCAGCGGATAAAGGGGGCACAGTGGTAGCCCGGCGCACTGACCTCTACACTGCTGAAGTAAAACGCCAACTCGAGGACACCTCTTCCTACGGCCCCCTCGACCATGACCACACCTCCCATCACCAACTATCATCTCCCAGACCATCCAGAACCTCATCACCTCAGGAGATCTCACACCCACAGCTTCCAACCTCATAGTCCGGGGAACCCCGCACTGCCCGGTTCTACCTCCTTCCCAAGATCCACAAGCCTGACCACCCTGGCCGACCCATTGTCTCAGCATGCTCCTGCCCCACTGAACTCATCTCTACCTACCTCGACAGTGTCCTATCCCCCCAGTCCAGAAACTCCCCACATACGTTCGAGACACCACCCACGCCCTCGACCTCCTCCAAGACTTCCGTTTCCCCGGCCCCCAACGCCTCATCTTCACCACGGATATCCAATCCCTCTACACCGCCATCCGTCATGACCAAGGCCTCCAAGCCCTCCGTTTGTTCCTCTCCAGACGTCCCCAACAGTACCCTTCCACTGACACTCTCATTCGTTTGGCCGAACTGGTCCTCACCCGTAACAATTTCTCCTTTAAATCCTCCCACTTCCTCCAGACCAAAGCCGTAGCCATGGGCACACGTATGGGCCCCAGCTATGCCCGTCTCTTTGTGAGCTATGTAGAACAGTTGATCTTCCGTAATTACACCCGCACCACTCCCCACCTCTTCCTCCGCTACATTGATGACTGCATTGGCGCCACCTCGTGCTCTCACGAGGAGGTTGAGCAATTCATCAAAATCACCAACACATTCCACCTTGACCTTAAATTTACCTGGACCATTTCTGACACCTCGCTCCCCTTCCTGAACCTCTCCATCTCCATTAGTGACGACCGACTTGACACTGACATTTTTTACAAAACCACCGTCTCCCACAGCTACCTGGATTACACCTCATCCCACCCTATCTCTTGCAAAAATGCCATCCCGTATTCCCAATTTCTCCGCCTCCACCGTATCTGCTCCCAGGAGGACCAGTTCCACAATAGAACACACCAGATGGTCTCCTTCTTTAGAGACCGCAATTTCCCTTCCCACGTGGTTAAAGATGCCCTCCAACGCATCTCGTCCACATCCCGCACCTCTGCCCTCAGACCCCACCCCTCCAACCGTAACAAGGACAGAACGCCCCTGGTGCTCACCTTCCACCCTACAAACCTTCGCATAAACCAAATCATCCGCCGACATTTATGCCACCTCCAAAAAGACCCCACCACCAGGGATATATTTTCCTCACCACCCCTTCCCGCCTTCCGCAAAGACCGTTCCCTCCGTGACTACCTGTTCAGGTCCACCCCGCACCCGCGACCCACCCTCCCTTTGTGGCACTTTCCCCTGCCACCGCAGGAACTGTAAAACCTGTGCCCACACCTCCTCCCTCACCTCTATCCAAGGCCCTAAAGGAGCCTTCCCCATCCATCAAAATTTTACCTGCACATCCACGAATATCATTTATTGTATCCGTTACTTCCGATGTGGTCTCCTCTACATTGGGGTGACTGGGCGCCTCCTAGCAGAGCGCTTTAGGGAACATCTCAGAGACACCCGCACCAATCAACCAAATCGCTCCGTGGCCCAACATTTCAACTCCCCCTCCCACTCTGCCGAGGACATGGAGGTCCTGGGGCTCCCTCACCACCAGACGCCTGTCGGAAGAACGCCTCATCTTCCGCCTCAGAACACTTCAACCCCAGGGCATCAATGTGGACTTCAACAGCTTCCTCATTTCCCCTTCCCCCACCTCATCCTAGTTTCAAACTTCCAGCTCAGCACTCTCTCCTTGACTTGTCCGGACTTGTCCGACCTGCCTATCTCCTTTTCCACCTATCCACTCCACCCTCTCCTCCTTGACCTATCACCTTCATCTCCTCCCCCACTCACCCATTGTACTCTATGCTACTCTCTCCCCACCCCCACCCTCCTCTAGCTTATCTCTCCACACTTCAGGCTCACTGCCTTTATTCCTGTTGAAGGCGTTTGCCCGAAACGTCGATTTCGCTGCTCGTTGGATGCTGCGTGAACTGCTGTGCTCTTCCAGCACCACTAATCCAGTATTTGCTTTCCAGCATCTGCAGTCATTGTTTTTACCCAGAGGTTCACTGTGGCAGCTCGCCACTACCTTCTCAATAGCAACAAGGGTTGAGTAATAAATGACAAATCAATCACATTCTATGAATAAATTCCAAAATATTATCCATTTCTGTCTAATACTGGTCAGTGAGTTCTGTGTTTTATGAGCGCAGGGGGGTTGGAAGCAGTGAGTGCCTTGGTTTGTGCGAACAGCTGAAGGGTCCTGCTGTTTTTAGCAATCTGCCAGCATATCAGAGACATGGCATTCAGATCTAGCATTGCACAGACACGGACTATCATATTCCATACAAATGAACTGTGAGATAGACAGAGGCAATTGAAATGCATTCGTTTCTGACAGTAAAATGTTAAGACACAATATGTTATTATTACCATCAAACTTACTGTGTGTGAAGATTGCACAATATTAGTACAGGGGGCAATAAATATATGCCTTCAAATTCCTTGCACTTAATAATAATCAATCTTCATTTAATAATTTGGTCTTACTTTAACTTAATATTAATACTAATGAAATAATTTTGTTTTCATTTCAAAGACCCTTCCTGTGATTCGTGCTGTTTTTTCATCATGTTGTTGTCATAAGAGTGAGCTGAATAAATGGAAGGCTTTTGTGCTGACTACACAATCGAAAAGTAGGTAGCATCCAAAAATGTCGAGATTTCAGTTAAGGTACTTTGCTGATAATGGTTAGAATAAAGCTGAATATAGTTGCATAGAAAATTCTCTCTCGAGCCACGCACAATGTAATTGGACTGGCCATCAATGTAGCCTCACAATTCTGTTTGGATACTGACGTTCTGGAGCTGACATACACTTGATATGGTTTCTGAGGTGTTCAATGTAAGGCGCCATCTGCTGCAGGAGCCCATCACCTTTATAACACCTTCATTCAGGATCGGGTCCAAGGTACACAATTACTGACCTTCGATGGCACACCAGAAAAGATGAACTTGCAAGATTACCTTGTTGTCAGGTTATGTTTACAAATGTTGATGTGCGTTTCGATCAGCACTTGCAACTAAGTCCAATGGCCTGTCTGCCACATGCATTTGTTGGTTGACTAGGAATGTCTGGCACTATCCTATTGTGACGGATTGTGTGAATAATTGTCCAGCTCCAGTGTGGAAGCTCTCAAGACAGATTTTGGAGATGGCCAGACTTTTGGAAATTGTAGTGAGGCTTTGTAGCACTGTGTCTGAATTCAAATGTTTTCCATGCCTTTCTCAACAGCTTTCATGACTGCGAAATGGTGTGTTCGCTTATCTGAACATGAATCAGACGTTAAATATGGTTGCTGAATTGTGTAATTCTTAAGTCTGTATTCTGGTAATTGTTCACTTCAATTCTTTTCAACTGAAAACAATGACGCTTGGTTTTACTGTAAAATACGAGAGAAATAAAGTGATATTATCTCTTAATTGCGAAAACTAAATTGACCTGCTGTATATTTTCCACAGACGAATCAAGCAAAAGTCAGAATTTGTCATAAAAGCAGGATTCTGTGAGCAGGACTACGTCCCAAGCAACATTACCATCCTTTTTGTTCGGTTCTGTTCCACTGACAGGACAGAGCCCGACAAAAGTGAGGGGTTGTGGAGGTACTTCCTTGGTATGCAATCAATATAGTGCTCAGCATTGATAGTGGATCCTGTGATTGGCGTATTGCACTTTGTCAGGTTTTGAAGGAATAAATATAAGAGTAACATATAATTGAGCACATCATCACTAATCCACCTGCTTCAGATAGAACACTCCATTTAATATATCAGTAAGATTTGCCATGGGACAATCCTTGTAAGGATTAAGGGCCATCTTTACAGTTTGTAGAATCCTCACTATGTTATTTGGCAACATGCATGCTGAATGGGACAAAGTTTTAACAGATCGAGCAACCAATGTCAGGGGTACATAAAATGCAGTTGGCTATCAGCAGCAGCAGAATCATATGCTGTAGTAGTCACACAGTCTGCAACCTGACTGTCCAGCACATCTCCCACTGTACAGTATCACCAAGCCAGTGATCTACCCTGATTCAATGAAGGACATTGTGAGTACAGAAGGACATGCCGCTAGCAGCACCAGCCTGACCGAAATATGAGGAGACAACCTGGGGAAACTCTTTTTTGTCTTCGGCTAGAAAACGGTACGATTTTCAGGCTTAAAACCACAAGCAAAAAATATCTAGATCTATCTCTCCAGTCCTGCAGCATGAAGTCATAAAAGATAGTGGACAATTAAAGAGACCGTTGGAGGAGGAAGCTTGTCTCCACTAATGCAAACTCCAGTCAGCGGGGAGTACAGCATATCAGGGAAGAAATATAACTGATACATTTGTAACAATCTACAATCTGAAGGGCTGAACAGATGATACATTGCGGCCTCTTTCACTGCACCCCAGCTTCAAAGATGCCAATCATCAGACAATTCCCAATACTCCCCACGTTACCACGAAATGGCTGCAGACATTTGAAACTGTGATATAACTCCAGAGATTGCCACATCCCCAGACAAGCTGTACTATTCCATCATGATCACTGACATCCAATATCTATGAGATAAATTGTCCAAGTCTGCCCCACAAATAAAAAGCGGGCCTCTTGCATTGCAGCCAGTCACTGACCATCGGTGAACAGGCGACCAAATAAGTGTGAAGGAAGGTGTCAGCAATCATGTGACCAATCAACATGTAACCCGCTCAGTGACAGTCAGTTAGTGTCCCGTCAATGCACACTCAGCTCCTAACTTAATTGCAAACTTTATTGAAAAAAGTGAAATTCCAAAGGGGCAGTGAGAGTAAATACTTCGAGCATCAAACCACTATTTAACAGGGTGTGAAATAGGAGCCTCAGCAAAATCTTAGTCATTCTAAATCTATGTGAGGTACTCTCCGGTTGGAATTATCACCAGCCAAAAACAAGGTGATTGTTTATGTCAGGAATTGGGGCTCTGGGACAACTCTGCAGCCATTCTTCAGGAAATCGAGTGTCCGAGGCTCAAATATTCCTACCTGTTACAATGACATTCTCCCCATCATGAGTACAGAATTGGGAATGTTCACTAATTAAGCCATTTCTGAAACAGTACACTTTCAAATGCAACAAGGCCTCGAACGCATCCAGGTTTAACCTCACAGGTTGCAAGCAATGTTCACAACGCAAAAATACTCGACAAAAAAAAACATACTATACTCCTTTGATTTTCAAAAGATAACCATCGGTGAGTGATCACCACTGGAACTATCAGCATCCTGGGTGCTATTATCGATCCAATATTACCATGAACTATTCACATAAATAACACTGTCTTCAAGAGCAGGTCAGAGGTTAGGAATGCTGCAGTGAGTAACTCACCTGATGATGGATTACATCCCCAAAATATCCCAGGACAAAAATAATCCATTCTACGAGCATCCATTCCTTGCACTACTGATGCTCAATAATAGCAGTATTTTCAATATACAAGGTGCTCTACAGAATGCTTATCAGGTAGCACCTTCGAAACTCAGTGCCACCTCGAAGAACAAAGGCAGCAGGTACATTAGAAAACCAGCTGTCGCCAAGCTCATCTCTTCATACGTTCAGATGTGATAACGTTTGCTCACGAGTTGACAATGCACAACCCTTTTTATCACACAATCAGAAGAAACGCAAAACTTAGGCTGTCAAATGACAAGTAACTTGCATGCCACACAGATGTCAGGTAACGACCACGACAATCCAACGCATCATTGCCATTCCAACATTCAAACTCATAACCAATGCTGAATCCAATGGCACGAACATTCTCAGATTGATGCAACACAATATCGCTGCGAGGGTTAGAACATCAGATTAGAAATTAGGAATCCTTTAGCTTGTAAATTTTCGCCTGCTTTGCCAAAGACTGTCCATTGTCTCCGCGGTTCAAGTCAGGAATATGATGGAATAATCTCAACTTGTCTAAATGAATGCAGTCCCGACACTAATCAAGCAGTTTGACATGATTAAAGAATAAGCAGCCCACTTGAATGGTCCCCATCTACAATCACTCCCTCAAGAAACCACCGACACTAGTCAGCAAGTGTGAGTACAATGATACCCGTTAAACATCACTATCAAAGGTCATTAATAATCACGTCTGAGCGGAAATCGGCAGTGTTAAGCAAATAGTGAACACAATTGATTTGATTCAAATGCAAGAATTCGAAGAGCCAAAGCTTGATTAACAGCTGGGCTAATCATATGACTCAGTCTCCTTTGATTAAACTGGAAAGAGATTTCATGCAAGTCAACAGGAAACAATAACGATAAGATAAATCAGAATCAAAGCAGTGATAGGTATCCTGAGGGGAGATTAAAGTAATCTCAAGAAAATGTGGTCTCACAAAGTTAAAATCTTCTGCTGCTTATTCCATGGTTTCTTGGTAGTGCAGGAAAACCCAGACAAAACAGCAAAACTGACATCAGACAGTGGGAACTCAGTCTCGCAGAAACCAGGGAGAAGTAAGGAATGCCGAGGGGCAAGAGCAAAAAGAAATTAGAAAGCAAACAACTTATTTGAAACGATGCTGGCAAGAAAGATATATCAATCTTTAGTAGATTTCTTTTCAATACAGATAACGAAAATAAGTAAAGAATAAAAGGCAAACAATGGTCGCCAAATAGAGTTTGTATATCGTTCTGAATTTGAATTGAAGCTTAAAGGGACTTCGACAATATGGCCGATCGTGAAGAATCTGGAAGAATTGTCTGAAAAGCTTATCCACACCTTCTGATCTTACTGCATTCAGGAAAACGTGGTCGGGTCAGAGCGGCAGGCTGGTTTGAACGGCAAGATTTGGGAACCTTTGATGACAAGAGAAACGGTGAGCTCAGTGAAAAAGTAAAGAAGATGCACTTCTCAGTGCTTGGCAACTGAAGTCAGTCAGAGGTGTCAAAAACATTAAAAGCAGGAAAAGCGTAAAGAAAGAATTTGGAGGGCTCAAAGGTCCCATGAAACGTCTTTGGCAAACAGTGTTATCAGGATTAAGAGGGTAGCCGGGGGAGAGGAGGATCACTCAGAGAAAGGAGGTAATTATTGCATGGAGCTGGAGGAAGTGGGTGAATTCTTTGCCGAATACGTTGTTTTGGAACTGTCAAAGCAGAAGGACATGATGGATTCTGAGTTCAGAGAAAGATATGGCGACATTCCAGAGTATTTCAGTATTTAACAACGAAGGACGAGCAGGGTATTGTGAATAGCATGCAAGTAGACAGGCCTCCAAGATATGACGGTATACACCCCAAAATACTGATGGAAGCAAGTGAGTAAATTGCAGTCGCCTGGTGCACAGTCTTTGTGTGATCTTCAGTCACAGCAGAGTTTCCAGAGACGTGGAGATTAACTAATGTTGCTCCTCGGTTGAAAAAACGCAACATAGTTAGTCTAAGAAATGTCAGCTCTGTGAGTCGTATTTCAGTTATAGGGAATTATTGGGGATTATTAGAGATAGGATTGACTCACAAAAACTGCATCTGACCTGGTTAGCACTACGTGAAGCTATCACATCACTTTCCTTTTTTAAAAGATAGGAATTAAGTCGGGGATGGCAGCAGGTGTGAGAGACGTGGATGGCTGTAATGTCCAGAGGAGTTTACAGAGATAGGAAAGCATGTGAAATTTACCGGCATGTGTATTGTTCTGGGACATTTACAGGCGTATGGATTGTTCTGGAGCTGAAGGAGATTAAAACGAAAGAATTGATTGATGTGAAAACGGAGCTGGACCAGTGATATCAATATTTTGGCAAAAAAGACAATTTTAAAGATAAACCCTCAATGAAACCTGGTAAAGAATGACAGCGAAACAAATGATTATATGACTTGACTCTCTGTGTCTATCTGCTGCAGACGTAAACTCAGGGACGTCGATATGGCTGTCAGACACACGAGGCCTGCAGATGGATCACACACTGTGACGGAGAAGTGAATTGCCTGTCTTCACAGATTATGGTCAATGATGCAGATTCAAACTGCACCAGTTGAAAGATACTTTATTTCTTTTCAATTATAAAGTTTCAGGACGTGAGAATTTATGCTGATCTGAAGCTTCCTAGAGTTGACTGCTGATCAAGAATTGATGCCTAGGCGTTGTTGGCTGTAAAGAGCCGTTTCTGTTGGAATGATTTTGGTTCCGAGTCAGATGCAGACATAGGACAGAATAGGGAAATACATTCAGAACTGAACAAGTCCAGGTTTATTTTACTTTTATAGCTATTCACATCCATTATGGAAAACTTTGCCACAATGAGATGAGGACAATCCCACGCTCCCTTTCTTCCATGAACGTGCTCTTACCAATCATGGATCCGAGCTCCTAATACGATGAGAGAGATCATAGACTCTTTCCCCAGCTCGTGCAGAGTACCAAGTCCCATTGTCAGAAGAGGAAGATCCCAGGCTCCGTAATGGGACTCTGCAATTGCAGGTTATTGCATTTTTGAAACCGACAACGAACTAGACAAATCATAGAACATAGAACATAGAACATTACAGCGCAGTACAGGCCCTTCGGCCCTCGATGTTGCGCCGATCAAAGCACCCCTAACGTACACTAAGCCACTATCCTGCATATACCTATCCAATGCCCGCTTAAATACCCATAAAGAGGGAGAGTCCACTACTGCTACTGGCAGGGCATTCCATGAACTTACGACTCGCTGAGTGAAGAACCTACCCCTAACATCAGTCCTATATCTACCCCCCCTTAATTTAAAGCTATGCCCCCTTGTAATAGCTGACTCCATACGTGGAAAAAGGTTCTCACTGTCAACCCGATCTAACCCCCTAATTATCTTGTACACCTCTATCAAATCACCCCTAAACCTTCTTTTCTCCAATGAAAACAACCCCAAGTGCCTCAGCCTTTCCTCATAGGATTTTCCTACCATATCAGGCAACATCCTGGTAAACTTCCTCTGCACCCGTTCCAGTGCCTCCACATCCTTACTATAGTATGGCGACTAAAACTGCACACAATATTCCAGATGCGGCCGCACCAGAGTCTTATACAACTGCAGCATGACCTCAGGACTCCGGAACTCAATTCCTCTACCAATAAAAGCCAGTACGCCATATGCCTTCTTCACTGCACTATTTACCTGGGTGGCAACTTTCAGAGATCTGTGTACATGGACACCAAGATCCCTCTGCTCTTCCACACTACCAAGTAGTCTACCATTAGCCCAGTAATCCATCTTTTTATTACTCTTACCAAAGTGAATCACTTCACACTTAGCTACATTGAACTCCATTTGCCACCTTTCTGCCCAGCTCTCTAGCTTCTCTATATCCCGCTGTAACCTGCCATATCCTTCCTCACTGTCTACAACTCCTCCGACTTTCGTATCATCCGCAAACTTGCTCACCCAACCTTCTAACCCTTCCTCCAGGTCATTTATAAAAATGACAAACAGCAATGGTCACAAAACAGATCCTTGCGGAACACCGCTAGTGACGGCACTCCAAGATGAACCTTTGCCATCAACTACCACCCTCTGTCTTCTTCCAGAGAGCCAATTCCTCATCCAAACCTCCAACTCACCTTCAATGCCATATCTCTGTATTTTCTGCAGTAGCCTACCATGGGGGACCTTATCAAACGCCTTACTAAAATCCATATATACCACATCTACCGCTTTCCCCTAATCTACCTCCTTAGTCACCTTCTCAAAGAATTCAATAAGGTTTGTGAGGCACGACCTGCCCTTCACAAAACCATGCTGACTATCCTTGATCACATCACTCTTACCCAGATGTGCATAAATCCTATCCCTTACAATTCTCTCTAAGACTTTGCCCACAACAGAAGTGAGACTCACTGGACTATAGTTACTAGGATTATCCCTACTCCCCTTCTTGAACAAGGGAACCACGTTTGCTAGCCTCCAGTCCTCTGGCACTACTCCTGTCGACAAAGAGGACACAAAAATCAAGGCCAATGGCTCTGCAATCTCCTCCCTTGCTTCCCAGAGAATCCTAGGATAAATACCATCAGGCCCAGGGGACTTATCTATTTTCACCCCTGCCAGAATTTCCAACACCTCTTCTCTACATATCTCAAAGCCATCCATTCTACTTATTCGTGCCTCAGTATTTATATCGACAACAATGTCCTGTTCCTGAGTGAATACTGACGAAAAGTATTCATTCAGCGCCTCCCCAATCTCTTCAGCCTCCACACGCAACTTCCCATTACTATCCTTGATTGGACCTATTCCTTCCCTAGTCATTCTTTTATTCCTAACATACCTATAGAAAGCCTTAGGGCTTTCCCTAATCCTACCAACTAAGGACCTTTCATGTCCCCTCCTTGCTGCTCTTAGCTCTCTCTTCAGGTTGCCCCTATTGAACCTTCACGCCTCATCTTTACAAAGGCCGCCCTCTTCCGTTTAACAAGGGATTCCAACTCCTTATTAAACCACGGCTCCCTCACACGACCCTTTCCTCCCTGCCTGATAGGTACGTACTTATGAAGGACACTCAATAGTTGCTCCTTGAACAAGTTCCACATATCAATTACGCTCTTGCCTTGGAATCTACTTTTCCAATCCACTCATCCTAAGTCATGCCTCAACGCATCATAATTTCCCTGCCCCCAGCTATAACTCTTGCCCTGTAGTACACACTTATCCCTCTCCATCACGAGAGTAAAAATCACCGAATTGTGGTCACTGTCCCCAAAGTGCTCACCTACCTCTAGTTCTAATACCTGGCCTGGTTCGTTACCCAGAACCAAATCCAGTATGGCCTCACCTCTTGTAGGCTTATCTACATATTGTGTCAGGAAACTCTCCTGCACACATTGCACAAACACTGACCCATCTAACGAACTTGAGCTATAGCTTTCCCAATCAATATCAGGAAAGTTAAAGTCTCCCATAACAATCACCCTATTACTGTCGCTCTTCTCCGGAATCATCTTCACAATCCTTTCTTCAACGATTCTAGGACTATTAGGAGGCCTGTAAAAGACTCCTAACAGGGTGACCTCACCTCTCCTATTCCTAGCCTCCACCCAAACTACCTCAGATGGCAAATCTTCGTCCATCTTCCTTTCCACCGCTGTAATACTATCTTTGACAAGCAAAGCCACACACCCCCCTCTTTTGCCCCCACCTCTGACCCTACTAAAACATTTAAACCCTGGAACCTGCAACAGCCAATCCTGTCCCTGATCTAGCCATGTCTCCGTAATAGCCACAACATCGAAGTCCCAGGTACCAACCCACGCTGCGAGTTCACCTACCTTATTTCGTATACTTCTGGCATTAAAGTACACACACTTCAAGCCACTCTTCTGTTTACAGGCACCCTCCTTTAAGATTGATGCCATATTCCTAACCTCCCTACACTCCAGGTCCTGCACCCTAAAGCTACAGTCTGGGTTCCCATGCCCCTGCAGAGTTAGTTTAAACCCCCCCCCCCAAGAGCACTAGCAAACCTCCCCCAAAGGATACTGGTGCCCCTCAGGTTCAGGTGCAGACCATCCTGTTTATAGAGGTCCCACCTTCCCCAGAAAGAACCCCAGTTATCCAAGTACCGAAATCCCTCCCTCCTGCACCATCCCTGTAGCCACGCATTTAACTCTTCTCTCTCCCTATTCCTCGACTCTCTATCACGTGGCACGGGTAACAAACCAGAGACAACAACTCTGTTCGTTCTAACTCTGAGCTTCCAACCTAGCTCCCTAAAAGCCTGTCTAACATCCTCAGCACTCCTCCTACCTATGTCATTGGTGCCAATATGGACCACGACTTCAGGCTGCTCCCCCTCCCCCTTAAGGACCCGGAAAACACGATCAGAGACATCACGTACCCTTGCACCTGAGAGGCAACATACCAAACGTGAGTCTCTCTCGTTCCCACAAAACCGCCTATCTGTGCCCCGAACTATCGAGTCCCCAATTATTATTGCTCTGCTCTTCTCCACCCTTCCCTTCTGAGTAGCGGGGACAGGCTCCGTGCCAGAGGCCTGAGCCCCGTTACTTACCCCTGGTAAGTCGTCCCCCCCACAAGTATCCAAAACGGTATACTTGTTCTTGAGGGGAACGACCACAGGGGGTCCCTGCACTGGCTGCTTCCTCCCAGTCCCCCTCACTGTCACCCATCTATCTGCCATCTTTGGAGTTACTACTTCCCTATAGCTCCAATCTATGACCCCCTCTGCCTCCCGAATGATCCGAAGTTCATCCAACTCCAGCTCCAGTTCCCTAACACGGTCTTGGAGGAGCTGGAGATGGGTGCACTTCCTGCAAGTGTAATCAGCAGGGACGTCCATGGCATCCCTCACCTCATACATGTTGCAGGAGGAACATTGCACTGCCTTCACTGCCATCCCTCTAAAGCTAACCTTTATTTTAAACAAAAAACTGGGTCTAAAGAATACAACAAGCAAAATTCTTCAGCTGCGCGCTTTTAAAGGGGAAACAAACCTACCCAGGTAAGCTTACGCACTACCTGCTTCCGGGTCTCGGCTGCCTCTCTGGTCGTCGTCACTTCCCCCTGCTGCTCCCGCTCTTTCTGTGAAGAGAGTGAAAAAAAACACCGCTGCCCGCTACCGGTAAGTACTTTTAAAACAAACAGTTTTACCTTAGCTGCTGCTCGCACTCAAAATGACCGTTAGCGTCGAAGGGTGAGTATTTATACTCACTGGTTTCCTTCCCGGCTGCCTCTCTGGTCGTCGTCACTTCCCCCTGCTGCTCCCGCTCTTTCTGTGAAGAGAGTGAAAAAAAACACCGCTGCCCGCTACCGGTAAGTACTTTTAAAACAAACAGTCTTACCTTAGCTGCTGCTCGCACTCAAAATGACCGTTAGCGTCGAAGGGTGAGTATTTATACTCACTGCTTTCCTTCCCGGCTGCCTCTCTGGTCGTCGTCACTTCCCCCTGCTGCTCCCGCTCTTTCTGTGAAGAGAGTGAAAAAAAACACCGCTGCCCGCTACCGGTAAGTACTTTTAAAACAAACAGTCTTACCTTAGCTGCTGCTCGCACTCAAAATCCTAGATTTTTTTCTGTGTTCAAGGTTTGTGTAAATATTTGTAGCACTGATGATATTCGCCGTGGTTGTGGGTATGTTAGCCGAGCGAGGACGAATATTTGCAGATGCTTCATTCCCTGTCTAGGAGACATCTTCAGTACTTTGTATCCTCATGTGAAACGCTGCTGTACTGCGTCTTATGGAATATATTTGATTCCGTTTCTGTTGCATCTAGTTGCATATTGTAGTGGCTAATACGTTGAATATTCCTTAAAACTTTCCCCCATTCTCCTAAAACTATGCCCCCAAGTAAATAAAATTTCCACCATGGGGAAAAAAAGGCTTCGAGTGCCTATTCTGTCCATGACTCTCAAAATTTTGTAAACATCGATCAGGTAGCCCCTCTACCACTGATGTCCAATTGAAAACAAACTAAATTTGCCCAATTTCTCCTCAGAGCTAGAGTTCTCTTACCAGACAACATCCAGTCAAATATTTCTAAAGCCCTCTCAAATAGCCCGACATACATTTGGTGATGTGGGAACCGGTACTCTTAACAAATATGCCAAATGTGACCGAAATAAAGTTCTTTTCAGTGGCAAAATGACATGTTAATTTAATACTCTCTGCGCTAATTCACGCACATAAGCATGCGACATGCCTTCTTTTCCCCACTGTTTGCCTGCTTTGCGACTTCCAGGGAAGTGTTGACTTGTACGCCTAGATTCCTCTGCATATTGAAGCTACTCAGATATCTTCCATTTTCTGTATACTTGCCTCCTGCTGACGACATTCCAATAGCATCACCTCACAATTTCACGGAGTTAATTACATCTGCCTCTTCTCTATCCAGGTGTCCACTGACCTATATCCTGCTGCATCCTCCATCAATCATCCTCATGATCCATAACTCGGTCAATCTATTCAGAGATCTCCAGTCAGTAAAATAAAAACAGACTTCCATCACTACTCTGTCTGCTATGAGCATACAGTTCTCCAACAGTTTACCGATTGACCGCTGATTCAATTTGAATTCAACTTCTGTATGAGCCCACCATAATAAACCATATCAAATGCCTTGCTAAATTCAATATGGCAACATCCAGCCCCATGCCCTCATTATTCACTTTTGTCCCTTGGACAAAATAGTCAATCGAGTTTGTGAGAGACAACGTACCCAAATAAAGTAGTGTTACCTTTCACCAATAAGTCCATATTTTCCCAAATGTGAGTAATGTCCTTTTTCTAAGAATCTCCAATAATTCCCTCTCACTGACATATGGCTCACCGAGCTCTAAATTACTTGGACTGTCTGTGTTGATCTTCTTCAAGCAAGAACCGACATTAGTTATTGCCCAGATCTCTGGAACCTCTCCTGTGACTGAAGAGCATTCACGGAGTGAGCACAAGGGCCAGTAATTTACTTCGTCGCTTCACTCAGTGTTCTTGAGTTGACCCCTCATATCCTGGAGACTTGTCGACTTCAATGCTTCTGAAACGTTCCAGCATATTCCTAATTTTATAAATACCGAAACGCTCTGTAATATCAATATATTGTTCACTACACTCAGCGTCTACAATGTATTAATCCTTATTGAATACCGATGCAGAGTATTCACCCACTTCCTCCGGCTCAACGTATTAGTTCCTTCCTTGTCCTTGGGTTGACTTACTCTTTCCTTTGTGACCCTATTATTCAATATAAACGGGTTTGGGATTTGCCTTAATCCTATTTGTCAAATCCTGATGCCCTTTAGCAATTCTAAATCCTTATTTACGTTTTTCCAATTTTTCTTTTGTTTTTTGAGTCCCCCGATTGTCTGCAGTTTGCAAACGCTTGGCTATTTTCCATTTTTCGTTTTGATTGAGCTCACAATTTCTCTTATCATCAAATATTCTCACATCTGGGCATTCTTACCACCCTGTTTCGATGATCAGATCTCATTTTCATAAAGGTAGCAACATCGAGAATTGTGGATGGGTTTATCAGAAAATTATCGCAGATTCATCATGATTGCACACATTGTTCAAGTCATTTTAAGCTTCAATTTTAATTCAGAACCACCTGTAAAAGCTTCTCCATCTACACGCCGTTTCTAATGTTTACCTTTTATCTTCGTTTCCTTGTTTATTTTTGAAAAGAAATCTGTGAAAAATTGCTTGATGCTTCTTGCCAGCATCATTTCACACACACTATTTGATTTCTGATTTTCATTTGGACACAACTCCTCTACATTCCACACTCCTCTTGGCTTTCTGTATTATGGAATTCCCACTGTCTGATGTAACCATTCCTGTTCTGCGTGTTCCTAGACTTCCAGGGAGCTCTGGATTTCGCAGCCACGCACTTCTTACTTCGTGAGAACTTACTTTCTTGGAAACGCTTTAATCTCACTTTATAATACCTGCCACTGCTCCGGTTTGGATTTATGTTATCATTATCGTTTCTTGTTCAATTGAAAGCAATCTCTTTGCAACTTAATGAAATGAGACGAGGCCATAATAAGAGTCCAGCTCTTAGTCTAGCTTTATCCATCACAATACTTATGTTTGCGTCAAATGAATGATGAATATTCCTTAAATGCTGCCCTTTTTCTTGCAGTCAGCAGTTGGTATTGAGTGTGGATGGTACCCTGTGAGGCGTGTCATGATACTCATATCTGCTGGTGAGTGTCGTTGGCGGAGGAAGGGATGAATGCAGACTATTCAAGTGAGCTGCACAGTCCTCAGTCGTGTTCAGCTGTTTGAGTATTGTTGGAGTTGCACTCTTTCAGACAACAGGAGATTAAATGATCATATTCCTGACTTGTATTTCGGAGATAGTAGGCACGCTTTCGCATGAAATGAGAAAAGTTTCTTGCTGCAGGATTAATGACTGCTGATTTATGTTCGCATGGGAGCATCTATATTTTCTTGGATAAAACTAAGAATGTTAATGCCAATGGATTCAGCAACAGTATTCCCTTTGGGTGTTGAAAAGCGACGACGTGATGGTGCACGAAGATCATTGTCTGGCATTTCTGTGTCACAAATGTTATTTGTCACTTGTCAAACCAAGCCTGGCTGTTGTCCATGTCTTGTTGCGTTTAGACTGATTGTGTGATCTGATGAGTTTAGAATTGTAAAAGCATGCGCAAACCTCATTCCATCTGACCGTATGAAGGAAATAGATTGCAGATAGCTGGTCTTCCAAATTATATGCTGCCTTTGTTCTTCTAGATGGCAGTGTGTTTATAAGGTACTGTCGCTTAAGCCTTGGTGCAGTGAATCTTGCAGATGGTATGCGCTGCTATTGCTGAGCGTCAATGGTGGAGGGAATGGATGTTCGTTGAATTGTTAGTAATTAAATTGACTGGTGGTATCCTTGCTTATTCCTGGGAAGTAATCCATCCCAGACTTTGGCGAGTCAGCAGGTGAGTTACTCATTGCAGATTTCCTGGCTTCTGATCTGCTCTTGAAGACAATGCTGTTTAAATGACTAGTCCTGGGCAATTTCTGGTCAATTATCAGATTCTGGAAGCTGATAGACACTCTGATGGGGACTCAGTGATAGTACTGCTCTTGAAAATCAAAGAAGGGCAGCTTAATTCTTTATTACCATGTTTGTCTAATATTTGTGTGTTGTGAACATGACTTGGTATTTGTCAGACAGAATTGGGATGTTTTCAATGTCTTGTGTTTTTGAACATGTTCCATTGAAGGAATGGCATAATCAGTAATATTCCCACGCCTAATGTTGTGTTTGAGAAAAATTATTTTATGGAGGTGAAAATGGTTGTGCTTTGGGCACTCTGTTTCTTGAAGAATGGATGCAGAGCTGCCCCGGATTTCGAATTACTGATACTGACAACAATCTTTTCCTGTTTGCTTGTAATAATTCTCAACCAGTGAGTACTTCACCCAGATTCTGTTTAAACATAATTATACTCGGGCTTATATTGGCACACATGTCTAAATGGTGCATGATATTAAGAATAATTACTCTCACTGCGTATTTGAAATTCAACTTTTTAGCAAGTGAGCTTGCAATGGGGTCAGGAGCTGCATGAGTCTTACGGGACACTAACTGACAGTACCCGAGCAGATTATTGCTGATTATTCACATTATTGCTGACACCTTGCTTCACCTTCCCATGGTAGACTGGACACCAATGAGTCAGTGACTGGCTGCAATGCAAGTGCCATGCTTTTTGTATACAAGGGTCACTTGAGCAATTTATCACATTGTTGGAAAAGGTCAGTGTTTTTGCTGGAATGGAACAGCTTGGAGAGAGATATGTCAATCTGTGGATTTAAATTACAGTTCCCATTGTCCCCAGACATTTCTTGACATTATATGCATTGATTTGAATGGTTTGAAGATTGGGATTCTGTGCTGCAGTGGACTACTAAAGGAGGAGGAGATGAATCATCCACGCAGCCCTTCTGGCTGAAGATTGTTAAAAAAAAAACAGCTTTGTGTTCCCTGGTGTGCTCCGCACTCCAATAACTGGAGACTTCGTTATTGACGGACAATTTTCCTCCTGCAATAGTCTCTTTCATTGTCCACAATCTTTTATGACGACATGGATCAGGACTGCAAAGATAAATCGGAAGTATTGATTGTGGGATTACGCTGCTTTGTCCATCAGTGCTGTTTATGTTATTTAGCATGTAATATGTCCTATGCTGCAGCTGAGCACATTATTAGCTTCTACAAGTTGTCTGCTCATATCTAGACCTAGCTGATGCGGCACCCACCATATCCTTCTGCAATCTTTCATTGAATCAGGGTGGATCCCTGGCTTGATGGTGCGTATACCGGGCCCTAAAGTTGCACCTGTTTGAGTTGTACAGAGTATTATTCTGCTGCTGTGCATGGCTCTTTGCACCTCATGCACGCTTCGTCTTTAGTTGATCTATCTGTTTACAGACTGTCCTGTTCAAAACAAGGGTTGCTGCATTATATTGTGGAGGTCGATAAAATGCGAAGATGACCCTTCCTCCATCAAAAGGACTGTGTAGTGTCCACATTTATCGATATGTTAAAGGGAATGGTGTATCTGCAGCAGGCGGATTGGTGATGATGTGGTCAATGATACATTTCCCTTTTATTAGTTCCTTCATAATCTGCTGCAGAACATTCAAGCGAACACAGGATCCACGATCAATGCTAAGCACTATTGTGACGATACAATAAGGAGCTACCTCTCTCTGCCTGGCTCAGTCCTGATAGTGGAATGGTAGCTCCCTGAGAGGATCGTAATGTTGCCGGGGAAACAGTGCTTTTCACAGAATTCTGAATTACAGCCAATGTCTGACTGGAGCATGATTAATCTGTGCGAAATAGAAGGCTGGTCATTTTTGCTTGTTGTACACTTTGTACAATGAAGTGTTAATATCACTATTTCTTACATATTTCAAATAAGACAAGCATCTTTTTTCAGTTTAAAACAATTGAAGTGCATGATATTTTAAATTACCAGAGTACACAACTAACGATTACATCATTCAGTGACATGCGTAAACATCTGATTCATGTTCAGATCAGTGAGCACACAAACTTGCACTCAGCAAAGATGTTGAAAGTGATTTTGAAAAAAAAACACGAATTCAGACATAATGCTACTGGACCTCACTGTTACCTCCAAAACACTTCTCATCTCCAAATTCTGTCCAGACACCTTCCAAACGGGAGGTAGACAGTTATTCACACAACCACTCAAAGCACAGAAGTTGGAAACGCGGAACAGCAGGGAAATGTGTGGGGAAGATGTTCAATGCTCAGAGATCTAAATGCATTGCAACATTTATCAAAGACAACCTTGCAACACCTCTTTCCTAAATATTTATCTTTTCTGGTGTATCACCTAAACTTGGTAATTCTATACCTTGAACCCGATTCCGAATGAAGGTGTTATAAAGGCGATGGACTCCTGAACCATGTCCTGCTTACCTTGAAAACGCTCATAAACCAAATCAAGTGTATATAACCTTTACAACATCAGTATCAAGCAGAATGAAGCAGATACATAGATGACCAGCATGATCCCAGCCCAACTTCTTTGTGTGTTTCTTATGTTAATTTTTTTTATGGAAATGTTTTCAGCGTTTTTACAAAATTCAAGAGGCATTTGAATCGGTATATGAATAGGAAGTTCTTGGAGAGATATGGCCAGGTGCTGGCAGGTGGGATTAGATTAGTTTGGGATATCTGGTCGGCATGGACGCGGTAGACCGAAGGGTCTGTTTCCATGCTGTGCATCTCTATGACTCGTTAATAATAATATAAATCTGCAAAGTCTCTTTACTGAAGGTCCGACATCCTTTGATTATGGCCACTTTCCGATCATCTGGTCTGCACAAAATGCACACAAAAGTTAAGTTCTCTTTCACAACAGCAATATGATGAAAATAGGATAAATATCACAGTAAGCAGCATTGAAAAAATGCGTTATATGTTAGGACTCATGAGATTGCACTGGATGGTGTACAGAGGACATTTAGCCGGACGTTCCCTAGAATGCATCATATCAGCTATGAAGAGAATCTTGATATCCTTAGGTCTTTTCACTTGAAGCAGAGAACTATGAGCGTGTAAATAATATAGGTGTAAGGTTGTAAGGTCCATGGACAGTGTGAACAGAGAGCAGCTGTTCCTTTTATACAAAGGATCATGAACAAGGGAGTACACTTTTGAAGTAAAGGTTTGAGGTTTAGAGATGCCTGGACGATAGTCTCACGCCCAGAGAATGTTGGGGGTTGGGACTAAAATTACTGGAGGGCTGCTTTCATATGTAACCTCACAGCTGTTAAAAATTATTTGGACGAGCGCTTGTAGTGTCATATCTTTCACAGCTAACGGCCTTATGTTGGAAAGTTGGACAAATGTAGACCGTGCTGTCTTTCTGTTTGACAGGGTCTACGCTCGTGTGATACATGGCTGTCGAAGGTGAATCACTGAGTAGATTAAGACAGGACTTATTGGTTTGCGGACAGTGAATTAACAAGGGTTATTACAGCTAACTGTACTAGCTTCCAAATGTATGTCAGTGGGTAGGGTAGGAAACCAAGTGTTTCTTCCTCACAGTGTGAAACCAGAGAATGGAGAACATGGAAATAGCAGAACTATGAAACAATTACCTAAATTTTGTCTTCAGAGAAACAAAAGACATTTTTAAAAAAGACAAGCCAGTAATAGCAGGAAGACTAATTCTGCGAAAAAAAATGTAATAGAATGAAATTAGTAAATGCACGTATCTGGAGAAATTATTGAGAATGAAATTAACGGGCGTAGAAAGGGGTGTCATACTTGAGAAATCAACCGGTAGATAGTTTATGGAACAACATTCGATTCAATGCATTTGGATTTTCGGAAAGATTTTTGATAGAGCCCCAAGCATAATGTGTGAGGTAAAATCACATGGGATTGGAGAAAACATGTGGACATTGTGTTATAACGAAAGAGCTGAGAGGAAACAACAATTTGGGTAAAATGGGTGTTTTTGGAGTGGAAGGCTGATGGTGTATCACAAGGATGGGTGGTTGGGTTTCAGCTGCTCACAATACCAATCAAACATTTGGTTGACAGAATCAAATGCAATGTTTAGAAGTATTCTGGTAAGATGGGATTGTGCGTGAGTGAGGAGGATGTAATAAGCTCCAAGTTGATTGAGACAAGGGGAGTGAATGGATAATTAGAAGGCAGATGAAGAACACTGTGGATAGATGTGACTTTTTGAATTTTGGTGGTGAAAATAGAATGGCAACCTACTATTTGAAAAGGAGTTAGTTGGGAAATTTTGATCGATAAATGGACCTACATTCCCGAATTCTTTTTCTTTCCTTCTGCACAGACCTCCGAGTTCCATGAAGGGTAGCGAGTTCGGAATCCAGAACCCAATACTGGGAACGGTATTGGCACACATAGACCCACCGACTGGGGAGATGGAACATTGAAAAGGATCGGGATCTGCTTGTATACCAGTAAAAGCAATGTTTCAGGACCAGAAAGCAACCAAGGATATAACTGCTGTGTTAATCATCATTGCAAGCGGGTTTGAGTATAGTCGTGATAATCCCTTACTGTGACTACACAGGATCTTGCTGAGACCTCATCTCAAACATTGTGCAGCACTATGTGCTGTTTTAGTCTCCGGACCCAATAAGGGGGAAAATAAAACTGATTTAGAGGGAGTGCAGTGAAGGATGACCAGAATGATCTCTGGGATGACAGGCTTCATGTTTGTGTCGAAGAGGTCTAAATTCCATGAGTTTTGCAAAATGAGAGCAGATCTCAGTGAAACGTATAAAACTCTGACAGGGCCTGACAGATTGGGAAAGGAATGATACTTGCCCTGGCTGGGATGTTAAAGCAAGGGCCACAGTATAAGGTACACGCAGGCCACTAAGAATTGCTGCACTCATAGACTGGTGAACCTAAAGAATTATCTGCAACGTGAAGGCTGTAGAAGATAAGGCACTGAACATAAATACGGATTTCTAACCACTTAAGGGATGGGGAGAGATCAGGAGTATTGTGAAGAGACAGAGGATCAGCCATTGTTTTAATGATTTGGGGAGCATAATTGATGCACCAAATAAACTACTGCAGTTTCTATTTCATAATTACCGATGGTCAATCACATTAAGGGATATGTACATTGTGTGGGAAAATTGCATTCGGGAGTTGTTTGGCCATGAAAGGAATGGAGTAGGCTCGATGTGTTGAATGGCCGAATGGTTTCTGATGTTGCTGTGTGGTCTGTGGAAAAGGTTTGTACATGTTGGCAAAAGCTCTCAGATGTTAGTGAGGAGGTCTCTACAGTGATGACTGGACAGTGTTTCCCATTCATTTTCTGATACTAAGGCTTGTGACGGGTGTTCTGTCTGGTTTTAACCTTGAAGGCCTTGGAGCATTCTCCTTACAATTGAGAGTCTTGCTTCGTCGTTTCAGAGAACATTGATGGGATAATCACGTGTCTGTCTGTCGTTCTCGAGACACAGTTAGGTCAGACGAGGAAAACACTCGAGTTTTGCTTCCTGTGTTGCTGAAGCAAATTGGTGTTCACAATCGACAATGGTTTCGCAGTCAACATTACTGACACAAGATTTGTATGTTCGATATTTAATCGACTTTGACTTCCACCTGCTGCCAGAGCATTACACTGGTCTGGGTTAGTAATCCAGTTGCATTTCCAGAGCAGCACCATCTCCACATTGAGACTTGTCGAAAACCAAACTGAGCAGGTTATTTCTGTGCTGGTTGACAGCTCTTGTCAAAAAGATCTCCGACCAAATTGAGGGTATGGTAATTAGTTACATTGTAGTATTTTTCTTTTAGGGGACTGGACAGAGCCGAGCCATTTTCCACATTAAGGGTTAGATGTCAGATTTGGAGCTGGAATGAAACAACTTCCCCATTGACACGAATTGTTATGCAGCACAAGTCTTCAGTCTTATTGCTGGAATCGTGTCAGGGACTATTGCATTTATCGTATCTACTGTGTTCAGCTGTTCCTTCATGTCTCGTGCAGTGAATTTAATCGGTTGTAGATTTGTATCTGGAATTCTGTGAATATCATGACAGGGGTGATGTGGATCGTCCACTCAACACTTCTCACGCAGGATGGTGCAGTTACTACATCCTTGTCTTTTTTCACTTATATGCCGGGCTACTCCATTATTTACAATGAGGGTCGGCAGCCCGGTCATCCACAGATTTACTTAATTGTCCATCACTATTGATGATTGGATGTGGCAAGACTTCGAACTTCCACCTCATCTATTAGTTTTGGGATCGTTTCGCACTCTCTGTCAAATGTTTGTTCCAAATATTAGTTTGGAATGTAAGCCGTGAAATGCGGTTGCTTTAACGGCTTGTCATCAGTTTTCTGTTCCTGGCACTCACCACTGAAACATAGATGAACTTGATTTGAAAATTGGTGTTTTCATACTATTACAGAGGTGGAGGAGGTATGGCGGGAAATAAAGGGTGTGGAGGCCTAATACAAAGGACAATGTGTGTTTTATTTGTGGTGGAAGAGAAACAGACATTAAATGTGTGCAAATTAAGTTGTGAATGAATAAATGGGTACTGGAGGAAATGTCAATGAGCACTACTGAGTGTAAGATAAAAAAGATACAAAAACATGCAATCATCAGAAGGCCAGTAGGGAGGATACATGAATAATGGAGAACAGTCATAATTTGGTAATGCAGTGAAGTTATGGAATTGAATATTAACTCCATAGTCCTTATTTCATCAATGTGTAAAGTGAGGTGTTAGTAGAGCTTGGGTTGTGTTCCACTGGAACATAGCCGCAGCCCAGGACTGAAATGTCAGAATGAGAGCAAGGTAGGTTATTGAAATGGGATGCAGTAAGAAGGCCAGGAGTATTCCGACAACCGTAGTGGAAATGCTCCTCAAGGAGGTTTCTATTTGATGTCGTCAATGGAAAAGGGAGTACATTGTGAGCAGCAATAGTAGGAGACTGAAAGAGTACAAATAAATGATGCTTCACCGAGAAAGTCTTTGTTGTGTTTGCGAAGAAATGAAAAATGAATCAAATATCTGGCGTTATTACTTCTTCACAACCGTTTCACGCTTCCTGGTCACCTACAAATTCTTGTCTTCTGCATCCCTCTCTCCTACAACGGGGTCATGGGGACGGTTATGTTTTCCATTCCTCTGGGACCCTCCCTGAATCATTTGATTGCAGAATGATGACCAGCAATACCTCCACAATCTCTGAGCTACCATTTGAAATCGAGGGTGTAATCTATCTAATCTGGTTGAGTTATCAACCTTGAAACGTTTCAGTTTCCTCAGCACCTTCTCCTTCGTGATCGACACTATACTCACCTCCGCCACCTGACTCTCTCGAAGCTCGGTCTGGCTGCTAGCATCTTCCACCATGAAGACTGATAAAAATTATGTATTCAACTCCTCTGCTATTGAATTGCTTCCCATAAGTACTCGAGGTCATTTTCCAGCAGTATGTTTCCTTTTGCTTCCCGCTCTTCTCTGTTATCTGTCTAAAATCCTCTTGCACATCTCTGCTGTATTATTTACAATCTGACCTTCCAATTTCATCTTCTCCCTTTTGATTTTACTCATTATCTTCTGCTGGTATTAAGTCTTCCTCATCGTCTGGATTGCCAATAATCTTCACCACATTGTATATTTTGCGCGTTTGGTTAATTGCTGTCTCTGACTTCCCTTATCACTCAATGTTTTCTTGTCCTCCCCGAGTATATCTCTTCTTCCTTGTTTGAATTGAAGCTGTGCCTCCAAACTATCCCCAGAAACGGCTGCCATTTCAGCTTCAATGTCTTCTCGGCTCGTCTCCCTTTTCCACTGCACTCTGGCCAGATATTCCCTCTTGTCTTTGCTGTTAAGTTCCTCAATTATAATCATTTCTCATCTAAGAGTTAGCAATAGATATAAACTGAGAGAGGGAGCTTTAAGAGGTGGAATACGGAGAACGATTGAAGGATTTATTAATTAGGTACAAAGCGAGAAAGAGACATCGAATGTGGATGAGGCGATAAGCTCATAAAATAATAATAAAAAAGGTTACTGACAGCAGTCGATGGACTTCCTTATTTATTTCTGCATTCCCCATGGACTGTGATCCTTTGTACAGTTGGTATGCAACAGAGTAATATGATGAAATTCTGTGTCTGAAGCAGTTACATTTATCTCAAATTATATGACAGACAGCAGTTGTTGACAGAACCCAGAAGGAAAATACATTTATTTCCAGGTAGATATTGAATTAACTGAAATAGTTTGGGATGCCAGGAGCAGGAATTTGTAACATATATCTTGATAAGGAATAGGTCAAGAGCAGGGAATCCCAAGAAACGGGAATGCAAGACCTCAGCTCAGGATTAAATAATTTTTTAAAGTTTTATATATTTTCTACATCACATTCATCATGTTTTATTTAATGTGTCTCCGTTGTTCATTCTGAAGACCTTGTGGACATATGCAAAACCTTATCTCTCTGCAAAAACACTGATTAGACAGTGTATTAAATCATTTTTCTGCATTCCATTTCAAATTATCTTTTTTTCTTTACATTCCCCTCATTATTCGTTGTTGCAAGTGTATTCTGCTCTCTCCCTGTATTTTACTTGTTGCTGTCTTTCAAAACTATATTGATAACTGGAAGGTATTACTTCACTCCACAGCCACTGTCTGCTATTCTTTTCTGTTCCTTAACCAATGCCATGCACATTCTGTCTCTGACTCTTCACTCGCAATGAACATGGTAATTCTAAATGTAACATTTATTTTTGAGATAAGGCCAGAAAATCTGAAAAAGAACATAAAAACGTGTAAGCAGATGTTTGCAGCTTTACAAACAAATTATTGAAGTGCATTTTGTTAAAGAGATAATGCTTCCTTATTAAAACAATAAGAGGGAAGTTCATCAGAAATACACACTTTCTGTGTGTCTTCAGGGCAGTTTTGTCCAGACACAGTTTTAAAACTGACAGCTTCTATAATACAGGAAATGTCTATGTCGTAACAACCTCTCGATCGGCTCTTAGTAACGCAAGGACATGGAGTATTGCATGTGGATAACACAGCATAGTAATCGAGCCAGTGAAGAGAAAGTATCACCTTTCTCCATTCGCTCTAACATTGCTGGAGTAATTGGAAATGGGTGATATGGCAAATAGTAACGAACTATATTTCCAAGTATTGGCTATGGTTAAAATTTCGGCGAGAATATGAACTGTTATTATTCAAGCAGTAAACGGTCGCTTTCTCTATTTTGGTGGTGTTCCTGCTAAGTCTATCCATGTCCATTTATTAATTCTGTCGACTGTTCTGAACACCATTGCTATTGTATTTGTTTTCAATCACAAAGTCCATTCCAATTCCATGCAAGTTATGCACTTCCCACAGTGGAACAAATAGACAATAGGCAATAGACAATAGACAATGGGTGCAGGAGTAGACCATTCTACCCTTCGAGCATTCATCACCATTCAATACGATCATAGCTGATCATCCTTAATCAGTATCCTGTTCCTGACTTATCTCCATAACCCTTGAGTCCACTATCCTTGAGTGCTCTATCCAACTCTTTTTTAAATGAATCCAGAGACTGGGCATCCACTGCCCTCTGCGGCAGAGCATCCACACACCCACAACTCTCTGCGTGAAGAATTTTCTCCTCATCTCTTTCCTAAATGGTCTACCCTGTATTTTTATGCTGTGTCCTCTGGTTCGGCACTCACCCATCAGCGGAAACATGTTTCCTGCCTCCAGAGTGCCAAATCATTTAATAATCTTATATGTTTCAATCAGATCCCCTCTCAGTCTTCTAAATTCAAGGGTATACAAGCCCAGTCACTTCAGTCTTTCAGCGTAAGGTAGTCCCGCCATTCCAGGAATTGACCTCGTCAACATACGCTGCACTCCCTCAATAGCCAGAATGTTTTTCCTCAAACTTGGAGAACAGAACTGCACACAATACTCCACGTGTGGTCTCACCAGGGCCCTGCAGAAGAACCTCTTTGCTTCTATATTCAATTCCTCTTGTTATGAAGGCCAGCATGCTATTAGCCTTCTTCACTACTTGCTGTACCTACATGCTTACCTTCATTGACTGGTGTACAAGAACACCCAGATCTCTTTTACCCCTTTACCTAAATTGATTCCATTTAGGTAGTAATCTGCCTTCCTGTTCTTGCCACCAAAGTGGATAACCCTACTTTTATCTTCATTTAAACTGCATCTACCATGCACCTGACCATTCACCTAACCTGTCCAGGTCACCCTGTAATCTCCAAACATCCACCTCACATTTCACCCTGCCACCCAGCTGAGTACCATCAGCAAATTTGCCAATTGGTATTACTAATACCATCTTCGATATCAATAATATATATTGTAAATAGCTGCGATCCAAGTACTGATCTCTGCAGTACCCCACTGGTCACTGCCTGCCATTCTGAAATGGAGCCATTTATCACTACTCTTTGTTTTCTATCAGCCAACCAACCTTCAAATCAAGTTAGTACATTGGCCCCAATACCATGTGCCCTAATTTTGCTCACTAACCTCCTCTGTGGGACTTTATCAAAAGCTTTCTGTAAGTCCAGGTACACTACATCTACGGGATCTCCCTCACCCACCTTCAGAGTTACATCTTCAAAACATTCCAGAAGATTAGTCAAGCATGATTTCCGCTTCATACATCTATCCTGTTACTACTATCCAAATGTGTCGTAATTTCATCCTTTATAATACACTCCAGCAACTTTCCCATCACTGAGGTCAGACTAACTGGTCTATAATTTCCTGCTTTCTCTCACCCACCTTTCTTAAAACATGGTACAGCATTAACCACCCTCCAATCCGCAGTAATTGATCCCAAATCTATCAAACTCTGGAAAATAATTACCAACGCATACACGATTTCTTGAGCCATCTCTTTCAATACCCTGGGATGTCGACCATCAGGCCTCAGGGACTTTTCAACCTTCAGACCTAACAGTCTCTCCAACACCAATTCCTGGCAAATATAAATTCACTTAAGTTCAGTTCCTTCAGCCGCTGTTACCTCAGGGAGATTGCTTGTGTCTTCCCCAGTGAACACAGATCTGAAGTACCAATTCAATTCTTCTGCCATTTCTTTGTTCCCCGTAATATATTCACCTGTTTCTGTCTTCAAGGGCCCAATTTTAGTCTTAACCAGTTTTTTTTGCCTTTCACATAACTAAAAAAGCTTTTATTATCCTCCTTTATATTTTTGGCCACTTTACCTTCGTACCTCATTTTTTCTCTGCGTATTTCCTCCTTAGCTATCCTCCTTTGTTCTTTGAAAGCTTCCCAGTCCTCCGTTTTCCCATTCATCTTTGCTATGTTGTACTTTTTCTCTTTTAACTTTATATGCTTCTTAACTTCCCTCGTCAGCCACGGCCACCATGCCTCCTCCTAGGATCTTTCTTGTTTTTTTGGGATGAACTGATCCTGCATTATGCACAGAATATCTGCCATTGTTCCTCCACTGTCATCCCTGCTAAGGTATTGCACCATTAAACCTTGACCAGCTCCTCCCTCCTAGCTCCATAGTTCCCTTTATTCAACTGAAATATTGTCACTTCCGATTGCACCCTCTCCCTCTCAAATTGCAGATTGAAGCTTATTGTATTATGGCCACTACTTCCCAATGGCTCCTTCACTTCGAGATCCCTGATCAATTCTGGTTCGTTGCACAATACCAGATCCAGAATTGCCTTTTCCCTAGTAGGGTCCAGCACCAGCTGTTCTAAGAATCCATGTCGGAGGCACTCCACAAAGTCTCTTTCTTGAGGTCCAATACCAAATGTGTTCATAACCTCGGTGGTCAATTTTGGCTTGTGTTGATTTATATCTCCATATTCTCTCCATCGCTGAACGTGCCCACGACGACCTACATGCTATTGACAATCTTCACGTCTGCCTCAGTGCAGTTTGTAAATCCACCATCACCTAAAGCTTTCTGGTTGCAGTTTTCTTCTGGTCGCTCTCCGATTTTCAAATATTTTGATCATAGAAGTATTTCACATCCTCCCTGGACGTCTGCCAGTTGGAAACTATGAAGCCAGTTTGATTCTAAAATGACGTGGCCAAAGCTTTGTGTCACTTCTTTCAACATAACCTGTTACCTGCCACTAGGGAGAGGACTATGCTGTCAGCGACCACGAAGTGACAGTTTCATTGAACTATTGTAATTTTGAACTTTCCGATCAGGAGTGGGTGCCATGTAGAAAAATTTCCAGGTGCAGTGCGCTGATGTATACACAAGGTGACTTAGGCTATCCCTGCCGCTCGCTGAGGGGAACGGATTAGTTGTGTCTCCACAAACGGATATACAGAAAATATTCCAGAAACTAGACCCGACAAAGTGATTGATGAAAATGAGAAACAGGGAGTTTAGAATTAATAAAGATAAATTATTCAAAATCTAATTGAATTGAAGGTTGGGTAAGTTACCGTATGAGATGGGCCCATTGCCGAGTGTAGAGGGAGATGGCAATAGAGCTAATTAAAGGGTAATAGAGTCACGCAACATGAAAACAGACCCATTAATCCATTCAGTCCGTGAGAACCATAATCCCAAACTTACTTGGTCCCACCTGCTTGCGCTTGGTCTGTATCCCCCTAAACGTTTCCTATTCATGTACATATCCAAATATATTTTAAAAGTTGCTCCTACAAAAACGAATTGTTGAACATCCTTCACAATTCTTTACATTCTCGAATTTCTGCTTTCTGATGACAGCAAAGAACTTAATGTATTCTGAAGTAGTTAAAACGGGCGCGGGAGGGAAAACTGAACAAAACTAAATATTGGACAACTTCGTGTTAATTGTCAGTAAAGTATTTGAATCTTTTCTCAGGAACATGAAAAACAGACACATAGGGAATCACGATATGAGTTGGCAGAGTCAGCTTAACTTCACGAAAGGGAAATCATCTTTTAGAAACCTGATAAGTTTGATGTGGGTGTGATGCATTTCAATTTACAGAATCGTTCGACATGTTTGCTGGTTGGTGAGTGAAAGTCAGTATTTAAGTGGGGTGGGACACATAGGTTGAGCATTATTTAATGAAGACAATACAGAGAGCAGCACCGTAATCTAGACAGAAGGCAGTTTATCATGAGATATTACATAAATCAGTGTTTTGGACACAGAAATTTACACGGGAATTAAATGACTTGGATGTTCGCAACGAATAGTATAGATTTCATTTATTATTGATTAAATGGTGCGAGGTTCAGAAGCTGTTCAAAAAGACCTGCACGTCCTTCATCATGAGTCACCAAAAACAGCACATACACGTGTATAAATAATTCGTGCATATTTGGTGTGCTATCCTTCACTGCACAATGATTGAACTTCATAAGTAAAGCGATCTTCATGCATTTGCATTTCCTTGATCAGAGTGTATTTGGGGCACTGCGTACAAATTTGATGTTCAAGGTTTCTGTAAAGATTTGTAACTCTTGTGCTGCTTGCGATGGACGTGTGCTTGATTTGCAAACGCTTCGTTTCCTATCTGGGTGACATTTTCAGTGGTTTTGAGCCTTGCGTGAAGCGCTGCTATACCGTGGGTATTCGGTACGGGTCGTTGTGTTTGTTGACGTACTCTTTGGATAAGTGCCATGCTTGTAGGAATTCTTTGGCTGCCTTCTGTCAAGCTTGTCCAATGATCATTGCACTATTCCAGTACAATTTGTGGTTTTGTCATTTGAATGTATATCTACTAGGGACAGTTGGCCGTGGCGTATCGTTGCTCATTGGTGTTCGTGGGTGTAGATTGCTACTTGTCTGCCTGTTTGGCCAGTATTTCCTTCCGTGCAGTTTTTGCATGGAATCATTTCAATTAAGTTCGCCTTGCATGTTGGGGATAGTGTCTTTTTTTTCGTGTGATTTGTTGATTGAACGTGGTTGTTGGTTTGTAGGCTGCCATGAATTCCACATTACGAATACTCAGCAGGTTTGATCTCGTTTGTAGGGAATGATCTCCTTGCCGCAGGCACAGTCGTTGGTACCATGCGGAGAGAGTGAAGAAAGTGCGTGTCTATTCAGTAGACCTGTGAGAGAAGAACAGACGATTACGATGAAACTTGAGCGGCGGCTGGGATCACTTGTTTCCCAAAGAGAAATTGAAAGGCTGAAAAAGGCAATGTTTTGCTCGGGACTGATTGATGTGATTTATAGTGACGTGAACTTGAGTGCAGTGAAAACATTGCTTGTGAGCAGGATGGACAGATCATAGTAAGCAAGAGAATGCAGATCACAGGGTTAGTAAAACTTGAACAGAGTAAGGAACGAAGATTACACGCCACAAGACATGCACGAGACAAGATCAATATGAACAATACCAACATGATTTGCAGTTATTGAGTCAATTCATCAGGCTAATACGGATTTCCTTATAGTTTATGTGGATCTGTGAGCCCCACAGGTATTGAGACAGACGTGCAGGCTCCAAATGAACTTTTCCCACATTAATGTGCACTTGGTGTGTGTGATCCTGCAATGGACGTAATGCTTTTTACAACCCCGACGCCAGCCACAATGCATTCCTTCTGAAACAGTTAACATTCCCACAGCTTCTGACCTACATCGAAAACACCAGTCTATGTTCTCAGAGATGGAAGGTGCCTCCTTGAAGCCTCGCACAAAACATTTTGCGCCCGTCCTCACTGCTCGCAAAACACGTTAAATTCCTCCCTTTGTACCATGGGCAACTGAGTCACATTGTCAGTGAATGTTTCCTGTCTGGTATTCTCACTGCATGTTCTCTTTATGTTTTGTTTTTGCCTCTTAGATTGGAGAATTGTATATGAGAATCTGTGTCAGAATTTTCCTTTTGCGAAGGGGTGTGTTTATAGGAGGTTCCTTTATTAGAAAAAGGCATTAATAATAATTACTGTATCCATTATTCTGTTAAGTTTTCCAATAGAGTTAAGTTACTAAAAAATCCTCTTTATTTGTTTGCATTTTGGCGATAGTTTTTTTTAAAATAAATGTTGTTCTGCTTAACACTGAGTAGTTTGACTAGTCACGTTGCATCTGAAATGTCAACTTTACATTTACCTTTAAAATAAGAAAAAAAAAAACGCTCTGGGCTACCATTTAAAAATATTTATGAGCTGCTCTGTTCTGGTCCATCCTCTTCTTGTGTAATAGGCTGGAATGATTTAATTCACTATTCCTCTTTTATCCAAAGGTTTCAGTGGGCTGACTGGCGTCGTCATATTCCAGTGAAGTGAGCGTGATGTGCTGATTAAAATCTTCATTTTTAACTGTGGAATTGTGCGGTGTCTAGCAGTACTGTTACACGAATGTTAAATGCACTTTAAGAGCACAAGCTTGAATGTTGCCTCGGTTTGAGTGCATGTGGAACAGCGCGGTTCAAGTGCAAAGAGGTAACATAGTGTTCTGAACATTGTGTGATCTTCACTCACCAGCCCCACATCTGATCTTTTAGTTGGGGAAATAATTTGAAGAAGTGGCTGAAGACGTTTGTGCTGAGGATGCTACACTGAGGATCTCCTGCAGAATGCCACGGAACTGGGAGGATTGACATTCACGAGCCATAGACACCTTCTTGGCACAATTGACACCAACCAGTGAGGAGTTTATTACCATTCAGTTCCATATTGTTTCACTCTTTGAAGTCATATTCAGTCAACCACTCCTTAATATCAATGTCAATCACTCTTAACTAAACACTGGTGTTCTTCACGTTTGTCCATATAAGTAGGTCATGATTAGTAGTAGCCAGTGTTTTCTCTCTAACAGTGATTAGTGAATGTCAGAAATTCTCTATTCCACAGTGTTCAGTGAGCTAGGTCACTGAAAATATGTTAAGAGGTTGTAGACGGATGTCGACTTGTCAGAGAGGTGACGGCAACGAAGAAGTGGTCATTTAAAAAGGACTTGTGAAATAGAGCAGATCAGTCAAGAGTTTATTAAAGGCCAAGGCAGGCTCGGGGAACGAACCACCTGCTCCTGTTTCTGATGTTCTCATGCTCTGTTATCGGAAAGTTAGGAGGAGTTGTTTTCCTGGAAGTTCTGTTGCTGAAAGTTGCAATCACAGAGAAAAGAGGATTTTGTGAGATAGCTCTGAGTGAGGTATCAGGGATGTCATTACAGTGCAACACGGTTTACAACATGCCCAACAAATGACTCAAAAGTTGCAGAGAGCGTACGCTTCGTGAAGAGAAATGGAAGGTCTCTTTCACAATAAACTGCGTTTTCTAATTATTTTCTCCACATCACTCCAAATCATGTGTGACAGTTTTGAAGGGCCAAACGGTCTAATCTCTTTTTGTGCCCCAGCCTATAGGAGTAGGAGACCCCCAACGGCTCCTTTCTTGTAAGTTTGAGGGGCTGAATGGAACTGAGGAAGATAGCAGGAGTGGTTCATCATACACCTTGCGCCTTCTCCATCAGACGCTTGGATCATGACAAATCAGGTTATGGGCTCAGCCCCACTTTCTAGTCTGTATCCTATTATCCGTGACTGCATGCTAATTACTTAACTAATGCATTTCTGCATCAATGTGTGCACTGAGGCAGGACGAACATCTGTGGAAGAGAACTGCCATTCCAAAGGCTCTTGTAGAATATATCTGTATCCCAATTATGGAATCAGAATTTAATACAGCACTGAAACAGACAATTTCCTCGAACCTATCAATGATGAACAGATAGATTAAAGAAAGGACTGCAGATGCTGGAGATCAGAGTCGCGTGTACGGTTCTGAAAAAGCACAGCAGACCAGGGAGCAACCAAGTAACAGGAACGTGTCGTGCATAAGACCTTCATCAGAAATGATGTCTTGTAGGATAGAGGCTACCTGATGTAAGGGTGGCGCAGTGGCGAAGTTATTCGCACTGCTGTCTCGCAGCGCTAGGGAACTGGATTCGATCCCAGCCTCAGGTGAATGTTTGTGTGGAGTTTTCGCATTCTGCCTGTGCTCCGGTTTCCTACTGCAATCCGAGGATGTACAGTTCAGGTAAATTGGCCCTGCTAAATTGCCTACAGTGCTAGGTGCATCCGCCAGACAGAAATGGGCCTGGGTGGGTTACTCTTCGGAGGGTAGGTTTGGGCTGAAGGAACTTTTTCTACGCTGAAATGAATCTAACCTAATAAATGGGAGTGGTGTGGGGCTCGGTAGAATGTAGCTGGGGGCCATCTATCTGCTCTAACCCACCTTCATTTACATATCCTACTCCCAACTATGCTCACCACCCACCCAGTTCCACGTCCCTCCCTGTTATCTTTCTGTGCCCGGCACACAAGTCTCATTCCTGATAAAGGGCATCTGCCCGTAACGTGATCCTACTCCTCCACGAATTCTGCCAGACCTGCTGTGATTTTCCCGCACCACAATCTTCAAGCCGGCAAGATATTATAATTTGATCATGCGCCATCTACCAGCATTTCTCCAACAATTCTCCTGTTCAAATTCCTATCCAGATACCTTTTATATGAGTAGTCGAGTCTGCTTTCATCACTTCCTCTGGCAGCACATTCCGTACATCCACAATTCCTCATGTAACAGTTGTCCCTAATATACCCTCTAAATCTTTTCCTTCTCACCTTCAACTCACACCATATGTTCTTGGACTACACTATCTTGGGTAACTCGTTATTCTCATGATTTTATAAACTATTATAATATCACCCCTCCCAAGTCTTCGATAATCCAGGGGGATAAAGTTCTGCATATTTACAATGTCACTGTGGCTCAAAACCTCCAGTCCTGTACGTCCTTGTCAATCTTGTCTACACCCTGTCACAAATAACAGCATATAAAGCCCACCGAATTGCGTGCAGGATTCTTAAAGTGGCCTCACCAGCGTCCTATACAAAAGCAACATACCACCCCCAACTCCTATACTCAATGCTCTGATCCACTAATGCAAGTGTGTCAAACGCTTTCGTCACTGCCCTGTCCAATTGCGACTTTACTTCCAAGGAATTATGCGCCTTCCACCCTATTCTCTTTATTAAGCAACACTCGCCAGGATCTTAACATTAAGAGCACGATCCCTGCCTTGATTTGACTGTCCAAAATGCAGAACATCACATTTATCCTTGTCCCACTGGCACATTTGATTACCTACTCTAAGATAATCATCTTGACTGTCCACTACATTACCATGTTGATGTCATCAGAAAACCTACGAAACATGCCTCCAATGTTAATATCCAAATCCTTTGTATAAATGATCAAATGCAGTGAAGTCAGTACTGACTGTTGTTGTACACCGCTCGTCGCAGACCTCTATTCTGTGAAACAACCCTCTCCCTTCAAGTCAAATGTGAATCAAATTGGCTAACTTCTCTTGGATCACATGCGTCCTCCCCTTCTACCTACCAATCGGACCCTTATGAACACCTTGCTGAAGTCCATATTGAAATGTCTCCCACACTGCCTTCATCAATCTTCTTTGTCAACTTTTCAGAAAACTCAATCAAATTAGAGTCAAAGAGTCGTAGAGGTGTACAGCATGGAAATAGACCCTTCTGTCCAACCCATCCATGCCGACCAGATATCCCAACCCAATCTAGTCCCATCTAACAGCACCCGCCCCCAAATCCCTCCAAACCCTTCCTATTCATATACCCATCCAAATGCCTCTTAAACGTTGCAATTTTATCAGCCTGCACCGCATCCAGTGGCTGCTTGTTCCATACAGGCACGACACTCTGCGTGAAAACGTTGAACTTTAGGTCCACTTTAATATCTTTCCCCTCTCACCCTAAACCTATGCCGTCTAGTTCTGGACTCCACGACCCCAGGGAAAAGACTTTGTCTATTTATCCAATCTATGCCCCTCATAATTTTGAAAACCTCTGTAAGGTCACCCCTCAGCCTCCGACGCTTGAAGGAAAACAGCCCCAGGATGTTCAGCCTCTCCCTGTAGCTCAGATCCTCCAACCCTGGCAACATCCTTGTAAATCTTTTCTGAACTCTTTCAAGTTTCACACCATCTTTCCGATAGGATGGAGACCAGAAATGCACGCATTATTCCAACTGTGGCCGAACCAATGTCCCGTACAGCCACAACATTACCTCGCATCTCCTGTACTCAGTGCACTGACCAATAAAAGAAAGCATACAAAACGTCTTTTTCACTATCATTAAATTTTTCATTAAATTGTGTGGTGCATGGATAGGATAAACAATCAAAACGTTTTCCCTGAGTTTGCACAGTCCAGAACTTGAGGGCATAGTTTTAGGGTGAGAGGGGAAAGATCGTAAAGTGGACCTAAAGTTCAACGTTTTCATGCAGAGTGTGATGCTTGTATGGAACAAGCAGCCAGAGGAAGTCTTGGAGGCAGGTACACTTAAAAGGCATGTGGATGGGTATATAAATTGCAAGTGTTGGGAGGGATATCGGCTCGGAGCTGGCAAATGGGGCTAGATTACGTTCAGATATCTGGTCAGCATGGACGAGTTGCACAGAAAAGGCTGTTACCGTGTTGAAAATCTCTGTGACTCCCAGAACATTTTTTATAAAGTGGTTTGCTAAGGATAGCTTTTAACAATGCGCATCATATCAGCTAAGAATAATGCGTTGAATTTGTGAAGTTAAAGACTATCTTTTTTCCAATATAAGTTCAGACTGTTTTGATTTCTGAAGTGGGAGCTACAAAACCTTGTATGCATTTATATAGTTTTTCAGTAAAATCATGCGTAATTCTGCAAATACAAATTCACCTCACAACCCTAAATGTGTATGCATGCAGGGGAGACTGAATGTGTGTGCGCGAGTGTCTGTGAGAGGGTGTGTGTCTTTGTGTGTATTATGCTGTATACGTCTGCGAGAGGATGCGTGTATGGTGTGATTATAGGGTGTGCATGTGTGAGCATATGAGAGAGGGTGTGTTTTTATGAGAGAGGGCCTGTATGAGTGTGAGCATGTATAGTGCAGTGGGGTCAACTGTAGTGATACAGGAACCCATGATCCCGGTTAAGGCTCCCCCCCTCAGCCACTCTGTGTTTTTGCTTGTCCCAAAGTCCGTCTTGGAGAATGGTACCCCGGAATGTTGGAGGCCCAATGTGCCTTACTGCCAAAATGCTCACTGACTGGTTGGGAATTCTCCTGCCTGACGATTTTTTGCGGTGCTCCATTCATCCATTTCTGAAGCCTTTTCTCGTTCTCACCAATGTACCAAGCCTCAGGATATCATTGCCTACAGCGTGTGTGATAGACCACGTTGGCCGAGTTATATGAGCACATCCCACATAAGTACTCAGACAGTACGTCAATGAACGAATGGATGTCACATTCTGTACTCATCATTCCCCGGAACATTCTGTAACTGACAATCCAGTAATATTCTGTACCCAATATTTTACAACAGCGATTCCCTGGAAGGTTCTATACTCAGCATTCTAAACCTGACAACTTTCGGAACATTCTATACCCATCAATACATACCCTACATTCCCTGGAACATTCTGTAACTGACATTCTCCAGAACATGCTAGCCCGACTTTCCCCAGTACATTTTGTAACTGTCATTCTCCAGAACATTCTATGCCGGACATTGGCCGGATCATTCTGAAACCAACATTCCCCCAAAAAATTATACACCCGAAAATCCCGGGAAAATTCTGCAATTGACGTTCCCAAGAACATTCTATAACTGATATTCACTGGAACATTCTATAACTAACATTTTCCGGAACCTTCTTTCCCTGACATTATTTGTGAACATCCGAATGTCAATGAACTGAACAAAAGATATATCCCTAGGGAAGACATCCAGTTCTTGGGAGAAGGAGACATTGTTCCGAAGTTCCCCTCACGTCGTTAACGTTTTCCCTTCGTTTACATTTCATCGCGACACCAGGATCGACTGCATTTTAGCCTAAAAGACAGAAATGTCCAGCGTCCGTTTGTCTTCAAGGAACTGGGAGAGAATCGTTCAGGACAACAACGTTTTCAAACCGTATTAGAAATCGTGTTTGCTCCCTAATGATCGAGTCTCTGGGTATGTTCTAGAAACCATCTGTACTTATGGATGTGTCTTGGTGTGTTTGTGTAGGGAGGGGTTCTTATGTTTCATGACACATTTTTGTCAGTAATTCAAATCTTCCCATTTGTTATTTTAATAAATCGCCAATTATTTTAATAAATCTCAGAATTCATTGATATATTTGAAAGTTTCACGGGCCCCTCAATCAAACTCGTCATATTTCCTTCAGGCTGATTGATAATGTTTTGCATTCGTTTCTCGCAGTTAACGTATTGACGATCTGCATCCTCGTTTATACATTGTCAGACCATACCTGGGGGGCATGCCACTGATGGATATACTGGTTATTATCCTCGACCTTATGTTGATACACGTCCCATTGTTTATCGGGAAACGTTTTATTTCCTTCACTCCGTCCCCGTGAGTATTATCCACGCTGTCCAGCTTTGTGCAGCCACTGGCTGCTGTTGTTTCTAGTCCTCCCTCACTTTCACCTTCGATCGATTTGTGTCCATTTGTTGCAAGAAGCTGAAAATTATATCTTGCTGTGAGAAAACAGCTGCTGTGGTTTTGGGAACAGTGACTGTGCTGAGCTTTTAAAATACCATTTTTGGCATTGTATCCTCAATACTCGATATTACCTGGGTAACATCCCCTGGTGTTGTGATGTAACAATCAACTTCCGGCAGGACATTCTAACTCCAGCTCTCTGATTTCTCCTGATGCTCCTCCCCAATATTTTAACCGTCAGACACATTTCAGTGACCAGCAGAGCTCGCAGGAGATTCCAGGCTCATACCAATGGGAATGCTCAGTGTGATGCAGAAATATGAAGCCAAAACAAAAATCCATCATATTACTATTTGTAACTTCAGCCAGTTTCACCTTTTTGGGGTAACGTTATTTGTGTATTCTGTATGGAGGTGGATGCATGAATTTGGGTATAGATATGTGTGGTAGGGTTAGTTCTCCTGCTCCTTGGATGCTGCCTGACCTGCTGCGCTTTTCCAGCAACACATTTTCAGCTCTGATCTCCAGCATCTGCAGTCCTCACTTTCTCCTCGAAGATTTTAACCTACTGCGAATCCTCTTGCAAGGATGCCTTCCTTGAAGAAGTTCTCTTCCTCCCTCTACAAGGATTTCAGTGAATCCCTCTCTCACTGCACACCCAAGGTCATCTCCTCAGCACCACCTTCCTAACCTGAAATCTTCTTCCTGACCTCTCCGCCCCCACCCCCACTCCGGCCTATCACCCTCACCTTGACTTCCTTCCACCTAGCGCATTTCCAACGCCCCTCCCCCAAGTCCCTCCTCCCTACGTTTTATCTTAGCTGCTGGACATACTTTCCTCATTCCTGAAGAAGGGCTCATGACCGAAACGTCGATTCTCCTGCGCCTTGGATGCTGCCTGACCTGCTGCGCTTTTCCAGCAACACATTTTCGGCTCTGATCTCCAGCATCTGCAGTACTCACTTTCTCCTTATAGATATGTGCTTCGAGATTTCTGTGTGCAGGAATGGGGCTTCATTCTACAGCTCCTCAGTTGCAACACAAGCACCACAATTTATGCCGTTTTCAGACAAAAATCAGATAGCAGCTGAAAATTGTGCGGGAATATCCTTTTACACAAAATCATCCATCAAATTCAATGATTAATTAATCCGACGTGGATTTACTCATTTCAGTTCAATGTTTCAGTCATGCAGTCGCATGTTGCTGTGGTAGCAGTCCGAGGGTAGTGCTGGTTTGTCCAACCTGTCAAGGTGTGTTACAAGTACACATTTCAATGTCTCTCTCAACTCAGAGGCCAGTGAGCAAAGGAAACATTCCATTGACTGCATCGATTACTTCAATTTGTAAGCAATAAAATATTCATTAAAAAGTGCCGGGCAGAAGAGTGAACAATATTTTTGTTTATATCTTTTTTGAGAAAACTGAACTTGAGTGAGACATACTCAGTCCCTCGTCCTGTTACACAGGCAATGGGACGAAACTGAGCACAGACAACAGCAACTGGGTTTACGTTACTTCCCTTAGTTTCACCTCAGGGTCCCTCACTGTAACCTGGCCTGTGGCAGAATTCCTCTCTCTACTGAGTTCCCCCACGTCCTGTCGACCGTTTCCATCTCTCTCTCTATCTCAATCCCTCACTCTCCTCTTCCCATCTCAATCCTATCTTGCACAATCTCCCCATTACCTTTCGCCATCAAATCTCCTCATAGTTCCCACTCTCTCTACGCACTCTTTCTTTCTCTCCCGTCTCGCTTTCACTCTGTCTTCCGAAGTCTCTCGCTCTCTTTTACACTCCGTTATTCAACACGCCGTCCGATCTTCCATCAATCGCTTACCATTTCTCTCACTCTCCTGTTGTATCGGTCTCGCTACTGCATTTCTTTCTACACCCCATTTTTTCCTCCTCCCAACCCGACATCTCTCTATCCCTTCTCCAGCCCTTCTGTCGCCATTCTCTCCACGCACATCGATTCTCTGCGTCAGAGGAAGAGGAAAGGACAAACGAGAGAGCGTGTGTCAGAATAAGAGGGAGGAAGGGAGACAAAATCAGTCAGAGGGAAAGGGATGAAGGATAGGGGAGAGAAAGACAGACAGAGAGTGAGGAGGAAGGGAGAAAGTAAGACGGAGGGAGAGGTACAGAGGAGGGAGGTGGGTAGAGAGAGAGGAAGAGAGGGAGAGCGTCAGACAGATGGAAAGGCAAAAAGAGAGCGAGGCGAGGAGAGAGAGTGGAAAGGGTAGATTAAGAGGGCGGTGAGAGGTTGAGAGAGAGAGAGGGAGGGGAGGAGGAAATTGAGATATTGGTTGGCAGGGAAAGAGAGAGATAGGGACGAGGAGAGAATGGAAGGGGTGCGTGTGAGAGAAAAAGGGAGCAGGTGAGAGTATGTGGAAGGAGGAATGAGAGAGAGTGGAAAGTGGGGAAAGAAAATGTGAACGGGATAAACAATGGTGAGGGGAGCAGAGCGACCTAGCGTGGGAGGAAAGAGAGAGAGGGCGGAATGAGAGCGAGGAGGGCCGAGAGAGGGTGGTGAGAGAAAGAGGGAGGGAGTGAGAGAGCGAGGGATAGAGAGAGAAAGGGAAGGGCAGTGTGTTCTCGAGTGCCGCAGGGAGTAAGGGAATGATGTACAGAGAGTGACGGTGATGGAGAGATAGGGACACAGAAGAGAGGGAGAGTGGTGCCGATAGATATGGAGGTTGTACAGAGAGGTGGAGAGCGACGGGGAGAGATTGGGGAGAAGGAGGAGAAGAGAGAGCGGTGAGTGAAGGGGGAGAGAGAGAGGCTGGAAAAACAGAGACAGGAAATTGTGAGAAAATGTGGGAGTGAGACAGAGAGGGTGAGACAGTGCGTGGGGAGAGAGAAAGGGGAGAGAGAGCGGTCCGTGGGAGAAATTGAGGTAGGTTGGTAGGCAGTGCAGCGGAATAGAGAGAGAGGGAGGGGAAAAGAAAAGGAATGGAAAGAGATGGAGGGGGACCGGGGTGAGAGACGGTAAGAAAGTAGGGCGGGAGAGAGGGAGGGGTAAGAGTGAGCGTGAGAATCTATGACATATCGAATGGGAGAGGTCAGAGTGAATGGTGGGGTAGAGGAGTGAGGAGCAAGACAAAGCTACCTTGATGAGGAGAGAGAGACAGAGAAAGTGGGGGAGAAACTGTGGGAAGAGTGCAAGAGTGAAAGGTGAAGCGACGGAGTGTCAGTGAGTGGAGGAGAAGTGGGAGAATGGAAAGAAACTGAGGGGAATGAGAGAAATTGTTGAAGGGAGTGAGACACTGGGAGGGGAGAGACAAAGAGTGGGAGGACATGGAGAAAAAATCGTGCGGGTGTTGGCAGAAAGGGTGATAGAGAGAGGAAGTGGGAGAGGTAGCGAGAGAGGGAAAGAGAGATCGGGGAGAGTGCGAGTAGGGAGCCAGAGAGCGACGGATGAGGTGAGAATGTAGTCGTTGGTGAGAGGGAGGGAGGGTAGAGAGAGAATGCGTGAATGGGCAAATGAGAGACAGGGACAGAGAGGCAGAGCGAAGGAGAGGGAGAGAAGCGGGAGTGATTGAGGGAGAGAGAGTCAGGGGAGATGGAGAGAGTGGGGCAGAGCAAGAGTGGGAGTTGGCAAGAGACAGAGGCAGACGGGCGAGATAGAGAGAGGGTGGGAGGAGAGGACTCGTCAGTGACAGAGAGTAGGGTTGGAGTGGATGGAAGGAAAACAGAGAGTGATGCGAGAAAAGAGACAGAAGGGAGGGGAGAGTGATCGGAGGCAGACAGCGGGGAGTGGGAGAGACGGTGGGAGGATAGAGGATGAGAGAGATGGGGAGAGAGTGATTGGGGTGGAAAGATGGAGAGTGTGACGTGGTAGCGACAGACAGATTGAGAGAGAGAGGGGAAGAGAGAGTTGGAAGAGGGAGAGGGTGGGAGAAAGAGGGAGGCGTAGTCAAACAAATTTAGGAAGGAGACCGCGACTGGGAGGCGTTAGAGAGAGGGAGGGAAGAGTGAGCCTTGGGGAGAAAGCGAGAGGGATGTGGGCGCGAGGAAGAGAGGGGTGAGAGAGGAGAAGGGGATAGAGAGTGAAAGGGAGGGGAGAGAACGTGCAAAAGGCGTAGAGAGATGTGGTGCGAGAGGGGGATGTAAGTAGAAGGAGAAAGAAGTAGATATAGGGTTGGGCTGTGGAGAGGGGAGAGAAGGGGAGAGAGTGGGAGATGTGCAAAAGGGAGATTGAAGGGAGAGGGAGGGAGAAAGAGAGAGACCGAGGGCCAGAGATGAAGGGAGGGAGCGGGGGAGACAAGGAAGGGAAGAGAGAGAAGATGGTGGAAAGGGATATGGTCGGAGGGACAGAAAGTAGAAGAATGGAGGCAAGAGAGTGGGAGTCATATGGGGATGGAGAGAGAGAGAGGAAGCGGAGAGAAAGTCGGGAGACAGACTGACAGTGGTGGGATAGTGAGTGAAAGGTGGATGCAGGGAGATACAGTGGGATTGGAGAAAGAATGGGAGGGGTGGAGAAACAGAGTGGAGTACATGGAGTTGGAGAGAGAGAGTTTGCGAAGAGAGGGCGAGTGAGGAACGGAAGTAGACAGTGGGAGTGTGAGGAGAGAGAGATGGAAGATTTGCGACAATGGGGAGAGAGAAGGAGGGAGGGGTAGTGAGAGATTTTGGGAGAGAGAGAGGAAATGGACTAGACATAGGGTAGAGAGGGAGTGGGAGAGGTATGGAGAAAGATTCGGAGGAGCAGAGTGAAGGATGCAGGCTACCAGAGAGAGGGAGCGACAGAGAGAAGAAGGGAGAGTGGAGAATGTGAGGAGAGCCAGAGAGAAAGAGGGTGGAGATAGAGGAGGTGAGCAACAGAGACAAGGAGAAAGGGGAGAGGGTGTGGTGTGTGAGGTGGGGATGAGAGGAGAAGCCGTGAGAGAGAGAAAACAGTGTGGCATGAGGCAGTGTAGGGGCGAGAGTGGGAAAAAGAACGGGAGGGGAGAAAACTAGGGAGAGACAGTGGGACGAGAGAGACCGTGGGGGAGAGAGTGAGTGGGGGTAGAGAGAGTTTGGGAGACAGACTGCTGAGGAGAGAGAGACTGGAACGGGGAGGCAGACCGGGTGAAAGAGAGAGGTGAGACAGAGTGGAAAGAGAGAGGGACAGCAGAGAAAAGGGGACAAGGACAGAGACATTTTGAGAGAGAGAATGTAGAGAGAGAGAAGATGGGATGGAGGGAGGGGTGGGATAGAGTGAGAGAAATAGAGAATTAGATGAAGGGTGGGAGGGGGCGAGCGAAGGAGAGCCGGACAGAGAGAATTAGGAGAAAGAAAGAAGGGGTGGAGAAGAGACAATTGGGGAGGGACAGTGAGAGTGTCAATGGCAAGAGAGAGTGTGAGGAGGAAGAGTGGATGGCAGAAAGTGTTAAGAATGTGTCGAGGGGCTGTACATGTTAGAAAATTGACAAACCCTGCATTTTAGAGAATTGAGAAGCCGGCACGTTCTGACAAAGCACAGAGTCCTGAAAAAATAAGAATGTAACAGTTGAAACACGTATATGCAGCTGTGTTGCCATGAAACAAATTCAAATTCAAATGTAAACAATCAGTTTAAATTGTGCACCAAGAAACCAAAATACACGCAAATTTGCATTTAGTATTTTGATAATATTAAAACCAATGAACCGTTCCGATGTTTTGGGTCATAAATCTGGATATTTTGAACAGCTGGAGAGAGAACTGCCATAGCACCAACAAATCGAGCTTGCTTTTCGAAGAGCTTTCAGCAAGTTAACTGTCTGAGTTTGAACAGGATGTTCAAACTGAAAACGTGTGGCTGGGAAAGCGCAGCAGGTCTGGCAGCATCCAAGGAGCAGGAGAATCGACGTTTAACATCGGAACTGACCTGGGGAGAATCTACAGGGCAATATCTTCAGGAGAATCGATAAAGCTGACTATTTTTGAAACATATGTTGTTTTTGTAAATTTTTATCAAGTTTTTTTTTTATCAGACTAGTTTTGCAGAATGGGAGGTAAAAGTTCGATGTAAGAGAAAGGACTTGGAAATAGTTGTTCGTTTTAATATTCTCTATTTGACTCCAAGAATAAAATTGTCATTTTTTACATTAAATGATTAACACGTGGATAGCTCTTTGCATCTCGAAGATTAACAGATCACAGCATGGGTTTTATCTTTTCTGTGTTGCTGTTTACATTAACAAAAGGGTTTAACTCCACGTCATAACACAAACAATAATTGTATATGTGTTACCCTTGTTTGTTTTACAAAAACTCCAAACCACGCATTCATGCACTGTTGGCTCATTGATGAGCCAAATGTTCAAGTTCTCTTTGTATCATTGATAACCTTCTTCACTGTTAAGTATACCACCAATTTGCTGTAAACTGCAAATTTGTTGACGATGTTTTCTAAGTTTTCATTCAAATCGTTGATATGAATAATAATTAAAATACCTATCCCTGTGTACATCGCTAATCAGAGGCCTCCAGTCGGAAAACAACACTCCACACGACCGTCTATCGCCTACAACCTCGCCATTTTTAAAACAAATTGGCAAGCTCTCCCTGAAGCCCATGTGATCTAATTTTAGGAATCAGTTTATCATTGCATACCCCCGTCAAAGGTTGCACTAAAATGAATGTGGTCAACGGCTACCACTCTGTCCTCAAGAAGTGTTTTGTTTCTGTCTTCAAAAACAATGTTCCAACAACCTTGTGTGATACAATCTCCAGCTAACAAACTCATGCTAACTACACCTGAACAGTCTTTACAAATCCAATTGCATTCAAATATATCTCTCAGAACCCCCAACAACAAATTGCCCACCACTGATGACAATCTCAGTGATCCATAGTCCACAGGATTTTCTTTACAGCCATTTTTAAAATAAATCCAGCTAATTAGCCACCATGGCATTTTCAGATATGTCACCTGTCGATCTTTTTTTGGTAATCACTAGATTGGCCACCCTGAACGTTTCAGGCACGTCGCTTCTAGTTGTAAATGATACATGTTTCTATGCCAGGACCCCTCAACTTCTTGCCTATCTTCGCACAATGTTCCGGCGTACAGCTGATCAGTGCCTCGAAATTTGTTAACTTCATGTTTCGTGTAACATATCCAGAACCTCCTCATCTGCAAAGTGAACTGTTTTCAAGACATGAAAAAATTTTGCCTCGCTCGTTCGATACCATTTCTTTGTCCACGTTAAAATTACTGATGAAAAAGTGAAATATTATTTCAGTACATCGCTGAAAATATAGTCTCGTAATAATGCCACCAGGCCATTTCCTCCAACGAAACTAATGGAATTATGATCACTGGTCTCAACGTCGTCCAACATTAACACTTCAGTGAATTGCTCAGCCTTAGATCATTTAAAGAAAATGTGGAGTCCATTTGGAAAGTGGGAAAATTATCAGCGTCATGATTTTTCAGCAGTACTTCTGAACAAAAGATAGAGACATAACAGGATAAAACAATTGCATCTATTCAGAATGTTTTGGATTTGGAAGGTAGTAAATAACTCATTTCTATCCTCACGCGCAGCCATTAACCATAAATGTTTGAGCGTTTATTTCACAAAAAAGAATTATTTTGTTAAGACAATTAATATTGAATTTATTTTCCAACAGTTCTCAGTTAAAACAGTGTTTGTACATGTATCAAGTACAACACTCTTAACAGAATAATTGATATATTACCAACTATTGATGAACTGACCCAATATCGTAACATCCCATATGAACATGTTTGACAAAGTCAAATTCACGAAAGCAGATAATCTTGCACGCAATTTGAGTGGGCAGGAAGACAGCCCTAACGTTTACCTGCAACACAGTAAGAAATACTTGCTTCCACATCCAGCTTCAAGACCTCAGTATGAACAATTACCTGGGTTTGTCTGTGCTTGGCCTCAAGCAATCAGGCTCCGTCGATTGTTAGAATATAAGTGCCCCAAGCCTCCAAAGTTATTTACTCGCTTGGATTTCAGCAGATCGTTTGCACCCTCTTTATGAAGCTTTCTTAATTAAAAAGAAAGCTCAATTCTTAACTCCAAAATGTCGTTGCATGCCCCACTGAATGAAAATGAACAATCAATACATCACAAATACTTTATTTGACGCTACGTATATAAGCATTCACTGTAACAGTCTTTTCAGTCCTCTTTTCCCCAGCACCAAACACCTCCAACTTTGATATCAATTATATTGTCTCATCCTGACACGTGTACAAACTTAAAATTTAATAGCTGCAATAATAAGTTCCATTAAAGCAGCCGAGGGTTTTCATGCTTACGTTTTTTCCCCAAATGCATTCAGTCCTTATGATCAGAAAATACACATGTCTTAGACACATTATTACCAACAAAATATGTTGTAATTATGCAATGCCAAGACTAAACGGAAGACCTCCTTCTCAGTTTGGAATATTTCTGTGGCTAATTATTCAATTTTCTGGAAACCAATCCAAACGTTCTTTCTATTTTCTCTACTTCTTTCAAGGTTGTATCAACGACATCCGCATCACTTACATCATTAATCACTTTGAATGACATTGCGGAAATACATAAGGCAGCTTTTAGGCTGTCTCATGCTTTATCACAATTCTCAATCCAGTGAAAGTTTCCGCACCTCTTTAAGAGCACAGTCAGTGGATCAACCACACTGTTAAAATTTGGTATAAACATCGAGTGAAGAAAATCACTCAACTCAATCAATCAACCCCCACATTTACCGCTTCATCAATAGTATCGAAACTCCAAATAGATTTTCATTTTCACATCCTATTTGTGCATTTGTCCATGCCAAAAAAATCATGGACGAGGAATATGGTTTGGGCTTTTAAAATGTTATTCTCAGTCAGGTTTATCATGATGCATCAAGTCTTATGAAAGATGCTCCAAATCTTCCTTCCATGTGTGACTAAAAATCACCATAAATATATACCACGCAATTAGGTAATCCAGAAATTACTGTACTGATTAGTCTTTGGAATGTGGCTGGCAATTCATAAAAATTGGTATTGCTTCAAACTGGAATAGTCCATTCTTTATCATGAAAGCAGAACTGTCCTTTATTCTTTCAAAATAGAAGTACGCACCTATATCTTCTGAGTAAATCCAACTTTCAACATAAGTTACGTGTTTTAAGTTCTCAATGCAGTCTTCCAAACGTGGTACAGTATATTAATCAGACATTGCAATTGCATTTACTGGCCGTAGTCCACCGACAATCTATGGGTACCATCTGATTTTGGAGCCATTACCTTGGTGAGCTCAAATTGCTGTGACTAACTTCCATTTTGTTGTCTTTCAGCATGTGCTCATTGTCTATTTGAACCTGTGACACCTTTGTAGGATTAGGTTTATTCGAATGCTGCTTAATTGAAAAAGCTTTTCCAATGTGTAAATATATACCTATGCTTTATCAGACAAGTACCTCCCAGCTTGTTCCCAATATCTTGCAAGGCAATTGACATAAATGTCTCAGGTCATTTTGGTGTTCCTCTGGAAGGCGACTGAATAATGTGTCGCATTTGTTGACAACTTCTTACTTGTCCAATTTAATTTGAGGAATGTTGAATTCAGTACCCTCTGAACTTCATATCTTAGTCTGTGTTGTACCAATACAACATTCTCATTTTGATTTCCTTCGCGATCAAAGAAAATTTTGGGCATATTCACATAAGAACCTCAGATAGATTTCTTTCTGTAATGGCGTTCTTGTCAAATAATTCAACTCACACAATTTCCTTTCAAGTCGATAAGGCAGTCTTAACCTTATGTTTGATGATGAGGCAATGCTAACATTGCATTTCCACGAGCAAACTTTCGAAAAATACGATTTCCTGTCTGCTTCCTTTTCATCACATGATCTGTTAGTCTCTAATGCCGTCTGACCAACTCATCTACTCTATTTAATCTTTCTAAATGATTTGACACAAGGTCTAAATACGTGGTATCTGAAACTTACCTCATCGATTCCTTCTGTATTCTTTCTAATGGTAGTTTCAAATCATCTCCAACATACAATTCAAATGGACTGAATTGAGCTGTTTCATTCTGTGCATGCCCAGTTCCAAGGTTTACAAAATAAATTACAATACCCCACTCCAATGGTTAATAATTTCTATAAGGACTCAGAATCATCTTTGAAACTGATGCAACTGTTCTACTGCTGTCTCGTTTCTGAATGGCATACAGTAGATTTACGACTTCGATGTAAAATTTGGCCCAAGATTCGCTTGTATTTCTGTGGGTAGTCAGTATCAAGTTAAAATAAAACAGAATCTTGAATACCATTTCTGCAATACGTTTAGGCATGATATTGTGTAATGAAATGGTTCCTGGAAATGTACTAGACGCGTACACTATGTTGAGCATACACTATGTTGAATAAATCTTGTTGTCGCATGTTGCTTTCTGATTAAGTCCTCTGTATTAATTAAGTCTTTTTCCAAAAGGTTTTCGCAAGTGCAGCAATGTGTATCAAACATGCCGGTTGTACCACTGGCTGACGTTTTCGAAATACCTCACACATATGACGTGCCTACTATATTAAATCAAGTCCTTTTGCAGTCCAAAACAATAAAATTATATTTGTTTTTGAGCTTGTATTTTCCATACAGCCAGTTGACCTCCTCATGTTAATTCAAGTGTTACTCGCAAAGTCTTCTTTATGTAACCCAACTTTAATGCAAATTGATTAACTTCTACCTAGTTCTTATCATCCTCATGGTCTCCATGTGTGAACTCCGTTTTCTCACCAAGACTTCATTTCTATGCTAATCACATTTTGGTACGCGTGTACAGATTTATTGCGTTCACACTTTTTGATCCAACTGTTTCACGTTTTCTACCTTTGGTTGAAAAACACCTAATGCTTCTGAAACAAAGTATCAAACTTGTTCTCCACCTGTTTTTTATTTGTAATAACCATTTGGTCAAGCATAGTCTCTGATTACGGACTTCAGCATTTTTGCCTTTCCTCTTTGATTTTATTTTTACACCGTGTTGTCACACAGTGCGCAAAACTCCCAGGATAAACAAAGTGACCAAAATATACGATCATACGCAGCGTGTACATGAACAAGGTTGAGCCACGGGTGAGGTTGCTTTTGTGGGCAATAGCCAATTTATCTAAATTAAACAGGAAATGGACAATGTGAATTCGCAGCAGGTATTTGAGGTCATATCTACGTCTGGGACGTGGGAAGCTCTAAAGGAGACTTCATTCAAGTGTGGGACATACATTCCCCTGAAAAACCGAAGGAAAGCATAAGCAGGATTTGGATACCATGGATGATAAGGGAAATTATCAGCTTAGTCAAAAGGGGGGAAAAATGAACTAAACAATAGGTCTATGCAGTTATAAACTGAAAGAGTACTGACTAGTATAGAAAAAGTAAGAAGAAACGTAAACACAGAATTAGGAATGTAAAAATGGACAAAGTAAAAAGAGTCAAGAAGAATCCCAAGACTTCTGATATAATAGAAGAAAGAAGATAACTGTTGAAAGAGTAGCCCCCCTCAAAGGCAAATGAGGGATGTTACGTGTGGAGCCACGGGTTGTGGGAGAAATCCTCGATAATACTTTGTGTCAGTATTCAACAAGGAGAAGTACATTACCGATGTGGACGTCAGCGATGGTTGTGGGAAGACTCGAGAGAATGGCCATATATTCAAGAAGAAGTTCTGGTTCCTTGAAAATGCATCAAAACAGACGAGTACCCAAGGCCAGATGGGAAATTAACCTCAATTAATACGTGAGACAAGGAAGAAATAGTATCGGTTTAATCAGATAGCTTCGTAGCCTCGTTGACAACAAGCGAGGTTCCAGAGGACTGGAGACCAGCCAACGTTGTTCACTTGCTCAAGACAATAATTAGGAATAATATAGGAATTATTGGCTGGTGAGGTTGAAGTCAATCTTGGGGAAACTTCTCGGTGAAAATACAGAGGGATAAAGTATATGCACGTTTGAAGAATATGAAATAGTTACTGTTAGGCAGTATGGGAAAGGTCATCTTTCAACAACCTGATTGGAGATTTGGAAGAGATGACAAGGATAATTGATGATGGAAGGACTGTGGAGATAATTGAAATGGATGTTTGTACGCCATTTGATAAACTCACACACAGCAGATTTGTTCAAACACTGATTTCACATGAAATTCGGCCAGAACGGATACAAAACAGACTCAGTGATATAAGACAGACGGTATCAGTGGAAGGGGACTGACAAGACCAACTTGTGCTATTCCACAAGGATCAATTTTAGTTCACATGCTGTTTGCAGTAAATATAAATGATCTCGAAGAAAGTGTGGGCTGTCTGATTAGTAGGTTTGCAGTCGATACGATACTTGTTGGAGTTGCTGATCGAGCCAACGATTATGAAAGACTCAATACTATATAGATAGATTGGCGACTTGGGCACATAAGTGGGAGATGGAGTTTCTTCCAGACAAATGCAAAGTGATGCATTTTGTAGTCTCAAAGTTAGGCGTGATTTGTATTGTAAATAGCAGAACCGTTAGGGACATGAACATATGGACGGATCTCGTCGTGCAGTTCCACAGTTTCCTAAAAGTGAAAACACATGTGACCAGTATGATTATGAAGGCATAGAGAACGCTTGCCTTCTTCGTCTGGGGCATAGAGGACATGTCAAACCGTTTTGCAGCGACATTAAACACTTATTAGTCCGAATTTTGAGTATAATGTGCCGCTTTGGTTGCCACATCATGAGAATGACATGGAAGCTTTAATGAGATTGAAGATAAGGTTCAGCACTATGTTGCCGAATCCTGAGGTCATTGCTTGAGTAGAAGGTTGAAAAAGACGAGTATTATTTTACCTGGAAAGACGGCTGCTGAGAGGAGATCAGATAGCTGTCTACAAAACTATGAAAGCCATTCATATTGTGGGTATTAAAAGGCCTTTTCCCCGTGTTGAAGTTTGATTTACGAGGGGGCACAGGTTCAAGTTCAGAGTGGGAATGTTTAAGGGATACGTGCGAGTGATTTTTTTTTCAGGCAGAGTATTAGGTGCTTGGAAATCACTCCCAGAAGAGGATTGTGAAAGCAGGCACATTAATGGCAATTATGAGGTATTTGAGTATTTCCATGAAGAGGGAGGGAATAGTGGTATTAGAGGGAAAAGGATACAGTAAGAGCTGAAGGTATTCTATATGCTTTGTTAGGACAGAATGATTGCCTCCCACTTGGATAGCGGAACGGTCTCTTCCTGTGCTTCACTTCTGTTATGTACTTTGCTCTTCTGTTCCTGTAGCATTAAAGTGGCCAGATTTAGTGTGGCTTTTAGACGAAAGTAGCTGTTATTCCCAACTGTGGTCTAGCCAAGTATCAATTGCACACCCAGAACCCAAAATTTCTCACATACACGTGCCGCCAGTTCAACAATTTTCACTGAACTCTGAAACGTCACTTTCCATAATGGAACAACGTTCTTCTCATCATGAATTCATTATGTTACGATCTTTCCTGGCAATATTCCCTTTGAATCTCATATCCCCTCATCTCTTACCATCAAAAATTGACTTGCTCCTGTATGTCTTACAATCTTAAATTATTAACCTTTATATTTTTGAACCATAAAGCAATTAATTACTTCAGTGGGATGGCATGCAAATGGAGCTGAGGCCAAGAAAAATCAGCCTTGATATTGCTGAATGGCAGAGTCGGCTTGAAAGGCCACATGTCCTATTCTCGCTCCTGGTTCTTATGTTCTTACCTTCTTTGAGAAAGTAAGGACACAAGCTCTGGACACTCCCACAACAGGAAAATCATTCACAAATTCTGACACTTGAGACTCCTCGGGATATTTTGGTTTACAGTGAATCAACCATGTCTATTCAAAATATCAGAAGGATACAGGCGTTGGTCAACAAACTTTTCCAAAAAATGTCAATCAACTTATTACCGTTGTTGGTCTTATAAATCCTTCCAACGAATTAGCATCCTTCAGTGTGTATGCTGGTCACTCCAATTTGGCTCCAATACAAAAGATTAACTTGCCCAAACTGCATTTAATTCGACATATTTCTTTTTCACCATTCACTTTCCGGAAAATCTTTGTGATATCATGAAATCTAACAATTGTAACATCCGTTCAAATATTTACAAGCAGCTGAAAAGCTTTGAACCCACAGAGCTGATATTTGTTTTCACAACGTGCCTGATATCCCACCAGCTTGATAAAAATGCCAATTTATTCTTCTCCTCGTGTTCGTGTAGCCAAGTCAATCAGCCTTCAATGGCAATATTTTATTGGCAATACCAATAATGTTTCATTTTCGCAATAGCTTTTGATCTGAAGTGTTTTTGACGTGATTTTTTTTCTGAACAGCGGTGTAAAACATGTCAACTTATTCCCATTTAGCACTTCTTCAAATGAGTCCAATAAATTAGTTGATCATGATTTTAATTAACGAAACCATGTTCATTGTGTCTATAAACCTGGAACGTACCCAAGTGCCCAATCACAACGCCTTTAGTATTAAAGCTTCTAAAGTTTACACACAGCAGATGTTAATGTTAATACTCAGTGTTTGCACGTTCTGCAAGTATTAATGAATAAATGATTCACATTATGTGTTGAACAATCCAAAGAAATCTTTCACTAATCTAATTAGTTTTGTAAAGTTAAAAATGATCGACAGAAAGCTTACTTAATTTTCCTTTGGAGAACATTGGGACGAAATCCATCACAATACAAGACGTTGTCAATTTGGAGTTTCAATAACTCGCAGTAACATGTAGCCAGCTATGTGATTGCCCACGCAAAGAGTGCACATCAAATGTAAAATGCGAACAAAACATTACCGCAAATGTTGATGGTTAACAGATGTTCTGTTGAATTATCAGCAATCAACGCACTTTAGTTTCCTCGTGCCACCTCTAATAAGTTGGACAGCAAGCCATCGAATCTCACCGAGAGAGATGAACAATCATATTCCTTCCCTTTTGCTGTTCCAGCCTTGAACATGCCTTCCAAGAGACATTCCATCATGCACTGCGCCAAGGACAACTCAGATTCTGGTATTTTCCCCTCTTTGGTTCTATCGACCAAAGTGAACTGTTCACCGTTGATTGTTCTTTGACGCATTTTGCCAACAATTATCTCATCAAGTCTTCTGTGGAAAATTTGAACAGTTCCATGACTCTTATGTCACATAATTGGAAACTTTTTTTTCTGGATTAATTAAACTTCTCTAATTATTCGGTGAACACAAAGTTTGAACACCACAGCGCAATGGAACTAGCTTATGGCTTTGCAACTGCACGTTGTTTATCCCTCAGCTGGGCTTTTTGCAGTAGATTTGAATGCAAGGATGCATTTCATGTATTGTTTCGAATGCTCTGCCTCAATATTTGTTGACCATCACTCCCAGTTTGTTGCAATTAAGTTGCTTATTCTGACCTGTCCGAATTGTGATCAGATAGGATCCTACTTCATAGCAAAATTGAATATTTCTGGTCAACATTTGTTGTAACTAACAGTTCCTTTCATTGTGGAGAGTTTGAGACTGCAGACCTGAGTCAACAAGTGTGATGCTGTAAGAGTACAGCAAAAAATGCAACAATAATATCGATGCAGTTACTTCGCACATAGAGCAAAAAACAGCACAATGCAGGAAGAGAACCTTCGCCCATCATGCCTCTGCCAAACGCGATACCATTTGAAATTAATCCTGCCTGTCCGAGCATGATCCATACTCCTCTATTTTCTGTCTTTACATACTTCTGTTTAAATGTGTATTCGATGTTGCTATCGTATCTTTTTCTTCACCTCAGATAGTCGAGAGTGTCAGGCGTGTTGAACCCTTCTGTGTAAATCAAAAAACGTAGCTTGGTGGTCATGGAGTTCCGGAGAATGTACTAGAAAGGGTAGGGGACCGGTTAAGCAAGAGAAAACATCGTAGGGGTAAGTGGTTGTTTTGCTGATTGAAGATCAATGGTAAGTGAGGTACTACACGAATCGCTTTGTGCCCACACATTTGAAGGATGAGATTGCTCCTGCCAATAAATTGAGTCGAAAGCCAAACTTTGCAGAGTATGTGGAGGGTCTGCAGAGAGATTTCGATAGATAAGCGAGCGTGCAAGGTTTTAGCTGATGGAGTACCATGTTGGTAAATATGAGGTTATCCATTTCGGAACTAAAAATCGTCAAAAAGAGTACTATTTAATGGAGAAATTTGCAGAATGCTGTTGCGCAGTAGGACTGAGTAGTTCTGTTATATGAATCGCTACAAGTTGATTTTGCAGGGCCAACAGTTAATGTGAAAGGCAAACTAAATACCTGCTTTCCTTGCACGAGGGATTGAATTTAAAAACAGAGAGGTTCTCGTACAATTAAAGGGGGTACTTCTGATGGCAGGCCTGGGATATTCTGTAAATTCTGACCTCCATAATTTAGGAAAGATGCATTGACTTTGGAAGTGATGCAGAAGAGGCTCACAAGATTGATTCCACCAATGAGAGCGTTGTCGTATCCGGAGAGGTTGAGCCGCCTGTGAAATTGTCACCAAAATTTCGAAGAATGAGAGCGTGTTTTCCAGAAACATATGCAATTTTGGCAGGGATAGATAAGAGAGAGGCAGGCAATTTGTTTCTGATTGTGGTTGACTCTCCGGCTCAGTGACATGGTTTCAACATTAGGGGGAGTAGATTTAGGCCAGCTAAATCTCTTTTATTCCACAGAGAATAGTGATCCTATGAATTTCTCGAGCCCTGGAAGCAGTAGATAGGCAGGTGGCTGGAACAACACAGCAAACAAGACAGCATCAGGAAGTGGAGAAGTCAACTTTTCGGATGTAATCCTTCTTCAGAACTTTTCCCCACTCCTCATGCTGCCGATTTGCTATGTTCTACCAGCCTCCTGCCTTACTACTTTGGATTCCAGCATCGGCATTTTTATTGTCTGTCGGATGAAGGAAGCAGGATCGTCAGCTCCATTATTGAAGACATAGTTGTATAGGTTTTTGCATGGTAAGGAAATCGACGTTTATGGTGATAATGCTCGTCAGAGTTGAGACGAAGGATAGATCAACCATGATCTTAATGAGTGTTGTCGCAGGGTCGTTTGGACAAATTGTCTATTCCTGCTTCTATTACAATGAAATGCCCCTTTCAAATGTTCCTGTTCTCAACTTAGAAATATGCCCCCAAGAATTTGACATTTCGCTCATAGGGAAAAACGGCATTTGCAAACCTTGTCCATGACTCTAAGAAATGTTTTTTTTCTGTCAGGGTGTCCCTCATTTTCCAACGTTTCAGTGATCTAAATTTGTTCTACCTCTCCTGGTAGATCATTCACTCCAGTCCAGATCACGTTGTGCTCATCCTCTTTTATACCCTGTACAAAACATTCCCGCCCTTCCTTTGGGGTGAAAACAAGAACGATACACAATATTGCAAAGGTGACTGAAATATACAGCTAGGTAAAAACAATGACTGCAGAGGTTGGAAACCAAATTCTGGATTAGTGGTGCTGGAAGAGCACAGAAGTTCAGGCAGCATCCGAGGAGCTTCGAGATCGACGTTTCGGGCAAAAGCCCTTCATCAGGAATAAAAGCTGCAAAGTTAACGTTGGCACGTAATGGCCCAGCAATCAAAACTTTAATTACAGTCAACCCACAATTATTACATTAATATACATCTTCCAACTTCATTTCCACTTATGTAAGTTCTTTATTAATCGTGAAATATATGAAACTTCCTTCAATTTCATATGACCTGAATGGTTTCTACTAGAAGTAAACATGGAAATGATAAAATAATCTCTGCCTTCAAATCAATAATTCTGAATGTGCACGGCAACAGAACAAGCACTGATCGTTGTAATACTGCACTGCTGACGCTTTAGCGCCTCAAAAATAATCTATTGCTCCTTCTCTATGCGTTTTGGCCTGTCAGCCAATTATCAAAAATCATCTACATTTTGGATGACGTGAGCGACTGTGTTAAAGCATGCTAAGCAACGAAAGCCAGTTTCGTTTGAAATACTGCATTTGCATTTCAGCAGCACCAAATGGGCAAGGACTTGTCACAAACTCAGCACAAAATTGCACGGAAATTTTGAAGCACGAATCCAAAGGAAACTGGGTGTTATTGATATCAAGGAAGCATTGACAAAAATGTGGCATCAACGATAGTTCACGAAGCTTGAAACAATAGAACTGGGAGAAAAACATCATGCTGACAAGGAAGGACATACTTTGTGAGTTTGCTGGATGTCAGTAACAGGAAATCCAGGACAAAACAGACGGGTCTTGTGTGAGGAAATGCCTTTACTGCAACATCAAACATATTCCTGCCACGACAATGTGGGAGGTTTTGATGATTTCTGAGGAAGGAACAACGATAAGTAAGATTCAATTCATTTCAGATCATAGAGTTTCCACATAATTGTGCAGCGATACATGAAAAACATTCAGGTTATGTGTCCTAAATAATAACAATCATTCCAATGAAAATAGGGCGGGAAAAAAATAAAAATCTCCAACAAGTCACGTTTCATTCGCTTAAATGTATCAGTCGCCCACTCTGATTAATCATCTCCAGGAATTGCACCAGCAGAAAGTGCGTCCGACATCAATTGCTCCAATAGTGAGGAAATATTACCACATGCTTGAAATAATTGATGCCCTGTTAATGTCTTTTCCGAACGTGCTCCAAACATGATGTACAAAGAACGTTTGTTCTCTTCTACACGTGGAAACTGGTAAATGTAAAGCTCATGACCCATATAATCAGTATTCGTTGATATATCTTGGTGTTCTCCTGACTCGTTATCCTTGGAGTTGTTGTATATTGATGTCCAATTGGAGGACAATGTTCCCTCCCCTTGCTCATTTTAAACTGTCTTGCTTTTGCTACCTCCCTACGCCGCTTCGACATTTGTGTTGTCATCTCTCCTCAGATTGTCGTTGAAATTCGTTGATAATACTGTACAATCGTTTCAGTGATTTTTCACCATGAGGACACGGGAAGAAAATGTCGTCAATGTATCCTGTCTGTGGTTGGAGGTCCTGTGCAACAAAGAAATCTTTTTTCACGCTTGGTTTTAAAAATGTTGGTATATTAGGGTGCAAAGTTTATCACGATTGCTGTTCAATCTGTCTCGATGAAGAAGTGGTTGTCGAAAGTGAAGACTTCATATTTGAGGATGGAGCCAATGAGTTGGGGGATGGAATTTGGATGTGGAAATTGGCAGTTGTTGGCGTTGAGTTGTGAGGCTGTTGCAGTTGTGCCGTCGTGGTGGGGGATGTTGTTGCAGAATTTCAAACATTGCACTGTGAAGTAGACTGTTCCTGCTTTGTCTGGTGGAGAAACGTTGAGTTTCCCTAAGAAGACTTTAGTTTAGTGTTCGAAACTGAGGGTTCCTTGTGCATTCATTTTTAGGCTACCTTCGACACAGCCACAGAGGTTCGCATGACAGATTCCGTTCCCTGACATGATTGGCCATTCAAGTATGTTGGTTTGTGTACCTTCGGAATGTATTGAAGTTTTCAATGCGACAATTAAGCAAGCAGGATGCGGGTGCATAGGATAATCTGAAGGTGTGGATCAAATGTCAGAAATCAGTCTGTTGAGTTGACGGTTGTTATTTGGCCTCATCAGCAGATTGCTCTCTTTTGTGTTTGTGGTTGTTTAGTTGTCAGTATGCTTGTTTGCAGTAGTCCATTCTATTCTGTGCGACGATGGATTATGCAGTGTTTGATGACGATGCTGCGTTCGATCTTGTTCTGAGGTAACATCCTGTGCTATCTTGTGAGTGCAGCTAATGAATTTGGCATTGCTATACTTGCTGACAGCTTGTAAGTCGATAACAAGCGAAGGACAGCAATGTTCCAGAGGTGTCCAACTCGACTCTTACTTTTCTTGCCGCTGCACTGCGCAGCTCTCTGTCGAATATATTGCTTCCGTTGGGCTTGCTTCCTATTGTGCTCGCTGCTAACGCCTTGTAGCTTGTGGAAGAATTCCCAAAGCCTCATTCATCTGTTGAATTCATCTGTCAGGAGATTAATGGGTTGCAATTTGGTAATGGGGTAAAAATTAAGTCCTCAGCTTCAAAACTCGATTTCGACTGGTTGATGGGTTTAGTCATGCTACTTGAAAATGGATTCCCGTGTGATGGTGCTAGTTTCAAAACTGAAGAGGGGCGGTGACGCCAAGTTTCTGCAGTTTCCTGTTCTAGGCGTGCATGGAGGTGGTGCAGTTCCGTTGATCCGTCTGCTTCACAGTATCACATAGCTGGTCCACTGTATCCTGAGCGCCTGCTGAGAATATCGACTCCACCTCGATTTCAAAGTTGCAGCTTCTGCTGCAGAGCTGATGCACGAGATGTTTGAGGTGTATTGGAGAGTTGCAACGGCAGCGTTTCTGAGTTTACTCCGTGATGCAGGTCAATTGAGTGGGTTTGCAATCTGAAGTCCAACATCATCCCAACGCCATCACTTCTTGCAAAAAAACAAATGCCAAATCATAAAGAGACCATCGTTCAAAATGAAGTACCCAGCGTTTAGAGCAACTTTGACAAGAACACCACAAGCTGCCATGGCAGCATTTGCAGGCCATGTCAAATCCTCGACATGGATTCGATCATCACACGTGGAAACAACACGCTTCACATACACGTGAATTTATTCTTGTGACTCCGTCAATGCAATCTACCACTATATACTGCAAGCAACAATCGTCCAAGGCATGTTATAATGGCGAGACCATGCAGACACTAAGACAACGGATGAATGGACACAGAGCAACAATTTCCAGACAGACATCGCCCCTTCCAGTCGGGGAACACTTCAGCAGTAAAGGACATTCAGCCTCTGATCTTCGCATGAGCTTTCACCAAGGCTCTCTTCCAGACCCAGAACAATGTGCATACATTTTAAAATACGAATCTTAGGTTCATATCAGCCTATATGCGATACCCCCATACGTTTGTTTGTCTGATATATCATCCTCACGGTCCTGTTCTGAATTAACGTGATAACTGATTATGATTTCTCAAGCTTAATCAATTTGTACAGTTGTGGATTCGCGTTATTTTGGTTAGACACTCGGTTATTTCAGTTCTTTGGTACGGCTTTAGCATCGCCGTATTTTTAATATTTTTGTAATTATCCATCTGCCTCAATTAACCAGTCATTGTTTTGCTTGTTATTCTGCTAGTGAGACTTCACACACAGCGCCTCGACTTTTTAATCACGAACAGTGACGTTTTATTCAACTTACTGACACTCCAATGATATCATTTGTATGAAGATTCAATCTCTCTGCTCTTAACTTGTGTGCCTGTATGCTTCTCTCTCAATTCACCAAATGGAAGAGGAGCGCTTGGAAAGCGTGTGATTTCAAATAATTCTTTCGGTGAAAACTTGGTGTGTTCTGACTTCGGACCCTGTTCACCTCAGCCCCAAACCGGAAGTTCTAAGTCATGGCTTCAAATTAATGTGATTATTTGGACCACAGCATTACACATGAAGAGTTCTAAAACTATTTGATGGACGAATTTGCAAGAAGATATCAATAAATGTAATTGCAACCGGTGAGGTGTGTTTCTTTTCTAAACAAAACACGATATTTGGCACTGCAAGCGTTGGGTAGGTCTATCCATAACAGTGATTTGCTGAGAGTTCAATTTTGGGAATGGAATTAAAATTCTTCAAGATTGTGGCAAATTGCAGAGATTGTCCCTAAATGTACATGGTGCGACAATAATGTCGAATAAGGGTTAAACTGATATTATCTTTATTGACTGAGCAAGTAGAATTGATGTTGGGTATAAATAACCGTTGACAACGTTTTACAATTCACAGATTTTTTTGGAATTTTGGGACACTGAACAATTCGTTTTTTTTTAATTCACTCATAATGCTCGACATGTCTGCTGCATATCTCAATATTTTACTGGTTTATTGATGGAGGGTAAATTTCCAAATTGTTTACATATATAAAAAAGAAAAGGCTTTAACTATGCTTTTACGATCGCTGTCACTGCAATGTTATTTATTCATGCCACCCCGACACATTGAATGACAGATTCTTATTTTCATTTCTTTGATTAATTAACATTTTGACAAGGTTCAAATCATTTTGCAAAAACATTTGCAAACAATCTGCAAACAGGAAATGGAATCTCACCCTATTTGGAGGTTTCTATGGGCCTCTGAATAGTTCCAGAGAGTTACAGGTAAAGACCGCAAGGATGATTTTCGAAGGATCGAGAGTGATAGAGTGGTTGCTCAGGGGGATTTCAAATTCCAAAATATTGAATGGGAATACGATAGTTCAAGTAATTTAAATGGGTCGCTTTTTTTTTCCATTGTGTGCAGTTTGTTATTTTTGATACAGTGTGTAGACAGGCCAAAAAGAGGCGATACTGCATTTAATTTGGTCGTGCGTAATTAACCCGGCCAAGTCTTGAATTTGGAGGTCGGTGCGTACTTCGGTGAAATTGACCACAATTCAGATATGGTTATCTTCGCGATGTAAAAGGGTAGGTATACACCGGAGAGCAAGAGCTACTGCTGGTGGAAAGGCAAATGTGATGCGATTGGGCAAGATTTAGGATGCATAAAAGTGGGAAGGAAACTGCAGGGGATGGGCACTTTTGACATTCGGAGCATATTCAAGGAACAGTTCCTGTGTGTCCTTTGTAATTATGTGCCTGTCAGACAGGGAGGAAATCGTCGAGCGCAGGAGCCATGGTATACTAAGGAAGCTGAATCTATTCTCAAGGGGATGAAGAATGCTTATGTTCGGATGAGATGTGAAGACTCATGAAGACTCAGAGTTACAAGGTAGCCAGGAAATACATAAAGACAGAGCTAAGACGAGCGGGAAGGGGACAGGAGCAATTATTGACAGATAGGATCGGGGAAACCCCTAAAGCTTTCTATCCATATGCAAGAGGTAAAAGAGTGATTGGCGTAAGATTAGATCCAATTAAAGACAGTCGTGGGAAGTTGTGCATCGTGTCAGAGGAGATAGGGGAAGAGCTGAATGAGAGTTTTTCGCCAGAATTCACACTAGGAAAAGACAATGTTGTCGAGCACAATACTGAGAAACCGGCTCCTTTACTAAATTGGATAGAGGTTCACGAGGAGGAACTGTTAAAAGTTCTGGAATGTGTGAAAACAGATAAATGCCCTGGGTCTGATGGGATCTCTCCTTGGAATCGTTGGGATTCCAGGGAGGAGATCGTCGAAAATTTGGCTTTGATGTTTATGTCGTCATTTTCACAGGAACAGTACCAGAAGACAGGAGGATAGTGAACGTTGTTCCCTTATTCAAGAAGGAGTTTAGAGACAACTCTGGTAATTGTAAACCAGTCAGCCTTATTTCGATGGTAGGAAAAGAGTTGTAAAAGCTTATACGAGACAGAAATTATCATCATTTCTATAGAAACAAGTTGATTATGGATAGTCAACGGTTTTGTGAAGGGTAGGTCGTGCCTCACAAACATTATTTGTTCTTTGACAAGGTGACCAAACAGATGCATGAGGGAAAAGCTGTTGATATGGTGTATATAGATTTCAGTAAAGTCTACTGCACAAAATAGAGAGGCATAGGATGGGATGATTTAGCAATTTGGATCATAAATTGGCGAACTGAATGAAGACAGAGCGTGGTGGTTGAAAGGAAGTGTTCATGCTGGAATTCAGTTACTAGTAGTGTATGTTATGACCTTTTGGGTCCACTGCTATTTGTCATTTTTAGAAACATTTTAATGATGGCATAGAAGGAAGGGTTAACAAACTTGCGATTACACTAAGGTCAGTATAGTTGAGGGTAGTGCTGAAGGATGTTGCAGTCATAGAGGGACATAGATAAGCAGCAGAGCTTTGCTGACAGGTGACAAATGGAGTATACTGAAGAAAACTGTGTGGTGACTAACTTTGGAAAGGGTAACAGAAATGCAGACTACTGAGCAGTTGGTAGTGTTGATGAGCAGAGAGATCTCAGTTTTCATGTACATGAATCTCTCAAATGTGCTACCCAGGTTGATAGGGCTCATAAGAAGGCATACAATATTCTAGCTATTATTAGTATTGAGGTCGAGTTTCGAAACCATGAGGACATGTTGCAATGAACTGATGCAGCCGCAATTGGAATATTGCGTGCAGTTCTGTTCAATGCATTATAGGAAGGATGTGGATTCTTTGTAATTACTTCAGAAGGGATTTAGGAGGATATTGCCTGATTTGGAATGAAAGTTTGACAAGGAAGTTTTGAGGGACTTGTGCCTGTTTTCGTTTGAGAGACGATGTTTGCGAGTTTGCTTAATTAAGACATACAAGTTCATCAAAGGTTTAGATCGGGTGGACAGTGAGACCCTGTTTCCTTGAATGGTCCTGGCTTGTAAGAGGGTGCATAGCTTCAAATGGAATGGTGATAGATCTAGGCAGATGTAAGAGGTAGTTTCTTTACTCAGAGAGTAGTAATGGGGTGAAACGCATTGCCTGCAACAGTTGCAGACTCTTCAACTTTCCGGGAAATTAAATGGTTATTGCACAAGCATACAGATGAGAATGGAATAGTGTAGTTTAAATGAGCTTCAGATTGCATTCACACGGCGGTGCAACATCGATGTCTGAAGGGCCAGTCCTGCACTAGAATATTCTATGTTCTATTTTAGTATTAAATTGGTTTAATTTTGCATTTCGCTGAATGCACTTGATTAGCAATCAAGTTGTTTTTTGATTGAATATACGAAATCTGTTTGGTCATTGAGCAGATTTAACGTCAGGCTCAGTGGTGTGTATTGATTCACGAGGGAATTTGTATATTCTATTTATACAGAATTGGAAGAGTTTCAACCTGCCCTTGCTCCGTGAATACAAATGTTCGTTTCCTTTACTGTTCAGGATCAAATACTTCCATAATGGAAAGTGTCAAAATTTATGTGCAACGTAGTTTTTTATTAAGTGACCAGCATGAAAAATCCCTGGCGGATAGGATCAAGGATAACCCCAAGGCATTCTATGCGTATGTGAGAAACCTGAGAATGACGAGAACGAGGGTAGGTCCGATCAAGGACAGTGGTGGGAGACTGTGTATTGAGTCGGAAGAGATAGGAGAGGTCTTGAACAAGTACTTCTCTTCAGTATTTACGAACGAGAGGGACTGTATTGTTGAAGAGGAGAGTGTGAAACGGACTGATAAGCTAGAAGAGATATCTGTTAGGAAGGAAGATGTGTTGGACATTTTGAACAACTTGAGGATAGACAAGTCCCCCGGGCCTGACGGGATATATCCTAGGATTATGTGGGAAGCAAGAGAGGAAATTGAAGTACCGTTGGCAATGATCTTCTCGTCTTCACTGGCAACGGGGGTGGTACCAGGGGACTGGAGAGTAGCGAATGTTGTGCCCCTGTTCAAAAAAGGGAATAGGGATAACCCCGGGAATTACAGGCCAGTTAGTCTTACTTCTGTGGTAGGCAAAGTAATGGAAAGGGTACTGAGGGATAGGATTTACGAGTATCTGGAACGGCACTGCTTGATTAGGGACAGCCAGCACGGATTTGTGAAGGGTAGGTCTTGCCTTACAAGTCTTATTGAATTCTTCGAGGAGGTGACCAAGCATGTGGATGAGGGTAGAGCAGTGGATGTAGTGTACATGGATTTTAGTAAGGCATTTGATAAGGTTCCCCATGGTAGGCTTATGCGGAAAGTCAGGAGGCATGGGATAGAGGGAAATTTGGCCAATTGGATAGAAAACTGGCTAACCGGTCGAAGTCAGAGAGTGGTGGTAGATGGTAAATATTCAGCATGGAGTCCAGTTACAAGTGGAGTTCCGCAGGGATCAGTTCTGGGCCCTCTGCTGTTTGTAATTTTTATTAATGACTTAGATGAGGGAGTCGAAGGGTGGGTCAGTAAATTTGCAGATGATACAAAGATAGGTGGAGTTGTGGACAGTGAGGAGGGCTGTTGTCGGCTGCAGAGGGACTTAGATATGATGCAGAGCTGGGCTGAGGAGTGGCAGATGGAGTTCAACCCTGCCAAGTGTGAAGTTGTCCATTTTGGAAGAACAAATAAGAATGCGGAATACAGGGTTAATGGTAGGGTTCTTGGTCAGGTGGAGGAACAGAGGGATCTTGGGGTCTATGTACATAGATCTTTGAAGGTTGCCACTCAGGTGGATAGAGTTTGTAAGAAGGCCTATGGAGTATTATCGTTCATTAGCAGAGGGATTGAATTCAAGAGTCGTGAGGTGATGTTGCCGCTGTACAGGACTTTGGTTAGGCCACATTTGGAGTACTGTGTGCAGTTCTGGTCGCCTCACTTTAGGAAAGATGTGGAAGCTTTGGAGAGGGTGCAGAGAAGATTTACCAGGATGTTGCCTGGAATGGAGAGTAGGTCATACGAGGATAGGTTGAGAGTTCTCGGCCTTTTCTCGTTGGAACGGCGAAGGATGAGGGGTGACTTGATAGAGGTTTATAAGATGATCAGAGGAATAGATGGAGTAGACAGTCAGAAACTTTTTCCCCGGGTACAACAGAGTGTTACGAGGGGACATAAATTTAAGGTGAAGGGTGGAAGGTATAGGGGAGATGTCAGGGGTGGGTTCTTCACCCAGAGAGTGGTGGGGGCATGGAATGCGCTGCCCGTGGGAGTGGTAGAGTCAGATTCATTGGCGACCTTTAAGCGGCATTTGGATAGGTACATGGATGGGTGCTTAATCTAGGATAGAAGTTCGGCACAACATCGTGGGCCGAAGGGCCTGTTCTGTGCTGTATTGTTCTATCTATCTATAAGTAGCATCCTTTTTAAAGTTCAAGAGATTTACTATCCTTTGCTTGCTGTTGATGCTGTTCCTTGTAAGTGTTCATTTTGCTCTATTATTCATATAAAAAGATACTCTGAATTATCACATTAAGTCGGCAGATGCGGTGTTGGCTAATTTTAATCAAGTTCCTTAGCTTGGATTGAAAAATTAATCTTGCTTAATTTTACAGTGAGAAAAATGTCCATTTTCACTTCGGATTTAAGCAAGAGACAATTCATAACATTAACCACTTTACGCAGCCATAGTGTGTGTCATAAAATCAATTTCTGATATGAACTAACCGACTTTGACGCTACTAAAAACAACTCGCCATTAAGACATTCTTTCAATATTTGTGAAAATATTTAATCTCAAGTCATTCACGATCCATCTATTTTGACCATGTCTTTTCTACCATATCATTCACTGGTGAACGGAAAATTTCTATGAATTCTCTTGCAATTTGATAAACTTTTCTTCATCTTCCAAGAAGAGACCTCGTTTGCAATGCACTAATTTCGGCGATTTGAATGATAATTGATGTTGCGTTAATAATCAAAAAAGCTGTGAATAGTGTTTCTTTTTCAACAATTTAACGTGCAAAGTGTAATGAGATTTGCCTTGAACAGACATTTGTTCTGTCTGTTTCTTTTGAAAGCAACTGGTATTCTCTTCGTACGTGGTGCATTTGTTTGCTTTGTACGGGACGTTCGCTATGCAATGATGGCGGTTTCAGAGTCTGAGAGCTTGCTGCACGTGGAAGCGGTAAAATGTGGTGTGAAACACAAGTTGAGGAAGAAAAGACTTGCTGAATTGTGACACATTCTGAGGTTGCTGTTGCCTTTGTCTGCGAAGAGAGGGAATTGCAACAATAGCTCAGGATTTGCAATTGTCAGAAATGTATACAGAATAATTGAAAATGGTCACATCACACAAGAAGCACCAAGACGGGTAAAATAAAAGTAAAGTGCAGTTTAGTAGAAGAAAGGAAAGACGATCGTGTTTTTGAAATTCAGAAGTTGCAACTAAAACCTGAACTTAGACATATTATGACTGAAGTAGAGCTGAATGTTTGGAGAAATGATCAGAACAGTGATTGATAGGAATACTGTTGTAGCAAAAGGCTGATTGAAAATGTGTTTAAATGAGTCCAACTGTTGCCTCAGTTCAGAATGAAGTACGTAGGATCATTTTCCATTTTATATGAGAAAGCGGCTAAACAAATGAATTGGTCAGTGACCATGTAGACATTGTTGGACAAAAACACAAGTATGTAGAGCTAGTGAAGTCGTCCCGTCGTCAACACAGGATGCATGTGGGACGTATGACCAAGTGAAAAAAACTATCTGAAATGGAAATGAACTAGTACAAGCAACCGACTGAAGACAATTTTACGAACGTAACCTGCACATCCCTGCAATTTTTTTGAAAGGATTAAACAAAGGAACGTTGATTTGTGGCTCAGAATATTGAAAATAGCTGAAGGAAGTAATGCGCTGACAAAGACGGTTATTGTGGAGGAGTTAAACAATTCACTTGCTAAAATAATTAAAAGTCATGTCGAAAAGCAAAGACTTCAAGTAAAGCAGCGGAAAGTTTGGCTTTCGTCAACAATTTCAGACTGGAAATTGGTATAGAAATAGAAAGGAGAAATCTTCAGCTGGTGACGGAAAATGGGGTCTCCGTGAACATAGCAAAGATCGTTTCACACAGAGTTAAAAAGTAAATCATGACGGCAAAATAAATTGTTTAGATGTTTCCACTGCAATAAAGTATGTCATATGATTTCTCACTGTTGGTGATATGGAAAAAGTACTGATGGGACAAATTTGCGGAAACAGCATATGGCAATGAGCTTTGATGAAGTACGAAACAAAATCACATTGGAACGAAAAATGCCACAAATACATACAAGATAGTCAGTGGTTGTTGTGAAGAAAGCGCGTATTCCTTTAATGAAACTGCTTGTGTGGGTAAGATTTGCTCATGTACGCCAGGTCAAGCAGCTAAGTAAATTGCATTTTACAGAGTCTTTCTTTGATGGTGAGAGGTGAGGAAATTTGGGATATGTAAGTGCTATTGCCAGGAAATGTTGTACTCTATAGAATTCACGTTAAAAGAGCAGTGCTCACAATTGGTTTTGAGGTTGAAGTGTCAAAGCGTGATGAATTCATTCTCACACCCACAGAGAAGCCCTGGTCCCAGAAATAAAATTCATCTTTGCTAATGTTATAAATGTATCAGAGACCGGAGTGACGTCTGTGTGGTTGAAAATGCAGTGGGAAATCAGCCAACAGAGTTATTACAGGAAGTGTAGCCTGGAAATTTGCTTGACTGTGCAGTAACGAGTTCGCAAAGCTACAATTTGAAACAAGAGAGATTTCACGGAGTAAAGACAAGGTAGTTGACGTTAGAATATCAGATACGTCGGCCAAATGCCTGTGAAAAATGAACAAGTACAAATGGGGGAACAAAATAAAAAGTTTTAGTTCAGACACGGCAACAAAAATATGAAATACATATTCAGAATAACAACAAAAATATGAAATACCAGATCTGTTATATAACAAACCATTCTCAGAAGAATAATTTCTGTGAATTTCAGAATATTACTATTGTAAAAATGAAGTCTTAATTCGGCAAATCAGTCCATCACATGCTCTGTTGGATAAATGAAAATGACAGAGGTTGACGAAATGTCTCGCTGGTGGGTTATGGAATTTAACTGTTACATGTAGGACATGAGTTGAAGGTGCCTGTGTTGGACTAGGGTGTACGAAATGAAAAAACACACAATACTCCTTCCAAGTTATATTCTCACGGTGACTTCAGGTTTTGAATAAAAGGTGTAACCTCAACCATTCATTAATCTTATTTCAAGTCCACATCACTTGAAAAGTGTTGTGGGATTTAATGTTAATGATCCAAAGATAGCAAACACATTCGAAAATTTGGAATACGTACTCCAAGTTTCTTCAACCAGTTCAGCCCAATAACACTGTAAACGTTTGTAAATTCAGTGTCTTATGGGCCTATTCCATAACCATCTAACGAATAAGCAGGGCTTCAAAAGCTAGTGCTTCCAAAGAAATTGTTGGCTTATAAGCTGCTGTTGTGTACTTTTAAGTTTATAAATCCCAGTCCAACTCCGGCTCCTTCAAATCAAAATTATGTATATAGATTGAATGATTGAGTTAGCCAGTATTTAATATTGCACAGAATGCAACGAAACCGAGAGCAGAAGATTCATGAAAACTTCGCAATTTTGCTTGAAGAACATAAAATGTTTATGCCACTGCCATGACGGGTACATTTAAAAACAAGATGTTTTGTATCTTATGAGTTCGAAAGGAAATTGAGTAAGATGAAGTATTTGATAAGAAAGTCGGAGAAATGAATCTCGCTGACGGTGTCATGTGAAAATGTTCAAAAGATATTCTGATAATAAAACAACTGGAAATGTCAATGTGTTAGTGATGAAAAACAGAGTGAAGAATCAAGTTCACGTGATTCTGATTTAGACATTCCTCAAATTACAGACAACAAAGAGAAAGTTATTTTTTAAAAAATGCTTTAAATGATTCAGTTACGTTCTCAAAATGACCTGGAGGGTTGATGCCGCACGTGATATGCAGGAAAAGTTGAGAAGTTAGAACCTGATTATGCATGATTACACAGATATATAAATGCTGCGTCAGTGAAGTAACATCCTTATCAAATTAGCATTATAAAATTGGAAAAGATTGGCAACCTGATTGGACACAGGCTGAACATGAAGTCCAAGTGATTAGCTGCAAATCGAGCTCAGCAACAGTAAGATAAGAATACCAGCTGGTCTACAATTACGTGTAAACCATCGTAATGCCAATATAGTCAGGAAATCTGGGTCATTTTATGTTCCACATTTGTAACACTGTATTGAGGAGGTCGGTTAAACATCCTAATTTATAATTTGGCTTTACGCAGACGACCTTCATCTGACAGAGGGAAGGAGATTTTGACTTCGATGACACCACATAGATTGGAAGAATATTAACAAATACCAGAGTTAGGATTATGACGGTCACATTTCAAAGACTAACCAATAATGTCTATCCAAAGTATCCAATTTTGTGGCGTGCAGACACGATCTGTTGATTTTCAGTCACAAGTGAAAGAAATATTTTGAGCACTTCACAGAATTATCCAATTCACATCAGGAGGAAAAACTGGCAGATAACCGTCGCTTAACGTGGTTTTAAAAAACCAAAGTCATGATCATGCCCATGACCTTGATCACGGGATTTGAAAACAAAAGTCATTGTGAAGTTTCCGAAACCATAAACGAAAAGGGAAAATATATAATTCCTGGGAAAGAGCATTTTATATCAGAAATTTGTATTCAATCGCACCGAATTGTTTTCAGCTTTAAAACGGGGACATTCAATTTCGAGCTGTCTTTGTCTGTTGCAGCAAAAGCATGTGTTCTCAATTACTGCTGATTTCAAATTTTCGTGTTCATCTTTTCACTTGCATTTGCAAAAGATATGATGCGATTATATGGGATATTTTATTGCAATGTATATATTGTAATTAAATTATATATGATATTGTTGCGTATTTCAGTAGAGTTGCAGCTTTTTAAAAATCTATTTGTCTTGTCTGTACGGTCAACGTGGTGTTGGAATTAAGTGAAATCTTGTAGTTTCATCCATCGATTCACGTCTGTAGTGCATCGCCTTATACTTGCCTTTAAACCAATAAAAGTCAGGAGCCAATCTATCTGAGTGATATGTTTTGAGAGGGTCTGGTCTGGAACACAAAAATGGTCATTTGAAAAAGTATCAAAAATCATCGAATGACAATAGGTGTTGCATCACCATCATCAATCCATCAATGTCACATCACAGATATCAGAACAAACTGTCCAAAATATTGTTATTTGTCTAAAGTTTGTGTAAAGATTTGTTGCACGTGTGCCAATTGCAGTCATTGTGGGTATCGTCGTTTACCTGGCAACCAACTTGCTGCCTTGGCAAACAAACCCAAAACAATTGAGATTTTTTCCGCGGATGATGATTCTACTTGTTTGAGTCACTGAAGCTGCACATTGTGGGGTGATAGAATTAAGAGAGTTGTGAGAGGCATTTTCTTTATTCCGAGAGTGGTCAGGGCGTGGAATGCGCTGCCTGCTGATGCAGTTAACTCAGCCACATTAGGAGCATTATAACAGCCCTTGGATAATCATATGTTTGATGTCCGGTGTTTTTATTTTCAGAAATGATTGTTCGTGCAAAAGGATCGATAGGTCCGGAAATATCTACTTCAGAAGACATGTGTTTTTTCATATTCAGGAAAAAACCGTTGTGCAACGAGAGGCGAGTGGGCAGTTCTCCAAGTTCAGCGTTTGGGTTGGTTTTGGTTTTAGCAAACTGCGGTTATTTTGCAGCTGTTGTCAAGTTTTAGCTGGGAACCCAGAGAAGGTGCTGAGGACGCAAAAAGGCAGTTACATGCTGATCGTTTCCTCTCTGACATTGCTCATTTTTTTTTAAAAAAGTGTTTTTCTTGGCAAGAGGGTGTTTCGGGAATATTGCAAGTATTTGGAACAGCGTCATTTTGTTTCAAGAGAGTCGATTGGGTTTTGACGTGATTTATGTTATTCTATAGTCTTTTATCTTTTATTCATGTATATATAAATTCCGTTTTTTTAAACCGAGTGATTGGGGCCAGTTGCATCACTCCTGGAATATACACTTTCACCTGCTTAAAACAGCGCGAAAAATTACGTTCCCACATACCTTCGCGAAATATTTTGAGGGGATCTGGCTTGGTCCACAGCAAATATTATTGAGGAAATTTGCAGTTTGCACTTCTGAAGTGAAGTGGTGATTTCAGAATTTTATTTTTTGGTTACGTTCGTAGTTTCTTACACCTGATTCTTAGTTCTGCTGATTAATCACGCAACATCAGAAGCGTTGATTTAGGATGATTGGCTTCAACTTGGGCCACCAACCGTTGGTCAAAATTAAGCAAGTTGTCACAGTTATTTAAGATAGTCATTAATGCACCAAATATGGTGCGTTTCCCTGAACGAGCTCAGTGTCACTTACTCGTTTTCAGCGCGTTGGAAAATAAGCTCAGTTTATTCTTCTTAACATGAGTCACTATTATGATAGTATGATGAATCCATGTAGAACAGTCAAATTAGTTGTTTTGCCTCCACTACCCAAATGGCGTTGAGATCAATTACCTATCCTCCTTGAAACCTGATCGTCATACCTTCATTCCATGTTTGTTGTCCTTTGTAGCACTTCAATATCTGTCAGTAGATGATTTTCATCTGACAGTTGCAAAATTGCAAAGAATGTTGACTTTTGAAAAATATCATTTGCATTTCAAAAATTATATTGTACATTCCCATGCGATTCTTCACAATGTGCAACTATGATGGTCCCACCATTTTAATCTATCTACAGAGCAAAATGCTTAATTTTTGGACCTCAAGAAAGGATTACTGGTTTCTCTTAAACCAGTAGTACGTTACCAAACTGATGTGGCAATTAATTGCTTATTTCTTCTTCCCATAGTTAATGTAACAACGATTGGGATCCTCACTCGCAGAAACTGTGGTCTTTCCAAGTGTGTCACTCGCTATCTCGTGGCCATGGCTGCAGCAGATCGACTTGACGTTGTCCTCGACTTGATATTGAGGCAAATTCCAATTCGGCATCGAGATCATTTTATGTTCTTTTATTCCATCCGATTGTGTAATTTACATGCTGTCCTGCTTTATGCAATGACAGACTGTTCGGTGTGGTTCACTGTTACTTTCACGTTTAATCGATTTATAGCCATTTGTTCCCAGAAACTGAAAACTAATTACTGCACTGTGAAAACAGCGACCTTGGTTCTAGTCACTGTGGTTGTGCTAAGTTGCTTAAAAAATATTTCTTGGTATTTTATTTTAATGGAGAGTTATTTGCTTCAGAACTATGCCTGGTTTTGTTGGATTTCTCATAGTAAATGGAATTCACGTGCCTGGGCGTCAATTGAGTTCCTACATTATATACTAACTACAGGCGTCCCATTTTTGCTGATTGTGCTGTTTAATGTTTTCACTATAAGGCATGTTTTAGTGGCGAGCACAGCACGCAGGAGACTCCAGCGTCAAATCATTGGGGAGCCAGCACGAGATCCAGAGATGGTGCAGAGAAAAAAGTCCATTGTTTTGCTGTTCATTATCTCAGGCAATTTCATTCTCTTATGGTTTGTCTTTATGCTGTATTCAATATGGAACCGTATGTCAGGTTTAGAATTAACCTCGATGTTTCTGCATAGTTTTGTACAAGAAATAGGTTTCATGCTCCAGTTCCTAAGCTGCTGCACAAACATATGTATTTACGCAATGACACAGAGAAGATTTCGAGAGCAAATCAAAATTCTATTGAAATCACCATTTGTTTCTATCATTAATGTAATTAAATGAGTTGAGTATCGAAAGAATGGTTGAAATATGGACTTATTCCCATCACACCTACTTTGCAAATTGTTCTGCTGGAGAACAGCAGTTAATTTGGATAATTCTAGCATTTTTGAAGGCATATTCAATTGCTTTCCCTACAGCCAGAAAAAAGTAGTGAACATCCTGTTGACGTTAGAAATATTGAAATGACAGAAATCACAACTTCCAAAAAGACACTCGAAGAATGTCTGATCTGTTTTTAAGTCTATGTGCTTTAAGGTGTAAAAGCATTTAAAACATCTGCTGACATGACGAATTTGAAAGCATTGCGATGCTCAGTCTTGTCCTGCCTGTGTTGTTTTCCAGATAAATTGTCAAAATTGAGCACGAATTCTGGAACAAATGCCATCACAAGGATGCAGGTTATTGAGTCCAATTTTTTTTCTGCTTTCTAATTTCCATAGTATTCCATGCTCACAGTACAATGTGAAGATCAAAATTACGTTACAAGCGTTTGCGTAATCGAAACTAGAACGTGTAAACAGAAGCATTGCGAAGAACCATGAGAGCAGGTGGAGCAGAGAGAAAAACAGCAGACAGAGTACCCAAGAGACATTGTTACGGCAGCAGTAGGACTAAGACAGTTGATGTTAAAAATTCACAAGCAGAGACTTCTGCAGAAGAGATAGTAAAATAGTGACAAAGTGGAATGAAACAAAACACAAAGGTATTTACAAGAAAGGATTCGTAACTATAGCAACTGAATGAAGACATAATGTACTCCTTAAAGTTTATTGTAAAACTGACTGCATTGGCCATGATGGCATGATCCGCCAAATATGGCAAGAATGACGATATCCTGGAATCGGTATATACGTGGCTTAGTACAGTCAATGATGGAAACAGCACAACACAGGACGATCCACTATGATTTGGATGTCTCACAAATCGCGGACAAAGGGGCCGTGGGAAACGTCCAAACAGATTTTTACTGAGTCCCTACATTATAGGCGGGAAAGGAAATATTGTTTAAAGATTATAGATAGTTTTGCAAGATAAGATTCCTTGCCCCAAGGCATTGAAGTGTCCACAGAGTGGTGAAGGTACAGCATACAAAATAACTGCACACAGGGGAGTGCCCGTTCATTTAAGTCATTTCAGGGGACATGGTCACGGGAAACATCGTGAAAAGAACTTTTCTTTACTGGGAGTATTACAAACGTTCATATTCCATGCTATTCGAGAGTTCAGCGATGCTCGAGAGGAGTACAAGAAAACTTAAAGATGCGATACGTTAGAAATCAGAAGAAACAGGAAGACGATGAATAGACAAAATCCAATGTATTTCAATGAGATCTGGAACGACCGAAGAAGAACAACTGACCGATCACGACTTGAATTCGCGACATTAAAAACCCTGAAACTCTCTGAGAGCATAATAGTGGGAGGGACAGAGTTTGGAACCCAAGATGACATGATCCAACGTTGCGTGGTTCCTTTCAACTGCTGCACTATGTGGTCATGGGGCAACTAACTGTGAGAGACTTGGAGGCGAAATAGACTACTGAAGTTAACTGAAAACAGTCAAGTGTGACATGCTCCTTACATTTCTCACCCCTGATAGAATGAAATTTTCCACACGGTGGAAAGAACCATGGTGCATTTTAATGAAAAGTGGCACGAACACATGTATTGATATGCAATCTAAAAGTAACTGGAAGTTTTGTTCCCGACTGAAACAACATATGACAGCCGATGACTCTTGCACAAATAGATCATGTAACATGAAGCATACAAAGATTAGAATAATAAATTAGAAAGTGTACTATTTGGAATTTTGGAGTTTTGGGAATTTTTATCAGCTTTTTCGTGGATGGCTTCATGATTAGATCTGCGTTTTTGAAAATGAAAACTGAATGTTAAGGGAGAACGTGAGTAATGATATATTATACTGTGTGGGATCACAGTATATGGGATAGATTTTCCACGAAAGAAAGATTCAGCAAGCAGATAACCCCTCAGTTCCTTGTGCTTACTTTCCTTTTCCGAGAACGAATCATGGATGAAGCAGTTACAGTGGTTATAGATCATGGTTCGAATATCCAGACTTGTGGGAAAGATGCCAATAAGAACGAATGGTGTAAAACAGCTGATCGGCCTGAATGACTCCGTGAAGTTGTTTGAACGTTGGGGCTATGGAAACATGTCTGACATTAACCTGCAAACCTGCAACTTTAGTCCGAAATATGGAAAGGATTTATTTTTGCGTCAACAGTATTAACGGGTGAAGATGTGTCGTGTGTTTGCAATGCTCAACAGGCAGACCCACGAAGTGTGTGTTGAGAACGGGAGTAGAAATGACATTTGAGTCAACTTTGGGCTGCTTTGCCGTCCTCCGCCGATGGCCAAGCTGTGATAATATATGATTGAGAAAAGGTAGTAGTATGTGTGTATTGCACAGACGTGGAGCCCCTCTACATCATGATATGTGTTTATCTCCCGTCCATAACAATTCCGTTCAGATTGCTTTTCCTATCATCACGAGAGGTCTGAAGTGACCAATCCGAACAGAGGGAACAGTCAATTGAATAGTATTGATAAATGGAGAAAAGACATTAAATGATAATGTAAAATTGGGATTGCACCTTTTCTGGTTAATATTTCAGGCATCCAGGTGCTGAAATGTTGTTCAAAATCGATAAAGGAATCGTGAAAACCAAAACAGCGTTGCAACAATCTCCTGATAACCATCGCAGCCACTAAATTCATAGAACACCATATTTTCACCACATGGAGACATTGAATGGCAATGTCACTAAGATTAATACCAGATTTTCCGAAGTGTTTTCACGAGATTGGCTGGGAGTTAATCAAAGTGTACATCGGCTGGAACAGATTATTCGGGAATCATTATTGTGGGCGGATGAAACACAAATGGAATAAGTAGAGTGATAGAGGACGACACGAAAAATACAGCTCGATGGGGTTGCCCGAAGCGAAGTACTTGCTCATAAAATTAAACAATTAATCAGAAGTGAATGATAGGATTCGTGAAATCTTGGACAAAATGAAATATGAAATCTCCATTGTTTTTGGGTATATGCAAAGTAAGGCACAATTTGGTTCAAATACAGAGGGGTGAGGTTCTTGATTGGGTCAGTCGTACTCAGTTAGCACAATTGATTTAATTTGACAGAAACATTAGATGAATGCACATTAAAGGTACGAACGAAGGTAGGTCTGTTCAGGCGTTCCCAGTTGCACGGCTTGTAACGTCAAAAGTGTAAGTTCGTTCTGATCCCCGTAATAAATCCAGGGACAGGACCATATACTCATGACCAGATTGGAAATGTTGGTGTTGTCCAATGAAATGACTTTTCTCGGTACAATCTCTGATGGCACAAATGCAATAAATCGAAATCAAATATTCCATGAGGTCACCTCTTTTGGAAAGGAAGCAAATACGATGGACTGCCACACATTTGACTGGGGGACTTCGACATAGGTGGATTGGACTGAGAGGAGGGTGATGGAAATCACCCAGGCCGCCAAAGAGTTCCATCGCTTAGGACATGGGGGAGAAGAGGACAGTATTGGATATTTACGACCAAAATGTTACATAAATTTGGAAGCATAAATTGTGCTATTCTATTTCGTCACTCTCTGCATACCATTTCCTAAATGCCAAGTTCCAATGATGCACATCAAACAAGGACAACTGCATGCCCTTACAGTGTTTGATAAGCTTAATGATAGACTTTGGAGTTAGCAGAAGTGAATGCGGGCCCTATTCCGCACTTAACTGAACAATTCAATACATAAGGTAAGTCATACAGTACAATCGCACCATCAGCTACAAAAGAAAATGGAGTTCTTCAAGAAGCGAGACAATGTGAATTTCAGAAAGAAAGGTGGTGGGAGAAAGTATGTAACTGAGGAAAGAATGTCACTATAAATCAATGGATCAGGATAGCGATTCATCTAGCACCAGGATTTAAGTGGCAATTGGCCCTATTATGCAGGATGATGTTTTGTATGTCATTTCAACGAGATAGGCGAAACAGGAAATTATGGACCCAGGGAAAGGAAGAACTGAAAATGCGAAAAGAACACAATCCAGGATGTATAGATTTCATGTTATTGACTGATTCCTCAAATCACGTGACTGCCAGCACCATGAGGAAAAAAAATACTGGACAAATAATTGACACCAAATTCAGCTTTTCGGTTTTTGCATGACAGATGTTTTTAAAAGGAAAGGACTGTTCAGCCTGTACATAATTGAGCAGCATAAAATAGCCTCCCGTGCCACAGCTCGCCAAAGAGAGGCTCAAAACTTGGGATAATAATCGATGCCTGTGCTCTTCACAAGTTGAATAATAGTAACCCCAAATAGTAAATACAAAGTAGCATAATTAAGAGAGATCATGCAGCTGCAGTTGTTTCAGCTGAAGGCATAGATCAGGAAAGTTTAGACCACAAATAATTGTGTATCTAATGTGTTGATCTTATATTAATGGTTTACCTATATTTGAAACTGTCGCGAAACCATTCCAGGAAACGATCCTAGTAAAATTAAGAGGGTAATCAGTGTCTAACAGTGAAGCCAGCCCACGTATCAGTACAGGGAGTATTAAGTCAAGGGAACAGAAACTAGCAGGTAATAGAATCTGGTATGAATGCATCCATTGCAGGACACCCAACGATAAATTTAGGATTACCTAGAAATTAAACATGCTGAGGCCGGCAAATATCTGGCAATGTACTAATGTGTCCATATTGAAAACTCTGAAGAACGGAGATAAGAGAGGATGGAAAGCATTATGAGACTCTTGGAGGTCCAAGGGCTTGACCAATCCCTGTCTACAGAGAGCCATAGATTCATATGATCAGCTGAATTGTAAAGTATGTAAGTAATGAGTCATGTCATTGATGTGTAAATGTAAAGAGCGGAATTAAATAATTGGGTATATTTTCCTTTGTTCAAGAACACAATTTTTAGATTTTAAATCGACTCTTCCTACTAAGGTAACTTCAACAAAATCGCTGATGCTGGGATTGAATTCATGAATGTCCTTTGAATTATTGGGTCGTTGTACCCCAACGCACTGCTCTAAACATCTGTCCCTCAACAAAGATAGGCAAGTGAACCATGCACTTTTTTGTTGTTCAGATATCAGAACACGGCGATGGAATAAACATCAATATCACTCTGATCCTGAGGGTTTCACAGAGTCCTATCTCTAATCATGAATTCCTGAATCATCATGATTTTATGCCTCATGGAATTTAGATGGCAGTATCACGTTCATGTGTTTAATTGGAAATTCACTGATTGCGAAGGGTGAATTACTGAAAGATTGGTGTGTTGAAGCGTTAGGAGGTAATGTGCTGCACTGGTGGCCTGGTACAATCAAGGCTCTGAAAATTGTAATAATGTTGAAATTACTACAGGCTTCCAAGCTAATTTCGGTTCTGAAATTAAAATGGAAAATTTACTTATATTTGAGCCAGGAGATCAGGTCTTCCCCATGATTCCCATTCTCTCCAATAAGAACATTTTGGCGATTACCATCCATCTGATATTCAGTTGGACTCCTCATGCAAATACGATGGCAACAAGAGCAGGTCACATACGAAGAATCCTCTAACAAGTCATTCAACACCTGACATTTCCAGGAGAAAATGAGGACTGCAGATGCTGGAGATCAGAGCTAAAAATATGTTGCTGGAAAAGCGCAGCAGGTCAGGCAGCATCCAAGGAGCAGGAGAATCGATGTTTCGGGCATGAGCCCTTCTTCTGGAATCCTGAATGAGGGCTCATGCCCAAAACGTCGATTCTCCTGCTTCTTGGATGCTACCTGACCTGCTGCGCTTTTCCACTTGACATTCCTAATCCTGCATATCTAATCCTAACCTTAAGTCACGAGTGTGGCAATAATCATGCAGACCCCAGAATATTGAGAAATATATGGAGAACATCCAGAACGAATGGGCCCACTTTATTGGTACAATATTCACAAACAATGAACTTCTCCAAAGCCAACTGCTAAAGTCAACAGTGCCCACTATGTCGAAATTGTAATGTGAACAACAATACTGAGACAGAAACTTCCGACACCACAGTCATTGTTATCTTGAGCAATTACTGCACTGATTCTTGCAAAATTATTCCCAAGTCAAGCAATAAAGAGGGTTAAAAGTGCATAGTTATTCAATCACAATTGCTGAGTCACGATCAATCTTCCTACTGGACACGATGAATGATATAAACACAGCACATGGTTTGTCGTGTTCAAGAGTCCTGATCTTAGCCTCCTTCTAAAGGCGCCGATTTATAATGAAAATAACTCCTGAAGATTTACCGACACCGACTTGCCACGGAAGAACCTATGAATTTAAAAGGAATCCGTCAGAGATTGAAAAAGGAGAAAGATCAATTTTGTTGACTCTGCAATTAAAGGAATGCTAACAATTTTGAAAACGACCAATAAGAAGGCAATCTTTTGTTTCTTGTCGTTAACAACTGTACGCAAAGTGAAAACACTCGGCTGTTATAGGAGACGCATTGATCCAATTCTCCAAATTGCACATTAATTGAAATGTAAGAGGAGATATAGGCGTTTGGGAGCGTGTTTCTGGTGGCATGGTGGTTAAAACTACGACCTCAATGTGCCAGCGATCCGAGTTTAATGCCAGCCACGGGCAAAAGTGTGACTAAAATTCGCATGTTCTGCTGTGGGTATGCCAGTTTCGTACCATTGTCCAAAGAGTTTCAGGTTAAGTGGATTGGCCACGTTAAATGTGTTCAGGTACAGTAAGTGAATGAGCCATGAGAAATGTTATGAAACAGGTATAAAGTCGGGACTAAGTCTGGGTAGGATTCTCTTCTCGTGTTGGTATGGACTCAATGCGTGGTTTTACAGTATAATTATTGCATGAATTTACGATTTGTTTCTGTTCGGAAGCCTCACTATTCTGAGGTGCCCGGCAGGGATCTGCATACTTTGTTAAACACCGAGCAATTAGTTCAACTGATATATTGTTGATTGTAGATTCCAAAACCGGAAAACAACCATTATACAGGGATTAATGTGTGCAACATTAACCGTCCTGACCAATTTTGTAGCGATTACCATTGACAGAAACTCATGAGAATTCACCCTATAAGCATAATAGCGAAAAGAGAAAATTAGAAGATAGGTACAATGAAACATGCGAATCTCTCCTATCTCCAAAGGCTTCCCACCTTAAGTTAAAAGTTTTATTGGCTTCACCACACTTGCCTGGATGAATTCACTACAAACGTCATTCAAGGACCGTTGACCGAGTCCAGAAGAAATCGGCTCACTTGATTGGAAACATATAGAATGACATTTGCATCATACGTAAGGTAACACTACAACCAAAAACATCACCTGCAAGACACATACAATGCTGACTTGGTGCTATTTTGCCATGCAATTAACATCGTCTTTTCGAAAACTGGAAATCCATCTCTGACAAAATTATGGGTATCCCAACAGTACAGAGACTGCAAAAGTTCAATAACACAACTTTCCACCACATTCTCTTGCGTAACTAGGAACGAATTCGAAATGCTCGCCAGCCAGTGACACACATGACCCACGAGGGAATTACAAAATTTTGAATACGCTTTACTGTCAACTAAAAAAAACGAACGTTTTCTCATTTCTTCAGGGCGTTTCGTTTACAACATGTGACAGTGGCATATGAGAAAGAACTTTTGGCGGTTAGACAAGTCTTGCGGAATGAAAATAATTGGCTTTGTTATGAGAAACCTTGATGCGAATATCCATAGAACATTCAGTGAAATAATCAAATAAATATGTACAAAAATCACAAAATATGACACAGATCAGATTGATGAAACGTTGACGAACGCAAGATTCAGTGAGAGGGAAGAACTAAGTGACAATATTAGTCGAATAATTGTGCTTGGAAAATTGAAAGCGAATGAAGTCAGCTAAGTCCCCACGGCCTGAAAACGGACATCCCAGAATACCAGAACTCTGAAAGAAGAGGCACTGGAAATCATAGATGCATGAATGGGTAATCATGCTTGACAAACTTATTGGAATTCTATGTATGTGTAACGGATGACAGGTGAAGTTATGAAACTTGCGATGAGTGAAACGGAAGCGCACAACGTCTAGATGACTGAAAACATTCTCTGCTTTGAAAGAATATCACGAAAGTGCTGCCAAATCGAAACAAGGGATGAAGAAAGCTAAAGAGTATCATGAAATATCTTTTGCAAACAAGCTGACGGAAAATCACAAAGACTTTTATGCGTCTGCAAGAATCAAGAGAGTAACTTGAGACAGTTAGGCCCACCCACGGACAAAGGAGGGAAGTTATGTGTGGATTCAGAGAAAAGAGATGCGATGCTTCAGCAATACGTAGCATCGGTTTTCATCAAGAAGATCGACATGACGCATGTTGAGGATAGGAACAGATGATTGATTACTCTCCGTCAAGTCGGCACAAGGAGGGAGCGAGTGTTGGGTATTCATAAAGGCATTAGGTGGACAAGACCTCAGGTCCAGATGCGAACTGGTTACGGAGGAAAGAGTGACAGGAACAGCATGTCGATTTAACAGATATCTTAACAGCATTCTGGAACATGTGTGTCGTCACGGAGGACCGGAGATTTGCTAATATGTCCGCTTCTTCCTGAAGGATGTCTGTGATTTTCCAAGTAATTATAGATCGGGGAAGTCAGTTGTAGGGAAACTGGTGGAGAATATACAAAGTATTAGGTTCGATTTTCTTTTGCATGTAAACAGGCTTATCAGTGATCGGCCCCAAGCATTTGTGCAGGGAATTTCATGATTTATTAAAATAATTGAATTAATTGAGCAAGTGACAACGTTGATTGATGACGGAAGGTATGCAGATGCGTCATACCTAGATTTAAGTAAGGCGTTTGATAAAGTTGCCCATGCTCTGCTGATGAAGAACGTGAAGTCGAATGGGAGTCAGGGTTTCCCAGCTAGATCAACAGTGAACTGGCTGGCCAAAACAGTCAGAGATTACGAGTGGAATGGAATTAACCAAAATTAGGAGCTATGACCAGTAGTTTTCCACAGGGATCCCTTTTGGAATGACTGTTATTTGTGATAGACATAAAATGATCTGAAGCAAGACATAGGAGGTCTAATTAGCAAGTTTGCAGATAAAACTAAGATTATCAGATAAAGAAGGGGATTGTCAGACAATGCTGCAGAATATAAATAGGTTGCAGAGTTGGTCAAGAAGTCGCAGATTGAGTTTAAGCCGGGCAAATGCGAAGCAATGCATTTTGGATGGTTCAAATCAAGAGTAAACGATGTGGTAGATGGAAAACCTATGGGCCAAAATGATGTAAAGAGCAATCTGGATGCTCAGGTCCATTTAACCATCAAGGTTACAAGAAGAGTGGTCCGCAAGGCATACGGCATGCTTTCCTTCATCAGATGGTGTATTGGCCAAAAGAATTGGCATGTCATGTTACAGTTGGACAGAACTTTGTTTCGGCCACATTTGGATTACTGCATACAGTTCTGATCGCCCCATTACTAATATGATGTGGCTGCCTTGGAAAGGGTTCAGAGGAGGTTCATCACGATGTTGCCGGATATCGACGGCGTTAGATAAGAAGAGGTTTTGAATAGGTTAGGATTATGTTCATTCCAAAAATGGAGAATGATTGCGGGACCTGATTAATGCCTACAAAATCATGAGTTACAGATGGAATGTACAGCAAGAAGCATTTTTCCCAGAGTGGAAGAATCAGTGACAAGGAGTCACGAGTTCATGGTGAGAGGAGAAACGTTTCAGGTCGGTACGTGTGGAATGTCCTTTACACAGAGCATTGTCAGTAACTGGATCGCCTTGCCAGTGGAATTGTTTGGGGCGGGCACAACAGCATCAATTAATTTGTATTTAGAGAGATACATGAATGGACAGGGAGCAGAGTGATACAAATCCTCAGAAAAAAGGCCTTAGATTGATAGAGAAGATCTAGACCGGTGTAAGCATTGAGGGCGAAAAGGCCTGTTTGTGTGTTGGAATTGTCTATGTTCTTTGTTCTCGTCGAGTTCACGAGGAGGAGCCCGTCAATGTGGAGTAATTGGACTTTCAGAAAGTGTTTGATAAAGTCTCAGATAAGAGATTATTCTGCAAGATTAAAATGTATATGTTTGGGGAGGCGTATCGACAGAGATAGAAAGTGATTGATTTTTTTAGATTGATAGATTCTTGTTGTCTGGAGTAATTAAGGGCTACAGGGAGAATGCGGGTAAGTGGAGTTGAAATGCCCATCAGCCATGATTGAATGGCGGAGTGGACTCGATGGGCCGAATGGCCTTAATTCCACTCGTATTTCTTATGGTCTTATGGTCTGAAAAGTGCTTGACAGAGAGCAAACAAAGCGTAGGATGTTATGGATTCTTTGGATGAGGTGCAAAATGTTTGCAATGATACCACTGTTGGTGGGAGGCTGAAGTGTGGAGGAGGATGCAGAGTTCCTTCAGTAGAATCGGACAGGTAAGGTAAGTAGCCAAATCAATTACAGATGCAGTATAAATGGTATAAATGTGAGTATATTCACAATTGAAGCAAAAACAAAACAGCAGATTACGATCTCAACGGCTGCAAGTTGCAAGTGGGGAGTGTGTAGAGGGACTGGATGTCCTTGCGCACAAATCACTGAATGTCAGTGTCCAGGTGCAGCAGGTTGTACAGAAGGCGACTGGCTTGTTGACCTTCATTGTGAGAGGGCACCCGTCCAGGAGGAGGTGCGCGTAATTAAATAGGATATTGGTGAGGCAACATCTCGAATATTGTGTGCAGTTTTCATCTCCTTTTCTGAAGAAGGATGCTCTTGCTCTCAAACGAATGCCGTGAAATTTTGCCAGGCCGATTCTGGGGATGAGCTGACGCATGTGCAATGAGAGATTGACGAGGTTTCGAATTTTATCGCTGATTTCAGACGAATGAGAAGGGAATCTCATAAAGACTGTTGAATCCGGATGAGGACAAGACAGCGTAGATGCAGGATGATGTTCCCAGTGATATGTGTGCCCAGAACAAGTGGTCACATTTTGAGGTTTCAGACAGAACAATTCAGGACGTTGATGCGCAAATGTTTTGTCATCCAGAGAGTTTTGAGTATGTGTAATTCATTATCCTGGAGGTATTTGATGCTAAAACATTGACTATAATCAAGAGATGGCTAGACATTACAAGAGGGACATTGGACTCAAGAGTTAAGGGTAGAAAGGAAGCTTAGGGCACAGCGTTGGATCATCAGTTATGGTTGTGATAATGGCGGAGCAGGCTTGGAGACCCGAATTGCCTTCGCCTGCTCCAATCGTCTATACTTCTGTTGAAGAGAAACGAGAGAGAGAAAGAGCTGTGAGGGTGCCTGTACATTCAGAAAAGTCACTATTATTTGATCCCTGAGAATCTGTGTTGACATAATCCACTGTTTATGGAGTAAAATAAAGTTTAAAAAGAGACTTCCTTCTGTCTTTGTTATCAATTGGAAATCCAGATATTGTAAACTGTTAACAATTCAACGATTAAAGGGTACAATAGGTCGGGTGAGGGGCAGGCTAGACTGTTAGACTTTGATCACTAAAGGTGTTGGAACGAATAAATGTAGTGAGGAATTAGACTTCAAATTTCATCCACCTTCTAAAAAGAGAGCAGGTGGAGTCCATATCGTTGATTGAAGATGTCCACATTCCCGATGCACGATGTTATCAACACCCTGAGTCTTATCATGCATAAAACTGACTGGATCTTTCAAATGCATGATTACCAGACCGTTTAGAAGAGGTTGGGTAAAATGAACCAACCAATTTGCAATTACAACTTGTAGGATAAAAAGGGGAATGCTGGGGCTATCTCCTTGAAAACAGAGAAGCACGCAGGAGAGATCTTGTTGAAGTAGACGGGGTGGGGAGATGCCTGACTACAACAAAAAAAATCATATCAGCGAAAAAATGCCACACAAATGAGTCTCCTGACTGCCCAAAGCTGCACAACACGACAAAGTGTCAAGTCAGGTGTGCGATGATGATGATGATCAATATCCGCCAAAAGATGCTTGTCATCTTCTAGAGGAAAGCAATTTTCTTGACTGCTACTAAATTGGCTCCATAGATAACATTTCATCAGCATCAATAGCGTGTAAAATCTGCCAAACACACTGCAGAAATTTGCTGAAAATTCAGAGCACCATCCAATTTCAGAAACACTTCCATCTAAAAGGAAAAGTGTAGAAATAAAAAAGAAAACAAACATCTACAATATTCGTTTCAAGCCAGTTACCATCCAGAATTGAATATAGACTAATTTTCTTTTCAGAAACACTGGAAAGATGTGCTGGAATGATTTCTTGATTACATTATAGTCTGGTTACAGCACAGAGACAACAGCACTTAGAGAAAACAGCTCATTGTCTCCTCAAGGGGTATCTACGATGATTCAATAACTGTTGGTCCAGCCACTGACGCCAGTGTTACACGAGTGATACATTAAAGACTTACTTGACTCAGCCGTGTGTCATAACATCTGTGTACAGATGTGTTAGAAAATATTGAGTTCCAAATCATATCCCTAAATATTCTTTTGAATAGATTTGAGGTGATGCATAAGAAAAAGTATCTGAGCCTCAGTTTGTTCTCAAATGAGAAAGCTACGTTTCCTGTTGCCTAACAGATGGAATTGTATTTCGTTGTTTGTCAGTGCCAACGTTCGGGGCCACATAACCTTTTTGAATGTTGCGAATTTCCACTCAGAAAAAAAATTAAAAGGGCACTTTAGAGAGACATTTTCACTTTCCACGGAAAAAATCATTTTCTCGAGTTCATGTACTTCAGGTGACTATTGCCGATCGAAATTAAGACCTTGGGAAGAGGTGCATGGAAGCTTTCTTGCTATTAAATAATGCAATACTGCAACATCAGCTGCATTACTTCGACCCTCTCTGGTGATGATATTTTAATAAGGCTTGGGGAGCTTTCAGAACAGGTTTGGATGAATGAAACAATCATGTTGCAATTTCATTGTCTATGACTAAAAGGAGAAACATGGAGATGTGAAAACCAGAGAATGCTCACAGGAGATATCTGGTTGAGTTAGTCAGAATGTGAAAGGGTCTGGCCACATCAAAAACGCACAATATGTTCCAACCATAAGATGACTGTGAACAAAGGGGAAATATGTCAAAATGTTTTGTACACAAAAGAAAAGCGGTACCTATGTTTTCATTTTGTATACTGCTGATTGTTCACATCAAGATCTGGTAGACCTGAGAGAACGTGATAAAGCTAGATTCAATCGAAATTCTGCAATTTTATAGGAGCAATATGCATCGTCATAGGGGAATACAAGAGAAAAGCATTGATTGAGGTAGTTATTAATAAGTAAGCAGACGATAATATTGAAGGTATTATTTGAGGTGGTTTGGATAATTGGCTAATTGACAGGGATCCAGTTTTTTTTTGCGGGGATATGTTTTTTTCAGGTTGTCAGCCGGTAACCAGTGTGATGTCACACTAGGCTGGGGAAACTAATGCTTCCATATTATACTGACGACGTGGAGAAACAAATGGAATGTACTGTGATCATTTGAGGCGGTGTAAAATTAATTGTAAAGATGGTTGAGAGAAGAACACAAGTCAACAGTTTACATACATGGGCAAAGAAATGTCAGCAAATGGAACTTATGAAGTGGTGCGTTTTGTAAGGGAGAACAGAAAAAAGGAAACCACCTGCGGAAAACTGCAGAGTAAATCGAATTAATGTACAGCTTTCAGGCCACACAGACAGCCAAGACACAGATGCATCAAGTAATCGAAAACCGAAAGCAACTCTTTCCCCTATTTCAACCAGCTTGACTTATAGGAGTACGATGCTGGACGACTGTGAACCATTCTGAAGCCCTTCTGGGTAATACCGTTTATCTTATCGTTGGCAGCAGTTGAGAGAGTGCTCATTGACCTCATACCTAGAAAACACAGATTGCCTTCTGAGCAAAGGATACAGCTGCTGGCACTAGCCATTGTAATTTTGAAAAAAAGTGTGGAATAATTTCACTGAAGCAATCAGCATTATTAAGGTTTGATAGTATAAATGTTGAGAGGATGCTTCCCCACATCTAAGAATCTCGATTCAAAGGACGGAGTCTCAAAATAAATTTAGATCACTTTAGACGTGACAAATAGGAAATTGTTGTCTCAGAGGATTGTGTACCTTTGAAAGTCTATGCCATGCAGAGTTTGGGTGCTCGGCCCTGGCATTTATGTTGGTGTTATGTAAAAAGCTTATTGACCAATTGAGGAACAAATGGTTATTGGTACAAAGAAAACTAAAGTCTGGATGCGAAGAACGTCGGACAGCCATAATCGTACTGAATGGAGCATGCTGGAGGATATCAATGACTTAACACTTTACTCATTTCTTATGGTAATGCGGTCTTATAGAAATAAAAATTGAGAGAAAGCAGCGGAGGCACCAAAATCTCAACAGTCTCCTTCTGTCCTGGAGAAAACTCAGGAAAGGACCCTCACTGATAATCAGGTCACGAAGTAATGCTGCCCCTTAAAATGATAAACAAACTGAAAATAATGCAGAGACTAAAATTGATTATGATAATGAAATTAAGATGAGCCTGAGATGAACACAGAAGTTGAACACTGTAGTTGTCTCGAAGTGTGCACAGTTCCGGACACGTTGGGTAGGCCACGTCTGCATCATTGCATACAGAGCTGGAATTCACATTTTGAGAATTATGTGTTTTTTACTGGAGTTTGTACAAAGAGTTTTTGCCAGAATGTTGCTGGGGGCTGGAGAGTTCTGTTATGAAGAGATTTCGACAGGCTGCTCTCGTTGTCCTCAATGCAGAAGAAATTGAGACGGGGAAATGAAAAAGATGTATAAAATAAATTCTGAGGGGTTCGACACAGTAGATAAGAAAGTTTTCCCCTTGATGCAGGGATCAGTCACAGGGGCATAAATCTTCGATCGCGGCAGAAGGCTTAGAGGATGCCTGAGGAAAAGTCTTTTCATCAAATGGATTGGTGGAAAATGGGAGACACTCTCTCTAAAGGTTACAGGACCGTTTTTGCTTTATTGTCCGAGAGCAAATTGATACGGTGAAGGATTTGTTTTCTCTAATATGTTATATATTTCTATGATCAGTGGCTGCCAGTTATCTGTGTAACATGAATGTTAAAAGGTGTTGTTGAATGGTCTCAATGGAGGTTGGCTGATTTATGTTGCAGAATGGTGCCACACAGAGCATGCGTTCACTTATCGAAGAACGTTTTTCGTTTACATAAACGATTTGGAAGAAACATGAAATATGTGGTAATATTAGTTCGGCAGACGACACAAAAGTCACTGTTATGTTGGGCAGTGAAAAAGTATTTGTCAGTTTTAAAATGGATCTGTACCAATTGTCGAATGATCCGAGGAGTAGCAGATGGAATTCAATTTGGGTCATTGCGAGGAATTGCGTTTTGTAAAACAACCATCGGTAGGACATGCATAATTAATGGTAGATCCCTAGCTAAGGTGGTAGAACAGTGAGATTCCGGGTTTCAGTTGCATAATTCAATCAAATTTGCGTCACAGATAAGCATGTGGTTAAAAAAAAACATTGAACATGCTTGTCTGCATGGTTCAGTCCACTGAGCAAAGGGTTAGGGACAACCTGTAGAGGGTGTAATGGACGTTGTGAAGCGTATTCTGGATGTCTTTGTGGTGTTCTGGTCGCACTGCTTCTGGTAGAACATTATTAAATAGAAGAGGATTCAGAAAAGATTCACCATGATGTTGCCGGGACTGGAATTTGTTAGTTATAAAATTTAGTTTGGATTGCATAGGACTTATTTCACTGGGTCGTGGAAGAATGATGGGTGACCCTATCGAGGTTTGTAAAATTAGAGGGTCATGGATTAGGTGAACAGCAGTGCTTTGCTTATCCTAATTTTGGAAAAATCAAAATTGTGGGATACATTTTTAAGGTGAGGCGAGAAAATTTCACAAAGAGCAAGAGGGGCAAATCTTTTGCATGAAGAGTGGCTTGCATATTGTACAAATTGCCAGAGGAAGTTGTGGATCTAAGTGATGCTGCAGCAGTTAAAGAAAACCATTTGTACAATTACATGAACACTAAATATTTGGAGGGAAATAAAGTAAAAGTTGCTGTGAAAGCTCTGTAGGTCTGGCAGCATCGATGGACATAAATCAGAGTTAATGGTGGCGTCGAGTGACCCTCTTCCGAGACAGACAGAAACAGACAAATGATGGGAAGAAATAACGGGAAAGAAGACTGTTTCAATTTGAGACAGGAAAAATCAAAAGTGATCAAAGGGAATCTGCTCGATGTGGGGTAAGGAAGTGAGGAAGAGAAGCAAAGGGAAACAAAAGGGTGTTTGTGGAATGTGATGTGACAGACAGACAACACACACTCACACAGAGAGAGGCAGGCAGACAGACAGTAATAGAGACACATGGAGGCATAGACAGAGAGAAATCGAGAGAGAGTCAAGCGGTCACAGAGACTTCATGGGGACAGATGGAGAGAAAGGCAGAGAGACAAACAGAGAGAGTGATATATGCAGAGAGAAAACAGAGAGAGAGAGATAGGGAGAGGCACAAACAAATAGAGCGAGACAGTTACAGAGACAAATATACAGTAAGATAGAGGGGCAGATAGAGACAGGTGAATTGAGATAGAGGAACAAACAGAGAGAGAGAGAGCCAGAGTAAGTGATGCGCAGAGAGACTGACACACAGAGAGATACAGAAAGCGACAGATATGACAGCAGATAATAATAGAAGTAAGAAACAGGCAGCAGTGTGCTGAGCTTAAGAGACTGAAATACCCCACAACGAGTTAGAAGTCTTTGATTCCCTGCCTATGCTCAAAATCATTCTGTGGTGTGAAACGTCCTTCAGGATTGGATCGCAGAGGTACTGACGTGAATCCGATAGGTTATATAGAGAAGATCAGAGAGAAGCAGGGTCTTGAATAAAACTTATCGTTTCTCGTGATGTCGTTTGCTAAAGACAGCTTAGATTATTACCTGTTCAAGATGAAATGTAAGTTCAGATCCAGTAGAATGTGCTTGGCTGTACACTTACTTGGGGAATGTTCAGAGTAAAGGTCAATTGCTGATGGTCAACAACTGCTGCCCTTGTCAACAATGACAATATCCCATTTAATGACAACATTAAATGTTAAAACAATCAATGAAAATATGCTGGAGGTCTAAAAAATAAAACGGAAAATGCTCGTGAAACTGCACCGTTATGGAAACCTCTGTTGAGAGTTAGCATTGTAAACCTACTGACCATCCATCGGTTATGAAAGAAGCTGGAAAACAGTGTGTTTGATGTTGGTATCAGGAATGTCTGTTTTGAAGGGAAGAAGGAGTGAGTTCAACAGGTCGAGAGAAAGAGAAAGCCAGTATTGTCAATGATTATCTGAGGTAGGAATGGAATGTGATGTAAATGTCTTTCTTTTTGTCTTGTCCCCATAATCCTATGTAACATACCCATGTACGTTACATCCCGTTCTTAGATTAAATTGAGTTATGACCCTGCTATCTCTCTTCCGTGATTGTCGTAATCATGTCGACTCAATAATACGGTATGCGTGTTGCTACTTGGGGGGAATTTATTTTCCTTTACAAGATTGTTTGTGAAGTTGTCGTCGCATTGCCTTCGTGAAATACTGCAGTCCCTGTGTTGTACATTTGCCGTCACTGCGTCCATCCAGATCTTTTTTTTTTATCATCTGAAGGGATTCAAACAGCGGAGAGTCTGGCTTGTCCATTCCTAATATCAACAGGATTGGGCCTGGGTCTGTCATCTATAGACCAGACCAGGTGAAGGTGACGGAGTTGCTTCCGTGAAGGACATTTGTGAGCCAGAGAGGTTCTTGCTAACAATCGACAAGTGCTTCATAAAATCAAAAATTCCAGACAATTTATTGACTTCAAATTCTACCATCTGCCGTGGCAGGGTTTGAATCTAGGGTCTGGCCCCTCTGTCACTGGATACAGTTTTAGTCATAAAGTTGTGAGGCCATTGCCTCCCCAGAATCTCCAACAATTGTGGATTGCACAAGGATACAGTTGCATTTTTACAAACACGTTGTACATGCTAGGTAATTGGAAAAGCACATGTAGTCATAAAACTAACACTTTCCGTACCTATTCCTGCATTTGAGGACCGTTTTCCAAGAGTCTTAATTGACTTTTTAGGATCCCTATCTAAACCTAAAAGTTGATAAGAGTATTTGTTGAAAATAATGGGAGTGTCCACTAGATTTACAGAGGGTGTTAAACTTCACAATATCACAGCCAAAACGATTGGCGAAGAGTTACTCAAATTGGTGTTTTAAAAACTTAACTCGAGCGTCAATGACCTCCAATTTTACACGATAGGAACAACAGGAGCTGTGACCACGTGGCTACCAGTAAGATAAAGTACTGCTTTTCAAAACTTACTTTATGAAGAGGTGGAGCGTATACTGAGCAGGAGCAGCTACGGGACTCCTGAGAAAGTGAGGCAATATACTTGTGTGGATGCGTTATCCGAAATACTACTTATTTAGTGTCCCCCATGCATTCTGTTCCACACACCAAAAATATGTTCTGTGCGCTGGACTGGTGATGTTCGTAGATATCGTTTTCCAATAATATTTTCGCGAATTTAGAACAGATAAAATTGCGTTTCGGGCATTTTAATGCTCCTCCAGTAGAATGTGGGAGGTAGGGTTTCCCACTAATGTCCCTTTTGCTTTATCTGCAGGAAGTGCGTGCAAAGCCAGCTCCTCAGAAAGTAGGTTAAGGAACTGGAGCTGGTGTGGAATGAATTTCGGATCATTCAATCGGCTGAAGGGATAATCGTGATGAGTTATAGGTAGGTAGTTGCACCTCAGTTACAGGGAAAAAAAGAGATGGGTTACAGTAAGATGACGGAAAGGGGACCGGTAGGCAGTTCAGGGATCTCCTGTGGCCATTCCCCTCAGTAACAAGGCTAACGTTTTAGATACTGATGGGCAGGGGACAACAGACCATGGGTAAGCCACAGTTTATAGGTTTCTGGCACAGAGTCTCTCTCTCTTATTCAGAAGAGAAGGGGCGAGGCAGCAAGCACTAGACATTGGGGATGCCCAATAGTGTGTGGGAAAGATTGGAGTTTCATGGGAATGAACGAGACTTAGGGTTAGTATGTTGACTCCAAGGTGCAAGAGTTTGTGATGTCACAAATCGTTTTTTTTTGTTATCATTAAGGGGGAGGGGGAGCAGACCAAAGTCGTGATCCACATAGGTACCAACAAAATAGTTAGGTAAAAGGATCAAGATTCCATGCAGAATACAGGGTGCTAGTATAGAAACATAGAGCGAGAACAGTTTGTTACCCGTGCCACGTGCTAGCGAGGCAAGGAATAGGGAGCGAGAGGAGTTGAGCGCCTGGCTACAGTGATGGTGCAGGAGGGAGGGATTCGGATATCTGGAAAATTGGGGCTACATCTTGGGGAGGTTGGACCTCGAGAAACAGCACCGGAACCAGAGATGTACCAATATCATGTGGCGGGAGGGAGCGAGTGGAATTAGCTAATACTCTTCGAGGTGGTCTAACATTCATTCAGCAGTGGGATGGGAAACCAATGTGCACAACAGATTGTGAATAGTGAGATCATAAATTAGGATCCAAGGTCGCAAGAGTGTATCAGTTGGCAGGAAGCTGTCTTGAAGTGTGTCAACTTCAAAACCAGGAGCATTTGGAATTTGGTCGGTGGAATTGTGGCATGGTTTGGTATCAGGAAATTCGATGTAGTGGCCATTTCGGAGACATGGATCGAGCAAGGACAGAAATGGGTATTGCGGGATCCAGGGGAGATATTCAGTAGAAAAGGGAAGGTGGGCAAAGAGGGTGAGTTATGGCATTGTTAGTCAAGGATAGTGTTGCGGTGGCAGAAAGGATGCTTGATGAGGTCTCGACTACTTAGCTGATATCATAAACAGGAAAGGAGAGGTTACGCTGTTGGGAATTTGTACAGGCTTCCGAAAAGTTCCAGAGATGTAGAGAAAAGGATTGAAAGGATGATTCTGAATAGGAACAAAAATAACAGGGTAATTGTTATTGTGGAATATAAATTCTCAAAATTTGTCCAGAAATGCAATAGTTCGAGCCCTGCAGATGGGTCAGGTATTTTTCCAATGAGAACAGGAAGGTGTTTGACACATGATGCAGATACATGAACAAAAGGAGAGGGCCACATTGGATTTGGTACTGGGTGATGAATCAAGTTCAGGTGATAGATTTGGAGGTTGGTGAGCACTTTCGTAACAGTGATCACAATTCTGTCAGGTTCCCTTTAGCGATGGAAAGAGATAGACTTATAGGGACCGAGGGCAAGAGTTCCAGCTGGGAAAAGGCAATTACGATGTGACGAGGCATGAGTTACAATGGATAGCGGATGGGAAGGAAACTGCAGGGAAATTGGGAACAATTGAAATGCAGAGCATATTCAAGAAAAAGCGACTGCGTGTTGTTGGTATGCATGTATCTGTCAGGCAGGGGGGAAGTGTTGGAATGAGGGAGCCATGTTTAATCAAGAAGCTGACTCTCTTCTCAAGACCGAAAAGAAAGCCAGTGTTGAGATGAGACGAGAAGGTTCAGTTTGGGCGCTTGACATTTACAGGTTTGCAAGGGAGGATCCAAAGGGAAAGCTAAGAAGAGCCAGGAGGTGACATGAAAAGTCTTTGGCAGTTGGGATCAAGGAAAACGCTAAATCTTTTAATAGGAATGCCAAGACCAAGACAATGACTTTAGCAAGATTAGGGCGAGTCAGGAACAGTAGTGGGAAGGTGTGCGTGGAGTGCAAGGAGGTGGGAGAAACGCTAAGTAGATGTTTTCCCACAGCATTCACAATGCAAAATGATAACATTGTCGAGGAGAACATTGAGATACAGGCTATTACACGAGATGGGATTGTCGTGCATCGGAAGAGGTGTTAGCAATTATAGAAACTGGGGAAAAGATTGACCTCTTGGACGACAGAGATATATTTTCGGATCGCAATTCGGGCTTACAACAATGGGGACGTTCAGTCTGAAAGAAAAATGTTTATCATTTTACTTCCTGCGATCTCGGACGATTTCATCCTGTTATAGTCAATGTTAATGTTGTATTCTACACAGTTACCGATGTGGTATTTTTGGTTAACGTTCCGTGTATCTTCATCTCTTTGTGCTGGAATTGGGCTTCATGCTGCAGCTCCTCAGTTGCTGCACAAGCACCGCGATTTATACCGTGACCCATACTAGATGGGGAGTGAGGTCAAGTGGCGGACAGAGAGAGAATGGGATTGAAGATGGATATTGAGGAAGCGATAGAGAGAGAGGAATTGGAAGGTTAGGTGGAGACTGTAAGGTGGGGTTGGGAGACGGAGAGAGAATGGAGGAGGCGAGGCAGAGTGGGGCGGAGGGGGAGAGAGAGGAAAAGGGAGTCGAGATAGAGACAGAGTGAGTGGGTGGTGTGAGAGAGAGTGGGGTGAGAGTTAGAAACCGTGTGTGGAGGGAGAGGCAGCAAGGTGGGAGGGGAGAGAGATTGGGGGTGAGGGACAGAGAACCAGTTGGAGGGGTGGAGTGGTGGGAAGAGAGGGAGAGGGAGAGAGAGGAGAGAGTGAGGGAGCACAGATAAAGAGGGGTTGGGGTGAGAGTGCGAAACAGAGGAAAGAAAGAGTGGGGGAGAGAGGAGCACAGACGGATAGACAGAGAGTGGAGTAGAGAGACAGATAGAGGGTGGAAAGAACAGGGAGAGAGAGAGAGATAATGAAATAATATTATGGGAAGGGGAGAGAAAGGGAGAGAGAGTGTGGAGGAGAGAGAGTGAGCATGGGAGGGAGAGAGACTGGGTGGTAGAGAGAGCGTGAGAGTGGGAGGGTCAGAGAGAGAGAGAAAGTGGGGAGGGACAGAGACACAGATACAGACAGAAAAAGAGCGAGAGAGGGGGAGAGAGACACAAGATGAAAGTAGAAGACAGAGAATAAGAGAGAGGTGGAGGGGGAGTAGAGAGAATGAGGTGGGGAGGGGTTCGAAGAGTCAGACAAAGAGAAAATGGGATGAGAGATGGAGATTGAGAGAGAGATTGAGAGAAAGGGATTGGAAGGTGGGTTAGAGAGAGTAAGAGAGAGGGTTGGGAGACGGAGAGAGAATGGAGGGTAGAGGCAGAATGGGGCGGAGGGAGAGGGAAAAACGTGTTATGGCAGTCAGAGTATCGAGGAAAGAGAGAGGGCGTTGGAAAGAGGGAGAGAGACAGTGTGTGCAACGGAGAGAGTGAGAGGGGGTGCACAAAGAGAGAGTTGAATGGGGGAGAGAGAAAAATTGATAGAGGTGGTGTGGGATTGATTGCGTGGAGAGAGAGAGAGTGCAGGGGAGAGAGTGGGAAAGTGGGAAGAGAGAAAACGTCGGAGAACTTGAGAGTGAGAGAGAGTGAAACATATGTGTGACAGAATGGGAGGGGGACAGAGAGAGTGTGAGGGTCGGGGAGAGTGCGAGCGGATAGAGAGTGTGAGCAAGGGGTGGGGAGAGAGTGTGGAGCATGAGGGAGGGAGGAGAGATAGAATTGAATGGCAGCGGAAGATAGAGAGTGTCAGGGAGGGTAAGGTGTCAGAGAGACAGAGAACGTGTAAGAAGGAGGGAGAGAGAGTGAGACAGATCGGAGGGAGAGAGAGAGATCAAGAGAAAAAGAGTAGAAGAGACACAAATAGGCACGGGATGAGGCAGCGAGAGAGTGGGAGGCGAGAGAGAGATGGCGGGAAGAGATAAGGAGCGTGGGGAGTGAGGAGAGTTGGGGAAGAGAGAGGGAGTGGTGGAGAGAGATATTGGGAGGGCGACAGAGGGAGAGAGTGGGCGCATTTGCGGAGAGACAGAATGGGAGGGGGTACGAGAAAGAGCGAAAGAGTGGGAGGGATTTAACACAGAGAGAATGGATGGGGAACAGAGAGTTGTGGAAGGAGGTTAAGGAGAGAGGTTTGGGGTATGGAGAGAGAGAGAGAGAGAAGGAACTGGAGGGGAGATAGAGGGCGAGAGTGTGTGAGAGAGAGACACAGAGAACATGGGAGGGCGAGAGGGTGAGAGAGTGTGGATGGGACAAGGGAGAGGGGTAGAGGACAAATGGTGCCCGGGAGAGTGGGAAGGGGAGAGCGAGACAGATTAGGAGGACATAGACGGAATAGGAGTGTGGAAGAGAAACTAAGAACGGACAGAACGAGAGAGGGGGAGGGGGAGCGTGTAGAGGGCGTGGAAGTTGAGGAGAGAGAGTGAGGTGGACAGATTGAGAGAGGAGGTGGGGAGAGAGGGGAGCGTATACAGAGTGTGGGAGTGGAGGAGAGAGAGTGGGAGAGGGAGAGGGAGAGGGGGAGAGAGAGGAGGGGTAGAGTGGGAAGAGAAGAGGGTGATAGAGAGACAGAGAGAGCAGTTGAGGGTGAAGGTGGAGACAGAGAGAAGTTGGAAAGGGGAGAGGTTTCGAGAGAAGGAGATGGGGTGGAGAGAGTGAGAGAGAAGGAAGTGGGAGAGACAGAGAGCGAGTGGGAGTGGGACAGAGACAACCAGCGTGTGAGAGGGTTAATGTGAAAGACAGAGCGTGGAGTTAGAGACATAGACAGTGTGGAAGGGCTGTAGAGGGAGAGAGAGGTGGGAGATTGGAGGTGGGTAGAAAGAGATAGAGTGGGAAGGGGCAAAGAGTAAGAGAGAGTATATGATGTGGTGGACAGAGGAACAGAGAGCGCCTGGGGGAGAGGAAGAGACTAGTTCTGTATGTGTGAGCGAGAGTAGGAGGTTGGGGAGGGAGCCCGTGGTGAGTGGAGAGAAAATGGGAGAGTGGGAGAGGAGAGAGAATGGGGGAGCGACAGGCGGGGGGATTGAGAGTGGGAGTGGAAGGGAAAGACAGAGTGAGACAGAGAGGGAGAGGGCAGAGAGGGCTGGGAATCGGGGAGACGGAGAATGAAGAGGAGGAGACGTGAGAGAGAGAGAGGGAGTGTAAGAGTAGAGCGACAGAGAGAGCGTGGAAGCGGTGAGAGAGCTAGGGAGAAAGCGTGTATGGACAGAATGAACGAGAGAACTATTGGGGCGAGATAGAGAGAGTGGGAAGCGTGGAGATGGAGAGAAATGGAGACAGTGGGAGGACAGAATGGGAACGAGCGAGCGAGAGCGAGCTTGGGTGAGGTGAGATGCTGTTGCAGAGACAGATTGAGCGGAGAGATATACAGAGTGTTGGACAAGAGAGATTGGAAGGGGAGAGAAAGAAATTGGACGTAACACAGAGATTGGGAGTGGAAGATACCGAGTGGATGGGCGGAAATGAGTGAGGGGGAGAGAGTGTGTGGGGGGGAGAGAGGGTGTCGGAGTGGGAGAGAGTGTGGGGGAGGAGAAGATGAGATAGGGATCGGGAGATTAAGGGGGAGAGAGAGAAAAAAGGGAGCGGAAAGGGGGAGAGAGAGAAAGAGAGAGCGAGAGAGGGCATTCGGGGAGAAAGAGAGAAAAACAGTGGAGCACGTGGAGATATTGACGGATGGAGAGAGTGGGAAGGCACAGAGGGAGCAAGCGGTGAGAGAGGGACTGCGGAAGAATGACATAGAGAGAGTGAGGAGAGAGAAAGTGCAGGAGAGACAGAGTGGGAGAGGGAAATAGAGAGAGTGGAAGGGAGAATGATTGGCAGGGGGAGAGAAAGAATTGGGGTAGAAATTGCGTTGGAGAGTGTGGGAGGTCGAGAGAGATAAATTGGGAAGGGGGTAGAGTGAGAAAGAGATGAGAGACGGAGTGAGAAAGGAGGAGAGAGAGAGGAAGAGTGTGAGGGGCTACAGAAAAAGAGTGTGCCAGCAGGGAAGTTGAGAGAAAGAGTGGGCGTGAAATCGAGAGAGAGGTGGGAGGAGTGCATGCAGCGAGAAAGAGTGAAGAAGAGAGGGAGAAAGTGGGGAATCAGGGGAGAAAGACAGACAGTGGGAGGGCGGAGAGAATGTGAGAGAGGGAGAGAGGGTGCAGTGGAGACAGAGTGGGAAGGAAGGACAGAACGAGAAAGTTTGGAAGAGAGAGAGTGTGAGGAGAGGGGGGTGTGTGTGGGTGACAGACCGCGAGACGCCAGAGAGGAAGACAGAGTTTGCGGAGAGAGATAAAGTTTGGGGAGACAGGGTGAGAGAGAGATGGTAGTGCGTCATCGACAAGTGATAATAGGAGGGGGAAATGAAAGAGAATATGAGAAATAGAGATGAGTGAGAGTGGTGAGTGGAAAGATACAGGCAGAGACTGTGGGAGGGAAGAGAGAATGGGAGAGGGAGAGAATGGGGGAGAGAGTGTGATAGGAAAGAGAGGGGGAGAATGTGGACAGAGAGAGAAGAAGGCGACAAGCTGTGCAGGGGAGAGAGATAGTGGGATGGGGTATTGTGCGATGTGGACTTTGAGAGATGGGGAAGACAGAGGGAGGAGGAGAGTGAGGGGAGCGGGTGGGAGAGAGGGAGAAAGTGGGAGGAGCAGGAGAGACGGTACGAGAAGGAGAGAGAAAGAGTGTGAGGCGAGGATGGAGAGTGGGATGGGGAGAGAGAGAATAGGAGGGGACGAGAAAGCGACTGGGATGCGGATATAGAGGAGAGAGAGTGAGATACGTGGCAATGAGGTTTTGAGAGAGAAGCTGAAGTGAGGTTAATGTAGAGAGAGAGAGGCAAGAGAGACGTATGAGCAGAAGAGAAAGAAATTGGGTGGAGATAGAAAATTAAAATAGGAAAGAGTGTTCGGGAGGGAGACGGAAAATTGGGAGGGGAGAGTGAGAGAGTGGGACAGGTAAAGAGTGGAATGGGTGGCGGGAGAGAGAGATGTGCAGTAGGACTGTGTGCAAACGTCTGGGAGGGGGACAGACAGATAGACGGAGGGGAGAGACGGAGTGGGATGGAGAAAGAGAGTGGGATGGGTGAAAGAGAGTGTGACAGTGGACAGGGGGAGAGGAAATAATGGTCGGGAGAAAGAGAGAAAGTTTTGGAGCATTTACAGACAGAGAAAGAGTGCGAGTGGAGTGGAGAGCGAGAGACAGTGGGAGTGGTGCTCAGAAAAGTGGGAGAAGCATAGAGTGCGAGAGCACATGAGAGGCTAGAAAAATTGGAAGTGAGAGAGAATGGAAGGGCAGGGGAGAGAGAATGTTAGGGGATGCGAGAGTGGGAGGCGGGGTGGCAGAAAGTTGCATAGGGAAGAGCGATAGGGGAGGAGGGAGCGAGACTGAGTGAGGAGAGAGACGGGTTAGAGTAAGGCAGGGGGAGAAGGACAGAGTGGAAAGGGAGGGAGTTGAGGTGAGAGAGAGTTTGGGGGCATAGAGTGAGAGAGAGGAATGAGGACAGACAGTGTGGGTGATGTGGCTGGAGAAAGAGAGAGCGAGAGGAAGAGAGAGATGTGGAGTAGAACCTCCCAATCTCTCTCTCCAGCCACTCTGGATCCCATACAACTGTCGGTCTCACCACACATTCTCTAACCTCCGACTATCTCTCACTCTTTACACCACTACCACCTCTCTTGTTCAAACTCACTCCCACGGGATAGGCGAGAGAGATGTGGAGTAGAAAGCGGCAGTGGGTGGTATGCGGGACGAGAGTGGTGTGGGCTGAGTATGGGTTGGGAGACATAGACAAAGAAAGAAGCGGAGGTAGAAAATGATGGATGAGAAAGAGACAGAGTGGGAGGGTACAGGCAGGGAGAACATGGGAGTGGTGTCGGGAGGAAGGTGGGACGGCTGCAGACAGCGAGAGAGAGTGTGGCAAGAGAGAATGCAGGAGACAGAGAGTGTGGCATGGGGAGAGAGTTAGATGGGGAGGGAGAGAAATACAGATGGGGAGCAAGAGTGGAATGGACAGAGGAAGAGCGTGGATAAGTGAGAGAGAGTGGTGGGGCGAAGAGACAGTGAGATGTGGAGAGACACAATTAGGAGGGATGGAGCGAGCGAGAGAGATTGAGGGGAGAGGGCGAGATGGGGAGAGAGAGACAGATTGGGATGGCAGGAGACAAAGAGGGAGAGGGAGGGATGAGAGAACACTGGAGGAGAAAAGGGAAAGGGAATGAAGGAGTGAGAGAGTGAGCGAGGAGAGTGCTTGTGAGGAGGATATTGGTAGAGTGAGATGGAAGAGGGTGTGAGCGTAGAATGAGAGAGGGATTGAGAAAGGGGAGAGAACGAATGCATGGGAGGGGATACAGAGAGAGCGCTTAATTGGGGTTGAGAAGAAGAGAGTGTGTGCACGGTGTAGAGAAAACTGGGAGGGATGCAGAGAGGAAGTAAGAGTAAGTGAGTAACGGAGAGAGTGGGCCAGCGGTTGAGCAAAAGAGAGTGGGCGAGGGAGCAAAACTGGGAGGGGAAAGTGAGAGTGTGGAACAGAGAGAGAGTGGGAGGGCGGAATAGAGTGTGGTGAAGAAGAGTTTGAAGGGTGAGAAAGGGGAGGGAAGAGAGAGATATTGGTGAGACAGAGCGAATGGGGATGAGAGAACGCTGATTAGGAGACACAGCTACAGAAAGAGGGCAATGGGCCAAAGACAGAGTGCGTGAGGGAGACAGGGAGAGAGAGACGGGGAAAGTAGATATCGTATATTACATTGTGCATGTGTTGCACAAACACAAATTTCATCTACTCTGTGAAATAGTAGGCAGACAGACTGGGAGGGGGTACAGAGAGAGTCGGGAGTGGGAAGGTGAGACAGTGCGGGAGGCAGAAAGAGAGAGAGGACTTGAGGCAGAGTGAGGAAGGAAGGATTGAGAGAGAGTGGTGGTTTCGAGAGAAAGAGAGAGTGGGAGTGGCGAGAGGAAGAGAGTGGGAGTCAGGGAGAGAATGAGGGTTGGTGAACAGAGAGTTGCGGGAGGTAATGACAGAGAGAGAGCGACTGGAAGTGGGGTAGTGAGGGACCGTGGGTGTGAGTTTGAACAAGAGAGGTGGTAGGGGTGTAAAAAGTGAGATAGTCGGAGGTTAGAGAACATGTGGTGAGACCGACAGTTGTATGGGATCCAGAGTTGCTGAAGAGAGAGATTGGGAGGTTGGGAGAGAGATAGAGAGTGGGGCAAGAGGGAAGACGAGGGAGAGAAAAGGGGCGGGGGAGAGCGAGCAAGGTGAGAGAGACAGTGGGAAAAAGACAGCATGGGAAGGGGAGAGAGGGAGCAAGAGAGAGAGCGGAGTGGGAGAGAGAAAGAGTCATCTGTGAGAGAGAGAGAGAGAGACAGAAAACGTTTGAGTGGAGCGAGAATGGAGAGAGAGTGCGGAGGAGAGAGAGTGGGAGAGGGGAGTTGGCGAGAGTAACAATTAGCTATAGAGTGGGAAGGGGAGAGAGAGGACGTCGTGTGAATAGGATGGTTGACAGGGAGGGTGGGGTTAGAGAGACAGAGTAGGGGAGAGCTGGAGAGACTGTTGGTGACGAGATAGTGGGTGTGGAGAGGGAGTGGGAGTTGGGCAAGGAGAGAAGGACAGCGTAGTAATGAGTTGGGAAACAGGTAGAGACAGAGTAGATGGGTTAGTGAGTAAGTGGTGGATCGGGAGACAGAGAGTGGGGGTTGAGAGAGAGTGGATGTGAAGGAGAAAGGGTGGGGAGAAAGAGGGCAGCGAGAAAGAGTGGAAGTGGAAGGAGAAAGACAGAGATTGAGGGGACAGAGAGTGCAGTATTGTGAAGGGGAAAGAGTGTGGGGAAGAGAAATAGTGAGAGGATGGGGAGAGGGCGTCGTGGTTAGAAGAGAGAGACAGAGAGGAAGTGTTGGAGGGAAGTGAGAAAGGGGACAGGAGAGAGAGGGAGGGAAGAGAGAGAAGAGGGGCGAAGAGAGACTTGGGGACTGATAGACAGACAGAGAGGAGTGAGAGAGAAGGAGGGAGAGAGTGGGGTGCTGCGAGATTGGGGAAGAGACAGAGAGAGTGGGAGCTAGAGATAGAGTGAGAGGAGGAGGGCGAGAGTTGGAGGGAGAGAGAGTGGGAGGGCGTAGAGAGAGAGACTGGGAGTGGGGTAGATAGAGAGAGGGAAAGAGAGGTTGTGTTTGGAGATAGAGTCAGAGGGTCGCAGACAGAGAGGGAGATAATGGGAAGGGGAGATATAGACAGAGTGGGTGTGGCTAAAGAGAAAAAGGGAATGAGAAAGATTGGAACAGAGATAGAGAGAGGATGCGGCAGAAGAGAGAGACAACGTCAGGAGGTGCAGAGAGAGTCACGGAGGGGATAGAGAGTGTGGGGAGCATGGAGAAGGAAAGAGCAATTGACAGAGAGGAAGGGACGGATGTGAGAGAGTGGTGGGCGGAGACAAAGTGTACACGAGAGTACTAGTGCGGAGACAGCGAGTGTGAAATGAGGAGAGCGAGAGAGAGAGGAAGGGAGGGGTGGGAAAGAGCACGACAGTGGCAGGGGCACGGAGAGAGAGAGACTGGAAGTGGCGTACAGGGGGAGAGAGAGTCATAGTAGGATCAAGAGAGATGGAATGATTGTAGAGAACGAAGGACAGTGGTTGCAGCGAGTGGGAGGTGGAGAGGCAGGTGTGTGGTAATACAAAGAGTGGCATGAGAGATTTGGACGGCGGGAGAAAGACAGATAATGGGAAGTGGAGACAGAGAGGGAGAGGACATAGAGAGAGTGGAAAGGGACAGAGAAAGTGGGAAGGGAGAAAGGAAGCGAGAGAGAGAGAGATGGGAGTGGGAGAGACGGAGAGACAAGAGAGAGAAAGTGCAGGTACTTGTAGAGACACGGAGAAACAGCAAGGATAGAGAGAGTGAGCTGGGCGGAGATAGTTGGAGGGGGAGAGAGTGGGTTCGGTGACAGAGAGGAAGAGTGGGAGGGGTAGAGAGAGAGATTGCGGGAGTGGGGTAGAGAGATACAGAGTGGCGGGGGTAAAGAAAAAGAGACAGGGAGATTGGAAATGGGTTATAGAGAGTATGCGAGAGAGGAAAGTGGGAGCGAATTCGAAGGGATTTAGCGAGAGAGTGGGAGGGTAAGGATACGGTGACGGTGGAGAGAGATCGAGAGACATTAGTGGAGTGAGAGAACGTGTGCTCGGGACAAGGATCGAGTTTCTGGGGGCAGAGAGTGCGAGAGAGAGAGGGAGGACGAGAAAGAGAGTCTGCCGGACGAGAGTAAGAGTGGGATTATGGGGAGAGAGGGAGAGGTAGTTGGAGGAAACAGAGTGCAAGAGAGTTGGTTGGGGAGCGTGAGGTTACTGTGTGAAAATACAGGGAGAGTGGGAGTGCGGGGAGTGAGATTCTTCGATTGAGAGAGACATCGAGAGAGAGTGGCAGGAGAGAGTGAGTGGGAGGGAGAGAGAGGGGAGGTAGTGGAGACAGATGGAGAGTAGTATAGGAGGGAAATAGAGAGAAAGAGGAGGGCGTAGAGAGGGAAGGAGGTGGAGAGACAGTGGGGGCATTGAGAGATAGTGCGAGAGAGATTGAAGTGGCAGAAAGATAGAGTGAAAGATAGAGGGGGAGGTGAGAGGTGGAGACAAAGACTGAGTGGGTGGAAGCGTTCAGTGAAGAGAGAGGGAGGAGAAAGAGGGTGGTGGAGGGGAGAGAAAGAGTTGGAGGGAAAGAGATAGAGAGAGGAGGAAGGAAAGAAATAGCAAGAATGACTTTAGGGAGGAGAGAGAAAGTGAAAAATGGGTAAGTGAGAGCGCGTGGGAGAGGGGACCTCGAGCGAGAATTGGAGGGATAAGAGACAGCGAGAGAGAGAGTGGAAGGGTGAGATGGAGAGAGTGGAAGGGTGAGAGAGCATGGGAGGGAGAGAGGGAGTAGGTGAGAGAGAGCGGTTTAATCGGAGGTAGTTGGAGAGAAAGTATGGGTGAGAGGGCGAGTGAATTTCGGAGAGAGTGTGGATGTGAAGCGAGTGTGGGAGTGTTAGAGAGGAAGGAAGGGTGAGCGTGTGACAGATGTACAGAGAGACAGAATGGGAAGAGGCAAGAGAAAGAGACTCAGTTGGAGTGGTTGGAGAGAAATAGAGAAAAGCGGTGCAGAGAAAGCGCACAGCGATGCAGAGTGTTGGAGAGTGAAGACAGAGTTGGAGGACAGGAGAAAGAGAGAGTAGGGACAGAGAGATTGGGAGAGTGAGAAAGACAGTGGCGCGCGAAAGAGAGACTCATGTTGGGAGCAGAGGAGAAACAGAGTTAGAGGGATGAGAAAGGGAATGATGGTGAGAGAGGGAGAGTGGAGGGTGGGGAGAGAGAGTGGGAGTGAGAAAAGTGAGTGAGGGAAGATCGAGAGAGTGGGGGCTAGAGCGACAGGGAGGAAAGAGAGGGTGAGGGAGAAGAGAATGTGGGGGAGAGAGTGGGGGTGGCGGGAGAGAAGGAGTGGTTAGAAACAGCAAGAAAAGAGAGGGTATGAGAGGACAGATGGTGGCAGAGCGTAGACAGCGAGGTAGAGATGAGGAGGGGCATAGACTGAGACAGAATGGGAGGTTTAAGTGAAAGAGAGAGTGAAATGGAGCAGGCAGATAGTGAGATAATGATTTTTCAGATAGAGAGAATGAGGCGGGATAGAGAGAGTCACGGAGGGAAAAGATGGAGGGAAGGGATATGCAGAAATAATGAGAGGGCGAGAGACCGAGGAAAGGGTGAGATAAAGTTGTTGGTGTAGAGAGAAAGAACGAAAGAGTGTGTGACTGAGTGAGACAGAGAGTGAGATAAGGAGAGTGTGAGAGAAAGAGGGGCTTGTGAAGAGAGCATGGCGGGTTAAAGACAGAGAGAGGTGGGAGGGTTGTAGAGGATGAGTGATAGTGGGTGGGTAGGTTGTGTACGTTGGAGGTAGTTGGAGGGGGAGATTGAGTGTGCCTGGAGACAGAGAGAAAGGGAAGGCAGGAGTGAAACGGAGAATGGTTGAAGAGAGACGGAATGAGAGACAGAGAGAGTGAGTTGACATCGAGGGAGGTGAGACAGAGTTGGAAGGGAGAAATAGAATGGGAAGTGAGGAGAGGACGCAAGTAGAGGGGAGTGTGAGATTCAGATTGAGAATTAGTCGGGTGAGAGAGATGGAGTCGGAGAAAGTGCGAGGGGATAAAATGGGGAGAGAGTGGGAGTGGGCAAACAAGTGTGTGAGAGCGGAGATAGAGAGAGTGGAAGTGAAAAATAGAATTTGGGCGGCAGAGAGAGTGGGAAAGGTAACAGAGAGGAATATTTGAGGGATAGAGAGGCAGTGGGGTGGAGAGAGCGCGGATGTTGGGAGAATGCGAGGCACGTGGAGAGAGAGGGAGAGAGCAGGAAGGGGTTAGGTCGAGTGGAGAGTAGAGATAGAGAGTATGAGATGGTAGAGAGAGTGTGCCAGAGAGGGAGAAAAAGAGAGTGGGAAGGAAAGGAGCTCGTGTAAGTGTGTGAGAAAGAGAGAGAGGGTGCGACAAGAGAGTGCGGTGAGCGAAAAGAGAGAGTAAGATAGACTTAGGGCGAGATGAGTGTGTGCAAGTGCAATGTACAAGAGATTGTTTGAGGGGACAGAGAGCGCAACAGTGTGTCAGATGGAGAGAGACTGTATGGGTGTAGAGAGAGTGGTAGAATGGGAAGAGACAGCAGTGTTTGGAATGAAAGAGCTAGAGCAACAAGACCCTAGTTTGAATCCCATTTTGGCACACTTACATCTTCTCCCTGGCTATCTGGGTTTCCTCTCGGTGCCCCGGTTTCCGTTCGCAATAAAAACACTTGCAGGTTCAGTGAACTGATCATGTTAAATTGTGTACAGGGACGTGTCGCTTAGGTGTAGTTGTCCGAGGGAAATGTAGAGTCGGAGGGGAATGGTTCTGGGTGAGTTCCTCTTTGGATGGTCTTGTTGGGCTGAAGGCCCTGTCTTCATATTCAACGAAAATTCAACGGATTTTGCTGACTATTCAATATACAATTAGTTTTCCTATAATTTATTTTTTTATTAAACGATGTGGATGTAAAGCGATTAGTGAATTGAAGAACTTTATATATATAAATCGAACTCCATTTCAATGCTACACAATTCTATTCTGGCGCTAATTGATCAGCAAAATGCAACCTCAGAATCCACTGCCTGGAAAATGCAAGCAGAACTACAACAGGAAAGGAATCAGCTCGATAAGCCTGAGAAATGAGCTTGAAAGTGGTAATCTCTTGTACATTTAGAAGGAACTTAATTTCACACTCTTCCAAAATTTAGAGAGAACTGGAATTCCGTGTCGGCATCATGTGCTCAGTCGGTTTGCACTTTCTCTGATGAAGTGCATCATGAAAGGTACAATACTGCAGTCAGTGATTGTAGTATTAAAGTGTTTCATTTACAGAAATGTTTCATTACAATATATAATTTCAAATTGAACGACACTGTGGTAAGGTACCCATTACTTCTGTTTTAAATTTTACCGAGATTTGTGGCATTTCGCCCGAGACATGTTTTTCACATAAGTTTCATTATTTTAATTCCCTGGTTTTGTATAACATGGTGTTCCACAGGAACTCAGCTGCCATCTTATAAAAACTAACTGTCATGATGGCTGATCCTCTGCACAAAAGCCATAGCTTGCATTGTTTCCATTACTTTCGTGTCCAGAAATCCTGACATTCGATGCCTTGGTTTTTATTGCCTCACAGGTTGGAGAATTCCGAGGTTCGCCAGTGTCTGAGTGCAGACGTTTCTTCTCATCTCAATGCCTTTACCAAATACTGCAACTGCTTGTTTTAGAAGTACAAGCCCGGGGAATTATCATCCTTGCTTCCAATGTGTCTCAATCTTTGAGAGTTTGTCACTGAGATCTCCAGTCAATCTCCGAAAGCTTGCGGAATATGACCCCAAACCTGGTCCCACAACAAGCTTGTCAGCCCAGAGATCAGTCTGGTCTTTCTTTGCTGCAATCCATCAATGTCAGGTTTGTGCTTTATTATAAAAGGAAATTAGAACTGCACTCATTACTCCACAATGTTGGCGATGAAGTCTCTCAAGACCCTGTACAGCTGCACGAAGAGACCCTTACTCCTGTACAGAAATCCCCTTGGAATTTTGGTCAACACGCCATTTATCTTCCGAACTGCTTTCTGCTCATTCAATATTGCTTTCAATGACTGATGAAAAATGAGAGCCAATACATTATGAATTCTAACATTATCCACTTGGTGGGGTCTATGCACACTGCGAAGCAGGCCAATGCTATTCCCAATATTGAAAGCTGACATTAGATCTGTTAACTAATTGTCGGTGCTTTGTACCTTTAAACGAGTTTAAAGACTAGCAACGTTTTGCAAGGAAACGGGTATATGAAAACGTAAAATGTAGCATACGTTGGAATAGCCACCAGTCGGTGAGTTGCTATGAGCCAAAAAAAAATCAAATTCAAATTCAGCCAATCATTTTACATTAAACCCAAGGTACCAACGCGCAATCATTTTTGCTTTTATTATTTTGACAGTATTAAAAACAACGAAATAACCCGATGGTTCAGCGTAAAACTATCGCACATTTTGAACAGTTAGCCAGAGTGTTAAAGAGCAGCAAATCTCTAGCTAGCCCAGACTGCCAGCAGAACCGCTCTCAAAAAAGCAATCTTTATCTATCAAAGACCTGTGATTCAGAATCCGTAAGAAGCAGAAAAGAAGACAGACAGATCTACAGAGGAAATTCGGCAAAGCTCCTGGTTTTGACACATTACTTTTTGTGTAAATTGTAATTGGGATTTTTTTTTATCGGACAAGTAATGCGGAGTCGAGGTAAAAGACAGGCTTAAGAGAAAGGAGTTATAACTAGTTGATAGTTAAAATTCTGTATTAGACTTGAACATAAAGTTATTAATTTTTACTTTAAGTAGTGACGTTTGGGATACTTCTTTGCCTGTCGAACTTGAGCAGATGATATGACTGGATGAATCTTATCTGTGTTGCTAGTTTCATTTAGCAAAAGGGTTTACCCTGTGATGTAACAGTTTAGGGGGTCGTAGACAGAATATGAACAGTTTGGGTCATGGATTCGTGATTTTAACAGGTTTTCAAAATCCAGTCAGCGATTTGGATAGATCTGAATATATTTGGGGTCCGAAAAAGCCCAGGAGATTGAAACATTAACATTTTAGTGCCTTGATCATTAAATAAAACATAGGCGACACAATTGATTTAATTTCAGTGATTAAATGTGGTTAATTAAATGAGAAGTGAGAGGAATGGCTCTTAAAACTGCTAAAGAGCTTCTCCGATATTAAGATGATTATCAACTTTGCCAAGAAAGTGAACAACGAAAGAAAAAGGCCATCCTTTTAAAATTATAAGAAGTTTGATTTGCGTTAAACTAATGACAAGTGTAAATCTGACATTGTAAGGGAATTACTCAAACATTTACGTGAGTCAGAGTAACAGATCAGTGCAGTAGATGTAGAGAAAAGATAAATAGCAACTGACGAAAATTGAAGTCGAAGATAAACAAAGGGAGAGACAAAGAGAAAGAGAGAGAGAAGAAAGAGGAAGAGGAAGAGGGAGAGAGAAGAAACAGGAAGAAGAGAGAGGAAAAAGAGAGAAAAATTGAGCAAAGAGAGAGAGACGAAAGGGAGACACAGAGGGAGAGGGAGAGGATTTGAATTTGAAAAGGTGCGACTCAGTCAGCAAAGACAAGTTAACAGGATGGAGATTAAAAGAGAACGTATTGATTTTTAAATATATGTCAAAACTTTACCATGATGTAATGAGAAATATGTAGAAGCCTTCTTTATTTCAATATAAAAATTGGCTAGGCAGACGCCATGGTTCGAGGAATAGTGGGTATTTCGGAATAACGTTTTCAGCAGAGTCAGTAAGGCATTTGCCGCATTGTTAGATGAGTGGTCTAGACATTATGAAGAGGTAAAACAGGCTATTTTAAGTGCTTATGCATTGGTATCTGTGGACGCCGTTCTCTGGGCTATGGCTTCCCTCCTGGTTGAGGAACCCTGTTGTTGAAGGACCCCTCCCCCAACAGATCAATAGTATTTGGTATGTAGCTTTGGGTGGCTGTCTCGCACATAGCTTAGTTCCTCTCCCACTCTGATACTTTGCTGGTCTGTGCAGCTTAATTGCTCAAAGACGCCTCCTCTCTCTCAACGTCACGTTAAGGAAATCTGTCCAGCATTTTTCATGGACCTCCTGGTAATAGCATGTTCGGTGATAACTTTCACTGCGGTTTACTTGAAGAACGTGTAGCATCTTTTAGGGATGACCTTTACAGCTGACCCTTGATTCGGTACCTCCTCGGACCATTCTGACACTTTATAGTTAATGGGCAATCTGTGTCTCAGTCTTGTCTTCTTTTCGCTATAATCTTGTAACTTTGTGCTGTATTTCAGAATCCAACCGAGCCAATTTTAAGGCCGAGGATATCTCCATGATGAGTCTTGTAATAAACGGGCTAATGCTCAAGTTCTGCCTCTCAAGATTTTCTTGAACAATTGGTATAGCTGGCATGGCCCCCTTCATTACGGGGTCTTGTGCAGAAATGAATTAGTGTTTTCAACAGTTTAAATTTGCGTAAGTGTAAATGTGAGTGATGCATGGGGCGAATTAAAATTGCAGATATCGGTTAAATACACTATCCAAACCTGTGCTGTACACAACTAACGTTTGGTGACCTTGAGAATTGGCTATAGCGCCACAGTTTTGTCTTTGTTTGTGTCCTCTTTGTTTGCCTAAAGGTAACGTTTCTCCGCATACGACTAGGCAGGTGACGATTAGATCAAACCATTCTACACGTAAGATCAAAACGGCGGTGACGGGGTCAAGACAATCTTGTTCTGCTGTGCAGGCCGAACTCCGTGCTTTTGTCTCCACGGAAGCGACGCTGAAACTCCATGGTAGACAACTAAATGCAACACCTATTTAGGCGATTTCATTGGAGAACGTGAAGATTACAGATGCTGGAGATCAGAGTCGAGAGTGTGGTAATGGAAAAGCAGAGCAGGTCTGGCAGCATCCGATGAGCTGGGGAGTCGCCATTTTGGGCAAATTCTTTTCCCTTGTTGAATTTATGAATGTGGCTAAGAGCCATCAGCCCGTACATTTGCAGTCAAAATCAACGTTCAGCGAACACTTTCAAAACTTCCCACGGGACTGGCACCCTGTTCCCCGAATTATCCCAAAATTACCGTCCCCCAAACTGAATTGTTGCCGTTGTCACTTCCCAAAAGACGAGGAAAGCTGGCCAGAGACAGAATGCTGTTCAAAAAGCTTTTACAGTTCTCGCTACTTATCCACATTTTATGAGTTGCAAGTACTCAACAGGGCTCTAGTGTCTGGACTGTAAGTGTTGGTAAAAAAATCTCACGATGCACAGAGATTGGTACTAAAGAACTTGCTTGCCCAGAATTATGACCGGTGAAACCCCATTTAACACTCATTGGACCTACTTTGACGCTTGTGACATGCTTCAATACGCCCCGGTAGGTCTTGTGCCTAACAAGTTTAAATGGCTTGTACAAATATGCATTATTTATAGTTGCTTGCCTCAGAATGTCCAGACTTTCCTGACTTGAACCAATGGGACACAGAGGGTGACTATAACATTCTCCATTGTAATTCCCCCTTTGTCGTCAACTACTGTAGAAGCACGCACACCTAGGCTTGAAAACAATATTAGAATTGGAACTCCCTAATTTTGACTGTTCTGGAATGTGAATTTCTCATGACACGTAGAATCACCAGAATCTAAAAAAAACTGAAATAGAAAAATTGTTGCCAGGAAGAGAGAGAGAGACCGTCTCAGCCCCGAGACTCTGACGCGAGCAGAACGATGACCTTTTTGTGGTCTTTTATTGATTCACATTTGCTTGCTGTTGATTGATTTTTTCTGATTTGTTTCCTGGCGTTCGAAGTCCAGTAGTGTTGTTCTCCTAGACTATGATGACAAGATTATCAATTGTTAACTCGCCTTTTCTTTATTTTCATGAAATTCAAAGATCGATTTCACCCCTGTTATCACCAGGTGTTGGACTAATTGAAGGATTGAGTGAAGTCAGTTAAGGTTGTATCTCTGTAACCCTTGGATTCGCGTGCAGAATGATTCTATACAGGTTTGGAAATAGGTATCTGTTTATTACTTTAAAAAGACTATCTAATCGCAACATTGAGGGCAATCATCTCAGACTTTAAAGTTTGATCATTCAGTAGAGGAATTGAAGTGAACATCACAAAAATAATATTAAAACATTGCAAACTGGAAGTATGAAGATGGATGTAAATATCACAACCCAGCGGTAGAGTTTTCAGAAAATGATTCGAGCAGAATTAATTTTTAGACTGCTGCATCTCATTTGTGCATACGCAGTGTCAGTCATAACTTTATTCGATGTCAATTTCCCTTCCTCATTAAAAACTCAAGTATCAGTTCAACATGATTTTCTGAGGAAGAAATCATGTGACAAAAGTTAAGATAGTATTGTTGATATCAGTGTCTTTTGATAACGTGTATTTGTGCATACGAAGCATTTTGATACTGTGTGAGTAGACATGACTTTATTGATGCAGCTACAGTCATTTCATACCCTACGATGCACTGACTGAGCAATGACTGATCAGAACCGTTTAAGGAACTTAATCTGGGATTCACATTGAGAGTCTGCAACCGGTTATTGATAATGGATATCAGGATTGGGAACAGTGCACATTTTATATAATGCAATTGGGTCTGGAATAAGTGCATTTCACGTTCATATTGATGTCTCAAGGCAAAACTATTACTAAATAGGAACAGAACTTGTGATTTAATAAGCTGCGTGTGACATGCACTCAATAGAACAATCCTGATACAATTTCATGACTGCAACTTTACGCACACTTGAATCATTTTAGCGATTTTAAAATCTGTTTGTTCTTGTTAATTAATAGGGAAATGTCTCAGTCACGTGTTCAGTTTCCATCTTGTGTTTACAAGATTGGCAAGATTGAATGGTTTATGCATTATCATGCATTTTCAGTCATCTGTGTTATTGCCTCACAATTAATTGAAAGCATGGCAACATTGACTAATGTTTACCTCAACCATCCCAATCGATAAATTGAGTACTGCACATCCAATTGGCAATGGAAGTAAGTGATGTAATAGAAAGTATAAAAATGGTATTGAAGCAAAAACGCTGTAAAAGAATCTAAGTACTAATCACGACACTATTTAAGGAAGGGGATGACACTGATATGGATGGGGGAAAGGGAAGTTATTCAAGGAGAGCCAGTGAGACCCTAATATCTCCTGATCGTCTCCAGCACACAACAGACAATAGACAATAGGCAATATGTGCAGGAGTGGGCTATTCGGCCCGACGAGCCAGCACCACCATTCATTATGATTGCCGTGGAAATTAAATCGATTTGACTCAATTATTAGCAAGAGCCAAGAAAGGAGCTTTATTTTATATTCTGTGGAATTGATTCCATTACACTAAGCCAGGTGCCTCAATGTAAGGAGTACTGAGCATTGTTTTGATGCTTTACTTATACTATTCTTATCACGCTCTCAATGGTAAAGATTGGGAGAGTTCAAGTTGTTATTCTCTCATCCCTGGTCTGAGACATAATAGTTCTTCAGCTTTTTCTGTGTTCTACTGTTGCAAGTTCGTGTTGGATTTGGACAGAATTCAAACAGTGATCAGCTGACTGCAGGCGTTAGAAAAGCAGAAAAACATTATTTTTCAAATTTCACAATAATTGGATAATTTTCCATTCCATTTTGCATCTTTTTGTTAGTTTATGATATCAAGGACAACTACAGCAACAACAAACAAAAATACAGAGCCAGAGTGGCTTTACCTCAAACAATGTTAAGTAAATACCAGACCTTTCCTCAGACAACACCGAGTTTGTAGTGGTATCGTCACTTGCTCTGGTGTGCCCTGTACATAGCCCATGTTCACACGTCACACTCGTCAACGCCATGGTCGGGTGGGGTTCACGCAATGCCTCAGCCCGTATGAATAGTCCTACCAGGGCGCTTGCTAAAAGTTTGAGCTGGTGCAGACCCATATTCGTATGATGCTTCTAATCACTACTTGCACTTAATTGGTTCCGGTGCTGTCTGATGTCTACTCAGGCCCAGCTAAACACTTGCAATGTCTGGGGTGTGTCCATGTGGCTCTTTCTGCGATCATAACTAATGTCTGTGTTGCACGGATCACTTAAAATGGTCCAAGCCACCTCTTCACCTTCCAGTTTTTCCTCCTGAAGTCTTTCACCACGACCCACTCTCCAGGTGCTAGATCACGCAGCTTTCCTCCTGTTGGTTGTTGCAGTGCTACTTTCACTTGGTTCTGTGCCTTGTGGGCTTCTCACCTCCACCTTAGCCTTCCCCTGGCAGTCACCCTGTGGATCATCCCCCAGAATCAACTGAGGCTGTCTGTGTTGGCACTGTCTCGCCCATCAGTCCATTGCTCCACAAACAAAGCATTCACCAGATCTACCCCTGCCCGCGCCACGAACTTCACCTCTGCCTCTCTCTCTTCCTGCATCCCCTCCCTCCAACGGATGAGTGACTATTTGCGTGAGCTTAATGTGCTTGCTGTTCCATCTTTAGCTTCTGCTTATCATTTTCTTGGGTAAGCAATTTTTCAGCAGGTATCGCGTGTTGTTCTATCAAATTCAGCTTTCCTTTGTGCTAGGTAATACATGTCTCTTTTATATGTTTTTGCTTTTTCGTCTTTCATTCCATTGATGAAGCTGTTACTCAGGTGTGCCTCATAAAGTATGGTTTCCGTCGCAGTTATGTTGTCAGGTGGTCTCAGTCCACTATGGGCGTCATGGACTTCAGTGAGGCACGAAAGTTACTGGGACACGGTTTCACCTTCCCGTTGTTTACACATTGTAATTTTGATCATGTGCATTCGCACTGGGAATGCCTCCCTACAGGCGGTTGCCTGGGCTGCAACAAAAGCATTGAAGTCTCCGTTCTGCTGCGTTTGTGTGTCGGCTACCCTGCCATGAACTTTTGCATTTGGCCAGGTATACCTCATTTTCGTGACATTGGCGCCTACCTTTCGTCCCAGGAGACATCTCATCTCATGTGACGTGGGACGGAACTCAGCACAGAACTTTGTCACTTCTTCAGCGAACTTATTACCTCGAAACTCGCGTGAGTCAGGCAACTGCCCATAGGCACTTTCCAGATCCTCATGGTCCATGGCCCGTTTACCAACGCTGGATGCCCTTCTGGACCTGCAATTTCAACCATTGGGGCTTGCAGAACTACCTGGTTAGATGATCGTACGCCAGTAACCTCACCGTCTGACTTATCAACCGTCGGAGGGTGACCGCAAACAGGCCCTGAATGCCTTTCTGTCTTGGAGTGGTCGGCGTTCTTTTGGGATTCTTGCTTCAATTAGTTGCGGGTGTGGCGTGCAGATCCTGAGGCAGCAGCCGCTGACGTGGAATCTTCGCCAGGCGGATCTTGTAGGGGTGCTGTCGGTCTCAGAGGGCAGTCATCAAGGTCAGAATCTGAAACAGACTTAAGACACAGTACAGCTTCGTGAGGTTGTCTTCCGCGTGTCTGCATGCGTACTGATGTTTGTACGTGTATTTGATCTATCTTTTACTTCAGATTTCCTTTCCCTGATATCAGCCTCAACCTTGCACATGTTATAAGCACTCTAATTCTTGGGTTCTATTTTTGTCTTCCTTTTCTCCTTCTCTCTCTCCTCCAACTTCGACCTCAATATTTCCAGATGTCCTTTACTAAAACTTCCTCCCTCCGGAAAACCACATTCTTCAATCCACAACTCTGACTGCTTTACAGACTCTGGGCCGTATAATCAGCATACATCGTATGTTTGGTTGGCCATTCCAAGTCCTGTGAGGACGCTCCCTTTGATTGCTCTTGCGATTTTTAGTGTAACTGGAAAAGTGTTCAGCTCTCTCTCTCTCTCGTGCGGTACTGTTATCTTTTCCCTTTGACTTGCCTTTTACCTGCGGAGTTCCCCTTTCGCATTGGGCGCGTCTACCTCAATACCTTGGTTTTTGTCTCGACAAGCAGATCAATGTTAATGAACCAAGCCCCTGACTGCAAGGAGAACAAGTCCAATTGCTCAATATATTCGAAGGACAATACAAATTATAATGCCACTCCTCGGGCCCGTCTGTCGTGAAAAGGGTATGAAGGCTTGATTCTCTGACAATGACAACCAGGCGTACCACTCAATGCCGTCATTAGAACGAGTTTTACAACAACCTGCATATATTCATGATGAACTGAAATGCAATCTCAAACCTTTGGAGTCAGGAGGTCAATATTGCACTATGTTGCCTGGTAAGGAAATTTTATCAGGCTTTATCAACTTTTATCAACTTTTATCAAATTTTATCAACTTTTCAATTGACAAGCTTACTCATCTTCGTTTAATGCGATGCTTTTGCGATGTATTCCTTCTGGTGCCGCCGATATGTTCCAAACAAATGAGTTGAACTAGTCTAACAATTCCATGCGCAATTCCAGTAAGCGGTGATTTTCTACTGGGATGTCCAGAATGAGACCAAACCACGATCGAGGTTGCAAGCAAAACCGAAGAGGTCCAACAACCTAGCGATCCCTATGCCCATGTGCCAACGCCAAAAAGGTTGACTGAAACCAACATACCAACTGGGGGCGCAAACTACCTCAGATACCCTACTGAGCAGCCCATTCCCGAGAAGACAATGGAAAATTTAACAGGCAGACCCTTACTTTAACTGGAAATGTAGCTACGAAGGAGAGATGTGTCTTTGCAGCTGCCTTGGAGCTAACGTAAGGTGTGACATGTTGCGGATTACGGACCCTTGTAGGAACATAGAATATTTAATCCTCACGGAGACAAGGTAAGTACGGAAATGCCTGATCTGGGTAAGGCACAGCAATAAGAGCGGTAAGACTAGGCTGAAGACCACAAGTTATGAACTCACTAGGGTGCTCCCTCGGTACTCAAACCAAGATATGGGTGCTCAAAGCGGTAAACGTTTGTGTTCCTTCATTGCTTCTGCCTGTTTTAGCTGATTATGTGCAAAGTTGTACACACTTGGGCAAGGAGGGTTCCAAATCCACTCCCTTGCCTGGTGGTCCTTTTTACTTTTCTCTAAATTGTTTTTCTAAAATTATCTCGAGTACATTGGAACAAATACCGTCTAATTATAGTAGTTGAACTGAGTCAATGAATCCTCCCAACGACTGACACTACTGCCACAACACTGGTCGAAAAGTGGGAAATATCTGCATATGTAAACTAAGAGTCTTTAATGTTTATAGTCACAAGCACACTAATCTTAAGAATGGGGACCGCCGAAAATCGGAGCCTATGTGGGAATGCCAGGATCTTTTTCGAATAATCACCCGCACAGCAGTCAAAATTCAAGGAAGACTCTAGTGTACGCATAGAAATCGATGCAAGAGAGCACTGCCTCAGTGGGAACCCAGCTCCCGGTGGGACTTGTGGAGTTGCTTGGGCTCGTCGTTCAGATCTTGGGCAATTGCCCTTCAACAAGTGCTCATTGTCCTTGTCTGTGTTCTTCTTGCGATCCTTCTTAGTTTCATTAAGCAGTGTTGTGCGTGCTTTGTCTCACTTCTCCTCTCCATCTCATCATTAGGCCAGCTGGTCACGATTCCCTTCACTGGCACAGGCCCTGAGCCCCAGATCCCAGCTCTAACATCGCTGACACCTCAGATTCGTGGGACTACCTAACTGATTTAGAACCTCCACGTCTAGACAAGCCCCTTGGCTCTCGCTACTTTCACGCTTTTGCTGAAGATCCTGACCTGCTTTTTAGATGGTGAAAAGAAAATGGACGATTGTGGAAGCCTTTCTCTTGGGTGTTATTTCCGTCCTGTTTAAGAAACCATTTTTCTTAAGTGCCCCTCACGTCTGCAGAAGAAAATCCTTGGTATATGAGTTGTGCGTGTCTCAAAACCCCCTCGCGTTGCTCTCATTGTGATGCAATGCTAATGTATAGTTTATCTGTTCAAGACGCCATTGTTTGCCGGCTCCTTGTTTCCTCACTCTGATGTATTGCTAGAACATATAGTTTAGTTGCTGAAGCATACTTGGCCCCGTCATTTCGTTTACGATATATTGCTAATATATGTTGCTGCTCTACTTAAGACTTCTGTTCTACATTTGTTGCAAGTCCCTGCAACAAACGTGACGTGATAAAGTTCACTCCAGTCCACTTGTGGAATGTGTCATATCAATTACGGCTGACTCTGAGAGATGTCATCTGACTCAGTCCAAACTGATATCATGTAATTAACCGTCAGCCTGTGTCTGAGCTCATGCCTGGTTTTCTACATAATCCTGCAACATTCTGTTGTATTTCGGAGTTCTGCTGAGCCGTACTTTGGACAGTGCTCTCCCCATTTCGTAATAAACTGTTAATGGTTAAGGGCTGTCTCTGAAGGATTTGTTCAACAAGTACATAATTCAAATCACATTTTCTTGCTGTGCGTACTGGCGAATCGATTTGATCGAACTATTACGTGCCCTACCAAATGGAAAATGCTGAAGTTGTGACCACATTTTCCCTTTCTTGAAACCCTTAACATGTGTCTTCGAAGTGACAGGTGTCTTACGTTATCAACAGAGTGAAACTTCATTGCATGTCTTGGAATTAAGTTTAAAAAATTCCAAATTACAATTCATAACTGAGAATTTCGTTGGCTCACCAAAGGTTATACGAGTCTAATTTGTTACAGTCAATGCGTTCAGTCCATCAGTGATCACTCTCCCGTGTCTTTGATAAATCGCACTATTTTGATGCTAAACCTGTACTCAGTGTCTTCTTCTTTGATTCTGCATCTGCTTAGCATGTCCTTGTGTTGCGGCTGTCTATGTGTGGGCATTTGCTACGATGATGACGAATGCTGCAGTTGCATTTGCTGAATGTGTCGCTCTCTGCATTTCTAAGTGGTTCTGTGTGTATGAGCTGAAAAATGTGTTGCTGGAAAAGCGCAGCAGGTCAGGCAGCATCCAAGGAGCAGGAGAATCGATGGTTCGGTCGTAAGCCATTCTTCAGGACTCTGTGTGTATATTTTGTTGCATATTTATATCTGAATTTATAGGTGGGTCAATGTTTGTACGTCTGCGCTATTGTAACCTTACTTGTGAGAGTACGTATGTGTTTCGTATTTGTAGATGTTGCATTCTTCGAATGTATTAGTGCTCAGTGCGTGACTGTGTGATATTCTCTCTGTATTTATATATGTCGATGAGTGTGTCAATTTTTGCATGGAGAAAAAGTTGATACACACGTCTGTCCTTATCTTCATTTCCACCTATTCATATCCATGTATGTTTGTTCACGCACGCCTGTGTATATACTTGAAAGTCCGCATTTATTAATTTGCCAATATGTGTTTCATTTTTTCTTTTTTTTTCTGTGTGAGAGAACTTGTTTCTACCAATTTCATTGGTATCACAATCGCGATGGGTTGGCCGGGACTTCTTCCCTCTGTCTTTCTCTGCTTCTGCACGTGTATCTGTTTTTGCACATGTGTCTTTATATCTGTGTCGATGTGCACAACGACATCTGCGTCCTTTTGGATGTTTTCATACTTATGTGCCCTTTGTTCCGTGCATTTATATATATATATCACTGTAAGACTGTGAGGCTTTGTAGTGTTTGTCGACAGTGCTGGATTGACTGTGTGATTGTCTGCTGGTGCCTGATTATCTGTAGGTCACTATCTATGCTTATATGTGGAATGAAAAGAATGTGTGCATTTATCTGTACGCTAAGATGCACAAAAGCACGCATGTTAAAATGTCTGTATTTTAGCGCATATTTCCTTGTGTTTGTCGGTTCCAATGAGAGAGAAGTAGACACCCGAAATAAGTGAACCTTTCTCCCTCTGTATTCGCAACACCGTCAAATTACAACATTTTGCTATCCTCAAATGTATGGCAAAGTATCCGAACTGGACTTTAAAATCTCCAACCTCAGTCTCTGCGAATACTCAATTCGAGGCACTTGTGTAAACTGTAAGCAAAATACTTCGAAATTTCAGTCAAAACAAACAGCAAATTCAGCTGCGCAAAGCTCAACAACAATGTCAATGCAATGAACCAAAAAGGCTTTATTTTCAGCATAATGCGTGCAAGACTGGAGGATACACAATCACAGTAAAGGGATAAGTCAAATAAAGATAAACACGAATCAGACCGTATTACTTGGTAGATTTCCACGATGTGTCGTTCTGCAGGCATAGATAATCACTTCCAGATTGCTTTTATGATGGTATGTATTATACTTCACCTAGTAAAGAGGACATAACTCACATATCGTCAATTTCTATTCTCTGAAAATGTATGAGCCTTCCGGGGGATATTAGGCAGGGAGCTTTCAAAGCTGCACGCTGTAATGATAACAAAGAATTGTTCTTCTTACAAGCATTTGTCCAAAATCCATTTAGCAGTCTGCCGACATACTGAGAGAACAATGATCGTCGCTAATGAGATTCCTCCTACCATTCATCGTGTGCCATCTCCTTTAATATGAGGTTTTGTTCGGACTTTGCTCGAACCAATTCCTATGTAGGATCTTTCGATCAGGCAACAATCCGCGTTGAACCTCAAACATGAACTCCCGAATATAAAAAAAGCCTGTTTGTTATCACTGGTGTTTTCATTTTAAGACTTTCACGTGGTTTACAACTCAACTTTAGCTTATAGTTTAGAGTTATTAGCTGCAAACCAAAACCGATTTAGCAAAATCAGATTAACGAAAAAAAAAATCGACGAGGTCTCCGTAAACATAGTTGATCACATGCTTCGTTCTGCATGGCTCTCCTTGTCTGTGAGAGAATCCATGTGCTTGTGAATGTGTTTTTGGGTGCTGCGAGTTTCCATTTTCTGTCTGCAAATTTTAGGGTGATTGTTTGTGCATGTTGATGTTTGGGTTTACATGGATCTACATGTTGTTCTCTTTATACGTATGAATCTGGTCTGCATGGTGTGTAAGTTTGTGAATGAACCAGTTTCTCTGTATCGGCCTCTGTCTGCCCCCATGGTGGACAAGCAGGATGATAGATGAAAACCAGACAGCATTAGGAGGTGGACAATTTATGTTCACGGGTGTAGCCCGCTTTCTGGACTGGCGGTCGGTGTAACGGGCGCTGGGTATAAAGGGGGTGGGCGGACAGGGTGGCGTGGTGGGGATGGGTGAGCACAGGTAGATGGTACAGCCTGTTTGGTAGATGGGAGAAATGATCAATTTGATGGTGAGAAGAAAGGACCGATGAGACGAATGGAAGGGAAAAGGGAGAGGCTATGATGGGTGTTGGGTTATGGGAAAGGACGTTATTTGAAATTAAAGCACTCAGCTTTGAGAACTCTGAGCTGCTGCTGCCTCGGTGGAAGATGAGGTGTTGGTCCACCAATTTACAATGTCATTCGCTGTGGCAATAGACGACGCCAAAGCTGGCCATGTTCGAAAGTGTGTTGGAAGAAGAACTAAAAAGAGCGGAGACTGGTAGATCAGGTCGGCCCCTGCAGGTCTTGCTGAGATATTTGATGAAACCGTCCTTTAGTTTATATTTGGTCTACCCGACAAAGAGAAGACCACATCGGGAGGACCTGATGAAGTAAATTAGTTTAGATAAGACGCAGGTGAACCTCTGTCTCACCTGGAAGGATTTTATGCAACCCTGAATGAAAGTAATGGGTGTGATGTGCCTGTTTGTCCATGCCGTACTATCTGTAGTAGAGGATTGTGATGGTTCATACATACTTTCCTGGTAAAATATGACAACTCGGAAACCATCTGGATGGTGGAAAAGTCATGCATCTGGACTGTACATGCGGGGCAAATGGTGGCTGGTAAATGAGAATCGAGGTTTACAAAGCAACGTAAAGCGTCAGATGAATTGTGCATTTATTGAGGAAAAACTCCTTCTTCCAAAGCATAATGAATCTGATTAACTCGATAGACCAAACAACAGTGGACGCAGTGACAATTAGCAAATTTAAGGATGAGTTACACGGCTTTTTACTCGGTAACGGGTTGAAGAAATATAAAGAGAAGGCAGGAAAATAAGGGTGATGAGCATATCCGCCATCACAGAATGGATCCTTTCTGCTCCTATCGCTTATGAAGTTAAGAGCTTACGAGAGAAGAGATGAAAGAAGAGAAAAAATATCGAATGAAGGGATCTTCAAATGAACTTTTCTTTTCTATAAGGGAGAATAAACAAGGAAAACGCATACATATTAACATTTCCTCTCGTTGGAGACCAATCTAGCTAAGACTACCAAATTAAATGTTGGCAGTTAGAAATCCACGACTTTCATAACCATTTTGCTTTTACAATTGCCTCAATTTTTTTACAGATCTGTTCTTTGGTTTCTCCCGAGTCGCTATCGAATTCTGTAATACATTCCGTGCAATGTGGTAGCTTTTTCTAGATTTTTTGGCATTTACCCACATGACTTCATTTGTGGATATTTCTCAGATCCATCCCTTTGTTTTGCAGTCATAAATTCTCTGATTAGCTTAACATCACCTCATCAGTTATTTTATGACAAATTCTCACGTCCTTTATTCTAACTGAAAGTCTAAGCAAACAGTTCGAAATAATAGAGTCGAAATTTTGCAACTCGTGTTTTAAAGGAATATTCAAATTCAGGTGGGGAGCATCTGAAAGCACTTCTGCAAAGTATCAAGCAGACAAAAATTATTTACACAAATTAAAGTTGTGCGGACAATTCTAAACCATAGAACTGAATCGTAGATTAACGACAAAGTGGAAACAGGCCATTCGGCCCAACAAGGCCACACTCACCTTCCAAATAGCATCACGTTCATTCTCAACTCCATACCACGTTACTGTAAACCTGCATTTCAGTGACTATTGCACCTAACCTACAAACCCCTGAAACCTATCGGCAATTTAGCATGGCTAATTCAACTAGTTTGCAGCTATTTAGACAGTAGGAGGAAACTGAAACATCCATTCAATCTATTTAACTCTCTACCTGGTGAAAGCATTGCGCAACTGCAAATTGCAAATTCAAAACTGGCTATTGACGAGCCCAGAATCATCAGCGAATGTCGAAAATTCCGTATGTAAACAGGGATAAATCTTAAAAGACTTTATTACGGGATCACATAGAATACTGAAAGCCGAAATTTCTCGCCAGCTATCATGGAAATATGAATCTCATGTGCCAGAAGTAGCAAGCCCATCTGTAGCCTAACGAATTTGGCGTAGATTTACCAAAGTATTTCATAGAAGGTCAGTTAACTGGGAGTTTGAATTGAGAACGCGCATACTGCCAAATTCGCCCCTTCCAAAAACCACCTAGCACAAAACCGAGCACATATTCGGTATTAATTACCGCATTTTCTTTCTGTATGGCCAGTTTATCAAAGGGGAAATGGTTATTCTTTTTGTTGTGTATTTCCTGCTGTCGGACAGCTGCCTTCCGTGTATAGTTAAGTTGCAAGCAAAGAACAATAGTAGAGGCTCTGTCCTGAGAGCCTGCTCCGCCACTCAATATGATTGTGGCTGGTTAAACTACAAGTGACATATTCAAAGCATATAAGATCTAATTTAATGGGTGGAGCCGGGCATAATTTTCCCTGTTGTGTGACCAATGGGATCCATCAAGGTTTGTATTTAAAATGGGGCATCCATTTAAGACAGAAATGAGAAATATTCCAGTTGTTCTGTTATACTTCGGTGAGTTTTCGGGGTCTCCCTTCCTCAAACTTCTGCGAATGGAGGCAATAGAAATCTTTTGTTGAATGATCACTGAATACTGAGTGGATGAAAGACTGTCTTTGAATTTGGAGCTGAGGTTAAAATCAGACCGGGGATCACATTGGATCATTTGAGCAGGCTGGAAGTGTCGAGGGGCCTGCACTTGTTGGTTGCCGTTTGTTAAAATGCCCATCCATTTTTAAATGTAGCATACGATGGGGAAAAGTGCAATATAAAGCATATTCGTTACCACTATAAACGAAGCACGTTTCCAATCAACATCAGAACTCACTGCTAATGGTTTCCTTTGGTTATGTCGGAAGTGTGAAGGCCAATCGGGTTGTAGTAATGCTGTGATTATCATGGCACGGCGATGCCTGGGTGTTTGGGCCTCATGAACACACTCAGTTTCCTTCAGGTCCTGAAGCGACCACAGCCACGCAGTGTCCCTCCTCCTGGATTAATTCCACATTCGTCTGGGCTTGCTCATTGACCATTTCCTGAAGCTTTAGTGCACAATGGAAAACAAGATGTTTACACTGTGAAGAGGAGACGAAGCAGAGTCAAAGGTATTGTCAAATGGAGAAAGGAGCAGGGAGGGGAATGGCGCAGATTGAGAAACACACAAAGTGGGCTGGAATCAGCGACAGGGACAAGGAGGGGAGAAAAAAGAGAGGCAATGGCATCATTTCGGTAACACCAGTGAAATGGGAGAGACGTGCTTGTGAAACATGGGGGGGGGGGCGAGAGTGATATCTAATCGGACAGAAATAGAAGACAAAATTTCATGGAGAAATCAAAACATGAAAGGAAGCGAAGAAGCAAAAATCATAAGAATGTCATTCAGCATTCCTCTCGATTTTTTGTCCGTGTGACGCAAGTAGAAAATATGGGAGCTTTATCATGGCTGAGCTTCTCCCCAAAACAGTTATTATATGCAGTTGCGGGGGCGAGGGTGATGGTTGAACTCGTGGGGTGGCATTGGATTTGCGTAATTTGCGTCTGCCCTCTTTGTACATTGCAATCTCTTACCGTCTTTAGCGTGATTTTCTTCGCCTCTTTGTTGTCAATCTCTGCGTCTGAAGTGATCATCACATGAACCCATTGATGCGGAGTATCTAAATCCAACATTTACGACATCAAAAAAATTAGATTAGATTACTTACAGTGTGGAAACAGGCCCTTCGGCCCAACAAGTCCACACCGACCCACCGAAGCGTAACCCACCCATTCCCCTACACCTAACACTACGGGCAATTTAGCATAGCCAATTCACCTGACCTGCACACCTTTTGGACTGTGGGAGGAAACCGGAGCACCCGGAGGAAACCCACGCAGACACGGGGAGAATGTGCAAACTCCACACAGACTGTCGCCTGAGTCGGGAATTGAACCCGGGTCTCAGGCGCTGTGAGGCAGCAGTGCTAACCACTGTGCCACCGTGCCGCCCACAAATTACGCACGCATATAATTCTGGACAGGATATAGAATTGATTTTTAAAATGATCTTACCAGATTGGATTCACTTTTGCCCTGGTCGTAATTGTTTGTTCTATCTGCACATCTGTATATTGTTATTCTGCCTTCAGTTCGCTATTCTTATCTCCTCTCTCTCATCTCTCAATTAGTATGCTTCACTCTATGCTTCTAATGGTCTGCTTCTCATTGATTCCATTTCACAAGCAATTTATTTCCATACTTACTCAATTCCAGACTTCCAGTTTCACCCTCGCCTCGTGATCAGAGTGATCAATAAATCACATGGACTTAGGGAGACACAGGTGGAGGGAAACAGATGTAGATAGGAAGACCCAAATGCAGAGGATTTCAAAAGGAAGGACTGAAGGTGTTTTTTTACATTAAAGACGAAGCTTCATCAACCAGTTTGAAGGTTCTACAATAACCGGTCCACCCTGCAGTGTATGCCCCACTTAATAATTTTGATCGTCAATGGTGGTAACAGAACTGTATACATAGCATTGAGTTTCCAGGAGTCATCACACGAATACAGATAATACAAGTGAGTCAATGATTTCCAGGAGGCAACCTCAACCGCTAGACCCTGGTAAGTTTGGTGGATGTTCAAGAAACCAATTAAGGAGCAAATAATCGAAATGAGAAAACACTTGTAAACAACTTTCTGGTTAATCCAAAGATATTCAGCAAGTATATCAAGATGAAGTGAATAATCAGGGAACGATCAGTCCCTAACAAACGATCAGTTTGCGTCTAGTGGGCAAACACAGGAAGAATATTAAATGAGACACAATATTTGATCAGCTCAGTCCGCATTGCTTTGTTACCTGGAGGTCATGGCTCAGAAGGCTTGTTAATTGTTTTGAAGAGGTGTTCAAGTATTTGGCAGGCTATCGATTAATCAGTATTTCGGAAATAAATTTGACACAAATCCAAGCCAAAACGCATGAAGTTCAAATTGCAAAGGATGCAGCAGAATTTGGAAATTCTGATTTAAATAAAAAAAGCCCATAGACAGAGCAGTTGGTTATGCTAAAGGCCAGTATGTGGAACCGATATCAGTTGGTACCACTGTTATCATTGTTGGGTCACTTAATCGTTGAGATGTTCACAAATAACTTTGATCTGCAGATACGAATTTCAGAGTGTAGTCACACGGGCATGCTAAATAAGATTGCAGGTTATACAAAACTTAGCCAAGTAGGTGACATTAAATATATTTAAATACATATTAGATGAATGGATTTTGTCAGGTGGCATTTTTAACCAGATACATGTGACGAAGTAACAATCAAGGCTTGGTTTCAGAGAGGAGAAAAGTCATGTTAGTGACCTTGTTCACAAATACATGAATCTGGCAGGAGAATTCAACCGGCTGGTTGACAAGGCGCATTGGATTCTTGTCATTTTGAGGCGTCCCATTGTGAAAACAACATGGTGGTCAATTTGGATCTGCAGAAAATTTGACCAGTTCATTGTTGAATGACTGTATGCAGTTTTGGCCATCACGCTGTCTGAAGGTATGGTTGTACTGGAAAGAATCAAAAGAATATTTTTCAGGTGGTTGCCTTGGATGATGCTATGAAGAGGTTATGCATATCGTGTTTTGTTTTGAGTGTGAAAGGTGGAATGGGGATCCCAGACTGGTAGACAAGATAAGCACATGCATGAACAGGGTGAAATGAAAGAAGCTGTTTCTCTTAGTAGAAATATCCGTATCAAGGTAAAAATATTGAAGTGAAAGGCAGAAAGCTTACAGGATGTTGAAAAAATATCGTTTTCACTAGATTAGATTACTTACAGTGTGGAAACAGGCCGTTCGGCCCAACAAGTCCACACCGACCCACCGAAGAGTAATCCACCCAGACCCATTCCCCTACATTTACCCCTTACCGAACACTACGGGCAATTTAGCATGGCCAATTCAGCTAACCCGCACATTTTTGGACTGTGGGAGGAAACCGGAGCACCCGGAGGAAACCCACACAGACACAGGGAGATTGTGCAAACTCCACACAGTCAGTCGCCTGAGGCGGGAATTGAAGCCAGGTCTCTGGTGCTGTGAGGCAGCAGTGCTAACCACTGTGCCACCGTGCCGCCCTGTGTGTTTGGGTTTTGATTGCACTGTCAGCGATGATAGTACTGGTGGGAAACGTCACAAAACTTTGAAAGTACTTGGATGAGCATTCAAAGTAACATACGATTAAAGACTATCGGCCGAGTGCAGCAAAGTTGGACTTGCGAAGTTGGTATTATTGCCATTGTCAGTATAAACTTAATCGGTCAATCAGGCTCTCCAGTAATTTATCATTCTCGTGTTAACTACCGTGAACCATTAAATTCTATGCACCTCAGTTAATACATTCCAAACTCCTCAGTCATTACATCTAACTCCACTTAGCCACTTCATCTCACTTCCCTCAGTCGCTACACAATACCCTGACTCACTACTTCTTAGTTAGGTCAGCTATCCAAACTATCAGTCAGGTAAAGTTACTAACACTGCATTTATCGCAAGTACATTTTTGATCAGGTAAGTAGACCAAAACTGCGTACAATATTCAGTCGTGTTCTCATTTCAGGCATGTACAATTATCGCAAGACATCCCAGATCCTATATTCAAAACGATTAGCTTTGAAAAGCGACAATTCATTCACTTCTTGACTTACCTGCATGATTTCCTTTTGCAGCTGGGACAATCAAGTCTTTTTGCACATTACACTGTCTCATTATGTAGCCATTTTGATTTTAAATTGTCTTCTCCTTTTTGCTGCTACAATTGACTTCATCCTGTATTGTTTTCCACACTCACTCAACTTGTCAAAACGACACTGATGTTACCTGCATTTTCTCGCAAGTCATCACGCCACACAGCTTGGTGTTCATATACTTTCCCTGATTTGTTCCATAACCTACCAATCCCTCACCTTGCTCAGCATCAGTCTGAAGGTTATAAAATTCCGTCGGGTTGGATGGAAGAGTAAACGAATTCAAAGTAGAAGTCTCAGACCCTGAAGAGTCAGGCGAGGCAATGTCAATCGAAAATGTTGCCGATAGATCCTTGTGTCTTTGAGTCGGTACTCTTTCTACAATCGGAAGAAAGGATGGTGGCATATGAGCTTACTGTTTTGAAAGGTTACATAATCATTAGATAATGCATCTACTTCGCAAAAAAACACTCCATACTTGCACTACGTGTCTCAATAAAATACTCTTAGTGGGGTCGGACGATAGAATCAGAGAAGTGCCAAACCCGAAGTCATCACAAGAGCACAGGTGTCATAAAATTGACAAGAAATTGCCAGAACCACGTCAATGCCGACACGGAGAAATGTTTGATGGATGAGAAAGAAGAGAGTTAATCGGGCTAAACAAGTGCAAAACATAACTCTGGCGGGTAACATTAAGGGGAGTATACACGGATTCTATGAATATATCAAAAGAAAGTGAATTCTGGGTAAGGAGTTGGTCTTATTGTGGACGAAGGCGGCAATTGTTGCTTTAACTGAAGCACATTGGCAAAACGCTTAAACATTACTTTACAGATGTCTTTTTTTCACGAGGAGGACAATACAAGCACAGAATTTCGGAATTGACGTTAAGAGGCGAGAAGGTATGGGAGGACCTTTTAAAAATTTAACAGTGGTCAAATATTCACTTTTTAACATTAGGTCTCCAGGGTTGCTCAGAAGGTAATTCGAATTGCCTGAGCCAAGTTTTCCAGTTGAGCTCGTGTCATAGACAGGATGAAAGAAGATTCGAGATCGACTAATGCCAAAACTTCCATTCGACAATAATCTCGTAAACAAATAGTAGGGAGCTATTGACCAGTAACCCTCATGTAATTATTAGGAAGGCTTTTGAAGAAAGAACAAGTGACGCATAAAATGAGTTTTCATTTGGCGAAACAAACATTGAAAGGGTATTCACTGCCTCTTTGCCAAAGTGAGATGTTATTTAAAAGCCGACTGGCATATTTCTACGAGGTAACAAAATGTTTGACATTTTTTATCATTTATAGTAATTTCTACAATAACTTTCACAAGATCCAACATGGGAAACTTAGGCAAAAATGTAAAAACCCGGAAAATTTAACAAGACGTTCCACGATTTTCAGACTGATGGGAGAAAGGTGGTCTGTTGTTGAATTGAAAGGAGTGTGTACCACAGTGATCATTGCTGGTTCACTTATTTTTCATATTCTTAAGTAAAATAGACGTGTCGCTTCAAATTTGAGTGTGTGAGCACTGAGGACCTTTATTAAATTATGATGTTACAAAGATTGGCCAATTAAGTACATTGATGCACAAGGTATTCGGTAAAAGGTGGATACAAATACTTTGCCAGGTAGACGGTTATGTGCCAGATGAAATGTAAAACTGACAGATGTATGATGGTACAATTTACAAGAAGGGAGAATACGTGTCACAACTTAATGAATGACTGGACATTCGGAATCAAAGAAGAACAGAAATGTCTTGCAGTATGTGGACACAAATTCCTGAATGTGTCAAGACAGGTTGACGAGATAATTAAAGAAGCACATTGGTTAATTCCATTTCCCAGGTGCTCTTTTCGCTCATAAATGCAGGGAGATAAGATTTCAGATGCAAATGACTGTGTTTCAGTTACTGTTGGTGTACTGTGAGCAGACTGGTCAATGCACGATAGAAAGATTTGATTGCTCTGGAGTCGGTACACAGAATATTTTCCACAAAGGAAAATAAAGCTATTTTGAGAGATTGGATATGCTCGAGTTGTTCCTTTTGGAGAGGAAGATGCTGAATGTGGTCATGACAGCGTGGTTGCGATCAGAGAGGTCATCGACAGGCTGAAAAAAATACAACCTCTTTCCCTTCATAGAAACTAATGTAACAAATGATACAACTGTCAAGTGCAAGGTAAAAGGCTGAGGAGATTGTTGGAGTTAAAGCATATGGACAGAAGCAGTATTGGCGATTGGAATACATTGGCTGGGAATTTTTCTACTCATCGACATCTCAACTGGTAAACTGTAGTGAACCAGCATTTGAAGTGTCATAATATTCAAGACTGCGGGTTTTTTTGGAGGAATGGAGGATCATGAAGGTGGTGATGTGCCATTGTTCAAATTACCTCTGCGGTCAGACTGGAAGCTATAAATCAGTATGTTTTCTCTCCTGCATCATTGCATTCAACTCACTCTTTCACTTCATCCCGATCACCTCAGTCATTAAATTACACACGAAATCCCATTTTTTGTCAAATGTGACTTCTAAGTTCCCAGTTCACGATTTCGACTCAGTTAAGACACTGACTCCCACTTCCAGCAGTCATGAGGTCGTACCCGCTCAGTCACGAAACCCTGCTGTCTGATTTACTGAATTCCATTCAACTTAATCTCGGTCTTCTAACCTTGTCTGTCAACTTATCAAATTCCCCACCAAAACTCCGTCTCACTTCCTTAAGTCATTCACTTCATCACTCCTCCCATGCCAGTCACAACTTCCCACCATCATCAGACACTTTGTTATATTCCCATCAGTAACAAATTCCCAGTCCAATCAGGCACAGTATTCTGTTACCGTCATTAAAAGCAATACCCTCCATTCGGGGACCATATTCTATTCCTTTCATTGACAACATCCCACTCCCGTCACGCACTTTATTCGACTCCAGTCTTTAACAGCATCACACTGGGCTTGAGCATTTTACCGCTCTGTCATCACGCACTCTTTCACACTTGGATGAGTTACAACATCCTACTCCTATCAGTCTGCCAATTCATTTTTCATCACTTCAGCATCCGCCAAGTTCTACTCTATCCCAGATGTTCATCTGAACTGCTCAGAATTACACTTGGACTTTGCAATTTTTGGGACTTTTTGTATATCAGGTTGAAGTTCAGGTTGTCAGTTTGCACCCTGCGCTGGTAGGTTTGTTACCAGCTGGTTCGTTACCACACGATCTAACATAATCAGTGGGCCTCTGTTGATTCGTTGTCTTCTGTCCTGCTTTTTCTTTATGTGTCTTAGTCTGTTAAAGTGGGTGATATCATTTCCGGTTCTTTCCGAAGTGGTTGGTAAATAGGATTATTACAGATATGTTTATTGATGGAGTTTCGGTTTGAATGCCAGGGATCACAGAATTCCCGTGCGTGTCTACATTTGGCTGTCCGAGGATGGATGTGATATTGATGTCGTGTATTTCTTTATCCGTGTGTTAAGATACTAGTTACAGATGATCATGTCTTTTAACGACTAGTAGGTGGTTGCGTATCCAGGAGGCTACATTTCTTCCTGGCTGTAGGGTGTAGTGTTTGATGTACACCTTGTACGGTATCTTGTAAATGACATTCGAATTAGGCGTTGGTCGTCAAGTGTCCTTTAGGTTCATCAGTCGCAGTTTCATTCCATTGGTAGATTTGTGGGCTACCAACACTGAATCGGACAAACAAGCAGGAAAATAGCCATCAGGATAAACGAACACCAGCTAGGTATCAACATTCATGACCAGCTATCACAACGATCTTTACACACAGACGAAGAAGGACACCACTTTGATTGCGACAGCACATCTATTTTCAGACAGACGAATCAAAGACAGGCACTGGAATTCCTAAAGGCCTGGCATTCAAACAGGAGCTCCACCAATATACACATCGATTTCGATCCCATTTACCAAACTCTGAGAAAAAAGAAACAATATTTATGTCACCCACCCTAAGACCAAGAAAATAAACGGAAAGGGGGACAGGTCACCATTGGTTGTACGGAGGCTCACATTTGACGAAACGTCTGAGAAAAAATAATAAGACACAGAACATCGATCAATGGAGTGCAGAACAGGCCATTCAACCCTCGATGTTGCGCCAAACTATGAACTAGTCTAGGCCCATCCCGACATTACCCCATCATCATCATGTGCTTATAGTTATGTTCGAAACTCACTAATGTTGGTGAGTTAACTACATTGGCAGGCAGGGCATTCCATGCCCTTAATAATCTGTGAGTGCAGAAATTGCCTCTGACTTCTGTCTTAAATTTTTCAAGCATCAATTTGTACCTGTGACCCCTCGTACAAGTTGATGGCACCATCACCAGAATAAAAGACTTTCATGTCAACCCATTCTAATCTTCTGATCGTCTTGTATGTCTCTATCAAATCCCCTCTTGGCCTTTTTCTTTCCAATGAGAATACAATTAAAGCCTCTCAGCCTTACCTCATACGACCTTCCCTGCAGACTACGCAACATCCTGGTAAGTCTCCTCTGCATCTTTTCCAATGTTTCCACATCCTCCCTGTAATGGGGCGACCAGAACTCTACACAATATTCCAAGTGCCGCCACACTTGCGTTTTGCATAATTGCAACTTGACATTACGGCTCCGGAACTCAATCCCTCGACCAATGAAACCTATCATAATGCATGCCTTCTTAACAGCACAACCTGGTTGGCAATTTTCTGTGAACTATGTACATGGACTCCAAGATACATCTTTCCACTGACCCAGTATTCGGTCTTCCTTTTATTCTTCTCAAAGAGAATCACCTCACATTTGTCAACATTGTACTCCATTAGTGACCTCTTAGCCCAATTCTGCAGTTCATGCAAGTCGTCCTGAAACCTGCAACATTATTCCAAACTATCCACTACTCCAACGACTTTAAAGTCATCTGCAAATTTACTAACACATTCACCTACCCCTGCATTCAAGTCTATGATAAAAACTACAAACAGCAGTGGTCCTAAAACAGATTCGTGTGGCACACCACTATGAAGCTGACGCCAGTCTGAATATTTTCCATCAAACACGAATTGCTGCTTTTTTTCAGAAAGCTAATTTCCAATCCAAACTGCTAAATCAATCTCGATTCCATACTCTGCATTGTCTCCAACTTCCTAGCATGTGGAAACTTACCAAAGGCTTTCCTCAGGTCCATGTATACCATGTCAACTGTCCTCCCCTCATCGACATGCTTGGTTAACTTCTCAAAAAACTCAATGAGTTCGGTGAGACTTGACCTGTCTTTGATGAAACCATGTAGACTACCTGCAATCCGATCTCGACAGAGCCCACACACAACTTCCCACTTCTATCTGTGAATGGCACGTTCCCGATTCTAGTCATTCTTTTATTCCTCACAAAATTATAGAAAGCTTCATGGTTCTCCTTTATTTTGCCTGCTAAAGACTGCTCATGTTTTCTCTTTGATCTTTTGAACTCACTCTTTAAATCCTACCTCGCAAATCTGCAACTCTCCGTCGTCTCATCTGAACCATGGTCACATAAGCCTTCTTCTTCCGCTTAACAAGCGATGCAATTCCTTTAGTAAACCACAGTTCCCTTATGTTATCACTTCGCCCCTGCCTGGCAGGGATATATGTATCAAGGAAACGCAATATCTGTTCCTTAAACCAGTTCCACATTTCGAATACCTCTCCCTGTATTTTGCTACCTCTTTCTTTGCATCCGACGTCTTGCCTAATCGTATTATAATTGCCCTTCCACCATCTATATCTCATGCCTGTGGCATGTTCTATCCATCTTCGTTGCTGAACTAATCGAAACCGAATTATGGTCGCTTTCCAAAGTGCTCACCTGATACTGAATCAAACACCTGGCCCGGTCCATTACCAAGTATTAGATCCACTGTTGCTGTCACTCTTATCGGTTCTTCGACATACTGTGTCAGAAAACTAATCCATCCGACATACTCGAAATATAACATTTCTCGTGAATGCTGTTGAATTTAAAGTCCCCCATAATGACCACGCTGTACATTTCACATCTACCCAGAATCGTTTTGCCGAAACTCTCTTCCACATGAGGTGCGGCAGGGTGGCTCAGTGGTTAGCACTGCTGCATCCCAGCACCAGGATTCCCAGGTTCAATTACAGTCTCGGGTGACTGTCTGAGTGGAGTTTGCACATTTTCCCTGTGTCTGCGTGGGTTTCCTCCGGGTGCTCAAGTTTCCTCCCACCGTACAATGGTGTGTTGGTCAGGTGAATTTGCACTGCTGAATTGCCCCAAAGTGTTAGGTCAATTATCAGAGAAGAATGGGTCCGTCTGGGGAACTCTTCTGAGGGTCAGTGTGGACTGGTTCGGCCGAAGAGCCTGTTTCCACATTGTAGAGAATCTAATCTAATCCATGGTAATCTGCGGAGGCCTATCAAAAACCTCCCAGCAGTGCGACCTCTCCTCTCTTGTTTCTTACCATGGACGGGTCCTCGTTAGAAGTTCTTTCAACCACCATTGTACTTGTCTTGACTAACAAGGCCACACTTCGCACACACCCTATGTTACTTCGTTCCCTGTTCTGAATGGAAGATCTAAACTGTGGAACCTACAACATCCATTCCTCCCCCTGCTCTATCCACAGATAGCCACAGCATTGAAGTCCCAGGTACCTATCCATGCTGCAAGCTCACCTACCTTATTTCGGATGCTTCTGGCTTTGAAGAAGACTCACTTCAAACCAGTTTGCTACCTGCCAGCCCATTCCTGTGACAATGAAATCCTGTCCATGTCCTCCCTCCTCTCATCCTTCTGTGCATTGGAAATACACCTCAGGTTCCCATTCTCCTGGTGAGTTAGTTTAACCCCACCGAATAGCACCAGCAGATTTTCCACCCAGTATAGATATACCCGTCTGGTTAAAGTGGCTCTAGACCCACCAGCTCAGCGAGCAAACTCACAACCGGACACTTGGTCTCCTCTGTAATCTGTACGCTCCCATGGAGGTCGAGAGTGAGTGACATGGAGAGCACATTATGTTTTCCAGAAATTAGGAACAGGACCACATAGTATCTCATCTCATTTTTGCTTTCTCATTACCGAATAAGGGGTGCTTGTAACATTCTAAAGGAATCGCGTGAAATCTCAGAACCATACTGTGGGTGGTAACTTAGTTATGACGTACCTGCACAATATCCAGCATTACAGAATGGTGTCGGCTTCAACTCATACACAAAGAAAGTGGAACATTTCTTGATGATGATGTCTTGTCTAGAGGAGCAGTTATTATTATTCCAATTAAAACAGATAGTCCTGGTTACCTCCCCTTCACTCACGGAGGGATGGCGACCTGCAATTCATTTAGTTTTAATCGGAATTGAATAAAAGATCAAATGAACAGTGCGTACTGGAGAATTAAATATGGTAGATGAATAGTTGGTTATACCATTTAACCAGCCTGTACTCCTTGTGCAGCAGTGATCAATTGGGATAGCATTCTCTGGAATCATCCATTCACCAGAACTGAAATAAAAATTACAGAGTCAGCTCCTGATCTGATCACATGTATTACCTGACTGGTAAAATGCTCGAGAATTCCAAAATCCGTGCCCCTTTCGAAAACATACACTCTGTATGAAATATTTCCCTCCAGCCCGATGATATACTGTTAGCCCTTGGCTCAGGTTCAGGTATTTGCAAGATTGTACAGAGGATTTACTGCATAGAAAGTGGACATTCTTTCTATTGGTTTTTTCAGTTATTTACACATACACGAACTTTCAAGCACGACCTATCGATATCCTCTCATCAACATTAATCTATCCTGGTTTATCCTCAAGTGTTTTACGAGCTTTATTCCATTAAACACGTAACCAAAGTTGAAGTCAATACCCGTCCTTGTGATCGCGAGCTGAACATTCAAATTATTCCCTTGAGAGAGGAGTCTGTTCAGAATTCTCCATTAGATTCATGATTAACCCTCACAGCAATTGTCTCATTCATGCTTGGTTGAATCACTTTGAAAGAGAACACAGTTCTGTTCGTGTAAATTAATGGAAGAACGTGAATACCAGAGTTGGTGTCCCTCGTTTGCACAAGCAGAATAACGTCAAGACCAAAACAAAATGTTGTGCTCCTAATGCGGAGCACCAAACTGTGTACAGTGCTCTTTCTGTAAATTAACTGATGGCTTTGGAGACAGGAAATGTGTGCTGCATTTCAATTGTGGTGCGATAAATGTTTAAAACAGAGTTACACATTGTTATGAACGAGTTTGCATTTAATTTTGTAAAAATATCACAGGCCCTTCCCTAAAATACATTGATGTTTCTCTCTTTGCGAAACATGATGTTTTCAGTTTCAACAATGAGGGAGATAAGGTTAGTATTCCGGAATTACAGAAGTTATTCTTTAACTCCCACTAATTCTCTCATAGCTTTACACAAGTCCCTCGGACAATGAAACCATTGACAGTGCAAACACTGAGCCATCACCCCGCCTTTTACAATTATACTAACATTCCAAGAAAGTTCACTCTTTACCTATTAAACCTGTACCATCCCTGTTGGAGATTTTTACCACACTCATCCCGGTGTAAGCATTCTTTTACACCCAATTCAATGTTCCTCCTGGTCGGGTCCAAGACTGTGTGGTTCACACATGGATCGGCGATTTTGCTGTCTGGGACTGAGGGTCACAAAAAAAACTGATTAATATTATGTTGTAAAGAATAGTGAATTTGACATAGCGACATGAGCTGCCAGAAGCATCAAAACTATCATTGATATTAGCATGGACGAGTGACACAGGAATCTGGAACGACTGAAATTTCAATTGTAGTCATTTGCGAAGTAGTGGTTGAGTGAAGTTTCGAACAAAAAAAACATTGAAAGTCACGAGTGGTTTTGACAGTGTCGATTACGAGACAAAGTGATCGTATTGACAGAAATATTGAAAACAAGAAAGCAGTTGCTTGAGTCATTGAGTCATAGAGATTACAGCACGGAAACAGACCCTTTGGTCCAACCCGTCGATGTCGACCAGTTACCCCAACCCAATCTAGTCCCATTTCCCAGCACATAAACCTCCAAATCATTCCTATTCATAGACACATCCAAATGCCTTTTAAATTTTGCAATTGTAACAGCCTCCACTACTTCCTCTGGCTGCTATTTACGTACACGTACCACCACATAGGTCCCTTTTATAACTTCCCCTTCTCACCCTAAACCTCTGCTCTCTCGTTGTGGACTCCCCCAAACCCAGGAAAAAAGGCTTTTTTATTTTATTCTCTCCATGCCCCTCTGAATTTTATAAACCTTTATAAGGTCAATTAATGATATTCTGAAATGCAGATACATTGTTCTCCGCAGCTATTGTTATCAGGAACGTTTGCCTAAGAGTCTAATGGAGACAGCGGTAATCCGCTCTATGAGATGGAATTGTATGCGTATCAGAACAGGTGAGGTGAAGGGTGAAGGTGAAGGGTTATGAACTGATTGCAGAAAATTGATTCATGGCAATGGACATATTCTGAGACACAGCAGAGTCACGACGTGCCAGTTGGCTTCCTCTTCTTCTTAAGCATTTTGTTGGAGTCTCGTGTAGTGTAATGGATACTATCGTGCTCTTCCCGAAATAATCATAAATTTTATCCTAATACTTAATAATAAGGGAGACAATTTGACAGAGTAGTGCCCATTCAGTATATTACAAAAAAGTTTCTTTTTTCCTTAAGATTATCTCCTATAAGCACTGTAAATACAATAGCTATTTTAAAAAAGTCACAAATGCACCATGGGTAATGTTTATGCATGATTAAAACAAGTAAACAGGGTGAAGTTTGAATGAGTGTTCAGGAACTTACACATCAAACCGAGAACCAGCAGTAGAGTCCTCATGCCACTGTGTGATAATCTGTAAATACGAACAGAGAATTACCATTAGAAAGTGTCAATAAAGAGCGACATTATGGGAGATAAGTTAAAGATTGGTCGCCCTTAAATACGAATTAGTATGACCGTGTGGCTTCAAACCATGTTCCATTCACTGGGGCAACTGCAGTAAAAATGAGATGTACGTCTGTGTTCTACCGGAACGAACACAGACAGGGTGCGATCGAAGTCTCTTCATCATTATTATCATCAAGAGAATTAGAAACACCTCTCTCACATTAGAACATCTATCTGTACACGTCCTTACAACTTCCATCTCATGTCTACAAGTAACAGTTACTGCAAGGCAATTGTAGTCCGAACATCACAATTACCAGAACCTCAACTGACTTGAATGCTATGTTCTAAACAACGAATCAGCTCCTTTTACTGTATCATTACTTGGTAATCTTTGAGAACAACTCCAATTGCAAAGACTTCAATCGGTAGAGGATAAGCAGTTCTCACATCACCGAAATAAGTGAGTATAAGTGACAGCTTTATGAGCTTGTTAGCGTCTTCCTTTAGTTCATTCCACTTACCTGTCTCTTTTGAAGTCAGTTTCGCTGCGGGGAATTCCAGTTAAGCTGCTACCTTTTTGGCCCTATCAAACCTCTGCTACGCATTGTGCCAGTTGCACAACTCATACCACATCGTCACAAGACTCTGAGCAAAGTGCTGGTTGGCTGCAAAATCAATGATTTAAAGTGTGGCAACTTCAATGCAAATTTAATATTTTCCATGAAATGGCATACAGAAAGAGAACAATGACACATCTTTCCTGGCGTTGGAACGTGTTGTTTGGTTGTACTTGGTCCTAATGCTCCCTTCATTTGACTACCGCCACACATCCACACCCTCAGACAAATGATGCAGGAATATTAGAATTGACAGAGTAAATGACCATGCTATTGCCGGCACCGTCCAGGCTACCGGAATTTGCATGGCCGCTAATCTGGCACTTGCAACGTCCAGTACATAGGGCAGCAGACTTGAGTACTTGCTGCGTTTGGGATACTAGGGGCCCGACAAGGCTGACAAACATTGCAAGCTGAATCAAAGACGTCGTAAAAGCCAACATGACTTTTAGTTCCATGTTTACTATTAAACTCTGACATATTCTTCATCACTTTCGGATCCTCGAATACAATTAGGTTCTCAAAAAGTGATAGCGTCTGCATAAGCTTAACACCACTAATCGTGTCAAGGTGTAAAATAGTGACAGAGATCCTGTCCATTTCAAGACCTTTCAAATGTTGAGAAAATACATTACTACCGGGGTATATATTAATTTCAGGATGATATAAATTTCAGGCTTTGTCCTCGACTCAGACCCTGTAAATTTTAGCGCCTGTCTGTAGTAGGGTCATTATCATTTTCGCAGTTTATATTAAGTGCAAGTTGTGCTTCAGTTGAAAAGACTCCATTGAATGAGGCTTTGTATCAATTTTCAGAGCCGGAAATAATTCTGAGTCTGTGTCAGGTTTAGAGTCTGTAATATTTTTAAAGGGTCTACATTAGTTTCTGAATGTGCATCAGATTCAGAGACGTATTACTTTCTGGTCTGTATATGTTTCAGTGTCTGCATTTGGATGTGTAATTGATTAAAATGTGCATCAGCGTAAGGGGTTGTTTTCTCGTTTAAAGTCTAAATTTGATTCAAGTACCATATCAGTTTCACGGTCTGTTTTCCATACAAGGCTTTTAGAGTGTTTATTGTTTTCAACGTATGTATCAGTTTCAGTTATATGGTCTGCATTACTTTCATGGACTGCATCATTGCAGGGGTTACACCACTTTCAATTTTTGAATCAGTTTCTGTTTTAGGTGTGTATTAGTTTCGAGACCTGTGTCACTTAAGTTGCAATTTTCAGTCACTATTTGATTCAATAGAAGTATCAGGTTCAGTTTATTTTAATAGTGTCAGGAGCAGTTATAATTTCAAGGTCGATATCAGTTTTAGATTTTGTTTTCGATTAAGGCTATTCATTAATTTCAGGCACGTATGCGTTTCAGGTTTAGCATTCGTTTAAGGATCTGCATTACTTTCAGGGTATATGTCCATTTCATAGCCGATATCAATTTCTCGTCTGCATTTGTTCCTGACCAGTGATCTGTATTACTTTAGAATACGCTCAGGTAATGTGCTGTCAATTTAGCCTCACTCCTCGAACCACTCTACGTCTAAAGTACAATATGGAATTACAAAATCTCTTCGTTTGGTACAGAGTAAGTCTGCATTTAAATTAAATCGCAACTTAACGAGGCTTTGTGTTTCCATTGGTACTCAATGCAGAGCAGTCCGTCTATTGGACTTTGCCTACTTTTCTGGAGTTTCACAATCTTGCATGTTCTGAAAAAGCAGGTTCTCCAGCAGCTCATTCACTCTCTGCAGTTTATTTGCATTTCTTGCCGCATGTGTTTTATGCAGTCATTTATTCCTGAATAACATTTCAGATCACAATTTCTCTCAATATTATGCAATAAAAAATAAACCAAATCCCAGTATTTACGGAACATGACAATCATTAAATTCTGATCTCCCTGATCAACAGACATCGATCTTCTTTCTTTCCCTTGCTCTCAGAGTGTTTATTGTTTTCAGTGTTTCAATTTTAGCGTCTGTATCACATTCATGAAGTGCAACTTTACAAGATTTTCATTCCTTTCTGCTTCTGTCTTATTTTCTGTTTTGGGGCCTGCGTAAGAATCAAGAAATGTTTCACTGACTCTGTCGGTTTAACAGTATTTATTAAATGTCGGAGATTTGATAGTTTCAACAACAGTTTCATTAACAATATCAGGCACATACTTTTCAAGTTTCTTATTAGATTAAGAACGAACATTAGTTTAAGGAAATCTATTCATTTCAGGGTGTGCATCAATTTCACTGTCTGATCCCGGTCTGTATATTTTCACAGTCTCTATTAGATTCAGCGACAATTTTAGATTAAGAATGTGTGTCAGTATTAGGGTCGCCCCAAGTTCAGGAAATGCGCTTTCAATGTAGCCTGGGTCCTCTACACTCCACCCCTGAAATGCAATTTAACCTTCCAATAATTCTTTGTTGGTGACATAGTGAATTTCGATTTAAATAAAATGACCGTTTCACAATGCATTGCTTTCCCAGTGTTACTCAGTGCCAAGACATCAGTGTGTTGATTTTTGCCTTCTGTTCAGGAGTTCCACAATTTTAGACGTTCTGAACAGATAGACAATCTACGAGATCTTTCACTTTCCTGTATTTTACTTGAATGTGTTCTTGAACATGTTTTGGGAAATCCCTTAGTCCTGAATTCCATATCAATAGGCAATTGTTCTCGTTCTCTCAATATTCTGCCAAGATAAGAAAAGTAAATCCAACATTTACAGAGCAAGTATGTGGGAAAATCCTGAGCTCCTCCATCAATGAAGATCGACTTTCTTCCTTTTGCCATTCCACATAAATCTACTTCTGCCAGTTTTGACAATTCAACAAAAAGAAGAATTAGTGAGCCTGCTGCAGTTATTTGCATAATCTCTGATTATTTCATTATTTTCTTTTGAAGACTGTGCTCAGCGACCTTTTCACACTACGAATCAACGGCAGTCCATCAGTTAGGGTAACTTTAGATTTGCATAAAAATAACTGCACGTCATTTGTTTCACAATGGTCCAGGGTGTCTATTTATTTCCTTGTTTCTCAAAGCTCTTTCATTCTGCAGTTTCTAATTTGCATGAATGTGTCTAATTTGTAATTTCTGGATAATGTTACAGCATAGAGGCCCTGTTGCAAGTCAGAAATTCAATAACGTCGTTTGTTATGGAAACATTGTACCTGATCTTGACTGTGATTAGTTCCCAGCCATGGGTACCTGGATGCATCCCAGCTATGCCTGTCTATTTGCCAGTCATATGGAATATTCCAGCTTCAGCATTTTCACAGGTATTGTACCCGAAATTTTCCATGGTTACATCGATGGCTGCATCGATACAGCGTCTTACACTCAGGGTGACCTGGAACAGAACATCGACTTCACCACAACTTCCACACCGCTATGAAATTCACTTGATCATTCTCACAGCCCTCCTACTACTTCCTCGACCACCCCATTTCCATCTCCAGTGACAGAATTCAAACGGACGTCGACTATAGACACCCATAACTACCTGAACTGCACCTCCTCCAACCCCGTATCCTGCAATAATTCCATCCCAATCTCACAATTGCTCCAAATCCTCTGCATCTGCTTGGATGCAGACATATCCCCATCGTAAGCATCCCAGATGTCGACCTGTTTTGAATATCCATATGGCCCTCCACCGCACCACCTACTTTCCATTACCACCACTTATTCCATCCACGATAAGAAAAGAGTGTCCTATGTCGTCCTACCACCCCACCAGGCTCCGCCTGCAATGCATTATCCTCAATCACAACCACGAACCCCAAACAAACATCACAGCCAGGAACTTCTTCCTGTCCCCACTCCTATCAGGTTTCTGCAAGGCCCGTTCCCTCCATCATTCCTTCGTTCACTACACCTTCTCTTCCCCGCTGAACCCTCAGGTAACGTGCCCTGCAACCAGGAAAATGCAAACAAATACAAGTATGCCACCTCCATCACCGCCCTCCAGGGCTCCAAACACACCTTCTAGATGAGACAAAAAATATTCTGCTTCTCCTCCAACTTAGGATAATGCATCAGAAGCTCTCAATGAGGTCCTCTTGACATCGGGGAGACAGAGTCTAAACTTAGGGAACAGCTTACCGAATTTCACAGGATGATCCGAAGCGGGCGACCGCACTTCCCAGTTTCTGCCCATTTCAATTCCCCAGCCTTTGACTTTCCAACATGCCCATCTTTGACCTATTCCATGTCCAAAACAAACCGCAGCGTCAATTGGAGAATCAACACTTTATCTTAAGGTTAGGCACTCTACAGATCGGAGGATTCAACACTGAGTTTGACAATTCCAAGTCACCTCACTTCCAATCTCCCGACTCCCTTCCAAACCCCTACTCCTGACTGCCACTTCTCCCTGTCAACAACTGGATTCATTCATCCCATTGACTAAAAAGGTCATACACGTTACCTTCCATCATGTATCCTCACTTCATCACTCTGATCCTGGCTACCCCTTCAGCTGCAGCAACCCCATACCACACCCAGTTCTGAAAAATGGTGAACCCTAAATTTCGACTTCTCCCCCTCCTGATGCTGCCTGGCTTGCTGTGTTCGTCCAGCCTCCTGCCTGTCTAATTTGAATTCCAGCATCTGCAATTCATTCGTCTCTTGATTGTAATGACCAGACGTTTGACCTGGAAATGAGGAGGGAGAAATTTAATGGAACACACTGCATCTTAGACTTTATAAGTAGGAGGAATTTCACCTAAACAATATGATGTCTTTGGCAATGAATTTAAATTTCTAGCCATTTCACATTCGTGACCGACCAGAAAGCAAAGAAAATTACACTCAGAATGGAGGTGCCTGTGACTCTTCAACATGGATTCTATACTGTCAAAAGCCTGAGGTCATTAGGTCAATGGAGAAGAATCCAAACTATTTGATTGCCATCAATTGCTGATTCCTTCATTCATCTGTCTCCATGGTAGTTCTGTCGGGATCAATGTCAGTGCTCCTGTTCTGTCTGCTATATGTAATCAACTCCTACTTAGATGTCTAAGAGTTGATAGGTAAGGTTGCGGAAGATTAAACTTTTTATGCGGTGGTAAATAATGCGGAGAATAACCTGAGATCACAATAGGACCTAGAGATTTGTCAGAAGGGCTGCATCATTACAAATAAAATTCAAACAGAATAAGTGTGACGTTTTGTACCTTGGCAGACAAACAAGGCAAGAGAATACATAATGAATGGTAGACCTCCGAAAAGCATGCCACCCATCCCAGACTTCCGTGGGCAGACACTAAAGTGGGGAATTTGGCATACAGGGCAGCTGCAAATAAGATGTTTAAAATTAGAAGGTGCAAAGATAGATTTGACACCAACGAAGTTTTGCTTTGAAAGAGAGATCAATAACAAAATGGTCAAAAGTTCACGACTGGGGTCGAAAGCTACAAGGCAATCTGAGAACCATAAATCTTTTTATTTGTTAAGCCAGACGCTAATCGGAATCAAGAACAGACTGCCTGTAATGCAGGATGAGACAGGCGACCTCAGAACACCGAAAACAATTTAAACGTGTACTTACAATGCGCAACTGTACAAGACAATGGGCCAAATGCTGTGCATTTGCCCAGAATAATATGTGGTTGCTGGCGAGCAATTTAGATTCTAAAAGCCAAAAAGCAAGCACCTACATTCTTCAACTCCTTTGATCCCAAATAATGGTTGATCAATCAATCCGTCTCCAGGTTTACCCTTACAGGAAAGACTGTCCAGAAAATGTAGCCTCAGTGAGAGAAATCAGTCTCTATCAATCGAGTGCTACTTGCACGGAGACTACCTGAGTCTTGTCAGAGTAAGAACAGCGATGTAAGGAGAAGATATATTCAAATGGTCTGTGCAGAATGAGATTGCTGATTGGAAGGCATGTGCAACTTCTTTAGTTGAAACGTTGAAAATGCCAATGCAACAGTTAGTTGTTGACTGCTACATAATTTCCAAAATTAGTTTAAAATTTAAACAAGTAGCTTAAATCAGACTGATGCTACCTGTATAAAGATCTCTATTAACATTAGGCTATTAGTTACAGTCAGAATATGCATTACTGTCAGTATTTCTGTAAATATCAGAATATCTAACAGTTTCAGAAAATTCCATAATGCCAAGAACTTTGCAAGTTTCCAGGCCTTTGCTTGAATCAATGCCTTTGTGAGCTCTGAGCCTGTTTGGTCATCATTATCTACATCAGTGTGACGTTTTCTGTTGTGAGAATCCCTCTGACAGTGTCAGCATTTTGTTGCAATGAATCATATCATTTTTCAGCAAAGTGCTGAGCCTTACCATTGACTACAGAACAGAGGCTGAGTTAGCTTTCTAATTCCATTTTCTCAAAGAATTATCTGTAATTTGTGTTAGAGCCAAAGGTTACAAATCGCTTGTGCCATCCTCCCAATCTTCCCATGCACTGTTTATGGTCCAGCCATCAGAAAGCTGAGATACATGCGAAGGCCAGCATCAGTAGTCGTATCTCTGTTTCTCATATTGAAGTCCAAGTCCCCAAGAGGGCTATCATTTGTAAGTTAATTGGTGTACGTAGTCAGGGGATTTTGAAAAAGGAAAACCTGACACTTGGCTTCTCTCGGATAAACCTGAATTTCTTTGTGGACCATCTCGCTGAAAGGAGTGGCATCAATGTTTCAGAGAACTGGCAGTGGTGTCCAGACAACCAGAGCACCAAATGGTGCCAGCTTATCCAAATATATCACCTTTTGTCAGTTTAATCTCGAGGGTGAGGAACACTCGGCAGCAATGCGTAGAAATGTCTAACTGTAGATGACAAACTACACTAACCCGATATTATCCATTATGATATTCTGTGAAATTTGCAATTCTCTTTGAAAAATAAATAAGTGCAAAAACCTTTTGCATATTCAAGTCTTCTTACACATCGCTGCTCAGAGATTCTTGCAGTGGCTGTCTCTCTTCCTACAGGCACCAGCATAGAGGAATGGCATGTATCACTGAGATAGGTATTCTTGCAATTTGGGAGAGGGCAAAATGCCACATATTATATTCAGTCATAACGGCTGCTTCCAGAGATCGAAACAATAACGAAAATGAGAAACAAGGGCAATATGTGCCAATTAAAGGAAATAAGTTGTATTAGATTTGGCTACTGCAGCCACGAGAGAAATCAACAGCAACACAGTGCACGCATCAGAAATGCATCGAGCCATATCAGAAGCAGCTCGAGCGTACATTCGCGAGACGTATGGAAAATCCACCACATATAAGAAATAAATACGTCTTTTATCAGAGACAAATCAAGCTTTCAATGGATGCGAATCGATCCATACCAGAAATAACATTCACACAAAGCAGAGCATAGCCATCTGTTAGAAGGGACAATAGAACATATAACACAGAACACAGAACAATACAGCACAAAACAGTCCCTTCGGCCATCGATGTTCCGCGGACCTGTGAACTATTCTCAGCTCGTCCCCCTCCACTATCCCATCATTATCCATGTGCTTATCCAAGGATTATTTAAATCTCCCGCATCTGGCTGAGTTGCCGACATTGGCAGGTAGGTGATTCCCCGCCCTAAACACTCTCTGAGTAAAGAACCTGCCTCTGACATCTTTCTTACCTCTCAATTTGTAGTTATGCCGCCCTTCTACAAGGTGATGTCATCATCCTATGAGGAAGACTTTCACTGTCTACCCGATTAATGCTCTGATCATCTTGTATGTCTCTATCAAATCCCCTCTTAGCCTTATTGTTTCCAATGAGAACAGACCAAATTCGCTCAACCTTTCCTCATAAGAACTTCCCTCCAGAAAATACAACATCCTGGTAAATGGCCTCTGCACATTTTCAAATGCTTCCACATCCTTCCCGAAATGTTGTGACCAGAACTGTACACAATATTCCAAGTGTGGCCGCACCAGCGTTTTGTTGAGTTGCAGCATGATATTCCGGCTTCAGAACTCAATCCCTCTACCAATGAAACCTAACACACCTTGTGCCTTCTTAAATGCACTGCCAACCCAGTTGGCAACTTTCAGGGATCTATGTATATGGACTCCAAGATCCCTCTGCACATCCACACTAACACGAATCTTTCCATTGACCCAGTACTCTGTCTTCCTGTTATTCTTTCCAAATTGCATCACTTCACATTTAGCTGCATTGACGTCCATTTGCCACCCCCTGCCCAATTGTGCATTTTATCCAAGTCCTGCTGCAACTTGTAACATTCTTCCTAACTGTCCACGACTCGACCGCCTTTTGTATTATCTGCAATTTTAATAATCCATCCATCTATGCCTGCGTCTAAGTCACTAAATAAAAAACAAACAGCAGTGGTCCCTATACATATCCTTGTGGCCACACCAGTAGTAACTGGACATCAGGCAAAGTATTTGCCTTCAACCATCACTCATTGTCTTGTTTCATGAAGGCAGTGTCTAATCCAAACTGCAAAATCACCCTCAATTTCATGCCTCTACATTTTCTCCAACAGCCTACCATGTGGGACCTTATCACAGGCTTTATTTAAGTCCATGTATACCACGTCAACTGCCCTACCCTCATCTAGATGCTTGGTCACCTTCTCATAAAAACTCAATGAGGTTTGTGAGACTCGACCTGCCCTTGACAAAACCATGTTGACAACTTGAAATCAAATCGTTGCTTGCTAGATGATTATAATTTTTATCTGTTATAATCCTTTCAAAAACCTTTCCTAGTACAGAAGTAAGGCTCACTGGTCTATAATTACCTGGGTAATCCCCAATGCCCTTCTTGAACAAGGGCACAGATTTGCAATCCTCCAGTCCACTGGTACTAAAACTGTGAGCAATGACGACTCAAATTTCAAAGCCAAAGGCTCTGCTATCTCCTCCCTAGCTTCACCGAGAATCCTCGTATAAATCCCATCCGGCCCAGGGAACTTGTCTACTTTCACTCCTTCTAGACTTGATACCAACTACTTGAAACTAACGTCAGTCATTTCCAGTCTAATATCTCGTACCTCATTCTTCTCTTCTGCAATATTCTTTTCCTGAGTAAAAATCGATGAGAAATGTTCGTTTACGACCTCTCCGAATTCCATCGGGTCCACTTTCAACTTCTCATTTCTGTCTTTGACTGGCCCTTTTACTACCCCATTCATCTTTTTATTCCTCACATACCTACAGAAAGCTTGAGGATTCTCCTATATTCTATTTGCTAAACACTGCTCGTGACCTCTCTTTTCTCTTCTTAAGTCTCTCTTTAAATTCTTCCTGGCTGATCTGTAATTCTCCATCACCTCATCTAAACCATCTTGGCTCATCAACATATAAGCGTCCTTCTCCTGCTTAACAAGAGATGCAATTTGTGTAGTAAACCACGGTTCCCTTACCTTATCACTGCCTCCCTGCCTCCCTGCCTCACAGGGACATACCTATCAAGGACAAGCAACATCTATGCCTTAAACTAGCTCCACATTTTCATTGTCTGAATTCCCTGCATTTTGCTACCGATTCTATGCATCCTAATTCTTGCCTAATCGCATCATAATTGCCCTTGCCCCATCGATAACTCTTGACCTGTGGCATGTTCCTATCACTTTCCATCGCTAAACCAAACGTAACTGAATTACAGTCAATTTCTCCAAAGTGCTCATCTACAACCAAATCAAACACCTGGCCTGGTTCATTAACCAACAGCAAATCCAATGTGGTGTCCCTTTTTGTCGCTCCTTCGACAAGCGTCAGGAAAACGTCCTGTGCACGTTGCACAAAAAAACTGATCTATCTGACAAACTAGGTTATAGCATTTGCAGTCAATATTGGGGAAGTTAAAGTCTTCTATAATGACTATCCTGTTCCTTCCTCTCCTGGACAGAATAATGTTGCCAATCCTCTCTTCAACCTCCCATATAAAAATCTCCAAGCAGTGTGACCTCAGTAGACGAGTCCTCATCAAAAGTTCTTTCAGCCATCTGACCTTGGCTAACAAGGCCACACCTCCCCTTCTTTTACCGCCTTGCCTGTTCTTAATTAAAGATCTAAACCCTGGAACCTGCAGCATCCATTTCTCACCCTGCTCTATCCATGTCTCCGAAATAGCAACAATATCGAAGTCCCTATATTTAGGACAGTTTGACGGTCTGGCACTGTCAGCATTTTTCTCAGCCATATATTACACGCCGTATATCAGAGGCAAAGTCGACTCTAGTTACAGAAGAATTGCTCATTGATCGAGAAAAACAGATTCCACATTAAAGGTTGGTTTGTTATGCATCACCAAAAAAGTCCTTTCCATCTCAAAGCCATGGGAAAGGCACAAGAAATCCTGATCAAAATGAAGCTGGATCATGTTTTGACACTTGTATTTACTTAAAAGGCAGATGTCCATGAAGAAATTGATTTGGCAGGTGTATAATTCGATTAATAGTGCAATGCATAGAATAACGTAAAATGGAAATTAGTTTATCAGTTGTATAATGAGATTTATAGAGCAATGCACAGAAACATGTAATGTGGAAATTAGTTTGGCAGTTGTATGTTTAACTTGATGGAGCAATGCACAGAATCATATAACAAATGAGCAATAGATGAGTTAATTCTTTCAATAATGGCAACACGATATGGTGGGCTAATCAAATCAAGTGATAGGTGAGTTTATGTACGAGATGATGGGAGCATAATGTGATAGGTTAAGTGTAAAGTAGAAGACCATTACGGCAGAGGATAATTACTTTAGAAAAGCAATGCAAGCTAGTGTGTTTGGTTATTACCATGACTCCAGGTAAGCACGGCAACTAGAAAATTATAAAATGTAGTGAGCCCCAAATATCGCGGGCAGCCAGGAAGCAATTGTCTGATTTTTTCAGCTTTTGTCTGCAAGTAAAAGTTCAAATTCGTGATGAATGTTCTGTGCCTCCTTGTGAATGTCACAGCGCATTGCATACAAACTTTCGAAAACAAATTTGGCGCTGCGAGTAGACTCAGGGAAAAAAAAACTTCTGAACAGAGGCGGCAGGCAGACGGCGCTTCCCAGTCAATTGGGGACCCTCCTGAGATGACAGAATTAGGTTTGGCAAAGCTTAAATACATATGAGCATGTTTCTGATATTTTGGATTAAATTCTATTGAGTGAGGTATGATCTCGGGGATGCAGACGTGCAGAAAAGCAGTTGAAAGGTTTCTCTGATCCAAAGAACCAAAGAGTCCGGTAGTAAATTGAAATTTCAGGAGACGCAGAAGATTATTCAGGAATACTGCACAGTGGTGTGATTAAGTGCAGAGCAAAACGATTGGCTGAGAGAGAATTACACGTAGTGTTACAAAATCACTGTGGACACCAACCTGCGTGTAACGAGCGTCTGAACAGTCAAGCTGGACCATCCTGCAAATACAGCCCTAGGAAATTAAGAGGTCTGAATGGGACGGTTGGAAAGTCCCTGTGGATACTACTGTGCAGGTAAAGAGAGTCTGAACGCTCAGGGCAGGATGATATTGCGAATAATGGCGCAGGGAATTCAAGTGTTTGTGCAGGCAGGGAGGAATGTTTTATGGTTACCGGTCTGGAAATAGAAGGGCTCTATACAGACAGAACAAGTCAGGAAAGTCTACTTCATCGTTAGTATTATTGATCCTGATTAAAATTGAATGCCGGCAATTTGGTAGGAGATGACTAAAGTTAAAATTCTTTGAGAATAACCACATTTTCCCAAGAGAACTGGAATGAACCACGATGCAAGCTAAAAGTAAACAGCAATTATGTCGTGAGACCTCCTGAACACTATACCACATGTGTCAACCTGGAAGAGGTTGGTTAGTACCAGCATACTCACTCGGAGCAGCACCTACCTCAGATGTCCGCTCAGCGATTAATGCTGAGCAACCCATTCCTGACAGGACCCTGGAAGTGGGGACAGGCAGGACGCAGTGCTACCACTTTCCGACTAAGACTAAGACAGCAGATTACGTCCTTTCACAATGTGAGGTATGCGCTCAGAATAATGTTAAAAACGGAATCTCGACCCCTATAGGTCACATACCTGTGTTCGAAGGACCATTTAAACATGTGGTGATTGACTATGTGAACATGACAAAGACGTTGAGAGGAAAAAGATATATGTTTGTTGTAATCGACAGGTTTAATAGATGGGTAGAGTCAACTCCATCTAAAGACTCAGGGACAGCCACATTAGTGAGTTTCTTTAACGAATGAAGTTATTCTAAAGTTTCTCATAGCGTCAGAGATCAACTCAGACAATGGGTCTGCCTTTATACAAAGAGTGGTTAAATGGGTGCTGAAGACTTTGAGGATCAAGCCGAAATTTAGATGTGTATATCATTCCCAGTCATACGGCATGGGGGAAAGGATTAACGGAACTTTTAAATCTAAGTTCAATATAATTTGCGCAAGTACAATGGTTCAATAGACTGCCGCTCACACTAGTTCGCTCACACATGTCGACGAATTGCAAGAAAAACGTGCCATTGCAAGAAATACTTACCAGTCGACCATGCCAGTGCCAAATGGAGGGATCTGCATGAAGGACCTAGCTTGAAGGAATTGGAGCGAGAGGTTAAGTAGGACATGCAACAACTAACTGTGATATATGAATTTATCTGACAAAGAGGACAGACATATTAGACCCGGAGACCAGGTATATGCTGGTTTCCCGGAGAAACTGGAACGAGCCCAGAAAAGAGGTGCCTTTCCCGGTGAGCACCGACTTGCCCACAGCCGTTCAAGTGGAGGAACGTTACACTAGATCTATCCCGCAGATGCTGACTGACACCAGAGCTGAGGTAGATGAGATTGAGGAAGGAGCTGCAGAGCCTGAAGGGAACGTGCTGAAAATCAATACCCCTTTACGAGACTATGCACAGTTGGTGAGTGAGATTTTCGCAGATAATTATGCCTCGAAGACGATCAGAAATTAGACTGTGAAAGGTGTTCTTTCGCCTGATTGTATGGCTGGGGATGGTCCAAGTGTGGTCAATGATGAGACATTCCCCAGTCGTGAACCATTCTACGAGTGTACAGACTTGTACACCATCAACTTGCCAGACATGGTGGATCTCGCTTGATAATGCCAATTTCCTGCAACGCCTAGCGAAACGGTATAGAGGAGTGAGGAGTGTGGAGCCCACTCCTCAAGCATGGTTGCTGACTGAAGTAACCAGACGAACCAATGGGCAAATTACACGGCAGCATTGCTGACGAGATAGGACTGCTTCCTGTGCACTGAGGCGAACCCATTATACTTTGTTGCTCCTCTGCCCAATAACTCTTCCACTTGCTTTCAAAGGCAACAATGACAAATCCATCGGCTAATTGAGTAAATGATGCGTCATCACCGTTGCAACACAAGTGCCTTCTCTGGCGCCTCCTCATGCAGGAGTCCACGTATATGCAACGGAACAAAAACGTCATCCAGCAACTTCGACAGTTGTGTAATTGCGGTACCAATTATTCGACAAGTAAAAGTCACCAGACGTGCCCCATGGCTATTTTCACGGTGCATAAAGGCTTAAGATTTGACTGTTTCAGATGGAATATCTCTGTACCGGAAGGCCACTTTGAACGCCATTGTAGGGACACAGTTCACCTTCAGACTGACACAACTTCTGAAGCCATGACCTACATCTATGGTGGGAGTTCATTCTGAATTGTCTGCACATCACATTAGCAGACACCTGGTGGCGTGTGGCTTGGAAGAGGGGCAGGGTCCGACGCTTCCTTCTGGCTGGGATTTGACCTGCACCCGTGTTATGGTCCTCCTTATGGTTTATGTGTCACCATGGGGCCACATTGACGCTCTATCACGACCAAACTACACAGGCGGCGACGGGAGTGTGCCCCTGACTTTACAATGAAAATTGATAGCATCAGTCAGATAGCACCCGTGTTATGGTCCTCCTTGTGGTTTATGTGTCACCATGGGGCCACATTGACGCTCTATCACGACCAAACTACACAGGCGGCGACGGGAGTGTGCCCCTGACTTTACAATGCAAATTGATAGCATCAGTCAGACAAGTGGCATCACCAAAAAATTCAAGACTCGAAACGAAATCGCCACAAGGTGGGAGTCACTTCATCCTCCTCCAGGACTTCACAAAAATGCTGAAAGGATTAACTACATTTTTAAAACCAGCAGTGATTTATAAATTCCACTGATCATGCCCTCTTAGCCTTGGGGAAGCAATTGCATGCAACTACCAAAATGACATGGCGAAATAGCCTTTGGACTGGTTGTTAGCCGAAAAAGGAGGGGTTTGTGTGATGTTTGGGAAACATTGCTGCACCGCCATATCCAATAATACTAACATGGAGGGAACATTTAGTAAGGCGACGGATAAGGTGAAGTATCTCAGACAAGAACTTAAGGAAAATGCAGGGCCCGGCCATCAGTGTTTCACTGGCTGGATAGCGTTTAGTATGGATGGGGAGATTGACTCGCTAAGATTGGAATTGTTGAAGGCATTGTGATGAATATTGTTGCAGTTGTCTCTTGCTGTGCTATAAGTCTTCTGAGACTTGTTTTAGTACGTCTCACTCCACGGCAGTTTCCTGTAGTTCTGCTGAACATCTCCCTCTTCAAATAACACTCCAACGCTGAATTATTATGATCTCATAACTACTGACGTGCTGAAACCTTTTCCAGACAAATATGCCTGAATTAATTTGTGTCATATGCGAGCTTAGATTGTGAGAGTCTTTGGGTTATTTTTCCTATTCTGGATATTGAGTGACGTGTTTTTGGCCATTGACCCCAGACACGGAATAGAATCCTTTGAGAATTGGACCCTGGAATTATTCCTTCCCACTTTTGGGACTGTAACTACCAGTTTGGCCTTTACTTCTCCAGCTCATTGTATTCTTTCTCTACGTCAGACCAATAGATCTCAAAGGGGTGAATATATGGAAATTAGTTTGGCAGTTGTATGTTTAGATTAATAGAACAATGCATAGAATCATCTAATATGAAAATTACTTTGGCAGTTGTATGTTTAAATTGACGAAGCAATGCATAGAATCATGTAACAGACGAGCAATAGATGAGCTAATGCTCAGAGTAATGGACGCATAATATGATAGGCTAGTCAAATCATGTGACAGATGAGCTAAAGCTTAAAATAATCATAGTGAAATGTGATAGGTTAAGTATAAAGTAGAAGGCCATTGTGGCAGAAAATGATTAGTCTGAAAGACAATGTAAGCTAATACGATTAGTTACGATAATGACACCAGGTAATGGCGGCAACTCGACATGCATAAATTGTAGCGAGCCCAAGTATCAGGGCGGGGGAGCAGTTGGGAAGCCATTTTCTGATTTTCACTTCAGTTTGCAAATACAAGGTTTAACTTCGTGAAGAATGTTCTGTGTCTCCATATGATTCTCACAGACCATTGTGTACTAATGCCCCACAACATTCACTAATCCAGTCATCCTTTCCCCGTCAATGATTGAAAAATTCCTTTATCTGCTCGTCATTTTATCTTTACGGTGATCAACCCTGAGTACATCGCGCCCTTTGTAGCGGTCACGAGCCCCAAGTCACCTGGTCACGGATTAATGCCAGCATGAATTATTAAAAAGAAAGCTTTCTAATAAACTCAGTGACGTTGACGTTTGTTCGACAGAGAAAAATTGTATTCGTCTATTCGATACAAAGTCCGTAATTTTCACAATTATTACATTATATTCCAAAATTGTAGCCTTTTATGACCGGTTAATACGTCATATCTGCTTCTGAACCACAGGTACTGTGCTGTGCTATTCTGTGATCTATGGTCATTTTCACTGGTCATGACGCTATCAAAGGACGTCAAAAAACCTTGCAACATGTCAGATGTTTATTTATCCTCAAACATTCGTCACCAGTTATTTCCTAGAATTTGCAAATGACAAAATAGGGTAACCACGTATAGTGTAATAGGAATTATGCAGTTTTCTTTTGGAATCTTGAAGTCAGATATTTAAAAGTTAGCATCCACTCCAAGATGTGACTTGAAGCCTTTCAGCAATAAATCGAGCAATTACATCCTCCGTTCCAATTGCGAAAGAACTGGATCATGATCATGGGTTGTGCTGTTTTCCAATTTGTCAATCAATATCAACAACCGCTCTGCCACGAGACGATACTCCAACGAGACGACCACACAATGGAAGAATGATGAAGAGAGTCAGGATGCAGACAATATTTAATGTAGCATGACAAGGGCTTGAATATGTGAAAAAGCAGGTATTGTTCCTTTTGTCAAAGGCCGCAATACCCATTTGAAGCATTTTGCTAGATCGCCATAAGACGTTGGACAAGATGGACGCCGGCTGTAGAGGAGAGTTGCTTGTTGCTAAGTGTTTGCACATCGACCGTGAAAAAAGGAAATACAAAAGTTAATGATGAGAATATGCAATAAGTCACGAAAGTGAAGTTGGGGAGTATATTATCTTCGTGCATAATTTGCAGTCGCCGTGCAGAAGAGGTGTTCTGTTCTGGGAAAAATGAAGAAAAGTACCTAATGTGAGAAAACTTCCCACCAAAGGACGAACCATTGAGATGGTACGTATTTCTCAATTTCCCATCCAAGCAATCGTTGTTAGAAATGCAGAAACAGCAGCAAATTCTGAAACAGACAAACAGCCGACAAGCGCACATGCCTTTGAAAAGGATTGCGAAGTAGCGAGAATTATTCACTTGAATTGGTTTGTGTATCACGGTGACAGTATGCAAGAGGTCAACATAATTCTCTGCACCAGTTTCTTTGTGTATGAGAGGAATCACATTTTGCCTGCATCTTTACACATTGCACAGGTCAATGCAATAATTTATTGATTCGGAATATGTGATGTCATGCATCAATAACAAAACTGAGAAGGTGACACGTGCCTTCAAATTTTTAAATAGTGTGGGAGCATCAGAACGAGGGAGTCAGATTGAAATTGATGAGTACTGCAATACATCGTAAATAGAGTTCGGTCTGTAAGTTCAGAGAAACTTGTGCAGCATAAATCATGTGTGAGGTGGATTATGGGAAATAGAATATCGTGGCTGATGGTAGTGAGGCGGATTTAGTGGGGGCACATGAATGCAATGACTGACTGGTTTGCAAATAGGAGTGAAAAGTGGTGACTGAAGGGAGTTCAGCGTTCTGGCTGTTAATTTGTATTAGTCATCGAGTTGATAGCATTCAGTGTTGGAGATGAGTGGGAGGAGTGGCACAGGGGAGAAGGACGTATTTCTTGTAGGAAGTGGACTACAACACCTGCATGCAATGATTGCAGTTACAGAACAGCGTGTGATTTCGTGCATAAGGGAAGTGGGTTATAATAATGCCAGCGGTAGAAGTATTGAATTCAGGAACGAGGATGAAGTGTGAGAAATGAATATAATTATTGGCATAAAACGTCTTGAATGAAGAGAGTGGGATGTTGTGACAAGGGTTCGCAGGACGCAGTTACTGAAAAAGTGGGTATCCGTGCCGGAAAGTAATGCATTTCAGTGAGTTATGGAAGTGGGATGCAATGACTGACGATATTTATTTGGAGTGACCAATTTTCTTATGACCAGCCACCAATAGCGTGTATTATGCCAATGATTTGTGTGTGATGTGGTGCTAAGCATTTGGATAATTTCGTCGGTCATGGGTAGGATAGTGTGTTGTGGTGAGAAGGTCAATATATTGGTGAAGGATTGTGTTGTAAGGCATTGGAATGTTGTGTTCTGTTTTTGGTAAAGTATCTGACATTTCCTGGCGTGTGTATTCTTGTGACAGTGACATGATATGGTTATGGTATACTTTTTTGGTGATGTTTTGTGAGATATTCTGTGACATATCGTGTTGGCAATAAGATGTATGATACTATTCCGGCACGGTATAAATCCCCCTGCCATTTTGCACAAGCCGTACAAATAATGTACACCTCGTGCCATAATCTGTTAAATTTCGAGAAACTAAGAACTGTCCCAGAGGTCACAACTAAAAATAAAATAACAAACAATTTTTTTCATTAATTCGAACAGAGAATATTCAAACCAACACTTATTTCCGAAAGCTTTCCATTAGAATTATCTTTTACCTCCCACTCTACAATCCTAGTCATAAAATGAAAAAAATGTATAAAATAAAAACACGTTTCAAAACTAGTCAGCTGTTTCGATTCCATTTCGTGGCTTTTCTTCAGTAGATTTTTCTCAAGGTCAGCTTCAACATTCTGTCGCACAAACTTCATACAGATGTGCACTTTTTGGAGAGCTCTTCAGCAAGTTGTCGAGTTGTTCGTGTCCTACGCAGTTCGCCAACTCACTCTTCAAAATGTCCGGCTTTGTCTCTCAAAACATCGAATCATTTCATTCGCCTGATGTCATCACAAACAGTAAAATTCAAAATCAATTGGAAATTGTTTTATGGGGCATAATTCAAACGGATTGGCCGAATTTGAATTGTATTTGTTCCATAGCAACAAGAATATAGATGTTTGCTTCAAGCAAGTGTGTCATTTTAAATAATTTCTGTAAGCCCGTGCCAACTTCCACACTGTCTTCAATATACAGTACACACTTGAACCTTCATAGAACCTCCACCTGAGGAAAAAAAACAAATATCAAAATGAAAAGATGTCTTCATTTGCTTCCACTATTCCTCAGCCACAAATTTATGACATGCATATGACTTTAATCTAAGTTCATAATAGCTTCTTCCTCTGTGTGTGTATATAATATATATATTATATATATATATATATATATATATACATATATCTATGTATACACACACACACATGTATAACATATATATGTATACATAATAATATTGAATGTACACCAATCTTGGATAAGTTTTGTCAGTTAAATCCACGACAACGCATCTGCAGTTACATTCTTCCGACCTGCAACATCTACGAGGCATAAAGGAGAGGTCTGCAACGTTTTACACCAAAACATAATCTCACATTCCTGTCTTGCAAGCTTTTCACTAATGTGAGATAATTGTCATCCGTGTGCACAACCGTCTCGGACTCATTGTCTATGACATACACATTCAATGTTGTTCAGTAAGTACCAAACTTAATAGTTGTTTTTTTTTATCCTGGAGTCTTTCCTCGACGAGATGTTAAGTCTCTACGAAAAATAAGCAACTGGCAGTTCAACACTATCCTCGTTTCCTGCTGCAGTACAGCTCCAACTCCTATGCCACAAGCATCGATGTCAACTTGAAAGGGTTTCGAGTTTACTGTAGCTAAAACTGGAGCGGCGGTTGAGGATGCTTTAAATGGTCAAATCCCTCCTGGCATTGTTCTGTCCACCGAAACTTTGTGTTCTTCCTCAGGAAAGCGGTTAACACCATCACTACACCGCTGAAACTTGGAACAAAATTCCGATATAATTCACTTCTTACCTAAAATTAAAGCATCTCTTTCTTCAAGATTGGTCTTCGAAATTCTTTGATGGCTTTCAAATTTGTGTTCCATGTCGTCACCCTTCCATCACCGATGTTATATCGCAAGCACGTCACCTCTGCTTTCGTGAATTCAGTTTTCTTTCCGTTCATTAACAGTTTTTCTTCTCATACTCGTTCAAATATCTCTGCCAAATTTGCTATGTGCAGGACTTACGAAAGGTCACTGCATCGTCCAGATAGATTAAACTGTTTGTTAACGCAGTCACTACTCTGTTCACTGGCCTTTGAAATGTGGCGGTGCATTCCTCATTGCAAAGGGCATCACTTTGAAGTGATATAATCCATTTGCGGTTAGAAATTAGAAATTTTTTCTGTCCTCTCTGATAAATGCATCTGCCATTAAACAGGCAGCAAGTCCAACTTCGTATTTTGACGGTCTTGTCGTAATTTCTCGATGCAGTCCTCCAATCTCGGTATTTCATATCAGTCCGATTTTGTTCCAGCGTTGACCTTCTGACAATCCATGCAACATAATTGAGTCTCAGCTAGTTTGGGAACTAAGACGATCAGCGAACACTAAAAGATCTGCCTCAGTTCGAAGATATCTTCATTGAGCATGGCCTCCACCACATTCTGGAACAGCCTGGCTTTGAAAACATTGAGCGAATTGGGGTGTTGCTTTAGTGGAACAGTATTCCCATTGTCTACCTCACGCACAATAGCATTAGCCCTCCCCAACGTATTCCAAATTATGTAGTCATACTGCAATAACAAACCTTTCAACTGCGTTCCTTCCTCCTGATACAAGTAGTTTATTAACTTACCCATGCCTCCAGGACTTCGTCGTTGTTAAATATATGTTGAGGTTTCTTCAAATTCCACAATATCTGAGTCCTCACTCTGCATATCAGTAACTAACAGCTGCTTCCCTAGTTCTTTTAGACAATAACCCCCAGGTATATTCTCGGCTTCCTTTTGGGTGCATGCATCACAATACAAGTCTTTACTTGTCTCGTCATTCTCTTGCAAGTCCATTAGCCTTTCAGAACAAACATTTCTGACTGACCCTCTGCCTGTTCAGGACTGTCCTATTCCATTCAGTCCAACAGTATGCCTCCAACTGAACAACAGTTCCTTTACCTTTATCTTTCGTTGTTGATTCATGCTGGAACTTTGTGTAGTATAACTTATTACAACTCAGCCTGGATAAAATACACGTATTCTTTTCTATTATCTCTTCTGTGTTCTGGTGTTCATGGGCAGCTCCAAAAAAAGGGTGTTAATATCACATTGGACCCTGCTAAACCACTCTCAAGAACAAATGGATTCCAGGACCTGATACTCTATTCATCACTCAAATGATTCTTCCCCAGTCATCATTTGGCATCCCCCTGATCTTTCATCGCGAATTGCTAACTTTCTGTCCATCTGTCCCACGAATTACCAATCTCTCGGATAACAGGTCAGAAAGAATTAAACATCGCTCATTTCTTACTGTTAGAGACTGGTTTGATCCTGCGTCTCTCAACAGTATAACCTCTGGAACCTTCTCGTCCTGGTCTTTCGATTAAACGTTGTCCACAAAGGCGAATTATTTATTGAGATCATTTTCTATTTCCGTACTCAGCCCTTGCCTAAGCTGTACACTCTTCTGCAGTTCCTTGAAATGTTTTAGGTTTTCCTTTCCGACTTTCACTGTGCCACTAGCTTATCTTCTTTTATGACAGCTGTACCTACAGTGCCCTTCGGTAACGACCAGCACTGTGACATTCCATATCCCATGTTATCACAGTGGAAGTACCTGAGGCCTTTCCCCAACTCTATAAGCTCATGAGCTTCTTCTGTGAACTGTGGTATACACTTACGAGTGAACTCAACTCTTTGTTTCATAGTGTCAGATCTCACCTGCTAATAACTTCTATCTCTCACGGGATCACCTATTTTTCCTGAATCTTGTCATGTGCACCAACTTGCATTCATCTGCTGACTGTAATGCTCATCCTACTTGCTGAAAATTCCGTTACTCCACATGAATTCCTGTCACATCTGGAAGGGACTTCTTAAAAATCCTCCAGCAGAATTATCTCTCTTCGCCCTTCATTGGTCTTATCTCGTTTTAAGGCCTGCCCCAACTCTCAAAATAACTATGTTTAGTTATTTCGATGTTAACATAAGTCTGACCTGGTTCCTTCTTTCTGTTTCTTAACCACAGAATCAAATGCATATGGTACCAGTTCATAAGAACTTAAGTTAACATGTTTGACCTCCTCATAGCCTCTGGGTACCGCATCTGAAAGCGCTGCAAATGCCTCACTGGACCTGCCCACCAGTTTAGTCTGAACTAACATTACCCACAATACATTGGATCCCTACATCTGCGTCGCCAATTTTCAAATCCACGGAAGAACGCTTCAAAGTCTTTCGTATCATAATATAGTAAAGTTTGACATTTAGAGATACATGTTATTTTAAATTCAATCCTGCTATCTTGATTTTTCAGACTAACTGAATTCTTTTCAAGTTCAAAATTCTCTCTTATTTCTCTCCCCCTTTCTTCTCTCCTTCTTTCTTTGCTCAGATAAGAACTCTCCCTCTCTCTCATTATCCTGCATTTCTTCACTCTTCTTCACTTTTTGTTTGTTTATATTGTAACTGCATTTTTCTCAACTGCAATTTAATATTTTTCGAACGCTGCTGCACATGTCTGTTTCTCTGGCACACCTAAGTGTTTGAATTACAATTTCAGCTTTACTTTTGTCCTTGGTTAAACCCAATTCTGTATTGTTTACTAATTCTAAAGGTAACGTCTTTCTTTCCATTTCCTATTAAACTTTCCTGAGAAATTGGGGAGTCATCTCCCAACCCCAGAACGTCTTTATCAATCTTCAGAGTCATTTCTCTCATTTTTAATTTAACTAACCACATTTTAAAAAAATAAACAAATTGTGTAGTCTACGTTATTTTTTTTTTAAAAAAGAAGATACTAACCTGCAAGTGTTTAAACCAACTAGGCTTTTGTTTTCGACCGCAAATCTAAACAAATCTGTCCAAATCTCAGACTGGATCTGACTGACCGGTTCAAATCAAGGACTTGAGCTCCCAGGCTGGTTCATCACGTTACATAACGTTCTGCTAATTTAAACCAGACTCAGAGAAGCTCACCTTACCTCGTAATTCTTTAAAGTATGATTGGAAAATAACTACCATGTCCTACTATATAAAAAAAGAAGTTTAACAATTTATTTTTCAAATCCAACTGAAATGAAAAAGAAAATCGAAACTATCTATCCTTGTAAACCTGACTAGTCTGACCAACTTGTCTCGGTCCCACTCCACAGGAATATACTGAATCGATAAAAAAAAGCTCTGATTAAGTTGAATCAAGCATATGAATTCCACTACCATTTTCCTTTCGATTTTCCTGTATATTTTGGTCTTCTTCTCTTCGGTCTAATGCTTCATAGATTTCATATGAAAAGATACTTTTCAGAGACCGATTCTGCAGGTACAATATGTTGGTGTTCTTTGCTGCTGACGCTAACTGTTCAAAATGTCCGATTTTATATAACTGAATGCATCAGATCTTGTTAATGGAATGTTTTCACCAAAACATTAAAATTCAAATTTGATTGGATTTTGATATCTTGGAGCATCATTTAAACGGATTGACCAAATTGGAATTTGTAATGTCCCATGGCAACTCAGAACAAGCTATTTGTTTCACAGCCAAATGTTACATCTTAAAACTTGCCAGCTTGTTAGTGTACAAGATGATTAGGGGTATAGATAGGGTTGACAGTGAGAACATTTTTCCGCGTATGGAGTCAGCTGTTACTAGGGGACACAGCTTTAAATTAAGGGGAGGTTGGTATAGGACAGATGTTGGGGTAGATTCTTTACTCAGCGGGTTGTGAGTTCATGGAATGCTCTGCCAGTATCAGTGGTGGACTCTCCTTCTTTATGGTCATTCAAGCGGGCATTGGATAAGCAAGTGGAGGTTATTGGGCTGGGTAGCTTTGGTAGGCTTGGGTCAGTGCAACATCGAGGGCCGAAGGGCCTGTACTGCGCTGTATTTTTCTTTGTTCTATGTTCTAGCACATTCTGTGCTTGTCAGCTTAACATTCTCTCTTGAAGGGACACGACATACTTACAACTTCATAACAACCTTGAGCAAAGAACAAAATCAATGAAATCCATCTATGTCTCTCACGATAACTTTCACCAAAAGTAATACTGTTTTCGTCATCATTCTGTAACAGGAATCGAAATGGAGAAAACGAATTTTTAGAGGAAAAAACCTAAGTGCTGGAAAGAAAGTTCAAATTTTATAAACAAGCAGCCAAACAAGTCAATGGTGCATTGCCTATACTGCACTGAGTGAGCTACATATAATTCAGCTTCACAGATTGCCACTTGTGATTAGTCGTATTAAAGTTGGTGACTTAGTGGTTAGCAATGCTACCTTACAACACCAGGGTCTCAGGTCCGATCCCAGCCTTGGCTTACTGCTGACGTAGAGTTTGTACATCCCCTGCGTGGGTGCTCTGGCTTCCTCCCACAATGATGTGCCAGTCACATGAATTTGCCACACTAAATTGCCTGTTGTGTCAATGGTTCTTGTCGCGCAACTCTTCAGAGGGTCAGTGTGGATTGGTTGGGTCGAAGGGCCTGTTTCCACATTGTAAGGGATATAATCGAAAACTAGGCAGCATAAGATTGGGTTGCCTGGTAAGTGTAAACCTTTTAGCCTGAAGAATCCATTTCACTGTAGTATGACTGCATTGTTGTCCATCTGCTGAAAATACATAAAACGGACAATATTGATTTTCCAGAATACAACCTAAAAATCTAATGTCAAATCTGACATTTACAAATACGCACTCAGTTATCCCAGCATAATTCGAATGGTCTGTTTTGTAATTGATTCATTTTTTGGAATGTTGTGTGCGACCTTGTTCTCTGTCCAATTGAAAGTACGTTGTCAAACTTGAAACATTTCAGTAAAATTTAAAATTATGTTACCAGCATTTGAGGGATTGAGTTACAGGTAAATTTTTAATAGGCTGGGCGTGTTTTCCTTGAAGTGTAAGAGACTGTGGGGTGACCTGATAGTGGTTTTTGTAATCATGAGGGGCATGAGTAGGCTAAATAGACAAAGTGAAAGACTAGAACTAGAGTGCATAGGTTTAGAGCGAGAATCCGAAGTCTTAAAAGTGATACATGGGCAAATGTTTCCACGTAGAGGGAATTGTAAGTTTGAAATGTACTGCCGGACGAAGTTTTGGAGGCTGATATAATTACAATATTTAAACGGCATAAGCGTGCATATATGAATAGGAAGGGTTTTGAGGGACATGGGCCAAATTCTGGCAAAGGGAGCTAGGCTAACTTAGATATCTGGTCGACATGGATGAGTAGTATCGAATGGTCTCTTTCCATGTTGTACCATCTCTCAGGAAAAATGAGTTTCATCATGATAATATTTAACAAATTATTGAAACAAATTTAGACTCCCTAATCCAGAAACTAATTCTGACCAAGGGAAAACAAAGCCAAATCAAGAACGCAAAGCGAAACATCCTTCTCCAAATTTTAGCAGGCGTGTATTGCATTACAAACAGAACGAAATGAAAATGCAATGTCGTGAATATGAGGACAGATAGAAAGAGATAAAGAATAATAAAACAAAACAACATCATTCTGTAATCACGTATAATCAAAATGATCATAAATGCCCTGCCACAAACAAACAGCTGAAATAAATTTCCTTCTTTCAAAGGAATGCATTGTATTCACTTTTTTCAAACCTGGATTGCTGTATCTTGGAAGGGACATGGCAAATTTCGTTCAAAAGTATGAAACAGTTTAATTGTGTTTGTAAGGTTATCTCTTAATTTCCGAGAGAGGCCTTTTAAATTCTGCACTTTGATATTAGACAGAGGTTGAAGTCTTTGTTCGAATGATCTGCTCAGTAGGCCGTCGGGAAGATTAAAATGTTTTAAAGTTAATCTACCTTGTTGCCATTTCCCCATAACCTTTCAATTCCCCCATAAAATCATGTTATCTCAGTCTTAAATACACTTAAGAACCCAACATCCACAGATGTGTGTGGTAAATTAATTCAGAAATTCGAGACCCTCCAAGGGGTAATCCCCTCTTCTAATTTAAACCAACCACAGAGAAAACATGCGGGCAGTGTTGTTACCTGTTCAAATTCAAGAGGCAAATAACTATCCCAGAGGTCACTATTTATATAATAATTAACAACTTTCTTTTTTAAGACCAACAGACAATATGCAAACCAACAACTATATTGAACTGCTTTCTGCTAAACCTATCTTTCTCTTCCCACTCTGCAATACTCGTCTGAGAAAAAAAAGAGATTAAGACTGACAAAAGAAAATTACATTTGAAAACCAGTCATCTTTGTCGGTTCTCGTTTGTAAATTTTCTGCTGTAGATTCTCTCAGGTTAGCCTCGATATTCTGCTGCGCCAAATCCCCCACAGGCAGGTAACTTGATAAGAGTTGTTCAGCGAACACTCTAGATTTGTTGGTCCTTCGCAGTTCCGCTGCAAACTGTTCAGTATGTCCTATTTTATACCTAAAACATCAAATTGTTTTAATATTATCAAAATACTAAATCCGAATTTGATTGAATTTTTGTATGTTGGCGTATAATTTAAACTGGTCGGCCGAATTTGAGTGTGTTTTTGTTTTATGGCAGCCCAACTGCTGCTCTTTGTTTTGATCAAGTGTTACATTGTCACCTTGCTCAGGACAAGCTGCACTTTGGGTCAGTCCTTGCTTGCTTTTCAACTCTCGTCAAAGTACAGTACATTTCTAGCCTTTCATAACATAAGGGAGGGAAGTCCTCCACCAAGTTTTCTTAAACTGACATTCTTTATTCTGAAGTAAGAGATTCTCATGCTACACTCTGTAACAAGGTGTATAACTTGTCCATATCACATACCCCCACCATTCCTTAAAGAATCATGAATATTAAAATACACAGAATTTCATTCATCGAATCTTTGATGAATACAGGCAACATGCACACCTCCTCATGGACAACGTTTCTCATAACTGGTATCTACCCACTGAACCATCGCTGGATAAACCTTATTGCCAAGGGATGATTTCCAATCGTACTGGAGAGGAACTGATAGTAGTTGCAAACGAGGCTGCCAACTGAAGAATGTCAGCGTGGGGGATCATAATGAGAGGCAATCATAAAGTAATTAATATTCAATATTAAGTTGGTAAAGCAGAAATATCTTACAACGTTTATGAAATAAGATTGATAAAGTGCAGAATTTCCGTGTTTAAAGATGAACTGGGGAAAGTTGTTGGAAAAGTGTTTTGGTGGATAAAAGTGTTAAGAAATAATAGAAAAATTTTAAAAGAGAATACAGCATTCAAAGTAGCTGTATAGTATGAGAAATGGAAAGACAGGATATTCCAGGCTAAAGTATCCTGATGTACTTTTATGCTTAGAAGTGATACATTCAAAACAGGGAGTTAAGGTTAAATTGTTAGTTGTTTGTTGAACAAGAACAATAAAAGGAAATTAAGTGAATAAAACACTGAGGATTAATAAAAAACGAGTCAATTCTGTCTCGGTGGCAACTTCCATGACCGGAGATGGCTTGGGAACAAACAATTGAGGAAAAACAGAGAGAGAGAGAGACACCTGGATCAGTTTATGCACGAACTCAATCTTGGGAGTGTCACCAGAGAGGGCAGTGCAGTATGTCAGAATAGTATTGATGTCGGTAACTTCTCCAAGCCAGGGAGAACTTTTCATCTCAGGCTCAGGTTCAGGAGGCTGAGACAGAACTGTAAATTGCCAGCCTTGACAGAACAGACTCCAATGCAAGAATGAAAGTGAGGCTCGTTTGTTGAATATGTCTGACATCATGTAAGAAAACAGACCAAAGCTGATTCTCCAAAAATTTGCATTTTAGGTGGAACGACAGTGCTACATTTTCCATTGTGTTCATAGATGTGCAGGCTGTGTAGATCACATTACAGGGACACAATAGATATGCTGGATCTAATTTGAAAGCGATTCAAAGAAAGAGTGCGGAAAAAATGGGTTAAATAGCCGTTTCCACAGAGCAGATATTCACTACTTCTATCATTTACTCATCAGTTTGGTTGTAACTGAAATAGCCTAACTAAATAAATGGTTTTGAATGATAACTCACGTCTTCTTTTGCACATTTTCATCAAAATTTATGTTATCCATTCGGCGCTTTAAGCCTAACAATATAACGGATTGACCAAGGAAATCATGGAGGAAATAAGGAAGGAAAAGAGGCAAATGATGCACACCGAAAGCATGCTAGAAATACCAATGAGCCAGAGTATTTCAAATGTGGAGAGCCATAGTGAGAAAAATAAAGTATGCTAACATGAAGCATAAGGAAAGAGTGCCAGGTGCACTAAATCAAAGAGAAAAGACAAGTCTTCAATATGTTAACAATGAAAGATTAATGAAGGATAAAGTGGGGTCTATAAGGAACAAATAGGTTTAGCTGCTCCCTGAATAATTTATAATCACGATAATAAATGAGAAATTTGATGTGGACTTTGCAAAGTTAGAAAAATTATAGCAACAGCGTAGTTTCAAATGTCAAATTTGCACAACTGAGCTGTATGTTAATGGAGATAGGAAAGGTGTTCAACCGCCTGGCAGCACTACTAGCCAAAAAGTCTTCAGGACCAGATAGTGTATCCTGCCTTGCTGACAGAGGTAAGCAATCAAATTGTGGTGTCGTTCGTGCTGGCCGGAAGGCTGAGCAGCGAGGAGGATGTGCAGATTTGTCTGTGTTATTTAGACAGGATCAATATAATGTAAATTCGTGATAATTGTTAAATGTAGCTCACGTTTATGATATATTTGTAAGTTAGATCGCTAAGCTGGAAGTGTTTTGCTCAACGTTTCTTCACCACGCAGAGGTTAGACCATCAGTGTGAGCCTCCAACCACGTATGTAAGTGTATGGCATGTGTGGAAGAATGTGTACACATAATGGGATTTATTCACCAAGACAGGCAGGCAGACTACTATTTGAAATGTCACAGAATTATTTGTAAAGATTTGCGTCGTGCTGGAAAATCGCAGCAAGTCGGGCAGTATCCCAGAGCCGGTAAATCGGCGTTCAGGGCAAAAGCTAACCATCAAGCCACTTGCCTACCTTCCAACGACCCCTTCGCCCAGCTCCAACACACCCCATCCACGCGGGCACTCCGTCCTCATTACCCGAACTCGACATCTTTATTTCCAACTGTCACCGAGACATTAACAACCTCAGTCTATCCTACACCTTCCCCCACTCCAACCTCTGGCCCTCACAACGTGCAGCCCTCCACTCCTTCTGCTGCGTCCCTTAACTCACCATTAAACCAGTGCACAAAGAGTGGAGGAGGTGAGTGCGTGCAGTGGTCGTTTGACGCACTGATCTCTGCACAACTTGAAGCCACCTCCTCCTACCTCCCGCTTGTCGATAACCCCATCACCAAATCATCACCTCCCATACTATGCACAACCTCAGTACCTCAGCTTCCAACCTCATAATTCGGGGACACTGCGCAGCCGAATTCTATGTCCTAACCAAGATCCACAAGCCTGATGACCCCAGCTGACCCACCATCTCAGCCGGCTCCTTCCCCACCGAATTCATCCTCACTTACTCCGATATTGTCTCATTCCCCCAGTCCAAGAACTCCCAGCATACCTTCCGAAAACCATCATTGCCCTCCACCTCCTCCAGGACATCCGTGTCCCAGGCTCCCAAGACGTCATCTTCACCATAGACATCTAGTTCCTCTCCATAGGCACCAATAAGCACTACCCCTGTCCCCAGCTATGTCTTCCTATTTGTCGGCTGCATGTAATTTATTTTTCTGATGGAGGGATTTTGACCGAAATATCAATGTTCCAGCTCCTCGGATGCTGCCTTACCTGCTGTGCTTTTACACAACGAGTCTGAACTTGACTCTAACCTCCAGCATCTGCAGTACTGACTTTCGCCATATACGCATTTAATTGAGTACAGTTTGAGAGAAAGCACTGATCAGAGAGGCCTGTGTTCATTAGTCTCTGAGTAAATAACAGTACGGGTGCAGCACGTGTAAAAGAAGGCAAGCTGTATTTTGGCTTTTGCTCGGGCGAAGGCTTTGAGTGCCAGAAGAAAAATGCCTTGCATCCATTTTGCAACGTATTAATGTTCCATCAATGGAATATTCTGAGCTGGTTTAGAATACTTAAAATATGAAGGAGGTTCTTGCTCTACAGTGAAAGTAGCGAATGTTTATCGAAATGCTTCTTGGGATGACACGCTTGACATATGTGGAGAGATCGGTTTGTTTAAGAAAGTATTCCCTGGAGTTTATAAGATTGAACGGGAGAAATAATAGAAAACAGCTTAATTTCAAAATGACTAGACAGGCTAGATGCAGGAACGATGTTAACGAAGGTGGGAGAGTCCAAAATAAACTTGAGCGTTTAATTATAAGCCAAAGGATGAATAACCAAATACCAAAAAAAAACGGAAGCAGGCCCTTCGCCACTTCAAACCTGCGCCAATCCAGACACTGCATCTAAACCTGCCGCCTATTTTCATAAGATCTATATTACTTTGCTCCCTGCCCATTTATGTATCTATCTAGATACATGTAATGGAAAATTATCCACTTACTGTGAAATTTAAAGAGAATACTTTTCTTAAATTCAGTGCTGTACTGAGGTTTGTAAATGATGCTCTGATTAAGGTTTGCTGTTAGCTTCTCTCTGTTTGACTTCTGTAAACAGTCAACTTGACATTGTGATAGTCAAACTCCGCGAAAGCTGAAGGACTGTTATGTCTGGAACCGGGGATGAGAGGATAACAACTTGAACTTCCCCCCAGTCTTTGCCCTTGAGTGTGTGATAACGAATAGTAAGAGGCAGGCGTCTGCAAATGTTTCAGTACTGTTTGCATTGAGGCATCTGACATAGTGCAATGAGTCAAAATCTTGCAGAATTTTTAATAAAGATGCTTTCTTTGCTCTTGCTAATAATTGAGTTAAGTCGATTTAATTTCCACGACAATTCATTAATAATTATGGTATGCTTTCCTCTTCTACCACTTCCGTTGGCAATGTGGTCAGCCTCCTCCCTCACCCTTTGTGTGAAGAACGTTCTACGAATATCTTCCCACAACCTTTCAAATCACACTTAGAACTCGTGAACCCCAGTAATTGAGTTACACACGCTGAGAAAGAAGTCTTCTTGCTTTCCACCCTGTCTACACCTCACGATTTTGCTGACCTTAATCATGCCCACCCGAAAACTCTCTTCTTATTGAAAACATTCTTAATCTGTTCAACCTCTTTTCATAGCTAGCACCGTCAAATCCAGGCAACACTCTGATGAAACTACTCTGCAAACTCTCCAAACCATCCATATCCTCTTGTCAATGTGGCGACCAGAACTCTACGCTGCATTCCAAATGCAGCCGAACCAAAATCCCATACGACCGTAACATGACCCGCCAACTCTTGTACTCAATAGACTGTCCAATGAAGGAAAGCATGGCCGTATGCCTTCTTGATCACATTACTGAACAGTGTTGCCATCCTCAGGGAAAAATGGACCTGAACTCCCAGATTTCGCTGCATGTAAATTTTTCCAAGGACTTTTCCATTTACTGTAAAGTTCGCTCTTGAACTGAATCTTCCAAAATATATAATCTCACAATTGCCAGGATTGAACTCCTTTTCGCATTTCTCTCTCCATCTCTCCAATCTATCTATATTGTGCTGTATTCGCTGACATTACCCTTCACTATCTGTGACTCCACCAATCTTAGTGTCAGCTGCAAAATTGTTACTCAGGCACCTGATAACTTCCTCCAAATCATGTATATACATCACAAACAACATTGTTCCAAGCACTCATCCCTGTGGTTGCAAGTCCCTTCCAATACTACACTTTGTCTCCTGTTGTCCAGCCAGTTCTACATCCATCTAGCTGGAACACGACGGATCACATGCGATTTCATGTTCCCCAGTAGCCGACAATGGGGAACTTTATTAAGTTACTAAAGTCCACATTTCTTACGTCTGCAGCCCTTCCTCTTTCAATATAATTTACCACCTCAACAAATAATTTTATTAGGCTTGTAAGACTTGATTTTCCCCGCAAAAATCTATGATGCCCATTACTGAATAGCTCATTTTCTTACAAATGCAATACTTTTGTCCCTCACTTTCGTTAAAATTGACATCAGGCTCACTGGTCTCTGAATACCTCGACGATCACTGCTTCTCTCTTAAACAAGGGGACAATATTAGCAGTTTTCCAGTGATCTGGTCTGCATCCGTGTTCAAGGATGCTGCAAGGATATATGTTAAAGCACACCTATTTCCTCTCTCTTTTACCTCACTGACCTGTGGTAATCCCAACCTGATCTGGGAATTGTATACTATTCACCGAAAAACTCCTCCCTCCTTCTGCCTACATGACCTACAGCACTCAGGATCGATCCCTAACCTCAAATTCCGTAATGTTCCTCTTCTCAGTGAATACCGATAACAAAGTTCTCGTTAAGGATCTCACCCATTTTCTCTGACTCCATGCATATTTTTCCTCGTTTGGCCTTGAGTGGGTTAACCTTTCCTATAGTTACCCTCTTGCTCCTTATAGATGAAAAAAATGCTTTGGGATTATCTTTAACCCTGTTTCCTGAACATATCTCATGACTCATTTTGCCCTCTTAATTCCTCATTTCGCAATGGTCCTACATTCGCAATGGTCTTCCAAAGCTTTGTTTGCCTTCTGTAGCTTCGACATTATGTACACATTCGTTTCCTCTTAGTTAGAGTCACAATTTATCCTGTCATCCAAGGTTCCTCAAAATTGCCATTTCGATCGCTTATTTCACAGGAACATACTTCTTCGAAACTCTAAGCAAGCTCTTTTATAAAGCCTCCCACATGTATGAAAAAGCTAAGTTTTCACCAAATCACTCGATAAAGTAATAAAAAAAAAGAAAGTCGTTACCTGATCAGCTCAAGAGCTTTTTTCATGAGAGGAGTAGAACGGATGGGAGACACGACACATGACGTACGTTGGGTTCAGCCGCTACCCAATAACACAATTTCACTTAGCTATCCAAGAGACCTCTGGTCCTCCCTCTCAACTCTCGACAAATGGAGGTTCCGATGCCTGAGAAAATTATTTAAAACAGTTTCACTCACCTTCTCATGAGCTCTCTCATCCTCGCTCTCACCTCTCGACAAATGGAGGCCCCGACGTCACAGGTCTGTTTGTTAAACAGTTTCACTCAACTTCCAACCAGCCCTCTGGTCCCCGCACTCACCGCTCGACAAATGCAGTCTCCAATGCCCGAAGTAAGATTTTAACTATGTTTCACTAGCTTACCCAGCAGACCTCTGGTCCTCCTTCTCCCCCCTTGACAAATGGAGGCTCGAAGGCCCGAGGTAAGCTTTTAAACGGTTTCAGTCACCTTCCCAGCAGCCCTCTGGTCCTCCGTCTCACCTCACCAAAATTGGAGGACCCGACGCCCGAAGTCAGTTTTTAAAAACGGTTTCACTCACCTTCCCAGCAGCCCTCTGGTCTTTACTGTCACCTCTAGAGGAATGGAGTCTCCAATACCCCCGGTAAGATTTTATACGGTTTCATTCACCTTCCCAACAGTCCTCCAGTCCTCACTTTCACCTCTTGACCTATGCCGTGTCAGATGCCCGAGGTAAGCTTTTTATTTAGTATCACTCACCTTCCCAGCAGCCCTCTAATTGTTGCTCTCACCTCTCGACAAAATCATTCAAACAATTAATTTTGGAATGAGGAGAAGTTTGATCACGCACAGAATGGCGAACCGAAGGAATTTACGATCACAAGTGTTTGAGACCAAATTAAGATGTATTTGCAATAAGGCAATCAAATTTTATCTGTGGGCAGAAGTTCTCGTTGATATCAGGAATATGGCATTATGGCAGTGAGGTCAATGATCCATCAGGATCATAATGAAAGGCGGAGTAGGTCAGATGAGTTGAGTGGCCAACTCCTCCTCCTATCTTCTAAGTTTGTTTCTTTTACCAATGTATTGCCTCCATGAATGACAGGAGCACGTTAAAAAGAAGAACAACATGGGCAATATAGTGTCTTTGCTGGAGTCACAATGAGGAAGTGCTGGTTTTGAACTGGGGTGGATGAAGTTAAAAATTACACATACCAGGTAACTGTCCAATCGGTGTCGTTGAATTTTCAAGTTTTCAGAATATATGGTAAAAGACGAAAGCTTCATACGAGTGTTGCAACACATTGCACAAACCTATATTGCTGTTAGGTTTTTAATCACTTGGAACTCTGTTTTCGATTGTTAAATATGTAAATTCAAACTTTTTTTTCACGATGCAGTCCCAAGATAAATTAGGGTTATTTTTAAAGTCGCCGTCTCAGCTCAGACAATATATTAAAATTGTTGCATTTAGAATCTGTCTGAGTTCCAAACTTGACTCAGACCGGTTGTACTTTCAAAGTAGAAATTTATAAAATTTGACATTGACAGATAGTGCTTGTTTGAACAGAATTTCCGCTCTCCAAATGCAAACGTGCAAGTGCAATTTTATCTTATGGACTCGTATATGCATGTGATTGAGTGTGAGTAAAAGCGAAACATTGAGTGTGGGGTTTGTGTGTGTTTGGAAGTGAGAGAGTCTGCTCATTAGAAAGCGTTCTGACCATCCAGCTAAATGACGAAGGAGCAGCAGTACTTCCAAATCAACCTGTTGGAATACAACCTGGTGTTGTCTGTTTATAACTTTTCCCCTTACATTCCGAAAGTACCATTACTTCCCATCACCGAGGCAGGGAGTGTTTGAATATGGCCTCCAACATATATCACCCACTTCCCACATCTCCGCCCTCAAACCCGAAAACTCCAACGGCAACAAGGACAGAACCCCCTCGTCATCACCTTCCACACTACCAACCGTTGCATAAACCACATTATCCACCGACATTTCCGCCACCTACGAACAGACCCAACACCAGGAATATATTTTCCTCCCCACCCTTATCTGCTTTCTGCAAAGAACGTTCTCTCCGTGACTACTTGGTCAGATCCACCGCCCTCGACAACCTATCATACACTCCTGTCATCTTCCCAACCACCGCAGGAATTGAAAATCCTGCGCTCATTCCACCTCCATCACCACCATCCAAGGCCGCTAAGGAGATTTCCACATCCATCAGCTCTTCACTAATATTCCTACCAATTTCATTTATTTCATCTGTTGCACTAGAGTGGACGCCTTCTCACACAGTGCTTTACGGAACATCTCCGCAACACCCTGTGGCAAAACATTTCAACTCCCCCTCCCAATCTGCTGAGGACATGGAGCTCCTGGGCCTCCTGCACCGCTACTCCCTCATCCCCCGAGACTGGAAGAAGAGCGCCTCATCTTCTAATTCTGAGCTCTTCAACCACAGGGCAGAAGTGTGGATTTCACCAATTTCCTCATTTGCCACCCCCCCCCCCCACTTTACTCCAGTTCGAAGCTGCCAGCTCGGCACCATCCTCATCACCTGTCCTACCTTCGAATATCCTTTCCACCTATTCACTTCACCCTCATCTCCGACCTATCACTTTCAACTCCACCTCCACCCACATATTATACCATTTGCTACGTTCCCCCAGCACCACCTCCCTCGCATTTTCTCTCCAGCACGGAGGCTCCCTGTTTCATTCCTGATGAAAGGCTTTTGCCCTAAACGTCGATTTTCCTGCTCCTCTGCCTGATCTGCTGCGCTTTTTCAGCACCACTCACATCTTGACTCTGATCTCCAGAATCCACAGACCGCCCTTTCTCCTTAGAAAAAAGATCAGGCAAGCCTTAGATCATTTCGTTTCGGTAAAGGTAACATATGACATCAGAAGATGTTCTCTGGCAGTTTTTTTTTGAAACCGTTCAGGGAATTGTCTGAAACAGAGAAAATAACAACTGTTCAAAATATCCCAAAATAATTTCCAGGATCCGACCGGAGTAATCAGAACAGAAAGTGCTTTGGTAAACCAAATAATATGAGACCAATACCATGCTGAAATAAAGATATGGAGGGCAAGGGAAGCGAATGCAAATGTGTTCTAAACATATGCACAGGGGGCAGCAGAGGTTAGAAAGCAGACTTCATGCTTGAGTTACTTCACGGAGGCCAAATCAAATCAACTCTGGCACATCTGAACATGAACCAAAACTAGGGTCATCTCGAGGTGGAGGAGGTTATTTTTTTCGGTCAGGGATACTGGAATAGGTCTCCACCAGATAGATGGAAGATAGAGCAGGAGGAGAGGAGGGAGATAGAGGGAAATGTTCGCTAACTCCTCAGGTGGACAACAGGATACTGTTCCCACTAATTTAACGAGACGTAAAAGAATACGTACCAAGAGCATGATCGTCCTTTGGTGTCAATATAATAATCCCAATTGTCAAGCTTTTATCGTTTCGTGATGTGCATAGTTCCTGTAAACCGCCTAAACATTTTTTGTGGAACAAACCTAATAAACTGGCAAAACATTCCCGACAGGCGATTAATAGTGCTGGTAATCACAAACGCTTTCATGCAACAACATCTGACATTAGATTTCCTTTCAGTTCATAGAATACAGGAGTTCAGTTTGGAAACAAGTTTCGCCTTTCCCCTGGAAGGATGCTCGGGCAATGAAGAGCATCGCTACATTGTCGGAAAGATTTAACGTGAAACCATGAGTGTTAGATTTGGAAATCTGTCGGTCCAGAATACAGAAAATTGGAGCTCCCATTCTTCTTCGACGTGAATTTCAGCAAAATCTCTACTTGAATTCCCTCCATTATTGATGGGAAATAACCTCAAAGGTGTCAGTAAGGTTGAACAGTTATGAGTGGAAATAAGGTGTGCAATTCTTTTGACTTCATTTTTCTGATGCATGGTCTCTGAAACGGGGTTAAAAATTGTTTGAATCAAACCGTTGACATTATCCCAAGTTTCAGCTGAGTTTTCTTGTCCATCACTTAAGTATGTCCTTTTGCTGTCTGGATTCATTGCGCTGTACAGCATGGATACACACTCTTATGTCCAACTCATGCATGCTGAAGAAATATCTGAAATTAATCTATTTCCATTTGTCAACATTTAACTCATATCCCTCCGACCACTTCCTCTTCATATACCCATTCAAATTCCTTATAAATGTTGCAAGTTTGCAGCCTTCATCATTTCTTCTGGCAGCTCATTCAATACACGCAGCACCCTCGAAAGGAAACGTTGCCCCTTCGGTGCCTATTAAATCTTTCCCAATTCCCCTCAAATCTTAGCTATCTGGTATTGGACTCCCCTAACACTAGAGAAAAGGTCTTGGCTATTCATGCTGTCCATGCCTGTCATAAGTTTGCAGCCATGGATCAAGTGACCCTGCTTGCTGGAAATAGATGTAACTTTAGGAGTTTCTACCAGAACCCTAAACTCTTTCTCTCTGGCAAAGCCCATATTTACTTTTCTTTTAAAGTTTGCAAATACTTTCATTTAACAGGGAGACAAGAATTGCACGCATTTTTCTACAAGTGGCCTAACTAATGTTCTGTACATTATTTAAACGTGACCTGCTCCACTGAATGATCTGATCAGTAAAGGCAAACATACCAAAGGACTCCATCACAATCCTATCGAACTGCGACTACAACTTCAAGGAAATCTGCTACCTCACTCCATCCTCTTTTTGTTTGGCAATACGAATCAGTACATTCATCTTATCTGTATAAATCTTGCCCTGATTTGCCTTTTCAAATTGCAGCATCAAAAGTTTATCTAAATTATGATCCACCTGCCAATACTCATGCACTGTCAGACTTGATCAAAATCCCATTGTATTCTGAGGTAAACTTCCTCCCTGACCGATATAAATCCAGTTTTGGTGTCATCTGCAAGCTTAGTAACCGTGTCTTGTATGTTCACATCCAAATTATTTACACACGCGATGTAAAGCAATGGGGCCGGCACTGATCCTTATGACATACCACTGTACTAAAATTCCAGTTATTCAGATTTCCTTCCAACAATTGTCCACAACTGATGTTCGGCATATCGGTCTGTATTACCCTGGATTCTCCTTAGGTTTAATAACATATTCGGACAGAACATTTTCTGATACACATTTTGCTGTGAAGAGTGACCTGGGTGTCCTTTTCCACGAGGCATAGAATGTTGGTCTGCAGGTTCAATAGGAGAAAGTGAGGACTGCAGATTCTGTAGATCAGAGTCGAGAACGTAGTACTATGAAAGCGCAACATGTCAGTCAGCAAACTTGGAGAAAGACAATCGACCATTCATTCCTGATGAAGGGCTTATGCTCAAAGCGTCGATTCTCCTGCTTCTCGGATGCGGCATGACCTGCTGTGCTTTTCCAGCACCACTGGAATACTGACTCTAATCTCCAGCATCTGCTGTACCCACTTCTGCCGAGATTGGGATTATGTTCATTGGAGTTTAGAACGGTGAGGTAGGCTCCTTCACAAACATTTAAAATTGTGAAGCCACTCGATAGTATGGAAACAGAGAATTATGTTTTTAATGGTGCATAAAAAATGGACAAGATGGCACAGCCTCAAAATAAAGGAACTAGATTTCGGACGATATTGAGAAGGAACTTCGTCACTCAGAGGTTTGTGAATCTGTGGAAATGCATGCAGAATGATGTAGTTGAGGCTTCCTCATTGAACGTTCTTTTTTTATTAAATGATAGGTTAGTTTTTGAGCGTCTAAGAATTAAGGGTTATGGTGAGAGGGTGGTAAGTGGTTCTGACACCCGATAAGAGCAGCCATGATCTTGTTGAACTGCAGAACGGGCTCTAATGGGCAGATGGTCGACGCCTATTCCTATTTCTAATGTTCTTATTTTCTTATGTTCTGAAATATTTCCTCTCCGTTCAAGCCAATAACACTCCAGCAGCCGAGTCTATGTTTGCGAAGTCAAAATCCCCGAACATAAAAAAGAAAACATTTTACAGATAACTGAGAAGTATTTGAAGAAAATTTGCAGAACCGCTGAATATTGTTCAGTGAATAACCACGATAGTAAACAGATAAACACTCACAAAATCGTACAGTCAATCAGGTAACGCCTCACGTTGGTATCGAAGTTGTTAATAGCAATAAAACCGAATATTTGGAAATCATCAGTCGCTGAAAACACCCGTGTGGCCTTCATGGTCTGTGACTAAGAGATATCATGCATCCTACAATATCATTGAATCCCTACACTGTGGAAATCCCTACATTTGGGGCGAAATGTCGCCACCGACTCTCTGAAGAGTAACCCATCCAGACACATTCTCCTCTACTGTTACTCTCCATTTATCGCTGACTAATGCACCTAACCTACACACCCCTTGAACAATATGGACAATGTTGCAATGCAATGCAAAAAACCGCCTACATTTGGCTTCTGGGGGGAGCAATCAGAAGAAATCCACGCAGACACGTTGAGAATGTACAATCTCCACACCTTCAGTTGGCCGAGGCTGGAATCGAAGCCAGGTCACTGGCGCTGTGAGGCAGCAGTTTGGGAAGAAGGTGGGAAATCGAATATTTTGTCTTTATTCATCACAAGAGAATTTGAGCATAAGATCAAAGAAGTCCTGATGTTTCATTGGCAGAGAATAATAGTGAGACTGTGCCTTGAGTATTATGCAGTTATGGTAACCTTGGCAGGAAAGTATATACTTCCACTGAGGTTAACAGGACTGTTTCCTACGGTTATCTAGAAAAGCAGAGAATATTCGTCATGTGTGGGATGGGGTGATCGGCACAGGATGAAACATCTGATATATCCATATTCATTTAAGTACTGATCACAACTTCTTTTCATCATGTCTGGCTGTGGGGATTTAGGAAGTGCCTTTCAGCTTGTGGACTACCATGTCATTTCAAGACCTCTTCTGTCTATTCCTTGTACAGAACTAAACACATGCGTTGCTTCAGCCTCCGGTTCCAGTCTCGTCTTACAGCCAGAATGTCCCCTCATTGTATTATTCAGTTCTCAGTATACTGGTAAGTGAATCCCTTCATTCTGGGTGAGAGAATTATGGAGTGAAATGAGTTAAATGAATCGTTTCATGTAATCGCTGTCATGAATGTCAGTCTCCACGGACCGTAATTGTGCGACCGGAGTGTGCCCCTCTGGTATAATAAGGTCATCCTTCGATATGTTTGCGATACTGTCAGTGAGAGCAGCACACCCAACACGAACAGAGATGAGCAACACAAGTACCTAGATTGCTATTTGAGAACAATATATCACAGCGATGAAAATGTGAATTGAAATCTAACTATAGTCAACTGCATAGATCCAGCAATGGACTGCAATCCAAGGACTCTGAGTTGGAATAGTGCAACAACAACTTGGAATGTGGAAATAACGACGTGGTACGGTGATGTAAAGACATGGAAAGTGAGAAACGTAGACTGGAACGGCACAACAATAGCGATGGTTTTCTTTGGGATGAGTCACTCGTCTGTACAATTTGACCGATTGACTCTAATACATCGCATTGCAAGAACCCTTCAATACATTCAACTGGTTTATTATCCCATTCTCGCTATTGTTGGTCTCCTTGGGAAGTCTTTCCAATTTGTATCCACACTGGCAGTACTGTGCAACCATTGCTGCATCTGATGACTCCGCGGTTTACATTGACAAACTCTGAGCAAACATATTACCGTGCTTGACATTCAATTGTTGCCTCTGGTCAGCCTGAAGAGTCTCTGATTCCCGCTGTCAGTAATTTAAATGTTTCTATTTCAGTGCTCTTATTGAGTAAATACTGACACATTATTGTAATTGGCATGTATTTAAATCAGTTGTCAAAGTGCATCTACACTCTTTCGTTCTGGTCATAGATATCCATGCTTTCCCTTTGGCGCCATTGCATAATCCAGGTCGTGGTCATTGATTTGAACGGAATTATCGAAGTCGTGATTTGAAGATGCAGCAGTGCATATTATTGATAGTGGGATTGATTTTTAAAGTTGTCAGTTGTTGAGTGCACTACATTGGCATGATGCTGTCAGGTCGTAGAATGATATCAGAGTGGCACTGGTCCAAGCAAGTAGAGAGTATTCTATGAGTAAACAGAAGTGAGCAATTGCCCATTTCCAGCCTGCACGCAGTCGCTACCATCTCTGCATGAGGACAGTTCAGAAAAAGTGACTTTGTCCGTTTCCAACACTCCAATACTGGGTCGTTGATTGCTATTCAGACTTCAGAATGCAGGATGGATTATTCACAATTACACATGGGTACTCAGGAATTCTAAGGGAAAGGACAACACTGGCAGCATCAAACTAACCAAAGAAAAACCATCATGATCAACGTGCGGACATTATATCCGACTGACGTGACTTCGAGTGACTTTAACAACATCACACCCATTTCCTGTGGGATTTACAAATTTCAACAACATGCATTATAACGTACAGTCATAGAGTCATACATGACGAAAACCATTCGATTTACCTTATCCCACATTTTCATTTGTTTTCAAATTATGTAAGGTCAACTACGAGCTGGAGGAGAAAAGCCTAATAGTGTGATAAACATTTGGTCGAACAATATAACAGTATCCTATTGTTTGTCACATTAAGTTGTATGGAAATCTGATCTCTTTGATCCGAGCAGAACCAATAACTTCACTGTTTATGTTCCTCAGCTAACGTAATAACCATCATAATTCTCTGCTGGAAAAAGTGTGGTCTCTCCCAATACGTCACTCACTACCTGATGGCTATGGCAATGGCGGATTTACTCGTCGTCATTGCTGATCCAATACTGCGACGCATTCCATTCCTCTAAAAGGTAGAGCACCATTTCTTAAAAAAAAACATTCCTGTTTGTAACATCCACGCTCTCCTGCTCCATGCCGCCACTGACTGTTCTGTCTGGTTCACAGTTACTTTCACCTTTGATCGATTCGTGAATATTCGTTGCCCAAAAGTGAAAAATGAATACTGCCGTGTGAAAACACCGTTAGTGGTTCTGGGAACTGTGACTGGAATGACTTGTTTGAAGAACATTTCTTGGTATTTTATGTTTACAGGTCAGTATAGTCAGAGGGATGGACCCTGGTTCTGCTGGCTGCCATGACATATCAGGTATTCTTCATTGTGGGGAGCAATTGAGTTATTTCATTATCAATTAGCCCAGGAGTTGCTTTTATTCTCATTCTGCTTCTCAATTGTTTAACGATCAGGCATATTATCGTGGCCAGCAGATCCCGATGGAGGCTCCATCACCAAAGGAACAGAAAGACCACCAGAGACACAGTGATGAACAATCGAAGGAATTCAATAATTTTGTTGTTCCTTCTGTCAATCAATATTATTCTGTTATGGTTAGGATCAATGGTGTTTTCCATAAATAGACGACTGTTTTTTCTGAGGTATCTGTATAAGAAGCTGTAAGTTTTTGTAATGGAACTGGGCTATATGCTCCAGCTGCTCAGTTGTTGTATAAACACTGTGATATATGTCTTGACACAAACTAAGTTCAGAGAACATTTCAAGAATATTGTCAATTATCCCTTTGCTGCAATATTGAAAAATATCAAGTTTTGAAAACAATAAATGAATTGCACGATAAGAAATCAATCCTGCAACCACATTCGCTGGTGACTTCCATCCAGGCATATTTGAACTTACGATTTTGCCTCTTTACTTTGCTGTGGGTATTTCTGTTTCTGCACTCGTTTATCTGTACTCTTTCTCAAGAGTGTATCCTCATGCATGTGTGCATTTGTGTGTATAAATATAAGCATAAGAAAGATAAATATGGAAACAGGTTTGCCTTCATATTTTCAATTCAACAGTGATCGTGACATGATGAAATATCATCAGTTTTTTTTAATGTGGGAAACTTTGATTTGATTCTTGATTATGCAATTTGCATAGCACACACATAAACCCATGAAAGCATGGTTCAGTCCTGTTGACGGGGGGAATTAAAAACGAAATGAAAACTCAGGTCGGTGCAGAAGCAGTACTAGACGTTTAAGGAGGCTTTTGGGTCTCTGAAACGGCATACATTTCGCTGAGAGATTCTCGAATGAAAAGGATGCATCATCCAGAACGCTTTTCCTCGAAGAGTGATTGCTCGCACTGAGGGACATCGGTTTAAGTTGAGGGGTGTTAGATATACGATCGATGTCAGACGTACTTTACTCAGAGAGGAGTAGGAGAGTGGAATGCACTGCCTGCAATAGTAGTAGACTCGCCAACTTTAACGGCATTTATATGGTCATAGGATTGGCATATTGATGAGAATCGAATTGTGCCAGTGAGATGGACTTTAGATTGGTTTCACAGCTTGGCGCCACATCGAGAGCCAAAGGCCTGCAGTGTGCTGTAATGTTCTATGTTCTACCTTCTATGACTAAACATGAAATTTAAGGATTGTAACAAAGCGAACAACGTTGTGACCAATATGGTAAAATGTATTGGCATGTATAAGTTTTAAAAATCAGCAATGAATGATCTTTTAAAAAATTAGAAAAAGGAGTGCAAAAGTAAATTATCAAGAAGTGTTTACAAAGCACATGATTTCACTTTCCACGAGGGTAGAGAAAAGGAAGAAAGTACACAGAAAGTTTTCATCTCTGAGTGGTGAAAGTGAGGAATTAGTAATGAGAATGGAGAAATTAACTTGGGCATTGAACACAGATTTTTAATCTATGTTTAAATGTGGAGACATTCAAAAGTAAGCAAAATTAAAGAAATGCACACACCGAGTCAAAAACAATCATCATCACAGTGAAGAATGTGTGTGTACACTCCTGTTGTAAAGAACAGGTAATGCATGCCTGTAGGGAGGAACAGGAGATTAGTATGAAATAAGTATGCACTTTGGAAAACCTGTTGCAGGCACGATGGTCGAAATGGCCTCCGCCTGCGCTACAGTGAACACAGTGATTGCATTGCAAAAACTGACCAGTGTAAATGTCGACAAACTCTCGCATTTCATAACTTGCATTGTAACGTAATGAAAAGTGACAGTGAAGATCAAGGAAGTGTAATTTTGCCAAATTCCCTTGATTATAGACCAAAGACCCAGAGAATCCCATAGTTAGTATCTTCTAAAACGTACAAGATATTGGGGGCAGTCAGTCAGAAGAGCAACAATCAGTGGTTTGCTCCTGCAGGAATACCATCTAAGCCGGGAATATATCCACTGCCTCGGGCAAGGCTGTGAGCAGGAAATGTCTCCAGTTGTACCTGCTGGAAGTAGATTGTGGAACTGGAGCAACGTCTGAGGTCACTGTAGAACAACTGTGAAGCTGGGAGAAATGCAGAAAGCAAGGCAGCGAGATGGCCACATCGCAGGTTAAGACTCCACGAGCAGCAAAGGTATTGTTGGTAGGGAAAGACGACTAAAAAGGCCATGCGAGACTCCCCCGTGGGCATTTTCTTGAGAAAAGATATACATCTTCAGATAGTGTTGAGAGAGATCTTCACTTGGAATAAGCAGCTAAAACCAATTTCGTTGCACCCTGATGTCTCTGTTGCTAAGGGAATGATCCAAAATAAGTTGAAAGGCAAAGTTCAACCAATTATGAGGAGGATAGATCGGCTCAAACGAGAATCAAGAATACGATGATGCCTCCCCGATGTTTGACTTATGAATGCCTCAGAACCGTTATAGCACATCTTAAAAGTAGAAGGTGAAAAGCCAGACGTCAGGGTACACATTGGGAAAAATGACAGGAGGAAATAACGAGATCAAAAATGCAGGAAGCAAACTGAATTTAGGACTGCAAAGGTAGGGATTTCAAGATTACTAAGACTGCATTATGAATAAAGTAGAAAAAAACTGAGGTATATCACTGGCCGAAAAGATGGTTTGTCTGTTATGGTTTCAGATTTATGAGGTATTGGTCCCGAGTCAGAAACTGGAGTATGTGTAATGGGGAGCAAAGAGATTACTGACGAATTATACTCATGTTTCACTTCTGACGTCATATGCGAAGTTGCAAACACCCGTACTGGAAATGATGTAAAACTGGCGTTTAGTAAGAAGAATAAACGAGAGTAAGTACGACTTAGAAGAGAACTTGGCTTGAAATAATTGATAAAACAGAATGTTAATGAAATCGCTGAGCCACCGTGCTTCTACAGACGAATATCCAAGGACTGACAATCAACATCCCAGAGTATTTACACAAGTGAATTTGCAAATAGTGAATCTATTGCTGACAAGGGACTAATTCTGTCGACACAGTTAAAGGTTTTCCTTCATCCCAGCATTCACCTGATCGCCCCTCAAACACACTCACCAATATCGCTTTGTTCTATCCTTCCTCATCTCCAAACGAGACTGTGGTTAGAACCTGAATTAATATGGCTGGAAGTAATATAACAGTGAACGTAATGTTGAGGGGAAGATTCGTGGAGTGACTGCAGTGTGAATAAACACGTTGGTTCATAACACATTTTTTCTGCGCTCTGAGGTGAGAGGTGGCTGGATTGCACTGGACTTTTGTTCCAGAAGTTTTAATCTTGTCCCAGTCATGGGCAGCCAATGAGATTTTAAAATGCTTCAAGTTGATCGAAAAACTGACACTTGACCCAGAGAGACTACAGTTGAAAGTAAAGCTCACCGGTAAATCAGATCTGCTGAGATACATTTTGCCAACATCTGGAGTGCTCTCGAAAATCCCAAACTACTGAGTCAAAATTTAATTTGCAAAATTAAAAGGTATTGTGAGGGAGATGAGAATCAGGTATAACAGCTGGCGAAACTCAAAAAACAACAGCCATCGACATTTGACAATCCTTTTCTGGATACCTCAAAAGTCTAACACTGCAACCCCCTCGCAGTTCGTTGGTGGACCAAAATTGAGTTTTAACAGTCAAACATGTATCCACATGTTGCTTGGATCGTCATTCAGTTATTCTAGCACTGCAGAAATGCTCATTTTTTTATTATTGGATTTCTTGCATTTTAGCCAGTTGAGGGGAAAAGGAGAAATTACTCTTCTGTGTCCCCTTTTGTGAATGCCGATTTATGTCCTGTCCTTAGCCTCATGAATAATTTCAAGTAATCTCTATAGAGCCACGTCAAACCAAAATATGACACACGAATCAGTAAAGTGATCTCAACTCAGTCGAGTCAAATAGATCTGCTTTACGGTGGGAAGAGTTTGTCAGAATTCCAACGTTTCTGCAGCTCAATGGTGGTAAGTCTCAAATCAAACAGAGGTGGGGAAAAGCTGGAGATTTCGACAAATCAGTGATCACGAAGGGTCGTGGGATAATGGCTTTTTGCTGGAAAAGAATCCAAAGACTGGGAGGGAGGCAACTCATGGAGTGAGTCCAGAAAAAAGGAAGAGTGATTTAAAATTAAGACATTACTAACTCAGGAGTCGATGAAGGTCAAAAAGCGCTCTTGTCTATGAGAGGCTATAGGACTACTGCTGCATTAATACATAAGAGAAATATTCCAATGAGCTCAGAATTTCAGTAGACCACATGTGAGATTCCAACCTTGGGGAACGGACATTTGCATACACCGCAAAACACAGTGCTTGAGCTCAAAAGAAAGGTTGTGCCCTAGAATCTGGCACAAGACAACTTTTTGGAAGGTACTTTTTTGTGAGACAAGGGTTGTTACCTTAGAATATAATTTTCTCATCCACGAACTATTCTTCTGTACATTCAACGGCTACCATTTTCGATTCCTCCCTGATATCCAGAAAAACATTCAGGTCATTTGCAAAATAGCTCACCAGTTGTACAGAGAAATGGAGATACCATCAAGTTTTCAATGTGTAGCTGCAGGAACGAAAGGAACTGGCACAGTGAGAAGCACACCTGCCTCGGTCTGAAGGTGGAAACTCTGAGCAAAAAAATCTGGAGAGTACATCCCATCGTTTGGAGCTCAAGGAGTCAGCATCATTTTTGTCTCTGAACTGGTTTCATTGAGTCATTGTTTAGGTAAATAAATATTGGCCTTTATTTCAGATGCAATGGTGCATGAAAGTAAGAATGTTTTGCTGGAACAATACAGGCACGAGTTCAATCACAGCTGGAATACTGTGAGCAGTTTTAGTTTCAATCCAGTCTTGAAAAAAACAAGTATACTGGCATCGGAGGCAGTCCAGAGAATTTCGACTTGGCTAACCCGGGGACTGAATGGAGGCTCCAAAGACTGAGTGGCCAGCATCTAAATGTATGGATTCTAATTTGAGTGACGGAGACGAATGTTAAAATTCTGTCTTTGTTTGAATTGTGGTCAAAAGGCAAGAGGGAAATGGATGAAATTTTGTGATCAATGCGCTGTGCATGGTTAATTGCTGAAAAATAGTTAGTTGATATTTAGAACGATCTCCAGGAGTTTAGAACGGAACAAGATTCAATCGCAATTTTGAAGATACCTCCATGGTAAGCCACTAACCCCCCATCTTCTCCCCGGAGCCAGCTAGGTCTTTTCACAGTAGCGAAATAAGGCGTCCCTGTGACATTATTGTTAAATGTTGGCAGGAGCGTCAGAGAGCCTCTGAGCTCGGTCGCAATGGACAAAGAAAAAGCTTCGACCCATTAGATTGCAACAATCAAATCCAATCAACTCAATACTGTGTTCCTGTTCCCCAGCCCTTTGCCAATCGCTTTGTCATCGTGGCTGCACAGATGAATACTTTCTGAAATTGTTGAGTGTTTCTGTTTCCCCCACTTCCATGGAGAGTGAGCTTCATGTTCCACGAGCACCTGGATGAAAACAGTGGTCCTCACAGCCACATTGATCCTGCTGCCCATTACCTAAAATCACCAATTCAGCCACATCCAACCAGGAAGGGGAAAGTCTTCTTCCTATCTCCCCCTCATTATTGTAGACATGCCAATCTTGTGCTCTCTCAAAAACTCCTCTTATTTCACGATAACGAACCAAGTCTGTTCGGTCTCTCATCATATCTGAAATTCGCCAGGCTCGGAAACATAATCGTAAATCTCCTCTCTGCCCCATTTCTACTGTGACCATTTGTGTGTTTTCCGGAATTGTAAGTAAAACTATAAGTGTGTGACCAAACCAAATCAATGTTATACAGTTCTCTTCATAACCTGCATATTCGTAATGTATATGCCTCGGCTACTAAAACCAAGTTTCACACAGGCCTTCAAAACCACTAACGCTCCCTGACCAGGCATATTCAGAAACCACAAGACATGTGCATAAAAGTTATATCTTGCCTTTTTTTGATCCGGGGTCCTCAACTTCATCATGCTTTTACTTGTCATTTTTGTGTTGCCTGGAGTCATCACATCACACTTTCGTGAATTGCTCTTCATTATCCAAGTGATTTCAGTTCCGGAGAATGTGAATGTCCCGATTCAGACCTGTGTTGACACATTGGAATCTTGCTGGAGAGACGCGTGCTGCTGAGTGAATTGGTCGCGATGTGCAGAACATGAATACCGGCCTCTTGGCCTTTGACAAAAAAATTGCCGACTGCATCCTTGACCTAACGTTGTATGATTGCAACAGACCAGTGTTAATCCAAAAAAGTCCAAATCAAGACTGTAGTGAGGAAGGTCTGTTTCTCTACTGTAACGTGTAAAACTGCTAAATATTGTGGTTTTTAAATACAAAAAGTTCCTCGTCTTTCCAATTTAGCATGAGATTTAATTGCGCCTTAATCCAAAGGGAAGCGATGATGCGGTGGTTTTGTAATTGAATACATTCCTGTGACAATGTGGAACTGTTCAGCAGACCTAAATTGAATCATGCCATGGTAAAATTAACGTTGAATTGAAACGAAATCTGGAGCTGTCATTTTATTGAGTATGATGAATCGAATGTCTGGTTCACTTATGTCGTTGTCTGAAAGACATCACCAGTTTGGCCTCCGTGCAACGATGGACACACAACAATGTGAGTTACACCTAACTGCAGTCTGTTAATAGAAATCAATATTGATCTCGCTAGTGATGCTCTAATTCTGCGAATGAATTTTTTTGTGAGGTAGGTATGACAACAGTATCCTGAATAAATGCACGAACGTTTAAAGTCTAAAATTACGTTGTGAAATCCAAGACTACCATCACGAATCCATTTCGTGTCAAATACAGCCTGTTATAAATTACTTCTTTTTAATATAGATGGACTGAAAATGGATTTGACATTGCTGCCTAGACGAAGGCTGGTTAGGAGGATATTGAACATGACTGCCTTGTTCAAGACCATTTTCGAGATGATCTCAGGCAATTGATCGATACAGAAAATAACACGTTATTTGATGTAAGAGAGCTCCAGTTGTTTACGACTAAGACAGGAGTGCTCAGGATAATAGAGTTGAGGGAAACACACAAGAACTCACCGAGTACAATTCTGGAATACACACACTAGGATAGAAGAGTTTTGTGGAAGCCACATCCATGCTGCAAATGCGATGCAGCGGCTAAAGTGTGCGAGACCGATGCTGCATTTTCGTAACTGCACAGGGGCTGGGTGAATTCCACGCTGGACAGTTAAAATTGACACTAAGAATGGATTAGTTACCAGGCAGAAGAATTCTGTTTTTCTGGGAAGGTGTCTCTACATTTCTCAGAGAGATGTCTTCATTGAACAGCATTCACCAAGAAGATGGAATATCAATCAGAAGGGATAGGAAGATTAAATTAAGAAATACACATACCTCAGTGAAAGATGAGGACATTACTCGTGTCATTTTAACAAAAAGGAAATATTTTGCACCGAGACATTGTTTTCCTCTGACATCAGGAAACTAGCCTCTGTTGACGGGTTTTCATTTTTAAAATCTAAGTATTGAATGCATCGTAAATGATTTGCTGTTTCTAAACAAACTTAATAGACTGTCAGTAAATTGCAATGAATCATCACTGCCAATGTTAGTGTCATAGAGAGGCATTCATTCATACATAATCGAAAGAGATTCTTTGTGGTGGCATATCTCCACTCACCAAGAGTAATCAAATGATACTAACCTCTTTTACTTGCAGATGGTCCACAGTTTACCATGCCATCGCATTTCATGTGCACATGCACAATCTTCTCAAACATTGCGAGATTGCCATCACCATTGCGAGGCTCCACCACCACCTCAGGCAGCACGGTCAATATTTCTGCTTCCCTTGATGATTGAAAACTTTTCAGAACTTAATAGACCAATGACAATTCACTTTGAACTAATGTCCTCTTGTCTCAGACACGTTTGCTATGGGTAAAATATTACCATGATCTACCATTGAGGATACTGGGTAATCCAAGATGAAGGACGGGAAATTGGGCTGTAACAGCTGCTCCTTTATTGAGCTACTTTAGGTGTTGGAGGTGATTTCCTCGAATTCAAGGAGCTGCAATTACAGTTTTGTATGCTGTTTCACTGTTTTGGAACTTTGGAAAAAAACAGTCAAACCAACAGCAGTTTTAAAAGAGAGAAGGACACGCAAAGGAAGCACATGGTGAGGTCAGTGCAGGAGAGAGAGAGAGAAAATAACTGACAGTGACCTGCACAGTTACTGCCTTTGCTGTTTAACTTCATGTATCACTGGATTTTGGAGTATGTCTGGGAAAATTAACAAACAGCAAAATTCACAACTGATCTTAGAGGAACTGTTTCGGGAAGTTCACAGCACAGAATCAGATAAGTGTATTGTTTTTAAGTGCGATCTACAGAACATTTGGAGTAGTGAAAAGGCTGGGTTCTTTCTTGATTTTTTTTTGCGATATGTCTCTTGATTAAACTAAAAATATAAGCCATATCTATTAATTTAAGCGGGGGCATTGTGTTTTTATTTTGAGGAATAAGACCGTGATTTTCTTCTGGGTCTGTAGGTTGTGATGGAGCAAAAATGGCCTTTTGTAGAGTGGCATGCGCTTCTAGTCAGACGTGGGAGGTGAAAGAGAGTTTGAGGGTTACTGCGGATTATATCTGCAGTAAATACTGTTGGTTTCGAATCTTATCAGATCGAATACATCGGTTGGAAAGACAATTAGAAGCAATGAGGAATTTGCAACAGCAACGTTATGTGATGGATGGCCAGTTATAAGAAGGGGGGAAAGTCTCAGATACCGTCACATTGATGGGTTAACTCCAGGAAAGTAAGAGAGTTAGGCAGCTAGTGCAGAATCCCTCTGTTGCTGTACTCATTTCAAACAAGTATGATGTTTTGGAAAATGTGGGGTTGATTGATTCTCAGGGAAACGTAGCACGAACAGCCAAGTTTCTGCTATTGAGACTGACTCTAATGCAACGAAGGTTACATCGGATTTCAAGAAATCAATTGAGTTAGGCGATTCCCTAGACCGATTAACAGACAGACGTTTCTGTGACCAGCAGCGAAAAATCAGAATGGTGTGTGGTTTTCCTGGTACCAGGTACAAGAATGTCTCAGAGAGGTTGCAGAATGTTCGCAAGGGGGAGACAGACCAGCATGAGGCCATTGTCCACATTGGCAAAAATGACATTGGAAGGGAAAAGGTTGAGATTCTGAAGGGAGAATACACAGAGTTAGACAGGAATTTAAAAAAAAGAAATTTGTTAAGTGTGCCCAAGAAAAATTCTGATTCAGTATTTAGCAAACATACACAAACCCCCTACCCACGACAACATTCAAACACCAGCTTCCTGTAGGAGAGAATTCCAAAGATTCGCAAAACTCTAAGTGAAGAAAATCTTCCTCGTATATCCATTTAATGGAATATCCCTTATTCCTAATCCGTGGCACATCATCCTGGACTTCGCCTACCTGCTCAGTATCATCAGCATGTTATGTTTCAATGACATCCCTCCTCATTCTACTAAGTTCCAGTTAGTACAAGCCCAGTCGATCTAGTTTTTTGCCATATATGAGCCCTGCAAACTTGGGAATCAGCCTGGTGAACTTTCGCTTGTCTTCCTCAATCGCAAGAATATTCTTCGTCAGATTAGAACATCAAATACTTGACGCGTGGCTTCATGAAGACCCTCTTTAATTGCAGCAAGACGTCTTTACTCTGACACAGAACATCGTCCCGCTTTACAGTCCTTCGGCTGTCATCACTGCCTGCTGCATCAGCATGCATGGTTAAGCTAACTCTGTTAAGTTATTAAATGTATCAGAGAAGTTAAGTATAACATTAAGGAATGGACGGAGGAAGTGTTGAGTATGCCGGAGACATTACAGTATCCCAATTCCCCAGGTACGGATGGGATGTATCCCTGGTTTCAGAGAGAATCGAGAGAGGAAATAGTTGAGGTATCAACAGACATATTTGCAGCACACTTGAATAGGGACCCAGAGGACTGAAGAGTTATTAATGTTGTCTCCTTGTTTCTGGCGTGTGGCAAGAATGCTCCATATAAATATAGACCGGTAAACCTGACATCAGTGGAGGGTATGCAACTGAGAAGATGCTAAGGGATCCGATCTATTCTCATTTGGATGAAAATGAGCTTATCAGTGATATGCGACATGTTTTCTTTTCAGGTAAGTTCGTATTTTATCAAGTTAATAGGATTATTTGTGGAATTGACTACGTTGATTGATGAAGGAAGGGCTGCAGCTGTCAATTGCATGCTTTTCAGTAAGGCACTTGGCAAGTGTCTTATTTTGTGCTGATGGAGAAAGTGAAGTTACATAGGCTGCAATTTGCAATAGCAAGTTGGATTCATTAATGGTTGGGGCAAAAAGAAGACAGAATTTATTATTTGTAATGAGTTTCTCTAAATGGAAAACTGTGTCCAGTTAAGTTCTTGGAGAAACTGAGGACTGCAGATGCTGGAGATCAGAGCTGAAAAATGCGTTGCTGGAAAAGCGCAGCAGCTGAGGCAGCATCAAAGGAACAGGAGAATCGACGTTTTGGGCATAAGCTCTTCCTCAGGAATGGCTTGAAAAGGGATTAACCTTTCCGGCATAAGCCATTCTTGAAGAAGGGCTTCTGCCTGAAACGTCGATTCTCCTGTTCCTTTGAAGCTGCCTGACCAGCTGCGCTTTTCCAGCGACACATTTTTCAGCTCCAATTGTGTTCTACTGGCTTGCGTTCTGGGAACAGCCTTGTTTGTGATAGTCATATCACTGATTTGGTGGAAGATGCACGTGATCTGATTAGCAGGTTTGCAGGTTACACTAAGAGTGGTGGAGGAGCAGACAGTCAAGGGAGCTTTCAGAAAATACAGCGGGATATAGATCATTGGATAGTTAGACGGAGAAATGGTTAATGGGGTCAATCCGAGCAAATGCAAGGTGATATACAGAGAAATTGGTAACGTCTATTGCACACTGAATGTGGCAAAGGAAGTATACAGAGTGGTCAAGCAGGCACATGGCACGCTTTCCTTCATCGAATGGTGTATTGACTACTGGAGTTGATAGGCAATGTTACAATTGCATGAGACTTCGGTTCAGAGGACAGTTCTGGTCGTCACTTTACCAAAAGAATGTGATTGATTTATAGAGTGTACAGAGGATATTCACCAGGATGTTGACTCGTACAGGAGGTGCTACTCATGAAGAATGGTTGAGTAGATTAGGTTTATTTTCATTAGAAAGATGGAAATTGAGTGGCGTCTGATTGAATTCTGCAAAAACATGAGATATCTAGACAGGATGGATGGAAAAAAACATTTTTCCCCCAGAGGGGAGAACTAAATTATGAGGGATCATGAGCTTAAGGTGATCGGGGAATGTTTAAAGGGAGATCCGCGTGGCAAGTCTTTTACACACAGACTGGTAGTAACCTGGAACGTTTTCCAAAGAGGATACTGGAGGCCGGCGCTATCGCGTCTTTTAAGATACGTCTCGACAGATGCATGAATGGGCAGCGTGTGGAGGGATACAAATCCCCAGAAAGTAGACGATGATATTACACAGAGAACGTGGATCAGCGCAGGTCTGGAGGGACAACGGGGCTGTCCCTGTGCTGCAATTTTCTTTTCTCTCTGTTCCCCCTTCTTTTACGCAACTGATAATCTTTAATTGACAAAATCCTCATTCAAGTCCAATACTAACTACAACAGACATTGTCAGTTAAACACTAAAATTATTCGTGACTCAAACTTCAGCCTAAACTTGACACTAAAATTACATTAATCCGAGACACTGCAGTGAAGTTAACTAATTACTGAACGCTTCATTAAATTTTGTCAATAACTTCTTGATGGTCACCTCTACCCGTTTCCCTCACACCAAGGATGACCTATCTCAAACGTTGAAATACTGCTACTGCCGCCAAATGCCTCTGTTTCTCATTAGAGTTTCGACAATGCGTTGGCAATCACGTTTTCCTGTCCTTCCACATACACAATTTTCAAATTGAACGCGTCCAAATACATGCTCAACCAATCAGTCTGACAGTTTTGTCCTTAAGTTTTTCCTCAAACTTCAATGGGTTATGATCGGTGCATATGACTGTCTTATATACGTTACCAGTAACATAAACACTGAAATGTTGTCGTGCAAATGCCAAGCTCAAAATCTCCTTCTCAATATTCGACTATTCCCGCTGCTGAATGTTAATCTTCCAGTGAAATATCAGACAGTTCTTTCTTTCTTCTCGTCGTCGACCTGCAAGAGCACAGCATTGATGCCCACAACACTTGCATTGATAGCCACCTTGAACAGCTGTATGTCGTTAGGTACGGGTGAAACTGGGGGAATGCATAAGAGAGCTTTCAGGTTGTCAAATGCCTTCTGACAGTCTGCTGTGTACTGAAATGTGTTGCTTTTCCTGAGCGATTCAGTGCCTGGAGCAGCCACACTACCAACATTTGGGGCAGTTTTTCGATAAAGTCCACTCAATGACGGGAACTGTATGAGAGATCTATTTGCTGATGTTTTGGGAAACTACCCGATTTACTTTGATTTTGGATCCTGTGGGGCCGTTTGTCTATGCCCAATAGCATTCACCAGGAAAGTGAGTTGCAATTTGGCAAATTAACGTTTGGCGAGGTTTATCACCAAGCATGCCTTTGGAAGGCGAGTGAACAAGTCTGCTAAATGTTGTAAATTTTCATTCCATTTGTGACTGAAAATCACCAGGTGATCGATATAAGCAACACAGTGGGTGAATCCATCAGTGAACTTATTGATTTGACTCTGAAGTATGGTTGGCCTATTTCTGATGGCAAATGGCATAACTTTAAACTGATACCGTTCATTCAGTTTTGCAAAAGCCGAAATTACCATCGTTCTTCCTGGCAAATATACCTGCCAGCATATTCTGAACAAACCCAATTTACAAGTCCAAGTTTCTTGTCTGACCTTCTCAACGCGATCTTCCAAACGTGGAATCAGAGCTACGCCCGTCTCTGTAACTGCGATGACTTTTCGATAGTTCGAACATAACCGTTGGTAACCATTTCGTATTGACAGCTATAAAGATGGGTGAGCTCCAGTCACTGTAATTCACTTCGAAATGTCGAGTTGGAGCATGCATTCAACCTCCTTTAAACTGCGTCAACATTGGAGGGTTATGCCTATTCGTATATTGCTTAATTGGAGCAATATCTCCTGTGTCTACATCCTGCACAATTATGTCAGTACTTCAAAGCCTAATCACTAACCTCCCCATACAATAGTAAAACATTTTTTCAGTTCATTTCGATTTCCTCTGTAAGATAACTCAATATGATCCTAAATTTTGAGAAAATCCTCATTTTCCAAATTGAATTGACGAATGCCCAATTTAGAAAACACTGAATTTGGCTCCTCCCTCGTGTTGTAATAAATAGCAGATTCTCCTCTTGCTTTCCTTCCCTTTGGAACATATTGACATGACACACTCTGAGCGATTCCTTTCTGTCTGGAGACTCCGTCAGTTATTCCACTTCACTCATTTTTCTTTCAACTGGATGCAAACCATCAAATCTTGCTTTTAAAGTTTTACTTATCACTGGAAGTAAAACTTCCTTATTCTTAGAGCAAAAATTGCCAATTTTTGATTTCTTGTCTGCTTCCTTTTCACTGTGTGTTGTGATACATTTAAATGCTGACCAGCCAACTCTCCAGCACTATTCAATTGAACTCTCTCAGTTGACCCATAGCTCAATTATATGTTTTTTTAAATTCTGAATTAGCAATTTCTCCTTCATCCATTTTAACGGTCCATTCACTTCATGCCCCAAAATTGGTTCGAATTGACTGAATTTGATCGATTCGTTTGGTGCATGTCTGTTCGCAAAAAGCAAAAACGGAATTCTGTTCCCAAACATCTGCATACTCTTGGCTCTCAGCCCTCAATGTGGTCTTCAATGTCCAGCGCCACCTTTGGAGTTGTCCCTACGAATCTGGATGGGCTACAGGAGAATTGAATTGTTTTATTTGTAAGCTGTCCACAACTCCATTGACGAATGTTGCTGTGACGTTTGATGATTGATCAGATTATATCTCTGTCAGTAGTCTGTATCTAATTTTAAACATTGAGTATGTCCAATCCAGTCCTTTCAGCTCTGATGCTGTGGAATGGGACGGCCTCTGGAGATCGAGTCAACACATCAATCATTATTAATAGATACATGTTTCCCACAGTTTTGATGTTGGGGATCTGCGAAATCAGTTAAGACGCTTGTAGAGGTTTTCTCACATGCAGAAGTCGGCGTTAAATGTGCAGTTACTAATATCTTCTGTGTTTTCCAATTACTCCACGCAAGTTATACACCACAAGATCAGAAAACTCAGTATTTAAAACTAACAATAACTGGTGTATTCCATTACTTTTACTTGTAATGTTTTGGGAATTTTCACTGGGCAGCATCTTGAAAACAGCCTTTGCAATGTTGTGAAAAAATGGAGCAAATTTAACGAAATTCGTTCAAGCTGCAATTCACCTATATCCTTGCGCAGTTCAAGTTAGTACGAATGTTTTGTCTTTTAGCTTGTGTTTTCCTCACTGCAAAACGACCCCAAGTAATAGCTCAGGCTGTACTCACAACACTTCCGTCCTATACCCTACTGGCAATACGATTTGATGAACTTCTGATTATTTCTCATCTGCCTGGATATGTGATGTTCTCCATTTTCTCACGAAGGTTAACTTTAAGATAATAACATTCAGGTATATATTCTAATTCTTTTCCTGTGCATGCATTCTGATACAAGTTATTTAAATTTTCATCTTTCCACTGCAACTCTGTCAACTGATGTCAATCATTTGATCAAACTGGTTCTCTGTTAATTCCATTTCAAAGTACTTATTCGAACTTTTTGGTATCTCCTGTTTCAAATAAAGTCTTACATAGAACATAGAACATAGAACAATACAACACAGAACAGGCCCTTCGGCTCACGATGTTGTGCCGAACTTCTATCCTAGATTAAGCACCCATCCATGTACCTATCCAAATGCCGCTTAAAGGTCGCCAATGATTCTGACTCTACCACTCCCACAGGCAGCGCATTTCATGCCCCCACCACTCTCTGGGTAAAGAACCCACCCCTGATATCTCCCCTATACCTTCCACACTTCACCTTAAGTTTATGTCCCCTTGTAACACTCTGTTGTACCCGGGGAAAAAGTTTCTGACTGTCTACTCTATCTATTCCTCTGATCATCTTATAAACCTCTATCAAGTCACCCCTCATCCTTCGCCGTTCCAACGAGAAAAGGCCGAGAACTCTCAACCTATCCTCGTACGACCTACTCTCCATTCCAGGCAACATCCTGGTAAATCTTCTCTGCACCCTCTCCAAAGCTTCCACATCTTTCCTAAAGTGAGGCGACCAGAACTGCACACAGTACTCCAACTGTGGCCTAACTAAAGTCCTGTACAGCTGCAACATCACTTCACGACTCTTGAATTCAATCCCCCTGCTAATGAACGATAATACTCCATAGGCCTTCTTACAAACTCTATCCACCTGAGTGGCAACCTTCAAAGATCTATGTACATAGACCCCAAGATCCCTCTGTTCCTCCACCTGACCAAGAACCCTACCATTAACCCTGTATTCCGCATTCTTATTTGTTCTTCCAAAATGGACAACCTCACACTTGGCAGGGTTGAACTCCATCTGCCACTCCTCAGCCCAGCTCTGCATCATATCTAAGTCCCTCTGCAGCCGACAACAGCCCTCCTCACTGTCCACAACTCCACCTATCTTTGTATCATCTGCAAATTTACTGACCCACCCTTCGACTCCCTCATCTACGTCATTAATAAAAATTACAAACAGCAGAGGACCCAGAACTGATCCCTGCGGAACTCCACTTGTAACTGGACTCCATGCTGAATATTTACCATCTACCACCACTCTCTGACTTCGACCGGTTAGCCAGTTTTCTATCCAATTGGCCAAATTTCCCTCTATCCCATGCCTCCTGACTTTCCGCATAAGCCTACCATGGGGAACCTTATCAAATGCCTTATTAAAATCCATGTACACTACATCCATTGCTCTACCCTCATCCACATGCTTGGTCACCTCCTCGAAGAATTCAATAAGACTTGTAAGGCAAGACTTACCCTTCACAAATCCGTGCTGGCTGTCCCTAATCAAGCAGTGTCTTTCCAGATACTCGTAAATCCTATCCCTCAGTACCCTTTCCATTACTTTGCCTACCACAGAAGTAAGACTAACTGGCCTGTAATTCCCGGGGTTATCCCTATTCGCTTTTTTGAACAGGGGCACAACATTCGCTACTCTCCAGTCCCCTGGTACCACCCCCGTTGCCAGTGAAGACGAGAAGATCATTGCCAACGGTACTGCAATTTCCTCTCTTGCTTCCCACATAATCCTAGGATATATCCCGTCAGGCCCGGGGGACTTGTCTATCCTCAAGTTGTTCAAAATGTCCAACACATCTTTCTTCCTAACAGGTATCTCTTCTAGCTTATCAGTCCGTTTCACACTCTCCTCTTCAACAATACGGTCCCTCTCGTTCGTAAATACTGAAGAGAAGTACTTGTTCAAGACCTCTCCTATCTCTTCCGACTCAATACACAGTCTCCCACCACTGTCCTTGATCGGACCTACCCTCGTTCTCGTCATTCTCAGGTTTCTCACATACGCATAGAATGCCTTGGGGTTATCCTGGATCCTATCGGCCAAGGATTTTTCATGCCCTCTCTTAGCTCTCCTAATCCCTTTCTTCAGGTCCCTTCTGGCTATCCTGTATCCCTCCACTGCTCTGTCTGAACCCTGTTTCCTCAACCTTATGTAAGCCTCCTTCTTCCTCTTTACTAGACATTCAACCTCCCTCGTCAACCAAGGCTCCCTCTCTGTCCCTTTGTTGACGTCGTACCACGCAGCCAGTAAAGATTTCAGGACGTGTGTCCTGAAGTAGTTCACTTGCACTAGTTTCCATGTGATTTTCAGTCGGTAGCACATCTACTAGTAAATCAGCGATATCACTCGCAGGGACAAATTATATTTCTGGAGCTTACAGTTTGTCTACTACTCGTAAGACGAATTCCCCATTCTTCTGCAGACACTCTGACCCCATATTGCATAACTGAGACCTTTTTGTCTCACCGTGAATTCCCGTTACTCCTACCTTTTCTGGAAATATTACTTCAGAGGTGCATATGTCTTCATCTTTCAAAATCACAGACTGAGAGGAACCCGTGTATCTGAATATTATAATGTCTTTACTCGCTGAACCCTGGCCTATGCGAATGAACATTAGTTTTGCAGGTACATTGTTTAAGAAGAGCTTCACTTCCTTCTGAAACATCCCCTGACCAGCCTGTACATTCTGATACAGCATCAACTGCGCTTTTTCTAACAACACTGAGAAAATTCAGTGGCTTATACTCTTTCCCTACATCTCGTGTTCCAGTGCATTTCCCAACTGAAAAACATTGTGTTTTCAAGGGCCTATTTTATTGCAGTGAAAACCCTGGAGATTCTTAACTTCTCTGATCCCGACGAAGGGTTTCTTTTTTTATGCTGCTGTAGCTCATCCATGTGATCTTCTCCGAGAGATATCTTTCCTTTGCCAAGTGAGGAATTGTCATTTCATCAAATTCGAATTGTTCGTTTTCTGGTCGAACTCATAACCATCAACCATTTCAGCTGCTAATCTGGCAGTTTTAGATTTCTGCTCTTCCATATGATTTAACAGTAATTCAGGAAGTGAATTTTGAATTCCTCCAAAATAATTGTTTCTGCAACAGTGTCGTAGCTTTCCTCCAATTTTTACTGCGCTTGCCTAACTTTCAAAATTACTTTGTTTGATCCTTTCAAACGTAATGGAGTTTTGACGAGTGTCCCGTATTAGATTCCTAAAACGTTGTCTGGAATCTTCTGGCGCAAGGTCATGTGCACTTATGATGGCTTTTTTCATGGTCTCATAAGCTCCAGGTACATCCCCTGATCGTGATGGCAAATCATCACTAGCTCTATCTATAAGTTTCATTTGGATCAGCAAACCGCATGAACATTGGTCACCACATTTGGTTAACTACATTATCTGATCAGATGAAAAAAGGCTTCAACACTTTTCTCATCGAATATAGGCAAAGCTTCAGTATTTTTAAAAAGATCGCCACCAAGAATTTGGCGGCAATAGTTTTGCTCAGCCTCCCTCGCTCTCTTACTGAGCTTAAATTTAGCTTTAATCACAATAATTTTCAGCTGAATTTCCTGTCGAAGTATCAATTTCTGAAGTTCATATGCGCTCTCTATTTCTCTCTGTTTTCTGCTGAAGGCATTCATCATTTTCCTCTGTGCTCCGCTTTTAATCATAATCCAATCTATTTCATTTTTTGTTGTACTTACATTATCTTTTGCCTGTCTGCAAGCTGCTTCATTTTCCATTGAGCTTTATCCATCTTCATATACTCTCATGGTGTTTCCAGCAAATTTAAATGCTGAGCTATTGTTCTAATTATTTCTTCTTTCCTCGTTTTATGTAGGCAGCAGCATTTGCAACGTCTCTGTTAATTCCTGCAATTTGGCCTTAACCACCTTTTGTAAAACCCACAAGGGCACTTCTTCCATTCCACGAATCCATTGGTGCCTGAAAGAGCCATTGCTATCCTCAGCACTGCTGAACTAAACAATTTGAAAACTCAGAATAAAAGACACAAACACCTACCATTAACTGCCTTCGAGCCCGAAATATCTAGTCCCAATTCGGAACAACTGAGCAAACTCGGAAAAGAGCCACCCAACTGTCATGGTCTCAGCCAGTGCCCTCAAAACACATGAAGAAGGTAGTCTGAACCCTAACATTGGTAGTCCTTTTCAGCAGGTGGATAACTGGGTATTCCAGGAGAGAATTAGTTTGTCAAACCGAGTAATTTTAAACAAAACAGTAATTATTTTACGAAATTACTGAATGTAACACAAAGATGAAAAAAAAAACATTATACCAAATAACGTATTGTATACGAGGCCCAACAGATCATCCCACTTAATAATGTTGTTCTAGAATACTTGGAACAATTCCCAGAATCACCGCTTGGCACAAAAGGCCATATTAAATCAGACAGAAAACCAGTCCGAACATGCTTCCAGCAGCCTTTCTTCCCCCCCAGTTAAAACTAAGCTACCAGAGCAAAGCTGAGCTTTGAAAACCGACCACTCTATTTTCATTATTAAAGTGTTATGTTTTTATTTTGAATGCATTCTGCCTGAGGGAGTGTCGGTTTGCGATAAACACGTTGGCCTTAAAACCCTTCCATATTCAGCCATTTCAGAACCTGTGCCTTTACAAACTCACTGCAATAAACTACGGACAATGTAACATTGTTAAACGAATGGCTTCGTCCGAACACCTACATATTTTCACTCTACTTATGCAAACAAAATACGATTGCGCACATATTGATGCACACAGACATATGCATGTAGAGATTTACATATTTTTGCATCACATGCATTTGCATTCAGTAGCATACATGCACTCACTTAGCAACGCATGCACACATTCTCTCAAACATACGAGTACATTCAGCACACTAAATGAATCACATATATACTCAGATGCATCCTTCCTCTAATGTCATGATTACAATGAATGTCGTACTTCATCCTCATCCTCCAGAGAAAAACGGACTGAATGATTGGCATCATTTCCCGGTATACTGTAGAGCCACTTTTTCTACTCATTAGTGGCAGTTTGTGCAATGTGGAAGGGGCACTGCAGAAATTCATCCATACATGCATGCAGGCTAGTAAGTACACATGGACGCAGACATACACATAACATTCACTCACACAATTTCAAAAAGAGACCTCCAAATACACATGGACATGCATTTACCTGTGAACACACGCTCGTGCATACAACAATTCACGTGCACACGTTAGTGTAGACATATATCCACTTATCAATATCCACATGCATACTTATAAACGTGCACAAATATACCGAATTCAGTCACCTACATCTACATTATTGCATGCTGTTCATAAAGTACACAGGCAAACATGTGCTTGTGCACATATATACACATAAACTCACGTGCATAAATGTACACACAAATGCATACATATGCGCCAGTAGAGGCCAAAAAAAAATTGAAAAGCAAATATTGAAGGAAGGAGAAGGTTAAATATGTGGGCGAATCAGCCATGAATAGAAAGGCTGTTTGAAAGAGTTCTCTTGGTGTATAAAGGGCGAAAAGAGGCCGAAATGGGTATTGGACTGCTGAAAAATTACACAGGAGAAATAGTATTCAGGAAAAGCGAAATGTCTGAAGAAATGGAAACAAATGCTTGAGACTTCACAGTCGAAGGTAGAAGAAATTTCGCAAAAAGTCTTAGAGGGTGAAGAGGCAGAGGTGAGTTTGGCAGCCATCACCAAGAAGAAAGTGCTGGGAAAACTGAATAACCTGAATGCGGATAATTCTCCCGAACAAGATGGATTACGCGCGAGATTCCCATGTCGGACAGCTGGTGAGACAATGGAAGGTTCAGTGATAATTCTTCAGGATTCAGTAGAATCAGAAAGGGTTCCAGAAGCCTGGAAAATTGCTAACTTAACACCCCTGTTTAAAATTTGAGTATCGCAGAAGTTGGAAAATTATAGGCCAATTCGCACAAATTTGGACGGGGGAAAGGTCGTGGAATCCATGCAGAAGGATGTAATTTCTGAATATTTGGAAGTTGATGCGAAACTAGGCAGAATCCACATGTTTTCATCAAGTTAGATCATGCTTGAAAAATCTGCAAGTATTCTTTGTGGAATTAACGAGCAGATTAAAACAAGAAAAATCAATGGATGTTGTATTTATGAAATTCAAAGGGGCCTTAGTAAAGAGCCATAAAGGATGTTACTGAGGAAGATTAGGGACCATGGCTTAACCAGCAAAGTTCGAGCATGAACAGATGATGAGCTGTCTGTCAGAAAGAAAACAGTTGGGATAAAAGGGTCATTCTCAGAATTTCAGCCCTTCACAGTTGGTGTTACACAAGGCTCGATCTTGGGAAAACAATGTTCTCGCTTTATACATGAACGATGCAGATGAAGGAAGTGAGGGCATTCTGCATAAGTTTGCAGATGATTCAATAATAGGTATAAGGTCAAGTCGCATTGAGAAGGCGTGGAGGCTGCAGAAGGATTTGGACTATTGCGCAAGGCGTGCAAAGAATGGCAGAGGAGGACATTATGGGGAAGTGTGAGATTATACGACTAGTTTGGAAAAATAGAGGTTATTTTCTGAATGAGGAGATAATTCAGAAATCCAAAGTGCAAAGAAACGAGGGCGTTCTATTCAAGGATTCTGTCAGGGATAACTTACTGGTTCAATCAATATTTTGGGAGGAAAATGCAATGACGGCATTAATTTCGACAGGAATTGAATTTAAAAACAGCTAAGTAATTTGGGGTATCTATAAGGCGCTGATCGGACAACATTTGGTGTATTGTGCGCATGTTTGCGCTCCATACCTCAGAAACAGTGTATGGCACATTCACAATTATGGTCCCTTGAATGACAAGGCTAACTGATGAGGGACGTTTCAGGAGTCTGGTTTAGTACTGTATGGAGTTTAAAAGGATGAAGTGGAACTACTTAAAACTTACAAAACATTGAAAATCCTGGACAGAATGGATGCTGGAAGATGCTTCCATTCATCATAGAGACTACGACTCGAGGGCATCACCTTCGTGTAACTAGAAGACTTTTTTTGAACAGAGATAAGGATAAGCCAGAGAATGGTGTAACAACTGAATTCCCTGCCACAGAAGACTGTAGAGGACAGGTCATTAAGTGCACTTAAGACAGACATAGGCAAGTCCTTACTTCTTCAGACCTTCAGTGGTAATGTGGAGAAAGCGGGAGAATAGGGTTAAGAAAATTATTAGACATGATAAAATGGTGGAGGAGACTTGATGGGTAGAATGGCCTAATGTTTGCTCCTGTGTCTTACAGTCTTCTGATGGCGTTATACCATCAAAATCTCAGTCACCAGTGGACAGTTATGTACACAAATCATGGAAAGCCGTATAAAAAACATATGCAGCGTGTTCTCGTATGTGATTTTAACTTACATGCTATTTAATTATAACTCCCTCAAGGCCAGCAGATTAAATGCAGAATGGGTAAGATGAATACAGGATGGATGCTTGAAATAAAATGTTAGATTCCAACCAGGGAAGAGGCTGGTCTAGGCCTTTTATTGAGGAATGAACCTGGCCATCTTTTCCAAGATTCAGTGAGGGAGCAATTTGGGAGCAGTGACCATAATTGTAAACGTTTTACCAAGTTAACAGAAGAGATAAGAATTCCCTCTGGCCAAATTTCTAAATTATTGGACATCTAATTTCAATAGTACTCAAGAGAAAATGGAAAAGAATATATTCGGTTGAAGCCAATGTCATTTCTTTATACACTAATTGCATGACATAAGCCATCAGTTGTAAGAAAAGTATTGGAGTCGTTTCTAACAAAACCCGATTTTCTCGTACCTGGAGAAGAATGCACGCCCTTCGGCCCTTGATGTTGTGCTGAACTGTGACACTAATCGGTTTCATTCTCATCCACACTATTTCATTACCATACATATATTTATATATTGACTTTTTAAATGACCTTAGTGTTGGCGAGTGTGCCAGTGTTGCAAACAAGTTATTTCATGCACTTTCTACTCTCTGAGTAAGCAAACACTTCTTCCATCAATTTTAAGTTATGTCCCCTTTTACCACCCATCATAATCCGAGCGAAAAGGCTCCCAATGACTCCACGACCTGATTATATGATGATCTTATATGCCTCTCTCGAATGAAAATATCCTCAAGTCAATCAGCCTTTCTTATGAGACCTTCCCTCCATTGAAGGTAACATCCTGTCAACTCTCTTCATAACACACTTCCCAATGCTTCCGTATCCTTCATTTAATTCGACGAACAGAAATGGATGCAATTCTCCAAGTGCGGCCAAATAGAGATTAATACATCTGCGCATGTCCTGCGGACTCTGGAACTCAACCCCTCTATCAATAAAACTAACACACCATACGCCTTCTTAACAACACTATCAATCTGGGTGTCCAACTGGCAGGGATAATTACACTTGGACAACGAGATCTCTGTGCTCTTCTACGCTATCAATAAACTTACCATTAATCTTGTACTCTGTATTCGTATTACTCTTTCCAAAGTGAATAATGTCGCAATATTCCGCATTAAAATCCATTTGTCACATCTTTGTCCGTCTGTAACCTGCAACATCCTTCTGCACTGTCCACAACTCCTTCATCGTTCGTATCGTACGCAAATTTCCGAACCAATCCTTCTTTGCCCTCATCCAGGGCATATATAACAATGACAACAGCAGTGGTCTGAAAATACACCCTTGCAGTACTCCACGGGTAACTGAACTCCAACAAAAACATTTCAATACCAACCATCACTCTCTCTCTTCGTACAGCCAGACAATATCTTATCCAAACAGTTAAATCACCCTCATTTCCATGCCTCCATATTTTTTGCAATGGCCTATCATGCGCCACCTTTTCAAACACTGAAGTGAAATTAATTTCCACACATCAACCGCTTTACCCTCATCCACCTGTTTTGTCACCTTCTCAGAGAACTCAATAAGTTTTGTGAGGCATGAAATGTGCTTTACAAAACCGTGCTATCGATCATCCAACAAATTATTTCGATATAAATGGTTGTGTATCCCATCTCGTGCAATCATTTCCAACACTATATCAGCAACTGATGTGAGGTTCACTTATCGATGATTGCCAGGGTAGACTCCACCCCACTTCTTGAACAAGGGAACAACATGTGCTATCCTCCAGTCTTCTGGCACTATTCGTGTAGACGATGACGAAATAAATATGAACGCAAAGCCTTGGGTTTCTTTGCCTCATTTCCCAGAGAATTCAAGAATAAATCCCACCGGGCACAGGAAACTTAACTATATTTACACTTTCCGGAATTGCAAACACTTCCTCCTTGCGAACGTCAATCCCGTGTCAGCTGAAACCTCTATCTCAGCGTTCTCCTCGATATCAATTGTCTTTTTCCTGCGTTAATGCCAACGAAAAATATTCATTTAGCTTCTCGCACTCCGTACACATCTTCCCACAACTGTCCTTGACTGGCTGTATTCTTCCTCCCGTCATTCTTTTATTTCTGACATACCTATAGAAAGCTTGAGTGTTTTCATTGATTCTACCTGCAAAACACTACTCATGTGCCCTCTCGCTATTATTTGCGCTCTGTTTAGGTCCTTCCTGGCTAATATGTAAATGAAAGGTGGATACCTTTCTATTTCAATCGCACAAATAAACGTAACTGAATGGTGGTCGCTATCACCAAAGTACTCAGCTCCGTCCAAATCTAACACGCGGCTGGGATCATTATCCAGTACCGTATCGAATGTGGCTTCGGCTGTTGTCTGCCTACATACATACTTTGTTAGGAAACCCTCCAGAACATATTGAAACAAAAACTATACTCGAAAAATAGCGTTTCCAGTCAACATTTGCAAGTTGAATTCTCCATGACAACCAAGCTGTTAGTTTCGCTTCGATCCAGAATCGTCATTCCAAATCTTTCTGGTAAATCTGCAACTTTTCCAAACTCGAAAGAAAACTCACAACAGTTTCACCTTTCCTTTCCTGTTTCTAATCTCAGAATACATTACCACAGTCGATTAATCCTCATCAAACGTCCGTTTTACCACAGTAATCCTCTTCTTGACTAACAATGCCAAACCTCAACTTCCAATATCACCTTCCCTGCACCTCCTTAAACATGTACACCCCTGACCCTCCAACAACTGTTTCCGAACCTGGGGTTATCCAAGTTCTGAAATGGCTGAACTTCGATGTACCACATCCCAATTGATGCTGCAGGTTCACACACTTGTTTCCAGATGCTCCAGGCATTGAAGTATACATTCCTCAAACCATCTTCATGCTTGCTGGTACAGTCCAGCCACCTCACAAACATATTTATGACCTTACTACTTCCAACCTCGGGGCACTGGATCTGCAATTCAGTTTCCCATCCTCCTGCTGAATTCGTGTAAACTCTTCAGAAGATTATTTGCTATTTCCCCCAAGAGGTTATTGGTACGATTCCTGTTCAGATGTAGTGCATCGCGTTTGTAGAGGTCCCACCGAGCTCAGGTTGAGCTCCAGTTTTCCAGGTATACAAAACCTTCCGTCCTGCAGCATCCCTGTCGTCACGTGCTCAACGGTTCACTCTACCCCGCGCCTACCTCGCACGTGGCATGGGTACCAAAGTAGAGATAAAACCTCTGTTTGTTCCTGCTCCATGCTTCCACACGACCTGCCTTGAAATCTTGTCTTACATCCCCTGCACATTTCCAACCTACTTTCTCAGCGTCTATGTAGAACAAGGCATGGGGCTTCTTTCCCCTTCCCCTTAAAGTCATGAAAAGATGATCCGAGACATCACAGACACTGGGACCTGGGAGGCATCACACAAAATGTGAGTCACTCTCGTTCCTACATAATCTCTGACCTGTCCCCCAAATTATGTAGTCCACGATAACAATGTTTTCCTTCTCTCACCCTTCTTTTCCGAGCAGCAGAGACAGCCTGCTTGCCAGAGACCTGAGCTGCACGGCACCCCAGATAAATCGTCTTCTCCAATGCGTACAAAATGGTATACTTGTTTCTGAGGGGGAAGTCCACAGGGGATTGCTGCATTGCCAGCCTTTTTCCCTTTTACGTCCTCTGATTGTAATCTATGTACCTTTCTCCTGTTCCGGAGGTGTGACTACCTCCCTGTAACTCCTCTCAATTTTTCCATTCAGCCTCCCGAATGATCAAAACTTCATCTCGGTCCAGCACCAGTTGCCTCAAGCAGATTCCAAGAAGCTGGTGTTGGGTGCACGTCCCACCGTTGAGGTCAGTGGGGACACCAGTGGAGATCCTTACCTCCCCCATTCTACAGAAGGAGCAATCAACTTCCCCAACAAACATTCCCAATGTCCTGTTTTCCCAAAGATACTACTGAAAATTATAAACTATGAACCTTTTCCAATTTGGCGCACAGAGAACTTAGTATTTGTCAAAGGAGGACGATGGGTGCGAACCACGACATAAATAGTGCTTCGGGTATATTGGGTCCAGATCGATGTGCTTATTGATTGAATCTGTGGATGAGTGCCATGCCTCTGGGAATTCAATGGCTGTTCTCTCTTTGGCTTGTCCTATAATAGTAGTGTTGTCCCAGTCGAATTCATGTTGCTTGTCATCTCTGTGTGTGGCTACTAATGATAGCTAGAGGCATGGCACTCATCCACAGATTCAATCAATAAGCACATCGACCTCGACCCAATATAGCGACCACTGCAACGGAGAGCTGGAACCGACAACCGGAAGCAGCAGATTCAAACCACGAAAAATGCCGGAGGTAAGATCACAGGAGCGCTTCACAGGAGGCTCCCAAGCACTGAGGATGTCACCTAGACAGGGGACGAAACGTCTGCAACACAAATTCCCAGCTCGGCGAACAGAACCACAACAACGAACACCCGAGGTGGAAATCTTGTCAAGATACTTTCGTGAAGAAGGGCTTATGCCCGAAACGTCGATTCTCCTGCTACTTGGATGCTGCCTGACGTGCTGCGCTTTTCCAGCAACACATTATTCAGCTCTGACCTCCAGCATCTGCAATCCTCACTTTCTCCTACTGTCAAGATAAACAAGCTCAAGCTATTACCAATTTTACAATGCACTTCAGTGAATGTTTTACACTGTTATTGAGTTTATTTCCGAATTGTTGCTGTCTTGCAGTGTAAATGAATTGTTGGCAAATATACTGAAGAGCTGTATCATGGCCGAAGCACGTTTTCCAATATCGTGGAGATCTGAGCCAGAGGTATGAAGATCAAAATTTGCAATTCAGAAAAACATATTAGAAACAAGCGGAGTCGCCAATAAAACCACGAATGTATCAAATATGATAAAAATTAGAATAATCAATCTGCTTCACTTCTGCAATCTTGGTCGTTCCGATTCTCTTCAACGCTTCAGTGCTGGAGCCCATGTCATAGTTTACAATGCGCCTGACTGCCAGAACATTGAGCAGAAAAACAAGAAAGAACGTGATAAGGGAAGTTAACATTAAATGAAACGTGAAAATTACGATCCATGACGCGTCATCAACAAAGATGAGTTTCAGTCTCATTCCAAGAGACAACCCTGCCACCAGAAAACCAAACAGCCCTGTGCACTCACATTTGAAAGAACAATGTTGTCATTGTCTACAGGACTAGTGACGGAACACTGTGGAATAGGAAATGTTGATTACTTGTTCAAGAAGGGGAGTGGAGACCACCTGGGAAATTATAGGAAGGTGTTCCTTTGTACTCTTGTGGGTAAAGTGTTGGAAAAGATTATAAGAGGTAGGATTTCTTATCATCAAGAAAGGAATACGCTGATTACTGATTGTCAACACAGTTTTATAGAGGGTAGTCGTTCCTCACAATCTTTATTGAATTCTTTGAGAAAGTGAACAAATTGTTAGATGAGTGTAAAACGGTTGATGTGGTGTATATGGACTTCAGTAAGATGTTGGATAAGATTCCCCACGCTCAGCTATTCCAGAAAATACGGAGGCGAGGCATTGAGGGTGCTTTAGAGATTCGGATTAGAAATTGCCTAGCTGAAAGAAGGCAAATAGTTGTGGTTCATAGGAAGTCTTCATCCTGGAGTTCAGTTACTAGTGATGTACATCTATGATCTGTTTAGGTTCACTGCGGTTGGTCCTCTTTACAAATGATCCTAATGAGAGCGTAGAAGAATGGGTTAGTATATTTTCGGATGACACTAAGATCAGTAAAGTTGTGGATAGTGCCGAAGAGTGTTGCAGATAAAGAGGAGGATAGAGAAGCTCCATACCTGGGCTGAGCGTAGACAAATGGAGGTTAATTTGGGAAATTATGACCTGACTCACTTTAGAAGGAGTAAGCGGAATGCAGAGTAATGGTTTCATGGCAAAATTCTTGGCACTGTAGATGAACGGAGAGGTCTTAGTGTACCTGTGGATACATAGACCACTGAAAGTTGCCAGCCCAGTTGATAGACTAGTTGAGAAAGCATACAGTGTATTAGCTTTTATTGGGAGAGTAATTGAGTTTCAGAGCCATGAGGTCATGCAGCTACGCAAATATCTGGTGCGTCGCACTTTGAGTGCTGTGTACATTTCTGGTGACTGTATTACAAGAAGGATGTGGCGGCTTTGGAAAGTGTTCAGAGGAGATTTCCAAGAATGTTGCATGGTATGGAGGAATATAAGATGAGGAAAGGTTGAGTGACTTTAGGCTATTTTCCTTAGATTGAAGAAGGTTGAGAGGTGACTTAATTAAGATACATTAATGACCAGTGGGTTAGTTGGATAGACAGGGAGATCCTTGTTCTTTCGATGGTGATGGCTAGCACGAGGTGACGTAGCTTTAAATTGAGGGGAAATTGATGTAGGACAGATATCAGAGGTAGTATCTTCACTTGGAGAGTAGGTGGGGCGTGTAATGGACTGCCAGCAACAGTAGTCGACTCCCCAATTTTAAGGCCATTTAAATGGTCATTGCATGCAAATATATGAAGACAAATGGAATAGTGTAGTTTCAATGCGTTTCAATGTTCGATGCAACACGAAGTGCTGAAGGGACTGTACTGCGCTGTAATCCTTTCTGATCTATGTTGTAACCTCAGTAGTGTTTTCTTTTTCAGTGAAGTGCATTGTTTTCGAGCTTCTCTCATCAAATGGCCACAAATCGATCAAAGCTGACAGCCCCAGTGAGCCAGAGAAATACAACAGTGGCTGCAAAGCTCAAACTGGTCGTGAGAGAACAAGCAGGTGTAATAAGCAGGAATGAATCACGGAAATAATTTCCAACTACCCACCTCAGTATAAGGTGCGTGAAAGCGACTAGGATAGAGCGAAATATGCATTTAACCAAAGAACAGTTGCCGAGGGGCCAGGATGACAACTCTACTGAGTTTAACTGAAAGTCATAGAAAAATAATGTCAGATATTTCTGGTCAGACACGAAAACAAGGGCACAATAAACATATCCAGCTTGATAATTTGTTTGTTTTCTGCACCTCCAATGAGGCAAAAAAAATGACTTTCACACCATTTACGTTAAATTTCCTTTGGTACAAAAGAAATAGAACTTTTCCTTTATTTCCTTGAGAGAGCAAATCACGAGATCTGTTTGAATGGCTGAAGTTGAATGAAATGACGTCACCAAGGGATGAAGTGTTTTATCAATTAGTATATCCAACAGTATCAAAAACACTTTCTGGGAACAGGATAACGCTTAAAAGAAGGTTAAGTTAAACAGGCAGAAACATAATTTGATCTTTCTGATTATATGGAGAGTCAAAGATTTAATTAATAATATCTACGTTGAATTTTTTATCATTTCCGCCCCTTCTATGACAAAGGACGATATCTATGTAACTATTCATGTCGAATTTTCTTTGATAAATTATTGCTTATTTACTCAGTACCGTAAATGATTAAAAATGCATGGGAACTATTTAAATGGCTGAATTAAAATGCAGAGAAGTATGTAACTGACCATGTGATTTCTTAATCAGTGTATCCAATAGGACAAGATCAGATCTGGCGCCAGTTTAAAAGCTCGGCAAGACTGTTGGCAATTGATTCCTTTTGACATGTTCAGTGGAACGAGAGGCTGTGGTATGCAAAACAGAATGCATGAAGTTACAAATCACGCAACACCAGGTTATAGTCCAACAGGTTTATTTGGAAGCACACTAGCTTTTGGAGCGTTGCTCCTTCATTAGGTGATAGTCCAGGTGATAGGCATATTGCTGGAGTCACACTTGGTGTATCTCGGAAAACACACCCCAGTGTCCTGACATCTCCGTGTCGATCTTGGGTACAGTCTCCACAGGCTCTCATCGCTACGTGGACAACACTCTTCCCTGCAAGAATCCCACCGAATTCTCCCAATTTTTCGGACTACATGGCATCTACTTGGATGAGGAGACATTCCACTTGCAAACTTTGCAGATGTCCACCGTTTTGGTTTAACGTTTTATTCACCGCTCTGCCATCGAAACAGCCCTCGAGTGCACCTGCCCAATCCCGGTTTACGACTCTCAATTTCCTTTAAACGCCATAAAATAGGTGCAACATTGTCCTCATGTAGCATCTGACCAGTCTCCGCATTTAACCTATCATCCTAAAACACTTCTGCCAATTCTAATTAGACCACTCCGCAAAGAGTATCTTGCTCTCCCCACCCCATCCTGCATAACGCAAGCTGCATTATGTTGCACATTTGTTTTCAAGCCACATGCCCAACAAACACCCGCGAAGCTCAAGCAGCCCTCTCCTACGACCAAAAGAGAAGCAAAACCTGTTGGCACCACTACTCCTTCACCTCCATTCCTGGCCCCAGAAAGACCTTCCCGGTGACATAAATGTTCTGCTGTAATTCTTCCAAAGTAGTTTATTGTATCCAGTGATCTCGATATATCGCTGCAACCAAACGTTAAGTGAGGCCACGTTTTGCTGAGCATCTTAGCCTGGCCTGTAGGTTCTGACCTGATCGCCCAGCCACTGTCCATTTTAATTCGATTTCACACTACTTTTCCAACATGACCATCCTTAGCCTCGTTCTTTGCCACAGCGAATCAGACTACATATTGTGGGAAAGACCACCTCATCTTCCGCCTGTGGAGATGACAGCCCGGAGACACAACATTGCATTATCTACTTTCAAACAGCTTCCCTTCCCATCCATCAACACCAGTCCCAGGCCTCTAATCTCCCATCCATTCGACTAATCAACAATTTCTTTCAGAAATCAACAATTGCCTTGTTACTCAACAAGCAACAGTGTCATGTCCTCCACTTTTAATTCACCCGTCCTTAACTCACCAGACTCCTCCCGTCTCCGAGGGCTCTCCTTAATCTGCAGGTGTACTTACACCCATCTCCAGGCCTGGATGAGTGTTACCCTGAAAGGTTGACATCTCTATCTACTGATGCTACGTGGCATACTTTGTTCATTAAGCGTCGTGGTTGTCTACCTTGGATTTCAGCATCTGCATTTCGTGTTATACTTTGTCTCTTCCGGAATCATATGTCGGCCAACTGTTTTCTTCCACTAAAGGAAACAAGGAGAAAATCCGCCATTAAGTGAATTTTTTTCAATGAACTCAAATTTAACGTGCTGTGAATGGATTTGATTTTTTTTTCAGTTTTGTTAAATGTTCTGAGATTACGATATCTGTCGTCCTACCACACTTCCAAAAAGTGAGCCTACAACGTAAAACAAAGCAAACTCAGTGGCGTGGTGGCTCAGTGGTAAGCAATGCTCCTACACAGCGCTACAGAACCGGGTTTTGCTGCTGCCGAGGGCGACAGCCTGTTCGGAGTTTGCACTTTCTCACCATGTTTGAGTGTCTTTCCATTCAAATTCCAAAGACGTGCACGTCAGGTGAATTGGTCAAGCGAAGTTGTTCATAGTTTTAAGGGATGTGAAGATTAGGTGAAACATCCGGTGGTAAATCTAAAGTAATAGAGTAGATAAATGGATCTGGGTGCGTTACTCTTCGGTGGGTCGGTGTGCACTTGTTCCACTTTGGGAAATCTGTGAAGGGGTATTTTGCAGCAATGTTTCATTAAAGTGAACTTCGTTCGAGATCTGTATCAATCATTAATCTGCTTGGCCTTTGATGTTAGTGACTAAGTAACCAGAGGTACATAAACAACGTTTAATAATTCCACACGACTGATTGGTATGGAATGAAATTGCTTTCTCGATTTCTGTTTGAACAACATTTATTTCCGCTCAGTTTCAAAGTTGTGGGTTATGAAAAACTGTTCTAGCTTGGTCACAAATGCAATTGAAACTTTTCAATGGTGTCACATTGATGAAAGTAACTGACATACGGAAAGAAAAGAAAGCTGCAGAAAGTGAAGCCAACTTGAAATATCAACTCTATAAAACGATATTGTAAAAGGAAACAAATCACAGATTTTCCCATGAATTATTGTGCATGGGTTATTCCTTTCACAGCTTCTTCCAAACATCTCAGTAACATTTCATCTCTTCATGTCCTTCCAATTTATACTCCATTCCTCGCAGAGACCCTCTCTCAGCTACTCACGTTTGCGATTTTGGCACTCCACCTCAACTTTGCAATGCACAGTCTCCGCTCAAACATTCAACTGCTTCTTCCTGTGTTTTTTATCCATTCTGTCTGTGTGATCTTTTCATTCCTTGAGCTTTCCTAATCTGATACTGGTCATGTTCGGTCAGTATCCACACCGCACCTGCCTTCTTACCGATCAATTTCTGTCCCTGCATGTTTTCAATTTTGTTCTTTTCCTTGCTGACAAAACAATCTGATTGTTCCTTCCCCGTATTTCATGCCTCCCGTATCAGCGTCCCCTCACCTCCCCTATCAGTGTTCTGAAAAGACCACTCCCTCCGTGACTCCCTCGTCAGGTCCACACCCCCCACCAACCCTACCTCCACTCCCGGCACCTTCCCCTGCAACCACAAGAAATACAAAACTTGCGCTCACACCTCCCCCTTTGCTTTCCTCCAAGGCCCCAGGGGATCCTTCCATATCCGCCACAAATTCACCTGCAGCTCCTCCACATCATTTACTGCATCCGCTCCACCCGATGTGGCCTCCTCTATTTTGGTTGACAGGCTGTCTACTTGCAGAACGTTTCAGAGAACACTTCTGGGATACCTGAACCAACCAACTCAACCACCCCGTGGCTCAACACTTCAACTCCCCCTCTCACTCCACCAACGATATGCAGGTCCTTCGACCCCTCCATCGCCAGAGCATAGTAACACGACGACTGGAGGAAGAGCACCTCATGTTCCGCCAAGGAACCCTCCAACCACAAGGGATAAACTCAGATTTCTCCAGGTTCCTCATTTCCCCTCCCCCCACCTTGTCACAGTCAAATCCCTCGAACACAGCATCGCTTTCCCAACCTGCAATCTTCTTCCTGACGTCTCCGCCGCCACCCCCACTCCGGCCTATCACCTTCACCTTGACCTTCTTCCACCTATCGCATTTCCAACGCCCCTCCCCCAAGTCCCTCCTCCCTACCTTTTTATCTTAGCCTGCTGGACACACTTTCCTCATTCCTGAAGAAGGGCTCATGCCCGAAACGTCGATTCTCCTGCTGCTTGGATGCTGCTTGACCTGCTGCACTTTTCCAGCAACACATTTTCAGCTCTGATCTCCAGCATCTGCAGTCCTCACTTTCTCCTCATAGTAAAATCATAGTAAAAGTAGCCTCAGAGAAGGATCTTTGTAATACTGGGACTCGGAAATACATTTTTCTTCCTGAAAATATTTACACCATATTTTATTAGCCGCGCAGTGACTCTGTGGTAAACACAGCGGCTTCACGCGCCAGATATCGCGATTCAATTGCATTATCAGGCGGCCATATGGAGTTTGCATGTTCTCCCCTGTCTGCATGGATTTTTTCTGGATTCTCTGATTTTCTCCTACAGTAAAAAGATGCGTACAGAAGCTGGGTTAGATATGCTAAATTCCCAGTAATATCCAGGGTGTACATTGTTGATGTGTTAGACATGGGAAATGAAGAACGCCATTGTTTGTGTCGCTAGTTTGGATGTATTGTGCAGGAATGGTGTGGATTCAATGGGCAGACTCACTTTCTTGCAAACGGAAGGTATTCAAATAATTTAATTCTGATCGTGAGACTCATAAAATTAAAGGTAGTAACAAATCGAGATTGTCTGCTCCCTGACACTTGGCCAGAAGCCTTTTCTCAACACAAACATACAAGGAAAACAACATTGCATTAACACGTGGAATATACCAAAAAATGAGTTGCACACTTAGTCCTTAGAGTCTGCTTTGTGATCCGCTAATATCATTACTGATACAGATTTTTTCGTCATCTCTACAGTCCTGAGTATTTCTGAATATTCCTGCTCAACATTCATCACATTGTTTCGCAACATACTAACTTTTCTTTCATGATTTCTTTTTATTTTATGTTTGCATTCTTTATACTTTCATTCTCTACCCTTTGAAGCACAGAATTCTGAAGTAACAGACACCCCCGAGAGAACGAAAAAATACCACGTTGCTGAATTAATAATGCCCTACTTTTCTTTCGACTGTTACTCTGCATGTTGGTACTTAACAAATCAAACTCGACGCAGATAAAATGCAGTCTTGTTTGAAAACAAATGTTAAATTGTGAACTGAGTAACGGCCTTTTGTCAAATCTTAGGCACAACAAGCATGTGTAAGATAAACTCAGTGAGAACTGCTACTAAGAACAGCAAGAAAGCTCACTCCGACGTTCAGCATCAGCAACTTAGAAGGGAACTTACTGGGGATCGCAACAGCTGCTAGAATCGAATAGCAAATGCGTTCTACCTCGACAGTTCCATTTCTTGGATATACATCTGCTTCATGCGATAGTTCAGCAAGGTCCTCTGAAATAGACGTGGTATAAATTCCCAGTGACATTGATGTACATCTCATCATTCCTGTTATTTCAACTTCCTTGAGCAAAAACGTTATTTCAGTGGCTTTGATATCGTTTACAACAACGTATTTTGAATTAATCAAAAAATGATAAAAAAACAAAATAATTTCAATGTCAAAACTTTCCTAATCAAAACGCACATAGTGGTGTTCATTAAGGAGCAATCCATCGACAAAGAAAGATCAGTTGCATTGTCTCCATTTATTTTACAGAGAGTTCCAATGAAGATTCTTTGGACTCGAAACTTACCTCTGCTTTCTACAAAGATGCTGCCAGACATAACGGGTTTCTCGAGCTGTTTATAATTTGTTTTACAGAGGCTGCACATTAAAAAAAATCATTTAAAAACGTTACAGTTTTATTTGTAGTTATGTAGAGAACTCAATCACGGGGCTAGACCAATTCCATTCTCTTCCTGCAGTTATTCATTCAGATTTTGAAGCTTTTGTCCGTTACATATTTAGTTAAATTGCAACATCAGGATGGTAGTCCAGTTAAAGCTGCGGCAACTGTTATGAACTGGACCAAATCCCTTAAAACCATATCAAGAAGAGAGCCCCGACCCTAACTTTTGTTGATTTACAGACACAGGAAAAGTGCGATGTTTAAACTTCAAAACAGGTAACATACAGCAAACAATACCGAATTGGCATCACATTAACTTCATTTAAAGGCTAACCAAACAAATGCATTGTTTCACTATTAATCATCAACTGGTCAAATGTAGCAGCATCAGAAAAATGTATGAGACCTGAAAGAGTGTGATTGGACCTGCAACGTTAACTTTGGTTTCACTCTGGATATGCTGCCAAACCTGTTGGGTTTTTCCGATCTTGTCTGTATTGTATTCTCCTAAAAACTGATTTATATAGATATTTGAACACATATATATGTCTGCTATCTCCAGTTATGGAGAAAGGAAAACCGAAAAGTACTCTCTCGCAGCAGGTAGAGTACGCAAGTTTTTTTTTGTTTAGGAGAGGGGACATTTCTATGTCTATCAGCTACAATCTCTCTCCAAATCCCACCCCAAATTAAACTGAAGGGAGAACGAAAGCCCTGGGTCTTGGTGAGCCTAACTCCACCCACATATGTTGATTTTGTTTAATGCAACAACAAATAAAAGAAACAACAGCTGAAGGTGCTCAATGGTGTTTAACCACTATTTCAGAAGCAGAGATTTCCTCACCATTCTAGCAAAATAAATTTAGCAAGAGGCCTCGCGCTTACTGTTTCACATTACAAAGAGAAAGGTACTTACTTCTTGTGCTCACATCATCATTGCCTGATTTCGCCACATGTATTTCCATATTTAGCAGATATGAATTAATATTCCTACGAAAGTTCAACAAGGTCTTATTGCGTATCTTTTTTTTTTGTTTTTTGCCCATACTGAAGCAATCTGTGCCCAAATGAAGCAAAGTCTGGATATGATCTAAGCTGGAATTGATATTTGGCAACCCCATTTCGAGCCATACAAATGCCAGGAAATGATCATGCTTCACAAATGCCAGTTTCTGAGCCATTGTATTTATTTGGAAACTAGCGAATAATTGTATCAGGTCACACACAAAATCACAGTTTTAGTTTTAGCTTTCAGTCCCTCTTGTCGGCACAGGCTACAAGTCTCTCTATCTCTATCTTTTTTTTCTCTCTCTCTGTTTCATTTTGCTACAGTTAAAAAATGAGTTTATCTTCCTGCTGCTACATTTGGAAGTGAGGCAATAATTGCTACTGAATTAGCTTTTTTCCAAGGGTTTGCTTATGAGACTTTTCTATGACTGAACAGCTTCAGATAATTGACTTGTATGGATTACAACGAGTACAGCCGGTTTGAATTCATAGGCTATGAGTTAATCTGATCCTGCTAGGGATTCTTGGCTGGCAGACGCAATTACAGTGTGAGAGGCCCTTTTCACTGTGAGACCTGGTTCTGAGAAAATATAAATTATGTGATGTGTTATGCACTTGCAATGATCAGAATCTGGGTCATGCTATACCGGCCACTGTTGAGAAATTTCAGTGTACAGAAAAAAGAAGTGACTGAAACATTGCCTCGCAACAATCTCCCTTGAGATGGAGTACGCATTTCAGGCATTATGCCAGTATTTGCGAAACTTAACACATTAGATCCAAAAGTCGAAAACTGTACAAAGTATGTCTAAAAAGCTAAGTTACTGTTACTTATACAGAGTCGGTCATTTATGGGTGGGATGAGGCCCTGCCCTTTTAAATTATGCTTTATTAAACTTCTGTTCTCGAACAGACATTGTCAACACACTAACTCTTGTTCAGACGATCACAGGTTTGTCCATTCCACATTGGAAACAAATTGGCAGATTTCTGAACACAATGAGGTGGGTTGGGTTGGTGATGGATTTCTGAATGAATTTGATCTAATTGATGTCAATGTGAATACACGCAGGAATATTTTCCATAAATATTTATTCCCTTGTCCTCTGGAGTTCATTGGTAGTTACATATGTAATTCATACGCTGAATAAGCTTTTACCAACATAATACTATGTAAATGGATATGGCTTTTCGAAATATCAGTCAACGATTCCATTCGACACCTTGCTCAAGTTGTTGTTCCACATGGGAACGGCTCACCGTTGAGTGAGAGAGTTTTATTCCCATAGTGGCTTGCGAGGCTACTCACACTGAGTGCAGTTACAGTCCGCATGTCCACAGGCGGATCCAACCAACAAAGTCCTATGCAAAGTTTCCGGTGTTTTGAGCTCCACCTCGACAGAGATCTAATGTCATGGCTTCATTTTCTGCAGGTCAAGAGCCAAACTCTGACTGAACAGCAGCGAGCTGCGACACGAGCATTTTCATTGGCATTGCTAATCACAGTCCGCATTGAAACCAGAGAATTAGAAGTTGGAACTCTTTAGAACTGTTCCCAACATTTTCTAAAGTGAAATGACCAGCTTCCTCCGAGTTCCTGCCCTTTCTCTTTTCTGAGGGCGAACGTTAAAAAGTTCCAAAACAGACCGACCATGCTATTTTAACTGAAGAGTAATTGTAAATAAATGAGTGAATAACCCACCGCCCCCCAACCCAAGGTTCTCAGTCTCTGCCCAGCCATTCCTGAAGAAGGGCTGATGCCCGAAACGTCGATTCTCCTGTTCCTTGTATGCTGCCTGACCTGCTGCGCTTTTCCAGCAACACATTTTCAGCCCTGCCCAGCTGTAACGACTCCAATCTGAACGGGGCTCACCTCCGTCACAACTCGTGCTAGGAATCTGAAACTCGCCCCCTCCACACTTTCTCACTTCCACGCCATCTCTTTCACCACGTCTTTGCCCGATATACCTTGCTATTTCTGACGGGCAGGTGGCTCTGTGATTCAACTTAAGTTAGCTTACTTTGGGATCCCCCTGTGAGTTGCTTATGATAACGCTGTTGTCTGCCTTCAGGGTCTCATACCTCCTTTGTCCCTGTATTGCTGGTACCAATGTGTTGCATGACCATTGAATGATGGGTCTCCACCCATTCTTCATTCCATCAGAATATCATGTTGCTGCTATGGGAAATCCTTTACCAAAACATTAGTTTGGCCTCATATTCTCCTGCTGTTTGTTCCAGAAGCTTGCAAATCCCTTTTCCCATTCGGTGCAATTGGATGATGACAGCATTTCTCACACAATATGCCATTTCCCTCGGCACCTGCAACGTTCATGACTGTCCCTGTACGATCCACTTGTCTGAAATGGCCACAACATCGAAAACCCATGCTGTAAGTTCCTTGCCTTATTGTAGATGCTCCTGGTGTTGACATCGACACACTTCCAACCACTTTCCACCCTGCCGTGAAATTCATGCGACTTTTTAAAGTTATTTATGACATCATTTTTCTCACCCTCCTGAACACTGGAACTACAATTCAGTTTCCCATCGACCTGCTGAATGGGTTTAAACCCTTCCAAAGAGCATGAGCAAATGCCGCCCGCTTCCTCCAGCATATTGGCAACCCCCTGCTTCAGGTGTAAAACATGCCGTTTTCACTGGATCCACATAATCTGGAATGAGACAAAAATATCCAAGTATCCGAATCCCTCCTTCCTCCACCATCCCTGTAGCCACGCGTTTAACTCGTCTCTCTCCCTTGTCTCTCTTCTTCGCCTTGTTAGCACGTGACACAGGGTTACAAACCAGAAATAGCAACTCTGCTTGTTCTAGTTTTCGGCTTTCACCCTAGCTCCCTGAATTTCTGCCTTAAATCACCATCCCTTTTCCAAACTATCTCGGTGGCGACTACGTGGAACAAGAGTTGAAATTGCTCCCCATCTCCATTCAGGTTTCAAAAAACATGATCTGCGACATCACGAACGCTTGGCTCCTGTGGTGCAACACACACACTTTTAGACTCTTTCCTTTCTACAGAATCTCCTATATGTTGCCCAGCTATGGAGTCCCCAGTGACCATAGCTCATATCCCTCACACCCCTTACCTTAAGCTCATCTCCCTCGCACCCCTTACCTTCTGCTCATCTCTCTCACACCCCTTACCTTCTGAGCAATATGGACAGACTCTGTGCCAGAGATCCGTAACCTAAATGGATTACCTCTGATAAGTCGCCCGCGCAACAGTGTCCAATACAATTCGAAAGAAGTTTAATTGCCAGTTTCTCTTCCCCATAATTCTCGTAGCAGTCAAATGAAGCAATGCAAAACCACAGCGTGGAAACGTCAACAAAGAAAAGGCTCTCTTTTTGTCTTTTCTTTCAATGTCCTCTCAAAAACTCTATAAGGCATAGAGTTATACAGAACAGAAAAAGACACTTGAGTACAACCATTCCATTACAACCATTATCTCACACTAACTTATTCCCACCTGCCTCCTCCTGTTCAGAATCTGCCGAAACTTTGTTCATGTTCCAATCCAAATGTCTTCTAAACTTTGCATCTGCACCCATATCCATGACATCATTTGGAAGTTCACTTCAAACATAAACAAATTACTGTTTAAAAAGAGTACGCCTCAGTTTTTTTTTCTGAAGCTTAGCTCCACTCATATAAAAAAAAACGCATTCACCTCTAATCACCCACCATGAGGAAAGGATACCTCCCATTTATCTTTGTGCACCTCATGATTATTAAAACGGTAAAAGGTCACCCCTCTCCCTCCCAGGCACAATTGAAAAGTTATCCAGGTTCTCTTTATTATTCAAACACTTCTTTTCCAGCAACCTCCTCGTAAATGTCTTCGGAATCCTCTTGACAGCAATCATATATTCCCAAGGGAGTATGACCCGTCCTTCACACAATTCTCCAGGAAGAATTATGCACCCATACCCCTTATTTCTCTGTTCTGCAACATTGCCAAATTCCCTAATTATAGTTGTATAATTGCTGCCCTCGGTTGTTTTAACAAAATATAATACGTTGCCTTTATGCAAATTAAGCTCCTTCTATCATTAACCACCCTCGCTACTTCTCTTCTATATCTACGTAATGTATCTACACAGTAACGTGGAAAGTTTCAAATTCAATCACTTTATTTGACAGTGAGATTCACAGACTTACAATTCCCCGGGGTGAACTGGAAGTGAAAGAAACACAATAAGGTTCCTATTGGGCCTGTTGTTGGAAATGCTTGCTCTGCTCTTCCCTTTGTCCAAGAATAGTTGGAGCTAATTGTAGTTTTCCTGAGTTTCCCGCCTTCATTTTTATGAATTGAAAAATTGTCGCCAGCTTGTCCTTTTGTGTTGGGCATCTGCGAATTACAGGCATGCGATTTCAACAGGCGATGTGCATCTCTTACTGCTAATTCGTTTGTCATGTTTTGAGATTTTCAGACCAAATATCAACTTTATTATAGTTCTATATTCTGTTCCGGAAATTGATTCAGTCCAGGGTATGGGTAACCTCGCAGCAATGGAAAAAAACAAATTAGCAAGGGAGGCATCAACCTCGCCGGGGGGTGAGGAGGGAGCATGCTTGTGAGAGGAAGAGATTTAACATCTTGGCTGTTTGCAAGTCGAAAACATTTCACTTTCATTGGTGTTAATGTGTTGTGAGTAAGTAAAAATGTCTGGTGAACTTAGCGAACCTGATTCACTCATCAAATGGAGTACACAGCACGAATTCGGGCTGTCCATAGTCAGGCCTTTCTTACTTCTGAGTTTTGTGTTGGGAAATGGCTGTGGAAATGTCGGAAAAAATGAGTGAGTTGCAACAAATTGTGCAGGGGTTTCTCCTTCAGATCAGATCATGTTCGCTCTCCGACTGATCGAATCCTTCCCCATGACTGTAATGAATTTGTGTACATGGCGTTTCCTTCAATGTGTCAGCTTTCCAAACAAAAGTCAGTGCAAGTCACCCATGGCAGATACAGTCAGTTCTAGGAGTCAGTCGCCTCCCTGTCTTCAAATCCGCGAGTGAACTCCTGTATAGCACCATTGACTGATCATTTTTTAGCACTGGGTACTCCTCTGCATGTAATTCACACAATATCTAAACGGGAATTCTGATTCTATATTCGTCTCTTCGAGTATTTATATCGTTGCATCTGTGTATAGTCTTTCCTGGAAGATGGTCCCCCTGATAGTGTAGCGCTATCGTAGCTTTGCAATCCAATAGTGTTTTGCTGGATACACCAGCATTCTCTCCATGTCACCACTGCCTGTACATTTGTACTCATTTTAATCATGCTGTTTCTACCTTAAGGCATTGTGAATCAGAGGGTTGTAGCCCTGCCCCCTCGAATGTTACTGTCCAATGGGAAATAAAGGCAAACAATTCCTATCAGAGGGTGGACCCTCAAGCACGTTTACTTCCATGCTCCCTCGCCAGATGCAACAAGGATTCCTTTATTCAAGATGTGAGAGAACTCATCTTCTGTAGCAGGGCATGGATTTGGGATGGAATACTTGAGTGGACTTCACCCTCACCCCCAACCAAAACATTGGCCTGAATCGTAAAGCAGGACCCCTCCAGGAAAGCGATCCCTAGTAACAATCAGACAAAGTGAGAAATCGTCACCATTTCGAAGGGTACAATTCGCTAACTCTATTGGGGCGCCGTCTTCTCCTTTATAGTTAATTTCCAGGCAGGAAGGGAAACGTGACAACATGTTCTCAAACCGGACAAACGTAGATCAATCTGTCGGAAAAGGGATGGATGTATTGGTCACAAGGATGGGCTCCTATTGACTACGTTACCTACTTTGTTGTGCTCTCGATTCTGTCATAAAAGCTTAGCTCAGGTTGATTTCCTGATGTATGACAACAGGATTGCATGTGATTTTGACATTCAGAAAGCAGTGGTGGCTGTCTTGCTATTCCTCATTCTTTTCTGCTTCTCTCCTGGTAAGATGCTAACCACTTTGTAAAACACTCCTTTTTAGAAAGTTGCCAGGGTAGAAAGGGCGTCTGAAGGAGTCCCGGAAACACTATGACAATCAACATTTGTCACTTACCTTTGCTTTGATGCTAATGCGAAGTTACCGTTATTTTGCTGCTCAGAGCGTACCTGAACTGTTACAAGCTCGGCGACTCCGATCGGAAAATTGCATTATTTCAACGGTATTACATGATAATCAGAGATTCTGGTTCAGCCCGTAAAACGATGAAAAGCTTTCAGTTATGTGGGGAGACAGAAAGCAATCAAAGCAAGCTTCGATTCGAACTCATCGATTTAACCGGGGCTATCGACAGGCACTACCTTAATTCGGAGAGTGAGTGATCGGAGGACTGATTAGATTGGGAGAAGGCGAGTGGTCCACTCCAAAACAGTGTTCTGTGTGGTACACGAGAAGGTATGCTGCAGATGCTAAAGGCCGTCAACGAAGGAGGGAAGAGTGGTTAGCACTGCTAAATCACAACGCCAGGGACTGTTCTCAATTCCACCATCGGCGATGGATTGAGCGAATTTTCTGAATTACCCCCCTCCTGTGACTGCGTGGGTTTCCTCAGGTGTTCCGGTTTCCTCCGACAGTCGAAAAAAACACAGATTATGTAGGTTGGCTGGAAATGCAAGGTTACAGGGAAATGGTGGGATGCTCTTCGGAGGGGCAGTGCAGATGTGATGGGCCATACTGGCTCTATTTACTCTGTTGGAAATCAATAACAACCAGACTGCGTCATAAAGCCAGCCAGGCTCTTATCATCTGCCGGGACAGAAAGCAGAGTTAACAACTGTCACATCCGTCACTGATCTGAAAACCTGCCCATTCTGTCGACAATGCAAACAGAAGTGGCAAAGACGCTTGTATTTCTGTCGATAAACGGGTGTATGTGAACTGTCCCAGCTGTTTATCCCGATTCTCGTCTGGGAGAGCCCATCTAGCCGCATATGACGCGTTTTTGTTTCCAACAATGTCTAAGCAAAGCGAAGTAACATGATCGCCTAAACAGTCTTTCTGGACGTATCTTCCAGCCCCGAAACTGTCCAGCTCTGAGCATCCACATCTCTCTCCTTGTGGCCAAATGAATTCTTGTAAAGATCGGCAAGAAACACACAAGTTCAAATGGCCCTAAACATTCTTGCTCATTCTTGTCTGAACATTGAAAAGCACCACAATACTTTGCGATTACCGAGATGTGTAAGGAAGTGGAATGATATTACATCTCTGCCCAAAGCTGGACTGGGCTTGATCTTCCAACTCATTTGCCTGCAGTTAATAATAAACAAACAGCGATTCCTCTACATCTAAAGCTTCGTTTACAGTTAGCTCGAAAGAGAGAAAGAGAGCTACTGAAAGGTTAATCTGAAATCTTTATGAAAGTCCTCAGAGCTCAGAATTGCTCTTCCCATTTCCAATTCTTTGGCGGTCAGCCCCTATCAGGTGAAACTGATGAGCGAGTCACGGCCAACACCATTTGACACAAGTCCACATGGAAGCTTGTTCAGAAATCTTTGTAAAATTATTTGATTTGTCTCGCCAGGAACATATTATGAAACGTACCAGCGGAGCCAAAACGTTTGCTTTGTCTTCTCTGACTCCACGGGTGCTTTCAGGTCTGCTGAGATCCTCGAGCAATGCCATGCTCTCCATTCCACGTGTTTTGAAATGGCACGCACTCCTCCAAACACAGAGTGTCGGAACCATTTTTGGTGGTAGCTAATCTGCGTCTCTTTTTAAAAAATCTGTCCCCACTACCCAGCCCTCAAATAAAATATGACAATTAGTGTATTGATTGCTTGCTGGAAACATTACCTATTCAATCAGAATTTCTCCTATTTCTCTGAAATCCAGTTTTGTCTACAATGTCCTGTCTCCAGTGTGTGGAAATCTCCACTAAGCTCCAGTCTCAAGGGAGGGATGGTAGGGACAGGGAACACTGCAGAAGGAAGTCTGCAACTCGCTCTCTCGTGAATCCAATTTGATGGTGAGTTCCAGTGAGATTGAAATGGAAAGTTCTGGGAAAACCTCGTCGGGAACATCGTGAGCAGGTTTGGTCTCCCTTAGGGAAATACGTTATTTCATTGGAGATCTTTCAGAGAATGTGCAAAAGGACGGTCCCCAGGAAGAGAGGGATTTTTTTATGATCAATAGTTAAATAGGATGGGACGTGACAAGCTGGGAACACAAACCTGGGCGGACTTACACAGCCTATGGTAGAGCCTGTGGAGTGTTGTTGAACAGAGACCAAGGGGTGTAAGTACGTAGATAGTTGTAGTGACATCACTGGTAGACAGGGTAATGAACATTGGTTTTGATGGACGTTCCTTCATTGGTCAGAGTATTGCATGTAGGAGATGAGATGTCATGTTAGAGCTGCATAAGACTTTGGTGATGTCACTTTTCGTTAACTGTACAGTTCTGGTCACTCTGCTGCAGGGAGGATGATATTAAATTTGGAAGAGTGTAAGGAAAGATTTTCAAGCATGTTACCGAGACTGCAGGGTTTATGTTTGGACGAGAGGCTGGATAGGCTAGAATTCATTCCCCTGGATTGCAAGCGGATGAGTGGGTAACATATGGAGATGTAGTAAATCAGAAGGAGCACAGATGAGTGAATCACTGGTGTTCTCTGTTGGTTGGGTGGACAAAAACTAGAGAGCGTAATTTTAAGATTACAGGCAAGCGAATTAAATGAGAAGAGTGGGGTAACTTTTTCATGCATAGGGTGGTTCGTGCATGTCGTCAGCTGGCAAAGGAAGTGGAGGAGGCTGGTATAATTCTAACATACAAAAGAAATCTGCATGTTATCAGCTGAACATGTTTCCCTCTTTCCAACATCTTCTGACAACGCGTCGGTTTTATCAGAGACAACATGGAGATGGTCACAAAAGCCGTCAAGATTCCGGGCATTTCGGATCGGTGTGGGGTGAGTATCACAGACTCGGCATTCAACAAAATATTCAACTCTGATGGCCAGCACCCGCAGTCCTCACTTCCTCCGAAATCACCTCTTTGTGTACGTCAGCGAAAGGGAAGGAAGCTGATCTTGCAATTCAATTAAGGGAAAGCTCAGAATCATTGGGTCAAATCACGATACCTGCTCTCCGCTCCTTCATGTTCAAATAACTGTTCAAAGAACTGATCAGTCACAAAGAGTGAGCGAGAATTACAGTTGTTCCATACCAATTTGCTACTGGGACATAGCATGCGAATTTGGCTCCATTCCATTTTGGGATAGATTACCTCCAAACACCCCAAACTCCACGCCACACACACACACATTCTCTCACATCGACGCATTCACTCACACCCTTTCTCTTAAATTCACACTCACACACATACACTCACAGACATACACATACAAGCACGTAACTCATTTTCAAACACTCACACACTCTCTCACTGTTAAACACGTTGTGACTCACACACACGCACAGTTACACACACATACTGTCACTCACACGCATTCACACAAACAAGGGCACATGCGCATGGTACACAATCACAGAGACTCGCTCGCACATACGCATTCACACATACTAACACAGACACACATGAACTAAGACACTCACAGATAAATATCGATACAAACAGAAAAAAAGGGTATCGACATTTGGCAAAGACTTTCACAAACCTCAGTGGATGGTCCATAAATTGTCAGATTGAAATATGAGAGGATTTGTCTCGTTGAAGGAGAGATGAAGCCTGAGTGCAGACATGTGCAGCACAGCAGCAAAACATCCTGTTGACTGGAGGGAGAGGTTCGAGCAGTTGAAAGTGTTCTCTTGTTTCTATGTTTTGCTCTGGCGATAAAGAATTTGTGTTATTCCAAGTTGGGAGGGAATCTTTAAAGGCGAATCGATAGTGTTGCGTTTCAAATTGATGTGAAATTGAGTGAGGTGTCTTTTTTGATAAGCCCACACGGTCAAACGAGAAATATATTATTACATAAGAACATTACATAAGGGAGGAAGTTGTACAGCGAGGGAGACGTGTTTCACGGAAGAGGAATGAGAAGGTTAAAGTAAGAATAAGACGAAAAGGCTCAGTTAGGGCGCTTGAGAGGTAATGTCAGCAAAGAAATCCCGAAAGAGAGAGTGAAGAAGAACGTAGAGGGGACATGAGAAGTTGTTGGTGATTTGTATCAAAGAGCACCGTGAGGCTTTCCCTCGGTATATCAGGGATGAAAGAACGATTAAAGTAAGATTAGGGCCAATCGACGAAAGTAGTAGGAAGTTGAGCGTGGACTGAGAGGAGATAGGCGAAGTCCTAAATGAATATTCTTTGCCAGTATTCACAATGGAAAAATGTTGTCGAGTAGAATACTGAGATACAGTCTAATAGACGAAATGGGATTGAGATTGAAAAGGAAGAGGTGTTAGCAATTCTGGATCGTTTGAAAATAAATACTCTGGAAAACCAGAGAGGTGGTTGCAGAGCTTTGGCTTTGATCTTTACATCGTAATTGTCGACGGGAATGGTGCCAGAAGATTGGAGAATACCAATCTTCAAGAAGGTGGGGGTTGGGGGGGGAGGTGGAGTAGAGACAACCATGGCCATTCCAGACCTGTGAGCCTTATTTCGGTTGTGGACAAAGTGGTGGAAATGGTTATTATATCGAATTTATAATCACCCAAAGAGACAAAAAAAGGTGATTAACGATCGTCAACACGTTTTTGTGAAGGGTAGGTTATGCCTCGCAAACCTTATTGCGTTCGTTGGGAATTTGACCAAAGTAGTGCAGGAGGGTAAAGCAATTGATGTGTTAAATATGGATTTCAGTAAGGTATTCAGTAAGGGGGGAATTTCACTGTCACTTTCACTTTGATTGATGTGCAGCTTTGTTTTGCTAGAAGCTGAAATGTCAATATTACAGTGAGAAAACGGCAGCTGTAGTTTCTGGAACAGGAACAACGATTATTTATTCTGACAATATATTCTAGTACTTTATATGTAAACATTAGTATCGTAGGTCCTAACATCCCGTGGTTTTGTTTGGTTACATTAGCTGATCAGTGGACTCCAGTCTTTAGAACAATCAAGTTAATTCATAACACCGAAAATCCATGTGTTCCATTTGTCCTGATATTCTTGTTTCATAATTCGACGGTCAGATGCATTTTACTGACCAGCAGAGGCTGCAGGAAACGACGGATTAAAAGCGGTGCAGTGTCTCTGAGAGACGAAGTGATGGGCAGTCGAAGAAAATACCTGATACTCCTCTTTCTTCTCTTTGCAAATTTCATCAACTTATGGCCATTCTTCACATTTTTTTCACTGTTATGGCGATTCAGCAGTTTGGGCTATCAGTCTCTCTGTTCAGGATTTTGTGCAGGAATTGGGCTTCATGCTGGAGCGTCTCAGTTGCTGCGCAAATACAATAATGTTTGCCGTGACTGAAATAAAATGCAGACGGCTGTTGACGAATGCACTGACGTATCTATTTAAGCAGATTTAACTAATAATAAACACATTCGATAATCTATCTTCTCAGGATTACCTTACTTTTTCACATTTACAGAAGGTAAATGATTTGTTCCTGTGGTAGCAGACGGCATATGGAAACAATTTCTCAGTGAACATTACAGGTTGGCGATCTCTTTCGGAACACAATGTGTTTAATCATTGGCATTCAAAATAATAAGAAAAATATTTCAGAAGCTGGAGATCTGAAAGAGGAACAGAAGGTCATTGCGAATCTTACAAAACCTCACATCATCTCTGACAAGGGGATCCGTTGGCATTTTGAGTTCTATTAAGCTTTTTTGGAACTGAATTGATCCATTTTATAACGATGGAAAAGTGGGGAGAGCAGATAAGCAACAGACAGAGGAAGCACATATGGTAGCACAGGAGATGCATTTTTGCGAGTATTCTTTGTTTCCTTATCTGATGAGTAAAGCCCTGGCGATGGAGAAGCCAAAATAATGATTTCATCGTCTGACCCCTGCGATATTAGGATTGATGGACGAATAAAGATTGAATTGGATACGTGTGTATTTACTGGCATTTCGACAAATGATGTGAAATTAAATAGAAATCACAAACTTCCAACTGGCCAAGTTAAAAGCAGAAGGAATATTCTGGATAGCCAGGAAATCAAACAGAAGCACACAGTCTGAGAAATGAAACATATGGGACTGAGTTGAGAAGAAATATCTTTACCCAGAAAATGACGTGCCGGTGGAATGCATAGACACGAGAAACAATTTAAGTCAAAATATGGATTGTTTTAGAGATGGAGATAAATCTTATTCTTCGGAGTAAAGGGGTCAACGTAGCAGAGAAAACGTGTTGCAACAATGACCTGAGATCGTTGATCATGAGTGCACAGATTGAATGGCGGAAAAGGAACCAATGGCCAACTGGCCATGTCCTATTCAATGTTTTCAGTTTCTCCGAAATACATGGAGTTGAGAACATAGTTTTGAATAGTTGTGTAGAAAAAAAAGACACACACGCAAAACAGGCTCACTTTCCAGGGAAAGAAACACACCATTCGGTGTGAGGTCGTGAATTTAAACTGAAGTTAGATTTCATTGAAAGGTGCAAAGGATGGGCATTAGACTCGATTACGACTTTACTCTGAGTCGTTTTCTATTCTTACCGAAATGTATTGTCAACAAAACCCAATCATCGCAGCCTTTCTACTGTCCCTCCACCTTATCGATCATCACTCTGCACTGGCGTTCACATACCTCTAAGCAGGTTGGAGGAAGTGAGGACTGCAGAAGCTGGAGGTCAGAGCTGAAAAATGTATTGCTGGAAAAGCGCAGCAGGTCAGGCAGCATCCAAGGAGCAGGAGAATCGACGTTTCGGGCATAAGCCCTTCTTCAGGAATGACGAAGCCTGAAGAAGGGCTTCAGCCTGAAACATCGATTCTCCTGCTCCTTGGATGCTTCCTGACCTGCTGCGCTTTTCCAGCAACACTTTTTCACCTCTAAGCAAGTTGTCAAGTCAAGATGGACGGATTAATAAGTTTGTAGAAAATAATATTATCGGTGGAGTTGTGTATATTTTAGAAAACTACCGAAGGAGGCAGCGGGATATAGATCAGTTGTGGATATGGGCAGAGAAATGGCAAATGGTGTTTCCTAGAGGTACATTTGATGTGTTGCGCTTAGGCAGATTAAATCTTGAGGAGAAGTATATAGTTGATGACAGAACCCTGAACAGCATTGATGTGCAGATGGAACCTATGCTTCATTTTCATTATTTCCTAAATTTGGTCGCACAAGTCGATAAGGTTCTAAAGAAGGCTGATGGCATGGTTACCTTTATTGGTCAGGGAACTGAGTTCAAGAGTCAGGGTGATGTCATGCACACTTATCAGATTTTGGTTAGGCCACACTTGGAGTACTGCGTTTAATTCAGTTTGTTACATTACAGGAAGAATATAAATGGTTTGGAAAGAGCACAGATGACAGTTATTGGTTTGCTATATGGATTAGAGAGTATAACCTTTGATTTCAGAGGCATTCTTTATCTCAGTGAAAGCATCAGACCTTGTTTTAACTTCTCTTATCCCTTCCACGATTTCCTTTTCTCCTGTAGTATGTTATGCTCATAATGTTCACCAAATCGTATATTTCCCCGAATACGTGTGGATTTCTCTTTTCCCTAATTAGTTTTCCTCATGGATTGAAATTAATATTGGAATCAAGACGTAATCATCTGCCATTACAGCCTCTAATCTTGCAGTTTTCACTCTCTGCTGTTCCACATGAGTTCTCTATACTTCAAAAAGTGAATTTTTGAACTCCTCCAAAAATATTGTCTCTCGAAGAGAGTCGTACCTTTGCTCTATTTTAATTTCCCTTTTCTTCTATGGAATTTTTAAAAATCATTTCCACCGTAATATAAGTTTGGCCAGGCTTGAGATTGCTAAATTGTTGTCTGTCGGCTTCTGGCAAAAGCTCATATATACCAAAAATTACTTTCTTTGCCTCCTCCTATGTCCTAGATTATTCCATTGATAGTGCTACCAATACATCACGAACTACATTTGTTTGGAATAACAAAACCAACATGGTCACTGGCCATTTGACTTGTTTTGCTACCTTCTCAAATGAGATGGAAACGGCTTCCAAGTCTTTCTTATCCATCGTAGGCTGACTTGTCCGGACTTGTCCGACCTGCCTATCTTCTTTTCCACCTATCCACTCCACCCTCTCCTCCTTGACCTATCACCTTCATCTCCTCCCCCACTCACCCATTGTACTCTCTGCTACTCTCTCCTCACCCCCACCCTCCTCTTGCTTATCTCTCCACGCTTCAGGCTCCCTGCCTTTATTCCTGATGAAGGGCTTTTGCCTGAAACGTCGATTTCGCTGCTCGTTGGATGCTGCCTGAACTGCTGTGCTCTTCCAGCACCACTAATCCAGTAATCGAATATTTTAAAACAGATCCCCAACAGGCATTTGACAACTATAGGTTTGCTCATCCTGACTTTCTTACACACCAAAACTTGCCTTCAGGCTTCATCTCCATTCTGTTAAGCTAATTTTCCTATCGAACCGTCAATTTGTGAAGTTCAAACTCCTTTTCTTTTTTCCATTCCTCTCTCTCCTTTCATTATTCTCTCTTCTTTTTTTACTTTTCGTTCTGCTAAAGTAATTCGCTCTTTTCCTCCTTCCTCTGCTTCACTGCATTGGAAACAGCTTCATAACTTTTGCCCTTTCTTTTCCTTTTGCATCTCATTCAGGCTCTTGCATTTTCGATTGTATTTTAGACATATGCAAAGATTCGGAGGGCGTTTCCAGCAAACGTAAATTCTGAGTGATTGCTATAATTATCACTCCTTATCTCATGCAAGATTGCAGCTCCAACTCCAACTTGACTGTCGATGCCAGCAATCTTTCCTCGTTCACCGTTTATAAAGCCTTCAGAGTCACTTCTTTCACCCCCGAGCACATTTTAAAATTACTGGATTGAAATACCGGTTAAAAAGACATAAACACCTACCATTTTCTGCCCTTGAGTACAGTAAATTTAATCCTAAATTCTAAATATAGAACAAATCACGCTAACTGCCACAAAACCTAGATGGATCAGGCTAGACCCAATGAAAATATTTTAAGAAAACATCCTGGAACGTAACTGTTCTCGTTGTTTTATGTGGGTGCTCAGCGGATGTTCCACAAGTGATGGAGCTGGCAGTTAATCAGTTTGAACCAAGACAATATTCATTTGCAAGATCAACTAATGAAACACATACAAAAGCGTACAGCATATCAAATAACTTAAACTATCCAAAAACCTAACAGATTACCCCAACTTTTCGATGTTGTCCTAAATTCTTGAAACAACAATCAAAAATACCCGTTAACAAAAATAAGTTAAATTCAAACACAGGTTCTCACATAAAAGATATCAGAGACACAGAATCAGGATGGAACTCTTTCCTTGATTGGTAACCTGAAATCAAAAAATCTGGCTAAAACTAATACAAATTAAACCAAACCAGAGTAAAGCTGAGATGGGAGAAGGAGCCACGCCATTTTCATTGTCTAATTATGTAAAAAAAATCATAGAAGCTTCTTAATGTAGATAAATGCAGACATTTCAGAAACCCTGTCTTTATAAACCAATATTGAAAACAAAATCAAGGAAACATAATCTCGTTAAGGGACCAGCATCATCACATTGCACTCTTCACTATTTATCTCATGTCAACAGTGTTTCTTCTCAATCTTCACGGCTCGATGGAAAACAACCTGCAATCTGTCCAAGCTCTCTTCGATAACGGAAGTTTTTCAGACCCAGGCAGCACTGCGTTGAACCTCCCTTTTCACCCTCTCCAGTGTGATCACCTCCAGTGTGATCCAGTGTGAGATTTGGATTCCAGAACTGCATACAATATGTTCACTATGCAATCTAATCGAAGTTTTATCAACTTTGCAGCCAAACCATACTACAATTAAACTCCAAGCCAGGCTTAAGAACACCAAATAACAATTATGCCTTCATAAACATTTTATTCACCTGTGTTATTATCTTAAGGGACTGATCTCGATGCAAACCAAAGTCCCTCTGATCCTCAGTGCTTCCCAGCATCGTACCATTCATTATGCATTCGCTGTCCATGTTTGTACTGTTCAAACAATACGAATTGATGATCGCAAATTTATCGGGTAGAATTCCACTTGCCTGTGACCACCATTTTCATATGCTCTTGTAATCGAGGGCTCGACTCCTAACTATTTACCACTTCATCAATTGTGTTATCTCCCGCCAACTCATTCAATAGTCGAGCGAAATTCATTTCAAACCGTTTCTTCATTTTCCCCACACTTCTTGATTTTTGGAAATCTTAAATAACTATCTTCGTAGTGTGAAGTGTCATCGACCTGACAATGAACTGAATATGCATGTGCCAACAGCTCACATGTGATTGAGCTCTTCGTCTCCCACCAGATGTGCACTCATGTTAGGATCACTTCCTCCGAAGACCAATCTGATCTCTCTCTGGCAGAAGAAAAAAAGTCTTCATTTGTTGAAGCTGACAATATTAATGTGTGTGTGTGTCAGCACAATCGCATATCAATTAATTGTCCACTCGACCTTTCACTAAGAGTTAGTCACAGGTGAGATGCCTGAAGAGTGGAGGTTGACAAACGTGGTGCCACTGTTTAAGAAGTGTGTTAAGAACAACACAGGGATCGATAGACCGGTGAGCCTGACATCAGTGGTGGACATGTTATTGGAGGGAATCCTGAGGAACAGGATTTACATGTATTTAGAATAGTCAACATGGCTTTGTGCGTGGGAAATCATGTCTCAGAAACTTGATTGAGTTTTTTGAAGAAGTAACAAACAGGATTGATGAGGGCACAGCAGTAGATGCGGTGTATCTGGACTTCAGTAAGGCGTTCGACAAGGTTGACATGGGAGACTGATTAGCAAGGTTAGATCTCATGGAATACAGGGAGAACGAGTTGTTTGGATACAGACCTGGCTCAAAGGTAAAAGACAGAGGGTGGTGGTGGAGGGATTCTTTACAGACTGGAGGCCTGTGACCAGTGGAGTGTCAAAAGGATCAATGCTGGGTCCCCTACTTTTTGTCATTCACATAAATGGTTTGGATGCGAGCAGAAGAGGTACAGCTAGAAAGTTTGCAGAGGACACCAAAATTGGAGGTGTAGTCGACAGCGAAGAGGGATACTTCAGATTATGACAGGATATTGATGAGATGGGGCAATGGGCTGAGAAGGGGCAGATGGAGATAATTCAGATACATGCGAGGTGCTGCATTTTGGGAAAGCAAATTTAGCAGGACGTATACACTTCATGGTAAGGTCCGAGGGAGTGTTGCTGAACAAATAACCTTTGGAGTGTAGGTTCACAGCTCTTTGCATGTGAAGTCGCAGGTAGAAAGGATAGTGAAGAAGGTGTTTGTTATCCTTTCTTTTATTGGTCAGACTAATGAGTACAGGATTTGGCAGGCCATGTTATGTCTGAACAGGACATTGGTTAGGCCACTGTTGGCATATTGTGTGTAATTCTGGTATCCTTGCTATTGGAAAGATGTTGTGAAACTTGAAAGGGTTCAGGAAAGTTGGACAAAGATGTTGCCAGGATTGGAGGATTTGTTCTATAAGGCGAAGCTGAACAGGCTGGGTCTGTTTTCCCTGGAGCGTCAGAGATTGAGGGGACACGGTACAGAGATTTACAATATTATGAGGGGCATGAATAGGGTAAAGAGGCAAAGTATTTGTCCCTGGTGTAGGGGAGTCCAGAAATAGAAGGCATATGTTTGGGTGAAAGATATAATAGAGACCTCAAGGGGCAAAATTATCACGCAGAGGGTAGTACGTGCATGGAATAAGCTGCCAGTAGATGTTGTGGAGTCTGGTGCATTTGCAACATTTAAAAGGTATTTGAATAGGTATATGAATAGGAATGCCTTTGAGGGATATGGGCGGGATGCAGGCAGATTGGACTAGATTGGGTTTGGATATCTGGTCAGCATGGACGGATAGGATTGAAGGGTCTGTTTCCATGCTGTACACATTCTGTATGACTCTATGACTCTACTATGGGGAAACAGACCCTTCGACCCATTAACTCCAAACTGAACCTCCAAAGAGTGACCACACAGAACCCTACATTTACTTAACCCTGACTAATGCATGTAACTAACACATTCCTGAACACTTCCAGCAATGTGTCATGGCCAATTCTCGTGGCGTGCACATCTTTGGACTTTGGGGTACAACCGGAGCACCCAGAGAAAATCCATGCACATTCGGGAAGAATGTGAAAACCCCACACACACATTTGCCAGAGGTCGGAATCGAACCCATGTCGGAGGCGCTGTGACGCAGCACTCTTTACCACTGAGCCACTCTGCCATTCCAAAAGGAGAGGAGCAGGGATTTGAACGTGTATCTTCTGGATCTTCACAACTTCACCAACCTTACTTTTTCTCCAGCAGAATGATTTTCTCGTTAGCTATGCGCATCAATGTGACTGGAGTTCTTACTCTGAAGTGTGCATGTTTCTTGTTGATCCCTGTATCAAATTCGCAATACCAACCTGGAGTGTCAGGCAGTTTTAAAGTTCAAGTAAATGGCACTTCAAACTCCACAAGAATGGTTCGCCGAATATGAAAGTGGTGCTTTTACATCCAACACTCGAATGTGTGCAGGGTGACAGTCGGGAAATGTTCCTTTACCAATCGAGACAAAGATGAAAAGCACAGGGAGGTTATGTTGGACCTGAACAGGACATTGGTTCGGACACAGTTGAAATACTGTGTTTCGTTCTGATCACAGCACTATGGGGAGCATTTAATGCATTTTCGGGACTGCAAAGGAAATTCACATGGTCGCTGCTTCGGTAAGAGCAGCTTAAATAAGAACACAAAGGTCGAATAAGCTTGTAGAGTCATAGAGTCATGTGTGACATGGAGGATAGAAATCAATTGTTCTCCTTAGTTGAAGCACAAAAGCAGTTAGTACAATTTTAAGCTGAAAATTGGGAGAACGTTTGATCACCTGGAAGATCGTTGGAATCTGCAGTGTTCTCCCCAGATGTGTTGTCGAGGTAGAAATCCTCAAAAGCTTTTTCAGAAAATACCTGGATGAGAACTGTCATAAAGATCAAGGCTGTAGGCCAATTGCTAAAAAATGTGGTTAATACAGTTTTCGTGCAATTTTGGCGCCAGAAACCCGATGGGTTGAAGACATTCCTCTGTATTGTTTCATTTTATCAGGACATTATTATAAAGTTTTGACGCTGAAGTGATTTTCCGTTTGTTTTTCTTTTGGGTAAATATTAACTAATGTGAGTTCCGGCTATCGCTGAGGCCAGTCTCAGCTTTGTATTCTCTGTCAGAGTGTTAGTCCACAGATAGCCTTTCCCCAATTAATTTGCGAATTTTGTATAGACTAGGCCCCTCAAACCATTTCAACGTGGTAGACCAGATCCTTATTTTCCATATTGTTTTTAGCAGATGTAATGTGGATATGCTAAGGTAGAAGCAGTTGATCAAATCGCTCAGTTTATAACAAATCCGAATCTCTTTACAGACCACCGAACCAATCACGAACTAAAGAGAGTATCGTGTACAATAAATTAATTTATATTAAAAGATAAAAGACTATATTACAACGTAATGATGCTATTCCAATTTCACGCAGTCGTCTTGAGTAAAGCGTAAAATCAAACAAATTCTCACAGGAAAGATGTCAGAGAGAGAGTGTGTCAGACAAAAAAACAACACTATTGAATACAGGAATCTGTCGCCCCTTTACCCCAAGCAGGTTTTCATTGACCGGCAGCTTCGTATAAAACAAAACTAGAATAACAAAGAGAGCTGGGAGAACTGCCCACTACGAATTCGTAGTACAACTGCTTAAACAAACCACTAAAGATTTCCTCTGGTTGTTAACTTAAGCTGTACGTGTTGACCATTATTAAAGTAGCAAGTTGAAACAATCTGGTAAGGGCAAAGTACCTTTGTCAAAGGGCCAGCACCATCACATACTGAATTAACAAGGGAATTATTGGATGACAGTGTGCAGCAAAAACAACTCTCTCAATGTGCTCTACATATGTTATAATTAGTCACTGAAAAGTCGCAGCAAATTTAAAGTCATCTCTGAAAGGATGATTAAAAGTATTTGGATATTGCTGGTAATGTAAGCGCATGAAAATAGTGCAATATTGATGCTTGGAGACAATTGCAATGAACACTTCAGGATCATGACCACATTGATCCGTTCCTTTGGGTATTCAAATACGAACGTAAAACTAAATTTATCACACTGCATCATTACGGAAAATATGTCGTAATGTGCTTGTTCAAAATAATTGGAAAAAAATTGGAGTTCTAATTACAGCTTCCCAGTGGACATAGCACACAATATAAAATAACATTTCTGAATTGTCCCATCGCCAATTCCGAAGAAATACTGAAACATGACCTACAGCAGGAGGGGAGACATTGTTTTACAAGTAACACAATGTATCTTCCAAGGCAAATGGTGCCAAAAGTATTCTGCACTATTCTTGCTATTGTTGGTGCTCCTGGAAGGTCTTGTAACAATCTCTGTTGTATAAGTCAAGGTTCTGAATCGTACTCACTTCCACGCTTGGACTGATGTTTAGTTTTCTTTTCTTTTCAGCAAAGTAAATTGCAATCGTAAACCATAGTGTCGTCCCATACTCAGACTTAAGTGAAATGGTTGACTTTCAGAAGACTCCTCAGTAATGAGCAGTTTTGCCTCTTTCTCTATACTGTATAGAATTGTCTGCCGGAGGCCACAGTGATGGCGTTTCGCTGAGCACCAATTCTGGTTTTTCAAGAAACTGTTGAGCAAAAATTGGTCTCTCATTGATTTTTCCAAGCTTACCATCGGTAAATGAGTTTTATCACAACCACTTCTTGTTGACATTTAATATTTCCAATTTCTTGATCGAAAGGACGTTGCTGGTGCTCAGGCGGCATGCTCCACATAAAGACCAGGTACAACATGAGCAATAACTGAGTTGAGCAGGTCATAGTGATGTGAAAAGCGAAGATCAACATGGATGGCTTTTCATACCTGGTGGCTGAGACAATGGATGTTTGGGGACATGATATGTTCAAGGGCAGATAGCTTTGTGCAGAGTGGAGCATTGGGTTCCGATTATAATATGTTTTGCTGAAATTATTTGAGCTAAAGTTTTGATGTGAACTGTGACATTACAACAAGCTGCACGCTACACTGTTGTGAAATTTCATAGGAGAAGTGTTGAGAGTAGTGTGGCGGAAGTGCCCCAGATTGATTCAAACAACTTTGAGGACTATAACGATTCTCATCATGCCGTTTATTGTCCTCTGAACATTAATGGTTTATGGAACGTTCTTAACATATCGTACATCTGGGAGTATCACTTTGTTCTTGGTTAGCTTTCACACAGTGCCAGGTCCGATTGCGGCCATGGATGTTTGCATGGAGTTGACCATGAAAGATGTGCATATTTGATGGATTGACAGTTGTAAATGCGGAATAAAGGGGATTATGTGTGGGAATGTGTGTCGGTGCGTTTCTCTTTGGAACGTCATTGCAGGATCGATAGATGAAATCCCCTTGATTTGCACTGTCAGATTTCTATCATTCTATCAATTTTAATATGTTATTGTTATCATTTTTATGATGACTTGTACGGTTTGGTACCCTGAACGATCATCGTCAAGCAGCAGAAGTTCTAGTAATGACTGACTTCATATCCAAAGAATACGGTCGAGCTCTCCTTCCTGGTGCTGCTGATACCATACTGACGTACTGGAGATGAAGGTTCTGGATATATTTTTAAACAGATTTACAGTGAGACCTGCTGTTCATAGCACGGTTTGCAGTAATCGTCAATGCTGTGGTATCTCCTTATCACACCTGGGCCAGCGCGCTCAGAAAGGCAAAGAATCTCCGGTAGAATAGCTTTCTTCACCGACCAAAGGAGGCTTGGTTTGGGAGGACTGCTATACTGTTTCAGACATTTGATTGCGTTCGTTCTTCGCCAAGCTGACGAGTTAGCATAATGCAGATTGGGTCATAATGAGAGAATGTCACCCGTTTTGCTATGACGTCCATTTGACCTGCTTTGCGGTTTTGAGCGACTCAGTGACTTAGATATTTTCCGTGGTCTGCAACTGATTTATAATCCTTCAGCCGAGCTCTTCTAAGAAAGAAAATGATTCATTCATTGATCCTCAGGTGGCAAGATGTTCTTTGCCTTTTGGCTTAGAGATGTCACTTCCACCGTTGCCACAATTCTTGCATGGGGCTCAAGATGTCGCTGGTCAATGTTATTGAAACTGTTTCGTCGAACTTCTGCTGCATCGTCCTTACAATTTTGAGGATTGGAAAGTGGATGTGTGTGGGAAGGACAGCTCGTCCGTATTCTTTGGATATGAAGTCAGTAATGACTAGGTCTTCTCCTGGTTGAGGATGGCCGTTCAGGGAACCAGGCCGCACAGATCAGTTGAGGATGTTCGACTTTTTTTCTGGTTGGAGGATTTAACTTCATGATTTTCAGACGACTGTATCATGTTGAGGTTGATTATTGATGATTGAATTTAGGTAAATTGCGAGGGATCAAACATACCTTAAGGAACCAGAGTGAGAAAATGTTGAAAATATTTGCTGTTGTCCGCAAGCATGTACAAGTTTTAAAAATGTTTGCCGAAACGATAAGGCTTAAGTGAACATTGTCAAAATACATTGCCGTTCCACGTTGCATTAATAGTACCATGTGGCCATATCGATCTTGGCTGTATTTTTTGTGGCGAGAGTTACGCAGTGAATCACAATTATTGACGCAATAACGTCCTACTTCTTCAATGTCAAAATGAAAGAACATATTTTGATGTAGTGTTGCATGCCAAGACATCAAATGAGATTCATTTCGAAGCAAATAACCTTCGCAAGATTCAGAGCATATGATCAATTGTCACGAAGCATTCAATACTTTGTTTTACCAATTTCACGTGCATTTGTGTGGATGTTTGGTTTGAAGGAGAATTCAAGCCTTTCAAAGCAACCCATAAAGCAGAGAAAGTCGGCTGCTGCTTACCCCAGTAAAATATTGCATTGATTATGCTCATCATGTTCTACGCTATTCCTTTTTGAAGTGTGCAATGGATTAACTCAGAATTTGCTCCTGTTTTTCAGATTCTTACACTTGATATGACACCGTACAACAAAAATGATTATGCTAATGCCCAATCATTTAGAGTCTGGGTCAGGCACAGAAAATGTGTTATCGGTACCTTCAAGTCCACTTTCCTTTTCTGTCTCTTACAGTTAATCTAGTGGCGATTGTATTCTTCTCTGGGGGCAAGGGTGGACTTTCTACCTGCACAATTCGCTACCAGGTGGCTATGGCAGCATCAGATTTCCTGTTCATTTTATTTGACGTTATACTTGATCGGTTCACTTGCTACTATTATCCAAGGTTTTTCCTGGACATCACTGCTGATTGTGGTATTATTTATGCCTTGAAACGCTTATTCATTGATTGTTCTGTCTCGTTCACTGTCGCTTTTTCTTTTGATCGTTTTGTCGCAATTTGTATTCATCACGTGAAAACTAATTATTGCACTGAGAAAACAGCGATGAGAGTTACAGCAACAATATGCATTTTGTTTTTTTTTAAGAACATTCCTGCTACTTTCAATTTGAACCTAAAAGGTATACCAACAATGTTCCATGTTACTGTTCCACGAGGGAGAGTTATTATGATGAACCTCAATGGATTAGTTTCCGATATTTTGAAAAAGAAATTAACACCAATTTTACCATTCGCGTTTCTTCTCTTGCTCAACGTTCTTAGAGTGCGACACATCTTCCACACTATTAAAGTAAGTAAGGGACTCAGGGACCAGAGCAAAATAAAGAATTATCCAGAAATAGAGAGCAGAAAGAACTCTGTCATTTTACTGTCTGCAATATCAGGCTGCTTCCTACTTATCTGGCTGATGTATATTTTATATTTCTTTGATGTCGCTTATCATTTGGATGACTACACTTTCGATCTCTTTGAACAAGTCGCATATATGCTGCGAAACTTAAGTTGTTGCACCAATGCATTTATTGATGTGGTAACACAAAAGAATTTCAGAGATCAGCTTAAGTCTCCTGCTAAATATTCAATTGTAAAAGTAATTCAGTTGATCAATACATCTAAGTGATGGAGAGTCAACATTAAATGCTTGCAATGGAACAAGGTGTACAGATGAGGAATTGCAAGAAAGGAAAAGGAGGACGAGGGATGGATTAGCAATCCTTTTCAATTGGGTGATGAATGAAACTAAAGAGAATGAAAATGGAGGATAAAGTATGATGAAGTGCTGCTCCCAATGAACAATAGTCAGGAGAAAGGTAAGCAGCAGCAACAAATATAATGAAATGTGCAAACAGATATTCGAAAAATGAAAATAATTCATCCCATTCAATCGGTACTCAGAGGACGAATTGGACAAAGAAAAAAAATAAAAGTGACCCACAACATGGCATGACCTTTCATTTGGGACGAGTGTTGATCAGACAAAGGCAGACTCATCCTCGCTGAATTGTCTTATCTAAAAATCTGTGTAAACGTAAATAAAACAAAGTTGCCAAATGTGTAATCAAAAAGGTAAATAATGTATTTCAGAGATTGCAAACATCCTATAGATTGTTAATACATTTTCAGAAATAATTAATTTGTCTGTTTTTATTTCATTGATAATAACCTGATATTACTTATCTTTAGTTGCTTCTTTCCACGAATCGGACGATGTGTTGGTGGGGGGGAGTTCAAGCCCAATCAGAGGGCGTGTTGGCTAATAGAGTCCAAACCTTCGGAAAGAGGCTGACTGTCACAGATGAGCTAGCATGAATGTCTCAATTGAATGATTTTGTGATTGTGACTCAATTCATTGAGCCGAGCGGGAACAGACTCAGGATGAATTCCAAAAGATATTCACGCACTCACCACACTTATTGTCTGAGTCGTCCATTCGCTCCTAAATTTGCTTTTGACTCAGCTCATCGTGGTCAACCAGTCATTCTTTCCAGCTGCTGGCAATGCGACGTCTGAACCACAACACCCTTCCAGCGCAGCTCATTTGTACAGGAATGAAAAAGTATCTCTGTCTTTTGGTCTTCCTCGTGGAGTATTTTCTACAGCTGTTCTCTGACATTCTTGACCAAGTGTGGCGATGCTAATCCTTTAACAAAGTTTAATTGTCCTTGATTCCATTCCAAGAGGTGTTGTAAAGGAAAAAGTGTCTGAGAATATATGGCTTTAGGGACCTAACCGATACTGCCTAAGGAAATCATCAGGCATAACACATTTTTAGTTTTATTTTTAAATTATCTTTGTACAATGAAAGTAGAATGGCTTGTTTTCCCGGTCGGGTATATTCTAGTTTGTTTATTTTTGTTTTAGCTGGAGATGGAGAGAAGCTGGTGGAGTGGAAAAGAGTTCCAACGCTTCAGTAAATGAAAACTGGGTGATTCCCCCCTCTCACTGACATCTCTCCTGTAAGAAACTGTCGTTGAATGTACCTTTCGTTTTTCACCAAGGAATGTATTTATGGGGATGTCAATGAAATTGGAACAGCTTTAAATTGCGGGGAATCTAATGTCGATTGAGTTATCGAATAGTTGTTATTCTATGTTCTGTTCTTTTTTTATGTTTCCTTTGGTGGTGTATAAATAAATTCTGAGTTATAGGAAAATGAGTAGTTTAACCAGATGCATCACTCCTGCGCTATCCACCATACATGCACCTGAATCAAATGGGAATATTCGGGTCTGGACTGCCTTCGTTTCGGTGTCTATCCTGGTCCAAACAACCAGGCAGCAGGGATGTTTACATGGCATGTTAAAGATTTGTTTATTTACTGGAAATGGCAACCATGTTGCCCATCTGAAGGATCCTTCATCAGTTCAGCGTGTTCTCTGTTTTTCCGAACTTCGAAAAAAAAGCTAAATGACTTCCAGATGTCAGTAATCAAAAACTAAAGAAAAGCCAAAATGACTGAGCCAATGACATAGATATTAGTTCTGAAGAAGGGTCACTTGACATGCATCATTAACTCTAATTTCCTTCTGCAAATGCCGCCACACATGCTGAACTTTCCAGAAATATATGTTGTCTTTTGCTTCTTCCTAATGGAGCCTCAGTGATTGCAGATATGTTTCGCAACACATTGCCCATTACGCCTTCAAGTAGCTCACTTTGCACAAGCTGACTGTTTTTTGCAGCCAAGTTGACAAATGGTAAATAGTAAATTCAAAAGCAGGTCTTTACAGGCAGGGCAGATTTCATAGGGAAGAATCCAGCCAGAAATATCTTTTGAAGCATGCAACCTGTTTTCACTGTCGCAGCTTACCTGCGACAAATAGTTTTTCTGTCCATCAGCATAAATTAAATCGTATCAGAAAAAATAATCTGATCTGGGCGAACAGGCCATTCTCTGACATAATTGTAAGTAGCCATTCCAGACATATCGACATTTCGGCCTTCATGACATCTCTCGAAAGAACCTGAAGGACAGCATAACCTTACTAAAGGAACAGAACCGTCATCATACAACTTACTAAAACATTTCTTGGTCACACTTTATTAAAGAGGGAATTTCTGCTGGTATTGTCACATACACTTATCCCGAGTTAAGAACATTTAAATTACCCTATTGTACTGAGGTGGGATTCACCTATTTCCATATTTGCACTGACGGCTTCTCTTTTACAAAAATGATGATATCGTGAATGAGAGTTAGTTAGCAGTGCAGTTAAATTCTATGCAGAATCTTTGTTTCATGTCCACGTTATAAACACAATATGGCCGTCCTCAATGAGATACACAAATAGTAGCTACAAGCTCTCATTGGCCACCATTCTCAAACATTAACAGCACCTCAAATGAAAACAAATATAGGACCCGCAGCCCATATTTTCTAACAGTGAAGATGCAGAGATGCCGGTGTCGGATTCGTGTAAATAGGGTCGGAACTTACACGACACGGTACGACAGTTCAGCAGGTTTATTTGAATTCATAGGTTTCGAAATGCTGCTCCTTCTTCATGGGGAAATCTGCTGAACTTGGCGCAGGAATAGCGATTCGAAAACGTTTGCTTTCAAATAAAGCTGTTGATGTCAAACTTGGTGTTGTGTAACATCCGGCGATTTTTTTTGGAATCCCCAACTTACATCTCGAAGATTCAAATGAAAAGAAAACTACTTGTTAGAATTAATCTTGCAGATGTTTCCAAGACGTTTACACATTTGACAAATAATTGGTTTTCCTATAATCCACGAATCTCTCAGTCCTTCTTTTTAGTCATTCTTCATTCCACACTGCTTGCAATAGTGAGACGACACTGTGCCCTTAAGAGGTGCTCTGTCTTGTTTCTCTGGCAAAACAATATTGTCACATTCGTGACGTACGGTCTCCTCTGATGGGCATTTAATAAATGGCTGTGATTGTCCCATGGTTCGCTTTTTTCATAGGAAGGCAAAACAATCATGAGTGAGCACCATTACGATGACACAGAATGAAAATACTTGCTTTCACGTCGTCGATGCTGTTTGCTGGCTCCTGGAGCTGATGGTTGCGGTCTCTGTTGCTGGAGTGAGGGCTCAGGCAGTGAGTCGTCCTCTTATATGTCATAAGGCAGAGAATATATATTTCGTTGTTTCTTTCTGATGGACTAGACAGAATTAAAATCAGAATCCCCACAGTGTGGAAACAGGCCCTTCAGCCCAACACGTCCACAGCGACATAACAAAGAGGAACCCATCCATATGCATTCCCTATATTTGCTCATTGTCCAGAACTTATGTGTATCAAAAGAATATGGTAAATTTGGCATGGTCAATTCAATTAACCTGCGCATATTTGGGTTGTGGGAGGAAAGCAGCGCACATGGCAAAAAGGCACGCAGAGAAAATGTGCAAACTCCTCACATGCAGTTTTCCGAGGGTGGCATAGAACCTGAGCCCCAGCACTTGCGAGGTAGCAGCTCTAACCACGGGACAACCATAGCACTGCCACAGCTGCTTTGAATTTTCATTGTGTTACCGAATTGCCATCACATGATTTGTGTCTATGTGATGATACCTGCATTGGCAATATTGATAATTAAAGTTTACATAAGGTGTTGACTTGTTAAGGCCGTCAATATAATAAGATATTCGTTTTGTTGTATTCTATCTCTGCAGTAAAGATAAATGATGTTTTCATGAAAGCATAATTGTAGATGAATTAAATCATATCTGAAAAAAAGGGTCTTTTACTTGTCTTTGAGAAATGAATATGTTTGGTGCTACGCCATCAACATAACATACTTTGGGGTATGATTCGATTCAGGAGCGGTTGGGGTCTAGTCTGCTGTTCAGCCTCTCCCTATCCACAATAATGGATAGGGAGAGGCTGAACAGGCTGGGGTGGCATTTTCTGGAGCATCGGAGGCTGAGCTGTGACCTTATAGAGGTTTAGAAAACCATGAAAGGAATGGATAGGATAAATAGACAAAGTTATTTCCCTGGGGTCTGGGAGTCCAGATCTAGAATGCATAGGTTTAGGGTGAGAGGGGAAAGATATAATAGTGACCTAAGGGGCAACATTTTCACGCAGATGGCGCTACGTGTATGGAATGAGCTGCGAGAGGAAGTGGTGGAGGCTGGTAAAATTTCATCATTTAAGAGGCATTTCGATGGGTATTTGAACAGGCTGGGTGCTGGTAGGTGGGATTAATTGGGTTGGGATATCTGGTCGGCATGGACGGGTTGGACCGAAGGGTCTTTTTCCATCCTGTACTTCTCAATGACTCTATGACTCTATGTGCCTTGAGACTAAGTCCTTCAGGCATACTCCCGTGACTGGAGCTGACTTACGGTAACTGTTCAGTTTTGTATTTTCTCTCTCCATTGAAGGTGTTTTAAACATAGTAAGGAGAAGTCTTGCTTGGATAACCAACTCTCAGCTTTTCAAGTTAAGTCTCGAAATAATTTGGCCACTAAACTAAAGAGGTTCTTAATCACGGCCAATCTCTCTGGCTATAACTTCGTCCAAAATCTGTCAGATTTCCAAATAAAATGCTTTGCATTACAAGCATCACTCCTTATTCCCTCTTCATTATTCAACACATATCGACTGCATCTAAGTTGCTTAATCTGTGAAAGGATTCATGTCATAATACATAAAATGCACCATAGTTTCCCAAAACAGTGAAATAATCCGAGATGTGCGGTGGAGTTGAGGGGAGCAAGCAGTGTTGTGTATGAAATATGATTTCACCTTCGGAAGTGGCACACTGATAGTGTGTACTCTTCGCAGCTGTAGCTGCACAGCCACGATAGCCTTTCCCCACCCCACAGTAAACACCCCTCGTCCTCAACAAACAAGGCACCGTCTTACTGAAGAAATTGTCAGCTTTAATGTAAATGGCCTTGCTTCAGTACCTCACCAGATGGTACATTGTGCAAAAATCTAATTTCGCTGAAAGTTCGATTGAGGAATGGATTAACCTTGGATTAATCTTAATGGATTAAGAGTGAGCTGGGATTATGGCTATGTTTAGTAGTCCAGTATAGTTACTGTTCCAATTAGCATTCACAGTGTCAGCTGAATAAAGTTAATCATGAGCTCGAGGAATAGGACAGAGTTAGGCCGTGATTTTTTCATAGTTGGCACATTTGATAAAATCGCAAAAAGAATTATTATTATATCGTGTTTTGCCATCAAATTCAACATTGGATTTAAGGGGAAGGTTTTAATTAGTGTTGCAGCTGGCATTAGGATCAACTGCGATTTTCAGTTAAAATGAGAACATTGGTTTAATTTACTGGTGGGTTTCTGTTCAGAATGGATTTACATTTTATCAAGAGCAGAGAGCTAATCTTAAGGCGGGGGTTAGTGTTCAGCATGTAACTGGAAGTATTGTTTTTGTGACTTAGTCTTTGTCTCATTTGAGAAGTAACATTTGATGCTGAGGAAGTTCATCCATAGTTTTCATGTTGCATAAATCGTAACACGACAATTTATGAAAGAGGGAGATGCTACTGCACCCATGGTGAATGAAGGAAAGCTATGTATCATGAATGTTTGCACTTTAATGAGAAGACATATTGAGTAGAATGATGTGTGAACTGTTGACAACAAACCTTTAAAAATGAGAATCATGGAAAAACTTTAAAAAAAGATGAGTGAAAAGTGGCCTGGGCATAAACTTGTTTTATCCAGACGCTGAGTGGTTGCCAGAAGACTGGAATTTTGCAACTGTCGGTAGAAGGACAGTTATAACGTTAAGGCCGGAAGTTACAAGCGAGATAGTTTAACAAATTCTAAAAAAAAAGACATATTACAACTGATACCTGTCACTAGTAGAGTTCCCCAAGTATCGGTACTGGGTCTACTACATTTCGTCATTTATATAAATAATTGGTTATGAGTGTAAGAGTTAGTAAGCCTGCAGAAGACACCAAGATTGGAGGTATAGTGGACAGCGACGAAGATTATCTCAGATTTCAACGGGACCTTGATCAGATGGGCCAGTGGGATGAGAAGTGGCAGTTGGAATTTAATTCAGATAAATGCGAGGTTCTGCATTATTTTTGAGAATCGATTCCCTACAGTGTGGAAACAGGTCCTTCGGCCCAACCAGTCCACACCGAAACCTCCAAAGAGTAACCTAACCAGACCCATTTCGCTCCAACTAATGCCCCGAACACTATGGGCAATTTAGCACGGCCAATTCACCTGACCTGCACATCTTTGCACTGTGGGAAGAAACTGGAGCACCCAGAGGAAACCCACGCAGCCACAGGGAGAATGTGCAAACTCCACACAGTCACCCTGGTGTGTGAGGCAGAAGTACTATCCACTGAGCCACCGGGCCCCCCTTTTTGACAAAGCAAACCTTAGCAGGACTTACTAACTTTATGGTAAGGTCGTAAGGAGTGTTACTGAACAAAAAGACATTGGAGTGCAGTTTTAGTGCTCAATGGAAATGGAGTCGCATGTAGACACAATAGTGATGAAGGTGTTTCGTGCACTTTCCTGTATTGGTCAGAGTATTGACTACAGGAGTTGGGAGGTTTTATTGTGGCTGCACAGGACATTGGAATCTTGTGTGCAATTCTTGTCTCCTTCCTATCGGCAATATGCTTAAAAAACGTGAAAGGGTTCAGAAAAGCTTTACGAGGATTTTGCCAGAGTTGGAGGATTTGAGGTATAGGAACAGGGCGGGGCTGAATTTAGATTAGTTTACTTACAGTCCCTTCGGCCTAACAAGTCCACACCGACTCTCCAAAGAGCAATGCACACAGACCCACTCCCCTAAATTTACACATTCACTTAACACAACAGGCAATTTAACTCGGCCAATTCAGCTAATCTTCACATTTTTGGACTGTGGGAAGAAACCCACGCAGACACAGGGAGAGTATACAAACTCCACACAGACAGTTGCGAAAGGCGGGAACTGAAATCAGGTCTCTGGCGCTGTGAGGTAGCAGGGCTAAACACTATGCCACCGTGCCTCCCCGGAGTGTTGAAGACTGAGGGGTGACCTTATAGAGGTTTACCAAATCATGAAGAGCAAGGATCATTTAAATAGACAAAGTGTTTTCGCTGGTATGTGGGGGTGCAGAATTAGAGGGAAAAGTTTTTGGGTGAGAGGAGAAAAGCATTTAAGGGTCAACTTTTTCGCGCAGCGTGTGGTACGTGTCTGGAATGAGCTACCAGAGGAAATGGTGGAGATTAGTACAATTGCAACATTTCCAATGCACTGGATAGGAATATGAATAGGAAGGGTTTGGAGGAATATGTGACGGGTGTTGGCAGGTGGGACTAAATTAGGTTTGGATATCTGGTCAGCATGGAAGGGTTGGACCCAAGGGTCTGTTTCCGTGCTGTAAATCTCTATGACTCCCTGATTCTATGTAAAACTGCAGCTTTGTTACAAAGACGTAGTGTGGGTTGTCGAAATGGAATTCATGTACAACAACGTCACTGGAGCTTTTATTTGAAAGTGGTAACAGAAAGATGGGATGAGCATTCAAATGTCATCCACTATACTGCATGGATTGGCAAATTTCTTTATCATTAATTTAGTTGAGAATTTGTCATGCAGTTGATGGGTTTGGAATAAAAGCACGAAGGCATTTTCTTCGCTGCTGTCTGTTATCTGAATTCTTAATTAGGGGAAGCACTGATTTTAACGAATATGAAATTGCACTTTTGAGCTGTTTTCTTAATCTGGACGGACTCATGAGTAAGTGTGTTCGTGCAGTAACTGAGATTACGCAGGATGAATGTGACTGTTTGTACTAGGAATACAGATTGGCTACAATGACTAATATTAATTGCTGTTGTGCATGAGTTAAAGAAACCTATGAAGTATACGAGCCACAGAAGAATGTAGCTGCCGGATATGTTGAAGATCAAAGTCACAGATCTCCTCCGGCACTCCATTTCTATGGAATTACAGTAAATGTTGATTTTCTCACCTCTCGGGGTCTTACAGATGTGGCTACTGACTAATAAATGTCAATAAACCAGAGTTCAGCAAAAATAAAGTCAAACAAATGGGTGCAATGGAGCAAAAACTATACCAAAATAATCAAATAACAACAGCCAGCATCAGTACAATAGTTCATCTTTCCAAGATCATAATTTTCTTTTATATATTGAAGTTTCTTTGTTAAGTAGTGAGGCATTTTTTTTTAAGCAGAGGTGAGCGCTGATCATCAGTTGTTGTTTGCAATAACTTGCTGTTGACGGGCTTCAACATTTTGACTTTGACATTGACATCATGTTACCAGAAAACTCTCAAAACTTCAATTTACAGTGGATGAGACAAAATATTCGTAGCTGCACAACCCAAATCCTGAATAACAGTAGAAACAGTTGAAATGAGAAAGAATGAAGATGGGAAGTCAAAATAATGGATCTGCCACAGTACAAACGTTGAGGAAAGGATTACACAGGAAAAAATACACTGCGCAATCGCGCACGAGATGCGTAGAAAGACAAGGAAGTAAAAAGAGAAACAGAGAGGGATAGCAGCAGAGATAGGGACTGGAGAACCAGACAGGAGATGGAGAAGGTGAGACAGATTTGGGGAGACAGACTATAAATATAGACTCGGAGAAACAGATTGTGGGGTCACTATGGTTGACAGACTCGACGAGACACAGTGTTGGAAGACACTGCGGGAATCAGAGTATCATGAAGGCGTGGATGACAGACTGTGAAGAGATTAAAGCAGGCAGACAGATTTAAATTGCAACACCCAATCGGTGTTCAAAAGCTCACTGCACATCAATGGAAATATTACAACGACCCTCCACTAGGGGAGCAACCTGATAACTTGATCTGTAATGTAGCTGAAGCCAGCTGCTCTTTCAACAAACGGGCATTTGGTGAAATGCACAGCTTTGCAGAGTCGCCATTGTGCCTTCAGATAAACATTGATCGAAAGTCCGTACAACTGTGACGGCCCAAGATTTATGGACTGTCACCAAGCTTTCACATTCGTCAGAATGAACACCCCATGCCTTTGTGAAGTTGATGCTGCCCTTCTCTTTATCAAAACAACTAACCAATATAACTAGACAACTAGTAATCTCTGGTCCATCTTTTGTTTATACTTGCAAGTTCATTTACATCGCACCCCACTTCAGTAATAAAGGGAAGGATAAATACTGAGCAAGTACCCACGTGAGCAATCCTCGAACCTTTTATGATGCTACACATAGCTATTTATTGAAAATGCAACATTTTGTAAAGGAGTCTGTTAAATGCTCAATCGCTCTCTGTCTCGCTCAGATTTTAAATATTAACCCTTTACCCTGGACTTAAAATGATCCTCCGTCAAATGATCTCAATCCGTATGAAATCAACTCTTGTAAGACAATGGACCTACATTTAAACATAATAAGTTATTTTCCCTTAGATTTGATAGTCATTTTTACCAGTCCTTTTCTTTCAGATTCAATTAAATAAATGGAGCTTGTCATTCTGAACAGTGGACGTCGTTGCCTCTCAAAACGTATCACACTTTATCTGTTGAGAATGGCTGTCCTGTGAGTCATGTATGTCATATTCAACAGATGCCTTCCAAGATATTTTTGAGTTTAATCGTGAACCACATGCCAGTGCTTTACCTTGTTCACCAGCTTGGCTTTGTAGTCAAAGAGTGTTTTGTTCTGCTTCATTGTCGCTTTTACCTTTGATTGATTTCGAGTTACAGAATAATACAGCATGCAAAAGGTGCTTTGGCGCAAACTGCTCCACACTGACCATGTTGCTCACTCAGCTATTTATAATGTGGTCCCTATAACTCGAAACCCTTGTCAACCATGTAACTGTTCAATTTTTTATAATGTTATTGTTATCCCTCGATCAACCACTTATTTTCTGGCAGCCCATACCACTTACGCGCCACTCTCTGCTTGATATATTTGGCCCTCAGGTCCTTCTTAAAATTTTCCCCACTCACCTTAAACCTGTGCCCTCTTGTTTTCAAGTCCCCACCCTGGGTAAAAAGCCATTTTTACCCATTCAAACTATTTTTATGCATTCAAACTATGCATACCCCTCATTACTTAATTTATCTGAATAAGGTAATCCTTCATCCTTATTTGCATCCAGGAATAAAGTGCTATTCTGGCGAACTTCTCCCTCTAACGCAGGCGTACTAATCATGGCAGGATCCTTGTAAACGTTTAACACACTCTTTCGGGTTTAAAAATATATTTCTTATGACAGGGTGACCAAATCAGAACACAATATTGCAATTGCTACCTCACCAACGACTTATGCATTTGTAACATAACCTCCAAACTCCTATATTCATTGTCTTCAACGTTAAAGATTAGCATGCTAAATAGCACCTTCACTACCTTATCTTCCTGTGACGCTGCTTTCAAAGAACTATGCACCTGTACTCCTCGGTCCGTCTGTCAGAATTGACTATTCCCTCCATAAGTCTCACCTTGGTTTGATTTTCCACTGTGCAAAACCTCACACATACTTGTATTTTGAACTGCATTCACCAGCCATCAGTCCAATTCTTCACCTGATCAAGTGTCAGGAAGTGTGGTCCCCGAAAAAACGCAGCACGTCCGGAAGCAGTCAAGGAGCAGGAGAGTTGACGTTTAAGATATAAGAGGAGAAAGTGAGGACTGCATATGCTGGAGATCAGAGCTGAAAATGTGTTGCTGGAAAAGCGCAGCAGGTCAGGCAGCATCCAAGGTGCAGGAGAATCGATGTTTCGGGCATAATCCCGAAGAAGAACGGCTTCCTGAAGAAGGGCTTATGCCCAAAGCTTTGATTCTCCTGTTCCTTGGATGTTGCCTGACCTGCTGCGCTTTTCTAGCAATACATTTTCAGTTTAAGATATAAGGCCTGGATTTGCCCCAGAAACATCGAATCTCCTGCTCCTCGGATGTTCCTAGACCTGCTGTGCTTTCTTCAACCTCACGCTTTTCAACGCTGACTCACCAGCATCTGCACTCCTCGCTTTTGCATCTGATCAAGAACCATATGACTTTTTGATTAGCCTTCTCGATATCAATGCCGCCTCCTAATTTTGAATTATTCGCAAACATGCTTATCATGCCTTGCACATTCTCACTCAGAACACTTCTGTAAATAATAAAAGGCAATGTTTCCAGCACTGACAACTGTGGAAAACTAGTCACAAGCCTTCAGCCCAAGAAGCAACTTCAACCAAAACCCTCTGCTGCCTACCATCGACCCAACATTGAATCCGATTCGGTGGCTCTCCTTTGATCCCATGTGACATAACCTGTATGACTAGTCTGCCATTTTGGACCTTGTCAGAGGCCCTAGTAACGTCCGTATCGGGAAATCCCACCGCACTAACTCCACCCATACTCCTCGTTACTTCTCTGGAAAATAATCTCTAGTACGTCTGGCAGACATGAATTCCCGCGCATACATCCATCGTCAAACCAATTAAAATGATGTTTCATCCCGGCCGTCAATACTTCCCCCATCAATATGCCGACTCCTGATGTCAGACTCACTTGACTACAGTAGCTTTGTTTGTATTTGCTACATTGATTAAACACTGAAACAGCATGAGGAAACCTCCAGACATCCAGAATCTTATCAGTAGCAAAAGACGAAACAAAAATGTCTGCAAGGGCTCTGCAATCTTTCGCTAGTCTCCAACATCTTCTGAAAAATGACTTGGTCAGGTAAAGGGGATTTAGCCACCTTAATAAGCTTAAAGGTTGCGAACATCTCTTGTCGTGGTAAACTGTCCAAAATATCACCATTCCATCCCTTGTTTTCTTAGCGTACACGATTCTGTCCTGAGTGAACAACGATGAGAAATACTCGTTAAAAATCTCATCAATCTCCTGTGACTCTAGGCATAAACAGCGATGATGACATTTAAATCAATTTAATATCTCCCTTTTCACCTATTTTACACTTACTTTAGCAACTGAAACACGTGGAATTTTCTCTAACCTGATCTAATATATCCAACACACGTAAAAAATTGCAACCATTGCTTGTTAGAAGCTGGAGGCAAATTATTGCATCTTCTAAACGTCAGAACATGCAGAGCAGAGGGCTGGAGTTGGCGGGTTGGTGGATGTGGGCAAATGGTGGTTCCTATAATTGTGAATACTTCTTTAACTGTCACTGAGTTTTCTTATGGGCAGAACATGTCTTTGTGACATGAGTGAGAGGCATAAATTTATGAAGATAGCAAATTTGGCACACTGGAAGACACTGTTCGTTTTTGTGGAGTGATCACAGATGGGTAGAAAGACTAACGTTCAAAGGTATATATACGAGGAGCAGAGTCGTTTAAGTATTCTTTTCACTCAGAGGGTAGTGGGAATGCGGAACACACAGTGTAAGTATAAACCTATTCACAGTGAGAAGGAGTTAGATACGTTTTGGTTGTCACTCTAATCTAGAAAATGGCAAGAGGATATTCAAAGACAGAACAAAAAGCAAACAAAATTACAGTGCAGTTCCAGGTTCTTCAGCTCTCGAAGGTGCGGTGATCGAGATCCTCGATCTGAACCTGCCATCTATTTTCTAAGCAGCCATATCGCCCTGCTCCCTATCCATTCATGCATCTGTCGAGAGATATCTTATTTGACGCTATCGTGCCCGTCACTACCACCTCCCCCTGCAAGGCGTTCCAGGCATCCACCAGCCTCTGCGTAAAGAAGATTCGAAACTTATCTCCCTTAAACTTTTACACTCTCTCTTTGAACTCGTGAGCCCGAGCATTTGAGTCCCAAACTCTGGGGAAAGGCTCCATTCTGTCTTAAAGTCTCGTGATTTTGTCGACATCAATCTGAAACCCTCTCATCCTCCGTCTATTGAAAGCAATCCTTATCTACTCAACGTCTCTTCATAGCTAGGAACCTCCATACCAGGCAAGAACTGGTGAAACTTTTCTGCACCGTCTCCTAAACTTCCACATCATTGTCACATGGAATTTTACGCAGTATCCCAAATGTGGCGAAACAAGGTCTTATGCAACATAAACATAACCTGCTGACCAGTGCATTCATTGCCCCGTTTGATGAAGAAACTCATGCAATCTGGCTTTTTGGCCATCCTATTGACCTGCGTTTCCACCTTCAGGGCGCAATGTACCTGAACGCACAAATCTCACTGCACCTGGCTTTCCCCAAGCATTTACATTTTCTGTACAGTTCTCTATTGAATTCGACCTTCCAAAATACATCAGCTCACATTTGCCGAATTGAATTCCATTTGCAATTTGTCTACCCAACGTTTCCAATCAATCTGTGTCTCTGACAGTTCGTTTCACTCTCTGCTCCTCCACCAATCTTAGTGTCATCTACAAACTTGGTAATCAGACCAGCTACAGCTTGCTTAAGCTCATGCATGTTTCTCACAAACAACAGTGGTCCCACCGCGCAGCCCCGTGCAAGTGACTGGTCACAGTTCTTCATTTTGAGAAGCTCTCTGCAACTACTACTCTGTTTCCTGTTTCCCAGCCAATTCCTTATGCATCTACCTTGTACACCATCGGTCCCATGGTAATTAACCTTCTCTGTTAGGCTACTACGTGAAACCTTATCAACTTGCAGACTACGTCAGTAGCTTTGAAAGCAATCCACTGCAATTGGTCATGCCAGTGTCGTTTGACGTCGTTTGGTTATCCGCATCAACTAATTTCCGAAGCAATTTGTTCCAGCACACAACCATTTCTGGGTTTAAGAATTTTGCCCGAAATTCTCCTGTAACCATCCTGTCTTCCACGATAACTGTGTCCCCTTTGGATTGTCCCTTGATGGAAGGGCGATACCTGTTTCCTTATCACCATGATTATGCCTCTCAAAATAATATATTGCTTTTCCAGGTTGCTCCATACTCAGCAACACGAGTTTATCTCGTCTCAATGCAGAACCTTCACTTCCACTTCGACGCTGCTAAGCTGCATTCTTCATGAATCAGGTCCTTCTGTCAATTGAATTCCCTCTAACATACTGGCAACATTAGAATGCAAATATGTCATTTTTTCTACCTCGGTAGTCACCGAAACTAACAGCCTCAATGGGGTAATGCAGAAAGAAAGTGTCTCCGAATGATCCTCCGAGCTACATACCTTCAAGACAGTTAATAAAAACATCTCTCCTTCCTTTTTGAGTTGAAAGAAGGGGCAAGAAAATCTTCCATTTAAGAACGACCTGAAATACATTCACAATCTTTTCTTTTTTTGAAAAATAATACCTACCGTTAGAACCATATTTTAACCTGTTTCCAAAGTAATTTGAAAGAGATGCCATTCGCGCATTCCTATGTCTTAACCATTGACAGAATGAATTTTAAAAATGCCCCAACACCCCACACCATATCACACTTCCTTCACAGACATAATGACCCATAGCTCACACGACAGTAAAAACTCCTGCATGGACCCAATAATTCAAGCTCCAGGGTTATTAAAACCCTTTCATCACACAATCTCTCACACGCCATTTGATATCAGAATACTTTCAGCAAACAATTTCCACCCACCGATACCCTACTTCTGCAACCTCCTATGAATTGATACACTTCTGAGAACCTTCCAGTCAATGAATATTCTTCATGTTACTGGCCATTACTGTTTGTTTCTTCCTGCTTTATTTGTAGATTTGGCACCAGTTTCTGTCAAAGGAGATGATCTTTCAACATCTGCTGTACCTGGGATGAGAGACAATTGTTTGATGAGAAGTCAATCGGCCTACAGTTGACAGAAAGGACTCAAGAAATATCACCAAGCCATTTTCACGATTAATAGCCCATTCGTCAAAAGAATGGAGAATTGCTGTCCAACAATATCTGAGGAATACCTTTCCATAGATGTTCGGATATGGTGAACCGATTCCGAATCCATCAATGAAAATTCCATCACTGAATGAGTAAGTGAAGAGCCTTGTTCCCAAAATCATCATGGGATGAGTTAATCATGTCGGCCAGGATGTGCTAAAATGTACAATCAGAGATGATTCGGTCGTGCTGACGATGAAAATTTTATCAAGGATAGAAGCAACTAGAAATCGCAGCAGTATAACCCACTTACGGCTTCTCATGGGTATCCAGCTTGTTCCTGCCATTACTCTAACAATGACACGATAAGGACTCAGCTTGAGCCCGTCAAAACCCGCGAATATGACCAATAGCTCAGCTGGAGTGTGTTCTAACGTTAATAACGAGGACGTTGCCGGGAATTGAGAGACTGGATATGCGGGGACCTTTTCAGTGAAGCATGGATGGTTGAGAGGTGATATTATGGCGGTTTATAAAATCATGACAGGTGTTGATGAGGGGTAGTGCATGTGCGTTTTCGCAAGAGTGGGAGTACAAGACAACGTCGCGTATTTCTAAGGCGAGAGGAGAAAAATATTAAAAAATACATGCTTGCATTTTTTTAATCACAAGGAGTGATTCGTTTGTTGAATGAACTTCTACAGGAAGGTTTGGATGCAGGCATAGTTATGACGTTTAAAAATCATTTATGATTATATGGATAAGGATTGTTTGATGGCATATGGGCCAAGCACAGGCAAGTGGGACTACTTTCTCTTTGGATTATGGTTACCATGACTTTGCCCAATGCTTCAGTAGAGCGTGGTTCTATGAGTCTGTGCCCTTTTTTTTGTGAGGAGCCATTCATTGATAACTTTATGTGAATGAAAAGGCATGGGGGAATAACCCAAAATGGCCTTCACCCACCGCCAGACTCTGCATTAAAGAAGAAATCATACTACAATTTCAAGCAGGCAAAGGGAGATGGACATTAAATATTCCCTTCGGATGAATCTGAAAATTGATCTCATTGAATCAATTGTGTATAATTAGGAATGCCAAAGATAATCTTGTTTTATGTGCGAGGACAAAATCAAAAGTGTCTGTCAGATTTTCCAAAATGTCAATGCGAGCTAGAGCCACACTTAAGAGTCTCAGAAGATGGGACAGAATATTAATGTTTAGATGATGAGAGATTTTTCAAAAAGAGACGGTGGAGTTCTCGTTCAAACGAACCAATTGAGAGCATTTAATTAAATACATTGAACATTTAGCAATATGTATTCTTGAGGGTTGCAGCGATGAATGGACATCGGGAAAATACAGACAAGAAGTACTGAGGTGGATGATCACTTTTTTCATGATATCTATGTAAATTGACGGTTCAGAAGTGTACTCATCACTGAAAGCTTTCGGCGCCATACCTGTGTTCATTGAAGGCTGATTGACAGAAGTTGTCTGCTACTCTATTGAATTAATTAATGCTCCTTTTCATAACAGAGAGTACCCAGGACAGCAAGAACGGATATTTCATTTGTTTGCTCTTGCGTGTTTTAAGTTGTCGTGTATGAGGTTTCAATTAGTAGTCTGAAAATCAAGAGCCTTGACGACAAAATTCACAGGAAAATAGTCTGCTACAAAGTTAACGTATAATATGTGATTATTTTTCCGACAATTATAAACATGACTGTGATTTTCAACTGGCACATTTGATCATGGTTTCCCTAACACATTCATGCATCTGTGTAAAATACCACTGCTAAAGAACTTTTCAAAACACCGATACCTAATTTTGAAGATGTCAGCATTCAATTGACATGCTGTCTTTAAAATTCAAAGAAAAATCATATAAAGCAGAAATTAACACAGACTTCAAAAATCCTGATGAAAAATCTAATTAATAACTGTGCAAAGCATAATTTTTTTTAACATCCCGAGGGATTAAGGCACTTCTATTGCGCATAACAATGTTACGTTTAGTGTCAGCCACAAAGAGACTAAGCTAAAATACATTTCTATTCTCCACTTTTTTATAAGTAATCTGAGAGTTTGTTTCAACAGTGATTGTAACATATTTTTCAACTCTTCTCTGAATTTGTTCTGCGTTGCTGCATAAATGCATGGGTTCAGGAACCAACTTAACAACTTGAGGATATTGCCGGCTTCAGTTGCAATATTTTCAGGGTTGTTAATGTCACCTCGGTAGAAGTTAGGGTTTGACAATCTGGTGATGACCAAAGTAGCGGAACATGTAAACCAAAGCAATATCGAACTCACAGATACGGAGACCAATAAAATGATGGACTTCTTCCGGTCCTCTAACTAGGCATGGATTTGATTCTCATTTTTTTTTACTACGGTGTCTAATGCGAGTTCAATTCGCCATTACAATACAATGGATGGTTAATTAATTAAACAAGAAAAGTAAGAGAAATGGAAGCCAAGCATTCCAGGCGCTATAAAATCAGATTAACGCTATCCCTTCCGATGAACCAAAGACAGTTACTTTTGGTCGACAGCCTCACTGGATTTTATAACGGATTTGCACTGCCTCATATGCAACAAAAACTGGAATATTTTTAACACGGTCTGGACCGACATAATTATTAATACAATAGTTGCAGTTCTTTCCGTGCAATATAGTGTTTTAAACTTCTGGCAGCATATCATGACAAATCTGTCAAACGTGAAGGAAACAGTGAACCAAACAGTTAAGTCGAGACTGATATCAGTCATGTATACAATGATCTTGCAAACAGACTTGTGGGAGAAGAAGGTAAATGCAAAACGATAACTGAAAATACGATATAGAACAACATTATTGATAATGACCAATAGATCTGATACCGCCATGGCCACCAGATATGCAGAGATGCATTTGGAAAGACGACATTTTCCTCGTGAGAGTGCTAAAATAGTCATCATATTCGCTGTAAGAGAGAGAGAGATGTAAGAGAGAGAGTCGGTAATATTGCAATGCATGATTGAAATCGAGATGAAGATACTAATTAAAATGATGTGAACGAATTCTGAGTGATTTGCAAAATAGGAAATGCATGCAAATATTTACTCGGCTGTTGTAGTCATCATATGGTTTGGTTTTGTCAGAAACTCAAAAGAACAACAAACGTCCTTTCAGGCGACACTGTGTGGGGATTGTTATTACATCCGTTATGTTTTCAGATGAAGGAAGAAGCATAAAGTGCTCAGACGTTGTTTCGATATTTTTCTGTGAACACTGACTGTGGGAAATGCATGGTATTCAGCACTAACACGGAGAAATTAAATTCACCTAGAAAGAAAAAATGCCTTACCTGGAGGACAAGCAGTTGCAAGAAGTGGATAGTAAATCCCTTTCAACAGCAAAATCGGTGTTTTTTTTTCATTTCTGAAAATGAATGACCTTTGCAGGTGTTGACGGTCAATGGTTGCTGTATGACCAACTCATGGAACCTGTAATCTGTATTTATGCATGCATCAGAACACCAGAGTGTCAATTATGTCAAGTCATCACTTACATTAGTTACAATCATGCAGAATGCTTTTATTTTGCATCATAAACTAAACAAAATAAGGTCAGATCATGGAATTCGAGATTTTACTTTCATTGTCTTATTCATGCATTGGATGCCAAATGTCATGTACATTAACTAATTTCTGAATTTGGACAGTTGTCATCTGTGAAAAATAACACTGCTTCGTGAGCTGATTTTGTTTTGTCATTTATCGAACATACTCTGCTCTTCCTACTGTTAATATGTGCGGCCAAGCGTATATTGTAGCTCATTCCATTCAAACAATTTGGCATTTTCTGAAAATGCAAACTCATTTGTGAATAGTGGTTCAGTGAACGCAAACAGATAGACAAACTATCTTGTAGGTTTTTTTGTGACACATTTAATTTAACCCGAATGTTGCTGTGATGAATGTCATCCACCCACACAATAACCTATGCTACACAAGCTGAAGACTTTCTGTAGGTCATCTAAAGGCCTCGGAATGGACACAGAGACAGAATGAACTTCAGTGTTCCTTGAAGAAAACACAACGAACTTCGTGCAACATGTTAATACTAAATGATTTATGGGTGGAAATAAATATTAACATCATCAGAAGAGAAGTAGAATTTTTAAAAAATGTATTGAGCTTGGAGAAGTGGTGTCACCTTAAAAGGGATATTCTGTCCTTGTTTTTCTCTCTGAGCTTTTAAAGGCAGAAATGCCGGATTTCTATTTCAATAATGGAAAGGAAATGCCCAGGTCTGCCAGTTCAACTTTTTTTTTTAACGATTAGCATTTGTTTTAGCTGTCACAGAAACAAGATTGTTGAGTGCTGGAGAGTTGCAAACTTCAGGAAGGGTTTCTTCTGAATCTCTATGGAATTGCCCCTCTTCAGATGTTTTTCTCTCCAGCCTGTCAAACGCCGCGTCTGAATTTATCTTTTTGACAATGGGCACGTTTATGTTTTGTTACTGTATTGGAACACTTAGTTACTGATAGTTAAGGTAGTGATTCGATGAAGATTTTCAACAATTAAGTTATTCAAAATTCCACTTTCCTTTGTTTGTACTACAACTGTCGTGTTGAAATCACTTTTGTTTGGATAGTGCCGAGTGTTTTGACAAGTTATATCAGATTGGGAACACCCCTTTACAGCTGAATTTATAATATGAAGAAAAAAAGGTCTAGGCCACCTTTTAAAGTATTTTGAGTGGATCTGGCCGGGTCCATAACAGATTGAGGGTTTTTGTCGGTATTGATTCGACAATTCCAACTTAGATTTGACATTGTTGGACTTAAAGGCGAGTGGTAGATGTCGGTTTCTTTTCGTTCGGCCTGTATAATTATGGTAGTTTATACAGGGATTTGTATCATAATGTCTCTTTCAGTCACTGCGAGTTCTATCAGGCGTGGGGAAGAAGTTGTGTGTAGGTTCTACAAAAGTCGGGCAAGGTAAAGATAGTGGAATTGATAGACTGGAAGTGACAGATGAAGCTGGCGTTGTGCTTACCTCTTTCTGTCAGAAAACGAGGGTTGATTCCAGCAATAGCCTAACATTTAAATTTGCTGGAAACCCAATCAGAATCTTCGAATTGGCTCGAATTCAATTGGATACGAAGGAGGTTGAACACAGAAAAAGGAACTGGATCTGTTTTAATCCGGTAAATGCAGAGACAAATGAAGCAAGGAAAGCGTCGTTTTTACAGAAAAAAAACGAAGAGGATAAGATTGCCCTCACAGAATGAAGGGAAAACGAGAGAGAGAGAGATGAAAAGAAGAAGGTGATCGAGTTTGTTCTTCAGAACTTATCACTTGGGAGGGAAATTCGACGTAAAACAGTTAAAATGAGAGTGAATATTAAGCTATGTTAGGAAGATAGTGATGATGAGCCAAGCCACCGTATACAATGGCCTGGTGGTAAATTCTTCAAATGCATCCATACATTATTTACATTTAATGGGAAGGGTGAAGAAACCTTTTTCATTTCATTTCAGAAATTGTTTGAGCAAATGATGCGTCCTCTCACCATTCAGGTTGTATTGATCTGAATAAAATTGGCAGGTAGAGCTAGTGATTTATATGCATCACTGTCTGAGGAGCGAGCTGCGTGGCATGAGGAGGTGAAGAAACCATTCTTAAGTTCTTCTGAGCTTGTGCCTGAAACCTAGCGACAACGGTTCAGAAATCTACAAATGCACACTATTCAAACTTACATTGATTGGTAAGGGATTCATCAGAGTTATTTTGATAGGTGGACATATGGAACCAATGACGCTGTTAGAGAGACAATTAATTTGGTGGGGATTGAAAGATCGCTTCCTGAGGTCGTGAGACCTAGTGTGGAAGTTCACAGAATTAAACGTGCAAGAATAGCGGCTGAAATGGCTGCCTATTATGCATTTGCTTAGAAATCCAAAATCGGCTTCTGACGTCAATTTCAATTGTTGAGGGATAAATATAAAGTTCAACAGTTATCCTCAGGGATTTTCGGGCAAATTTAATCTCATCAAAGATAATAATGATTGTTTACCACAGGGTAAAACAGAAACAAATGAAGGGGAAAGAACAGTTAAAATGCTGAGGTTTCTCTTCCTTGCACTATAACCGGGTCCATGAATTCACAGTGCTTGCAGTTTAGAAAAAGTGTTGGTAAGATAGGTGTAGAAAATTAGTATAATCCAGTGAATATTCTTCGAGTGGCAAAAGAAAGCAACAGTGGCCGCTGAAAAGTTGTACAGTATATATAACCCGGTCGGACGTTTCATGAGAAGGAAGTGCCAGATCTTCATAAAACATTTACTTACGGCGGGAAGGTTTACTTGGATCGGCCAGAAGCAGCAGCTAAAGACGATATTGTATTCAGATATACGGAATCATTTCAGTCCTTCATGTTGATAGATTTACCACAGAAAGAATATGACTGGAAATACTGCTAACATGTGAAATTCATGGTGAGAGGATAAGTGCTCTATTATGTAGATTGAGGTTGGAGTGTCAAGGTAAAAGTAGAGAAGTGTTGTTAAGAGTAGTGGAGAAATTATGGGCTCCAGGAATACAGCTTCTGCTTTATATAATATAACTGGATCACGGGTTGGATTCCTGCCCACCATGTCGAAAAACCAGTAGAGAATCAGAATCCTATAGTACTGATGTATTACCGGAGATAATACCGGCGACTGACTGTGTGGAGTTTGCACGTTCTCCCTGTGTCTGCGTGGGTTTCCTCCGGGTGCTCCGGTTTCCTCCCACAGTCCAAAGATGTGCAGGTTAGGTGAATTGGCCAAGCTAAATTGCCCATAGTGTTAGGTAAGGGGTAGATGTAGATGTAGGGGTATGGGTGGGTACGCTTCGGCGGGGCGGTGTGGACTTGTTGGGCCGAAGGGCCTGTTTCCACACTGTAAGTAATCTAATCTAATCTAATCTAATATATCCTGTGATTTTATTTCCTGGCTATGTGATAACAAGGACACAAAGACACCAGGAGGTCAGTATTCACTAGCAGAGAAATATAGCAAGATGTTGTTTCTGAACAGACATCATTGCAGATCTGAAGATTTTTAGAATATCAACCGAGTGATCTTCAACTCGCTTCAGTTAATGATCTTTCACATTCTCGATGACGGATTACTGACTGAATTACGGAAAACACGCTTTCAACACTCAGTCCACCATTTTGGACAGTTAAGTACAACCTGAATTGATCCCGAAGAGTCCACACCCAGATGTAATTGTTCACGTCATTGTTCAGATACTCTTTCCACGGGTCTCTAATCTCGATCAGAGTGATGGTTCTCCGATCGGCTGAATCCCTGCCTTCTGCAAAATAACAAAATGCTCCAGCGTTTCACATTCATTGACAGAAATGTGTTCAGTCCAGACCCATATAATCTGATAATGGCTGCAGGTTGCAGGCATAAATAGGAAGGGAGCAAGTTATCTTTCTCCAGCTCATCTTTTAGGGGATATTGGATTACTTCCAGCCTCCTGGCATTCACAAATGTGTCCATTTTGAAAGCAACTAACGTTACTACAAACGGTAGCCCCTTTCTTGATGTCATTTGGGGGGAGATAAACTTAACCTAAAATACAAAAAAAAAATACTGGCCTGGAGTGCGCAAGCATGTAGTTTACTTTTGCCAAATATACGTGTCAGGTAATGTGAAACCACAGGCAGGCATAAAACCGACACTTTTAGTACCTATTCAGGCACTTCAGGAACCTTCAAGAAGAGTGTCAATCGATTGTGCAGGATCGCCACCTAAAAAGAAAAGTGGAAGTCAGTATTTGTTAACAATAATGTCTGTGTCGACTACACTTTCAGACGCCATTCCATTATGCTTTATTAAAAGAATATTTTCAGTGTGGACCCAACATTTCTGCCCATACCGACCCTCTGAAGAGTCACCCACCCAGACCCATTCACATTCCACAAAACTATTGCTTTACATTTAACCCTGACTAAAACACCGAGAAAGAACACAGTGGGCAATTTAGCATGGCCAATGCATCTGGCTTGCTCATCTTTGGATGGTGGGAGGAAAACAGAGCAATCAATGGAAACCCATACATAGAAGTGGAGAACTTGAGACACCAGGCAGACAATCGCCCGAGGCTACAATCGAAGCTGGGCCCCTGGTGCTGTGAGGTCACAATGCTAACACTGAGCCATCGAGCCACCGTATCTCGCATCTGAAAAGATTGTCGAGGATTTACTCAATTTTTTCACGAGATGTGGACTTCCCACAGAGATACGAGCAGATAGACGGTGAAAATGTACATCAAATAAATTCAAGGATGATATACACTGCTTCGTATAAAATAATTGAAGTCTACTGCACACTGTCAAGCATCACTGGGAGCACTGGAAAGGTGACATCAGGCTTTACGAATAATGCCAATGGAACGTACTCAAGACTAACCTGGTGATTAGGACAAGGAAATTCAGTTTTTACTTTTTGGCATCAGAGATGCACCAAATGAATCGACCACATTGAATACATTTGGATGGGTGTCTAGGCAAGAAGGGAGAGATCTGGGAAAATTGAATAACGAAAAATTGGTGAGTCAGAATTCAAAGACCATATTTTTGGTCTATGTGTCAGGATTTCGGGAAGAAGCAAATAGTGCGGGGGGGCTGACTCGATACATTTAGAAGTCCCACAGTAGAAATTTTAACAGGAAGAATTCTGGAAATCAAAAATTTGCAATTTTGTATCGCGATGATGTCTTACTTCCTGGACGGACTTGTAAACATATGTTTCTGTGTGCCTTATCAAGCCATAGGAATTTGAGGGAGGTGAGGTATTCGATAAGGAATCCAGACAGAGAAAAAATCTCACTGAGTCTGTCATGACAATGTGTTCAAGATATATTTTGACACGGAAGGAAATCAAACTGAATCTGCGTCAGTGATAATGCAAACTGTAGAACTATGTTCAGAGGATTCTGAACTGGACACTCTTCAAATTACATTGGAAAATAATGAAGATGCCATAAATTATGATAAATGATTGAATTGCCGTCCAGAGGAAAATCGAACTGGCCTGGAAGAGTTAATGCTATCGCATGGAGAGCCGTTTGAAAATAACCTGGGAAGTACTAATCGAATTGTGCATGATGTGGATAAAGGTGAAGATGTTCCTATGAACCAAATCCTTGTAAAAGTAACGTTCGTAAGTTGGCACAATTTCAAAAGGACATTGAATGAATGCTCTAAGGCGATATAATCAAAGTGAGTGACAATGTGTTGAGCCCAACCGTGGTATTGGTGCCAAAACCAGATAGAATGTGTGTAGTACTGCAATATCAATGCAGTTGAAAAAAAAATGCTTATCTGTTTCGACGTTTGGAAGACTGTGTTGACAACGTGGAAGAAGGAACCTACATTTCTGAGTTAGACATGCTCAGATGATACTGGCTGGTACCTTGGTAAGAAAGAATGAAGCAATTTCCGCTTTCGTAACGCAGATTGCACTGTATCACATTAAAATCATGGTGTTTGGCATGAAAAATATGCCAGCCATATTTTAAAGTTACCCAATTAAGTCATTTCCTGATCATCAAATTGTGCAGTTTGATTTGATGACCTGGTGTGAATTTTAAACATTGCTGGAAGGAACATATGCAACTTTTTTTGCGAAATTATTCGATCGACTTCTGAAGGCAGGCTTGATAATATTCGTGTCTGAAATTAAATTTAGCAATGTCCAAGTCACATTCCTTGGCCGTATTATTCGACTTGGACATCAACAGGAATAAATAGGAGTTAGTGGATTTTTATCAGAAGTTCTTAGTAAATGTTCACACTGTGGCTGCTCCACTCACTGAGTTACTGAAGAAAAACATAAAGATAAAATGGACGGCAAACTGTCTGTAGGCAGTTGACAGACTGGATTTAGTGCATACTGGATTTAGGCGACACGTTGGCACAGTGGTTAGCACTGCTGCCTCACAGCGCCAGAGACCTGGGTTCAATTTCCGCCTCAGGCTACTGACTGTGTGGAGTTTGCACATTCTCCCTGTGTCTGTGTGGGTTTCCTCCGGCTGCTCCGGTTTCCTCCCACAGTCCAAAACTGTGTAGGTCAGGTGAATTGACCACGCTAAATTGCCCGTAGTGTTAGTTGCAGGTGTAAATATAGGGGAATGGGTCTGGGTGGGTGCGCTTCGGCGGGTAGGTGTGGACTTGTTGGGCCGAAGGGCCTGTTTCCACACTGGAAGTAATCTAATCTAAACAACTGACTCAGTGATCGGCAAACCTCATTACGCAAAACCGTTCAAGGTTGACATTGGTGCAAGTGATGTGGGTGTCTATGCTGTGGTGCCCCAGGAAGACAATGAGAAGATATTAAGACCTGTCGGGTATCTCTCCAGGAAACTGAGCATTCATCAGCAGAAATGTTCGACAGTTGAGATGGAGATGTTCAGGTTGATGTTAACATTGCAAAATTTCAATATTTATGTTACCAGTTATGTACGGAAAACAAGCATATACACTGACCATAATATGTTCAGAGATTTACGGACACAATTTACAGGCTGCTTAAATGGAGTTTATGATTCTAAACATTCAAATTGAAAATTGTGCATATGGCAGCACAATGGAACGTGATTGCTGACGCATTGTTGAGATTTAAAGGACAAAACGGAGGTGATCGGTGGTGATAGTTTTGTTGATTGAATCAGAATGTAGAAGTTCATATTTGCATGTTTATATTCAATGTAATATTCGTAGACATTAAAATGTACTCACAGGTGTTTGAAAATTGAGTCATCGTTGGACTTTTTTAAAGAGTGGAGTTGTGATGATTCTCCTCTGTTGTGAAGGTTATGTTGTCTAATTTTAAGAGGGGTTGAATCGGGAGACTTTCTGATATTTTTGAGAATATCTGTTTTAAAGAAAACGTCTATAAGTGTTTTTCTTTTCGAAAATAAGTCTACATTGAAAGGTGTGATCAATTTTGCCAGTTCAGGATTTGGTTTGGTTTGATTTGCACAACCTGTTTTGTCTGCAACTGATCGTCACGTTTTAACAGTGAATCCAGAGAAGCTGCTGGCCACCCAAAGGAGAAGTTCCATGCTTATCCTCCTTCTCTCTGCTACTGCTCCTTTAAGAATTTGTGTTTGACTTTTTTTTGAAAAGGGTTGTTTGCTTGCAATTATCTGTACTGTACCATTAATGTGCGATAGAGTCAATTCAGTTTTTAACTGGGTTAAGTTAATCTAAATTCGTTTCTGTTTTGTTGGTTTTTCAGTCAGTAGACTGTAATTAAATTCTTTTTTTTAAACTGAGTGGTTGGGCCAGCTGTGTCAGTCCTGGAACATCGACTTCACACCTGCTTAAAACCATTGGAAAATTTACGTTCTGGCCTATGTTCTTCAAATATTATGGGGTCAGGGGTCTAGCCTTATCCACAAGAAAGCAAATATAATTCAACCTCTTAAGTAACAGTAATAAAAGTTATATCACTTGACAACAATGTCTGTGTCTTCTTTGTGAATCAATTCATAAGTATTTAAAAGGTCAGGGAGAGATACGTTTTTCAATTAAATATTTTCATTAAAAAAAACTGAACAGGGATGTTGTCACACACACGTATCTAATGGGATTCAAAAATACCAATTTCTGGAATGGGCATCTCTTGCTGAGATGGTGGTGACGAACACCTCTCTCGAACCACTGCAGTCCCTGCGCTGCAGCAAGATGACAAGGTTATTTAAAAATGCATTGCAGGAAGTAGAACCAGCGCTGTGATGGAATGGCCCTATACTTGCCCTTCCAAATACTTAATGTCTTGGACGTCTTACAGGTGGTTGGTATTCCAATTTGTCTGTCATTTTCATCAGTCTAATTTAAAGTCGTTGTTGATTTCGTAATTCAACAATGTCAGGACATTTGGCGAATCGCTGCACTACATGTCGCAGATTGTTCACACTGTCGTCACTGAGTTTTTGTCTTGCAGGAGTCGATCTTTGTGGATGCGATACCAATCAACACGGCAGGGATAATATCAAGCTTCTTCTGTGTTTTATTTAATCAACATCATCATCGCTTTCCTGGATTGATCGTTTGTCTCGTTGGGCGGTTTCTTTGGCGTGTCAGGAGCTCCGTGTCTCGTTGCAGGATTCATTGCCTCCGAGCTGCGACATTCACCAGTGGCTTTGTGTGGCACAAGCAGTTCACATTTATTCAATAGTGAGACACAGGGTGAAGATAAGAGTGGTTAGTTGGAAAGCTAAAACTCTTGTGTCAGAAATAGGGAGAGTAACTGTTTTATTTTCAGAAGAAATTTCAGAACCTGTGTTCTTCTTTGCACCTTTAATAGTTACAGTTCATTTGTTAGTGAACTTCTATCATTAAAATGTGTTTTGCCCGACCTGCTGCAAAACTCAATCCTTGGACTCTTAAACTTTAGCAAAATCTGAATTTCCAATTAAAGCCACGATGTGAAGTTGTCAGTGTCAGACTAGGGTGGACAAAGTTAAAAATCCCACAACAGCAGTTTATAGTCGAACAGGGTTATTTGGAATTAGGAGCTTTCGGAGGGCTGCTGCTTCATTAGATCGTTTTGGGAGGATCACAGGACACAAATTGACAGTAAACGATGATTGCTGATCAACAGTCTGGGTTTGTTGAATAGACCGTTTCAGTTGCATGACACTGAGGTATTTTGCTTTCTATTCTGTGTCTTATGATCCTGCTCCACAGCTAACTGAAGAAAGTGTAAGCTCCGAAAGCTCGGACTTCCAAATAACCTGTTCCACTTTAACATCGTGTTGTGTGATTTCTATCTTATTTGCATTGAACACAGTTGCTGTTGAAGTTCCTTTGTAATCTCAGTTCTATTCCGATATCAGGGGTCCCTCACTCGTGTGTTTGAGAACATATGCACCCAGGCACAACTGTTTCACTCTCCTGTGTCTGATTTGCATACTATGCTGAATGAGTTCTCTGGAAAAGCACAGAAATGCCACTGGCAAAAAGAAAATAAAGAGACTTTAATCCAAGAGTATTGTCAAATCGCAAAAAGAACTTCCTTCACGTCTGTCATTGTCAACTTGATTTTTTGCAAATAAAGGACATTGTTAAAATTCACATATCACTACGTCATAGTACAACACGTTTATTTGGAAATGTGAGTTTTCTGAACGCTGCTGCTTCATCAGGTAGTCACTGGGGCAGGATCATGGGATTCAGAATTTTGAGACAAAACTATTGTGCCATACAACTGATGCAATGTATTTTCTAAAAAAGTGGATTGCTGTTCAGACTTTAATTACTTGGAATGGTTACAGGTTTCCAGTCACTAATGTGTAAATCCCAGAACTCTATTCAAAACACATTGCGAGATAACTTGAGATTTAAACAAAAGGTGTTGAACGTCAGCTCAGATAATAATTGTGCAATATTAGTGCCTGTATTCCAACTTTGAGTGAGACTGGTTTAGTTTCTAAAGTAAGAATTGATGTAATGCCACATGGGCTATCTGCCTACAGGTTGTGTGTGATTTTTAACAAAGTGAAATCGATCTGCAAATGTAAATTCATCGCAGAGACTTACGTGTGTCTGTGTGTGAGTGTGAAGGAGAAATAGAGAGATAGAGAGTGACACAGCGTGTGCATGTGCGTGTGTATGAGTCTGATGGTGTATGTGTCCGTGAGACGGTATATGCACGTTAGTGTGAGTGCCTGTTTGTGTCTCACAGAGAGCATATGTTTGAAAAAGTGTCTGCATGAGTCTGCCAGTGTGATTCAGCATGACTCTGAGAGTCTACAGTGTAGTCGGGTCACCTGCAGTGATACCTGAATCGGAAATGCTGGTTGAGGCCATCCTTATGGGTGTGGAACTTTGCTATCAGCCTCTGTTTTTGCGTTGTTGTATATCCGGAAGTATGCTTTGGAGGACCGTCACCCAAAGACCAGAGGTCGAATGTCCATGACTGCAGAAGTGCTCCCCGACAGTGAGGTATCGAGTTGATTGAAGGTCATGTGCAACAAAGAAGTCTTGTTCGAACTTGTACATGAACGTTTTGGCATATTGGCGTGCACGTTTGCTCCCAGTGATTGTTCCGTGTGACTTGATGAAGGACAGGCTGTCAAAGGTGAGCACATTGTGACCGAAGATGAAATGGATGAGTTGTCGGCTCGTGCTCGAAGATTGGATTGTTGTTATTGAGCACTGAGACTGTTACTGCAAATGCCGTCGTCATGGGTAATGCTGATGTACAGCCGACTCGACCATTCTGCTGAATAATATTCCGAGTTTGGATGATCTGTGGGTGCTGGGGTTCTGTAAGAAAAGTACTGTTTATTGATTTTTTTTCTACTTGGCTATCAAATGCAATCTTCTTTTTATTTAGTTCTCTCGTGGTACATCTGAAAATGCGATTGATTTGCATTTATTACCCGTACACAGTTTCTCTCCGAGAAGGTGATTATCGCTACCTACTTGAACTGCATCATCAAAGAACTGTCGATCATGCCACAATTCTCTTCGGGAGACATTTGCACGCTTTTGAAGCAGATATTCTGAATGAATGCAATATATTTCCAAGTTAGTGTATTGCACACCATGTTGGTGATTGACTGGTGTCCCCATGCAGATGCCGCCCCAGACCGTTTATATGGTTGTGCCTAAGCGTTTAGAAAGGGCTAACCATGTTTGTGAATTGTCGGCAATACGTCTTGTAGATACCAGTTCCCAATATCTTTTTGTCGTGTGGGTAGCGTATGTGTGGATGTGGTGCCCATCAACGGGATAATTTCTCTTGAATGGTATCTTTTGGTTTGTTGGAATCTGAGATATTTTACAGAGCACTGGTAAATTCAGGATCTTTATTAGGTAAGGCCTCGCAGTCCAGCACATGTCCCTATACTCTTGGACAGTTTCTTGTTTTTTGGATCATACATGCTTGGCGATATTTGAATATGAACTCAAACAGTCTGACTACTTAAATTCATTTTATAAAATGAATTATAAACAATGAGAGCAGCCAACATCAGAGCATCTTCTCAGGGCCTTGCTATAGTGATGCTGCTGAAAAAAAAACTGAGCAGGTCTGGCAGTATTTGTGGAAGGCAAGCAGAGTTAATGGTTCGGATCGACCAAAATCATTTACTCTGATCTGCGTCCACAGTATTGACTGACCTGTTGAGTTTTTCACTCAAGTTTCTTTTCTGTCTCAGATTTACAGGATCACCAGTTCTTTTTTCGGATTTAAAGCCTTTGATTCATTATAAAGAAACATGTCACAATTGCCCATGCTGGACAAACACACGGACGGAAAAAATGACGAATTCCTCGGTTTGTTTGATCTTAGATTAACATAAATGCTCGGTAGAGCATTGTTGGCGGAAGGGCCTGTACTGTTCTGTACTTTTCTATGTTCTATGTTAATTATCTTATTAAGTAAATACATGCATTACTAATTGAGCTAATAGTATGACTTCGCAGCAGGAGATGGGCTGGCTTGTGGTCAAATCTGGTGCTCCATGTGTCGCATAATGTTTCCCTGACTCATTTCCGTTCTTGGGTCTTTTTACAATCGACGCTATATTCAAGGCATTCGCCAGATGCCACCGTGTTAACCGCAATAAACTGAATATCATTAAATGACCTTTCATGTACCTTATTATTCTCATTACAGAATATACAAACGAATATTGAGTTTTAGTAATTATTCTAATGTAAGTTCGAAGGAAATTATGTGTCTCTACCTAATATTAAAATTATTTAACAACATGTTTTGAGCAGTTTATTTCCTATCGTACACCCTTATCTTTATCCTATAACGTGTTTAGTCAACAAGATTGGAATATCAGCAAATATCTGTACCTGTGATTTGATTTTTCCCGTAATAAGGAGGCTGCTTTTACTGTCTGAGACTGTTGTTTTTGAAAATTTATTTAATATTTCCTCCTAATGCGTTTAGTTTTCTTTGCATGTATTTAATCTGTAACTATTTCAGATTCTATATCTATGATCAGTTGAATGATCGTAACAGAACTATATTGTAAATGTGATCGACAAATGCACTAATTGAATGTATTGTGGTTTGTACTTACTTATGTCCGATGAACAAATAATCGCAGCTGCATATTTTATATGACTTCTGTTAACATTGTTCTCCAGAGCTCCTGTCGTTTAACTTGTGAAAACTACATTAAGCAAATATTTTCACAAGCTCTCTAACTACTGCCAATAATGTGGTGTCGTGTTAGCCACAGGTATCTGACTGCCATTTCACAGGTCGCCAACGAAAATCAATGGAACTGAATTTAGCGATTTTTCAACTGGAAAAATGGAAATCCATGTAATTATAGTCCGTTGAGATTGACGTCAGTCACAGCAAAACTGCTGGAGAAGATACCGACGGAAGCCATCTGTTCCCATTGAGAAGAAAATGGGCAGCATGATTTTGTGAGGGGAAGATCATATTTTACAAACATCGCATAATTCCTTGTGGAGGTGACAAAACTGATTGCTTATAGAAGTCATATACGTGGGCTTCAGTACAACGTTTTAGAAAGTTCCTCGTGGTAGGCGAGTGGAAAATGAGTATTCACATGGGGTCCACGGTGTTCAAGGTAAATGAACAGAGAATTGGCTGGGCAACAGGAGACAGAGAGTGGTAGTGGAAGGGAACTTCGCAAAATGGAGACCTGTGACCAGCAGTGTTCCACCAAGATCCGTGCTGGAATCACTGTTGTTTGCAATGTTTATAAATGGTTTGGAGGAAGGTATCGGTTGCCTGATTAGTTAGATTGCAATACCACTAAGATTTGTTGACTAGCAGATCGTGAAGGGGACTGTTAGAGAATACAGCAATATATAGAGAGATTAGAGAGATGGGAAGAGGAATGGCAGATGGAGTTCACTGCCTGCAAATGTGAGGTGATGCATTTTGGAACATCCAATTCAAGAGCAATGCATACAGTCAATGGAAAATTGCTGGGGAAAAATGACGTTAGAGAGATCTGGTTGTTCAGGTTCATTGTTCTATGATAGTGGCAACGCAGGTATGCAACGTCGTCAAGAAGGCATACAGCATGCTTTCCTTCGTGGGATGGAGAAATGAGTGCAAGAATTTGCACGACATGATACAATTTCATAGGAGGTTGGTTCAGTCGCGTTTGGAATACTACGTACATTTCTGGTCGTCACATTACCAAAGAGATGTGGATGATTTGGAGACTTTGCAAAAGAGATTCACCAGGACTTACCTGATATGGAGGGTGCGAGCTGTGAAGGGAGGTTGAATAGATAAGGATAAGATTCTTTAGAAAGACGGAGGTTGAGGCGAGGACTGATTGAGGTCTACAAAATCATGGGAGGTGTATACAGGGTGGACAGCAAGAAGGTTACTCCAAGAGTGTGGAACTCAATTACTGGAGGTCACAAGTACAGGTGAGAGGCGAAACGTTAAGAGGCGATATTTGAATATGAACTCAAACAGTCTGACTACTTAAATTCATTTTATAAAATGAATTATAAACAATGAGAGCAGCCAACATCAGCCATGATCATATTGAATGGCGGTGCAGGCTCGAAGGGCTGAATGGCCTACTCCTGCATCTATTGTCTCTTGTCTGTTGTCTATATACGTGGCAAGTTCTTAATGCAGAGGTGTGGTGTGGCGGGGGGGGGGGCGGTGGGGCAGGACCGTATTAAGAGAAGAGATGGTGGAGGCAACAACAATAGAATTATTTAAAATGTATCAAGTCAGAATCATGAATGGGCAGCAGCAAAGCGATACAGATCTTCAGAAAATAGGCGACAGGTTTCAATGTACATCTCGATTGGCAGAGGCTTGGAAGGCCAAAAGGCCTGTTCCTGTTCTGTGTTTTTTTTTGTATTTATTTTTTTGTGCTTTGGAACGGCTTGCCACTCACATGATATTGGGGAATCCTGCTTTTTTTAGTTCATGCAAATTTGGCTACACCAGCATTTATTGCCAATACCTAATACCCAGAGGGCATTTATGAGTCAATCACATTGCTGTGGCTCTGGAGTCAGATGCAGGTTAGATGAGGTAAGGGGGACCAATTTCCAATTGTAAGGAAATCAAGGAAATAAAAGGTACGTTTATTTCCGACGATGGACAATCAATTCATGACTTTACCAGTTGATTAGAGGATTAAATAGGATAGACAGTGAAATACTTTTTCCTAGGATGATGACGTCAACGTGTAAGAGGGGGCATAAATGCACATTCAGGGGTGATAGATTTAAGACAGATGTCAGAGGCAGGTTTTTACGCAGAGAGTGGTGAGGACGTGGAATGGCCTACTTGCTAATGTAGTCAACTCAGCCACATTAGGGAGATTTAATAAATCCTGAGATAAGAACATGGATGATTTTTTGGATAGTGTAGGGGACGAGCTGAGAATAGTTCACAGGTGACGCAATATCGAGGGCCGAAGAGCCAGCTCTGCCCTGTGTTGTTCTATGGTCTATGATCTATGCTCAATGATTATCATTACACCTTAATTCCAGTCTTTTGTTTATTCAATTCAAATTCCAACATGTGCACTGGACGGATTTGAACCCAGGTCTCCAGAACATTATCCTGGGCCTCTGAATTAACGATAATCCTCCTGGTTCACTTCCGAGACCGGACATTCCCACGACCCCCACACCCATCACTTGAAAAAATAAAACAGCCTATATGTCGAAACGTGGTATTTTTTGTAGTTTTGTTATTCATTACTGTGGTCCACGCCTTTTCACTGCTGGCACAGCTGACAACAACTACAAGTCACCGATCGCCATGACAGTTCCAACAGTTGTCATTCACCATCCACTGTATGAGATAGTAGCCAAATACAGCGATGCATATTAATATTCATTCTTTTATTTGCCATTTCTGTTCTTCAAATTCCCGTTCTGTCTCTGCTTGAAGAATGTATCATTTATGTCGTCACTGCTGGTGAATCTTCATGCCCGCCAAATTTCTCAAAGATGCTCACTTAAACGTTGAATAGCGGCTTCTATTGTCTCATGATTTATTAAGTCGTTATGGAGCTACTAGCATTTCCAGTTCCCAACATTTGATGTGCCCCATTCGAACTTGACTGATATATTGCGCGTGTGATGTTTTGATGCAACTTATGGTGACTCTATCTTTCGCACAGATTTCTGTGCATCTTTTACCTTGATTGGGTAATGTGTTGGGGGTATGGGTGATTTTTACGAACGCACTTTCGTGCCGCTGCATCCGCATGTATGAAGACTTGCTGGAACTTCCAGTGATATTGCATTCTCTTGGATTACATGAATTGTGCCAATCCAATCATGTGCCTCGCCACTTTACATTTGTTGAAGGTTACGTGATACCATACAAAAACTATCCAGAATCCACGTGCTTGATCCGTATTATGTCTGTCAATCAACCGTTTATTTTTTTAAACGCTTGCCTCCATTGCAAACACTCTATCTTCACGTTCCTTTGCTGTTATTTTATCTAGACCTGCGTGTTCTATCTGAGCATCCACAATCCACTATATCAATTCCTTCAGAATTTGTATCAAACGAGGGTAGATGCTGATTTAAACCCTGTGTGTCTACTGAATTGTTCAAGGGAGACTGATATTGACACTTGTCAAATATGATTTAATATCTTCCGCTTGTGTTTATTGAAAGTATGGCATTATCTGCATTCAGTGGCTTCTATGACATCAGCATCTTGATGTACGATTAGACTGGTTAACATATGACACATTTCCTTGCACCGATCTTAGCAATATTCTGATATGTTGATCAGAACAGGAACAGTCCCATTTTTCACATTCTCATTCAATATCTTTGCATCGTTTAGTATTGCTATTCTATTAGATGGAGCCTTTGTCAGGAATCAGCATTTCAAATGTCACGGAGTTGCAGGAGAGGGCAAATTGTGTGGTGGGGTTTAAACACCTGGAAACATTCAACCAGCAGCAATTCTGGCACCCACCCACCTCCTCACTTCCTCATTGATCCTTTCGATTAATATATCAAATGTGAGCTTATAGGTCTTCACCTCCCCTTTGGAATCACGTGTATTGTCTTATTTCGAAAACATCACAGTTTATTAAATTCTGAATAAATCAGATGCTTCCTTTATGACCACCAGCTTGTTTTTACATCACCATGCTACTGGGACAGATTGTATCAACAAAACAGCTCTCCTACTACTAAGGGGTTATTCCTCATCAAACACCGCGAATACAGTGTAGGATGTTCTCTTGTAATATTCCTTGATCCAATTACAAAGAAACGGGAGATGGACTCCAATGCACATTGCCTCCTTGTAATGGTTCCTCAGCAAACCTAAGACACTCTCCATTACTGACCTCCCTCACACCTTCATGTTCATTCCTTTCCCTCATCTTAAGTCCCTTTTGAGTTTTCTAATGTATCTTCACATTCCCAAATATTTTTAATGTCGCAGTTAACGCATACTCCCATTTTCTGTATGGCCATCTCAGCTACTGTTTATCTCAATTTCTGTTTCTCCTCCAATTTATCCGATCATGGTGATGAGTTTGGGCACCTCACCTGTCCACGTGGCACAATTTCTTTCTCACCTTTGATCATAACTGTTTCTTTTTATCATTTCTCCTAGCTATTTGAGTATAATGAACTGTTTAAATGATCTACAGTTGTTTTTTTTAAGTTAACCGATTTGTGTAACTTCTTTTAAAATTCACTTTATTCCAATTCACTCAACTCTAAATTTCATGAAGTCTGATTCATGCGCACTATACGACTTAATAATCATCCAATTCTCTATCCACAGATCGCCCTATGGAATTAGAATAAAACTATATCATTACATGGACTCAAATTCCTCAACAACCTTCATCCATATCCATCATGATGACATGTATTTGATATGTTTCGTCCTCTGCCAATTATATACATGGTAATATTATGGAGTGGTAAATATACGCATATTCAAGTACTCTGAGTTGCAATATGCACGGTATGAATCAGTACCAACTGTATCTACACTTATTCCCTTATTTTTATTAAAGATTTCAGTTCAGCTTTGACCAACATATCCTACACAAGAGTTCTGGAGAGCTTTGTCGTGCATTGAATGTATTCATGTCTAAAGTAAGTACAGAGGATTCATAATACTTTGGGAGAAGTAAGTTCCCTTAATCCGTTTTATACTGTTCCACCTTATCTAAGCCTATCATCTGTTGTTGTAGATATTCCCACATGAGCAAATATCTACTCCATATCTACATTGCCATTCATCTTTCGCAAATTTCAGACCTCAATTACACATCCTCCCATATTCTACTTGGAATGTATCGACCTGAACTGCGAAATCTCTCCTCTTAAGACAAACGTTTCATCTTTGGAGTCAATCTGGTGAACATCTTCTGAAATGCCTCCAGTGCAAATACATTCCTCCGCCATAAGGTGAAAATCTAGAGTTGCTTTGTGTCATACAGAGACGGATGTAGAGACCCTTGATACAATAATGAGATACATTGGTGCGGGGGGGGGGGGGGGGGCGGGGTGCGTGGGTGGGTGGTGGTGGTGTTGACGGTCAGTTTTAATCGTTGTGGCTGGTATAAAATTTGGACAAATCTCCAGATCCCGGATGTGTTGCATCTCAAATTGCTGTGTGAGATAAGAGAGGAAAGGCCCTGTCCTATTTTTTATAAGTCGAATCTCATGACAGAGAAGACAGGGAACCAGATAGTAGCTATTGTGGTTTAACCTTGCAGGAAGATTATTGGGGCAGAGCAGAGAACAGTGGCCCAGTCATTATAAAATCAGTGTAAAGGAAACTATTACAGAAAATAAGGAATGTGAAAACTGATCTCCATTTCGGGAGATCTGGTTTGATCATGAAGAGTCATCATATCTTTATCAGATTGAACTCATACCAAATAAATTTGATTGAGATGTTTTTATGGAAGCCTTATTTTTTATTTTTCCTGGCAATGCCTCGACAAAGCCCATCATGTGAAACTGAAAAATAAAGGAAAATCTGATGGAATGAAAGGGAGCTTAGCAAGTTACATCCAAAATAGTCTAATCTAACCTTGAATTGGGCCTGCCAGTTTTGGCTGGGGTTGTCAAAGTTAAAAATCACACATTACCAGATTATACTTTCATTTGGAAATACTAGCATTCAGAGCACTGCTCTTTTATCAGGTCACTGTGGAACAGGTTCATAAGTCGTGAGGCCTGTGATCCTGTTCCACAGCAACCTGATGTCGTAGGGGAGCTCCGAAAGCTAGAAAGCTCCAAATCAAAATGTTGCACTGTAATCTGGTGTTGGGGGACTGATTGACAGAGTTTCAGTTCAGAAATGCAGTTTGCTATTGGAAAGAGTTTTCGCGTTCCATGGTGAGAGTGACACCCCTTGTTGTGGAGAAGCCAAAGAAGATCAGTAAACGGAGGAGTTAAAAGAGAAAAAAAATAAACACCTTGGATTAAATTTCCAGACTGTGTAGTAACAAGACCCTATTATCACAAGGCACAACTTGAAGTAAAAACTCAAGAACGTGAACACTCATGCAGTGCTTCAAAAAAACAATTCTATTGGCATGAAAAGTACAAGGATGCAGTTATCTTTTCCCGTACATGTCATTCATGCAAAATATAAGGTAATGAAATCAACATTGGTTTTGCCAATTCCTGCTTTTTGATAACCATTCACACGGGATCCGATTGATTGTGTCTCTCCCGTGCCCAAATCCGAAAGTGCGAACCAGTACTTGGTACCCATAATGAACGTGTCTACCAGACTTCTTGAGACAATTCCATTGTAGAACATGAAAGCAAAAAAGGTGGTGGAATAGTTAGTACCTTTCGTCATGTGGTATGTATTACCCATAGGGATTCATTCAGACCAAGAGTCTAATTTTACTGCTCGGCTGTTTAAGCAAGTCATCGATAGCCGAGGTGTACAGAACCCTAAAACAAGAGCGTTGCATTCTGACTCCCAGGCATTTTTAGAGAGGTGGGATTAGACCCTGAAGGCCATGTTAAGCACGTACTATCAGGATTACCAAATAATTAGAATGAAGGTATCCATTTCTTGTTTCTAGCCATTAGAGGTGTCCCAAACTAATCTACTCAGCATGCTCTCTTTGATTTAATATTCGGGCATGAACTGAGACGGAATTTGAATATCATCAAAGAGAAATTCACAGGACAGAAGTCGGGCATCTCACACAAAGATTATGTATCTGAGGTGAGACTGAAATTTAATCGGGGATGCACGTTAGCTGAACGGCACTTGAAGAGGGCACAACATAGAATGAAGCAGGTGGCAGATAAAACAGACAAAAATTGCAAACTTTTCCATTGGGGTTGAGGTTTTCGTATTGTAAGCAGTGGCAGGAGATCACTTCAAAGCCAGGTTTCGTGGACCATATCAAGTTGAGAAAAAATACTCAGGTATGTTAGCTGGCAAAGATGCCGGATAGAAAAGAAAAGTGCATCATCTGAATATATTGTAACTTCATTATGTTAGATACAAAAAAACTAGAGAAAAAGGTGTTAATTATTGACGAGCAATTGAATCTATAAGTTATGGAGCTGGATGTCCCTCAAAATAAGTTAAACGATGAGCAGGTCCTTGAGGAGTGAAATAGCTTAGTGAACAACCTGTCCCAGGAGCAAAGAACTCAGCTGATTTTTTTTATTGCAGCACTATAGGGACATATCCAGGAATAAGGTGGGGAGGGCTCATGCTATTGTGTATGGTGTGGAAGTACGGAATGCTGTGCCCCTTCTGCTCCCCTGCAGACATAATGCTTTCAAAGCCACGTCCATCAAGAAAGAAGTCGATGTGATGCTCAACGGAGATATCATTGACCCAATCAGAGTGAGTGGAGTTCACAGATCGTGTTAGTTCACAAAACAGACGGGCCTCAACAATTTTGTGTGCAAAATCGGAACGTCAACGCCGCACAAAATCAGATTTATACCAATGTCCAGACTCAAGGAATGTACAGCGAAACCTGAATCAGCCACGTACATCACAAACTTGACTTCGTGAGTGGTTAGTGACAGATGTCTTCATCAGAGATAGCGATAGAAGATTCTGTGTCTGTTATCCCAGTTGTGCTGTTTCAATTCAAAGTGATGTCCTTTGGAAAGAAGAACGCACGAGCCACATTCCGAAGCCTCGTGAAAGGAGTTGAGGCTGAATTAGCAACAATATACAGTTCATGTGGATGATGCAGTGATTTTTCATGAGTGCTAAAATGGTTACATAGTTCATTTAGGAAAACTCTTTGAACGATTAAGAGAAGCAAAACAGTTAATAACCATAACGAAAACAGAATTGTAAAGCTATAGTTGATGTTCTGGGGGCATAAAATCCATCATGGAAGTTTGACTCCATAGACCACCAAAACGAAGGCCATCCAAACATTTGCAAGACCATCCTCGAAGACAGAGACATTTCGATTTTACGGATTAAGTGGGTTCACAGAAAGTTTGTTTCAATCTGCAAAAACACTGCAATCACATTTACTGAAGAAGAACATGACATTTCTGTGGACAGAAGAATGCCAAGCGGTGTTTGAGAATTGAAAAGTAATATTAAAAACACACCAGTTTTGGGGGAATCAGGATGGTGGCGACTCAGCAAGTCTGAGTCTATAGTGCTCCTCCCAAGACTCGGGTAAAGTGGGTCACCCACTCCCACCACACTCACCAAATCATTTACAAGAGCTGTTTAATTTAATTAGTTGTTTAATATTAAATTTAAACAATGTAATATTTAGTAAAAATGACCAAAGGGAAGGGACCCGGAGCTCTCAGCAAGCAGGAACCCCTCCCCCAACCTCTCCAGCTGCAGCAGAGGCGTCCACAGCCGCCCCGGGTGACTTACCTCCAGTGACAAGCCTTGTAGAAATGATCTCCAAACTGGATGCGAAGATCGATGCTTTTATTAAAGAATCCCGAAATCGATGGGACTCACTCTCGGCCGCGCTGCAGAAGCACGACCGAGACATCCAGGAAATCGAGCGCCGAGTCGGAGGGGCGTAGTTAAAGGCCGCAACCTCTGAAACTACAGCTCAATCGGCCGTGGATAACGTCGGGACTCTCGATCAGCGAGTCGAGACCTGAGAGAATTGCATTGATGACCTCGATAATCGAGGGCGTCGAAAAAAATATTCGTTTGCTGGGCCTTCCCGAACGGGAAGAGGAAGGCCAGCTTACAGCATTCCTCGAACAGTGGCTGCCACAGCTTTTAATTTTGGGAGCTGGATCAGGCCTGGTAAGGGTGGAATGGGCCTACCGGGTCGCAATACGCGGGCCCGGCTCGAACCAGCGCCCACGCCTGGTCCTGTTCTGGCTGCAGAGCTATGTAGAGAGGCAGATACTCCAAGGAGCTTCGAGAAATCTAGGAAAAGACCCCCAAGCTATGATCGGGAAAGGATCCAAGATCATGTTATTACAGGACTTTTCTCCAGTTCTGGTCGGAAAGAGGAAGGCATTCAACGAGGCGAAGAAGCGTTTAAGGGACTTAAATATTCGTTACTCCTGACGCTACCTAGCGACGCTATGCTTTAACCATGAAGTATCCGTGTATAACTTCGGATCGCCAGAAAAGGCGAAGGAATTCTTGGACTCTCTTAGATAAACTGTAAGACATAATGGATGTTGGTTTGCCTTTCCCCCCCTTTGGTTTATATCCGCCCCTTTTTTTTCTTACCTTTCTGTTTAATATTGTCATGGGGGTGTGGGGAGAGGAATATGGTTTTCTCCCCCACCCTCCTTGGGGTTGTTTTCTTTTATTATTTTATGTATATATGTGAGTATGTATGTATGTGTATGTATGTATACATATATGTGTGTTATATATATGTATATATATAAGCTGGGGGGTTTGGTTGGTTTTGGTGGGGGGAGGTGGTTACCTTATTCTATTTTACCTCTGTCTTTTGGAGCGGGGTTGTTTCTCCCTTGTTATTTTGTATTATTATATTTAATTATTATTTGTTGATGTTGTAATTTTATAGTTATATGTTTATATATGGTATTAACATTACCAAATGCATCCAGGTGTTGTTATGGGTGGGGGTAGGGTGTTCATTGTTAACTCTAGCTTTGTATTATATCTGAATTCTCCTCTTTTTATAGAGGAGCGCCTGGGTCAAGTGTGGGGCATTAGTTGGGAGAGGATATGATGGACCTTTGGAGAGGAAGCGACACCCCCTGGGAACAAGGGGGAAAATCTCCACTTAGATACTGTTTATATTTTTTTACTTGGAAATAGTTCTTTATTATACTGTTGTGAGTGTATGATGGAGCCTTTATTTTTGTAAATTTTATATACTCTATGCTCGGGATGTTCCTGATAGGGTTTCCCCTCCTGAGAGGTCTCGGATTTGCCCAGATGATTATGGTTGATCAATCGGTTAAGTGGTGCACCTGGAATATCAAGGGGAGTAATTCGCCAGTCAAAAGGAAGAAAATATTATCAAATCTTAAGAAAGAAAGAGTTGATATAGCTCTCCTACAGGAGACACATCTGTCGTAAAAGAACACTTGAAATTACGACAGGGTGGATTTGATCAGGCCTTTTTTTCTTCTTTTAGCTCAAAAAGCAGTGCAGTTGTTATTCATGTTCGGAAGAATTTCCCTTTCAAAATCCTAAATCAGATAAAAGACGAATCTGGACCATATATTTTGATTAAAGCCCTCATACATGGAGAGGAATATGGGATTTTAAATTTGTACTGCCCCCTGGCACACCGCTTTAAACTTATAACGGAAGCCTTTTCAAAATTGATGGCTTTTGGTGCCCGTCATACAATTATAGGGGGACACTTTAATTGTATTATGGATTCGGAAATGGATAGGATTCCCAAGAGTACTGCAGGAGTACCTCCCAGATCGAGACAATTGGTGGATCTGAACAAAGAATTAGGATTAGTAGATGTATGAAGATGTCTTCATCCACAGCGCAGAGATTTTTCTTTCTACTCCAATCCACATAAATGTCATACCAGAATTGATATGTTTTTTGCCCCCCCGATTTTTTAAATTCCATATCATCCTGTAAAACAGGTAGTACAGTAATTTCCGACCACGCCGCTGTTTATATGGAAACCAAGGCGAGGAACACTGGGACATCCGCTCGGCATTGGCGTATGGACCCCTTCCAAATGAAAGATAGTAAATTTGTAAAGTCCTTCTATCAAGAATTTAAAACTTTTTTAGAAATTAATTCAGGTACGGCTAGCAACCCATCAATGATGTGGGAGACAATCAAAGCTTACACGCGAGGTTTGATCATCTCCTACTCAGCGACCCAGAAAAAAATTGAAGGGAGAACAACATCGTCTGCTTGAAGCTCACTTAAAAGCAGCTGAAACAGCTTACACTGATAGACCTTCTATTATTAAATTGCAAAGGATTACGCCTCATAGGACAGCTCTAAACACTAAGCTTACTCAAACGGCTAAGAGGGAAATATTATTTGCAAAACCAAGGTTATGTGAATATGGCGACAAACCAGGTAGATATTTAGCATTTTTTGCAAAGGAAAAAAAGGCCCCTTAGACTACGACGTCTATCAAGGAAAGTATGGATATTTTGACTCATGATCATAAAAAGGTTAATGCGATCTTTAGAGAATTTTATTCTGAGTTATATAAATCACAGGATTGTGAAGATAGGATGAGGAGGGTGCTGTCATTTTTTTAAAAAAATTGACCTTTCCGGCCTAACTCCGGAATAGGTATCGGTCCTCAATGCTCCTCCAACAGTCCAAGAAATACTTGATGCAATTTGGCAACTTCAGAGCGGTAAGGGCCCTGGCCCAGATGGTTTTCAAGCTGAATTCTATAAAGAATGTACAGAAATATTGGCTGGTCCACTTATGGACATGTATAACTATGCATATAGTCAGGGCTGTCTCCGGCCTTCACTAAAAGAGGAAAATATCTCTCTTATCCTTCAAAAGGGAAAGGATCCAGAAGATTGTACATCATACAGACCAATAACCTTTGATAAATGTAGATTTTAAAATCCTTTCTAAAACGTTACCACTGAAACTAGAAAGGGCACTGCCACATATTACAAAGGAGGATCAGACGGGGTTTATTAAGGACCGTAGATCATGCAATAATATTAGAAGGGTTTTGAATATGATTCAAGCCTGTCATCAGGGAAAGATACCAGGAGTAGTAGTTTCATTAGATGCGAAAAGGCATTTGATAGGGTTGAGTGGTCATATTTGTTTTACACATTGGAAAGGTTTGGCGTTGGACAGGTGTTTACCAAATAGGTCTCCTCATAGTATGGTGATCCCACAGCAGTTGTGGTTACCAATGGATTAGGTTCGGATAGCTTCAGTGTGGGGTGGGGCTGCCGTCAGTGATGTCCTCTCTCGCCATTGTTATTTACGTTAATAATTGAACCACTAGCAGAACCTATAAGAGCTGATCCTAATCTAACAGCCCCGAGAATTGGTACAGGTAAACATAAAATTACCCTTTATGCAGATGATGTTCTTCTATTCCTCAGTAATCCTCTGATGTCCGTACCCCACCTAATCCAAGTTGTTAATACATTTAGTGCATTCTCAGGCTATAAAATTATTTTTTTCAAAATCGGAGGCTATGCCAATGGGTGGCCTTGCTATGACACCCCACTTAGTGGACGGATCCTTTTTTCCCTTTTGTTGGTCCATGGAGGGCTTCTTAAATCTAGTCATTTTTATTACTCAAGTATTTGGTCAGTTGTATAAGGCTAATTTTGTGCATGTACTGGAAAGGATAAGGCAGGACCTCCAGCGATGGGGAGACCTTCCAATTTCCTGGTTGGGTAGAATAGCACGAATTAAAATGAATGTCCTGCCCCGTCTCCTGTATCCGATGAGAATGCTTCCGGTGATGCTGACGAGCATGGCTCTATGTAAATTATATGGCTGGCTGGGTTCCTTTTTCTGGAATTATAGAAGGCCCCTCATTAACCTGAAGAAGCTACAGCTTCCACAGACAAGGAGAGGATTGGACTTCCCAGATTTTAGGAAATATCAGTTAAGTTCTCTATTAAGTTACATAGCTGATTGGGTCTTGTCTGATCCACAATAAATCTGATTGGACATCGAGGCCTCTCAAGTGAAATACCCACTTATTAACCTTTTATTTTCAGACAACAGGAAAATCATTACAGATCACTGTAAAAACCCTATAATACTGAACACAATTAAGGCTTGGAATATAATGTGGCAAAATGAGGGTAATTCACATAAAATATCCCCCTATGCACCGATAGAGGGAGCATGGGGTTTCTAACCGGGGTTTACAGATGCTACTTTTAAACTCTGGAGATCCAGGGGTATCTCATGTCTAGGGGACCAATTTAAGGATGGCGTCCTGATGTCTTTTGAACAGCTGCGTCAGAAATTCGGATTACCTAATGGAGACCTCTTTCGATTCTTCCAAATTCGAGACTATATAGTGAAGAAGACTACGTTATTAGATAGTCTTTATAAATGAGATAGAGAATGTCGTGTCCTACGACCAGTGGGGGTATCTTCCGTCAGTACTATTTATCATTTACTACATGATGAAGTATTGGGAGATATGGACAATCTGCTTAAAACATGGGATCAGGATTTGGGACTGGAAATCTCTGTACATACATGGAATGATATTTGGGAAAATGGTCGAAGAATTACGATCTGTAACAGAACCCAGGCTATCCAGCTGAAGATACAGCAAAGTTTAATGCAGGAGCATCCCCAATGTGTCCGAAATGCAAAATACAGGTGGGCACTCTTGTACATTGCCTATGGACCTGTCATAAGATCCGTAGATATTGGACTAAAGTACCAAGTACCCTGACAGAAATTTTAGGAACGGAAATTAAAGTGGACCCTGTATCTCTCCTTTTGGGCTTTTCGAACTTTCCCTCCCTGGACATGTCCGGGAAGAGACTATTTTCTATTTTCTCTTTCTGTGCAAGGAAAATTATTTTTGGTGAACTGGGTGGCTGAGCGCCCCATGAATTATCAAATTGGCACAGATTAATTATGGAATGTATTCCCCTTGACTTCCTTACAAATATGGTGCACCGAAAGACCGAATTATTTTATAAAATATGGCAGCCCTTCTAAATTACATCTATACAGATATTTCGGCTATCCTAACAAGGGCTTTCATTTAATTGGGATTACAAACCTGGCTGCTCCAGGGCCCCTTAGAAGAGGAATCCCGCACGAATACAGGTTTTATTACATCTGATGTTAACACATTCTGAGCATGTAAGAGATTTAAATATACACACTGGTTAGTTGTAGGTTAGATTAGTAGACAGTTGAGTTTTGTTTTTTTTCGGTATTTTTTTTCTTTTGTTAAATTTTGGCTATTGTAAATTTGATTTAATTGTATACCAATGTTTGTATATGAGAGTTTTGTTTATTTTTGTAAACTTGTAAAAATGTTAAATTTCTAATAAAAATATCTATTTAAAAAAGCACACACCAGTTTTAGTTACACCAAACATTTGCAAACCCTTCGAAATTGTAATCGATGCTGGTGACAGAGGAGTTGGTGATGTCCTGCTACCGGAAGTTGATGATGGAATTGAACGTAATTTGACAATTTTCAAAGGAACTCAGCATCCACCAGATAAGATACTCCATCATGAAAAAGGAATTATTGAATTTGGTACTGACCATACAACATTTTTTAAGAAGAAGACATATATCATAGCTTCAAGAGAGAGAGAGAATAACCTTCCATGCTGGGAATTTAAAGGAGCACTCTCAGCGTTTACTGGAAAAGTGAAAATATGTACTATTTGGCTATGAATTAGATACCTGCGTTGTTTTCCGGTTTGACGAAAACTCGAATTGAAGCAATCGTTTACATTTTTTCCCATGATGGAAAAAAAACACTTGTGTTTAAAATTTTTGTTTCGCTAACATTAAACCAATGAAACAATCCAATTTTGGGTATATCAAAATCAGACAGAGTAACTGCTATTGCAACCGATCCAGGAAACGTAAACAGTCTTGATCAAAGTTATCGTTTCTTATGAAACATATTCACAGGAGGAAAAAGAAGATCACACAGGCAGATGTCTGCCAGAACAAGAAACGCACGGAAGACGACAACCTCTGTTGGATTCTGAAATTAAGGTCGTGTAATTTAATACGTGGTTTATTGGAACACTTTTTTTTCGAGAGTTAGAAAAGGTAAACAGAGAAAGGGTGGCTGAGATTTGTGTAAAGTTTTGTTTAATTTTCACTTGCAGAGAAAAAAGAATAAACAGTTATGAGAATTATGACAGTGTGCAAACAGGCCATTCGGCCCAACTATTCGACACCGCCCATCTAAAGTAAACCCCACCCACTTCCATTGTACTCTATTTCCACTGACTAATGCTTTTATGCTACATGTCACTGAACATTCTGAACAATTTAGGTTTGCCAATTCACCTAACCTGCACATCCTTGGATCATGTGAGGAAACACACATGAGCACGTGGAGAATATGCAAACGTCAAACAGACAGTCGCTCGAGGCTGGAATCGAGTACGTGTCCCTGGAGCTGGGAGGCAGCAGTGCTAACCACTGAGCCACCTTGCTGTGCTCTTTAAATAATGGAATTCGGCAGTTCTCTGTCTTTCGCATTTTGACAGATTACAAAGAGAAGTGGGCTTTTCTGCATGTTTGGGTTAATTAACAGAAGGGGTCACAACCGTGTCGTAACGGAAATGAGCAGCTCATAGGCAATTCAGCACAGATATTCTTCTCTGCAATTCCGCCACGGCTGATAACTTTCTTAACTTCATTCACCTGCTTTCTCCAGTAACCTTTGATCCTCTTGATCGTCAATGGAAAACAAAGTAAAAGTGAAGAGTTTGAGGTTGAGAGAAAATTTCAGGATTGTTCGTCAAGGCACTTCCAAAGGGATGAGTTGTCATGGGTAACCTCACAATCAGTAAAGAGAACTTGGACGAGCACTTGAAGTTTCAGAATATTCAAGGCGATTGACCTCATTCAGGAAAGTGGGGGTAATGTAGATCGTACTTGCAACAGCACAGAATGTATTTATGAGCGACTGTTTGACTTTTGAAGTTCAATTCCTGAGCAGCTTCAAGACAGATTTTCTGAAGAGTGTGGTAACAGCATGAATTTGATAAAAGATTCTCAATGTACAGTACAGTAAGGTGAAACGGCAGGGAAGATTGCAGCAGCTTCGCATCACCCTGAATCCAGAGAAAGGGGAACTGCAAAATGGCACGACTATGAAGTACATATTCCATTTTTCTCCATAGAAGAAAACATTTGAAAAAAAAAAAGCAGTAAGAGCAAAATATGCTCTACTGAGAAAACTGAAATGGAATCAAAACTGTAAGTAGTTTTGGAAAAATTTTTTGGACTGAAAGCTGATAAATGCACATGACCTGAAAATCTATATCTTTCATTACTAAAAGAGGTTACCATGGTATTAATGAATACTTTGCTTGTCGTATTCCAAATTCGTGATGATTCTGGAACTGAATTAACAGATTGGAGAGAACAGAATATAATCACGCTATTTACGAAGGAGGCAGGGAGACAGGGAGAAATTGTCGTCTGGTTAGTAGCAAAAAAGCAGTCAGGACAACACAAAACTCTCCTATCGAGGAGCAGGGAGCTTTGAATACGACATTACTTTAAAAGACATGGATCAGATTATTTAAGTAGTGATTTATTCAAGAGGAACCCCTCTCTGTGCCCCCCTCTCTGTACCGCCTCTCTGTACCCCCCTCTCTGTACCCCCTTCTCTGTCCCCCCACCCTCTGTCCCCTCCTCTGTACCCCTCCGACACCCCTCCTGTCCCCCCGTCCCACCCTCTCTCTGTCCCCACTCTCTCTGTCACCTCTCTCTCTGTCCCCCTCTCTCTGTCGCCCCTCTCTCTGTCCCCCTCTCTCTATCCCACGCTCTGTCCCACCCGCCTCTCTCTGATACCTTCTCTCTCCAACCCGCCTCTCTCTGACCCCCTCTCTCTGTCCCGCTCTATCTCCCCGTCTCTCTGTCCCCGTCTCTCTGTCCCCGTCTCTCTGTCCCCCTCTCTCTGTCCCACTCACTCTGTCCCCTCTCTCTCTGTCCCGCGCTCTCTCCCACCCGCCTCTCTCTGACGCCCTCTCTCTGTCCCCCTCTCTCTGCCCTTCTCTCTCTGCCCCCCTCTCTCTGTCCCCCCTCTCTGTGTCCCTCCTCTCTCTGTCCCCCTCTGTCTCCCCCATCTCTTTCAACGTCTCTCTGTCCCCCCCTCCCTCTCTCCCACTCTCTCTGTCCCCCTCTCTCTCTCCCCCCTTTCTCTGTCGCTCCTCTCTCTCTCCCACTTTCTCTGTCCCCCTCTCTATGTCGCCCTCTGCAACCTGTCTGTCACCATCTCTCAGTTCTCCTCTCTCTCTCTCTGTCCCTCCCTCTAGCTGTTCCCCCTCTCTCTGTCCCCCCTCTCTATCCCGCCTCTATCTGTCCACCCTCTTTGTCCCAACCCTCTCTGAACCCCCTCCTCCTCTCTCTGTCCCCATCTCTCTCTGTTCCTCTGCCTCTTTCCCCCTCTACCTCCCCCACTCTCTGTCCCCCCCCACTCTCTGTCCCCCCTCTCTCTGTCCCCCCTCTCTCTGTCCCCCCTCTCTCTTTCCCCACCTCTCTCTGTCGGCCTTTATCTGAACCCCTCTCTCTCTGTCCCCTCTCTCTGCCCCCTCTATCACCCCTCTTTCTGTCCCCCACACTCTGCCTCTGACCCCCTCTCTCTGTCCCTCTCTGTCCCCCTCTCTCTGTTCCCTTCTCTCTGTCCCCCTGTCTCTGTCGCCTCTCTCTCTGTCCCCCTTTCTCTGTCCCCCTCTCTCTCTGACCCCCTCTCTCTCTGTCCCCCCTCTCTCTGTCCCCCCTCTCTGCCCCCCTCTCTGTCCCCCCTCTCTCTGTCCCCATTTCTCTGTCCACCATTTCTCTGTTCCCTCTCTCTCTTCCCCCCGTCCCCCTCTGTCCCCCTCACTCTCTGTCCCCCTCTCTCTTAGCCCCTCTATCTAACCCACGCTCTCTGTCGCCCTCTCTCTGTCCCCCTCTCTCTGTCCCCCTCTCTCTCTGACCCCCTCTCTCTCTGTCCCCCCTCTCTCTGTCCCCCCTCTCTGCCCCCCTCTCTGTCCCCCCTCTCTCTGTCCCCATTTCTCTGTCCACCATTTCTCTGTTCCCTCTCTCTCTTTCCCCCCGTCCCCCCTCTGTCCCCCTCACTCTCTGTCCCCCTCCCTCTTAGCCCCTCTATCTGACCCACGCTCTCTGTCGCCCTCTCTCTGTCCCCCTCTCTCTGCACCCCTCTCTCTCCCACCCGCCTCCCTCTATCCCCCCTCTTTGTCCCCCCTCTCTCTGTCCCCCTCTTTCTCTGTCCCGCTCTCCCAAACCAACCGCCTCTCTCTGACCCCCTCTCTCTACGACCCGTCTCTCTCTCTGTGCCCTTCTCTCTGTCCCCCTCTCTCTCTCTGTCCCGCGCTTGCTCCCACCTGCTTCTCTCTGACCCCCTCTCTCTATCCTCCACTCTCTGTCCCCCTCTCTCTGTCCCCCTCTCTCTGTCTCCCTCTCTCTGACCCCATCTATCTGACCCACTCTCTGTCCCCCCCTCTCTCCCACCCATCTCCCTCTATTCCCCCCTCTTTGTCCCCCTCTCTCTCTGTCCCCTCCCTCTTTCCCCCCTCTCTCTGTCCCCCATCCTCTATCCCCCCTCTCTGTCGCCCTCTATCTTCCCCCTCTCTCTCTCTGTCCCCCCTCTCTCTCTCTCCCACTCTCTCTGTCCCCTCTCTCTCTCCCCCTCTCTGTCACCCTCTCTCTGCCACCTCTCTCTCTGTCCCACCCTTTCTCTGTCTCCCTCTCTCTGTCGCCATCTCTCTGTCCCCTCTATCTCTGTCGCCGTCTCTGACATCCCCCATCTCCCCCACTCTCTGACGCCTTTTTGTCGCCCTCTCTCTCACCCCGTCTCCCTCCCACCTGCCTCTCTCTGTACCTCCTCACTGTCCCACCCTCTCTGCCCCCCGTCTCTGTTCCCCCTCTCTCTCACCCCCTCTATCTCCCCCACTCTCTGTCCACTCTCTCTCTGTCCCCTCTCTCTGTCCCCCTCTCTCTGTCACCCCTCTCTCTGCCCCCTCACTCTGTCACCTCTCACTCTGTCCCCTCTCTCTCTGTCCCCTCTCTCTCTGTGTCCCCTCACTCTCTCTATGCCCCTCTCTATGTCCCCTCTCTCTGACACCCTCTATCTCCCATTCTTTCTGTCCCCCTCTCTCTGAACGCCTCTATCTCCCCCTCTCTCTGGCCCCCTCTCTCTGACCCCCTCTCCCTCCCCCACTCTGTACCCCTCTCTCTGATCCCCACTCTCTGTCACCCTCTCTCTGTCCCCCTCTATCTCCCCCTCTCTCTGTCCCCCTCTCTCTGACACCATCTATCTCCCCCACTCTCTGTGCCGCTGTCTCTGTCGCCCTCTCTCTGCCCCCTCTCTCTCCCACCCCGCCGTTCCCGATCGCCCCTCACTCTGTCCCCCTCTCTCTGCCCCATCTCTCACTGCCCCCATCTCACTCTGTCCCCCTCTCTTTCTGTCCCCTCTCTCTCTGTGCTCCTCTCTCTCTGTCCACTCTCTCTCTGACCCCCTCTATCTCCCCCACTCTCTGTGCACCTTTCTCTGTACCCCTCTCTCTGACCCCCTCTATCTCTCCCTCTCTCTGTCGCGCTCTCTCTGTCCCCCCCTCCCACCTGTCTCTCTCTAACCCCCTCTCTCTCCCACCCGCCTCTCTCTCTGTTCCCCCCTCTCTGTTCCCCTCTCTCTCTCTGCCCCTATCTCTTTCCCCCCGCTCCCCCGTCTCTCTCTCTCTCTCCCCCTGTCTCTCTGTCCCCCTCTCTCTCTGTCCACCCCTCTCTCTCTGATCCCCACTCTCTGTCCCCTCTCTCTCTCCCCCTCTCTCTCTCCCCCTTTCTCTGACCTCCTCACTTTCTGTCCCCTTCTCTCTCAGTCCTCATATCTCTCTCGCCTTCGCTCTGCCCTCCACTCTCTCTGTCCCCCTCTCTCTGTCCCCAACTCTCTCTGTCACCCTCTCTCTCTGTCCCCCTCTCCCTGACCCCTCGATCCCTTCCTCCCTCTGTCCCCCTCTCTCTGTTCCCCCCTCTCTGTCTGCCCCCTCTCTCTTTCCCCCCGCTCCACCCGTCTCTCTCTCCCCCCCCGCTCTAGTCCCTCTCTCTGACCCCCTCTCTCTCCCCCACTCTGAACCCCTCTCTCTGAACCCGACTCTCTGCCCCCTCTCTCTCTCTGCCCCCATCTCTCTCTGTCCCCCTCTCTCTCTGTCGCCCCTCTCTCTGCCCCCATCTCTCTCTGTCTCTCTCTCTCTCTCTGCCCCCTCTCTCTCTGTCTCCCTCTCTCTCTGTCCCCTCTCTCTGCCCCTCTCCCTCGCACCCGCCTTTCGCTTTCGCCCCTCTCTCTGTCCATCTCTCCCTCTGCCCCCATCTCTCTCTGTCCCCCTCTCTCTCTGCCCCCCTCTCTCTCTGACCCCTCTCTCACTGTTCCCCTCTCTCTCTGTCTCCCTCTCTCTATGACCCCTCTCTCTGTTCCCCTCTCTCCCTGTCTCCCTCTCTCTCTGTTCCCCTCTCTCTCTGTCCCCCTCTCTCTGACAAACTCGATCTCCACCACTCTCTGTGCCCCTGTCTCTGTCGCCCTCTCACTGCCCCCTCTCCCTCCCACCCGCCTTTCTCTTTCGCCCCTCACTCTGTCCCCCTCTCTCTGCCAAATCTCTCTCTGCCCCATTTCTCTCTGTCCCCCTCTATTTCTGTCCCCTCTCTCTCTGTCCTCCTCTCTGTCCCCTCTCTCTCTGACCCCCTCTATCTCCCCCACTCTCTGTGCCACTCTCTCTGTCCCCCTCTCTCTGACCCCCTCTATCTCTCCCTCTCTCTGTCCCCCTCTCTCTCTGACCCCTCTCTCTCTGTTCCCCTCTCTCTCTGTCTCCCTCTCTCTATGACCCCTCTCTCTGTTCCCCTCTCTCTCTGTCTCCCTCTCTCTCTGTTCCCCTCTCTCTCTGTCCCCCTCTCTCTGACAAACTCTATCTCCACCACTCTCTGTGCCCCTGTCTCTGTCGCCCTCTCACTGCCCCCTCTCCCTCCCACCCGCCTTTCTCTTTCGCCCCTCACTCTGTCCCCCTCTCTTTGCCAAATCTCTCTCTGACCCATTTCTCTCTGTCCCCCTCTCTTTCTGTCCCCTCTCTCTCTGTCCTCCTCTCTGTCCCCTCTCTCTCTGACCCCCTCTATCTCCCCCACTCTCTGTGCCACTCTCTCTGTCCCCCTCTCTATGACCCCCTCTATCTCTCCCTCTCTCTGTCCCCCTCTCTCTTTCCCCCTCTCTCCCACCCGCCTCTCTCTAACCCCCTCTCTCTCCCACCCGCCTCTCTCTCTGTCCCCCTCTCTCACTGTCCCCCTCTCTCTGTCCCTCACTCTCTGCCCCCCTCTCTCTCCCCCTCTCTCTCTCCCCCTCTCTCTGTCCTCCTCACTTTCTGTCCCCTTCTCTCTCTGTCCTCATCTCTCTCTCGCCTCCTCTCTGCCCTCCTCTCTCTCTGTCACCCTCTCTCTCTGTCCCCCACTCTCTCTGTCCCCGACTCTCCCTGTCCCCGTCTCTCTCTGTCACCCTCTCTCTCTGTCCCCCTCTCTCTGACCCCTCTATATATCCCCCTCTCTGTCTCCCTCTCTCTGTCCCCCCTCTCTCCGACCCGCCTCTCTCTAACCCCCGCTCTCTCCCACCCGCCTCTCTCTCTGCCCCACCTCTCTTTGTTCCCGCCTCTCTCGCTGCCCCCTCTCTCTTCCCTCCCCCCGCTCCCACTCTCTCTCTTTCTCCCCCTCTCTCTCTGTCCCCCTCTCTCTCTGTCCTCCTCTCTCTGTCCCGCTCTCTCTGCCCCCCCTCTCTGTCCCCTGTCTCTGTTCCCCCCTCTGTCCTCCCCCTCTGTCCCCCCTCTCTGTCCCCCCCTCTCTGTCCCGCCCTCACTGTCCCCCCTCACTTTCCCCCCTCTCTCTGCCTCCCCCTCTCTGTCCACCCCTCTCTCTGTCCCCCCTCTCTATCCCCCTCACTCTCTGTCTCCCTCTCTCTCTCTGCCCCGTCTCTCTCTGTCCCCCGCTGTCTGTCCGCCCCCTCTCTGTCCCCCTCTCTCTCTCTAAATCCTTCTCTCTCTGACCCCCCCTCCATCTGTCTCCTCTCTCTCTGTCCCATCTCTGACTGCCCGCCGCTCTCTGCCCCCCTCTCTGTGCCCCCCTATCTCTGTCCCCCCTCTCTCTTTCGCTCTCTCTCTGTCCCACTCTCTCTCTGCCCCCTCTCTCTCTGTCCCCCCTCTCTCTGTCCCCGTCTCTCTGTGTCCCCCTCTATCTCTGTCCTTCCCTCTCTCTGTCGCCCCCCTCTCTCTGACCCCCTCTCTGTGTGCCCCACTCTCTCTGTCCCCACACTCTCTCTGCCCCCATCTCTCTGTCCCCCTCTCTCTCTGTCCCCCCTCTCTCTGTCCCCCTCTCTCTCTGTCCCCTCTCTCTCGGTCTCCCCCTCTCTCTGTCCCCTCTCTCTCTGCCCCTCTCTCTCTGTCCCCCTCTCTCTTTGTCCTTCCCTCTCTCTGTCTCCCCCTCTCTCTCTGCCCCCCTCTCTGTGTGCCCCTCTCTCTCTGTCCCCACACTCTCTCTGCCCCCCTCTCTCTGTCCCCCTCTCTCTCTGTCTCCCCTCTCTCTGTCACCCTCTCTCTCTGTCCCCTCTCTCTCGGTCTTCCCCTCTCTCTGTCCCCTCTCTCTCTGCCCTTCTTTCTCTGTCCCCCCTCTTTCTGCGACTCTCTCTCTGTCCCCCTCTCTCTTTGTCCTTCCCTCTCTCTGTCTCCCCCTCTCTCTCTGCCCTCTCTCTCTGCCCCTCTCTCTGTCCCCCTCACTCTCTGTCCCCCCTCTCTCTGTCTCCCCCTCTCTCTGTCCCCCCTCTCTCCTTCCCCCGCTCTCTGCTCCCCTCTGTCTGTACCATCTCTCTGCCCCAATCACTCTCTGCCCCTCTCTCTCTGTCCTCCCTCTCTCTGAGCCCCTCTGTCTGACCCCCTCTCTCTGTGTTCCCCTCTCACTGTGTTCCCCTCTCTCTCTGTCTCCGTCTCTCTCTGTCCCCTCACTCTATCTATGCCCCTCTCTATGTCCCCCTCTCTCTGACACCTTCTATCTCCCATTCTTTCTGTCCCACTCTCTCTGACCCCCTCTATCTCCCCCACTCTCTGTGCCACTCTCTCTGTCCCTCTTCCTCTTAACCCCTCTATCTCCACCTCTCTCTGGCCCCCTCTCTCTATCCCCCTCTCTCTGACCCCTTCTCTCTCTCCCACACTGTATCCCTCTCTCTGACACCCACTCTCTGTCCCGCTCTATCTCCCCCTCTCTCTGTCCCCCTCTCTCTGACACCATCTATCTCCCCCACTCTTTGTGCCGCTGTCTCTGTCGCCCTCTCTCTGCCCCCTCTCCCTCCCACCCCGCCTTTCTGTTTCGCCCCTCACTCTGTCCCCCTCTCTTTGCCCCATCTCTCTCTGCCCCCATCTCTCTCTGTCCCCCTCTCTTTCTGTCCTCTCTCTCTCTGTGCTCCTCTCTCTCTGTCCACTCTCTCTCTGACCCCCTCTTTCTCCTCCACTCTCTGTGCAACTCTCTCTGTCCCTCTCTCTCTGACCCCCTCTATCTCTCCCTCTCTCTGTCCCCCTCTCTCTATCCCCCTCACTCTGTCCCCCTCTCTTTGTCCCCATCTCTCTCTGCCCCCATCTCTCTCTGTCCACCTCTATTTCTGTCCTCTCTCTCTCTCTCTCTGTGCTCCTCTCTCTCGGTCCACAATCTCTCTGACCCTCTCTATCTCCTTCACTCTCTGTGCAACTCTCTCTGTCCCCCTCTCTCTGACCCCCTCTATCTCTCCCTCTCTCTGTCCCAATCTCTCTATCCCCCTCTCTCTGTACCCCCTCTCTCTGTCCCCCACTCTCTCTGTCCCCCTCTGTCTCTGTCCCCCTCTCTCTATCCCCCTCTCTCTGTCCGCCCACTGTGTGTCCCCCTCTCTCTCTGTCCCCCTCTCTCTCTGTCCTCCACTCTCTCTGTCCCCCTCTTTCTATCCCCCTCTCTCTGTCCCCCCACTCTCTGTCCCCCTCTTTCTCTCTCCCCCCATCTCTCTGTCCCTCTCTCTCTGTCCCCCTTTCTCTCTGTCACCCTCCCTCTCTGTCCTCTCTCTCTGTGACACCTCTATCTCTCCCTCTCTCTGATCCCCTCTCTCTCCCCCAAACTGTACCCCTCTCTCTGACACCCACTCTCTGTCCCCCTCTCTCCGTCCCACTATATCTCCCAATCTCTCTATCCCCCTCTCTCTGACACCCTCTATCTCCCCCACTCTCTGTGCCCCCCTCTCTGTCCCCCTCTATCTCTCCCTCTCTCTGTCCCCCTCTCTCTGTCGACCTCTCTCTCTCCCACTCTCCCTCTCCCCCTCTCCCTGTCCTCCTCACTTTCTATCCTCTTCTCTCTCTGTCCTCATGTCTCTCTCGCCTTCTCTCTGTCACCCTCCATCTCTGTCCCCTCTCTCTCTGACCCCTCTATCTCTCCCTCTCTCTGTCCCCCTCTCTCTGTCCCCCTCCCTCTCTCCCCTCTCCCTCTCCCCCTCTCTCTCTCCTCCTCACTTTCTGTCCTCTTCTCTCTCTGTCCTCATCTCTCTCTCGCCTTCTCTCTGCCCTCCTCTCTCTCTGTCCCCCACTCTCTCTGTCCCCAACTCTCTCTGTCCCCCATTCTCCCTGTCCCCCTCTCACTCTATCTCTCCCTCTCTCTGTCCCCCTCTCTCTGTCCCACTCTATCTCCCACTCTCTCTGTCCCACTCTCTCTGACCCCCTCTATCTCCCCAACTCTCTGTGCCCCCCTCTCTGTCCCCCTCTATCTCTCCCTCTCTCTGTCCCCCTCTCTCTGTCCCCCTCTCTCCCACCCGCCTCTCTCTAATCCCCTCTCTCCCCCACCCGCCTCTCTCTCTGTCTCCCCTCTCTCTGTTCCCCCCTCTCTCTCTGCCAACTCTCTCTTTCACCCCCCCGCTCCCCCACTCTCACTGTCCCCCTTTCTCTCTGTCACCCTCTCTCTCTGTCCCACTCTCTCTGACCCCTCTATCTCTCCCGCTCTCTCTCCCCTCTCTCTGTCCCCCTCTCTCTCTGTCCTCCTCTCTCTCTGTCCCCCACTCTCTGACCCCTCTATCTCTCCCTCTCTCTGTCCCCCTCTCTCTATCCCCCTCTCTCTCCCCCTCTCCCTCTCCCTCTCTCCCTGTCCTCCTCACTTTCTGTCCTCTTCTCTCTCTCTCCTCATCTCTCTCTCGCCTTCTCTCTGCCCTCCTCTCTCTCTGTCCCCCACTCTCTGTCCCCCTCTCTCTGTCCCTCTCTATCTCCCTCTCTCTCTGTCCCCCTCTCTCTCTGACCGCAACTCTCTCTGTCCCCCACTCTCACTGTCCCCCCTCTCACTGTCCCCATCTCTCTGTCCCCCTCTCTCCCACCCGCCTCTCTCTAATCCCCTCTCTCTCACACCCGCCAATCTCTCTGTCCCCCCTCTCTCTGTTCCCCCCCTCTCTCTCCGCCCCTCTTTCTTCCCCCCACCCGCTCCCCCTCTCTCTTTGTCCCCCTCTCTCTGTCACCCTCTCTCTCTGTCCCCCACTCTCTCTGTCCCCCACTCTCACTATCCCCCCTCTCTCTGTCACCCTCTCTCTCTGTCCCCCTCTCTTTGACCCCTCTATCTCTCCCTCTCTCTGTCCCCCTCTCTCTGTCGCCCTCTCTCTCTGTCCCGCTCTCTCTCTGTCTCCCTCTCTCTGACCCCTCTATCTCTCTCTTTGTTCCCCCTCTCTCTAACCCCCACTCTCTCCCACCCACCTCTCTCTCTGTCCCCCCTCTCTCTGTTCCCCCTCTCACTGCCCCCCTCTCTCTTTCCCAACTCCCGCTCCACCCCCCTCTCTCCCCCTCTCTCTCTGTCATTCTCTCTCTGTCGGCATTTCTCTGTCCACTTCTCTCTCTGTCCCCCTTCTCTCTCACTGACCCCCCATCTCTGTCGCCTTCTCTCTGACCCCACTCAATCTGTCCCCTCTCTCTCTGTCCCTCCCTCTCTCTGCCCCCCCTTTCTCTGTCCCCTCTCTCTCTGTCCTGCCCCCTCTCTGTCCACTTTTCTCTCTGTTCCCCTCTCCCTGCCCCCCTCTCTTTCCCCCCTCTCTCTGTCCCCCCTCTCTGTCCCCCGTCTCTGTTCCCCCCCTCTGTCCGCCCCCTCTGTCCCCCCCTCCCTGTCCACCCCTCTCTCTGTCCCCCCTCTCTATCCCCCTCTCTCTCTGTCTCCCTCTCTCTCTGCCCCCGTCTCTCTCTGCCCTCCCCTCTCTGTCCGCCCCTCTCTCTGTTCCCCTCTCTCTGTCCACTTCTCTCTCTGCCCCCCTCTCTGTGTCCCGCTCTCTCTGTCCCACCTCTCTCTCTGCCCCTCTCTCTCTGTCCCCCTCTCTCTCTGTCCGCCACTCTCTCTGTCTTCCACTCTCACTGTCCCCCTTTCTCTCTGTCAGCCTCTCTCTCTGTCCCCCTCTCTCTGACCCCTCTCCCTCTCCCCCTCTCTCTCTCCTCCTCACTTTCTGTCCTCTTCTCTCTCTGTCCTCATCTCACTCTCGCCTTCTCTCTGTGCTCCTCTCTCTCTGTCCACTCTCTCTCTGTACCCCTCTATCTCCTCCACTCTCTGTGCAACTCTCTCTGTCCCCCTCTCTCTATCCCCCTCTCTCTGTCCCCCCTCTCTCTGTCCCCCACTCTCTCTGTCCCCCTCTCTCTCTGTCCCCCTCTCTCTATCCCCCTCTCTCTGTCCCCCGACTGTGTGTCCCCCTCTCTCTCTGTCCTCCTCTCTCTCTGTCCCCCACTCTCCCTGTCCTCCTCTCACTCTACCTCTCCCTCTCTATGTCCCCCTCTCTCTGTCCCCCTCTCTCCCACCCGCCTCTCTTTAATCCCCTCTCTCTCCCACCCGCCTCTCTCTCTGTCCCCCCTCTCTCTGTTCCCCCCTCCCTCTCTGCCCCCTCTCTCTTTCAGCCGCCCGATCCCCCTCTCTCTCTGTCCCCCTCTCTCTGACCCCCTCTCTCTCCCCCACTCTGTACCCCTCTCTCTGACCCCCACTCTCTGTCACCCTCTCTCTGTCCCCCTCTATCTCCCTCTCGCTCTGTCCCCCTCTCTCTCTGTCCCCCACTCTCTCTGTCCCCCACTCTCACTGTCCCCCTTTCTCTCTGTCACCCTCTCTCTCTGTCCCCCTCTCACTGAGCCCTCTATCTCTCCCCCCTCTCTCCCTCTCTCTGTCCCCCTCTCTCTCTGTCCCCCTCTCTCTCTGTCCCCCTCTCTCTGACCCCTCTATCTCTCTCTCGCTGTCCCGCCTCTCTCTGTCTACCTCTCTCCCACCCGCCTCTCTCGAACCCCTCACTCTCCCACCCGCCTCTCTCTCTGTCCCCCTCTCTCTGTTCCACCCTCTCTCTCCCCCCCTCTTTCTTCCAGCACGCTCCCCCTCTCTCTTTGTCCCCCTCTCTCTGTCCCCCTCTCTCTCTGTCCCCCTCTCTCTCTGACACCCTCTCTCTCTGTCCCCCTCTCTTTGACCCCTCTATCTCTCCCTCTCTCTGTCACCCTCTCTCTGCCCCCCTCTCTCTTTCCCAACTCCCGCTCCACCCCCCTCTCTCCCCCTCTTTCTCTGTCCCCCTCTCTCTCTGTCATTCTCTCTCTGTCGGCATTTCTCTGTCCACTTCTCTCTCTGCCCCCCTTCTCTCTCACTGACCCCCCATCTCTGTCGCCTTCTCTCTGACCCCACTCAATCTGTCCCCTCTCTCTCTGTCCGTTCCCTCTCTCTGCCCCCCCTTTCTCTGTCCCCTCTCTCTCTGTCCTGCCCCCTCTCTGTCCACTTTTCTCTCTGTTCCCCTCTCCCTGCCCCCCTCTCTTTCCCCCCTCTCTCTGTCCCCCCTCTCTGTCCCCCGTCTCTGTTCCCCCCCTCTGTCCGCCCCCTCTGTCCCCCCCTCCCTGTCCACCCCTCTCTCTGTCCCCCTCTCTATCCCCCTCTCTCTCTGTCTCCCTCTCTCTCTGCCCCCGTCTCTCTCTGCCCTCCCCTCTCTGTCCCCCTCTCTCTGTCCCCCTCTCTCTCTCCCCCTCTCCCTCTCCCCCTCTCTCTCTCCTCCTCACTTTCTGTCCTCTTCTCTCTCTGTCCTCATCTCACTCTCGCCTTCTCTCTGTGCTCCTCTCTCTCTGTCCACTCTCTCTCTGTACCCCTCTATCTCCTCCACTCTCTGTGCAACTCTCTCTGTCCCCCTCTCTCTATCCCCCACTCTCTGTCCCCCCTCTCTCTGTCCCCCACTCTCTCTGTCCCCCTCTCTCTCTGTCCCCTTCTCTCTATCCCCCTCTCTCTGTCCCCCGACTGTGTGTCTCCCTCTCTCTGTCCCCCTCTCTCTCTGTCCCCCACTCTTCCTGTCCTCCTCTCACTCTACCTCTCCCTCTCTCTGTCCCCCTCTCTCTGTCCCCCTCTCTCCCACCGCCTCTCTTTAATCCCCTCTCTCTCCCACCCGCCTCTCTCTCTGTCCCCCCTCTCTCTGTTCCCCCCCCTCTCTCTGCCCCCTCTCCCTTTCAGCCGCCCGATCCCCCTCTCTCTCTGTCCCCCTCTCTCTGACCCCCTCTCTCTCCCCCACTCTGTACCCCTCTCTCTGACCCCCACTCTCTGTCACCCTCTCTCTGTCCCCCTCTATCTCCCTCTCTCTCTGTCCCCCTCTCTCTCTGTCCCCCACTCTCTCTGTCCCCCACTCTCACTGTCCCCCTTTCTCTCTGTCACCCTCTCTCTCTGTCCCCCTCTCCCTGACCCCTCTATCTCTCCCCCTCTCTCTCCCTCTCTCTGTCCCCCTAACTCTCTGTCCCCCTCTCTCTCTGTCCCCCTCTCTCTGACTCCTCTATCTCTCTCTCGCTGTCCCCCTCTCTCTGTCTACCTCTCTCCCACCCGCCTCTCTCTAACCCCTCACTCTCCCACCCGCCTCTCTCTCTGTCCCCCTCTCTCTGTTCCACCCTCTCTCTCCCCACCTCTTTCTTCCACCACGCTCCCCCTCTCTCTTTGTCCCCCTCTCTCTGTCCCCCTCTCTCTCTGTCCCCCTCTCTCTCTGTCACCCTCTCTCTCTGTCCCCCTCTCTTTGACCCCTCTATCTCTCCCTCTCTCTGTCACCCTCTCTCTGTCGCCCTCTCACTCTGTCCCCCTCTCTCTCTGTCTCCCTCTCTCTGACCCCTCTATCTCTCTCTCTCTGACCCCCTCTCTCTAACCCCCTCTCTCTCACACCCACCTCTCTCTCTGACCCCCTCTCTCTGTTCACCCCTCTCTCTGCCCCCCTCTCCCTTTCCCAACTCCCGCTCCAGCCCCCTCTCTCCCCCTCTCTCTCTGTCCCCCCTCTCTGTCCCCCGTCTCTGTTCACCCCCGCTGTCCGCCACCTCTGTCCCCCCCTCTCTGTCCACCCCTCTCTCTGTACCCCCTCTCTATCCCCCTCTGTCTCTGTCTCCCTCTCTCTCTGCCCCCGTCTCTCTCTGCCCTCCCCTCTCTGTCCGCCCCTCTCTCTGTCCACTCTCTCTGTCCACTTCTCTCTCTGCCCCCCTCTCTCTGTCCCGCTCTCTCTGTCCCACCTCTCTCTCTGCCCCTCTCTCTCTGTCCCCCTCTCTCTATCCCGCTCTCTCTGTCCCCCAACTCTCTGTCCCCCTCTCTCTCTGTCCCCCACTCTCTCTGTCCTCCACTCTCACTGTCCCCCTTTCTCTCTGTCACCCTCTCTCGCCGTCCCCCTCTCTCTGACCACTCTATCTCTCCCTCTCTCTGTCCCCCTCTCCCTCTGTCACCCTCTCTCTCTGTCTCCCTCTCTCTGACCCCTCTATCTCTCTCTCTGTTCCCCCTCTCACTAACCCCCATTCTCTCCCACCCACCTCTCTCTCTGTCCCCCCTCTCTCTGTTCCCCCCTCTCTCTGCCCCCCTCTCTCTTTCCCAACTTCCGCTCCACCCCCCTCTCTCCCCCTCTCTCTCTGTCCCCCTCTCTCTCTGTCATTCTCTCTCTGTCGCCATTTCTCTGTCCACTTCTCTCTCTGTCCCCCTTCTCTCTCACTGACCCCCCATCTCTGTCGCCTTCTCTCTGACCCCACTCAATCTGGCCCCTCTCTCTCTGTCCCTCCCTCTCTCTGCCCCCCTTTCTCTGTCCCCTCTCTCTCTGTCCAGCCCCCTCTCTGTCAACTTTTCTCTCTGTTCCCCTCTCCCTGCCCCCCTCTCTGTCCCCCCTCTCTCTGTCCCCCCTCTCTGTCCCCTCTCTCCGTTCCCCCCCTCTGTCCGCCCCCTCTGTCCCCTCCCTCCCTGTCTACGCCTCTCTCTGTCCCCCCTCTCTATCCCCCTCTCTCTCTGTCTCCCTCTCTCTCTGCCCCCGTCTCTCTCTGCCCTCCCCTCTCTGTCCGCCCCTCTCTCTGTTCCCCTCTCTCTGTCCACTTCTCCATCTGCCCCCCTCTCTCTGTCCCGCTCTCTCTGTCCCACCTCTCTCTCTGCCCCTCTCTCTCTGTCCCCCTCTCTCTATCCACCTCTCTCTGTCCCCCAACTCTCTGTCCCCCTCTCTCTCTGTCCCCCACTTTCTCTGTCTTCCACTCTCACTGTCCCCCTTTCTCTCTGTCACCCTCTCTCTCTGTCCCCCTCTCTCTGACCCCTCTATCTCTCCCTCTCTCTGTCCCCCTCTCTCTGTCCCCCTCTCTCTGTCCCCCTCTCCCTCTCCCCCTCTCTCTCTCCTCCTCACTTTCTGTCCTCTTCTCTCTCTGTCCTCATCTCACTCTCGCCTTCTCTCTGCGCTGCTCTCTCTCTGTCCACCACTCTCTGTCCCCAACTCTCTCTGTCCCCCACTCTCCCTGTCCCCCTCTCACTCTTTCTCTCCCTCTCTCTGTCCCCCTCTCTCTGTCCCCCTCTCTTCCACCCGCCTCTCTCTAATCCCCTCTCTCTCCCACCCACCTCTCTCTCGGTCCTCCCTCTCTCTGCCCCCATCTCTCTCTGTCCCCCTCTCTTTCAGTCCACTCTCTCTCTGTGCTCCTCTCTCTCTGTCCACTCTCTCTCTGTACCCCACTATCTCCTCCACTCTCTGTGCAACTCTCTCTGTCCCCCTCTCTCTCTGTCCCCCTCTCTCTATCCCCCTCTCTCTGTCCCCCGACTGTGTGTCCCCCTCTCTCTCTGTCCCCCTCTGTCTCTGTCCCCCACTCTCCCTGTCCTCCTCTCACTCTATCTCTCCCTCTCTCTGTCCACCTCTCTCTGTCCCCCTCTCTCCCACCCGCCTCTCTTTAATCCCCTGTCTCTCCCACCCGCCTCTCTCTCTGTCCCCCCTCTCTCTGTTCCCCCCTCTCTCTCTGCCCCCTCTCTCTTTCACCCGCCCGATTCCCCTCTCTCTCTGTCCCCCTCTCTCTGACCCCCTCTCTCTCCCCCACTCTGTACCCCTCTCTCTGACCCCCACTCTCTGTCACCTCTCTCTGTCCCCCTCTATCTCCCTCTCTCTCTGTCCACCTCTCTCTCTGTCCCCCACTCTCTCTGTCCCCCACTCTCACTGTCCCCCTTTCTCTCTGTCACCCTCTCTCTCTGTCCCCCTCTCCCTGACCCCTCTATCACTCCCTCTCTCTCTCCCTCTCTCTGTCCCCCTCTCTCTCTGTCCCCCTCTCTCTCTGTCCCCCTCTCTCTGACCCCTCTATCTCTCTCTCGCTGTCCCCCTCTCTCTGTCTACCTCTCTCCCACCCGCCTCTCTCGAACCCCTCACTCTCCTACCCGCCTCTCTCTCTGTCCCCCTCTCTCTGTTCCACCCTCTCTCTCCCCCCCTCTTTCTTCCACCCCGCTCCCCCTCTCTCTTTGTCCCCCTCTCTCTGTCCCCCTCTCTCTCTGTCCCCCTCTCTCTCTGTCACCCTCTCTCTCTGTCCCCCTCTCTTTGACCCCTCTATCTCTCCCTCTCTCTGTCCCCCTCTCTCTCTGTCTCTCTCTCTCTGACCCCTCTATCTCTCTCTCTCTGTCCCCCTCTCTCTCACCCACTCTCTCTCCCTCCCAACTCTCTCTCTGACCCCCTCTCTCTGTTCACCCCTCTCTCTGCCCCGCTCTCCCTTTCCCAACTCCCGCTCCAGCCCCCTCTCTCCCCCTCTGTCTCTGTCCCCCCTCTCTCTGTCCCCCCCTCTCTGTCCCCCGTCTCTGTTCCCTCCCTCTGTCCGCCCCCTCTGTCCCCCCCTCTCTGTCCACCCCTCTCTCTGTCCCCCCTCTCTATCCCCCTCTCTCTCTGTCTCCCTCTCTCTCTGCTCCCGTCTCTCTTTGCCCTCCCCTCTCTGTCCGCCCCTCTCTCTGTTCTCTCTCTGTCCACTTCCCTCTCTGCTCCCCTCTCTCTGTCCAGCTCTCTCTGTCCCACCTCTCTCTCTGCCCCTCTCTCTCTGTCCCCCTCTCTCTATCCCCCTCTCTCTGTCCCCCAACGCTCTGTCCCCCTCTCTCTCTGTCCCCCACTCTCTCTGTCCTCCACTCTCACTGTCCCCCTTTCTCTCTGTCACCCTCCCTCTCTGTCCCGCTCTCTCTGACCCCTCTATCTCTCCCTCTCTCTGTCCCCCTCTCTCTCTCCCCCTCTCCCTCTCCCCCTCTCTCTCTCCTCCTCACTTTCTGTCCTCTTCTCTCTCTGTCCTCATCTCTCTCTCGCCTTCTCTCTGCGCTCCTCTCTCTCAGTCCCCCACTCTCTCTGTCCCCCACTCTCCCTGTCCCCCTCTCACTCTATCTCTCCCTCTCTCTGTCCCGCTCCCTCTGTCCGCCTCTCTCCCACCCGCCTCTCTCTAATCCCCTCTCTCTCACACCCGCCTCTCTGTCGGTCCCCCCTCTCTCTGTTCCCCCCTCTCTCTCTGCCCTCTCTCTCTTTCACCCCACCGATCCCCCTCTCTCTCTGTCCCCCTCTCTCTGACCCTCTCTCTCCCCCACTCTGTACCCCTCTCTCTGACACCCACTCTCTGTCCCCCTCTCTCTGTCCCCCTCTACCTCCCTCTCTCTCTGTCCCTCTCTCTCTGACACCCTCTATCTCCCCCACTCTCTGTGCCCCCCTCTCTGTCCCCCTCTCTCTGTCCCCCTCTATCTCTCCCTCTCTCTGTCCCCCTCTCTCTGTCCCCCTCTCTCCCCCCGCTCTCTGTTCCCCCCTCTGTCTCTGCCAACTCTCTCCTTCACCCCCCCGCTCCCCCTCTCTCTCTGTCCCCCTCTCTCTCTGCCCTCTCTCTCTTTCACCCCACCGATCCCCCTCTCTCTCTGTCCCCCTCTCTCTGACCCCCTCTCTCTCTGCCCCCCTCTCTCTCTGCCCTCTCTCTCTTTCACCCCACCGATCCCCCTCTCTCTCTGTCCCCCCTCTCTGACCCCCTCTCTCTCCCCCACTCTGTACCCCTCTCTCTGACACCCACTCTCTGTCCCCCTCTCTCTGTCCCCCTCTATCTCCCTCTCTCTCTGTCCCCTCTCTCTGACACTCTATCTCCCCCCGCTCTCTGTTCCCCCCTCTCTCTCTGCCCTCTCTCTCTTTCACCCCACCGATCCCCCTCTCTCTCTGTCCCCTCTCTCTGACCCCCTCTCTCTCCCCCACTCTGTACCCCTCTCTCTGACACCCACTCTCTGCCCCCCTCTCTCTGTCCCCCTCTATCTAAATCTCTCTCTCTGTCCCCCTCTCTCTGACACCCTCTATCTCCCCCACTCTCTGTGCCCCCCTCTCTGTCCCCCTCTCTCTCTCCCCCTCTATCTCTCCCTCTCTCTGTCCCCCTCTCTCCGTCCACCTCTCTCCCCCCGCTCTCTGTTCCCCCCTTTGTCTCTGCCAACTCTCTCCTTCACCCCCCCGCTCCCCCTCTCTCTCTGTCCCCCTCTCTCTGAACCCCTCTCTCTCCCCCAATCTGTACCCGTCTCTCTGACCCCACTCTCTGTCCCTCTCACTCTCTGTCCCCCTCTCTCTCTGTCCCCATCTCTCTCTGTCCTCCTCTCTCTGACCCCTCTATCTCTCTCTCGCTGTACCTCTCTCTCTGTCTACCTCTCTCCCACCCGCCTCTCTCTAACCCCCTCTCTCTCCCACCCGCCTCTCTCTCTGTCCCCCCTCTCTCTGTTCCCCCCTCTCTCTCCGCCCCTCTTTCTTCCCCCCCGCTCCCCCTCTCTCTTTGTCCCCCTCTCTCTGTCCCCCTCTCCATCTGTCCCCCACTCTCTCTGTCCCCCACTCTCACTGTCCCCCCCTCTCTCTGTCACCCTCTCTCTCTGCTCCCCTCTCTTTGACCCCTCTATCTCTCCCTCTCTCTGTCCCCCTCTCTCTGTCGCCCTCTCTCTCTGTCCCCCTCTCTCTGACCCCTCTATCTCTCCCTCTCTGCCCCCTCTCTCTAACCCCCTCTCTCTCCCACCCACCTCTCTTTCTGTCCCCCCTCTCTCTGTTCCCGCCTCTCTCTGCACCCCTCTCTCTTTCCCCACTCCCGCTCCACCCCCCTCTCTCCCCCTCTCTCTCTGTCCCCCTCTCTCTCTGTCATCCTCTCTCTGTCGCCATTTCTCTGTCCCCTCTCTCTCTGTCCTGCCCTCTCTCTGTCCACTTTTCTCTCTGTTCCCCTCTCTCTGCCCCTAACTGTCCCCCCTCTCTCTGTCCCCACTCTCTGTCCCCCGTCTCTGTTCCCCCCCTCTGTCCGCCCCCTCTGTCCCCCCCTCTCTGTCCACCCTTCTCTCTGTCCCCCCCCTTCTATCCCCCTCTCTCTCTGTCCTCCTCTCTGTCTGCCCACGTCTCTCTCTGCCCTCCCCTCTCTGTCCCGCCGCTCTCTCTGTCCTCCTCTCTCGGTCCACTTCTCTCTCTGTCCACCTCTCTCTGTCCCCCTCTCTCTGTCCCCCCCTCTCTCTCTGCCCCTCTCTCTCTGTCCCCCCTCTCTCTGTCCCCTCTTTCTCTGTCCCCCCTCTCTCTGTCCCCCTCTCTCTCTGCCTCCTCTCTCTTTGCTCCTCTCTCTCTGCCCCTCTCTCTCTGTGCCCCTCTCTCTCTCTGTACCCCTCTCGCTCTATCCTTCCCTCTCACTGTCGCCCTCTCTCTCTGACCCCGGCTCTCTGTCCCCCCTACTCTCTGCCCCCTCTCTCTCTGTCTCCGCCTTCCCTCTGTCCCCCTCTATCTCTCCCTCTCTCTGTCCCCCTCCCTCTGTCCCCCTCTCTCCCCCCGCTCTCTGTTCCCCCCTCTGTCTCTGCCAACTCTCTCCTTCACCCCCCCGCTCCCCCGCTCTCTCTGTCCCCCTCTCTCTGAACCCCTCTCTCTCCCCCAATCTGTACCCGTCTCTCTGACCCCACTCTCTGTCCCCCTCACTCTCTGTCCCCCACTCTCTCTGTCACCCACTCTCACTGTCCCCCTTTCTCTCTGTCACCCTCTCTCTCCGTCCCCCTCTCTCTGACCCCTCTATCTCTCCCTCTATCTCTCCCTCTCTCTCTGTCCCCCTCTCTCTCTCTGTCCCCATCTCTCTCTGTCCCCCTTTCTCTGACCCCTCTATCTCTCTCTCGCTGTACCTCTCTCTCTGTCTACCTCTCTCCCACCCGCCTCTCTCTAACCCCCTCTCTCTCCCACCCGCCTCTCTCTCTGTCCCCCCTCTCTCTGTTCCCCCCTCTCTCTCCGCCCCTCTTTCTTCCCCCCCGCTCCCCCTCTCTCTTTGTCCCCCTCTCTCTGTCCCCCTCTCTCTCTGTCCCCCACTCTCTCTGTCCCCCACTCTCACTGTCCCCCCCTGTCTCTGTCACCCTCTCTCTCTGTCCCCCTCTCTTTGACCCCTCTATCTCTCCCTCTCTCTGTCCCCCTCTCTCTGTCGCCCTCTCTCTCTGTCCCTCTCTCTCTGACCCCTCTATCTCTCCCTCTCTGCCCCCTCTCTCTAACCCCCTCTCTCTCCCACCCACCTCTCTTTCTGTCCCCCCTCTCTCTGTTCCCGCCTCTCTCTGCACCCCTCTCTCTTTCCCAACTCCCGCTCCACCCCCCTCTCTCCCCCTCTCTCTCTGTCCCCCTCTCTCTCTGTCATCCTCTCTCTGTCGCCATTTCTCTGTCCCCTCTCTCTCTCTGTCCTGCCCTCTCTCTGTCCACTTTTCTCTCTGTTCCCCTCTCTCTGCCCCTCACTGTCCCCCCTCTCTCTGTCCCCCACTCTCTGTCCCCAGTCTCTGTTCCCCCCCTCTGTCCGCCCCCTCTGTCCCCCCCTCTCTGTCCACCCCTCTCTCTGTCCCCCCTCTCTACCCCCTCTCTCTCTGTCCTCCTCTCTGTCTGCCCCCGTCTCTCTCTGCCCTCCCCTCTCTGTCCGCCGCTCTCTCTGTCCCCCTCTCTCGGTCCACTTCTCTCTCTGTCCACCTCTCTCTGTCCCCCTCTCTCTGTCCCCCCTCTCTCTCTGCCCCTCTCTCTCTGTCGCCCCTCTCTCTGTCCCCTCTTTCTCTGTCCCCTCTTTCTCTGTCCCCCCTCTCTCTGTCCCCCTCTCTCTCTGCCTCCTCTCTCTTTGCTCCTCTCTCTCTGCCTCTCTCTCTCTGTCCCCCTCTCTCTCTCTGTACCCCTCTCTCTCTATCCTTCCCTCTCACTGTCGCCCTCTCTCTCTGACCCCGGTTCTCTGTCCCCCCTACTCTCTGTCCCCTCTCTCTCTGTCTCCGCCTTCTCTCTGTCCCCCTCTCTATGTTCCTCCCTCTCTGCCCGCCTCTGTCTGCCCCATGTCTCTGCCCCACTCTATCTCTGCACCCTCCCTCTGTCCCACTCTCTCTGACCTCCTCTCTCTGTGTTCCCCTCTCTCTGTGTTCCCTCTCTCTCTATCTCCCCCTCTCTCTGTCCCCCTCTCTCTCTGCCCCCTCTCTCTCTCGCGCTCTCTCTGTCCCCCTCTCTCTGTGTTCCCCTCTCTCTGTGTTCCCCTCTCTCTCTATCTCCCTCTCTCTCTGTCCCCATCTCTCTCTGCCCCCTCTCTCTCGCGCTCTCTCAGCCCCCCTCTCTCTCTGCCCCCCTCTCTCTCTGTCCCCCTCTCCCTCTGCCCCTCTCTCTCTCTGTCCCCTTTCTCTCTCTGTCCACTTCTCTCTCTGCCCCCCTCTCCCTTTTCTCTCTCTCTTCCTCTCTCTCTGTCCCCCTCTCTCTCTGTCTTCCTCTCTCTGCCGCCATCTCACTGTCCCCTTCTCTCTCTATCCATTCTCTCTCTGTCACCGCTCGCTCTGTCCCCCCTCTCTCTGTCCACCCTGTCTCTCACTGTTCCCCCCCCCCGCCGCCTTCTCTCTGACCCCTCACTCTCTGTCCCCTCTCTCTCTGTCCTGCCCTCTCTCTGTGCACTTCTCTCTCCGTCCACCCTCTCTCTGCCTCCCTCTCTCTGCCCACCCCTCTCTCTGTCCCCCCACCTCTGTCCCCCCTCTCTCTGTCTCCCTCTCTCTCTGGCCCCTCTCTCTCTGTCCCCGTCTCTCTGTCCTCCCCCGTCTCTGTTCCCCCCGTCCCCCTCTCTTGCTGTCTCGTCTCCCTCTCTGTCCCCCTCTCTCTCTGTCCCCCGCCTCTCTCTGTCCCCCCATGTCCCCACTCTCTCTCTGTCCCCTGTCTCTCTGTCCCCCTCTCTCTCTGTCTCCTCTCTCTTTGCCCCTCTCTCTCTGCCCCCTCTCTCTCTGTCCCCCTCTCTCTCTCTGTCCCCCTCTCTCTCTATCCTTCCCTCTCTGTCGCCCCCTCTCTCTGACCCCGGCTCTCTGTCCCCCCTACTCTCTGTACCTTCTCTCTCTGTCTCCCCCTTCTCTCTGTCCCCCTCTCTCTGTTCCCCCCTCTCTGCCCGCCTCTGTCTGCCCCATCTCTCTGCCCCACTCTATCTCTGCCCCCTCCCTCTGTTCCCCTCTCTCTGTGTTCCCTCTCTCTCTATCTCCTCCTCTCTCTGTTCCCCCCCCCTCTCTCTGCCCACCCTCTGTCGCGCTCTCTCTGCCCCCCTCTCTCTCTGCCCCCCTCTCTGTCTGTCCCCCTCTCCCTCTGTCCCCCTCTCTCTCTGTCCCCTTTCTCTCTCTGTCCACTTCTCTCTCTGCGCCCCTCTCTCTCTGTCGCCATTTCTCTGTCCCCTTCTCTCTCTGTCCCCCCTCTCTCTCACTGACCCCCCATCTCTGTCGCCTTCTCTCTGACCCCACTCAATCTGTCCCCCTCTCTCTCTGTCCCTCCCTCTCTCTCTCACCCCTCTCTCTGTCCCCTCTCTCTCTGTCCTGCCCTCTCTCTGTCCACTTCTCTCTCTGTTCCCCTCTCTCTGCCTCCCTCTCTGTCCCGCCTCTCTCCGTCCCCCCCTCTCTGTCCCCCTTCTCTGTTCCCCCCCTCTGTCCACCCCCTCTGTACCCCATCTGTCCCCCCTCTCTGTCCACCCCTCTCTGTCCCCCCTCTCTATCTCCCCTCTCTCTGTCTCCTTTTCTCTCTGCCCCCGTCTCTCTCTGCCCTCCCCTCTCTGTCCGCCCATCTCTCTGTCCACTTCTCTCTCTTTCCCCATCTCTCTGTCCCTCTCTCTCTGTGCCCCCTCTCTCTCTGTCCCCCCTCTCTCTGTCCGCCCCCTCTCTGTCCCCCCTCTCTCTCACTGACCCCCCATCTCTGTCGCCTTCTCTCTGACCCCACTCAATCTGTCCCCCTCTCACTCTGTCCCTCCGTCTCTCGGCCCCCCCCTTTCTCTGTCCCCTCTCTCTCTGTCCTGCCCTCTCTCTGTCCACTTTTCTCTCTGTTCCCCTCTCTCTGCCCCCCTCTCCCTTTTCTCTCTCTCTTCCTCTCTCTCTGTCCCCCTCTCTCTCTGTCTTCCTCTCTCTGCCGCCATCTCACTGTCCCCTTCTCTCTCTATCCATTCTCTCTCTGTCACCGCTCGCTCTGTCCCCCCTCTCTCTGTCCACCCTGTCTCTCACTGTTCCCCCCCCCCGCCGCCTTCTCTCTGACCCCTCACTCTCTGTCCCCTCTCTCTCTGTCCTGCCCTCTCTCTGTGCACTTCTCTCTCCGTCCACCCTCTCTCTGCCTCCCTCTCTCTGCCCACCCCTCTCTCTGTCCCCCCACCTCTGTCCCCCCTCTCTCTGTCTCCCTCTCTCTCTGGCCCCTCTCTCTCTGTCCCCGTCTCTCTGTCCTCCCCCGTCTCTGTTCCCCCCGTCCCCCTCTCTTGCTGTCTCGTCTCCCTCTCTGTCCCCCTCTCTCTCTGTCCCCCGCCTCTCTCTGTCCCCCCATGTCCCCACTCTCTCTCTGTCCCCTGTCTCTCTGTCCCCCTCTCTCTCTGTCTCCTCTCTCTTTGCCCCTCTCTCTCTGCCCCCTCTCTCTCTGTCCCCCTCTCTCTCTCTGTCCCCCTCTCTCTCTATCCTTCCCTCTCTGTCGCCCCCTCTCTCTGACCCCGGCTCTCTGTCCCCCCTACTCTCTGTACCTTCTCTCTCTGTCTCCCCCTTCTCTCTGTCCCCCTCTCTCTGTTCCCCCCTCTCTGCCCGCCTCTGTCTGCCCCATCTCTCTGCCCCACTCTATCTCTGCCCCCTCCCTCTGTTCCCCTCTCTCTGTGTTCCCTCTCTCTCTATCTCCTCCTCTCTCTGTTCCCCCCCCCTCTCTCTGCCCACCCTCTGTCGCGCTCTCTCTGCCCCCCTCTCTCTCTGCCCCCCTCTCTGTCTGTCCCCCTCTCCCTCTGTCCCCCTCTCTCTCTGTCCCCTTTCTCTCTCTGTCCACTTCTCTCTCTGCGCCCCTCTCTCTCTGTCGCCATTTCTCTGTCCCCTTCTCTCTCTGTCCCCCCTCTCTCTCACTGACCCCCCATCTCTGTCGCCTTCTCTCTGACCCCACTCAATCTGTCCCCCTCTCTCTCTGTCCCTCCCTCTCTCTCTCACCCCTCTCTCTGTCCCCTCTCTCTCTGTCCTGCCCTCTCTCTGTCCACTTCTCTCTCTGTTCCCCTCTCTCTGCCTCCCTCTCTGTCCCGCCTCTCTCCGTCCCCCCCTCTCTGTCCCCCTTCTCTGTTCCCCCCCTCTGTCCACCCCCTCTGTACCCCATCTGTCCCCCCTCTCTGTCCACCCCTCTCTGTCCCCCCTCTCTATCTCCCCTCTCTCTGTCTCCTTTTCTCTCTGCCCCCGTCTCTCTCTGCCCTCCCCTCTCTGTCCGCCCATCTCTCTGTCCACTTCTCTCTCTTTCCCCATCTCTCTGTCCCTCTCTCTCTGTGCCCCCTCTCTCTCTGTCCCCCCTCTCTCTGTCCGCCCCCTCTCTGTCCCCCCTCTCTCTCACTGACCCCCCATCTCTGTCGCCTTCTCTCTGACCCCACTCAATCTGTCCCCCTCTCACTCTGTCCCTCCGTCTCTCGGCCCCCCCCTTTCTCTGTCCCCTCTCTCTCTGTCCTGCCCTCTCTCTGTCCACTTTTCTCTCTGTTCCCCTCTCTCTGCCCCTCTCTGTCCCCACTCTCTCTGTCCCCCACTCTCTGTCCCCCGTCTCTGTTTCCCCCCCTCTGTCCGCCCCCTCTGTACCCCCCTCTCTGTCCACCCCTCTCTCTGTCCCCCCTCTCTATCCCCCTCTCTCCCTGTCCTCCTCTCTGTCTGCCCCCGTCTCTCTCTGCCCTCCCCTCTCTGTCCGCCCCTCTCTTGTCCCCCTCTCTCTGTCCACTTCTCTCTCTGTCCACCTCTCTCTGTCCCCCTCTCTCTGTCCCCCCTCTCTCTCTGCCCATCTCTCTCTGTCCCCCCTCTCTCTGTCACCTCTTTCTCTGTCCCCCCTCTCTCTGTCCCTCTCTCTCTCTGCCTCCTCTCTCTTTGCTCCTCTCTCTCTGCCCCCTCTCTCTCGGTCCTCCTCTCTCTCTCTGTACCCCTCTCTCTCTATCCTTCCCTCTCACTGTCGCCCCCTCTCTCTGACCCCGGCTCTCTGTCCCCCCTACTCTCTGTCCCTCTCTCTCTGTCTCCGCCTTCTCTCTGTCCCTCTCTCTCTGTTTATCCCTCTCTGCCCGCCTCTGTCTGCCCCATCTCTCTGCCCCACTATATCTCTGCACCCTCCCTCTGTCCCCCTATCTCTGACCTCCTCTCTCTGTGTTCCCCTCTCTCTGTGTTCCCTCTCTCTCTATCTCCCCCTCTCTCTGTCCCCCTCTCTCTCTGCCCCCCTCTCTCTCTCGCGCTCTCTCTGTCCCCCTCTCTCTGAGTTCCCCTCTCTCTGTGTTCCCCTCTCTCTCTATCTCCCTCTCTCTCTGTCCCTATCTCTCTCTGCCCCTCTCTCTCGCGCTCTCTCAGCCCCCCTCTCTCTCTGCCCCCCTCTCTCTCTGTCCCCCTCTCCCTCTGCCCCTCTATCTCTCTGTCCCCTTCTCTCTCTGTCCACTTCTCTCTCTGCCCCCTCTCCCTTTTCTCTCTCTCTTCCTCTCTCTCTGTCCCCCTCTCTCTCTGTCTTCCTCTCTCTGCCGCCATCTCTCTGTCCCCTTCTCTCTCTATCCCTTCTCTCTCTGTCACCGCTCGCTCTGTCCCCCCTCTCTCTGTCCACCCTGTCTCTCGCTGTCCCCCCCCCCGCCGCCTTCTCTCTGACCCCTCTCTCTCTGTCCCCTCTCTCTCTGTCCTTCCCGCTCTCTGTCCACTTTTCTCTCCGTCCCCCCTCTCTCTGCCTCCCCCTTTCTGTCCACCCCTCTCTCTGTCTCCCCGCTCTCTGTCCCCATCTCTCTGTCCTCCCTCTCTCTGTCTCCCTCTCTCTCTGTTCCCCCCCGTACCCCTCTCTCTCTGTCCCCTCTCCCTCTCTGTCCCCCTCTCTGTCTGTCCCCTCTCTCTCTGTCCCCTCTCTCTGTCCCTCTCCCTCTGTCGCCCTCTATCTCCCCCTCTCTCTCTGTCCACCGCCTCTGTCCCCCTCTCTGTCTGCCTCCTCTCTCTTTGCCCCTCTCTCTCTGCCCCCTCTCTCTCTGTCCCCCTCTCTCTCTATCCTTCCCTCTCTCTGTCGCCCCCTCTCTCTGACCCCGGCTCTCTGTCCCCCCTACTCTCTGTCCCCTCTCTCTCTGTCTCCCACTTCTCTCTGTCCCCGTCTCTCTGTTCCCCCCTCTCTGCCCGCCTCTGTCTGTCCCATCTCCCTGACCCACTCTATCCCTGCCCCCTCCCTATGTCCCCCTATCTCTGACCCCCTCTCTCTGTGTTTCCCTCTCTCTGTGTTCCCTCTCTCTCTATCTCCCCCTCTCTCTGTCCCCCTCTCTCTCTGCCCCCCTCTCTCTCTCGCGCTCTCTCTGTCCCTCTCTCTCTGACCCCCTCTCTCTGTGTTCCCCTCTCTCTGTGTTCCCCTCTCTCTCTATCTCCCTCTCTTTCTGTCCCCAATCTCTCTGCCCCCCATCTCTCTCGCGCTCTCTCAGCCCCCCTCTCTCTCTGCCCCCCTCTCTCTCTGTGCCCCTCTCCCTCTGTCCCTCTCTCTCTCTGTCCCCTTTCTCTCTCTGTCCACTTCTCTCTCTGCCCCCCTCTCTCTTCTCTCTCTCTTTTCCTCTCTCTCTGTCCCCCTCTCTCTCTGTCTTCCTCTCTCTGCCGCCATCTCTCTGTCCCCTTCTCTCTCTATCCCTTCTCTCTCTGTCACCGCTCGCTCTGTCCCCCCTCTCTCTGTCCACCCTGTCTCTCACTGTCCCCCCCCCGCCGCCTTCTCTCTGACCCCTCTCTCTCTGTCCCCTCTCTCTCTGTCCTTCCCTCTCTCTGTCCACTTCTCTCTCCGTCCCCCCTCTCTCTGCCTCCCCCTTTCTGTCCACCCCTCTCTCTGTCCCCCCTCTCTCTGTCCCCCCTCTCTCTGTCCCCCCTCTCTCTGTCTCCCTCTCTCTCTGGCCCCTCTCTCTCTGTCCCCGTCTCTCTGTCCCCCCCTCTCTCTGTTCCCCCCCGTCCCCCCCTCTCTCTGTCCCCCCTCTCTCTGTCCCCTCTCTCTCCGTCCCCCCTCTCTCTGCCTCCCCCTTTCTGTCCACCCCTCTCTCTGTCCCCCTCTCTCTCTGTCCCCTCTCCCTCTCTGTCCCCTTCTCTCTCTGTCCTCTCTCTCTCTGTCCCCTCTCTCTGTCCCTCTCCCTCTGTCCCCCTCTATCTCCCCCTCTCTCTCTGTCCCCCGCTTCTGTCCCCCTCTCTGTCTGCCTCCTCTCTCTTTTCCCCTCTCTCTCTGTCCCCCTCTCTCTCTGTCCCCCTCTCTCTCTATCCTTCCCTCTCTCTGTCGCCCCCTCTCTCTGACCCCGTCTCTTTGTCCCCCCTACTTTCTGTCCCCTCTCTCTGTCTCCCCCCCTCTCTGTCCCCTTCACTCTGTTCCCCCCCTCTCTGCCCGCGTCTCTCTGCCCCATCTCTCTGCCCCACTCTCTCTCTGCCCTCCTCTCTCTGACCCCCTCTCTCTGTTTACCCCTCTCTCTGTGTTCCCCTCTCTCTCTATCTCCCTCTCTCTCTGTCCCCCCACCTCTCTCTCTGCCCCCCTCTCTCTCGCGCTCTCTCAGCCCCCCTCTATCTCTGTCCCCCTCTCGCTCTGTCCCCTCTCTCTGTCCCCCCTCTCTCTGTCCCCCCTCTCTCTCTGTCCCCTCTCTCTCTCTGTCCCCCCTCTCTCTGTCCCCTCTTTCTCTGACCCCCCTCTCTCTGTCCTCCTCTCTCTGTCCTTCCCTGTCTCTGTCGCCCCCCTCTCACTGACCCCTCTCAGTGTTCCCCTGTCTCTCTGTCCCCCCGTTCTCTGTTCCCCCGTCTCTCTGTCCCCCCCTCTCTCTCCCCCTCTCTCTGTCTCCCCCCTCTCTCTGCCCCCCTCTCTCTGCCCCCCTCTCCCTGTACCCCTACTGTGTGTCCCCCTCTCTCTCTGTCCCCCTCTCTCTATGTCCCCCATTCTCTCTGTCCCCCTCTCTCTATCCCCCTCTCTCTTTCCTCTCTCTCTCTGTCCCCCCTCTCTCTGCCCCCCTCTCTCTCTGTCCCTCTCTCTCTGTCCCCCTCTCTCTCCCCCCCTCTCTCTGCCCGCCCCTCTCTCTCCGTCCCCCTCTCTCTCTGTCCTTCCCTCTCTCTGTCGCCGCCCCCTCTATGACCCCCTCTCTGAGCCCCTCTCTTTGTGCCCCTCTCTCTCTGTCCCCCCTCTCTCTCTGCCCCCACTGTCTCTGAACCCCCCGTCTCTTTGTCCCCCCTTCTCTCTGTTCCCCCCTCTCTCTGTCCACCACCTCTCTCTGTCCCCCCTCTCTCTGTCGCCCCCTCCCTCTGCCCCCTCTGTCTGCCCCCTCTCTCTGCTCCACTCTCTCTCTGTCCCTCTCTATCTGTCCCCCTCTCTCTGACCCCCTCTCTCTCTGTCTCCCTCTCTCTCTGTCACCCTCTCTCTCTGTCCCCCTCTCTCTCTGACTCCTCTCTCTCTGTTCCCCTCTCTCTCTCTGTCTCCCTCTCTCTCTGTCCCCCTCTCTCTCTGCGCCCCCTCTCTGCCCCCTTCTCTCTCTCTGTCCCACTCTCTCTGCCCCCCTCTCTCTCTCGCCCTCTCTCTGCCCCCCTCTCTCTGCCCCCTCTCTCTCTGCCCCCCTCTCTCTCTGTCCCCCTCTCTCTCTGTCCCCTTCTCTCTCTGCCCCCCTCTCTCCACCCCCCGCTCCCCCCTCTCTCTGTCCCCCTCTCTCTCTGTCCCCCACTCTCTCTGTCATCCTCTCTCTGTCATCCTCTCTCTGTCGCCATCTCTCTGTCCCCTTCTCTCTCTATCCCCTTCTCTCTCTGTCACCCCTCTCTCTGTCCCCCCTCTCTCTCACTGCCCCCCCCTCGTCGCCTTCTCTCTGACCCCTATCTCTCTCTGTCCCCCTCTGTCTGTCCCCCCCTCTGTCCCCCCTCTCTGTACCCCCCCTCTTTCCGCCCCCTCTGTCCCCCCCTCTCTGTCCACTCCTCTCTCTGTCCCCCACTCTCTGTCCCCACACTCTCTGTCCCCCCGTCTCTTTGTCCTCCCTCTCTTTGACCCCCTCTCTGTGTCCCCCTCTCTCTCTGTCCCCCCTCTCTCTGTCCCCACTCTCTCTGTCCACCCGTCTCTTTGTCCTCCCTCTCTCTGTCCCCCCTCTCTCTGCCATCCCCTCTCTCTGCCCACCTCTGTCTGCCCTTTCTCTGCCCCACTCTCTTTCTGCCCCTCTCTCTCTGTCCCCCCCTCTCTCTGACCTCCTCTCTCTGACCCCCTCTCTCTATGTCTCCCTCTCTCTCTGTCCCCCTCTCTCTCTGTCCACCTCTCTCTCTGCCCCCCCTCTCTCTCTCTCGCGCTCTCTCTGTCTGTCCCCCACTCCCTTTGTTCCCCCCTCTCTCTGTTGCCCTCTCTCTCTGTCCCCTTCTCTCTCTGTCCCTCTCTCTCTGCCCCTGTCTCTCTCTCGCCTTCTCTCTGCCCCCTCTCTCTGCCCCCTCTCTCTCTGCCCCCTCTCTCTCTGTCCCCCACTCTTTCTGTCCCCCACTCTCTCTTTCCCCCACTCTCTCTGTCCCCCTCTCTCTCTGTCCCCTTCTCTCTCTGTCCCTCTCTCTCTGCCCCCCTCTCTCTCACACCTTCTCTATGCCCCCCTCTCTCTGCACCCTCTCTCTCTGTCCCCTTCTCTCTCTGTCCCCCTCTCTCTCTGTTCCCCTCTCTCTTTGTCTCCCTCTCTCTCTGTCTCCCTCTCTCTCTCTGTCCCTCTCATTCTCTGTCACCCTCTCTCTCTGTCCCCTCTCTCTCTGTCCCCCTCTTTATCTCTGACCCCTGTCTTTCTGTCCCCCTCTCTATCTCTGACCCATCTCTCATTATATCCTCCCCTATTTCTCTCTCTCTCCCTATCTCACCTTATCTCTCCCTTCCCTCTATCTCTCTGTCTTTCCCTGCTCCTTCGCTCTCTCTCCATCTTCTCTCACTCTCGATCCCTCTGTCTTGGTCTCTCTCTCCCCACCGCCGACTGGGGTTGGGGGCTGTCTGAGAGGGGACCAGAGAGAGTGAAAGGGAGAGGTGGTGGGAAAGAGAGATTGTGCAGAAAGAGAGAGAGGGAGAGAATGACGAGGAAAAGTGGGGGTGAGGAATTGGGGATGCCAGGTTGGAATGGGGGGGGGTGTCAGAGGGACTTAAACCCAGCTCCTGAGCTCAGGGCATGGTGCCCTCCCCTTCCCTGAGGACCAGGACTTGGGGCTGAGTCTGTCTCTCTCCAGCTCAGCTTCTCCAACACAAAGACACACAACAACATCGGTCACTGCTGCTCGGCACGCTTTAATCAACATTTTTATTGCTTACAAATGGAAGTGATGGATACAGTTAGTGTGATGCTGGCTTTTCTCACTGGCCCCTGAGTTGTGAGAAACATTGAAATGTTTCCCTGTAACCCCCACTGTCGGATAAGGATGGACAAACCAGTGCTACCCTCAGTCTGTTACCATAGCGACAGGCTGCTCCATCACTGAAACCCTGCACTGAAATGAGAAAATCCCCGATGGTGTGACTAATGAGGGAATTTGATGGATGGATGGATTTGGGTGAAGGGATATTTCAGCACATTCTTCAGCTGCTGCCTGAACTTAGTCTGGGTCACGGCATAAATCGCGGTGTTTGTGCAGCAACTGAGGAGCTGCAGCATGAAGCCCAATTCCTGCACAAAGTAATCGAGATACACAGAGTAATACCCAATATACCACATCCGGTACCATATAGAAAACAGCATTAACGTTGACCATAACAGGATGAAATTGGCCGAGATCACAAACAGTAAAATGATGGATTTTTTTCGGTTTCTCATTTCAGTGTCAGACTGAGCTTCCCCATTGGTGTGAGCGCGGAGTCTCCTGCGGGCTCTGCTGGTCCCTAAAATGTGTCTGACGGTGAGAACATTGAGCAGCAGAATCAGGAGAAATGGGACACCCGGGGTTAGAATATGGTGGAGGAACTCGATTGTGAGCCAGACCCTGGAGTATATAACAGCGACTGTTACATCACAAAACCAGGGGACGTTCATCAGCCGATACCGAGCCGTGAACATAAAATACCAGGAAATATTCTTTAAACAGCTCAGCACAGTCACTGCTCCCAGAACCACAGCCGCCGTTTTCTCACTGCAATATTTACTTTTCAGCTTCTGGCAACAAATGACCACAAACCGATCAAAGGTGAAAGTGACGGTGAACCAGACAGAGCAGTCAGTGGCTGCATAAAGCAGGACCCCGTGGATATTACACACGGGAACGGAGTACTCCAGGAAATAAAACTGTTCCCGATAAACAATGGGAATGTGTCTCAGGATCAGGTCGAGGATGATGACCAGAAGATCCGCCGCTGCCATGGCCCCCAGGTAACGTCTGACACATGGAGACAATCCACAATCTTTATAAAGCAGGACGTAGATGGTCACTACGTTAACTGTGAGGAAGGAAAACAAACCCATTATCCATCAGCCTGGAGGCAAAGGGACCCGTTTGATCGGGGACGCAGTGAGATTTTCAAATGTGTCCCTGTATTCAGGGATTTATTAAAATAATTGGAGCTGGAATAACAAATGGGAATGTCTGAATTACTGACAAAAATGTGACATAAACCACAAGAAACCCTCCCTCCCCAAACACACAGAGACACATCCATAAGGACAGATGGTTTCTAGAACATTCCCACACATTCGATCACTCGAGAGCAGATACAGGTCACTCCTTCCCAGTTCCTAATACGGAGGGTGGAAACGTTGCTGTCCTGAAGGATTCTCTCCCAGTTTCCTGAAGACAAACGGAATTTGGGAATTTCTGTATTTTGGTCGAAATTGTGGTCGATCCTGTGTCGTGGAGAAATGTAAACGCAGGGAAAACGTATTCCCCCCTTTAACTGTCTGAGGGGCCTTCGGAACATTGTCTCCTTCTCCCTGGAACGGGATCTCTTCCCTCGGGATCGTATCGTTTGTTCAATTCACTGACGTCCGGCCGTTCACAAACAATGTCAGGGACAGAACGTTCCGGGGAATGTCAGTTATAGAATGTCAGGGACAGAACGTTCCGGGGAATGTCAGTTACAGAATGTTGGGGACAGAACGTTCCGGGGAACTCCTTGACCTGTCCATGACCTTCACCCATCCTCTCTGGTCTTTCACCTCTCCCCAACCTCCGTCTCTCGATCACATTCCCAGCTCCCTTACCCCAGCCCCAGCCCCAGCCCCAGCCCCAGCCCCAGCCCCAGCCCCAGCTCCTGCCCAGCCCCGACATCTCCCATTTATCTCTCAGCTCCCCGGCCCACAAGCCTCATTCCTGATGAATGGATTCTGCCTGAACCATTCATTCACTGCTCCCCGGATGCCGCCTGACCTGCTGTGCTTTTCCAGCACCACACTCCTAGTCAGGAAACAGTCCAACACCGTCGTACTCACAGGATCAGGCCTGATGGGTAATTTCGATTAGATTAGATTACCTACAGTGTGGAAACAGGCCCTTCAGTCCAACAAGTCCACACCAACCCTCCGAAGACCAACCCACTCAGACCCATTTTCCTACATTTACCCCTTCACCGAACACTACGGACAATTTCCCATTGCTTATTCACCTAACCTGCATATCTTTGTACTGTGGGAGGAAACCAGAGCACCTGGGGGAAACCCACGCAGACACGGGGATAATGTGCAAACTCCACACAGTCAGTCACCTGAGGCGGGAATTGAACCCGGGTCTCTGGCGCTGTGAGGCAGCAGTGCTAACCACTGTGCCACCGTGCTCACCATCATGTTTCGTGAAGCCCCACCACCATCCCGGGGCATATCCTGTCCCACAGCAGGACAGACCCACTCCCTGGGATACAGTCAGGGAAGGGGTTACCGTGCAATTCCCCAACATGATTCCAGGACCCAGGAAATCTCATGGTAACAGATCATGGTCAAGGAAGTCGACTGAGGATGGTTATCTCCTGCCCCCCACCCCTCCTCTCGGTGATAACTCAGTTCCCCTTGATGTTGGAAACAAATCAGAGGAAGCACTGAGGGTGATAAGGACTCAGACCATCCTCTGGGTGTGGGACTTCAATGTCCATCACTAAGAGTGTCCCCACAGGCCCACCGCTGCCTGAGCAGGGACAGGATTCAATACACAACAGCCAGACTGGGGGAAACATTCTCACCAAACTCCATGTCCCAGATAGATCTGTCCCTGATAGTATCTGTCGGAGCAGTCAGCACACAATCCTGGTGGAGGCACAGACTCAGCCTCATATTTGACATACTCAAGATTAGTGTGTTCCTGGAAAAGCACAGCAGGTCAGGCAGTATCCCAGGAGCAGGAAAATCACCGTTTCGGGCAGCAGACCTTCATCACGAATGAGACTGCGAGCCTCCGGGATTGAGAGATAAATCATATTCGGCGTACTGCTCACTGTGTGATGTGGCACACCCTCCTGTGAAGTAGGACATACTTCTAAAGGACTGAGTACATGGAAACTGACCATCCATGAAGCACTGTGGGATAGTAACAGCTGCAGCATCAATGGCCTTCCCTCCATCATAAAGTCAGAAGTGGCCTATTCACTGATGGTTTCAAAATATTCAGCACCACTCACAACTGCACTGATACTGAAGCAGGCTATTCAGCCCATCAAGAGTTTTAAACAGGAACAGAATGTGGCCATCCAGCCATTGGAGGCTGTTACTCAGCGATTGGAGCAGATCTTTTAATCTCTCATACCTGTTACACAGGAAATGGAAGGGAACATACAGCATTTCCAAGCTTCTACACAGGAATACGGGGAGCTGTGTAGACCACAGCAGTGCATTGATCGATAAACCCGGACTAGATATCTGTCCAGGACGTGGAGCTATGCAGACCACAGCAGTGCATTGATCTATAAACCCGGACTAGATATCTGTCCAGGACGGGGAGCTGTGCAGAATTCAGCAGGGAATTGGTCAATAAACCTGGCCTAGATATCTGTCCAGGACGGGGAGCTGTGCAGACCACAGCAGTGCATTGATCTATAAACCCAGACTAGATATCTGTCCAGCACTGGGAGCTGTGTAGACCACAGCAGTGCATTGATATGTAAACCCGAACTAGATATCTGTACAGGACGGGGAGCTGTGCAGAATTCAGCAGTGCATTGATCTATAAACGCGGATTAGATATCTATCCAGCACCGGGAGCTGTGCAGATTTCCGCAGGGCACGAATGTGTGTGAACCTGAAAGAAGTATCCATCCTGTAGATGGCGCTGCACGGACTACACCATTGCATTATCTATTAACCTCAACCAGTTAGTCTGACCAGCACAGCGAGCTGTGCAGTAATCCCCTGTGTAGAAGGGGAGCAGTTACCCTCCCAGCATGTAGGACTGTGTACACCACCCCAGTGCATTGATCTGTAAACCAGGAGCAGTTATCCCCCCAGAATGTAGGACTGTGTACACCACCCCAGTGCATTGATTTGTAAACCAGGCGCAATTACCCTCCCAGCATGTAGGACTGTGTACCCCACCCCAGTACATTGATCTGTAACCCAGGAGCAGTTACCCTCCCAGCATGTAGGACTGTGTACACCACCCCAGTGCAATGATCTGTCAACCAGGGGCAGTTACCCTCCCAGCATGTAGGACTGTGTACCCCACCGCAGTACATTGATCTATAAACCCGTAGCAGTTACCCTCCCAGCATGTAGGACTATGTACACCACCCCAGTGCATTGATCTGTAACCCAGGAGCAGTTACCCTCCCAGCATGTAGGACTGTGTACACCACCCCAGTGCATTGATCTGTAACCCAGGAGCAGTTACCCTCCCAGCATGTAGGACTGTGTACATCACCCCAGTGCATTGATCTGTAAACCAGGGGCCGTTACCCTCCCAGCATGTAGGACTGTGTACACCACCCCAGTGCATTGATCTGTAACCCAGGAGCAGTACCCTCCCAGCATATAGGACTGTGTACCCCACTCCAGTACATTGATCTGTAACCCAGGAGCAGTTACCCTCCCAGCATGTAGGACTGTGTACATCACCCCAGTGCATTGATCTGTAAACCAGGGGCCGTTACCCTCCCAGCATGTAGGACTGTGTACACTACCCCAGTGCATTGATCTGTCAACCAGGCGCAGTTACCCTACCAGCATGTAGGACTGTGTACCCCACCCCAGTGCATTGATTTGTAAACCAGGCGCAGTTACTCTGCCAGTATTTAGGACTGTGTACCCCACCACAGTGCATTGATCTATAAACCCGTACCAGTTACCTGCCCAGCATGTAGGACTGTGTACACCACCGCAGTGCATTGCTCTGTAAACCATGAGCATCAACCCTCCTAGCATGTAGGACTATGTACACCACCAAAGTGCATTGCTCTGGAAACCATGAGGAGTTACCCTCCCAGCATTTAGGATTGTGTACCACACCCCAGTGCGTTGATGTGTAAACCAAGAGCAGTTAGCCCCCCTCCATCTAGGACAGTGAACCCCAATCCAGTGCATTGATCTGTAAACCAGGAGCAGTTACCGTCCCAGCATGTAGGACTGTGTGCACCACCCCAGTACATTGATTTGTAACCCAGGAGCAGTTACCCTCCCAGCATGTAGGACTGTGTACACAACAGTGCCTTGATATGTAACCCTGCAGGAGTTACCCTCCCAGCATGGAGAGCTACGTAAACCACCCCAGTGCATTGATCTGTAAACCAGAAACAGTTACCCACCCAGCATGTAGGACTGTGTACCTCACCCCTGAGCATTGATCTGTAAACCAGGAGCAGTTACCCTCCCCGCATGTAGTACTGTGTACACCACCACAGATCATTGATCAGTAAACTGGGAGCAGTTTCCCTCCCAGCATGTAGGACTGTGTACTCCACACCAGTGCATTCATCTGTAAACCAGGACCACTTACCTAGCCAGCATGTAGGACTATGTACGCGACCCCAGTGCATTGATCTGTAACCCAGGAGCATTTATCCTCCCAGCATGTAGGACTGTGTACGCGACCCCAGTGCATTGATCTGTACCCCAACAGCAGTTACCCACCCAGCATATCGGACTGTGTACAACAATGCAGTGCATTGATTTGGAAACCAGGAGCAGTTACTCTCCCAGCATGTAGGACTGTGTACACCACCCCAGTACATTGATCTGTAACCCAGGAGCAGTTACCCTCCCAGCATGTAGGACTCTGTCCTCCGCCCCAGTGCATTGAACAGTAAACCAGGAGCAGTTACCCTCCCAGCATGTAGGACTGTGTATCCCACCCCAGTGCATTGATCTGTACACCTGGAGCAGTTACCTTCCCAGCATGTAGGACTCTGTCCACCGCCCCAGTGCATTGAACAGTAAACCAGGAGCAGTTACCCTCTCAGCATGTAGGACTGTGGACACCACCCCAGTGCATTGATCTGTAACCCAGGAGCAGTTACCCTCCCAGCATAAAAGACTGTGTATCCCACCCCAGTGCATTGATCTGTAACCCAGGAGCAGTTAACCACCCCCCCCCAGCATGTAGGGCTGAGTACACCACCCCAGTGCATTGATCTGTACACCAGGAGCAGTTACCCTCCCAGCATGTAGGACTGTGTACACCACCCCAGTGCATTGATCTGTAACCCAGGAGCAGTTACCCTCCCAGCATATAGGACTGTGTACCCCACTCCAGTACATTGATCTGTAACCCAGGAGCAGTTACCCTCCCAGCATGTAGGACTGTGTACACTACCCCAGTGCATTGATCTGTCAAAAAGGCGCAGTTACCCTCCCAGCATGTAGGACTGTGTACCCCACCCCAGTGCATTGATTTGTAAACCAGGCGCAGTTACTCTGCCAGTATTTAGGACTGTGTACCCCACCACAGTGCATTGATCTATAAACCCGTAGCAGTTACCCTCCCAGCATGTAGGACTGTGTACACCACCGCAGTGCATTGCTCTGTAAACCATGAGCATTAACCCTCCTAGCATGTAGGACTATGTACACCACCAAAGTGCATTGCTCTGTATACCATGAGGAGTTACCCTCCCAGCATTTAGGATTGTGTACCACACCCCAGTGCGTTGATGTGTAAACCAAGAGCAGTTAGCCCCCCTCCATCTAGGACAGTGAACCCCAATCCAGTGCATTGATCTGTAAACCAGGAGCAGTTACCGTCCCAGCATGTAGGACTGTGTGCACCACCCCAGTACATTGATTTGTAACCCAGGAGCAGTTCCCCTCCCAGCATGTAGGACTGTGTACACAACAGTGCCTTGATATGTAACCCTGCAGGAGTTACCCTCCCAGCATGTAGAGCTACGTAAACCACCCCAGTGCATTGATCTGTAAACCAGGAGCAGTTACCCACCCAGCATGTAGGACTGTGTACACCACCCCAGTACATTGATCTGTAAAACAGGACCACTTACACTACCAGCATGTAGGACTGTGTACCTCACCCCTGAGCATTGATCTGTAAACCAGAAGCAGTTACCCTCCCCGCATGTAGGACTGTGAACACCACCCCAGATCATTGATCAGTAAACTGGGAGCAGTTTCCCTCCCAGCATGTAGGACTGTGTACTCCACACCAGTGCATTCATCTGTAAACCAGGACCACTTACCTAGCCAGCATGTCGGACTGTGTACGCGACCCCAGTGCATTGATCTGTAACCCAGGAGCATTTACCCTCCCAGCATGTAGGACTGTGTACGCGACCCCAGTGCATTGATCTGTACCCCAACAGCAGTTACCCACCCAGCATATCGGACTGTGTACAACAATGCAGTGCATTGATTTGGAAACCAGGAGCAGTTACTCTCCCAGCATGTAGGACTGTGTACACCACCCCAGTACATTGATCTGTAACCCAGGAGCAGTTACCCTCCCAGCATGTAGGACTCTGTCCTCCGCCCCAGTGCATTGAACAGTAAACCAGGAGCAGTTACCCTCCCAGCATGTAGGACTGTGTATCCCACCCCAGTACATTGATCTGTACACCTGGAGCAGTTACCTTCCCAGAATGTATGACTCTGTCCACCGCCCCAGTGCATTGAACAGTAAACCAGGAGCAGTTACCCTCTCAGCATGTAGGTCTGTGTACACCACCCCAGTGCATTGATCTGTAACCCAGGAGCAGTTACCCTCCCAGCATGTAGGACTGTGTATCCCACCCCAGTACATTGATCTGTAACCAGGAGCAGTTACCCTCCCAGCATATAGGACTGTGTACATCACCCCAGTGCATTGATCTGTATCCCAGGAGCAGTTACCCTCCCAGCATGTAAGACTGTGTGCACCACCCCAGTGCATTGATCTGTAAACTAGAAGCAGTTACCCTCCCAGCATGTAGTGCTGTGTACACAACCCCAATGCATTGATTTGAAAACCGTGAGCCGTTACCCTCCCAGCATGTAGGACGATATGCACCCCCCCAGTGCATTGATTTGTAAACAAGGAGCAGTTACCCTCCAAGCTTGTACGACTCTGCACAACTCCCCAGTGCATTGATCTGTAAGCCAGGAGCATTTATCCTCCCAGTATGTAGGACTTGTACACCTCCCCAGTGCATTCCTCAGTAACACTGTGTGAGATCCCTGCCCAGTGTGGGGAAACTTGCTGCCCATGCTGGAAGTGACAGGATGTGCAGCTCTCACCCATTTCCAGCTCCATGTCTCCATTGTGCCATGACAAGGGGGTGCTGTGTGTAGGAATAAAACTGCCACAGAGAGGTAGCGTGGGAATTAATTTAATTATCACCACATGGGAGGGATTTGGAAATCGACATGGACGGGGAGATTGAGAGACACTGTCATGGAAGGATGTGTTCCCAGGTTTCAGAATGCTGAAATGTAGACACTTCGATAGCATCCTGTAACATGAGCCAGTCTTCCCAGGAAAGATGGGAAAAAGGAGTATTTGAGCATTTGTTCTACAGCTTTGTAAATGGGAGTTGTTTCAACAGAATCTATGACTCATTGGGCAGATTCTAACAATAATTTGTCTCAGTGACATTTTCATTGAGTGTGACTGAAGGATTATCTGCACGAGGCTGAGCTTGTTTCCTGGTGCTATCTTATCAAACTCACCTCATTAACAACCCACCCCACCCCATGGTGTCCCTCTCATTCAATGCCAGCCCGATTCTCCCACCCATCATGACTGGAGGTCCTCACCATCGCCCGGATGCCCTGGGGTATTCATTGTTCCCTGACACTGGGGCAATCTTTAAAATGCTAATGGGCACACGGTTGATCTTTCTCAGTTTGGAGTGCCCTGCACAGTTTACCCCGAGCATGGTAGATAAGGGGTAATTTCACCACGGTTTGTCGAAAGGGGGATGGAGCTCATAATGTATGGGCTAGTACAGAGGGGGCCCATTCTCTTCCCAGAGGGGGCCACACAACCAGACCAACTGAGCATGGTCTGAGCTCCCCACCCAGCTCAGTACAGTATCTGCGGTCTGAGGAAATGTCCAGTAATACAGGACAAGCATCAATATCCTTCCCCACTCTGTCAGGATAAGGGTCACCACATACTCTCTGCTCCCTCATACTCACTGTAAATCTGTTGTAGCACCTTTCCCCACCCCCCACCCCCGTCGTGCTCTTTCTCTCTCCCTCTGTCTCTCGCTCTCTCTCCCTCTCTCTCGCTCCCTTCCTCTCTCCACTTTACCCCCCTAAACTAATAAAACTGCATGGATAGAACACTGTGGACTGACTCCCACCGGACTCCTCAGCATGACCCCATCCCCCACCTACACCAGCACTAACAACAGGGCCACCCACTCCCACCCTCCCTCCCTCCCTCTCTCCCATTCCAGAAGAAACAGCCTGGAATAGGTCAGAAAGGGCCAAGCCAGGTGGTGGAGTGCCCGATATACGTTCCCTCACCCCGTCCCCCCCCCCCATGTGGGGAGGACCCTGGTACGAGTCGGAGAGGACCGGGACGCTTCGTGTGGAGATTCTGAAACATCCACATCCCACCGACCGAGTAAGGAGCAATGTTCAGTGAAGGGCAATTCTCACTTTAAACCCACTGGCAGTTCCGTTTCCCCCCGGCACAACTTCGAAGCCGTGGCCCTGATGCCATCTCCCTTTTGTGTCGAGCTGGTACAAATGGAATCCCCGCGGTCTCGGTGGGCAGGAGGGTGGGCTCACAGCACATCGTCACCACCACCTCCAGGAAGGGAGCACGGAGACTCCCTCCTACACCTCCCCCTGTAAACTGCTCAGATACTGAATCTAATCTGTGAGAGTTACTGCTCTCCCCACTTGTCCTGACATCTTCAACAATCTATGCTCATATCCACACAGCGCTCTCTGCTCATGCACCCCCCTTTATAACGGTACGACCTGTATTAAACTGCCTTTCAATGTCCTCCTTCCGACCAAAGTACACTGCTCTGCATTGATCCCCATCTGCCTTACACCTGAACACTACACCAACGTGTCAACTGTCCTGTCAGAGTTCCACACTCTCCTCCATAGACTTTACAATTCTTCCAGGTTCGGAGCCATCTACAAACACTGAGATTGTCATAGCATCACAGTCCCCATGAAACAACTGAAATCCTGCCACATACACGACTGTGAGCAAGTGAAATACTGATACATTCCCACGGACAGAGTCAATGGAGCAACAAAAATCCTGACACATACGAGACAGAGTGGATGAAATATTGACAAACCACAGAGCAAGAGAAATCGGATAGGTCCCACTTATCGGTATTCACCAGAGTCTAATGTGATGAAGTTGAAAGCGTGTACTGTAACTTTAAGCAAGGGTGAATGCTGTTCTGAACTGAGAGCTTACAAGTACCTGTGATATGAGAGGATGGCAGACCCAGAAACAATATATTGTTGTAGAGCTGGAGTCGGGTAATAATCAGTTAAGAGAAAGGGGGGTCCCAGAGTTGTGAATAGTTAATGTAAAATGTTCACTTTCAGAGTTAAAAAATAAATTGATGTTTTTATTTAAACAGTGGGATTTGGTAGATCTGTCACTCATATTTTAACAGTTTACGAGGCGAATTGAGCATTTCTTTATGTTTCATTTAAGTTACCAGGTGAGCTTCATGCCGTGTCCTAACAATTGCTGTGTGTGTATCTGTGTGTCTCTGTGTGGGGCAGGTCTGCCAGTCTCTGTGCTGCTTAAAGTGATGCGATGCTACCCTCTGCTGGCCTCCACACGCCACTGCACAGGCATTGGCAGAGGGTGAAAACCAACAGGGATTCATTCAGAGAGGGGGAGGGAGAGGGCAGCTTCTCACAGCACCATCCAAACTGATGTCTTATCCATGGACTGTTCTAAATGTCCTTTAAACGTTGTAACTGTCCCTGCTTTCATCACTTCCTCTGGAAGTTCATTCCACACATAAGCCAGATTCTGTCTAAAATATTTACCTCTCATGACTTTTGTAAATCTTTTTCCTCGCATCTGAAAATATCCCTCAGTTTTGAATTCCCAACTCCAGGGAAAAGACATCAGCCCTTCAGCTTATCTGTACCCCTCATGATTTTATAAACCTCTGTAAAGTTACCCCTTAATCTCATCCTCTCCAGTGACAAAAGTCTCAGCCTCCCCAGCCTCTCCTTAAAGCTCACTCCCTCCATTACTAACAACATCCAGGTTAATCTGCTCTCAACCCTCTCGAGCTTAATAATATCAAGGTCAATAATATCAAAATGAATAGTCAAGGTGTTATCTAAGGGTAGGGGAATCCAAAACTAGAGGACATAGGTTTAAGGTGAGAGGGAAAATATTAAAGTGACCTAAGGGGCAGCTTTTTCACCCAGAGGGTGATGTGCCTATAGAATGAGCGGGCAGGATGACCAGACTGGACACAGTATTCCAGAAGTGGTCTCACCAATGTCCTCTACATCCTCAACATGATGACCCAATTCCGATACTCAAAGGTCTGACCGATGAAGACAAATGTGTTAAACACCTTCTTTACCACACTATCGAGATGAGATACAAATTTTAAAGACTTATGCCTGACGGCCTAGGTCTCTGTCCTACAATACTGCCAAAGGCTCCACTTTTAATTGTATAGGTCCTGCTCTTGTTTGATTTACCAAATACAATACCTCACATTAATCCAAACTAAACTCCATCAGCCAACCCTCAGCCCAGTGTGTGATATTACTGCCACCTCACCCTCCCCCTTCAATTTTAAAATGCCCATCCCCCTCTCCAGGATGCCTGCACACTCCAGCCTTGATTTTCACAAAGGCCCTGAGCTTGGTTTGCCTTGTGCGGTTAGAGGGAGGAGAGACAGATTGCTGACACAGTCAGTGGGGAGGAGAGGCTGGACAGTAATCACCGGCCAGGAAGACTGGAGTCGCACGTGAGAGTTGGGTAAGAGTGATCGGTGTTTTGTGACCAGAAATTAAGCTCTTCTTTCGTCTCTGGTGTTCAGTAATAAATATCCATTTGAGACCCTTCATTGGGCAGATTGTGGCTGTAGGATTTCTTTCCCTAATATTGCAGACTACAGATAATAGCAATTAAAGATGTTCATAGTTAATTTGGATGCACAGCGCAACACTCAATATCCTACAGTTGAGACAAATACCTTGCATTTGTTTAACAATACAAAGTGTTTTGTGTTGCTCGGTAATGGTAACCTGATTATAATAAATCCACACTGAGCTGAAAGTGGGTAAAAAAAATGACCCAAAATCTGGGCATGGTAGAGTAGTGGGTAGTGTCCCTGTCTCTGAGCCAGAACTCTGGATTTGATTCCAATTCCTGAACTTGTGTGGTAGTGTTCCTAGCTCTGGACTAGTAGGACTGGATTCAAGTCCTGCCTGTTGCAGAGGTATGTCCCAGCATGTCAGGACAGTCTGATGAACAAACACACAGGAGAATAGTGTTACTGCTTTATGGGTATTGCCCAGTGATGCTAGTATCCCTACCTCCGGGCACAAAGGTCTGGATGTAAAGCCCACAGAGGTGTCTCAGGATACATCTGAACAAACTGATTAAAATTGATTTAGAATTGTGAGTTGATGGAGAAGGAAGAGGTGTCAGTATTGCATTTCAGAATTTCGGCCCAGGATGAGTGAAAGTACAGCCATTCATGTTGATTGAAGTCACATTTCGCAGCAGTAAAGGTTTATAAAATCAGAACGGTCATGGAAAGGGTGAGTAGTCAGGGGTTTTTCCCCAGTTTTGGGGCGTTCAAAACTAGAGGGCATTGTTTGAAAGTGAGAGGGGAAAAGTTTTGATGAGGCCGAAAGGGCACCTTTTCACGCAGAGGGTGGTGTGCGTATGGAATGAGCTGCTAGAGGAAGTGATGGAGGCTGATACAAATACGGCATGTAAAAGGCGTCTGGATACTGACAGACCTGCCGAGCTTTTCCAGCAATTTCTGTATGTGTTAAAAAATGCATGCATTTTAACACAGGTATTCTGAAGACACTTAATTTTTTTTAATGATGCAGGGCCATGTAAACATATTTCAAATCGGCCAAGACCATTTTCTGCGAAGGATATGACTCAGTGTATGACAGCAGCAATGATGCACCTACATGGAACAGGGAATGTGATGGAGGCACAGTTTGGACAATGTACAAGGAGACCTCACATGGTCCAGTTTGGGAAAGGATGATGTTATTGTGTGATTCAACTCGGAGATGGAAAAAATGTAATCTGCCTGAGAAGGAATGACCTATTGCACTCTCTCTCCTTCATTGTTCCTCATCATAGCAATGTGTGCGAGCTAAAACAAACTCTACAGTCATCATTACCGTTCTTATTTTTATACAATCCGTGCAGTGTTGAAACAGGCCCTTCGGCGCAACAAGTCCATTCCAACTTTCCCAACCCATTCCCCTATACTTACCCTTGACTAATGCACCTAACCTAGAATTCCCTGAACACGACAGACAATTTAGCATGACCAATCTACCAAACCTACACAGTTTGTGGTAGGAAACTGAAGCTCACATAGGAAAATGGAGTATGTGCAAACTCCACAGAGAGAGTCACCCGAGGCTAGAATCGAACTCAAGCCCCTGGTGCTGTAAGGCAGCAGTGCTAACCACCGTGCTAACCTTTGGGTGCTCCCTGACCAGAATTCATTGGAATCTACTCAATGCCTAAAGCAAAGGGAATTCAGCCAAATCCAACTCTCCCAGGATGAAATCCCATTGCTCGCAGCTTGTGTGAGTGTAACATCTTCAGAAGCAGAATAACGTTTTGGACAATCTCAATTTTTACTTTTGTCATGAGTTCCAATAATATCTGGACAAAGTTCTTTCAAATTAAAATTGCAGAAATTTTGTAAATCTGTGTGTGTGTATGCATATGTTTGTGTGTTTGTGTGTACGTATGTGTGAGTGTGTGTGCGTGTTTGTTTGTTTGTTTGTGTGTGTGTGTGTGTGTGTATGTGTGTATGTGTGTGTGTTTAGAAAGGGATGTATTAGACCATAAGACCATAAGAGATAGGAGTGGATGTAAGGCCATTTGGCCCATCGAGTCCACTCTGTCATTTAATCATGGCTCATGGGCATTTCAACTCCACTTACCCGCATTCTCCCTGTAGCCCTTAATTCCTTGTGACATCAAGAATTTATCAATCTCTGCCTTGAAGACGTTTAGCGTCCCGGCCTCCACTGCACTCTGCGGCAATGAATTCCACAGGCCCACCACTCTCTAACTGAAGAAATGTCTCCGCATTTCTGTTCTGAATTGACCCCCTCTGATTCTAAGGCTGTGTCCACGGGTCCTAGTCTCCTCGCCTAACGGAAACAATTTCTGAGCGTCCATCCTTTCCAAGCCATTGATTACATATTTGCAATACCCAAACAGTTTGCCATTCATCATTCCATCATAGGTGAAGTAACATTGCTCTGGATCATAAACGTGTTGTTTTAGCAGATTAAAGAAACTAGCCTGACTTGTTGCTAAAACTGACCCTGACCCAATCTGAGACCGATTTCATTGGCCATATCACCGACCTGGTTACATTTAATATTTGTTGTGAGCAGTGGAGTTTTGGGACTAGAAAAGGAAGCTGTGACCCCAAAAAGCTGTGGAACTATAGACCGGTGAGCGTGATGTCAGTGGTGGGTAATTTGTTGGAGGGGATTCTGAGGGATAGCATTTACACACATTTGGGAAGGCAAGGGCTGATCGGGGTAGACAACATGGGAAATTTCTGCATGGGAAATCATGTCTCATTAATTCGGTTGAGTTTTTTGAAGAGGTGACAAAGAAGATTGATGAAGGCAATTTGGTAGACATTGTCTATATGGACTTCAGCAAGGTGTTCATTTAAAGAACAAAGAGCAAAGAAAATTTACAGCCCAGGAACAGGCCCTTCGCCCTCCAAACCTGAGCCGATCCAAATGTACTGTCTAAATCTGTCAGTCAATTCCTAAGCATATGTAGCCCTGTACTCCACAGCTACTCATGCATCTGTCCAGACGCACCTTAAATGAATCTACTGTGCCTGCCTCTACCACCTCTGCTGGCAACACGTTCCAAATGCCCACCACCCTCTTACCGTGTGCATCCCCCTTAAACATTCCTCCTCTCATCTTGAAAGCACGACCTCTCGTTACTGAATCCTTCACCCTGGGAAAAAGCCCCTCTCTATCTACGCTGTCTATACCCTTCATGGTTTTGTAAACTTCAATCAAGTCCCCCCTCAATCTCCCTTTTTCCAGTGAAAATAAAACTAACCTACTCAGCCCCTCTTCACAGCAATTATTTCATTCTGATTGGTCGACAAATGAGTAAGGTTAGGTCACATGGGATACAGAAGCAGCTAGTCACAATTGGCTTGAAGGAAGAGGGATATTCTTCAGCCTGGAGGCTTGTGAGCAGCAGTGTGCTGTAAGAATCAGTACTGAGTTCACTGCATTTCATCATTTATGTAAAGGATTTAGATGTTAATATTGGGGCCATAGTTAGTAAGGTTACAGATGAGATCAAAAAGGTGGTGTAGTAGATTATCTCAGAGCACAACGAGACCACGATTAGATGGGACAAAGAGGCAAGGAGTGAGAGATGAAGTTTAATTTAGATAGACACGAGGTTTTGTATTTTGTGAACGCAAACGAGGGCAGGAATTATACACTTGATGGTAAGGTCCTGGGGCGTGTTGTGAAACAAGGGGATAGGGCTGCAGTTCCTTGAAAGTGGAGTCGCAGGTAGACAGAGTGGGACAGAACACATTTGGCACATTTCACTTAATCAGTCAGAGCATTGTGTATAGGGGTTGTGGTGGTATGTTACATCTGTACAGGCTGTAGGTGAGGCCACTTTAAGAATACTGCGTACAACTCGGTTTTCTGCAGAAATGACTTACACGAATTTCCAGGACTGCAAGTTTGAGCTTTAGGGAGAGGCTAATTAGGTTGAGGTGTTTCTCCCTGGAGTGTCAGAGGTTGAGGGGTGACATTATAGAGGTTTATAAAATCATCAGGGGCATAGATATTCTGAACAGCCACGCTCTGCTCCCCAGGGTAGGGGAGTCCAGAACAAGAGGGCATAGGTTGAAGGGGAGAGGGCGAATGATTTAGAAGGGACCTGAAGGTAAATGTTTCACACAGAGAGTGGTGTATGTACAGAAAGTGCTGTCAGAGGAATTGCTGAAGGCGGGTACAATCGCACATTTAAAAAGTGTCTGAAAGAGGAGGGATATTGGTCAAATGCTGGCAAATGGGACTGGATCAGAGTTGATATCTGATCGGAGTGAACACATCGGACTGACGGGTCTGTTTCCGTTCTGCATGACTCTCTGATTCTATGAAAAGGATGACGAACAATTCTGAAAGGACCTTTCAAGTGGGAATTCTCTTCACTGGAAGTTTATCGTGCCTCTAAATTCACATTGATTGAAAGCTGCATTAGGTAAATATTTGACAGAGAAGTGAGTCATGCATAATGGGATATAGACAGGAAAGTGGAGCTGAGACCCCAACCTGATCAGCTTAGTGCCTGGTGGAGAAGGCTCAAAGTATCTAATGACCCACTCCTGCTCCTCACTCCCATGTTCCTGTGTTCCATTCAGCCCATCAAACCTGCTAGACATGAGCAGTTGGAGGCTACTTACTGCTATAAACTGGTGCACAGAAACAGAGGAGACCATTCGGCCCTTTAAGACTGTCCCACACGGTTTGAGGTGATTTGGGAAATGTAATTGGATAATCCAGGCACGGGTATGAAAAAGGCCCCTTATCTCTCTTTACAGAGATTCCATCTCTGCAACTTGTGCTTCATTTGTTGGTCATGTTGTAGACCCAGATTCACTGTGAATACAGACCCTATACCTCACCCAGAGATGGCTCACAAAATCCTCTGGTCTCCCTGACTGCAATATGCAATACCAGAACATCCATGAAAATAACACCCACTAACTTTCCAATAACAGAATGGGAGAACATCAGAAACAGGGGCGGGTCGTTCACTCCCCAAGCCTGCCTTGTCCTTCACTAAGATCATGACTGATCTGCTCTTGGTCTCAAATCCTCTTTAATACCCAATTCCTCATAGCCCTCACCTCTCTGTCAGGTCAATATCCATCGACCTCCTTTTCAAATAATTTCAGTCATCTCATTCCCTGAACACTCTTGAGAACAGAAATCCTGACATTCAATCCCACCTGTTTGAAGAAAACACTTGCTGCTCCTATATCATGGTTTATTGATATGAACAAAAGAGGTTGACTCAAGGGTTCAGGTAAAAATGACTGGCCCCGAATTCAAGGCTGTGGTTGACTTCTGTTGACATCAAGGAGCTTAACAAAACTGGACTTAATGGGAATCAGAGTAAACTCTGCAGTGTTTGGAGTCAAACATGGCACAAAGGAAGATGTTCATCATCTCAGTCCTGGGTCACCTCTGTGGGAGATCCTTAGGGTACCTTCCTCTTCACAAACAGCTTCAGCTGCATCATCAATGTCTCCCCGCCGCCACCCTCCCCACCATAAGATCAGAAGTGGGGATGGTCACTGAAGATTCCACAATGTTCAGAACATTTTGTCCCCCCTCAGCTCCTGAACTGGCCTGTGTCCAGTTGAGACTTGTGCTGTTAACGTGTCAGTAACATTCATGTAACAGCACTGGCGGGCACTGCGCATTGCCACAGTAAAACAAGAGTTCATTCAGCATTTCACGCTGGTTTCACAGGAATATGAGGAAGTCATTCAGCCCATTGACACTATTGGCGAAGAACAGGGACAGCCCATTCAGTGCCTCCAGCCTATTACTCACGAAGAGAAGGAGTCCAGTGTGATGGATCACACCAGAGCCCCTTGAAAATATTGCAAGGCAATAGCCTAGACTCTAATGTTTTCTAATTTTAAAGGGAATGAAAAGTGTCTGTTCCAGATGCAATGTGACAGCATCAAGAGAACATTCAGTGAGAGTAGCAGCTAGGAGACATTCCCTGAAGCTTCCAACTCTGTTGAGACCTCTATAGTTTTGATGTTACTGAGAAACCAAACCCCAGAGATCCTAATCTGTGACAGCTGGCCACACCCATTCAGGCTGCATTCAAATTAACCTAAGGCCTCCCTCGCTGTTACTCAAGTGGTCTTAACTAACCAGCTTGGTAACGATCGTTCAATCACTCTCTTAAAAGAAACCCGGACAAAATAACCTCTTAAAGCTGCAGCATCATCACAGTTGTCAGTACATTGAGCTATCAAACAGAAACCAGGGATAACCAGTCAGGCCCTTGGCCCTGTCCAATCGGACGAGGAAGAAGTCAATCAGTTCCTTGGGTCACTTATACAGGAACAGTAGGAGGCCATTCCCACCTCAATGCACTTACACGGGGGCAGAATGTGGTAATTGATGTTGATTTCTGATGAATGTCTTATTCATGAAACGTCAATTCTCCTGCTTCTCGGATGCTGCCTGACCTGCTGTGTTTTTTCAGCAATCGACGCTCTACTCTGATCCTGGATTAGTGGTGCTGGAAGAGCACAGCAGTTCAGGCAGCATCCGAGGAGCAGTAAAATCGATGTTTCGGGGAAAAGCCCTTCGAGGAGGAAAACTTCTTCAAGGCAGGCGTCCCTGCAAGAGGATTCGCAGTAGGGTTAAAATCAACTCAGGACAAACAATGACTGCAGATGCTGGAAACTCTGATCTCCAGCATCGGCAGTCTTAAGTGTCTCCTAATTGATGCTCTAACATGATGACCAAGTGGAGCACAGGCTGCACAGACAGACTGCTCCACGTTGTCCCTCCTGGCTCCGTTGCTTATGATACACACGTGGGACTTTAACGTGGTTTTCTAGTGGTGAGCAGGGAAGCCATATGTCTTGTGTGAAGTCTCAAAAAGGCATCTTCCATCCCCGAGAAGCCAGACTGGTGTTATTATGCAGGGTGGAAGCTGGTGGGAATGGCTACCTGTTTCAGATCGAAGGTATTGTGGCTGCTGTTGGGGATTGTGAGCAACCTGACGTTCAGTACAGGGTTCACACGCCGACTGCACAATAACGTGGGGAGAGTTAATTAAGGCATATAAATTGTAAGGATAGTCACGTTAGACTGATGAATGGACTCTCTATGTTCAAATAATGCTGACCGTGTTCATGTTGACCTTGTCAAGTGCACGTCCTGTTCAGTGTAACCTGTAAACCTTACTCTGTCCAAGTCTATTTCCACCCTATGATCTGTCTGGCCATGCTTACTATGATCTGCCTCCACTGCTCATAAACAAAGTGTTTCCCTGTACTGAGGTACACGTGACAATAAATCAAACCAATCAATCCTGGGTAAAGTATGGAATTTCTCTCCCTGTCAATGTCTGTTTTGGAAATAAGTGATCGCTGCCACTCCTCGTGTTTCAGCGTCACAATTTCCTCGTCTCTCACACCTCTACAGATTAAACACTCAGCTTCTTTACTCTATCCTCATGCTACCATCACTTGTCTATGGTAAGGAGATCATTCCTTACAAAGGAGATCAAATCTGTACAGAGTGCCCCAAATACTCTCTCAGCAAGGCTCTACAACAGCAGGAAGATGGCTTTACTAATGTACTCGAATCATCTTACAATGAAGGACGGCATACCATTGACTGCACACATTACTTACACAGGGTTTGATTCGGAGCAGTCAGCATAGATTTGTGAGTAGGAGATCATGCTTCCCAAATTTGTTAGAGTTTTTTGATGAAGTGACCAGGAAGGTTGACGAGGACAGAGCGGTAGACGTAGTCTCCATGGATTTCAGTAAGGCATTTGATAAGGTTCCATAGGGTAGGCTGCTCAGGAAGGTAACATCGCGTGGAATGCTGGGGGAACTGGCCAATTGGATACACAGTTGGGTTGCTGGTAGGAAGAAGAGGGTTTAGTGGAAGGATGTTTGTCAGACTGAAGGCTGGGTCCATTGCTGTTTATTATCTATGATCATCTATGGTTATCTATGACTGCAGACACACAGACATGGGAAAAAACTTTTCAATGATCTCTGAATTAGCCAAGCAAGACACTCTATTTTATCAAACTGCTCTGAGGTCTTAAAAGATAAACCTGGACAGATCACCCGGCCCCAGCCTCAGTATCCGAAAAAGGGAACGGGAAACACAGTCCTGTTGACACTGCAGAGACCTCCTTCCGAACATCTGAGAGCTTGTGACAACAATAGACAATAGACAATAGACAATAGACAATAGGTGCAGGAGTAGGCCATTCTGCCCTTTGAGCCTGCACCACCATTCAATATGATCATGGCTGATCATTCCTAATCAGTATCCTCTTCCTACCTTATCTCCATAACCCTTGATTCCACTATCTTTGAGAGCTCTATCCAACTCTTTCTCAAATGAATCCAGAGACTGGGCCTCCACTGCCCTCTGGGGCAGAGCATTCCACACAGCCACCACTCTCTGGGTGAAGAAGTTTCTCATCCTCTCTGTCCTAAATGGTCTACCCCGTATTTTTAAGCTGTGTCCTCTGATTTGGCACTCACTCATCAGCGAAAACATTTTTCCTGCTGCCAGAGTGTCCAATTCTTTCATAATCTTATATGTCGCAATCAGATCCCCTCTCAGTTTTCTAAATTCAAGGGTATACAAGTCCAGTCGCTCCAGTCTTTCAGTGTAAGGTAATCCCACCATTCCAGGAATTGACCTTGTGTATCTACGCTGCACACCCTCAATAGCCAGAATGTTTTTCCTCAAATTTGGAGACTCGGACTGCACGCAGTACTCCAGGTGTGGTCTCACCAGGGCCCTGTACAGCTGCAGAAGAACCTCTTTGCTTCCATACTCAATTCCTCTTGTTATGAAGGCCAGCATGCTATTAGCCTTCTTCACTACCTGCTGTACCTGCATGCTTACCTTCATTGACTGGTGTACAAGAACACCCAGATCTCTCTGTACTGCCCCTTTACCTAAAATGATTCCATTGAGATAGTAATCTGCCGTCCTGTTCTTGCCACCAAAGTGGATAACCATACACTAATCCACATTAAACTGCATGTGCCATGCATCTGCCCACTCACCTTACTTGTCCAGGTCACCTTGTAATCTCCTAACATCCTCATCACATTTTACCCTGCCACCCAGCTTTGTATCATCAGCAAATTTGCTAATGTTATTGCTGATACCATCTTCTGTATCATTTACATATATTGTAAAAAGCTGCGGTCCCAGCATGGATCCCTGCGGTACCCAACTGGTCACTGCCTGCCATTCCAAAATGGAGCCGTTCATCACTACACTTTGTTTCCTAGCAGCCAACCAATTTTCAATCCAAGCTAGTACTTTGCCCCCAATATCATGGGCCCTAACTATGCTCACTAACATGCTATGTGGAACTATATCAAAAGCTTTCTGAAAGTCCAGGTACACTTTCTCTACTGAATCTCCCTCATCCATCTTCAGAGTTACATCCTCAAAAAAGTCCAGAAGATTAGTTAAGCATGATTTCCCCTTCATAAATCCATGCTGACTCTGACCTATCCTGTTACTACTATCCAGATGTGCCGTAATTTCATCCTTTGTAATAGACTCCAGCATCTTTCCCACCACTGAGATCCTGCTTTCCTGCTTTCTCTGTCCCACCTTTCTTAAAAAGTGGAATAACATTAGCCACACTCCAATTCGCAGGAACTGACCCCGAATCTATCGAACTCTGGAAAGTAATCATCAACGCATCCACGATTTCTCAAGCCACCTCCTTCAGTACCCTGGGATGTCGACCATAAGCTCTTGGACTTATCAACCTTCAGACCTAACAGTCTCTCCAACAACAAATCCTGGCAAACATAAATTCCCTTAAGTTCAGGTCCTTCAGCCACTGTTACCTCAGGGAGATTGCTTGTGTCTTCCCCAGTGAACACAAATCTGAAGTACCAATTTAATTCTTCTGCCATTTCTTTGTTCGCTGTAATATATTCCCCTGTTTCTGTCTTCAAGGGCCCAATTTAAGTCCTAACCATTTTTTTGTCTTGCACGTACCTAAAAAAGCTTTGACTATCCTCCTTTATATTATTGGCCAGTTTACCTTCGTACCTCATTTTTCCTCTGCGTATTTCCTTCCTTCTGTTGTTCTTTAAAAGCTTCCCAGTCCTCAGTTTTCCCACTTATCTTTGCTATGTTATACTTTTTCTCTTTTAACTTTATACGTTTCTTAACATCCCTCGTCAGCCACGGCTACCCATGCCTCCTCCTGGGATCTTTCTTCCTTTTTGGAATGAACTGACCCTGCAACTTCTGCATTATACAAAGAAATATCCGCCATTGTTCATCCACAGTCATCCCTGCTAAGGTATTGTACCATTGAACTTTGGCCAGCTCCTCCCTCATAGCTCCATGGTTCCCTTTATTCAACAGAAATACTGTCACTTCCGACTGTACCCTCTCTCTCTCAAACATTTACAGAGCTTTCCCACAGACTGCACAGAAACATCAGGAATGGAGTAGGCCATACAGCACATTGAGCCTTCCTCATTGCTGTTCATGTTCAAACATCTCCATAATACACTTATCCCACACAATGAATATATCCGTTAATGTGATTAACCTTGGCATGCTATAAAATAGGAAGTGCAGTAGTCCCTTTGGTCCATCGAGTTTGCTACCCAATTCAATATAATGATGGCTTGCCCTTTATTTCCACATCATTCTCCTGCTCTCCCACCATTCCTTTACTCTCTCTAAATCCTTATTTATATTCAGTGTGTTGGCTTCCACGTTCGAGTGCATTCCCCAGGTTCACCAGTCGCTGAGTGCAGACATTTATTCTCATCTCAATGCAGAATGGACTAACTGTATCTAATACTGTGACCCCTTGTTTTAGACACCACAGCCTGTGGAATTATCATCCCCGCTTCCAATCTGTCTCACCCTGTCAGAGCTTTATATATCTCACTGAGATCTCCACCCATTTTCCTAATCCCCATGGAATGCAGGCCAGTCGCCCCAAACTCTGCTCCCACAACAAGTTTATCATCCTAGAGATCAGTCTGGTCATCCTTCACTGCTCTCCCTCAATGTCAGGTTTGTCCTTTATGAGATACAGAGACCAATCCTGCACACAATACTGGACAGTGTTTGAGATGGGGAGTCACCAAGGCCCTGTATAACTGCAGTAAGACACGCTTACTCCTGGACTCAAATCCCCTTGGAATGAAGGTCAGAACAACATTGATCTTCCTAACTGCTTTCTTTCCTGCAATATTGCTTTCAGTGTACAGGGAGATGCAGATCCATTCCCCGTATTGAGTTCTGAGTTCAGACCTCACTGCGCTGCAGGAACCTCGGAGGGCTGCGCAGAAGGAAACAACAAACAGAAGCATACGTCCCTTTGTAGATTAACATGTTTCAAACAATACCTTTTCAAACGATAGGTGTCCAGTCTATTGTTCCCACCAAAGGGCACACCGCCACTTCTACCCACCTTGCTCTCCATCTGCCACGTATTTGCCCATTCACTCCACTTGTCTTAGTCACCTTGAAGCTTTTTTACATCCTCATCACCCACACACAATCCAATCTCCTTTAGTTCTGTCAGCAGGTTGGGATATATGGTACTTGATTCCTGCAACCAAATGTTTAATGGGTATTGTGAACAGTTGGGGCCTGAGTACCGATCTCTATGATATCCCAGAAACCTTCCTCTGTTATTTTATTTAAAAATAATATTTATTTCCTGAATCTGGGTGTGACTGGCCGGGCCGGCATTTATTGCCTGTCCCTGGTTGCCCCTTGAGAAGGTGGTGGTGAGCTGCCTTGTTGAACTGCTGCAGTCCACTGTGGATTCACTGTGAATGCCAAGCAGCAGTGGTTAGATTGTATTTTAGTGGTGATGGTCATGGTGTGGCATTTGTGTGGCGTGAATATTACTTGCCACTTGTCAGCCTGGATACTGTCCAAATCTTGTCGCATTTGGACATGGCCTGCTTCAGTATCTGAGGAGCAACAAACATTGCTGAACATTGTACAATCATTGGTGAACATCCCCACTTCTGATCTTATAATAGAGGGAAGGCCATTGATGAAGAAGCCCTGAAGATGTATGGGTCTAGGCCACTGCCCGAGCAACTCCGACAGACTGGTCCTGGACCTGAGTTGACTGGCTTTTATCAACCATGACCATCTTCCTCTGTGTCAGGTATGATTCTAACCAGCGGGGAGTTTCCCTCTGATACCCATTGATTCCAGTTTTGCAAGGCCCCTTGATATCACACTTGGTCGAAGTCAGCCTTGATTTAAAGGGCTATCACTCTCACCCCACCTCTGGAATTGAGCTCTTTTGTCCATGTTTGAACCACGGTAATGAGGTCAGTGGCTGAGTGGCCCTGGTGGAGCCGAAACTGGGCATCATTGACCCGGGTATTGCTGAGCAGGTGCTGCTTTAAAGCACTGAGACATTCCACCACTTTACTGATGATCGAGAGTAGACTGATGGGGTGGTAATTGGCCGGATTGGATTTGGTCTGCTTTTTATGTACAGGAGATACTTGGGGTAATTTTCCACGTAATCGGGGAAATGTCGTTGTTGTAACGGTATTGGAACAGCTTAGCTAGGGCAGTGACAAGGTCTTGAGAACAACCTTTCAGTATTATTGCCAGAGTGTTGTCAGGGTATGTACCCTCTGGGGTATCCAGTGTCTCCAACTGAATTGGGACGTCGCGTGGACTGAACCAAATTGGTTGATGACTGGTAACTGAATTGCTGAGGGCCACTGGAGGAGGCTGAGGTGGATCATCCACTCAGCACTTCTGATTGAAGATTATTGCGAATTCATGAAAGTTATCTTTTGCACTGAAGTGCTGGGCTATTCCATCATTAAGGATGGGGATACTTGTGGAATCTCCTCTTCCAATGACTTGTTTAATTGTCCATTACTATTCTCAACTAGAAGTGGAAGGAATGCAGAGCTGAGATCTGATCCTTTGCTTGTGGGATCACTTAGCTCTGTCTATCACTTACTGCTTATGCTGTTTGGCACACAGGTAGTCATGGTTGGTGGCTTCACCAGGCTGACACCTCATTTTCAGTTATTCCAAGTGCTGCTTCTGCCATCCTGCACACTCCATTGAACCAAGGTTGATCCTCTGGATTGATGGTAATTGTTGTGAGGTGGATATGCTAGGACTTGAGGTTGTGTGGGTGCACAATTCTGCTGCTATTGATGACCCACAGCGCCTTATGGAAACCCAGAGTTGAGCTGCTAGATCTGTTCGAAGTCTGTCCTATTTAGCACGGTGATAGTACGACCCAAAATTGTGGAGGTTATTGTCAATGTGAAGGTGTGACTTTGTCTCCACAATGACTATGCGGTGGTTACCCTTAACGATACTGTCATGGACTGATACTTCTGCAACTGGCAGGTTAGGAAGGCTGTGGTCAAATATGGCTTTTCCCTCTTGTGGGTTCCTTCACCACATGCCGCAGACGGAGTCAAGAAGTTATATCCTTTTGGACCCAACCAGCTCAATCAGTAATGCTGCTGCTGAACCACTCTTTTTGTGAACATTGAAATCCCCCACCCAGAGTACATTTTGTGCCTTTGCCATCCTCAGTGCTCCCTCCAAGTGTTGGTCAGCATGGAGGAGTACTGACTCATCAGTTGAGAGAGGCTGGTACATGATAATCAGCAGGAGGTTTCCTTTCCCATGTGTAAACTAATGCCATGAGACTTCATGGGATACAGAGTCACTGTTGAGGACTCCAAGAGCAATTCCCTTCCAGCTGTATCCCACTTTGCCACCACTTCTGCTGTGTCTGTCCTGCTGGTGAAACAGGAGATGTCCGGGGAAGGTGATGGGGTGTCTGGGACATAGTCAATCTCACAGAATCTGACCTTAAATACAAGGTCAGGCTGTTGCTTCACAAGTCTGTTTATTTCTATTCACTGTTTCCTGCCAGCTGTCCCATTCTAGAAGCTTGTCCATATATTCACCCAATCCACTAAGATTTGATTTTGCAAACTGGGCTTGGAGGTTTATCAAAATTTTTCTGAAAATCCACATGTTTTACATCCATTGCTTCTCTTTCATTTGTCTCCCAGTCAGTTTCGCAAACATAATTCCCATTTCATAAATCTATGTTAGTGGTGTCTATGACCATTATTTTCAGTCCCAATAATTTCTCCCAAACCATTTACTTACTATGTTCTATGTTCCATGTCCTATTTCGTTTTCCATACAGACTGGGTTTTCCTGGTATCGTTCTGAAATTTCTGTGAAAACAGAAGTGAAGTTGTGGATTCATAGTTTTGCCATTTCCCTGTTTCCCTTTCTCCATTCTCTGGTTTCAAACTAGAAGGAACCTGCACTGTTTTTTCATATTTCTCACCTTGACATAATTTGACAAGCTATAACAGTTCACTTTTATAACCTTTGCGAACAGTATCTTCAGAAACCTATCAATTCCTGTCTTAAGCTGCTCAGCTCCACATCATACACGCACAGGAGCATAGTCTCTGTACCAACAGAAATACAGCACGATCTATATTAGTCCCACTTTCCAACACTTCCAAGTGCTCGTCCAAGTACACTTAACATTTGAGAGGTTAGCCGTGATAACTCCCTTCTCAGGAAGTACATTCCAGACCTCAACACCCTCTGGGTGAAAAAAAGTAATCTTTACATCCTCTCTGAACGTCAAACCCTTCAGTTTAAGGTGTGCTCCCTTGTTCTTGACCCTCTGTCTAAAGGGAACAGCTACTGTCTATCCACCCTGTTCATGCCCCTTGTTAACTTATCCTTCTGAATCACATCCCCCTCAGCCTTCTCTGCTCCAAAGTAAACAACCCGAGCTTATCCAGCCTCTCTCCATAGCTGATATGCTCCATCCCAGGGAACATCCTGGTGATTCTCCTCTGCAACCACTCCAGTACAATCACATCCTTCCTGTAATGAGGCTCCCAGAACGACATACAGTACTCCATCATGGACTAAACCAAGCCCTGTATAGCACTTATAATCTACTCCCTAATTAATAAACCCTCCACCCAAGGTTCAATTCTTAACTAGTCCATTACCCTGTACAGTCACATTCAGGGGTGTGTGGAGAAACACCCTGTGAGCTTCCTAGTGTGCTGCCAATCATTGTGTACACCCCATGTCTGGTTCCTCCTTCCAAAGTATATCACCTCATATTTATCACGATCACATTCCATCTGCCATTGATCTGCCCATCTGATCATTCCACTTGTATTTTCCTGTAAAATCAGAACTTCTTCCTCACTGCCAACCACCCGGCCAATCTTTGTGTCAAACACAAACTTACTTATCACAACTCCCACCCCTCCACCCACACCCCCCCCCTCCAGATTCACACCTATACCATTTATGAATGCTACAAACAATAAGGGATGCAGCACTGATCCCTGTGGTACACCAGGGGACACTGGTCTCCAGTCACACAAACAGCGTTCTCCCACCACCCTCTGCCTCCTGACACTAAGACAATTTTCGTTGTAACTTTTCAAGTTATCCTTGATACACTGAGATTTTACTTTATTTTTTTCAGTTTCCCATGCGGAACTTTGTCAAAGGCCTTGCTGCAAAACTAAATAAGCGACCTCCTCAAACTAATTCAATCCTCCCAATCAGTCACTCTGATAAAGTCATGATGATTATCCCTGATCAAACCTTGCGACTCTGATTAGAGTTCGTTTTCTCCTTCTCTATTTTCTCCAGTCGTTTCCTGAACAGTGATCGAGTACTCGCTCATCTATAGTTACCTTGGAAAATCTCTACCACCCTTACTGTGAATTTGGAATCATATTAGCTGCTCTCCAGTCCTCTGGCACCTCCCCTATGGTCAGATTCTAATTAAAATTTCCAGTCAGGGTCTTTCCTCCCTTGACTCCAACAGTATCCAGACCTGTGGATCTGTCGAATTTTATACCAGACAAAGCCTCAAACTCCTGCTCGTATTTTACATCAATCTCTTCAAGATCTTTCCAGTCCATCTTCTCGAATTCTGTACCTGCATCCTCCTTCTCCCAAGTAAAACAGCTGTGATGTTTACATGTAACAATCTATCAATGTTCTCCGGGTTGACGCACTGATTGCCCCTTTGGTTTCTAATGGACACTAACTGTTTGCTGATTATTCTGTTCTACTTGACCGTGTAGAATAACGTGGGATTCTCCCTAATCTCGCCTGCTTGTACTTCTCCATGTCTCTCTGTTATTCAGTCCCCTCAATGTTCCTAAGTTTCTAAGTTTCACTACAATCACCTCTCATGTTTTGAAACTCGAGATCACAGGCTGAGTTTCCCCATCAGACAAACTTGCCATTTTATGGATTAGTCTGGAAAATACCTTTTGCAGTTCCTCTGTAGTCAGTATATTCTATCTTATATTGGGACTCCAAACGGTACACAATACTCTAGTTGTAGTCTCAGCAACACTATATGCAACTGGTGCATGACATCTTCTATATTCCAATTACATTCACATGAATGTAAACCTAATTTTTAGTTTCCTATTTGCATGCGTTCTTCCCAATTCCTTTCACTTTAACTTTTCTTATGATGTTAGTGGGAGAGTTCTTAAAGAAAGATCGTTCTGAATATCTAACGATACGTTATCCATTAGCTCCTCGTTGCCTACGTCCACAAGAATCATCTTCAAACCATTCCAAAAAATGTTTGTCACTTATGGTTTTCATTTCATCGATGCATTATCATCCTCCCCAGTTTTCCCATTACCTTCTATATATCCAGTAACACGTTCTTTGTAATTCAGCCCTAGAGACACCCGACCGTGGATTACAAGTTAACTGATCTGTAGTTCACCACTCTCCATCTTTATCCTTTCTTAAACTATTGGATAATATTTATAACTTTTGCCATATCCAAATTGGCTAAATATCTTTCCGGAATGTATTGGAAAATAACATGAAAATCTTAGATGCAATCAATACGTCTATTGCTGCTTCCTCTGAAATTCTTGTATGAAGTACATCTGATCTGTCAGATTTATACTCAATCCAGCTTTCTTTTCAAAGATGACCCCAACACTGATAAGAATGATCTTAGACTTTACTTACACAAGCCCCATGGTCACTTGGTATTTCTGGGAAAATTTCTGGATATTCGGCCTTGAAGATAGACACAAAGAAACTGTTTCTTTCCCCTGTGATTTCTCTGTTCTCTACAATAAATTACCCTGTCCGCACACGTAATGTTCCACATTTTACCTTGTTTTTAGTTTTGTTTCATACACTGATGTACGTTTTTTTTATGCAGTCTTTTTTTTTTAGCAGTCTTTATGTTTTTCTTTTGATTGCATGCTGTTTCGCTTTTTGATTTCCTTCTCAGTTTCTTGGTCGTCCTTTGCTGGGTCCTACATTTCTCCGAATCCACTACCTTACTACAACACTTGGCATTTTTCTGAGCTGCTTCCTTTGACCTAATAGGTAGTTAAAGGTGAGGCTGAAAGGGTTAGGTCGGAGAAGAAGTCGGACCAGGTTGATGGGAAGGAAGATGAGCACATAGGAACGTTCAAAAGGGGGAGTGTGCTGAGATGGAATATTGGACTGGGATAAGGTGGAGTTAGGGGAAATTGGGAACCTGGTGAAATCTACATTGATCCCCTATGGTTGGAGGGTCCCCTGGTAGAAGAGGAACCTTTCTTTATGCATGATTCGAGTGGTTAGGGTTTGGCGATGGAGGAGGCCCAGGACTCTCATGTCCTTGGCAGAGTGGAAAGGAGAGTTCAAGTGTTTAGCCACAAGATTGGGAAACAGATTTTGGAAAGGTGCAGAAGCCACAGGGTCATAGTCATGGGCGATTTCAACTTCCCAAATATTGATTGAAAGCTCTTTAGATCAAGTAGATTGGATGGGGCGGTGTTTGTGCAGTGTGTCCAGGAAGCTTTTCTAACGCAATATGTAGAGTGTCCAACCAGAGGGGAGGCCATATTGGATTTGGAACTCGGTAATGAACCGGGACAAGTGGTGGGCTTGTTATTGGGTGAACATTTTGGTGATGGTGACCACAATTCTGTGACTTTCACCTTGGTTATGGAGAGAGATAGGTGCGCACAACAAGGAAGCTTTTACAACTGGGGGAAGGGAAATTACGATGCTGTAAGACAGGATTTGAGGAGCATACGTTGGGAGCATAGGCTGTCAGGGAAGGATGTCGTGGAAATGTGGAACTTTTTCAAGGAGCAGATACTGACGTGTCCTTGATATGTATGTACCGATCAGGCAGGAAAGATATGGTCGTGTGAGGGAGCCTTGGTTGACGAGGGAGGTTGAATGTCTAGTAAAGAGGAAGAAGGAGGCTTACATAAGGTTGAGGAAACAGGGTTCAGACAGAGCAGTGGAGGGATACAGGATAGCCAGAAGGGACCTGAAGAAAGGGATTAGGAGAGCTAAGAGAGGGCATGAAAAATCCTTGGCGGATAGGATCAAGGATAACCCCAAGGCATTCTATGCGTATGTGAGAAACCTGAGAATGATGAGAACGAGGGTAGGTCCGATCAAGGACAGTAGTGGGAGACTGTGTATTGAGTCGGAAGAGATAGGAGAGGTCTTGAACAAGTACTTCTCTTCAGTATTTACGAACGAGAGGGACCGTATTGTTGAAGAGGAGAGTGTGAAACGGACTGTTAAGCTAGAAGAGATACCTGTTAGGAAGGAAGATGTGTTGGACATTTTGAACAACTTGAGGATAGACAAGTCCCCCGGGCCTGACGGGATATATCCTAGGATTATGTGGGAAGCAAGAGAGGAAATTGCAGTACCGTTGGCAATGATCTTCTCGTCTTCACTGGCAACGGGGGTGGTACCAGGGGACTGGAGAGTAGCGAATGTTGTGCCCCTGTTCAAAAAAGGGAATAGGGATAACCCCGGGAATTACAGGCCAGTTAGTCTTACTTCTGTGGTAGGCAAAGTGATGGAGAGGGTACTGAGGGATTGGATTTACGAGTATCTGGAAAGACCCTGCTTGATTAGGGACAGCCAGCACGGATTTGTGAAGGGTAGGTCTTGCCTTACAAGTCTTATTGAATTCTTCGAGGAGGTGACCAAGCATGTGGATGAGGGTAGAGCAGTGGATGTAGTGTACATGGATTTTAGTAAGGCATTTGATAAGGTTCCCCATGGTAGGCTTATGCAGAAAGTCAGGAGGCGTGGAATAGAGGGAAATTTGGCCAATTGGATAGAAAACTGGCTAACCAGTCGAAGTCAGAGAGTGGTGGTAGATGGTAAATATTCAGCCTGGAGCCCAGTTACAAGTGGAGTTCCGCAGGGATCAGTTCTGGGTCCTCTGCTGTTTGTAATTTTTATTAATTACTTAGATGAGGGAGTCGAAGGGTGGGTCAGTAAATTTGCAGATGATACGAAGATAGGTGGAGTTGTGGACAGTGAGGAGGGCTGTTGTCGGCTGCAGAGGGACTTAGATATGATGCAGAGCTGGGCTGAGGAGTGGCAGATGGAGTTCAACCCTGCCAAGTGTGAGGTTGTCCATTTTGGAAGAACAAATAAGAATGCGGAATATATAGGGTTAATGGTAGGGTTCTTAGTCAGGTGGAGGAACAGAGGGATCTTGGGGTCTATGTACATAGATCTTTGAAGGTTGCCACTCAGGTGGATAGAGTTTGTAAGAAGGCCTATGGAGTATTATCGTTCATTAGCAGAGGGATTGAATTCAAGAGTCGTGAAGTGATGTTGCAGCTGTACAGGACTTTGGTTAGGCCACAGTTGGAGTACTGTGTGCAGTTCTGGTCGCCTCACTTTAGGAAAGATGTGGAAGCTTTGGAGAGGGTGCAGAGAAGATTTACCAGGATGTTGCCTGGAATGGAGAGTAGGCCGTACGAGGATAGGTTGAGAGTTCTCGGCCTTTTCTCGTTGGAACGGCGAAGGATGAGGGGTGACTTGATAGAGGTTTATAAGATGATCAGAGGAATAGATAGAGTAGACAGTCAGAGACTTTTTCCCCGGGTACAACAGAGTGTTACAAGCGGACATAAATTTAAGGTGAAGGGTGGAAGGTATAGGGGAGATGTCAGGGGTGGGTTCTTTACCCAGAGAGTGGTGGGAGCATGGAATGCGTTGCCCGTGGGAGTGGTAGAGTCAGAATCATTGGCGACCTTTAAGCGGCATTTGGATAGTTACATGGATGGGTGCTTAATCTAGGTTAGAAGTTCGGCACAACATCGTGGGCCGAAGGGCCTGTTCTGTGCTGTATTGTTCTATGTTCCATGTTCTATGTTCTAAGGTGGTGGAGTTGGTCAATGTGGCTGTTCCAGCGATGTTCTCTGAAATGATCCACGTATGTCTCGCCAATGTAGAGAAGACCACACTGAGTTTAAAGGATGCAGTAGATGAGGCGTTCTGTCTCCCTTCATCACCTATCACTTTCAACACCACCTTCATCTACCTATCGCATTCCTAGCTACCTGCCTCCTGCCACACCCCCTTCTCATTTATCTCTCAGCTGCCTTGACCCAGAAGCCTCATTCCTGATAAAGGGTTGTGCCCGAAACGTCAATGCTCCTGCTCCTAGTACACTTACTGACGTTGCTTTTCCAGCGCCACTGATCTCCAGCAGCTGCAGTCCCCACTTCCTCCTCACACCTTCAGGGCTTGCATGATTCAGATTTATAACATTTACTTCAAATAAAACAAAAACTACCGTGTACTCAAACAGCATAAAAGAAAACCAATGCATTGTGGTCACTGTTCCCAAAAGGTCCTTTACAGCAAAGTTTTCAATTAGCTTTTCTGATCATCCAACATCAATTCCTAAATAACCTGATCTCTAGCTCAGTGCTCGACAAAATGTTAATGCCACCATCTAACACATGCTCATGAAATCCATTTTTCCCAGCATTAGCATTCAGTTGGTTTAACACAGTTTAGATTTAATGTAAACAGGACATTATTACTGAAGTAGCCACAAATGTCTATATCTCATTTTCCTGTTTTATAACCTGCCCTACATTTGTATTGCAGCTTTCACTTTGATATATAACTCCTATCAATGTTTCCTTCTCCTTGCTGTTTTTACACTCCACATTACAAGATTCTGTAGGATCTGAGCGATGTGGGATTTGGGGAGATTAATGGTAGAGATCATCTTGCCACATCATTTATGATCTTCTTAAGTATCATTGTGACATTTTCTCCAGATCTCTCGTAATGCTAGTGGAGTAGAGAAGGACAATGATCGTTCATAAATACTCTGTATTTCCCCCAGAGAGCTGAGACAGCTCTAACCTGGGTGGGAACCTCACAGCAGGCTTGGAAAGCATTGCTGCTGCTGTACAGGTTCTTAGTAAGATCACATCTGGAGTAGTGTACAGATTTGGTCTCTTCAATGAAGAAAGGATGTTGTTATACTGAAAGCAGCTCAGAGATGGTCCCCTCAGCTGAATCCTGCAATGAAGGTACTAGCTTATAACGAAAGGATGATCAGGTTGATCCAATAGCCATTGGAGTTTACAAAAATGAAAGAGATCTTATTTCAACATAGATGACAGGAAGGAGTCAACAACTGAAGTGAATTACACAGATAATGGAGAAATCCATTCTGTTCTCCAGCCTGTTACACAGGAACAACAGAAGGATATTCAGGCTTTGACCATGTTACACCAGAATAGGACGAGGCTGTTCAGCCCCTGGAGCCGAATGTATATTTACAGGAGGAGGCCAATCAGCCCCTTGAATCTATAACACTGGCCCCAGAGTAGTCCATGCGGCACCAGTATCCTATTACACAGCAAGAGGATCAGTCCATTCAGCCATCTCAAGTCCGTAACATAGGAACTGAAAGCGGTCACACAGTGACTGGACATTGTTACACTGGGATAACAGGAGACCATTCAGACCCACCGAGTCTATTGCAGAGAATTGGATCAGGATAAAAAACTATCTGAGACTTATTTCATGAGAAAGGAGGAGGTAATTCAGACACGTGTCTGTTGTATGGGAACAAGAGAAGACCAATCGCTCCCTTGGTCCCATCTCTGGGATATATGAGGACACCGTTCAGTAACTACATCTATTATGGAGAAATATGAGAAGACCCATCAGCCCCTCAAAATGTTACACAGTAACGGGAAGATTACTTAATCCCCCACGCCTCAAACGCATCAACAGGAGGTGGTCATTCTGGCCTTGGAGATGACAACATGGGAATATCAGAAAGACTTCATCCCCTCGATTTTGTACACCAGCAGGATGATGAGTCCACTCACCCACACATACCGCTTATGCAGCAATTGGAGCACATTTCTTAAAACCTTTTGCCCATCAAACAGGAATTCAAAGAAAACGTCAAGGTTTTAGAAAGGGAAGAACTTATAATAACTGAATAATTAGGGAGTAAATTGTAACAATAAAGTATTGTAATTTAAGGCAAATTATTCGAATCCATTGCTGTGGATATTTGCAAACGTAAACCACAATTCATCTGAGTGAACATGGTTTTGCAAAGGATAAATCATGATTGAAGTCTTTTCTTGAGTTATTTAAAGATGTGACAAACAAGGTGGATAGTGGGAATCCTGGAGATGGAATATATCTGGTCTTCGTGAAGGATTCAGATACGTCGCTTCTTCAAAGAGTGAGTGGTAAGATCAGGCAGCATCAGTTTAGGAGTAATTTATTGGCTTGGATGGAGGCTTGGTTAACCAACAAAATGCAGTCAGATGAATTAATTGTGTCATTTTCTATTGGAAAATGCAATTTGTGGGGTGCCATAGATTTCAGTTCTCATGCTTCAATCATTTGTGATCGACATTATTACTCGGTTGACGGGATAGAAAATACTATAGCTAAATTTTCAGATGATACTAACATTGGTGGGAAATTACTTCGGAATGATGATGCAAGAGATTTTAAAACTATATGTATAGATTGGGTGAATGGGCAAACATTTGGCAATGAAAATTAAAGTGGATAAATATGGGGTTATTCAAGTTGGCCAGCCTAATAAAAAGGCAAATGATTATCTAAATGGAGAGAAACTTCAAAGTGGTTAGGTGCAGAGGGATCTGGGTGTCTGCTTGCATATCACAGAAAACTTGCTTGCGGGTACTTGAAGTAATGAGGAATGCAAGCATAACTTCATCGTTTATTTGTAAAAGGATAGAGTAGAAAGGTTGCTGTAACTATGCAAGGCGTTAGTGAGGCTGAAACTGGAGTACAGTTTGGGTGTCCTGCAGAATGAGGTATTTCCATTGGAGGCAATTCAGAAGAGCTTCATTAGATTGATTCCATATTTGAAGTGTTTGTCTTATGAAAAGAAATTGAGCAGTTTAGGCCTATACTGTCGAGTTTATAAGAATAAAAGGAGAGCTCATTGAGGTCTGTAAAATGCTAAACGTAATTGAAAGTATAGGTGTGGAGTGGATATTTTTTCATGTGACACAATCTGCAATAAGAGACTACAGTTTGAGGATTGAGAGATGGCAGGAAAGTGGAACAGAGGCCGCGATGACATCAGCCATGATTGTATTCCATGGCGGAGCAGGTTCGAGGGGTTGGATTCCTGACTGATGCTCCTTGTTCATATTCAGCTTTACGACTGTGTTACACAGTAATGGCGGAGGATTATGTATCAAACAGGAAGCAGGCACTCCCGATAAATCAGTCTAAATCAGTTTGACAGAACATCACCAGTGGATTCACACAATGACCAGTGCTGGGTCCTCAACTATTTACAATCTATATCAATGATCAGGGGGATGCAACAGATATAGAGAACCTGAGTTTGGTGATGTTGCTGTGATAAGCAAGAGATTAAATTTTCAAGAGAGGGTGGAGGGTCTACAGATAGATACAGAGAGGTAAAGGCAATGGAGAATAATTTGGCAGCTGCAATATAATATGATATAATCTGTCATCATTTCCAGGAATAATGGAAGGCAGTATGTTACTGAAATGGAGAGGGATTACAGGGGATTAATGATACTGTGTACTGGGGGGTGCACTCAGACCGTTCAGACATGGGAGGTTTTGCTCCATCCCTGATCGTCTACTCCCAGACACTCCAAGTTACCCTATTGCTCTCCATACACATGGAATGTTTTGAAGGGTTTGGTTGGTAATGGGGGATGCTGTTATCAAACGTGTATCAAGGGGATGGCCTTTATCCAAGATACATTCATTCCTTTCTACATGGAGATCTGAGACGATGGGAAGGGTTGCCTGCTTGTGAATGAAGAGGCTGTGGTTGCTGTCTGGACAGGGGTATTCATCAACAGGATGTACTGTGATGGGCACGCTGCAAGATTAATACAGAGAGTGCTCCTTCAGTTTCTATATCTCTCCCCATTGACACGGCTACTCAGCAGATGCCATGTACAATATCGGGAATCCCACTATACTGGATACCCCCGGCAGCTCCCTGCTGAAGGTGAAACAATGTATTTACCTCATCCACCATATATATCCTCCGTCACTGAATGGTTACACTGATGGCAACATACTGGGAGATGATGGATATGTCACCCAGTCCTGTTTGAAAAGTTCCAGAACATAGAATCTGAATGAAACTGTGACCCGAACAGCCACTGGCAGGACCATCCTCCCTCTGGGGTGAAGCTGCAGGACGTGTTAAAGGAGGTGACACCGCTCTGTGACCAGCTCTTTGTTCAATCAGTGTCCCCTCACACTCTGCTCCTGGGTTAAGTGGAGCTTGGGAAGCTGTTCCTGGAAAATCCGGGGTGGACACAGCAGATCCCTATCCCCACACTCACTGCGTGGTTTCAAAGCTTCCCCTCTCTGCAGCCTCTGCTCCATTTGTTGTTCATGTTGCCGACTCAGATGCTGTAACTACAATCCCCAGGCTCCATCCAAATTTGGGTCAACAAATCCTCAGGACTCCCTGAATGTCTGATGCAGCTCACAGCACATCCTCCAGCAAACCATCTCCAGCCTCTCGACTAACTTTTCAATAACAGGAGTCAGTTAGAAACCCCTCCTCTATAAGTGTTGTGGACCAGACCAGATTCCCACAAAATATAATAAGAAGGCCGCTTTGACCCAAACCTTTCCTTATTTTGAATATTGATGTGAAGTGTGCTTTCCAGATATGTTGTGACTGGTCAAACCACTCGACGTTAAGCAAAATATAATCTATTTAAATGCTTTAGTTACAATACAATCAAAGAAAAGAACATTTCGGGATGGCTTATATGATGGAACAGTTACGCAAACAATAAATACTGTACCTTCTTGGTATACACTGCTTGGCACAACGATATATTCAAATACAGATTCTAACGTGCAGTTTTCTGATACAGAAGAAATCAACATCAACAGAGATCTCAGAGAGAAAAGCAGCTGGGGATCATGTATTGAAACTCCCAACCCTTTTGGGATCCCCAGCAGCTTCTGAATGCTACAGCTAAAAACAAAACGAGGTAACCTGGTCTGGGAGAGCTGGCCACTGCCCTTCCATTGTTATCACCGTTGTAATAAAACCTAAAGGCTTTCTCAGTTATTTACTTAAACTGTTTTGAGACAGCAGTTCTTCACCTCTGCCTTTAAAACCTCTCGTCAAAAAAAAACCCAAGAGAAAATAACCTCAAAGTTTGGGAGAAGATTTGTAGCTCATGTGCTCGTTGTTGTGGTTCTGTTTGCCGAGCTGGTAATTTGTGTTCCAGATGTTTCGGTCCCCTGTCTAGGTGACATCCTCAGTGCTTGGGAGCCTCCTCTGAAGCGCTTCTGTGCTGTTTCCTCCGGCATTTATAGTGGCCTGTCTCTGCCGCTTCCGGTTGTCAGTTCCAGCTGTCCGCTGCAGTGGCCGGTATATTGGGTCCAGGTCGATGTGTTTGTTGATAGAGTCTGTGGATGAATGCCATGCCTTTAGGAATTCCCTGGCTGTTCTCTGTTTGGCTTGCCCTATAATGGTAGTGTTTTCCCAGTCGAATGCATGTTGCTTGTAATCTGCGTGTGTGGCTACTAAGCACAGCTGGTCCTGTCGTTTCGTGGCTAGTTGGTGTTCATGTATACGGATCGTTAGCTGTCTTCCTGTTTGTCCGATGTAGTGTTTTGTAGAGTCCTTGCATGGGATTTTGTACACTACATTAGTTTTGCCCATGTTGGGTATCGGGTCCTTCGTTCTGGTGAGTTGTTGTCTGAGCGTGGCTGTTGGTTTGTGTGCTGTTATGAGTCCGAGTGGTCGCAGTAGTCTGGCTGTCAGTTCGGAAATGCTCTTGATGTATGGCAGTGTGGTAGTCCTTTGGGTTGCGGCATGTCCTCATTCCGTTGTCTTTCCCTTAGGCATCTGTTGACGAAATTGCGAAGGTATCCGTTTTTGGCGAATACCTTGTATAGGTGTTCCTCTTCCTCTTTTTGCAGTTTTGGTGTACTGCAGTGTGTTGTGGCCCTTTTGAATAGTGGCTTGATGCAACTTCGTTTGTGTGTGTTGGGGTGGTTGCTTTCATAGCTGAGGTCTTGGTTTGTGTGTGTGGCTTTCCTGTATACCTTTGTGGTGAATTGTCCGTTCGGTGTTCTGTGTACCATCACGCCTTGGAATGGGAGTTGGTTGTCCTTTTCTTCCTCTCTAGTGAATCAGATTCCTGTGAGTGTGGCATTGATGAGCCGGTGTGTGTTCTCTATTTCTGTGTTTTTTATTATTACAAAGGTGTCATCCACATACCTGACCCAGAGTTTGGGTTGAATTTGCGGTAAGTCTGTTTGTTCTAACTTTTGCATTACCGCTTCTGCTATGAGTCCAGAGATGAGTGAGCCCATGGGAGTTCCGTTGATTTGTTCATATATTTGGTTTTTGAATGTGAAGTGTGTTGTGAGGCACAAGTCCAGTATTTTGAGTATGCCGTCTTTGTTGATAGGTTCAACGTCCTGTTCTCTGTTATGTCAGTCCAGCAGGTTGGCCATTGTTTCTTTGGCTAGGGTTTTGTCGATAGAGGTGAACAGTGCCGTTACATCGAATGAGACCATAGTTTCTTCCTTGTCTATGTGTATATTTCTGATGATGTCCAAGAATTCCTGTGTCGATTGTATAGATTGTCTGGATCCGCTGATCAGGTGTTTCAGTTTCTGCTGTAGTTCTTTAGCCAGTTTGTGTGATGGTGTCCCTGGTAGTGATACTATGGGTCTGAGTGGGATGTCTGGATTGTGCACTTTAGGTAGTCCATAGAATCTGCGGGTGTTGTTGCTTTCAGGTTTCATTCTTTGTAGGTCAGACCAGGTTATCTGTCCTTTTTTTGTAGATTCCTCAGTGTGTTGTTTCTCCTATTGGTGAGCTGTGGGGTGGGGTCAACCACCCTCTTTTGGTAGGTGTTGGTATCTGCAAGTAGTTGTTGTGCTTTTTGGATGTACTCCGCTTTGTCCAGTATGGCCGTCATTCTGCCTTTGTCTGTTGGTAGTATAATTATGTTCTTATCGTTTCTTAGAGATTTTAGTGCTTACCTCTCCTTGGTGTTGAGGTTATGTGTTTGTCCTTTTCTTGTTATCAGCGGTACGATACTTTGTCTCACAGTTTGTTGTGTCTCTTCTGTCAGTCCATTGTTCCTGAGTGTGCATTCTAGTGCTGCGAGGAAGTCTGCTGTCTTGGCATCCCTGTGATTGTAGTTGAGTCCCTTGGCCAGTATTGTTCTTTCCGTGTCTGTGAGCTGTCTGTGGGACAGGTTTCTAACCCAGGTGTGTGTTGTGGTGTCCTCTTCGTTGTGTGTTCGTTTGGCCATTTTTTCTTTTAGTGACGTTTTTTTTGCGGTGTGTTGTCGTGTTCTGTCCTATGGTGACGGCCTGTTCTATGGTCCGAGTCCATTCCTGATTGGTGGTTTTTGAAATTAACGATTTTTGGCGCGCAATTTCTTGTCTGTATTTGTGCAGTCTGTTGTGAACGTCTGTAATCATGACCTGGATCATCCTGAATCCGTTCTGCCTGGCTGTGTCCCTGGCTTGTGGACATGCCGCAACCCAAAGGACTAGTCACACTACCATACATCAAGAGCATTTCCGAACTGACAGCCAGACTACTGCGACCACTAGGATGCATAACAGCACACAAACCAACAGTCATGCTCAGACAACAACTCACCAGAATGAAGGACCCGATACCCAACATGAGCAAAACCAATGTACTGTACAAATTCCCATGCAAGGACTGCACAAAAAAACTACATAGGACAAACAGGAAGACAGCTAACGATCCGTATCCATGAACACCAACTAGCCACGAAACGACACGACCAGCTCTGCTTAGTAGCCACACACGCAGATGACAAGCAACATGAATTCGACTGGGACAACACTACTATTATAGGACAAGCCAAACAGAGAACAGCCAGGGAATTCCTAAAGGCATGGCACTCATCCACTGACTCTATCAACAAACACATCGACCTGGACCCAATATACCGGCCACTACAGCGGACAAGTGGAACTGACAACCGGAAGTGGCAGAGAGAGGCCACGATAAATGCCGGAGGAAACAGCACATAAGCGCTTCAGAGGAGGCTCCCAAGCACTGAGGATGTCACCTAGACAGGGGACGAAACGTTTGCAAGACAAATTCCCAGCTCAGCGAACAGAACCACAACAGAAAATAACCTTTTTACAGTGATAAGATCCTCACAACTCCGTCTTTAATAAAATAATCCATCAATATACAAAGGTGGATTCATTTTAGACCTCCTAATCTTCCTCTATTAGTAGACTGGAATGAATATATATTACATTGACTCTGAGCATACAAATGTTCACAGCTAGTTTCGATTTCAGTCATTTTACTCCTGCCACAGAATGCCTTTTATCTTTCTTCGTCCAAGTCTCCACAACGTATCAAAACTTGCTTTTTCTCACCCTGTCAACTTTATAATTTCAAATTGAACGGCAGCAATAATAAACTCAATAAAGTTTTCTCCACAAACTTCTCCACAAACTTTAAGGGGTCACAATCAGTGAAAAAGATTTGTCTCAGGTATGTTATTCGCAATTTAAATGCTGAAATGCTGTAACGCCAACGCCAAGCTCAAGGCCTCCTTCTCCATTGGAGAATAAATCTGTTGATGTTTCCACTGGACACTCCAACCACACGTTACATAATGGAGCACTTCTCATCTCTCCAATAGTCCTTCTGAATGACATAGCTCCTCATTTCACAGCATAAACGAATTACATGCTTCTATACCTCTTAATGCTGTAACCCCTTTACCTGCTACTCCTGGCCTATGCCAGTAAACCTTACTCTCACAGGGATATGTTTTAAGAAGATCTCGCACAATCTTCGCAATCACTCACAGAAACCAAACTTTGATTTCTGAACTCAATCATCATCAGCCATTTCAGCTTCTAATCTTGCCATTGTAACTCTCTGCTCTTCCACACGAGTTCTCACGACTGCAGAAAGTCAATTGTTGAACTTCTCCAAAATTAGAGTCTCTCTCAGTGTGTCATAGGTTTGCTCTGTTTTTAATACCCTTACCCACCTTTCAATATAACTTTGTTTGATTCTTTCAAACACAACGTGCGTTTAACCAGGGATGCTATTTTGGATTCCTGAAACACTGTCGGTTTCTGGCACAAGCTCAAATGCACTTCAGATGGCTTTCTTCACCTCCTCCGATAGCGATGCAAATACCTATCAGCTTTGTTTGGATAAACAAAATCCACATGTTCTCTGGCCACTGCACTTGTTTAGCCACTTTCTGAAATGAAATTAAAAAGGCTCCCCCATCATTCTCATCAAATTTAGATAATGCCTGGATATATTTAAACAGATCCTGATCAGGCCTTTGGCTACCATAGGGTTGCTCAACCTCACTATCCTCTAATAAAAATGCATACAAAATGAAGAGGAATTTAGAATAACTTAACTATTGGATAACGTAACTGAATAATGGATACAGTACGTTCTACAAATCAACTGTTCAATCTATTAACATCACCAAAACACACCCCTTGGCAATAAGGAACATTCAGACATGCATTCTTGCATACAGTTCTCCAATCCAGGAGGAAAGGGCATCAAGTGAGGCTTTAGAGAGAGTAGCAGCTAGGGATAATTTACTAAAACTTCCAACCCCTTTGGGACCCCAAGCACCCGGTGATTGTTACAGCTTCAAGAAAAAACAAACTAGAAAGCCTGGTCTGTGCGAGCTGGCCATTGTTACTGCAATTTATTAAAACCCTAAAAGCCCCGTAAGTTATTTACTTGAGCCGTTTTCAGTCGGCAGTTTGGCCTTTAAGATCTCTTACAAAAAAAATGAGAAACTAACATTTTATTGAAAAAAGTGACAGCATTGTCAGGCAATTTAGATGCCTGGTCCTTCACTCAGTGGGCTTCCTCATGTTACTTATCGCAAGGTCACCTGAGAGGGACAACCACAGGTACAGACCAAGTTACAAGGATGTTTCTCATAACTTCTGAAACACGCCTGTCCATGGACCATCACATAGGACATACCAGAAAGTGAACAACAGCTTGAAACACCATTTCAGTATTTCTGAGCTACACAATGCCAGCACTCGATACACTAGGGAGCCAAAACCCAAGGCCAGGGAAAGATACAGAGGGACAGAGTGATTCACTTTAAAGACAGAAACAGTCAGTTAATTAACTGAAAAGATGTTGTGGAAATATGGGGAAAAAGACAGGACAGTGGGACGAAATGGAGAAGTGAGATCTTCGTGAGTAGAATGACAAGAATGAGAACATTGAATAAAGTCATTGTCAGTCAGCTGGAATGGTTTGTTACATCAAATTCTGAATCTGCTTGACAGAACACCACAAACAACATAAACTGGGACAAGATGACAGCCCAGCATGGAGACCTGTGCAGACCATGCTAGTGTGTTGCTCAGTAAACTGCAATATCTGCCCAGCATAGAGAGTATTGCAAACTTTACTATCATATGCTAACAATACTCGCATCAGAGTACTGCCGACAATGGGAAGGTTTGCTGTGTGTGTGTGTGTTTGTGTGTATGGTTGAATGCGAAACTCATTGTTTGAGAAAGAACGCACATGGAGGAAACTATTTTAAATACGAACAACTGGCAGTATTTTTATTAATCAACAGAGAGAACGAGGGAAGTTTCATGGATAGATGAGGTAAAGTGCTTGAGAATGTTAAAATAAAGGCATTGCCAGACACAACAGCAATATACATCGGCGTGCACATGAATGACAGATGGATGGGAGTTTGGTGTGAGGTCGAATCAGATTTGTTTCGGCAGGTTTGAAGCCGGGAGCATCAGCAGCAGATCATTAACTTCATTAAGCCTGTACTTCATAGCTCAAGGTTCAAACAGCAGATGGAATAAACCAGTGAGATATATTCTGGAGTAGTGAGTATTTCAAGTTAGAAATGTTCAGGGCATGGTGTCAAGAATCAGCTCATATTCAAAGAGATATCCCACAGTTGTGACTTGTCTGCTTCAGCTGCAGATATTGGCCAAGGATGGGATGGAAACAGTGGAAGGAAGTGGAGTTTGTAACCAGAGCAGTAGACGGTGACCTCCATGCTCTTAACAGCAAAGGCAATGATACAATGCATTGTGGTTCTCCCCTGAAACTGAACAGATCAACATAGAGACCCGTGAGTAACACTGTCAGAGCAGAGAGCGAGACAGTAATTGAACACCTTCATTGATGTAGTTAGTAGTGGTCTGTAGAGTAAATATCTGGATTGAGAGATTCAACAGGAACAATAATAGTGACAAGATGTGTAGACTATATGAAATAACAATGATACAGTCATAACTGGTTTATAGAAAACAAAATATGGACAGTGACACTCACCAGGAACACCAACGATAGCCAGGAAGGGATAATAAAAATATTAAATAATGAGAAGAACAGTGGGTCTGAAACAGAGGGGCTGAAACAGAGGGCGAGAAACAGAGGGGCTGAAAAAGAGGGGCTGAAACAGAGGGTCTGAAACAGTGGGCGCGAAACAGAGGGGCTGACACAGAGGGGCTGAAACAGATGGGCTGAAACAGAGGGCGCGAAACAGAGGGTCTCAAACAGAGGGCGCGAAACAGAGTGCGAGAAACAGAGGGTCTGAAACAGAGGGTCTGAAACAGAGGGGCTGAAACAGAGGGTCTGAAACAGAGGGTCTGAAACAGAGGGCGAGAAACAGAGGGGCAGAAACAGAGGGTGAGAAACAGAGGGTCTGAAACAGAGGGTCTGAAACAGTTGGCGCGAAACAGAGGGTCTGAAACAGAGGGGCTGAAACAGAGGGAATGGATGAGGGTTGCTGAGGAATGGATCATAAATCTTTAAGTCTTTTAAATCTTTTTATTAACTTGTATATGAGAGTATTAACAGGACTCTGCAGGCGTCTATATATGTTCCACTCTGTTTATGAAAGGAGGCAGTTATAAAATAACAGATCGGTTGCATAAATGAAAATCGGGTGGGCAATTTTCTCGATACCTGAACACAAAGTACGGTACTTATTGACCAGTGTGAGGCTACTCCTGGTTTTCATGCCCTGTTTGTCAAATCCTTTCATAACCTTCAGACAGAGCATTGAGACTGCTGCTCAGGAACAGGCCGAAGCAATTCTGTCCCTATGGGCCTCTTACAGAGGGATAAGAGAAGGCCATTCAGCCCATATTAGCCTGTTGCTACTTGAAAAGGTGGAAAGCTGGAATATTGGCACATTTTGCCGAAAGAATCATTCAAAACAAAGAAATGTGTCGCTGCAGCTGTATGAAGTGTTACTGAGAGGGCACCTGGAGTAAATAGTGTTGTTTGTGTTTCTGTAACTGAGAAGGAATAGACTCCATCAGATACAGTTGACCGGCTGATCATAATCCACGGGTTGTTGTCTCATTTAATGTCTCGGATCTGTTACACAGGGACGGGAGGAGGCCATGAAGCCTCTTGAGACTATTTCAGAGGGATAAGAGGAGGTCATTCAGCCTCTCCAGTCTATTACAGAGGGACAGGAGGAGCTTATTCAGCCTCTCGAGCCTGTTTCAGAGGGGCAGGAAAGGTTTATTGAACATACAGGTCTGTTACGCATAAATATTAGTTTTAAACTAGTTGTGGAATAGGAAAGACCTGATGTAAATTTTAAAGTTCTAACTTTGAATAAGGCCAATTTTGAAAGTGTTAGGTGAGCCCTGTGAAAGGCTGATTGGAATACCCTATTCACAGGTAAAGGGATGGTTGGAAAATGCAAGGCCCTCAAAACTTGGTTTCAGAGAGTCCAGAGCCAACGTGTTCCTATTAGTGAGATGGGTAAGGCTGGTGGGTACAGGGAGTGCTGGATGGCTAGATATATTGATGGTCTGGTCAAGGTAAGGAAGGAGGCATATGTCAGGTAAACAGAGCTGAGATTAAGTGAATCCTGAGAGGAGTATAAGGGCAATAAGTGCATAGTCAATGGGGAAATTGGGCCAGAAAAATGTGGACATGAGATGGCTTTAGAAATCGGGTTAACGAGGCATTGAAGCAACTCTACACATCCTTTAATTGCAAAATATTAACTCGGGAGAGAATAGGGCACCTTAAAGATCAGTAAGGCTACGTATGTGTGGAACCATAGGAGGTGGAAGGGAAACTAAACAAATATCTTTCCTAGTATTTAATGTAGAAAAGGTTACAAGAGCGAGCGAATGAAGAAATACATCGTGATATCTTGAAAAGTATCTATATTACAAGGAGATGTTAGACATTTTAAAATATATAAAGGTGAACAAATCCCTGGAACCTGATCAGTTGTATCCCAGAATATTGTGGGAAGCTAGGAAAGAATTTGCTCAGCGTTTTGCTGATATATCTGTAACATTGATTTCCACAGGTGAGGTGGCAAAAGACTGGAGGGTTGCTAACAGAGTGTTATTATTTCAGAAATTAAGGAAAACCCAGGTAACTATAGATTGCTGAGCTTGACGTCAATGGTGACTAAATTGTTGGAGGGGTTTTGAGGGAAACGATGGATATGCATTTGGAAAGACAAGGACTGAAGAGTGCTTTGTACATTGGAGATGACATCCCACTGACTCGGTGGAATTTTTTGAGGAAGTGAAGATGATGATTGATGAAGTCAGGATGTTGTCTTCATGGAATTCAGTAAGAAAACCAAAATGCTCTACATGGTAGTCTGGTTAGCAAGGTTAGACTGCCTGGGATACAGGGAGAGCTCGCCATTTAGGTCCAAACTTTTCTTGAATATCGGAGGCAGGGTGTGAGAGTGGACATTTGTTCATTAAACTTGGAGACCTGTGACTAGTGGCGCTGCTCGCAAAGATCAATAATGGTTCCACTGCCTTTTGTTACTTATGCAAATCATTTGCACTTGAGGATATGAAGTATTGTCAGTAAGGTTGTAGATAATTTGGTGGTGTAGTCGACAGTGAAGAATGATCTCTCAGAATATAATGGGAACTTATTTAGCTGAGCTGAGGAGTGGCAGATATAGTTTATTTGAGATAAATGTGAGGTGTTGCATTTTGGCAAGAAAAATCAGGGCCAGGCATCCTGTCGAAAGTTGCCAATCAAGGAGAACTCCATAGAAATTATAGAATCCCAACAGTGAGGAGACAGGCTATTCGGCCCATCGAGGCCACACCGTCCCTCTAAACAGTATCCCACTGGACAAACCCCTACCCTATCCCTCTCAGCCTGCATTTCCTCTGGCTAATGTACCTTAACCTCACATCCAAGGGTAATATGCACAATTTAGGATGGCCAATCTACCCTTACCGATATAACGTTATACTGTCGGAGGAAAACATAGCACCCGGAGGAAACTCACACAGTCACGGGGAGAATGTACAAACTCCACACAGCGAGCCATTCAAGGATGGAATTAAACCCCGATCGCTGCCCTGTGAGGCACCTTGTGGTGCGGGTTCTCCGTTCCTTGAAAGTGCCGTCACAGGTAGACAGCGCAGTGAAGAAGGCACTCGGTGTTCTTTCCTTTATTGGTGCGTGCTTTGAGTCTATGCGTTTGCATGACATGTTAAATCTGTACAGGACATTGGTTTGGCCACTTTTGTAATATTGCCTTTAATTCTGGTCTCCCTGCTGTCGGAAAGATGTTGTCAAACTTGAAAGGATGCAGAAGAGATTTAAAAGAATGTTGCAGGTGTTGGAGGGTTAGAGTTACAGGGAGAGTTTGAATAGGCTGGGAGTATTTTCAATTGTTTTGGCTGAGGGTGGTCCTTAAAGAAGTTTATAAAATCAGGAGGGACATAGAAAAAGTAAACAGTCAATGTATTTTCCCAGGATAGACAATTCCAAATATAGAATATAAAGGCTTAAGGTGAGTGGAGAAAGATTTAAAAAGGGACGTGAGGGACATCTTATTCACACAGAGTCTGCTGTGTGTATGGATTGAACAGCCAAAAGAGGTGGAGGAGGGAGGTACAGTTACACCTTCTAAAAGGCATTTGGATGGATACATACATGGAAAGTGTTTAGAGAGAGATGGGCCAAGTGCTGGCAAGGGAGACGAGATGAATTTAGGATATTTGGTTCGTATAGATGACCAGACCGAAGGATCTTTTTCCATGCTATACATCTCTGAGAGTCTATTGACTCTTGAGTGTTTAACACGGGAACAGGAGGAGGCTATTCAGCTTCTGAATTCTGTCAGTCAGCTGGTTTGCTCAATTACTGAGAGTCAAATACAAAAATATATCATTCAGATTTTGATGGTGTTTTACAGAAACAGGAGAAAGGCTTTTAGTCAAGAAAAGTTGTAAAGAATGTGAAGAGGCCATTCAGTCCCTCACCTCCATTCCACAGCAGCAGCAGGTGAGCACAGAGCTATTGGAGCCTGTTACTCTGTAGCAGGAAGAGGACATCTATTTTCACAAAACTTCGATTAGGAGGCAGTCACTCAACTACTCATGACTGGGACACAGGAACAGGAGGGAGTCACTCAGCTGATGAAGACTGGGACACAAGATCAGGAGGGAGTCACTCAACTGCTCGAGACTGGGACACAAGATCAGGAGGGAGTCACTCAACTGCTCGAGACTGGGACACAAGATCAGGAGGGAGTCATTCAACTGCTCGAGACTGGGACACAGGAACATGAAGGAGTCACTCAACCGCTCGAGTCTGGGACACAGGAACAGAAGGCGGTCATTCTACTGCTCGAAACTGGGACACAGGGAAATCTAGAGGCTAGTGAGGCCCAAGGATCCTGTTACGCAGGAACAGGAGGAGGGGACTCACTCCCCACCAGTATGGGATACTGGGAGAGAAGGGGAGTTTGCTTGGAACAAACACAAATATATGAATAAGTTGTATTCGTGGTCCACATAATCCTGCCCCACCATTCACTAAGACCACGGCTGATCTGATGGTGATTCCCTCATTCCATTTTACGGAGACTGTCGTCTCTGCAGCCTCTGCTCCATTTGTTGGTCATGTTGCAGACCCTGATTCTGTAACAACAGTCACCAGGATTTATCCAGAGGGTCTGGTCTAACCGGATGAGTCTGGATTTGAAGAGTCCAATAACAAGAATGAAAACACAAAATAAAGGTATAGCCAGATGTTTAGTTCTCTCACATTCGCAATCCAACTCACATAACCAGCCCGTCCATTATACTTTCAGGATGGAACACTGTGTAGATATGGCTAGCGTACTGCAGAATACAACCCAGCAATGTCCAGAATCGAACTCTGTGTAGCCCACACCAATGCCGGATCTATAATCCTGGGCTAAATGTCCAGCGTGGGGAGCTGTGCAGTCCGCACTGGTTCATTCGTATATAAACACAGATTTTTGCATTGTTCGGTAACACTGTGTTAGATCACTGCCCAGGGTGAGGAAACTTGCAGCCAATGTTGGAAGTGACAGGATATGCAGCTCCCATCCATTTACAGCTCTCTAACTCCACTGTACCTTGACAAGGGGTGCCATGGATGTGAAAATCACTGCGATATAGAGATGTAAATGGAAACAGTTTAAATACCAATAGTTCTGATTAGGGCGAGTATCACACCAGTATTTAAATTTGAAATACCTGAGATAATATCCAATGAGGTTTCGTGAATGGTGCAAAGTAGTTAGAGGGGGATGGTAATGTTATAGTGGTTGCACCATAATCAACAATGTGAATTAGAGGAACAAATATGCAGGGGACTGGGGAGACTTATAGGAAAAATAGGGTTGTTATAATAGGTAATTTTAATTTTCCTAACATACACTGGGACTTCCAGATGGTTAAGAACCTAGATGGAACGTAATTTGTTAAGTGTGTTCAGCGAAGTTTCTACAATCAATATATCGAGTACCATACTCGGGAAGGGACAAACTCGACCTACTGTTGGGAAATAGGGCAGGATAGGTGACGGAGATAAAGTGGGGGAGCATTTTGGGAAAAGTGACCAGAGCTGTATTAATGTTAAAATAGTTCTGGGAGGGACAAAATTGGTCCACAGATTCAAGTTCTAACTTGGGGCAAGGCGTATGTTGTCGGAGTTAGACAGTGGATTGCAGGGGATGATTGGAGTTGTTTGATTCCAGGTAAAAGGATCCCGGGCAAGTGGGTGGGCTTTAAAAGTGAGATAGCTTGAGTTCAAGGTTTCCATTTTCCTGTGAGGGTGAAGGTAATGTGAGACTGGAAGAGAGAACTCTGGATGTCAAGAGATATTGAGGATTTGACCAGAAAAAAGGAGGCGTGGCTCATGTTCAGGCAGCTCGTATCAAGGGAATCCCTGGAGGTATATACAGGGGATAGAGGAGTTTACTGAAGAAGGATATCAGCAAGGCCATAAGGGGGTATGAGAAGATTAGAGTGAATCCAAATTCAGTATAGTAAAGATAAAGAGCAACTAGAGAGAGAATAGGATGCTTTAAAATCCAAAACCGGCATGCAAGCGTATAACCCCAAGAGATGGGTGAAGTCCTCAATTTCCCCTCTGTGTTTATCATGAAGAAAGACATGAAGACCTGTGACCTTTGGGAGGTTAGTTGTCATATCTTGGTACTGTCCATATCACAGTTGAGTTGCTGTTGGACATATTAGAATGCACAAAGTCAGACAAATCTCTTGGTCCTGACCAGATATATCTGAGAGCACTGTTATAGGCGAGAGAAAAAGCTTAGGGACCAAGATCCTGGAAGACTGGGCGGTAGCAAATGTTGTGCCCTTATTCAAGAAGGGCTGCAAAAAAAAAGCCGAGGAAATATAGACCAGTAAGCTTCACACCTGTTTTCGGTAAACCACTTGAGAAGGTTCTGAGAGATAAGATGTGCATGCATTTGGAAAGACAGAGTTTGACTTGGAGCAGTCAGCATGGCTTTGTGCCTGGTGGATCATGCCTTACAAATTTTGTTAGAGATTTTTGAGGAAGTGACCAGGAAAGTCGATGAGAGCAGGTATGTATGCATATTCTATATGGATTTCAGTAAGGCCTTTGATAAGGTTCTACATAGTAGGCCGCTCTAGAAGGTTAGACCGCATGGTATCCAAGGTGAACTGGCCATCTTCCTTCCCACCTATTGACTCCACGCTCCTTTCCGACATATTACTATCACTCCCACCTACATCTTCTTATTGCCTTCCCATTGACCCTTGCACCAGCCCAACTACTACCCTCGTATTTATCTTTCAGCCGCAATGTCCCGCCACCACATTCCTGATGATGGGTTTCTGCCTGATATTCCACTGTCCTGCTGTTTGGATGCTGCCTGATCTGTTGTGTCTTTCTGGCGCCTCACTTCTCAACTATTAGAGACTGAGCAGATCTGGTATCTCACAAAATTATAACTTCTTGTCCTTCTCCCTCCGTTCTTTCTGAGTAAACTCTATCCACAGAGGCGAATTCTTTCAGAGATCAGGTACTGCCTCCGTACCCAGCCCTTGCCTACGCTGTGCACTCTCCTGCAGCTCCTCGGCTCTACTTGGAGTCTCCTTTACCAGTTTCACTAATGCCACTGGGCTTAACCTCTTCTAACACATCTTTCCCCAAAGTGCCTTCATTCAACGCCCATCACGGTGTGTCCCAGCTTAGTGCAGTGAAACCACCTTTTCCCTTGCCCTTCTTAAACCATTGGCACTGTCATTTTATGTGTTCCACTCCCTTATAGTGAGAACACCTGAGGCCTTTCACCACCTTTCAACCCCCATGGGTTTCTTTCTTCACCTGTGGTAAAGTATTGTGTGCTACTGTTCGCTTTGAAATGTGTGAACTTCCCTTCTCCCAATTTCTATCCCTCACAACGTGAAAATCCTGCCAGAAGCTAAATATCATCTCATGCACCAGTGCATACTTACCTGCCATTTCTGCTACACTTCTCACTTCTTGAACTTTCGGTACATTCACATGAATTCTTACTATCTCTGGAAGTGAGTCTTTTAACTTCTCCAGCAAATTTATCTTCCTGAAGCCTCACAGGTCTTATCCATTTTTAAGGCCAGCACCCATCTATCAAAATGACTGTGGTTAATTCTTTCAAACTCAAGATAAGTCTGACCTGGTTCCGTCTCTATTTTTCTGAACGTCTCTCTATAAGCTTCTAGTACCAATTCATAACCAATCAAAATAGCCAATTTGACATCTTGATAATCTCTTGACCCCACATCTGATAGCGCTGCACATACCTCACCAGCTGTGCCCACAAGCTTAGTCTGAACTAGCATTACCCACAAGTTCATTGGACACGTCATCTGCCTTGCCATGTTTTCAAATGAAATAAAAAGGTTTTGACATTTTTCTCACCGAAATACGGCAAGTTGTTAGCATAGTTTTATACATCCCTCCGTTCTCCCTTCATCTCCATCCTGTTAATTTAACTTGCTTGTCGAATTCCCAACTTCTGAATTTCAAATTCTCTCGTTCTTTCTTTTTCCTCTCTTTCTCTTTCTTTTCTCTCTGTTTCCTTCCCTTTATTTATCTTCTATCTCCAGTTGCCACATTTGCAATTTAAGGTTTTTCTAACTCTATTGCAGATACATCAAAGTGCTTGAGCAACTCCATTAAAATTTCAGCTTCGTTTTTCTCCCTGGTTAAACCCAATTCAAACCTATTTGCTAATTCTAAAAAATGTCCTCCTTCTGTCCTTCTAAACTTCCTTGGAAAATTTGGGAACCTCTTTAGTAATGTTAACAGCCATTTCCCTCACTTTTGATTTAATCGAACACAAGTAACAAAATTAAACGAATTTTCCCACTAGTTTTATTTGAAGATCAAAGTCACTAATTGCAATGAGTTGGAATTTGCTGGGACTAGTGTCTCAAATCTGTTCAAGTCGGTCCAAGTGCCACACGGCAAGACCCCAAAACTGTTATGACATCAATGTTGAATCTCTCTGTTAATTAAAACCACACACCCAGAAAAACTCAACTCACATCATAATCTGTTAAAACGTGAGCGACAGAGAACACCAAAATTCCACTAATAAACAAAAAATAACAATTTATATCTCTGCAAGTTAGCTCGTTGAGCTTGAAGGTCTGTTTTCAGAAGTTTCGTCACCATGACTAGATGACATCATCAGTGAGAGTCTCCGCTGAAGCTCTGGTGGTATGTCCCGCCTTTCTATTTATAGGTCTGGTTTCTTAAGAAGGGTGATGTCATTTCCGGTTATTTTCACAAGACAATGTAGACAGGATCTAAATTGATGCTTTTATTGATGGACTTCTGGTTAGAATGCCATTCCTGTAAGAAGGTACTCTTGCGTGTCTTAGCATGTGTGTGTGCTTTGTCCCAGTCAATGTAGTGCCCTTCTTTGTCTGTATGTATGGAACATAGTGATAGTGCGTCATGTCTTTTGGTGGCCAGTTGGTGTTCATGTATCCGCGTAACACAACAACAGGACAATTTCAATGGTGGAAAATTGATTTTATATACACTGTTTAATTAATGTGCGTGTGCAGATAAGTAGCATTTTTCACATGTGCACAACACATTTTAAATGAACAACAGAGACACAGTTGACGTAAAAAAGATGCATATGATGTATAAAATTGATAAAACATTAAACATGATTTGATCCTCTCAACGTTCCCTCCTTTTCTGGGATTCCTAACTCTAGTCTCTCATTCTTACCAGGATGTGTGATCCAAATTCTTGATTCTAGTGTCCCAATTTATTTCAGTTAATCCCCTTTTTACCGGGACTTCAATATATTGGCCTGTTGGGTTCTTTTCAAAGTTAGTGTCTGTCATATTATTGGAGATAAATATTCTGGCATCAGGCTTAGCATTTGAACGTATTACTCTGTTGCACGCGCACTGTATAAAGGACCACAGCACACAGGCATTGCCAAAACATTGGGGAATGTTCATTTACTTCTTTCAATAATGTAGTTTTTTTCATTTTCCACATCTCCATATCTATATCCTCTCTCTCGTTCTCCCTTTGTATCAAGTTAAGAAATCCACCAATTATTCTTCGTGTCTTATCTCTCAAAACTCCTTTCAGTTTATATCTAATAATCTTTTCAAGATGTAATGTGGTTATAATTAAGCAATGTAACTACAAGGACATGCGGGCGTAGCTGGCCAGAGTTAATTGGAAGGGGAGCTGAGCAGGAAAGATCATGGAGCAGCAATGGGAGGAGGTTCTGGGGATAATTCGGAAGATAATATCAGAAATGCAACATCAAAAAGATGAAACATTCTCATGGGAGAACAAGGCAGCCATGAGTGATAAGGCATCAAACCAAAAGAGGAAATATACAATGTGGTGAAGATGATTGGGAATCCAGAGAATTCATTGGCTCTGAAACTAACTAAGGCTGGCATCACTGACACTACAGAGCTCTTAATCATGGTCAGGGAAAGGAACAGAGGAAACACATTCACTTTATACACAGAAGATGGTATTTCTCAAGGGAAAAGATTCCGGTGAATTAAACATTTGAATTAAGATCAGTTAAATGCTTTTGTGGAATGTATCAGATTGGAAGCAAGACCCGGGGAGACAGACCCTCAGTAGAATGAGAGTTTGAAAATAGAAGTATTTCCACATCAGAAACCAGGTTAGGTCACTGAGTGCAGGGCTGATGGGTGAATGGGTCTCAGTGAGAATTGGGGAACAGACAGCAGAATTGCATTGCAGCTCGAAACTGCGTATTCACGTAGTGCTGTAGACCACAGCAGCAGGAGAGGCAGACCTGCATTCAATCACAACCTGTAACTTTTTGCCAGAGTAACACCTCAGTCCGTCATTACCATCAACACCATCTATGGCTCAGTGACGAGTGTGGGTGAACATGTCAGAGTCAGATTCACATGAACTTTAACCTGATGCTAACTCATTAAAGCTACTGGACTTGACCAACAGATCTGATCGAAGCGCTGCAGTCCTGTCACATTCAGTTATAAATGATGATGGGCGATTAAACAAATGACTGGAGGAGAGGGCTCCACAAACATCCCCATCCTATATAATGGAACAGACCTGCACATCAGTGTAAAAGAGAAGGATGTTATATCTTTTATCTGGCACCATCTTCTTCCAGAAGTGTTGAGTCGATGATACACCTGACCCATATCACGATGCCCACAAAATCACAGATGCCAGGTTTCAACCAATTTGATTCGCTGCATGTGCCATGGAGAACAGCTGAACACAGTAGATACGACAAAGGCAATGTGTCCTGACCCCATTCCTGCAATACGACTGAAGACTTGTGCTGCACAACAAGCCGTGTCCCCGGGGAAGCTGTTTCATTCCAGCTCCCACTCTGATATCTCCCTGGCAATGTCGAAAATTACCAAGCTAAGTTACGTCCCCAAAGACGGGAATAATTACAATCTGACCAATTACCACCCCTCAGTCCCATCACGACAGTCAAATTGGTGGGAGTCCTGTTTGACAGAGCTGTCAATCAGCACAGAAATAACCTGCTCAGTATGATTTCAGATGGGTCCCCATGTGGAGAATGTGCTGTTGTGGTAATGTCACTGGATTACTAATCCAGACAAGGCTAATGATCTGGCAGTGGGTGGAAGTTAAAGACAATTAATAAAATATCGAGATCTAAAATCTGGGATCAGTAACAGTGACATTGAAGCCAATGTGGATTATAAACAGAATTTCCTTCTCAAATGTACTTTTAGGAAGTGGATCTCCCATGATTTCCTGGGCTGGCCTAAAAGTGACTCCACAGACCCCGACATGTGATAAACATTTCAATGATCTCTGAAACGGCCAATCAAGGCACTCATTTGTAACAAATTACTTCGAGGTCTGAAAGGATGAAACCTGGCAGAACACCTGTCCTCAGCATCAGTGTCGGAAAAGGGAATGGGAACACAGTCCTGTCGACCCTACAGAAACCTCCTTCCTAACATCTGAAAGCTTTTGACAACATTTACAGAGCTTTCCCACAGACTGCACAGAAACATTGGGAAAGGAGTAGGTCATACAACACAGTGAGCCTCCCCCATTCTAGTTCATGGAAAAACTCTCCTCAATGCACTTACCCCACACGATATACATATCCGTTAATGTGAGTAACCTTGGGAAGTTATAAAATAGGTGGTGCAGTAGTACGTTTGGTCCATAGAGTTTGCTACCCAATTCAACGTAATAATGCTTGGCCCTTCATTTCCACACCGTACTCCTGCTCTCCCACCATCCCTTTACTGTCTCGAAATCCTTATTTATGATCAGTGTCTCGGTTTGCAGGTGCGAGCGAATTCCCAGGTTCACTGGCCTGTGAGTGCAGACATTTATTCTCATCTCAATGCAGAGTGACCTGCCTGTACCTAATACATCCCAGCCAGGGGAATGATTATCGCTGTGTCCAATCTGTCCCACCCTGTCAGATTTTTGTTTCAGACGTCCCAGCCTGGGGAATGATTATCGTTGTGTCCAATCTGTCTCACCCTGTCAGATTTTTATATATTTCACAGACATCCCCACTCATTTTCCTAAAACCCTTGGAATACAGGCCCAGTCTCCCCAGTCTCTGCTCCCACAACAAGCCTGTCATCCCAGAGATCAGTCTTGACATCATTCACTGCTCTCCACCAATGTCAGGGTTGTCCTTTATTAGGTACGGAGATCAAAACTGCACATAATGCTGCACAATGTTTGAGATGATGTCTCACCAAGGCCATGCACAGCTGCAGTAAGACACCCTTTCTCCTGGACTCAAATCCTCCTGAAATAAAGGTCAGCACACCATTTATCTTCTTAACTGCTTTTTGTCCTGCAATATTGGTGTTTTTTTGCATCCTCCTCACCCACTCACAATCCCACATCCGTTAGTGCTGTCAGCAGGCTGGGATATATTGTATCTGATTCCAGCGACCAAATGTTTAAGGGCATTGTGAACAGCTGGTCCCCAAGCACCGATCCCTGCCACACCTCAGCAACCTTCCTCTGTTAATTTCTATTTATTTATTTCGTGAATCTGGGTGTCACTAGCTGGGCCAGCATTTATTACCTGTCCCGAGTTGCCCTTGACAAGGTGGTGGTGAGCTGCCTTGTTGAACCGCTGCAGTCCACCTGCTGTGGTTGACCTCCAATGCCATTAGGGAGGGAATCCCAGGATTCTGACCCAGTGACTGTGAAGGAGCGGTGATATATTTCCAAGTCAGGATGGTGAATGGCTTGGAGGGGAACCTGAAGATGATGGTATTCCCTTGTCCTTCTAGATAGACGTGAGTTAGGAAGACGGTCTCTGAGGATCTTCGGTGAATTATTTCATTGCAGTATGTAGATAGGAAAACACTGCTGCTGCTGCTGAGCGTTGATGGTGGAGCATTGTGGATGAAGGGACAGTCAGACTAGCTGCTTTGTCCTGGATGGTATCAAGCCGCTTGAGTGTTGTTGAGGCTGCACTTATCCAGGCAAACTGGGAGTCTTCGACCACACTTCTGACTTATGCATTGTAGATGATGGACAGACATTTGGAAGTCAGGATGTGAGTTACCCGCCGCAGTATTCCTAGCTTCTGACCTGCTCTTGTAGTTACTGGGTTTATGTGGCGAGACCAGTGAGTCTCTGAGAAATGATTACCCACCAGGACTTTGGTACTGGGAGATTCAGTGATAGTAACACCATTGAATGCCAAAGGGCAGGTTAGATTGTATTTTATTGGTAATGGTCACGGTCTGGCATGTGTGGCCTGAATATTACTTGCCACTTGTTAGGCTGGATACTGTCCAGATCTTGTCGCATTTGAACATGGACTGTTTCAGTATCTGAGGAGCCACAAATGTTGTAGAACCTTGTACAATCATTGGCGAACATCCCCACTGCTGACCTTAAAATGGAGGGAAAGGTCATTGATGAAGCAGCCCTGAAGAAGTTTTCAGCCACTTCTCGAGGGACTCCTACAGACTTGGAGCTGAGTTGACTGACCTTTATTAACCATGACCATCCTCCTATGTGTCAGGTATGATTCCAACCAGCAGGGAGTTTGCCCCTGATACCCATTCATTGTAGTTTTGCTAATGCCCCTTAATGCCACACTTGGTCGAAAGCAGCCTCGTTTTAAAGGGCTGTCGTTCTCACCCCACCTCTGGAATTCAGCTCTTTTGTACATGTTTGAACCACAGTAATGAGGTCAGGAGCTGAGTGGCCCTGGTGGAGCCCTAACTGGGCGTCGTTGACCAGGGTATTGCTGAGCACGTGCTGCTTAAAAACACTGAGAACTTCCACCACTTTACTAATGATCGAGAGTAGACTGATGGAGTGGGAATACCATCATCTTTACGTTCCACTCCAAGCCATTCACCATCCTGACTTGGAAATACATTTGCTTTTTATAAACAGGAGATACTTAGGCTAATTTTCCACATAATCGGGGATAGCCATTGTTGTAACTGTTTTGAAACAATTTGGCTTGGGGAGTGATAAGTTATGGAGCACAAGTTTTCAGTATTATTGCCAGAATGTTGTCAGAGCATGGACTCTTTGGCGTATCCAGTATCTCCAACCATTTCTGGATATCGCGTGGACTGAATCGAATTGTTGATGGCTGGTAACTGAATTGCTGAGGACCACTGGAGGAGGCTGAAAGGGATCATCCACTCAGCATTTCTGACTGAAGGTTGTTGCGAATGCATCAGCCTTATCTTATACACTGAAGTGCTGGGCTCTTCCATCATGGAGGAAGGGGTTATTTGTGGAATCTCTTCCTCCAGTGAATTGTTGAATTGTCCCCAACGTTTCTCGACTAGATGTGGGAGGACTGCAGAACTTAGATCTGATCCTTTGCTTGTGGGATCACTTAGTTCTGTCTATCACTTACTGCTTCTGCTGTTTGGCGCACAAGTAGTCCTGTTTAAGTGGCTTCAACAGGCTGACACCTCATTTGAAGTTTTGCCTGGTGTTACTCCTCCCTCCTGCACACTCCATTGAACCAATGATGATCCTCTGGCTTGATGGTAGTTGTTGTGAGGGGGATATGCCAGGCCATGAGGTTGTGTGCGTGTACAATTCTGCTTCTATAGATGAACCATAGCACTTATGGACACCCAGACTTGAGCTGCTAGATCTGTTCGAAATCTGTCCTATTAAGCACCGTGATACCACCACCCAAATTGGTGGAGGATATTCTCATTGTGCAAGTGTGACTTTGTCTCCACAATGACGATGTAGTAGCCACTCTTACCGATACTGTCATGAACAGATATTTCTGCAACTGGCAGATTAGTAAGTCTGTGGTCAATATGTATTTTCCTCTTGTTGGTACCTTCACCATCTGCTACAGTACCAGTCTAGCAGTTATATCCTTTAGGACCGGGCCAGCTCGATCAGTATTGCTGTAGCTGAGATACTCTTGAAGGTGGACATTGAAATCCTCCACCCAGAGTACATCTTGCGTCCGTGCTACCCTCAGTGCTTCCTCCAAGTGTTGTTCAGCATGGAGGAGTACTGATTCATCAGTTCAGAGAGGCTGGTACATGGTGATCAGCAGGAGGTTTCCTTTCCCATGTGCAAACTAATGCCATGAGACTTCATGGGATACGGAATCAAGAGCAATTCCCTTCCAACCGTATCCCAATGTGCCGCCACTTCTGCTGTGTCCGTCCTGCTGATGAGACAGGAAATATCTGGGGAAGGTGATGGGGAATCTGGGACATAGGTTGAAATCGATCATCCACTCAGCACTTCTGACTGAAGATTGTTGCGAATGAATCAGCCTTATCTTATACACTGATTTGACGGGCTCTTCCATCATGGAGGAAGGGGTTATTTGTGGAATCTCTTCCTCCAGTGAATTGTTTAATTGTCCTCAAAGTTTCTTGACTAGATGTGGAAGGACTTATACCTTACGGAATCATACCTTACAGACAATGTCAGGCTGTTGATGACGAGTCTGTTTATTTCTATTCACTGTTTCCTGCCAGCTGTCCCATTCTAGAAACATAGCCATATATTTGCCCCAATCCACTCAGATTTGATTTTGCAAACAGGGCTTGGAGCTTTACCAAAACCTTTCTCAAAATCCACGTGTTTAACATCCATTGCTTCTCTTTCATTTGTCTCCCAGTCTGTTTCTCAAACATAATTCCCATTTCATAAATCTATGTTAGTGTTGTCCATGACCATTACTTGCACCTCCAATAATTTCTCCTTAAACATTTACTTACTATGTTCTATGATGCACGTACTCTACCACTTTCCCACACCCGACTTGGTTTTCCTTGCATTGTTTGAGATTTCTGTGAAGACAGAACTGAAGTAGTAGCTTCATAGTTTTTCAATTTCCCTGTTCCACATTCTCAATTGTTTGGTTTCAGACTGTAAGGAAACTGCACTTGTTTTCTCATATTTTTCACACTGACATGATTTATCAAGTTATTATAGTTCAGTCTTATAACCCTTGCGAATATAGTCTTCAGAAGTTCATCAATTCCTGCCTTAAACTGCTCAATAATTGACCTTCCACACCATACAGTCACAGGGGCATAGCCTCTGTGCCAACAGATGTACAGCACGATCTATGTTAGTCCCACTTTCCTACACCAGGCCCATAGCCTGGAATGTTATGACATTTCCAAGAGCTCGACCAAGTACTTTTTAATGATTGTGAGGTTACCTGTGATAATTCCCCTCTCAAGAAGTAATACCAGAACACAACACCCTCCTCAAAATGTTAGACAGCAACAGTAAGATTCCATCATCTCCCAATCCTCGAAAGCATGAATAGGAAGAGTTCATTCTGGCCTTGGAGATAACAACATCGGAACACCAGAAAGACTTCAGCTCATCGAGTTTGTACACCAGCAGGATGATGACTCCATTCAGCCAGACATGACTCTTACACAGCAATTGGAGCAGATCTCTTAAAAACGTTTGCCCATTAAATAGGAATTCAAAGAAAACGCAAAGGGTTTCGAAGGGGAAGAACTTATAATAATGGTATACATTAGAGACTAAAGAGTAACAATAAATTATTATAATTTAAGGCAAATTGTTAGAGTCCATTGTTCAGGACATTTGCAAACGCAAACCACAATTCGTCAGAGTCAACATGGTTTTTCAAAGGCGAAATCATGTTTGAATTGTTTGCTTGAGTTATTTGAAGATGTTGCAAACAATATGGATAGTGGGAATCCTGGAGATGGAACATATCTAGTCTTCCTGAAGGCATCGGATATGTCACTTCTCCAAAGAGTAAATGGTAAGATCAGACAACATGGGTTTAGGAGTAAGTTATTAGCTTGGATGGAGGGTTGGTTAACCAACAAAATGGAGTCAGATGGAATAAATGTGTCTTTTTATTTTGGCAGATGCAATTTGTGGGGTGCCATTGATTTCAGGACTCATGCCTCAACCATTTGCGATCGATGGTATTACTGTACTCGGTTGATGGGATAGAAAATACGGTGCCATATTTTCAGATAACACTAACATTGGTAGGAAATTACTTCGGAATGATGATGCAAGAGATTTTAAAACTATATGGATAGGTTGGGTGAATGGGCCGACATTTGGCAAGGAAAATTAAAGTGAATAAATATGGGGCTATTCAAGTTGGCTAGTATAATAGAAAGACAAATTATTATCTAAATGGAGAGAAAGTTCAAAGTGCTTAGATGCAGAGGGATCTGGGTGTCTGCTTTTATATCACAGAAAACCTGCCTGTGGGTACTGCAAGTAATGAGAAGTACTATCATAATTTCAGTGTTTATTTATAAAAGGATAGAGTAGAAAGGTAGGGAGTGTTGCTGTAGCTATGTAAGGCGTTAGTGAGGCTTCAACTGGAGTACAGTTTGGGTGTCCTGCAGAATGAGGTATTTCCATTGGAGGCAACTCAGAAGAGCTTCATTACATTAATTCCATGTTTGAAGTGTTTGTCTTATGAAGAGAAATTGAGCAATTTAGGCCTATACTCTCGAGTTTATAAGAATGAAAGGAGACCTCATTGAGGTCTGTTAAATGCTAAAAGTAATTGAAAGTGTAGATGTGGAGTGGAATTTTTTCATGTGTCGCAATCTACAACAAGAGAATAGAGTTTTAGGGTGGAGAGATGGCAGGAAAGTGGAACAGAGGCCGCGTTGACATCAACCTCATCGAGGGGTTGGGTTCCTCACAGATGCTCTTTGTTCTTATACAACTCTTCGACTGTGTTTCCCAGGAATGGGGGAGGCCTGGGTATCATACAGGAAGCAGGCACTCAGGACAATTCATTTAGAGAGAAGGTAACCAGTAAGGTCACACAGTGACCAGCGCTGGGTTCTCAACTATTTACAATCTATATCAATGATCAGGAGGATGGAACAGATATACAGATGCTGAGTTTGGTGATGTCGCTGTGGTAAGCAAGAGATTAAATTATCAAGAGAAGGTGGATAGTCTGCAAATAGATTCAGAGAGGTAAAGGCAATAGATAATAGTTTGGTAGGTGGAATTTAAGATTATATGACCTGTCATTTCATTTACAGGAATAATGGAAGGCAGTATGTTACTGAAATGGAGAGGGATTACAGGACTTAATGATACTGTGTACTGGAGGGTTCACTCAGATCCGTTCAGACATGGGAGGTTTTGCTCCATCCCTGATTGTCTGCTCCCAGACACTCCAAGTGACCCTTTTGCTCTCCGTACACATGGAATACTTTGATGTGGTTGATTGGTGGTGGGGATGGTGTTTTGAAACGTGCATCAAGGGGACAGCCTTTATCCAAGATATATTCAAATCTTTCTCCATGAAGACCCGATGACGATGGGAATGGCTGACTGCTTCTGAATGAAGAGGCCGTGACTGCTGCCAGGGCAGGGGGTATTTACCAACATGATGTACTGTGCATGGATACACTGTAACATTAATAGAGAGAGATAGAGAGAGAGAGCTCCTTCAGTTCCTCTACCTCTCCCCATTGACATGGATACACTGCAGATGCCATGTACACCATCGAGAATCCCACTATACTGGATACACCTGGCAGCTCCCTGCTGAGGGAGAAACAATGCTTCTCATCCATCATATATATCCTCCATCACCGAATGGTTAATATTGATGTTGAGATACTGGGAGATGATGGATATGTCACCTAGTCCTGCCTGGAAAGTTCTGGATCATAGAGGCTGAATGAAACAGTGACCCTAACAGCCACTAGCAGCACCATCCTCCCCCTGGTGTGAAGCTGCAGGTCGTGTTGAAGGAGGTGATACCATTCTATGATCAGCTCCTTGTTCAGTGAGGGTCACCTCACTATCTGCTCCTGGGTCAAGTGGAGCTTGAGAAGCTGGTCCTGAAAAACCCGGGGTGGATACAGCAGATCCCTTTCCCTACACACTCTCACTCCGTGGTTTCAGAGCTTCCCCTCTCTGCAGCCTCTGCTCCATTTGTTGTTCATGTTACAGACCCAGATGCTGTACCTACAGTCCCCATGCTCCATCCAGAGTTGGGTCGCTAAATCCTTAGGTCTCCCTGAATGTATGAGGCAACTTACAGCACAACCTCCAGCAAAACACCCCCTGCCCTTCCACTAAATTTTCAATTACAGGAGCCAGTCAGAAACCCCTCGGTACAAGTGTTGTGAACCAGACCAGATCCCCGCAAAATATTTGCAGAAGGCCGTTTAGACCCAAACATTTCCTTATTTTGAATATAGATGGGAAGTGTGCCTTACAGATATGTTCTGACTGGTCAAACCACTCGACATGAAGCAAAATATAATGTATTCAAACGCTTTAGTTAAAATACAATCAAAGAAAAGAACATTTTGTGATGGCTTACATGTTGAAACACTTACACAGACAATAGATACCGTACCCTCTTGGTTTACACCGCTTGGCACAAAGATATATTCAAATACAGATCCTTACAGCAGTTTTCCAATCCAGGAGGAAATAACATGAACAGAGATCTCAGAGAGAAAAGCAGCTGGGGATCACGTATTAAAACTTCCACCTCTTTTGGGATCCCCAGCAGCTTCTGAATGCTTCAGCAAAAAACAAAATGAGCAACCCTGGTCTGGGAGAGCTGGCCACTGCCCTTCCATCGTTATCATTGTTTTAATGAAACCTAAAATCTCAGTTATTTACTTAAACTATTTTCAGACACAAGTTCTGCACCTCTGCCTTTAAAACCTCACTTAAAAAAAAACCCAAGAGGAAATAACCTTTTTACAGTGATAGAATTCTCACAACTCCATCTTTAATACAATATTCCATTAATATACAACGGTGGATTAATTTTAAACCTCCTAATCTTCCTCTGTTAGTAGTCTGAAATGTATATACTTTACATTGACTATGAGCATACAAATGTTCACAACTAGTTTCAATTTCAGGCATTTTATTCCTGCCAAGTCTCCACAACGTGTCGAAATGTAGGGTTTCTCGCCCTGTCACCTGTATAATTTCAAACTGAATGGCAGCAATAATAAACTCAATCGAAACTGACTGCTATTTTTCTCCCTAGACTTCTGCAAAAACTTTACCGGGTCACGATCAGTGATAAAGGTTTGTCTCATGCATGTTATTCGCAATTTATAGCTGAAATGTTGTAACGCCAACACCAAGCCCAAGGCCTCCTTCCCCATTGTGAAATAAATCTGTCGATGTTTCCACTGGATACACCAACCACACGTTACATAATGGAGCACTTCTCATCTCTCCAATAGACCTTCTGAATGACATAGCTCCTCATGTCTCAGCCTAAAAGAGTTACAAACTTCTGTACCTCTTAATGCTCTAACCTCTTTACCTGCTACTCCTGGCCTTTGCCAGTTAATCTTACTCTCACAGGTATATGTTTTAAGAAGATCTCACACATTCTTCTCAACCTCTTAAAGAAACCAAACTTTGATTTCTGAACCCAATCATCTTCAGCAGCCATTTCTGCTTCTAAGCTTGCCATTTTAACGATCTGCTCTTCCACATGAGTTCTCACGACTGCAGGAAGTGAATTATTGAACTTCTCCAAGTGTCATCGGTTTGCTCTGTTTTTAATACCCTTCCCCACTTTTCAAAATTACTTTGTTTGATCCTTTCAAACTCAATGTGCGTTTAACCAGGGAACCTTTTTTAGATTCCTGAAACGCTGTCTGTCGGCTTCTGGCACAAGCTCATATGCACTTCAGATGGCTTTCTTCACCACCTCATACTGGCCAGATACCTCCTCCGATAGGGATGCAAAATCTTATTGGCTTTGTTTGGCTAAACTAAATCCACATGGTCACTGGTCACTGCATTTGTTTAGCCACTTTCTCAAATGAAATTCAAAAGGCTTCCCCATCTTTCTCATCAAATTTATATAATGCCTGGATGCATTTAAACAGAACCCCATTATGCCATTGGTTACAATAGGGTTGTTCAACCTCACTATCTTCCTCATCCAGCCGACCGTCTACCTTCATCTCCCCCTTCTATGTCAACTTTCCTCTCTAATTGCTAACTTTTTAAGTTGAAGCTCTCTGCTTTTCTTCTGTCCTTTTCTCTCTTTCTTCTTCATTTCCTTTTCTTTTATTTCTACTTTTCATCACAATTCAAACTGTTTCAATTCCTTCTCATGTTCAAAGTGCCTCATTTGAAATTGAATTCTCGCCACTTCCAAAGAGTCTGATGGCGGTTCCACCAAATGTAATTGCCGAGCTCTCGCTGTAATTATCTCTCATTTTCTCACAGACAAACGCAGCCCCAACTCCAGCTTGTCTGTCAATTCCTAGAGCTTTGCCTTCATTATATTTTGTAAAACCGCCAAATTCACTTCCACCACACCCAGAGAACTCTTAATGACTGAAAGAATCTTTATACACAAAACAATGTTTAAAACAACCGAATTCAACATCCACTGCAAAAGACACTAACTACTACCATACACGACCTTTGAACCCAATAGTCTCCCGTTGCATAATCTCCAGTGTCTGCATGAGCTTATTCTGGATTCGCTGGTTTCCTCCCACAATCCAAAGATGTGCATGTCAGGTAAATTGGCCATGCTAAATTGTTCATAGTTTTCAGGGAGGTGTGGGTTAGGAGCATTAGTCGGGGTAAATGTGAAATAATAGAGTAGATGAATGGGTCTGGGTAGGTTACTCCTCGGAGGGTCAGTGTGGACTTGTTGGGTGGAATGGCCTGTTTGCACACTGTAGGGATTGTAATTCTAAACCCAATGTGGTGTTACCGATTTAGGACCAACCAAGAGTCCCTAGTTTGCTATAGACCAACCAGACTGCCTCAAACTAGTTTAAGAGGGTAGCTTGGATGCCAACCTTTAATATTTTAAAGGTAGATGTGAAATGGATCTTCCAAATGTGATGTTACTAGTCAAACCACTCACCATTAAGCAAAACACAATATACTTAAACACTCTAATGAAAATCCATTCAAAATGACGAAGAATTTTGAATAATCTAAATATTGGAAACCTTAACCGAATAATGGATACAGTACCTTCTACAGATGAACTGTTCCAATACACTAACATCCCATAAATACACCCCTTGGCAAAAAGGAACATTCAGACATACATTCTTGCATACAGTTCTCCAATCCAGTAGGAATCAGCATCAAGTCAGGTTTCAGAGAGAGTAGCAGCTGGGGATAAGTTACTAGGCTGTTGTTACTGCTATTGATTAAAAACCCTAAAAGTGTCGTAAGTTATTTACTTGAGCCGTTTTCAGTTTGGCCTTTAAGATCTCTTATTTTTTAAAAAAGGAGAAAATAACTTTTTTTAAAAAAGTGACAGCATTGTCACACAATTTAGATGCCTCGTCCTTTACTCTAGGGGCTTCCTCGTGCTACTGATCGCAAGGTCACCTGAGAGAGACAAATTCAGCTACAGACCAAGTTACAAGAATGTGTCTCATAACTTCTGAAACACACCTGTCCATGGACGATGCATGGGACATACCGGGAAGTGAACAATAGCCTGGCACACACCATTTCACTGTTTCTCAGCTTCACAATGATTGCACTCGATACACTAGGGAGCCAAAAGCAAAGGCCAGGGAAAGATACAGAGGGACAGAAAGATTCACATTAAAGACAGAAAGAGACAGTAAATTAACTGAAAAGATGTTGTGGAAATATAGGGTAAAAGACAGGGCAGTGGGACAAACTGGGGAAGTGAGATCTTCGACAGAAAACTTACAAGAATGACAACATTGAATAAAGGCATTGTCAGATCAGCTGAAATGGTTTGTTACATCAAATTCTGAATCTGCTTCACAAAACATCACCAGCAACATAAACTGGGACAAGATGACAACCCAGCATGGAGAGCTGGCCAGCATAGAGAGTATTGCAAACTTTACTATCATATGCAAACTATACTCGCATCAGATTTCTGCCAACAATGGGAAGGTTTGCTGCGTGTGTGTGTTCATCAGAAACTGAGGGACAGTGCGTGTGTGTGTGTGCGCGATAGGCGTGGTTGAATGTGAAACTCATTGTTTGAGAAGGAACACACATGGAGGAAATTATTTTAATTAATAACAACTAACAGGCTTTTTGTTAATCGACAGAGAGAATGAGAGAAGTTTCATGGACAGATGAGATAAAGTGTTTGAGAACGTCAAAATAAAGGCATTGCCAGACACAATAGCAATACACATCGGCGTGCACATGAATGACAGATGGATGGGAGTTTGATGTGAGTTCGAATCAGATTTGCTTCGGCAGGTTTGAAGCCGGAGCGTCAGCGGCAGATTATTGGCTTCCATAAGCCTGTATTTCATAGCTCAAGGTTCAAACAGCAGATGGAATAAGCCAGTGAGATATATTCTGGAGTGGTGAGTATTTCAAGTTTGAAATGGTCAGGGCATGGTGTCAGGAATCAGCTCATGGTCAAAGGGATCCTCTACAGTTGTGACTTGTCTGCTTCAGCCACAGATATTGGCCAGGGATGGGAGGGAAACAGTGGAAGGAAGTGGAATTTGTAACCAGAACAGTAGAGAATGATCTCCATGCTGTTAATACTTCAATAACAAGGGCAATCATACAATAAATTGTAGTTCTCCGCTGAAACTGAGTAGGTCAACATTGAGACCCATGAGTAATAATGTCAGAGCAGAGAGGGAGACAGAGGGAGACAGGAATTGAACGCATTAATTGATGTAGTTAGGAGTGGTCTGTAGAGTGAATCTATGGATTGAGAGTTTCAACCGGAAGATAATAGGGACAAGAAGTGTAGACTATTTCAAAGAACAGTAATACAGACATAACTGGTTTATAGAAAGAAAAATATGGACAGTGACACTTACCAGGAACACCGACGATAACCAGGAAAGGATAATAAAAATGTTGAATAATGAGAAGTGTGGAATAGATCCGAAATGATAATGGCCACCAATTATTTGCAGAAAGATACCAAACATAATTGGATAAACTCCTGTCTATTGTTGGAAAATGCCAGTCTAATATTCCCAGATTATGATGCATTTTTGGAACATTCCAGTCTAATATTCCCAGATTCTGATCCATTGTTGGAACATTGCAGTCTAATGTTCTCAGATTCTGATCCATTGTTGTAACATTCCAGTCTAATGTTCTCAGATTCTGATCCATTGTTGTAACATTCCAGGCTAATGTTCTCAGATTCTGATATCTCCTCCCCCTTTCTTCAAATCTGCTGATCCCTATCAGTGCTGTCGGTGATGTTCTCGCCCATGTTATGGGATAACACATTGAATGGCGCCCATTTATCATTTAAAGATGGAAATCCTCCATTGGAATAATTAGAATCCATGGAGATTGGCATTAATCACAGTCACTAAACAAACACTGGGTAACTGAGCAAAGGCTACGAGAACAGATGAATGGGAACCACACAACAATCAACAGACAGGAGTATTCCCTCCCAGTTGGGGAACACTTCAGTGGTCCAGGATATTCAACCTTGGACTTTCTGGTGACCATCCTCCAAGGTGGACTTCAGGACAGGCAGCAGCGAAAGGTGGCCAAGCAGAGGCTGACAGCGAATTTCGATACACATCGGGAGGGCCTCAACGGGACCTTGGGTTCATGTCACATTAGAGGTGACCACCATTGCACCATACACACACACACACACACACAGGCACTCCTATACATACACATACGTACGGACACGCATGTACACAGACACGTACACAGACACTCACAGACACCCTTACAGACACACACACACTCCCACACTCACACGGCACTCTCTCAGAGACTTAGACCACTCTACCCTCATGCACACACATGTACACACTCTCTCACTGATACTCAAAACCCCCCACCCCAGACACGCACACACACTTCCACACTCACACATGCACCGCCTCACAGACTTAAGACACTCTACATCACTACACACACATATACATTCTCTCTCACACTCATAACCCCCCAACCCAGACAGACACAGACACACATATACAAATCGACAGAGACCCACATGCACACATATATTTTGTGGGATGAGTTTGCACTTGCAGAGTTGCATTGTATTTTGCTCAAAAACTCCATGAATTCATGTAAAACTCTGAGCTCAAAACTTCATGGATTTATGTAAAACTCTGTTATCTCACTTTTCTGATTAGAATCAATCTAAACATCATGCCATAGACAGAGAACACAGGGGGATAAACTTGGAAATGAGAGTATTAACAGAACACTGCAGGGGTCTATATATGTTCCACTCTGTTTATGAAAGAGACAGTTATAAAATAACAGATCGGTTGCATAAAGAAAACTTGGGTGGGCAAGTTTCTAGATTCCTTATTGACCAGAGTCAGGCTACTCCTGGTTTTAAGTGCCCTGCCACCAAATCCTTTCATAACCTTGAGACAGAGCATTGAGGCTGCTGCTCAGCAACAGGCTGAAGCAATTCTGTCCCTATGGACCTCTTACAGAGGGATAAGAGAAGGCCATTCAGCCAATATTAGCCTGTTGCTACTTGAAAAGATGGAAGTCTAGAACATTGGCACATTTTGCCAACAAGGAGAAAGTGAGGACTGCAGATGCTGGAGATCAGAGCTGAAGACTGTGTTGCTGAAAAAGCGTAACAGATCAGGCAGCATCCAAGGAGCAGGAGAATCGACGTTTCGCGCTTTTCCAGCAATACATTTTTCAGCACATTTTGCCAATAGAATCATTCAAAACGAAGAGATGTGTCACTGCAGCTGAATGAGGTGTCACTGAGAGGGCACCTGGAGTACATTGTGTTGTTTGTGTTTCTGCAACTGAGAAGGGATGGGCCTCCATCAGATACAGTTTAATGGCTGCTCGTAATCCACGGGTTGCTGTGTCATTTAATGTCTCGGGTCTGTTACGCAAGGACAGGAGGAGGTCATTCAGCCTTTCCAGTCTATTACAGAGGGCCACGAGGAGCCCATTCAGCCTCTCGAGCCTGTAACAGAAGGGCAGCAAGTGTTTCGTTAACTTTCTGTTACGCATAAATATTAGTTTTAAATTAGTTGTGGAATAGGAAAGACCTGATGTAAACATTAAAGTTCTAACTTTGAACAAGGCCAATATTGAAAGTGTTCGGCGAGCCCTGTGAAAGGCTGATTGGAATACCCTATTCACAGGTAAAGGGAGGTTGAAAAATGCAAGGCCATCAAAACGTGGTTTCATAGAGTCCAGAGCCAACGTGTTCCCATTAGTGAGATGGGCAAGGCTGGTGGGTGCAGGGAGTGCTGGATGGCTCGATATATTGATACTCTGGTCAAGGTAAGGAAGGAGGCATATGTCAGGTAAACAAACTTGAGCTCAATTAATCCAGAGAGGTGTGTAAGGGCAGCAAGTGCACAGTCAATGTGAAAATCGGGACAGAAAAATGTGGACATGAGAGAGCTTTCAAAATAGGGTTAACGAGGCATTGAAGAAATTCTACAAATCCTTTAATGGCAAGAGATTAACTAGGGAGAGAACAGGGCCTCTTAAAGATCAGTAAGACTACCTATGTGTGGAACCACACGAGATTGGAGGGATACGAAACAAAAATTTCTCCTCAGTATTTAACGAGGAGGAGGCTACAAGAGCGAGAGAATGAATAAATATACAGTGATACATTGAAAAGTGTCTATATTACAAGGAGGTGTTTGAAATTTTAAAACACATAATGGTGAACAAATTCCTGGGACCTGATCAGTTGTATCCCAAATGTTTGTGGGAAGCCAGGAAGGAGATTGGTCAGCATTTTGATGATGTATTTGTATCATTGATTTCCACAGGTGAGGTGTCAAAAGACTGGAGGGCTGTTAACATAGTGTGATTATTTAAGAAAGTAAGGGAAAAAAAAATAGGTAACCATAGATCGCTGAGCTTGACGTCAATGGTGACTAAATTGTTGGAGGGGATTTTGTGGGAAAGGATGTGTATACATTTGAAAAGACAAGGACTGAAGAGGGCTTTGTACATTGGAGATCACGTCTCACTGACTCAGTGTAAACTTTTGACGAAGTGATGAAGATGATTGATGAAGGCAGGAGAGTGGATGTTGTCTTTATGAAATTCAGTAAGAAAACTGAAATGTTCTACATGGTCGACTTGTTAGCAAGGTTAGACTGCCTGGGATCCAGGGAGAGCTTGCCATTTAGATCCAAAATGTTCTTGAATATTGGAGACAGGCCGTGAGAGTGGACATTTGTTAATTAAACTTGGAGACCTGTGACCAGTGGCGTGCCGCAAAGATCAATAGTGGGTCCACTGCCTTTTGTCACTCATACAAATCATTAGCACTTGAGTACATGAAGTATGGTCAGTAAGTTAGTAGATAATAACAAATTTCGTGACCGTGAAGAATGATCTCTCATACTATAATGGGACCTTGTTTAGGTGAGCCGAGGAATGGCAGATAGAGTATATTTTAATTTCATGTGAGGTGTTGCATTTTGGCAATACAAATCAACGCAAGACATGATAGAACTCCATAGAAAGTATCGAATCCCTACAGTTTGAAAACAGGCTTTTCGGCCCATGGAGGCCAAACCGAACCTCTAAACAGTATCCCATTGGACAAACCCCTATCCTAACCCTCTGAGCCTGCATTTCCCATGGCTAATCCACCTCCCAGACACAACCCTGGGTAGGGTGCACAATTTAGCATGGCCAATCTACCCTTACCTGTATATCCTTATACTGTCGGAGTAAAACATAGCACCCGCAGGAAACTCACACAGACACGGGGAGAATGTACAAACTCCACACGGCGAGTCATTCAAGGATGGAATTAAACCCAGGTCGCTACCCTGTGAGGCAGCAAAGCTAGCCTCGTGGTGCAGGTTCTCCGTTCCTTGAAAGTGCCGTCACAGGTAGACAGCGCAGTGATGAAGGCATTTGGTGATCTTCCCTTTATTGGTGCGTGCTTTGAGTCGAAGCATTTGCATGACATGTTAAATCTGTCCAGGACATTGGTTTGGCCACTTTTGTAATATTGCCTTTAATTCTGGTCTCCCTGCTGTCGGAAAGGCGTTGTCAAACTTGAAAGGATGCAGAAGATATTTCAAAGAATGTTGCTGGTGTTGGAGGGTTAGAGTTACAGGGAGAGTTTGAATAGGCTGGGACTATTTTCAAGTGTTGAGGCTGAGGGGGGACGTTAAAGGGGTTTATAAAATCATGAGGGGCATAGATAAGGTAAACAGCCAATGTCTTTTCCCAGGATAGACGAGTCCAATATTAGAAGACAAAGGTTTAAGGTGAGAGGAGAAAGATTTTAAAAGGGACATGAGGGACAACATTTTCACACAGAGGCTGCTGTGTGTATGGATTGAACAGACAAAAGAGGTGGTGGAGGCAGGTACAGTTACACCATTTAAAAGGCATTTGGATGGGTACATGCATGGGTAGGGTTTAGAGGGAGATGGGGCAACTGCTGGCAAGGGGAACGAGATTAATTTAGGGTATTTGGCGGTATGGATGACCAGAGCGAACGATCTTTTTCCGTTCTGTACATCTCTGAGAGTATATTGACTCCTCAGTGTATAACACAGGAACAGGAGGAGGCTATTCAGCATCTGAATTCTGCCAAGCGGATTGTTTGCTCAATTACTGAGATTCAAATACAAAAATACATCATTCAGAATTTGATGGTGTTTTACAGAAACAGGAGAAAGGCCTTTCGTCAAGAAAAGCTGAAAAGATTGTGAAGAGGCCATTCAGTCCCTCGCCTCAATTCCACAGGAGCAGCAGATGAGCACAGAGCTATTGGAACCTGTTAGTCAGGAGTAGGAAGAGGACATCTACTTTCACAAACTTGGGATCAGGAGGGAATCATCCAACTGCTTGAAACTGGGACACAGGGACAGGAGACTCAACTGTTCGAGACTGGGACACAGGAACAGGAGGCAGTCACTCAATTGCTCAAAACTGGGACACAGGGAAATCTGGAGGCTACTGAGGCCCGAGGATCCTGTTTCGCAGGAACAGGAGGATGGGACTCACTTCCCACCAGTATGGGATACTGGGAGAGAAGGGGAGTTTGCTTGGAACAAACAGAAATATATGAATAAGTTGCATTTGTGGTCCATTCAATTCTGGCCCACAATTCACTAAGACCACGGCTGATCTGATTGTGATTCCCTCATTCAATTTTACGGAGACTGTCCTCTCTGCAGCCTCTGCTCCATTTGTTGGTCATGTTGCAGACTCAGATGCTGGAACAACAGTTATCATGACTCATCCAGAGGGATGGGTCTAACCGGATGAGTCACGATTTGAAGAGTCCAATCAAAAGAATTAAAACACAAAATAAAGGCATTGCCAGATGTTTAGTTCTCTCGCATTTGCAATCCAACTCACATAACCAGCCAATCCATTACATATCCAGGACGGAGCACTGTGTAGATCAGGCTAGTGTACTGCTGAATGCAACCCAGCTATGTCCAGAGTGAAACTACATGCAGCCCACACCAATGCTGGATCTATAATCCTGGGCTAAATGTCCAGCATGGGTAGCTGTGCAGTCCACACTGGTTCATTCATATATAAACCAAGGCTGTTGCATTGTTCGGTAACACTGTGTTAGATCGCAGCCCAGTGTGGGGAAACTTGCAGCCAATTTTGGAACTTATAGGATGTGCAGCTCCCATCCATTTACAGCTCCATATCTCCACTGTGCCTTGACAAGGGGTGCTGCAAATGTGAAAGTCACTGCAAGGAAGAGATGTAAATGGAAACAATTTAAATACCATTAGTTCTGATTAAGGCGCGTATCACTCTTGTATTTGAAGATGAAATAACTGAGACAATATCCAATGCTTTTTGACAATGCTACATAAATGTTGTCATTTTATCTAAGAATAACAGACTAATAAGGGTTCACTTTGTCTGAGAGGGCTCAATGTCTAGCCGTATTGATGCCGAGTCCTCAGCAGTCCAGGCACTAACATAGGATGATAAAAGAGCTTAATTGACAGCTTTTAATCAGGGAGATTTACCCCCCACAATCTGTGGGGCAGTTGCAATTTTGTTAGCTTGATAAAGAATCGCTTATGGTACCAAATAAAAGAGCTAAACTCGCCATTATGTTTCCTAAATATCTGTGTGGGAAACATCAAAGAAAGCATTCACACGGGGTCTAGGAAATGAGGAAGAACATTCATTTTAATAACAGCTATCTGACCTAGCCAGGATATTGGAAGTGCCTCCCACCTTTGATGGTCTTGATTAATTTTGTCAAACAACTGGACACAGTTCACGTTAAATAAATGATCAAAGACAGATGTAATGAATATACTGAAAGAGGGAAACCACCCCCGTGACCACTTAAAAGGAAACCAGGATTTGCCCTCAGTATCAAGTATTTCCCTAAGACCTCCCATAAGCATGGCCTCCAACTTTGTAAAATTAATCTTATCACTCAGAAAGGCAACAAGTGAATTTATGCATTGCATCACATGAACTACCGAAATTGCGGGATTTGACAAAAAACATAAGACCCTAATCTGCATATAATGTAATCTTTCGTGACTTCTATCCCACTTCTGGGGCAGATATGTTGGTATCCCGACGGATGGCCTCCGCCAGTGGCTCAATCCTCAACGTAAACAAGAATGGTGAACGGTGTCAACCTTGTCGGCTGCCTGGAGAAATATTAATATTACTGGTTGGCCACACCATTAGTGAGAACTGCAGCCAGAGGATCGCGGTAAAGGACCCTCACCCACTTGATAAAACTTTGCATAGACCAAACCGTTCTAATGTACAGAAGAGATCCGGCCACTCAACCCAATCAAACGCCTTCTCTCATCTAAAGAGATCAATAATCCCTGGGCAGATTGTTGTTGAGACTCTTGGATCATATTGAATAACCTCTTCACATTGTAGGAAGATCTGTGGCCCTTTATAAAGGCTGTTTGGTCCCCTTTGGCAATGAAAGGCAGCAAAGTTTCCAGCCTAAATGCACGAGTCTCAGGCAGGATTTTGAAATCAACATTTAAAAGTGAGATTAGCGTGTAAGAAGCACAATCCTCCTGGGTCTCCTTTCCTCATCATCAGAGAGATATGAGCCTCTCTTAAGGATGGAGGGAGGGGTCCTGACTGTATGAGTGACGGAACATGTTAAACATCAGCCCTGACAATAGGTTTATAAATTATTTATAAAATTCACTAGGAAATCCGTCAGGAACGTGCGCCTTTACATTCTGAAGCTGCTTCACACCCTCCTGCGCTGACAATGGTGCATTAAGGCACAACACCTATTCAGAGGTTACTCCTGGAAGACCCAGGTTCTTGAAAAATGACTCCATCTTAATCCATCTATCCTCAAAATGTTCATTCTGAAATAATTCGGTGAAAAATCTCGGACAGGAGACATTAATCTTTTTGGAATTGAAGGTAAGGATCCCAATACCTTCCCTAATTGAGGTAATGGCTTAAGAGGGGCGCTCGTTTTCCTGCCAAGATAGTATAAATACCTGCCTGGCTTATCATCATGTTCAAACAGCCTTTGTTTTGCAAAAGTAAGTTCCTCTCTGATTGTCTGTGTGAGCGTGGAATTCACTGTAGACTGAAGCGTTGTGATCCTCTGCAGCTTAGCCACTGACGGTCTATCACAGTATGCACTCTCGGCTGCCCTCAGTTGTGCCTCAAACCAGTGTTCCTGCTTCCCCTTCTGCTACATCATAAAGAATAATTATTCCCTTGGCATAAGCCTTAGCAATTTCCCATCGACTGGATGAGTTACTGGTTGAATCTGAATTAATGGCTAAGAAAGATCTGAATTCTTTGCAGTGGTCAGCACAGTGGTACAATGGTTAGTACTGCTGCTTCACAGCGCCAGAGACCTGGGTTCAATTTCTGTGTCAGGTGACTGCCTGTGTGGAGTTTACACATTCTCCCTGTGTCTACGTGGGTTTCCTCCCACAGTGCAAAAATGTGCAGGTTAGGTAAATTGCCAGCAGTGTTAGGTGAAGGGGTCAATGTCAGGAGGTGGGTTGGTTTGGGCTTTTTGGGCCGAAGGGCCTGTTTCTACATTGTAAGTAAACTAATCTAACTACTCAATTAACCAACTAGTCTTAAGAATAAAGGGATACATTCGCTAACGTCTCAAATCTATTATATTGCCCTTAATCTTAATCAATAAGTATACTGCTTCATGGTCAGAAATGGTAATATTCCCAATTGTGCAGGATGCCACCGAATCTATGATTGTTGCAGGAATGGGGAAGATATCAACCCTCATGTGGCATTTATGCGGGTTAAAGAAGAAAATAAAATCCCTACTTGTGATGTGGATCTGCCACCAGACATCCACCAGCTCTCGTTCTGCACACATATCCACTAATTGCTTACATTATAACGAGGGTATTGGGGCACCTTTGGACATTCTGTCCACTGTGGGGTCCATAAGACATTTGAAAACTTCTACAATAATGTGCCACGATGCAAGATAACAGAATTTGGAAAATGCATCTACCAAGAGTTTAAGAGGGTGCGCCGGGAGTGGGGTGGTGGGGGGCAATAAACATTCAAAATACTATACTCTTTACTATAGTTCAAGCCTTTGTGTATTATGAACCTCCCGTGAGTGTCAAATACAATCTAGTAGGTTAAATGGAAGATTAATTTTATCCAGTCTGGCTTCTCCCCTCCTCGTAATATTAAAAGACGAGAAATAAACCCGATAAAGCCCGACCTGCTGTAATGTCAAATGTTCCTTGTCATCAAGGTGCATCTCCTGCAATAGGACAACATCCACCCTCTCTTTTTTAGACTAGAAAGAAAATGTTTCCTCTTTTCTGGCCAATGGCTCACCTTAATGCTCCAGGTAGACCATTTAAGCACATCATTACCCAGAACACACTATAGCAACATTTGAACTCGAGAGAGGAAGAACTTGAATTACTGATCATTAATAAACAAAGTCTCATAAAGCATAAAAACTACACAAACTAAAAATACTACAACTGCCAACTCTCAGAACTTTCAAAAACTAAGCATTTTAAGTAAATGACTGGGATGGAGTGGGTTAGGGAACCACTTTGCCCGTGCTGTGATGCAGAGCCCGACAAGGCAGACCTTCCAGATCACCACCATCTTGGATTTCCCCTTAACATTGTATCGATATTATCATTTCATTTTGCATTATATTCCTGGATGTGCTGGAGCAGTGCCTCAAACATATTCAATATCTCTGCCTCCAATGCTCTGCAGGGAAGAGAGTTCCAAATACTCTCAACACTGAGAAAACAAAAAATAACTTCATCTGTGTGAGAGATTATTTTTGTCTCCTTACCTGAGAAAGGATATAATTAAATTGGAAGCAGTTAGATGTTTCACTTCATGTATTCCAGGAATGAATGTATTATATTATGAAAGCTTTAACAGGTTACTCTTGAAACGAGAGGTGATCTTATTGAAACATACAAAACCAAGAGAACAGTGATCAGATAGATACCCACTGGGTGTTTGTATAGTCCAAACTTCTTGTTGTTTTTATAGAATCTCTACAGTGTGGAGGCAGGACATTCCGTCCATCAAGAGCACATTGACCCTTCGGAACAGTATCCCCTCCGGACCTGCCCCCCCAATCTATCCATGTAACCCTGCATTTCCCATCACTAACCTATCTCACCTACACACCCCTGGGCACTATGGGCAACTTAGCATGGACAATCCGCTCTAAGCTGCATATCTATGGACAATGGGAGGAAACTAGAACACTGGGAGGAAATCCACACAGACATGGGGAGAATGTTCAAAATCAACATAGAGGGTTGCCCGAGGTTGGAACTGAACGCAGCTACTTGTTAACGGGAGGTATCAGTGCTAACCTCAGATCCACCAAGCGCATCCGTTAGTTCTATTAGTTACTTGTGGCTAGCTGAAGAAATATGCCTGACTTGTTCCTGTCACTGAACCTGACTCAATCTGAGAACTTTATCATCGGCCATATCACCAACCTGGTTACATTTAAAATTTGGTGTCAGCAGTGGAGGAATGGGACGAGAAAAGGAAACAGTGACACCTTCCAACCTTCGTCAGAGCAGGAATTAGGATAAATCCACAAAGTGGGATTTCAGTCAAGTGGGAATTCTCTTTCCCAGAAGTTTGGAGTGGCTTGACCTTTATATTACATCGAAGCTGGCTTTGTCTGATTTTCCATGGACAGGTGAATCAGGGATAATGGTGCTTGGAAAGAAACGTGCAGCTGGGATCGCAATGAGATGAGCCATGATCTTATTTACTGGTGGAGTAGTGTGAAAGGGCTGAATGGCCCACTTGTGTCCTCGGCCCTATGTTCTGATGTTCCATTCAGCCCTCGGACATGTTAAACAGGGACAGATCGAGGCCACTCTGATGGTTAGGTGTAGTTTTGGAAATGTACTTGGAAAATCCAGGCTGGATCAGGAAGTGACCACCACCCCCCACCCCCCAGTCCCTGTTTCGAGGCTTCCCCTCTCTGTAACTTCTGCTCCAGATGTGGGTCATGTTGCAGACCCAGATACGCTGCGAATATAGCCACATGCCCCACACAGGGTTAAAACAACAAATCCTCTGGTCTCCCTGAATGCAACATTGTACAACACGATTTCCAGCAAAATAACCCGTTACTTTCCAAAAGCATAACATGTAAAATTAATAAATAGGAACAGGAGTAGGTCAATCGGACCCTCAAGCTAACCCTGTCATTTAATAAGAACATGGCTGATCTACTCCAGGGCTCAACTCCACTCTCTTGCCGACTCCTTGTATCACTCCACACCTCTCTGTGTTATGGAATTCCAGACATTCACTACCTTTAGAGAGCAGATATTACTCTGCGTCTCAGATTGAAATCGATGTTCCTTATTCGGTATCTATGTCCTCGAGTTCGACATTTTGCTCAAGACTGGAAAAACACTCCCTAACATCTACCTTCTCGAATCCCTTCTGTGTCTTGTAGTTTTCAGCAGGATCACTCCTCATTCATTTAAACCCCAATGAATTAACGCCTCACCATCTTAGAGATTTTTTAATAACACAACCCTTTCTTCCCAGGAAACCACCTAATGTACCAACCGAGTTCCTTGCTGCATCATCATGCTGACTTTATGTTTCATACCCAGGAAGACTCCAATGCCTTTACTGCTCCTTTTCTGGAAGTCCACTCCATTAAATAACAGCCTGCCTTTTGATTCTCAGTGTCATCCTCAAACTCGGATGTGTATTGCACTCAGCTCTCTCCTTCAGGCTGTCAGCATAGATTGCAAATAACTGATGCCATCAGACTGATATTTATGTTACTCCAGGCAATAAACCTTTACCATAAAGATCCGTTAATCCTGACTCTTCGATTTCTGTGTTAAACAATCATCATCCCATGTTGATAAAGTATCCGACGTCCTGGAGCTTCTGTTTTGTGTAAGAACGTTTGTTTTGTAATACCTTGTGGAAAATCTCTGGAAAGCCTGGTGTCCACCAGATCCCCTTTATCGAGTCCGTTGTTACATTTTCAGGCATCTCCAGAAATACTTTGCGTGATTTTACAGGGCAAAATATCATTTCCCTTTCACAAACCCACCCTGACTCTGCATGAAGCTTTTCTAAATGTCCATGCTTGCCAGGTTTTCCAAATTATACTAGCCCCATCTGTTTTCATTAGGTCCACATGCCTCTAAATGTTTCCCATTCATATGTTTGTCCAAATGAGTTTTAAATGTTGTAGCTGTCCTTGCATCTCCCACTCTACCTCTGGAAGCTCATTCCATACCCACACCGCCCTCTGTGGAAAAAAGCTGCCCTTGAGTCCCTTTTAAATCTATCCTCTTTCACATTAAACCTATTCCCTCTATGTTTGGATTCCCCTACCCTTTGGAAAAGACCTTGACTATTCACCCTATCCATACCTCTCATGATTTTATAAGTTTCTATAATGTCATTCCTCAACATCCTACACTCCATCTGATACAATCTTCAAGAACAAGCGTTTAAAGATAAGCACTGCAAAATTAATCAATATTAAAAATGACAGGTAACGAACACTCGGCACAAAAGTCAAACTGTGATTTGTTTTTCTCCATTTTACAATACTAAGGCAGCATGAAACGCTTACTAGTGCCAATAAGAACTCAAGCACTTGAATTCCTTTATCTAAAGGGGGTGATGATCATAACAGTGAAAACATATCTGTGGCCAGATGTATATACCACATGGTCAACATTCTCCCTCCTGGCCACCGTATAGCTTTGTGTGGTTGTATCTTTTTTATCTTGCATTCAATAGAGAGAACCCCTTTCCCCCATTCACATCTTAAATTCGACCCGTGATACAGAATCTTTCCTTTCACCACTGCTGAAAGCCTGTTTTTCTTTTGCCACACCCACTTTTCCCTGCCACCCATCCTCTACATCTGGCAAGGGACTAAAAGACCATTTTGCAATTGTATTCAGTTTTGAAGAATTGTCACACTGGACTGGAAACGTTAACTCTGTTTCTCTTTCTCTGCAGATGTTGACAGACCTGCTGAGTTTCTCCAGAAATGAATAGGCGCAGAACAATTTTTCAATTAAATAAATAATTATGGATATTGGAAAAAAAATAAAAAGCCTTTATAGAAGGTTCACTGGACCTGCAAGTTTAACTCTGCATTCACTCCAGAAAATTCTTCAACGTCTTTCGGAATTTCTTCAGCAATTTCTGTTTTTGAACAATTTCCAACGACATATTGTCAAAGATGCCCAAACATCCTGTCCAACATGGAGCGTTGTACTCTGGGAACTGAACAGTAACGCATGGTGACAAGTTCCTTAACTCTGAAACTGCATAAGGCTGACATCACTGATACTGCAGAGCTCTGATTCATCGTCATGAAAAAAACCCAGAAGGAAAAACATTCACTTCAAATACAGAAGATGGCATTACTGAAAGGGAAAGATTCAGATTATTACCTTAAATGGATATTGTTTATGTAACAAATTGGAGACGTGACACCAAGGACAGACTTCCAGCAGAATGAGAAAATGAAAATGGAAGTATTTCTGCATCAGAAACCAGAGTAGGGCACTGAATACAGGGCTGATGGGTGAATGGGTCTCGGTGTGAACTGGGGGGCAGTCAGTAGAATTGAACTGTAGATATTGCAGCTAAAACTTGGTTATCATCTGATGCTGTAGATTTCAATGACAATCTGTAACCTTTCCCCCAGAATAGTCCATCCATCTACCATTACCATCAAGCCGATTCATGGGTCAGTGACGAGTGTGGGTGAACATGGTCGGGTCGGAATCACATGCACCTAAACCTGATGACAATCCATTAAAACTACCGCACTTGACAGGTTACAGTATGAACAGCAGGATTAACATCTGATACAGAGAGAGAGATTATCCCAAGACTATCAAATCAGATATCAGCTCTGTCGTCCTGTCAAATCCATGCATAAAAGTCGATGGACCATTAAACCACTTACTGGAGGAGAGGACTCCACAGATATCCCCATCCCAAATAATGGAACAGCCCTGTGCATCCATGTAAAAGATCCAGTATCTGCACCATCCTCAGCCAGAAGTGTTGAGTCGATTACCCACCTCACCCTCAATATGATACCCTCAGAATCACAGATGCCCATCGTAACCAATTCAATTCACTGCACATGACATGAAGCAACAGCTGGACACTGTCGATATGACAAAGGCATTTGGCCCTGACACCATTCCTGCAATAGGACTGAGGACATTTGCTACACAACAAGCCGTGTACCTGAGGACGCTGTTTCATTCCAGCTCCAACTCTGACAACTCCCTCGCAATGTGGGTAATTACTCAACTATGTCCCATCCCCTAAGAAGGGAATAATTACAATCAGAACAATTGCCACGACCTCAGTCCCATCACGATAGTCAAATTGGTTGGGGTTATTTTTGATAGAGCTGTTAATCAGCACAGAAATAATCGGTTAAGTGTGGTTTCCGATAGGCCCCCACGTGGAGATGGTGCTGTTGTGGAATTGTCATTGGATTGCTAATCCAGACCAGGATAATTCTCTGGCCACTGGTGCAAGTTAAAAACAATTAATCTAGCGTCAGTAATATTGATCTTGTGTTTAATATCGATTATAGATGTCGATCTCCTTCCCCAGTGTACTTTCAGGAAGTGAATACCCCGTGCTTTCCTGTCTAGCCTAAAAGTGACTCCAGACACACAGACATGTTATAAACTCTTCAATGGTCTCTGAAACGGCCAAGCAAGGCACTCAATTGTATCAAACTGCTCCGAGGTCTTAAAGGATAAACCCGGAGAGAACAGCCGGCCCCAGCCTCGTTATCAGAAAAGGGAATGGGAAACACAGTCCTGTCGACCCTGCAGAGACCTCTTTCCTAATAACTGAGAGCTTGTGACAACATTTACAGAGCTTTCCCACACACTGCACTGAAGCATCAGGAAAGGAATACGTCATACAACTCATTGAGCTTTCCCTATTCTCGTTAATGGCCGAACATCTCCTCAACGCAGTTTTCCCATACAATATACATATCCCTTAATTTGTTTAAACATTGTGAACCATAAAATAAGAACTGCTGTCGTCCATTCAGCCCACCAGTTTTGCCCCTCCATTCTATGTACAGGCAGTTCACCAATAACACGTGTTGATTAAATACAATTTGGCTGCAATGCAATTCATGAACCTTTTTCTATAAAGTGAACTGGCGTTTACTGTGACGCGATTCCTTGTCGGGCACCAGGTGAACAGCAAACCCAGCATCAGAAACCCTCTATCTACAAAAGGTACAATCAATGTGTTCAGCTAAAACAGGAGTGCAATTGGCTCTTCAGGCCTTGAAACTGAGCCTGAAATTGGGAATTGTAGTCTATATTTCGAAAGAACTTTATTTCAAACAGTGGGGAGAATCTTGGGGAAAACTGGAATTCGGCATCGGCATCACATGGTCAGTCAGCCCCCGCGCGCTTTCTGGTGAAGATTGTGGTGAAAGGTACAGTGCACCAGTGAGTGACTGTCGTGTGAAAGCGTTACATTTACAACATTGTTCCATTACAACATGAAATTTAAAGATTTATTTAGACTGACCTATTGTGTGTTAGACCAAATTTAATTTTTGGTTTTTACTGATATTTTTGGGAGTTCGCCACTTACCCTCTTTTTTCCATAGACCCCATTATTAATATTGCACGATTTTCTACAACACAGTGTTGTACAGGAACACAGTTATTGTGTTATTGGAGAACAACCTGGAATAATAGCTGATCTTCTATCTTCACACCATACTCCTGCTCTCTCCCTATCCTTTAGTTTCCAGAAATCCTGATTTATATTCAGCCCCTTGATTTCCACAGCCTGATCTGGGAGAGAGTACCCCTGGTTCGCCACTCTCCGAGTGCAGGCATTTATTCTCATCTCAATGCAAAGTGGCCTGTCTGTACCTAATATTGTGGCCCCCTGTTTTAGACGTTCCAGCCAGGCGATTTACTGATCGGCTTCTAATCTGTCTCGCCCTGTCAGATTGTTATATATTTCGCTGTGATTTTCACTCATTTTCCTAAAGCCCATTGAATACAGGTCCAGTCGCCCCAAACTCTGCTCCCACAAAACCTCTGTCATCCTAGAGATCAGTCTGGTCATCCTTTGCTACTCTCCCTCAATGTCAGGTTTGTCGTCTGTTAGGAAAAGAGACCAAAACTGCACACAATACTGCACAATGTTGGAGATGGGGTCTTACAAAGGCCCTGTACAGCTGCAGTGAGATACATTTACTCCTGTACTCAAATCCCCTGAAATGAAGGTGAATACTGCATTTATCTTCCTTCCTGCTTTCTACTCCTGCAATATTGCTTTCAGTGACTGGTGTACAGGGAGATCCAGTTTCCTTTCAAAGTTACAGTTCCCCACTTGCTGGGCCTATATACAATTGTCAGCGTGCCAATGCCATTCCCAGTATTGACTTCTGGCTTCAGAACTCACTGCCCTACATGGACCCGGAGGGCTACGCAGAAATAAACAAAAATGCAGCTTAAGTTTATTTGTCGTGCAACATTTTTCAAACACTCATTTTTCAAATGGGAGGCTGCCATTCTATTGTTCCCATCAAAGTACACAACATCTCATCTCCCCATTACTCTCCATCTGCCACGTATTTGCCCAGTCACTTGAATTGTCTCAATCACCTTGGAACTTTTTTACATCCTCTTCATCCACTCACAAGCTGACGTTGTTTAGTGCTGTCAGCAGACTTGGGAATATTGCATTTGCGCCCCTCACCCAAAGATATGATGTGTATTGGGAATAGCTGGAGCCCAAGACACGATCCGTACAATATCCCCCAAGCCTTCCATTAAAAAATAAAACATTGTTTTATTCCTACTCACTGTTTCCTGTCGGCTCTCCCATTCTAAATCTATGACCATATATTAGGCCCAGTCTATTGGATTCGAATTTGCACAATAGGCTTGGGGCTTTATCAAAAGTCTTTCTGATAATCCACTCGCATGGCATTGATACCTCCTACATAATTTTACTAAAAGCCACTTTCTCAAATATGATTCCCATTTCATAAATCTCTGTTGACTTTGTCTATGCCCATTAATTTCAGTCCAATACTTTCTCTAAACTGTTTAGTTGCTATTTTCATTCTATTCCCTTTTTCTCGCAAGACTGAAATTCCCTAGTATTGCTTGGAAGTTTTCTTTTTTGTTTTGTTTTCTTCTGTGAAGCCATGACTAAAGTATTTGCTCCATAGTCCTGCTATTTCCCGGTCCTCAATTATCTGGCATCAGACTGTAAGAAATGTGCAACCTGTTTCTCTTAATTTTGCCATTGACAAATTTCCAGAAAATATTACAAGTTCTCTATTAACAACTTTGTTAAGATATTCTTCAGAAACCCATCAATTCCTACCTTAAGCTACTCAATGATTGACCTTCCACAGCCATACAATCACAGAAGCACAGACTCTGTACTACCAGAAATACAGCACGGTCTGCTTTAGAAAGGAGACAGGGGAGTGGGAGTAACTGGAGAAGTGAGACAGTGGTGGGTCCAATCACAAGAATGAGAGCATTCAATAAAATTATTTCCAGATCAGATGAAATGGTTAGTTACATCAAATTGTGAATCTGCCTTACAGTACCATCCCAGACACCATAAACTGGGACAAGGGACCAGCCAGAATGGAGAGCTGTGCACACCATGCTCGTGGACTACTCTATAAACTGTTCTACCTGCCCAGCATGGGGACCATTGCAAATCTTTGCCAGTATATTGCTACTATACTTGCACTACAGAAATGTCTTGCACGGGAAGATTTGTAACCCATGCAGTGAGTGACAGTAAATGGGCTCCCACAAATGCATGGCTCTGTATCTCCACTGCCGAAATATTAGGCAAGAGATTGTGTGTGTGTGTGTGTGTGTGTGTGAGAGTGTGTGTGTGTGTGTGTGCGTGTGTGTGTGTGTGTGTTTGTGTGTGTGTGTGTGTTGGTGGTAGTAGATTTGTAAATTACTATTTGAGAGAGAATAGACAGAGAGGAAATCAGCTTAAATGTGAACAACTGACAGGGCTTTGTGTCATTAACAGAGGGAGACTGAGGACCGTGTCATAATCAGAGGTGACGATGTGCTTGTGAATATTAAAGTAAAGGCTTTGCCAGACCCAACAACAATATAAAGCATTCCGTACAGGAATGATGGGATTTTGGTCTGCTTTTAGATACAAGCCATGGAATAACGACTCAGATTTGGTTAAGCAGCAGCAGATCATTGGCTTTATTAAGACTGTGTTTCATAGCTGAAGGTTCACACAGCAGATGGGATGAACCAGTGAAGCATAATCTGCAGTTCTCAATAGTTAAAATTAGGAATGGTCAGGATATAGTGTCAGTAATCAGCTTGGGGCCAAAGGGATCACCGTAGTTGTGACTCATCTGTTTCAGCCTCAGTTATTGGCCAGGGATGAGATGGAGTCAAAGGACGGAAATTGAGTTTGCATCAAGAACAGAAGACAGTGACCTCCAAGCTCCCAATATTTAAATAGCAAGGGCAGTGATGCAATGAATCCTGGTTCATACCAGAAAGTGAGTAGGTCAACCAACAAGACCCAGTGCCAGAACTAAAGAAGGAGAGAAAGAATGAACAAGTTCACTGTTGTTTGTTGTGGTTTGGAGCGTGAATACTTACAGAGTACAATAAATGAAAAGAACAGTAATACAGTCGCACATGGTTAATGCAAATAATATCGACAGTGAAACTTACCAGGGACACCAACAATAGCCAGGATAGGATAATAAAAACGTTAAATGATGTAACGTGCATATCTGATCCGCGATGATAACGGCCACCAATATGTGGAAAGAATCCAAACATAATAGGATAACCTCCTGTCCATTGTTGGAACATTCCAGTCTATTGTTCTCAGATTCTGATCCACTGTTGGAACATTCCAGTCTCTTGTTCTCAGATTCTGATCCACTGTTGGAACTGTCCAGACTAATATTCTCAGTTTCTGATCTCTCCCGCTCTCTGGAGCAGTCGATCCCTGTTAGTGCTATCGGTGATGCTCCCGCCCATACCATGGGATAACATATTGAATGGAGCCCTTTTATCATGAAAAGATGGAAACCCTCCACTGGGATAATTAGAATCCACGGAGACTGACATTAGTCACAGTCACCAAATAAACAGTTTCAGTTAACCAGTTCCTTGCATCATTTTACATAACACAATAAAAGGGAACATTTACTTGGTTTGGATGGAATGGATGAGGGTTGCTGATGGATAGACCATAAATCTTTCAATCTTTATAATCTGTCTTCCCTGTATGTGGGAGTATTGTGGGAACAGTGCACTGTTGTATACGTTTCACCCTGTTTATAAAAGGAGACAGGAATAAAATAACAGCTGCATAAAATGTTTGGTGGAGACGTTTCTAGTATCTTTGTGTAATGCTGCTCCAAGTTTGAAATTCCCTGTTATCAAGTCCTTTCTTAACCTTGTGACATCATTCAGAGCATTGAAACTGCTGCTCAGGAACAGGGAGATACAGGAGGCAGTCACTCAACTGCTCGAGACTGGGACACAAGAACAGGAGACAGTCTTTCAACTGTTCGAGACTGGGACACAGAGACATGAGACATTCTTTCAACTGTTCGAAACTGGGACACAGGGACAGGAAGTAGACACTCAATTGTTCGAGACTGGGATACAGGGAAACCTGGAGGCTAGTGAGGCCCCAGATTGCAGTTCCCCAGGAACAGGAGGAGGCGACTCACGACCCACCAGTCTGGGACACTGGTAGAAAAGGGAAATTGGCTTGTTACTAACAGGAATATCTGAATAAGTTGCATGAGCGAGCCATTCAATCCTGCTCCTTACATTTTTCAAAACTATGGCTAACCTGTTTGTGATTCCCTCATCCCATTTTACAGAGATTCTCCTCTCTGCAGCCTCTGCTCTATTTGTTGGTCATGTTGCAGATCTAGATACTGTAACTACAGTCACCATGCTTCATCCAGAGTTGGGTCACCAAAGCCTCTGGTCTTCCTGAATTTCCACAGCATCTTAAAACACAGCCTCCAGGAAACCATCCCCAGCATTTCCACGAACGTACAAAAACTAGAGTTAAGTCAAATGTCAGTCAAAGGCAAATGAGAAGCCTGGTCTGAATCACTAACAGTTGTGAGGATTCCTCATGTTACTGAGCACATGAGCAGCAGAGAGTTATTAACACAGGCGTTCAACGATTAGGAACAGAGCACGTTACAAAGGTATGCCTCGAAACTGTTAAAACCCCATTATCCAACATGGAGCACAGGGCAGGACACTGGGAAGTCAAAGAAAACGCAAGCAATGCTTTTTTGAACACTGTTTCTAAGCTTCTTAGTGTTGGAAGCTGATGCTCTTGAGGGAGCAACATTCAAGGGCAGGAAAAGATATAGGACAGTTATTCACATTGAAACTGGACAATTAAAACTAGATGGTGGGGAAGCAGTTTAAACACCAACAAATGGGAGGGATTTGGGAAATAAACAGAGGGAGAGAGACTCTGAGCCAGTGTTATGGAAGGATGTGTTTTCAGGTTTCAGAATGCTGTAATGAAGACATTTCGATCATATCTCACAACATAGGTTAGTATGTCCGGGAATGATGAATTAATACGATATTGGTGCAAGGTCAGATAGAGTCAGAGTCTCGGAGATGTTCAGCACAGATTAAGACGCTTCAGACTAACTCGTCCATGCTGATGGGATACCCCAAATTAAACTAATCGCATTTGGCCAATGTCGATGTAAACCCTTCCTCTTCATGCACCCATCCAAATATCATTCAGACGTTATAATTGTAAAAATCATCCACCACCTCCTCTGGCAGCTCATTCCACACATGCACCACCCTCTGTGGGAAAAAAAGTTGCTCCTTAGGTCATTTTTAAATCTTTTCCCTCTCATCGGAAATCAATGCCCTCTAGTTTTGGGGAAAAAGACCTTGGCTATGAACACTATACATGCTCCTCACGTTACAGGAATAAAATAACCCAATCATCAAAGTTTGTGAGAACCCAATTTACTCGCACTCTCCCTATAGCTCCAATCCTGGCAACATCCTTGTAAATCTTTACTGACTCCCTTCAAGTTTCACAATATATTTCCAAAAGGAAGGAGACCAGAATTGAATGCAGTACTCCAGGAGTAGCCAACGTAATGTGCTGTACAGCAGCAACATGACCACCCAATTCATATAGTCAAAGCACTGGCCGATAAAGGCAAGCAAACCAAATGACTTCTTCACTATTCTACCTAACTGCGACTCTACTTTCAAGAAACTATGAACCTGCATTCCAAGGTCTCTTGTTCAGCAACACTCCCGAGGACGTTAGCATGAAGTGTACATGTCCTGCCCTGATTTGCATTTCCAAAATGCAGTACCTCCCGTTTATCTCGATTAAAAACCACCTGCCAATTGTCAGCCCATCTGCCCATCTGATCAAGATTCCATTGTACTCTGAGGTAAACCTTCTTTGCTGTCCACTGCATCATCATTTTTGGTTTCATCTGCAAACGTAGCAACTATTGCTGCAATGTTCACATCCAAATGATTTATGTGAATAGTGAAAAGCAGTGGAGCCAGCACTAACCCTTGTAGCACACCAATGGTAACAACCCTCCTTTTCGAAAAACAATCCTTCACCACCACCCTCTCTCTCCTGCCTTCGGGTTAATTCTGTATACCTATAGCCAGTTCTCCCTGTATTCCATATGAACTAAACTTGTTAACCAATCTACCATGCAGGAAGTTGGCAAATGCCTTACTGAATTCCATATCAACAATGTACACCTCTGCCTCAATGAAGCCTCTTAGTCACTTCTTCAAACATACTCAGTCAATTTAGTGAGATACAACTTTTGCCCGAGCCATGTTACCTATCACTTATCAGTCCTTGCTTTTCAATATCCATGCAAACCTTGTGTCTCATAATCCTTATCAACAACTTGCTTCACGGAAGTCTGGCTCACTAGCTTTTCCTTATCATCCTTCAAAATGTTGTCAGTAATCGCACCAAGTTTGCAAGCTAAGTTACGGTACCTCATCTGTGACAATTGACGATACAAATATCGCAGCAAGGGGCCCAGCAATCACTTCACTCGCTTCCCACAGAGTTCTCGGGTACATCTGATCAGGTGCTGAAGATTTTCCCACCTTAACGGGTTTACGAACTCCAGCATCTCCTTCTCTGCAATACAGGCACTTTTCAACATGTCAGGGTTTATTTCCAAAGTTCTTTAGCTTCCATATCCTTCTGCACTGCCAATACTGACGCACGATGTTAATTTAGTATCCCTCCATCTCCTGCGGTTTTGCACATCGGCAACCTTGCTGATCTTTCAGTGGCCCAAAACTCTCCTGAGCTATTCTTTTGTCCTTAATGTATGTGTAGAGTCCCTTTGGATTCTCCTTAACCCTACTTGCCAGAACTATTTCATGTCCCCTTTATGGCCTCCGGATTTCCCTCTTATGTATACTCCTACTGGCTTTAGACCCTTCTCAATAGTCACTTTGAAACTGGAATTAAGAGCCAAATGACGATGATGAATCCATTTTCGATTTTTGGAAAAAACCATCAGGTTTGCTGATGGCCTTGAAGGAAGCAAACTGCCTGAGTTACATGTGACTCCAGACCGACAACAATGTGTGTGAATAGTAACTGGATTAGTGGTGCTGGAAGAGCACAGCAGTTCAGGCAGCATCCGAGGAGCAGTAAAATCGACGTTTCGGGCAAAAGCCCTTCATCAGGAATAAAGGCAGAGAGCCTGAAGCGTGGAGAGATAAGCTAGAGGAGGGTGCGGGTGGGGAGAAAGTAGCATAGTGTACAATAGGTGAGTGGGGGAGGGGATGAAGGTGATAGGTCGGGGGCGGGGGGAGGGTGAAGTGGATAGGTGGAAAAGAAGATAGGCAGGTAGGATAACTCAGGACAAGTCACGGTGACAGTGCTGAGCTGGAAGTTTGGAACTGGGGTGAGGTGGGGGAAGGGGAAATGAGGAAATTGTTGAAGTCCACATTGATGCCCTGGGGTTGAAGTGTTCCGAGGTGGAAGATGAGACGTTCTTCCTCCAGGCGTCTGGTGGTGAGGGAGCGGCGGTGAAGGAGGGGCCCAGGACCTCCATGTCCTCGACAGAGTGGGAGGGGGAGTTGAAATGTGACTCGTAACTACCCGCTGGGCAATTAGTAATGGGTAATGAATGCAGGCCCAACCAGTGATACCCTCAACCCGTGAATGAGTACTGAAAAAAACCTTGACTCCTGCTCTCCCTACCTGACATATGCTTCCCTCTTATCCATGACCAGACACTCAATTTCTCCCGTCTTCCAGCATTCCTTACACCTATCAGCCTTACCCTTCACCCTAACAGGGGCAGACTGTCTCTGTGATTTTGACATCTCCATTTTGAAGTCTTCCCTCTTCCCAGCTGGCCCCGTAACTGCGAATATCTGTTCCAATCCAGTTTGGAAGTTCTTGCTAATATCATCAAAATTGGCCTTTCTCCAACTTAGAGCGTTACCTTTCAGACCCAGTTCATCCTTTTCCATCTCTATTTTGAAGCTAATAGAATTATGATTATGTGTCTCAAAGTGGTTCCCCACTGATAGCTCAGTCTCCTGCCCTGCCATATAAGATGACGTTGAGATCCTTCTCTGTGATGGAGAGCATTGATCAAGCAGCTGCAGCGTTGTAACTGGGATTGGGGTCAACATTGTCTTCGTCTCATTGGGCTGGATCAAATCATAATTTATCTCAGGGCCATTTTCATTGAGTGTGACAGAGGGATTGTCTGCACAAAGTCGAGCTAATTTCCTGGTGCTACCTTATCGAACTCACCTCATTAACTACCTACCCCACCTCATGGTGTCCCTCTCATTCAATACCAGACCTATTCTCCCACCCATCATGGCTGGAGGCACTCACCATCGCACTGATGCCCCCTGGGTATTCCGTGATCCCTGGCACTGGTGCCATTTTAAAAGGATAGTTGAGCTTTTTTGATGTCGGAGCTGGTTTGTACAGTTTACCCCGAGCATGGCAGATAAGGGGCAATTACACCACAGTTTGTCGACAGGGGCACAGAGGTCCTGGTAGATGGGCTTGTACAGAGGGGGACCATTCTCTTCTAAGAAAGGGTCACACTATCAGACCCACTGAGCATGGTCTGAGCTCCCCACCCAGGTCAGTGCAGTATTTGAGGTCTGAAGAAATGTCTAGCAATACAGGACAAGCATCAATAACCTTCTCCGCTCCGTTAGGATAAGGGTCACCGTATTCTGTCTGCTCCCTCACACTCACTGTATATCTGTTGCAGCAGCGACCCAGAACAACATTCATGCTCCACCACTCCCACTGCTGCTTGCAGTACCTTCCCTCTCTTTCTCTCTCCCCATTATTCGCCCCCACCACACACACACTAATAACATTGCATGGTTACAACACTGTGGACTGACTCCCTCCAGACACCTCACCATATCTCCCCCCACCTACACCAGCACTAACAGCAGAGGTAGCCACTCGCACCCTCCCTCCCTCCGTCCCTCCCTTTCTCCCATTCCAGGAGAAACAGCCTGGAATAGGACAGTAAGGGTCAAGCCGACTGGTGGAGTGCCCGATATCCGTTCCCTCACGTCCCCCCTCCCCCCCGCCATGTTCGGGGGAACCTGGTACAAGCCGGAGAGGACTGGGACGCCTCGAGTGGAGATTCTGAAACGTCCCAGCAACCGAGTAAGGAGCAATGTTCAGTGAAGGGCAATTCTCACTTTAAACCCACTGGCAGCTCCGTTTCCCCCCGGCACAACTTAGAGGCAGTGGCCCTGATGCCATCTCCCTTTTGTGTCGAGCTGGTACAAATGGAATCCCCACGTCCCGGTGGGCAGGAGGGTGGGCTCACAACACATCGTCTCCATCACATCCCAGGAAAGGAGCACGGAAACTCCCTCCTACACCTCCTCCTGTAAACAGCTCAGATACTGAAACGAATCTGTGAGATTTACTGCTCTCCCCACTTGTCCTGACATCTTCAATAAGCTGTTCGCATATACATCCTGACCCTTTGCTCCTGCAACTCCTTTATAACGGTACAACCTGTTTTGTATTGTCTTTCAATGTCCTTCCTACTAAAGAGCATCACCTCACACTGTGCTGCATTGATCCTCATCTGCCATACACCTGAACAGTACATCAACATATAACGTTCTTGTTGGAGTTCCACACCGTCCTCAACAAACTTTACAATTCTTTCAGGTTTGGTATCTGCAAATATTGAAATTGTCCTACAGTCACACTCCACTCAAAAATACTGACACACACCAAACAGAGCGAGTGAAATATTGACACACTCTCCAGGTCTACATTACTGTCAATGTATAGAGAGTGCTTCTATGTGTCTGTATTCGTGTGTGTATCTGTGTAGGGTAGGTCTGGCAGTCTCTGTGATGTTTAAAGTGATGTAATATCCCACGATATGAATTCTGATTAAGGATCACTCGATCCAAAACGTCAACTTTCATTGTTGTCCAAAAATGCTTCCAGAGCTGCTGAGATTTATCTTGTTTTCAATCTCTGTTGCACCCCCACCCCGATCCCCCACCCCCCATCCCACTGTAATCGTGGTGCTAAAGTGTGTAAACGATCAGGGATTCAGTTTGGGAGGGAGATAGGGAGGGCAGCAGCTCGCAGCAAAATCCAACCTGAATTTTGATTGCACCAAACACACACACACGTGCATACACGCGGACACACACTCACGCACATGCACACACTCGGTTGGTTTGGAGACGATTGTCATTGTACTTAGGCCCTCAGAGTGGAACATGTTCGTGTGGAGAAATGTCTGCGCTCCTTCTGCAATGTGGAAATGTTTTGTCACTGGGTAGTGTTTCCAACACACAGTTTACACATTAAAGCATATTTCCATTGCAATTATATCCAAGCAGTTCCGAGTGAGCCACTTTCCAAGGCGATGAGATTAATTTTAATGCACTTCATGTAACTTGGAATTTTTAATGTTTTACTCTTACAAGTAATCTTACCTTTGAGAAAGGATTGAAAATACCTAAACCAGACCAGCAAAGTGTGGGCTTGTATCACTTTTAGAACAGAGGGAAATGGAGAGGAAGGGAGAGTGGTTTTGACCCAGTTTCAGTGATTCACACCGAAAACAAGAAGAGTTCCCATTGCATAGAGATGCAGAGACAGAGATCCACACACTAATGCAGGAACACATGTCACAAGCACAGAGAGATAGACATGCAAACAGAGGTTAACAGAGACATATATAGACACGCAGGAATAGACAAACACGAACAGAAATATGCAGACACATACTTGGACATGCAAACACACATAGACTCATCGAGTTATACAGGGTATTTGCAAACAGGCCTTTCGGCCCATACAGCCCATGCTGACCATAATCCCAAACTAAACCAGTCCCACGTGCCTGTGCTTGGCCCAGATTTGTCCAAATGTTCTCTTATTCTTGTACATAACCAAATGCGTTTTAAATGTTATAACTTCACCCACAATCCATCACTTCCTCAGAAAGTACATTCCCTTCACGAACTACATGTGTTGTAAAAATGAATCACCTCACAGGTCCTGATCAGGTGGACCCAATAAATTTGTAGGAAGCTAAGGAAGTGATTGGTGGGTCCCTTGCTGAGATGTTGTCATCATCAATAGCCACAGGTGAGACGCTGGAAGTCATGAGTTTGACTAAAGTTTTGCGATTAAACAAAATGGAAAGAAAAAGCCAAGAACTATAGATTGGGGAACCTGACATCAGTGATGGGCACGGTGTTGGAGGGAATAATGAGCTACAGGATTAAAATGCATTTGGAAAGGCAAGGACTGATTAGGGATAGGCCAAAGTGAGGACTGCAGATGCTGGAGATCAGAGTCTAGATAAGAGTGGTACTGGAAAAGCACAGCAGGTCAGGCAGCATCTGACGAACAGGAAAAGCGACGATCTGGACAAAAGCCCTTGATATGCATCGTGAAATGGGGGTGTGCATGGATAATCATGTCACACTAATTTGATTTTATTTTTGTTGAGAAATAACGGACAGGATTGATTACGACAGAACGCTGGATGTGATCTATATGGACTTCAGTTAGGCATTCAACATAGCTCCCCATGGAGACTGGTTAGCAAGATTAGATCACATGGAATACAGGGAGAATTACTCAGTTGGATACAGAACTGGCTCAAGGGTAGAGGACAGAGGGTTGTGGTGGAGGGTTGTTTTGCAGACTGGAGGCCTGTGACCAGTGGAGTGCCACAGGGATTGGTGCTGTTTTCGCTACTTTTCGTCACTTATATAAATGATTTCGATATGAACATAGGACATTTAGTACGTTTGCACATGACACCAAAATTGGAGGTGTAGTGGCCAGCAAAGAAGGTTACTTCAGATTACGACGGGATCTTAATCAGATGGGCCAATGGGCCGAGGAGTGGCAGACAGAGTTTAATTTCGATAAATGTGAGATGCTGCATATTGGAAAGGCATATCAGGGCAGGACTTATACACTTACTGGTAAAATCCTGGGGAGTGTTGCTGAACAAAATGATCTCAGAGTACAGATTTATACTTCCTTGAAAGTGGATTTGCAGGTAGATAGGGCAGTGAAGAAAGTATTTGATATGTTATTGGTCAAGTGCATTGTGTATATGCGTTAGGAGACTGGACTGCGACTGTACAGTACATTGGTTCAGCCCACTTTTGGATAACTGTATGCAATTCTGATCTCCCTGCTCTGTAGGAAGCATGTTGTCATACTCGAAAGGGTTCAAGAAGGGTTTACACTGAGGTTGCCATGGTTGGAGGGTTTGAGTTACAGGGAGAGGCTGAATAGGCTGAGCCTGTTTTCCCTGGAGAATCAGAGGAGGAGGGTTGATGTTAGAGTTTGTAAAATCGTGGGTACAACGGATAGAGTGAATAGCCAAAGTCTTTTCCCTAGGTAGTGCAGTCAAAAACTAGATGGCAAAGGTTTAAGGTTGGATGGGAAAGACAAAAAAAAAGGGTTCTAATGGACAATATCTTCATGTAGAGGATGTTTCGTGTGTAATGAGCCTCCAGAGGAAGGTATTGAGGCTGGCACAATTACAACATTTAACAGGCATCTGGATGGACAGATGAATGGGAAGGGTTTAGATGGAAATTGACCAAATGCCGGCAAATGGGAGGAGAATAATTTTGGCTGTCTGGTTGCCATGGACACGTTGGATCAAAGGGTCTGTTTCCATGCTATACAGCTCTATGACGCCATGTCTTTTAACACACTTTCTCCTCTTATCTTAAAACAATCCCCCACTCCAGGGAAAAGACACCTACCATTCAACATTACCGATACCTCTTATGATATTCTAAACCTCTAAAAGGTTAATTCACAGCCTCCTACGCTCCAGTAGAAAATGTCCGAGTCTGTTGAGCCTGTCCTTATATGCAAACACTCCATTCCCAGCAACATCCTGATAAATTTCTTCTGAACTCTCCCGAACTTGATAATATTCTCGATATAACAGGGCGAACAGAACTGCATAAAGTCCTATAGGACATGCCTCATGAATGTCCTGTGCAACCTGAAAATACCGTCCCAACACCTGTACTCAAAGGACAGTCCACTGCTATTCGTCATTTATATAAATGATTCGGATGAGAACATAGGAGATATACCGAGTAAATTTGCAGATGGCATCAAAATTGGAGGTGTAATGAACAGTTAAGAACGTTACCACAGAGTGAAATGGAATCTTCTTCAGATGGGCCAATGGACCGAGGAGTGGCAGATGGAGGTATATTTAGATTAATGCGAGGTGCTAAATCTTGAAAAAGCAAATCAGAGCATGACTTATATATGATAAAGTCCTGGACAGCGTTGCTGAACAAAGAGACCTTGGAGTACAGGGTCATATTTCCTTGAATGTAGACTTGCAGTTAGATAGGATAGTGAAGTAGGTGTTTAATATGCATTCGTTTATTGTGCAAACCACTGAGTGAAAGAGTTGGGAGGTCATGTTGCGGCTGTGCAGGACATTGGTGAGGCCACTTTTGCAATATTGCGTACAATTCTAGTCTCATTCTTATTGGAAAGATGCTGTGAAACTTGGAAAGTTTCAGAAAAAATTGACAAAGATGTTGCCAGGGCTGGAGGGTTTGAGCTGTAGGGAGAGCCGGAATAGGCTGGGGCTGTTTTCTCTGAATCATTAGGGGCTGAAAGGTGAATTATAGAGGTTTATGAAATCATGAGAGGCATGCATAGGCGAAAAAGACAATGTTTTTTCCCCGGGGTAAGCGAGTCCACAATTAGAGGGCATAGGTTTAAGATGAGAGGGAAAAGATTTAAAAGGGACCACAGTAGCAATTTTTATGCTTAGAGGGTGGTATGCGTACGGAATTAGTTGCCAGAGGCTGGTTAAGTTAAAGTATTTAAAGAGAAACATCTGGATGAGTATATAAATAGGAAGGGTTCAGACGGATATGGGCAGGTGTTGGCAAAATTGACAAGATGAGGTTAGGGTATCTGGTCGACATGGACACGTTGTACCAGAGGATCCGTTTCCGTTCAGTACATCTCTATGACTATGTCTATACAATGAAGAACATCAAGTGAAACACCTTCATAACCATCCTGTCTACATATGAAGCAAACTTCAAAGAATTATGCCTGAAACCCCAGGTTGATCTGTTCTACAACACTACCAATGGCTCAACATTTAATTGTATATGTGTTTTTTTTTTGTTTGTTTTACCAAAGTACAATACCTCGCATTTATCAACATTACACTCCATCTGCAATTCTTTAGCCCAGTGGGGAAGAAAGGCTGGAAAGTAATCAGTTACCTTGTACCATTTACTGGTTTTAGGAAGAGGGCAGTCACACGTTAGAGATGGGAAACAGTGATCGGTGTTTCAGGCCAGAAAGTAAGCTCTGTTTTTGTCTCTGGTGTTCCGTGTTGATATTTATTCGAGATCCTTCATAGTGCAGTGTGTGTCTGCAGGATTTCATTCCCTCATATTGCAGACTACAGATAATAGCCATTTAATCTGGAAATAATAGACAAGTATTTAAAGATGTTCATAGTTTATCTCGAAGGCAGAGCATATAAACTCGACATCCTACAGTTGAAGCAAGTACCTTGCATTTTTTAAGAACGTTATTATTTTAACTGGGTAATTCAGTAGAGTGAACCAGATTTCAATAAATCCATACCGATCTGGAAGCTGGCATTTAAAGTTAAAAATTTGGGCATGGTTTAGATTTTGTGCAGTCGGTAGTATCCCTGCCTCTGAGGCAGAGCTCCGAATTCTCTTCCAATTCCTGAACTTCCCTGGAAGTGTCCCTAGCTCAAGACCAGATTGTCTGGATTCAGGTGCAGCATGTCAGAACAGGCTGATGAACGAACACACAGGAGAATAATGCTGCAACTTTTGGGGCTATTGTGGAGTGGTGGTAGTGTCCCTACCTCTGGCCCCATAGGGCCAACTGGAGGCCAACTAATCCAACTAGAGGTGTTTAATAATATGTCTGAACGCATTGAGTAAAATGATTTTAAATTTTTGGTTTGATCGAGATGGAAGAGGTGTCAGTATTGAATTTCAGAATTTAAGCCCCGGATGCCTGTAAGCACAGACCTTGGGTGGGATACATATTTGCACCTTCTAGAGATTTATAAATTCATGAAGTGCATGGATAGGGGGTGAATAGTCAAGATCTTTTCCCCATGCTTGGAAGTCCACAATTAGAAGGCATAGATTTAATGTGAGAGGGGAAAGTTTTTAAAGTGACGTCGGGGCAACGTTATCACTCAGAATGTGGAGCGTGTACATAATGAACTGCCAGAAGAAGTAATGGAGGTAGGTATAATTACAACATTTAAAAGGAACCCAGATGGATATATTGATAGGAAGGATTTAGAATGATATGTTCCAATTGCTGGCAAATAGATTAGATTCCCTATAGTGTAGCACAAGTCTACACCAACTCTCAGAAGAGTTATCCAGAACCATCTCACCACATTTACCCCGACTAATTCACCTGACATTATGTGCAACATAGCATGGCCAATTGACATAAGCTGCCCAACTTTGGACTGTGGGAAGAAACCCACGCAGACACAGCGAGAATGTGAAAACTCCACACAGTCAGTCAGCTGTGCCAGCAATCAAACTCAGGTCCCTGGTACTGTGAGGCAGTGGTGCTAACCACTGAGCCACTGCACCACCCCAAGTAGGGCATGATTACTTTCAGAAATCAGGTTGGCATGGACGACTTGGTTAAAAGTGTTTGCTTCGGTGCTGTACAACTCTTCAGATTCAACAAGCCATTTTATCAAAGTCCCTGTGTAATCTTCATTGTCCACTACATAACCAAACTTGGTTTCATCCACAATCTTTATAACCACGCCTTCTATAATTCTCATCTGAATCATTTGTCTAAATGTCAAAACAAAAATGGATTGAGCAGAAGTCCCTGTGGAACACCACTGTGCACAGTGTCACAAACCTAGTCCCTTTTCGTTAAAAGCTTCCGTTTCTCAAAGATACTGTGTCCTTGAATTTTTTTCAGAGGCGATTGGTTTGGTACAAAGATTGAACGGTTTTGTGATTAAAGGTATCATGAAAGGGGAGTGGTCAGCTGTCGAGGTGAGCAGTTCAGTCCAGAATCAGTTTGCAGTTTAGCTCTGTGGACAGGCTCTCTCTCTTTCTCTATCCCTCTCTCTCTCTCTCTCTCTCCTTTGCCCTTCTAACTTTAACGTGCAATCATTTGTTCCATTTCTACTGTTTTTAAGGGGGGTTTGTTTATTGGGAAGGTTGTGTACTTTCAGAACAGCTAATTAAGTCTAGTTTGAATAGATTGAGTTCTGTAGGGGTTCTTTATTCTGTTCTTTATGTTTCATTGTGTAGTTTTGTGAATATTTTTTGTCTATGTTAAAACCTGATAATTTTCACTGTGCACTTACTGAAACAAATTACAAAGTTAGAGTCTGCGCTGCCTGCTCAAGAATATTTTGAGTGGTCTGGCCTAGTCCATAACAACAGGCCTCCAGTCCGAAAAACAACCGTCCTCGATAATGCTGTCTACTGCTATTAGGACACACACACACATACACAGACACGTACACGACACACATACACATACACACGCACCCAGACATACACACACAGACACACATTCCTGAAGAAGGGCTTATGCCCGAAACGTCAATTCTCCTGTTCCTTGGATGCTGCCTGACCTGCTGCAATTTTCCAGCAACACATTTTCAGCCCTGATCTCCAGCATCTGCAGTCCTCACTTTCTCCTCGAAGACACACACACGCACAGACGCACATACACAGATACACACACACAAAGACACGCTCACAGAGACACACAGACACATGCACACGCACAGACACACACACCCACAGACAACACATGCACACAGACACACACGGATGCACAAAGAGACATACACACACACCCACACACACACCCACACACACACACACACACACACACACACACACACACACACACACAGATACACACGTGCATTCACGTGCCGCAGACACACACATCTTTAGAGTCTTTCGGATAAAACTCGATAAGTTATGATTAAAGATGGGCTCAAGGCTTGTTGTGAGAGGGTAGTAGAACTAGCTTGAAAAACATGTCATCCATGATCAATAGTTCAGTTGACTGGATGAGCCAAATGACCTTTTTACTGCTCTAATTTTGTACGCACGATGGTACGTGCATTCGTCTGTGTTAGTGTGTGTATTTGCGGGTGCATGTGTGTCTGTGTATCCGTGTTTTTGTGTTTCTATGTTTTATTTGAGGTTGATTGTGTCTGCGTGTGCACGTCTGTGTGTGTGTTTGAGTTTGTCTATGTGTGCCTGTGTATGTATCTGTATGTGTCTGCACATGTTTGTGCTCCTCATTACTTTTAGTAATGGAAATATCAATGTACATTTTTGTAATTTCTACACTGTTTGTCATTCATCTTTGCATCATAGCTTGAGGAACTTTGTTTTAGTCATGAATTTGTTATTTTCACAGAGAAGGAAATCTACATGACTTCTTCCTAGGATGATCATGACCCAATGTGAGACCTATATTTTAAGCCATTCATCAAAATGGTAACATCGATAATTTGCTGTGACCAATAGAGGAGTGGCAGTAGAAAAGAGAACAGTTACTCAACAACCCAGGGAACTCTGGACCGGTGAGCCTGACATCAGTGGTGGGTGAGTTGTAGGATGGGATTCTGAGGGATAGCCAATTGCATGCATGTTCAAAGGCAAGGCTTGATTGGGGATAGTCACCATGGCTTTTTGCATGAGAAATCGTGTCACACTAATTTGACTGAGTATGTTAAAGAGGTGACAAAGCAGATTGATGAAGGCAATGTTGTAGATGCTTTCCATATAGACTGGAGCAAGTTCTTCGACAAGATTCTGCATATTAGGCAAGTTAGTAAGATTAGATCACATGGGAACCAGCGCACCCAAGACAATTGAATAAAAAATTAGATTGAAGGAATGCGACAGAGGTTGGTAGAGGATTGCTTTTCAGACTGGAGGCCTGTGAACAGTAGTGTGCCAGAAGGATCAATGCTGAGCCCACTGCTTTTCGCCATTTATATAAATGATGTGGATGTGACCATAGGTGGTAAGGGTAGCAAGTTTGAAGATTACACCAACATTTTCGGTGTTGTGGGTAATGAAGAAAATTATCTCAGAGTGCAATGAGACCTCGATCAGACGGGCCCATGGGCTGACGATTGGCAGATGGTGTTTAATTCAGATAAATGTGAAGTGCTGCATTTTGGGAAGCAAATCGGGGTACTTAATGGAAATTTATTGGAGGATGTTGCTGAGCAACGAGACGGAGAGATGTAGTGCAACACTCCTTCAAAGTGAATAGTATAGTGAACAAGGTGTTTGGCATGTTTGCCTTCATTTGTCAGAGCATTGAGTTTCGGAGTTGGGATGTCATGTTACAGCTGTACAGGATGTCAGTGAGGCCACATTTTGGAATACTGTGTGCAGTTCTGGTCTCCCTGCTGTACGAAGGTTGCTGTGAAACTTGAAAGGGTTCAGAAAAGATTTATAAGGATGTTGCCAGGTTTGGAGAGTTTGAGCTATAAGCAGAGGCTGAATAGGCAAAAGCGGTTTTCCCTGCAGAATCACGGACTTAAGGCTGACCATAGAGAGGTTTATAAAATCATAAGGGGCATGGATTTTATAAATAGACAAGGTCTATTTCCCAGAATAGGGGATTCCAAAAATAGAGGGTATAGGTTTAAGGTGCGAGGGGAAATATTTTAGATGGAACTTCAAGGCAATGATTTCATACAGAGCGAGGTGTGCATATGAAATCATCTGCCAGAGGAAGTGGTGGAGTCTGGCATCTTGATGGGTATCTGAATAAGGAAGTATAGAGGAATATGAGCCAAATGCTGGCAAATCAGACTCGATCAGTTTGGGATGTCAGGTCAGCACGGACAAATGTGCATGCTATATGACTCTTATAAGATGGATGAGGAGACATTCTAAACAGGCATTTCATGAGGGAATTCTCTTCCCCACAAGGTTGAGATGCTTCTTTGCTTACTTTGATTCAAAGCTGAGTTAGTTAAATATTTGGCAGAGAAGTGAGTCATGGATAACGGGATACAGTCAGGGAAGTGGGGCTGTGACCATAACCTGATCAGCCACAATCTTAGTGCCTGTTTGAGACGGCTCAAAGTGTCTAATGGCCCACTCCTGCTCTTCAGTCCCATGTTCCTGTGTTCCATTCAGTCTCTCAAACCTGCTAGACAGGGACAGTTAGAAGCTACTTACTGCAATACCCTAGTGCACAGAAACACAGGAGACCATTCAGCCCCTCAAAACTGTCACACACAATTTGGGCTGGAAAATGTAATTGGAAAGACCAGGCTGGGTATCAAAGAGGTCGTTCATCTCTCTTTATAGAGCTTCCCCTCTCTGCAACATGTGCTTCATATGTTGGTCATGTTGTAGACCCAGTTTCACGGTGTATACAGCCCCAACACCTCAGCCAGAGATGGTCCAGACAATCTGGCAACATTCAATAACAGAGCTTCCAGGAAAATAACACCCTCTGCTTTCCAATAATAGAATATGGGAACCCCACAACCAGGGGTATGTCATTCATCCACACGCCCCCCTCCCCCCGCAAGCATGTCTTCACCCACAATAAGATCATAAGGTATAATACCCTCTTTCATGTCCAGTTCTGCACAGCCCTCAACTCTCATTGGTCAAAAAGCACTCATTACCCCCACACTGTGGCCTATTGATATGAGCAAAAGACGTGAACACACGGGCTCAGGGAAGAGTGACCGGCCCTGACATCAAGGCATCATTTAAATAAGGATGGTCTCAAGGATCCTGAGCAGGATTGCGCTTAATGGGAATGAGTTGGAAACTTCCCTGGTTCGAGTGATTTAAAGGATAAAGCACAATGATTGTGGTTTGTGTACAAAAATCCATGTAGTCCTGGACATATCTGCAAAAGATCCTCAAGGTAGCTTCCTCAGCACAAACATCTTCAGCTGCTTCATAAAGATTAGAAGTGAGGGTGTTCATTGAAGGTCACACAATATTCAGGAAAAATGTCCCCCTTCAGCTCCTGAACAAGTCTGTGTCCATGTGCAGCAAGACCTGGACAACATTCAGGCTTGTGCTGTTGGAAGTATCGGTAAAATTCATGCAACAGTGCTGCTGGGCACTGCACATTTCCACAGTTAAAAGCAAGAAATTATTCAGCGCCTCACGCTGGCTTCACAGGAATATGAGGAGGTCATTCAGCTCAATGAAATTATTGGAGAAGTTTATAGATAGCCCATTTAGTGCATCCAACGAATTATACAAGAAGAGAAGGAGTCACGTGTTATAGAAGACCGCAGAGCTCCTCAAAAATATTTGAAGGCTTGGCCTAGACTCTATCAACAATGAAATGTTCTGATACAGTAATATCCCATAAACATGTACTTGGCAAAAAGGAAAGATCAGACACAGATTGTCAGATGCAGTTCTCCAATCTAGGAAGGAAAACAAATCCACTGAAGCTTCCAACTCTCTGGTGACCCCAATAGCTTCTGATGTTACTGAGAAGCCAAAACACTGCCTGTAATGTGGCTGACAGAACTGCACACAGTATTCTATCTATGGCCTAACCAATGACATGTTTAACTCATATTATGTCGCCTCGATGAACAAACACTATGCCTACAGTCCCGTGTGATTTCTTAACTGGCTATTACACTGTCCAGTCACATTCAGGGATGTGTGGAGAAACACCCTCTGACCTCCCTAGTGTTCTGCTATTTATTGAATTATCTCCTGTCTAGTTCCTTCATCCAAAGTGCATCACATCCTATTTATCAATGTTCCATTCCATCTGCCATTGATCTGACAATTCCACCTGTATCTTCCCGTAACATAAGGCCTTCCTCCTCACTGCCAACCACCTGGCAAATCTTTGTGCCAAACACAAAATTACTTATTACGCTCAGCCCCCACCCCCCACCACCCCCTCCACATTAATACTTACATAATTTATGAATACCACAAATAATTAGATACATTACACTTCTCGCTGTGGTACACCACCAGACACTGGTGTATCGCTACCACCTTCCCAGTGACTTGGGACCACATAGCAGTTTTCAAGTCCTCTAGCACCTCCCTTGTGTGGTCAGATTCGACTAATACATTTAGGTCAGGACATTTCCTCTCTTGTCTCCAACAGCATCCTGCGATACAACTCATCTGGACTTTACATCATCCAAAACCATTAATCCCAACTTGCATCTTATATAAATCTGCTCGAGAGCTTCCCAGTCCATCTTCTTGAATTCTGTACCTGCTTCTTCCTTTCTCAAATAAAACAGATGTGAAGCTCTCATGTCACAGTCTATCAATGTTCCCTGGTTTCACATACTGATTGCCTTATTGGTTTCGAAATGGGTCCTAATCTTTTCCTGGTTATTCTGTTCAGCTTGTTTTTGTAGAACATCTTGGGTTCCCCCTAACTTTGCCTGCTGCACTTCTCCATGCCCCTGTATGAATCAGTCTGCTGTGGGTGAATTTTCTAAGTTTCCCTGAGATCACCTCTCATTCTTTGAAACAGTACAGAACACAGGTATAATCTCATCCACACTGCATGCAGTCTGTGCAGAACGCCTTTATTTCGATATTCCAATTTCCGTTAACTGAAGGCCAACTTCACTTTTACCTTTCCGTTTCCCAAAGTCGCCCCTGAACCACGTTGGTTCAACTTTATTTACTATTCACTTTCTGAACTCTTAAACATCCACCTGAATATCTAACTATATCACATCCAATAATTATCCATTGTCTTCCCCTACAAGAAACATCTTCAAACCATTTCAAAAAAAGTTTGTTAAAAGTGATTATTCAGGTGAGATCCAAGATGGCGGCGATCCAATCGGTCTGCCCTGCTGAGCTCTGCACCAGAACCCAGACAAAGTTTTGCATTCACCATCTCTTTCTTCCCTATTGCGGTAAACTCGGAGGTTTTTGATCCCCAGTATTGCTCTATGCCATTTTAAGTGAGTAACGGAAAATAACTAAGGGAAAAGGATCATGAGGATCACAACCAGCAGGGCACCGCAGCAATGGATACACCCGCGGCTATGACATCGGCCTCTTCGAACGCTCCAGGAGACTTATCTGTGGAGAAGAGCCTGGCCTCAGAGTTCAGAGCCTGCGAGAGAAGATTGATTCAGCGATGGAGGAGACCTGAACCAGGCTGGAACTGATCTCAGCCAAGCTGCAGAAGCAGGATCAGGAGACCCAGCGTCTCGGCCCGTGCATCATCGAGGTGGGACAGCGGATCGCGACTTTGGAAACCATGGCAGAATCCTCGGCGGGTCATGTAGAAGCCCTGGAATGGTAGCTAAGGGCCTTAGTAGAGTAGGTCAACGACCTCGAAAATCAGGGCCATCAGAAGAACATCAGCCTGGTCGGGCTGCCAGAACAAGAAGAAAACGGCCAGCTCGTCAACTTCTTTTCATTTCTCTCACTTACCACTGAATGAGAAAGTGGGTTTAGCGATGGTGGGGGTGGTTACATTTTGTTTCACCCGGACTGCCTGAGGTCAAAGTATGGATGGGACGGATTTAATTTTCTTGTTGTGAGACGCATGCAACTTTTGAAAACATTGTTTTGCCTGGATTTGATGAGCGGCTTCAGCTCGGAAGATCCATGTGGGATTAATGGGTAATATGTACACCCTCTGCAGGAAGGGGGGATCTCTCCACTTATTAGTGTTATATGTTGGCTCATTTTAGAAATATTTGTGAGAAGTTTTGATTTGGTTGTTATTGTAGTTATAGTTTCAAGTTTGTATGAACTGTTTACTGCTTTCACTTGACGTGCTATAAATGGGTTCTTCTCCATCAAGGCTGCCCCATCAAGGCAGCTGGTGGACCTGAACAGGGAGCTGCTTTGGTGAACGTTTGAGATGTCTTCACCCTGAAGGTAGGGGCTTCACCTTTTTTTCTAACCCACGTAAGTGCTATACCAGGATTGACATATTTTTTGCCCCATTGGACTTTTTTAATGGGTCATGGGCTGCTTCAGATAGTTATGGCTAACCGCTTGTTTAATGGTGCACGTGGAACCTTAAGGAGAGTCACTCGCCGATTAAGAGAAAAAGATACTTTCAAGCCTCAGAAAGGAAGGGGTCAACGTAGCCTTGCTGCAAGAAACACATCTAACTGATGAGGAGCACTTAAAGTTACAGCAGGGAAGGCTCGGTCCGGTGTTTATTTCATCCTTTAATTCGAAAAGTAGAGGAGCAGCTTCACTCAATCATACAAACCTTCCACTTCAGTTGTTTGACCAAATTAATGACGAACGTGAGTGGTTTCTGATCCTTAAAGCTTTAATACATGGAGAGGAATATGGGACATTGTCTAATATTGCCCCACCACACCCACTCAAATGCGCACTCCAGGTTGATGACCCTTGGGGAACATTGTACAATTAAAAGGGAGACTTTAACTGACTTCTGGACCCCGAAGTGGATAGGATGTCAAGGGGTCTCGCGGATATTTCCCAGCCATCAAGGCAGCTGGTGGACCTGAACAGGGAGCTGCTTTGGTGAACGTTTGAGATGTCTTCACCTTGAAGGTCAGGATTTCACCTTTTTTCGAACCCACGTAAGTGCTATACCAGGATTGACATATTTTTTGCCCTATTGGACTTTTTAAATTCGATGCTGCCCTGCAAAATTCTGATCATGCAGCAGTGTACGTGGATGTTAAGGCCGATGGCGATGGGACAGGCTCGCAGCACTGGCGCATGGATCCTTGCCTCCTGAAAGATAGCAAATTCATTTAGTACTTTTCGCGGGAATTGAAGTTTTTATTGGGACATTAACTAGGGTACGGCCAGTAATCCATCTGTGTTCTGGAAGACTGCCAAGGCCTATACAAGGGGTTTGATTATTTCTTACTCGGTGACTCGGAAGCGGCAGAAGGGACAGCAGTAGCGTATGCTCAAGGCTTGGCTGAAGGCAGCTGAGACAGCATACTTTGACAGACATTCTGTAACTAAGTTGCAGCAGATTACAGCCCTCCGGGCTGCTCTGAACACTGCACTCACCCAGACCACAAAGAGGGAGATTTCCTTTGCGAAACAGAGGTTATTCGAGTATGGTGCTAAACTGGGAAGGTATTTGGCGCACTTGGCCAGAGGGAAGAGTGCCCCCAATCTATTACATCCATTAGAGAGGGTGCTGGTACTATCACCTGCCGTCCCAAAAGGGTTAATGCAGCATTCAGAAAGTTCTACTCTGGGTTGCTCCAGTCAGAGGATTGTGCGGACAGATTGGTGAAAACGGAGTCATTTTAAGACCCTGGACCTCCCAGGTACAACGTCAACGCAGGAGCCTCTTTTGAATGCCCCGTGACATCCAAGAGATACAGGATGAGGTAAAGCAGATCCAGAGTGGCAGTCCGATCGGCCAGATGGCTTGTGGAGTGAGATTTATTAGGAGTTCATAGACATGATGGCTGGACCAATGTTGGATATATTCAATTATTCTTGTGGACAGAACTGCCTCCCATCCTCTCAGAGAGAAGCAAACATGTCTCTTATTCTCAAGAGAGGGAAAGCCCCAGAGGATTGCCTATTCGTATAGGCCTATACAGTTATTAAACGTGGAATTTGAAATTTTGTCGAAAATACTAGCGTTGAGGCTGGAGAAGATCTTGTCCTTCATTGTGAAAGAGGACCAGACAGGTTTTATTAAGAGTCACAGGTCCACTGTTAATATTAGGAGAGTGCACAATATGGTTCAGGTGTGCCAGCAAGGTCGATTCCAGGCTTGGTAGTCTCGTTGGATGCAGAGAAAGCATTTGCTTGGCTGTAGTGGCCATACCTCTTTTATGTCTTGGCAGAATTATGATGGCAGAATTATATAGTGACGCAACAGTGACAGGAGTTCTCACTAATGGAAAAAGGACTAATGGTATAAGTTTAGCATTGGCAGAAGTGCCCCTTTCGCCGTTATTATTTGTACTGGTGATTGAGCCGTTGGCAGAGGCCACCCAGAGGGGCCCCAATATAACTGAACGGGTGGTATGGTCAGGAAGGCATGACATCATCCTTACATAGATGACGTTCTTCACTCTCTAACTAACCTGACGATATCTTTGCCTCGTTTTAAAGAAGTGATTGAGTTATTTGAATCTATCTCGGGGTATAACATCAATTTTATGAAATCGGACGCCATGCCTGTTGGGGTGTTATTCGAGAACCTGATCATGGGTGGATGCAATCCAATTCCCTTTCAGTTGGTCACAAGAAGGTCTCCTCTATTTAGGCATTTTTATCACACTGGCCTTCTGTCAATTATATAAAGCAAACTTCGTGCAAGTGCTCAAGGAGATGAGACAGGACCTTCGGCTCTGGGAAGATATTCCAATATCCTGGTTGGGTAGAATACCTCCTTAAAATGGAGGTTAAAATGAATGCACTTCCTCATTTCTTCTATCCCATGCGAATGGTCCTTTTGATGCTCTCCAGGTCGTTTCTATGGAGGCTTTACAGTTGATTAAGCTTGTTTACCTGGCACCACAGGTGGCCTCTTATGAAGCTCGCCAAATTGCAGCATCTGCAGGAGATTAAGGGTGTGAATTTTTTGGATTTTAACAAATATCAACTAGGTTCCCTGCAATTGGATGTGGCTGATTGAGCTTGCAAAGACCTGCGGTCAGTTTGGCTGGACATTGAGGCATCCCAGGCAAAATGTCCCCTCATTAATCTGTTGTTCATGGACAAGACGAGGATTGTTATGAACCATTGCAGAAATCCAATTGTCCATAAAATAGTTAAAGCCTGTAAAATGATGCGACAAAGTGAGGGCAATTTACAAAAAAAATCTTCTCGTTTTATTCCCATTGTAGGATTGGTAGGATCCCAGCTGGGATTGATGGATTATGGCTTTTGGCTCTGGGAGTCCAGAGGAGTTTCCTGTTTGGGAGAATTATTTGACGTGGTGGTCATGATGGTTTTTGAGCAGCTGAGCCAGAAATATGAGTTAGCTTGGAGGGGCCACTTTCGTTACTTTTAGATGAGGAACTTTAGACAGAAAAAAAGACTCCATTAATGGTTAGTCCCCATAGGTCGGAAATGGAGGGAAGAGTGCTCTGGTCCACAGGTGCTCTCTCGGTCAGCACCCTCTATCATTTATTAAGAGGTCGTGTCTCAAATGATATAGAGCGGCTGCATGGAATCTGGGCTCAGGAATTGTGGGTGGAGATATCTCTAGAGGAGTGGGAAGATATTTGGGAAACCGTAAGGAAGATTTCAATTTGCAATAGGATGGAAGTTATGCAGTTGAAGGTACTCCACAGGGTTTAATTGACACTGGAGCAGCTTGTCAAATTTAAGACAGGAGAGTCTCCAATATGCCCCAAATGTACAATAGATGTTGGTATACTTACGTATTGATTGTGATCATGAGACAAGCTTCATAGCTATTGGTGCACTATAGCAAGTGTTTTGGAAGGTGTTTTGGGAACCGAGGTCAAGGCAAATCTGGTGCCCCTCCTCTTGTGTTCGCTGAATCCTCCCTCTTTTGACTTGCATGGGAATAAATTGTTTAGTATTCTTTCATTTAGTGCGAGGAAGAGCATTCTGATAAACTGGGTTCCAGGAAACCTCCCAGGACTCTGGTCGTGGTGTAGGCGAGTTATGGAGCCCATTCCCCTCGACTTCCTTATGAGTATGGGCACCCAAGAAATGAACATTGTCATAGGACGTGGCGGCCCTATTTCAACCATATACACATGGTTTTATTGGCTATATTGGTCAGGACATTTGTGTAACAGTGAGGGCTCTGAGAGGAAGAATTCTGAACAAATACGGGTATGGCAACTCATGCTACCGGTGATGGGGAGCTTTGGTAGGATTGTGCTGGGTGTTGTAACTTAATGTAATTTAATTTATTTTGCCTTGGTTCAGCTCGGTTTAATCTATGTTTTGTTTTGATTTTGTTTTGGCATCAGTCCATTGATTTTGTGCACAGGGAAGAGAATGAGTCCATTCAGCCACTCATGCATCTTACACAGCAAGCAGAGTAGGTCATTTCACAACATGTGTCAATTATACAGGATTGGAGGGAATGAAGAGAATATATAGAGGTGAAAGCTTACCACATTCACGATGGAATATAAAGTAGCGAGAAAACTGCTGGAATTTAAGAAAATTATTAAAATCGATTATTCAGGAATTAATGAAAGCACATTTACGAAGGGAAGCCACAATCCATCAGAATCAACATAATTTTACAAAAGATAAATCATTTTTTCATTATTAATTTGAATCCTTAATAATGTGACAAGCAAGCTGCATAATGAGGATCCTGAAAATGTAAAATCAGGACTTGCAGAAGACATTGAATAAGGTGTGCACAAAAGATTAATCTGCAGAATAAGATTGCATATGGTTCGAAGTAATTTATTCGCTTGGATGTAGGCTTGGCGAAACAAAGAATTGCATTGAGTTGGAATAACTCGTTCATTTTCTGTTTCCAACAATACCATAGGGCTCAGTCCCCAGGCCCCAACTATGAGCAATAAATACTATCACCTATTTGAGGGGGTGGACATGCTATAATCAGTTTTTCAGAAGACACTGACTCAGTTGAGAAATTGTAATGAATGGTTAAGGATAGGTTGCAGATGAAATGAAACAATGAAAAGTATGCGGCCGTTTTGGTCAGTGTAACAGAAAGGCAACTTACTATTCAAACAGAGGGAAACTATAGAGTGCTTAGGTACAGAGGGATCTGGTATCCTCATCCATATCGCAAAAGACACAGATGCAGGTGTAGCAGATAATGAGAAATGCAACTGCAAATTTGGTGTTTATTTCTGAAAGAATAGATTATAAAGCGAGGGAGGTACTACTGCAATAATGCCAGGCATTTGTGACATCGCAATTGAGTACTGTGTATAGTTTTGGTGTCCTGACTGCAGGAGGGATGTAATTACCATGGAGGCAGATCAGAAGAGGTTTACTGGATTGATTCCAGAGATAAGGAGTTTGTCCTCTGAAGAGAGATTAAGCAATTCAGGCCTATACTCTCTGGAGTTTAGAAAAATGGGAGGAGATGTCACTGAGGACTGGACAATGCTAAAGGTGATTGATAATGTCGACATGCATTGGGTATTTCCTCATGTGGGGCAACCTACAACAAGAGATCACAGTTTTAGGATAAGTGGAGAGGAATTAGAACAGTGATGAGAGAACTTCTCTCAAAGCATTTTAAATCAGTGTAATTCACTGTTCCAGAGTGCAGTGGATGCTGGGATATTGAGTAACTGAGGGGATATGGAGAGTGGGCCGGAAAGTGGGACTGAGACCGACATGACATCAGCCATGATTGCATTCAATGGTGGAGCAGGCCGGCATCAGCCATGATTGTATTCAATTGTGGAGCAGATTGACATCAGCCATGATTGTATTCAGTGATGGAGCAAGCTGATATCAGCCATGATTGTATTCAATGGTGGAGCAGGCTGAAATCAGCCGTGATTGTATTCAATTGTGGAGCAGATTGACATCAGATATGATTGTATTCAATGGTGGAGCAGGCTGACATCAGCCATGACTGTATTCAATGGTGGAGCAGGCTGACATCAGCCATGATTGTATTCAATGGTGGAGCAGGCTGACATCAGAAGTGATTGTATTCAATGGTGGAGCAGATTGACATCCGCAATGATTGTATTCAGTGATGGAGCAGGCTGATACAAGCCATGATTGTATTCAATGGTGGAGCAGGCTGACATCAGCCATGATTGTATTCAGTGGTGGAGCAGGCTGACATCAGCAATGATTGTATTCAATGATGGAGCAGGCTGACATCAGCCATGATTTTATTCAATGGTGGAGCAGTCTGACATCAGCCGTGATTGTATTCAACGGCGGAGCAGGCTGACATCAGCCGTGATTGTATTCAATTGAGGAGCAGATTGACATCAGATATGATTGTATTCAATGGTGGAGCAGGCTGACATCAGCCATGATTGTATTCAGTGATGGAGAAGGCTGACATCAGATATGATTGTATTCAATGGTGGAGCAGGCTGACATCATAAATGATGGTATTCAATGGTGGAGCAGGCTGACATCAGCCGTGATTGTATTCAATGGAGGAGCAGGCTGACATCAGGCATGATTGTATTCAATGGTGGAGCAGGCTGACACCAGCCGTGATTGTATTCAATGGTGGAGCAGATTGACATCAGCCATGATTGTATTCAATGGTGGAGCAGGCTGACATCAGCCATGATTGTATTCAATGGTGGAGTAGGCTGACATCAGATATGATTGTATTCAATGGTGGAGCAGGCTGACATCAGCCATGATTGTATTCAATGGTGGAGCAGGCCGACATCAGCCGTGATTGTATTCAATGGTGGAGCAGGCTGGCATCAGCCGTGATTGTATTCAATTGTGGAGCAGGCTGACATCAGCCGTGATTGTTTTCAATGGTGGAGCAGGCTGACATCAAAAACGATTGTATTCAATGGTGGAGCAGCCTGACATCAGCCATGATTGTATTCAATGGTGGAGCAGGCTGACATCAGCCATGGTTGTATTCAGTGATGGAGCAGGCTGACATCAGCCATTATTGTATTCAGTGATGTAGCAGGCTGACATCAGCTGTGATTGTATTCAATGGTAGAGCAGACTGATATCAGCCATGATTGGATTCAATGGTGGAGCAGGCTGCCATCAGGCATGATTTTATTCAGTGATGGAGCAGGCCGACATCATCCATGATTGTATTCAGTGATGAAGCAGGCTGACATCAGCCGTGATTATGTTCAATGGTGGAGCAGATTGACATCAGCCATGATTGTATTCAGTGATGGAGCAGGCTAACATCAGCCATGATTGTATTCAATGGTGGAGCAGGCTGACATCAGCCATTATTGTATTCAGTGATGGCGCAGGCTGACATCAGCTGTGATTGTATTCAATTGTGGAGCAGATTGACATCACATATGAGTGTATTCAATGTTGGAGCAGGCTGACATCACATATGTTTGTATTCAAATATGGAGCATGCTGACACCAGCCATGATTGTATTCAATGGTGGAGCAGGCTGACATCAGCCGTGATTGTATTCAATTGTGGAGCAGATTTACATCACATATGATTGTATTCAATGTTGGAGCAGGCTGACATCAGCTATGATTGTATTCAATGGTGGAGCAGGGTGACATCAGCCATGATTGTATTCAATGGTAGAGCAGATTGACATCATACATGATTGTATTCAATGGTGGAGCAGGCTGACATCAGCCATGATTGTATTCAATGGTGGAGCAGGCTGACATCAGACATGATTGTATTCAATGATGGAGCAGGGATGACATCAGCCATGATTGTATTCAATGATGGAACAGGATGACATCAGCCATTATTGTTTTCAATGGCGGAGCAGGCTGACATCAGATATGATTGTATTCAATGGTGGAGCAGGCTGACATCAGATTTGATTGTATTCAATGGTGGAACAGGCTGACATCTGAAATGATTGTATTCCATGGTGGAGCAGGCTAACATCAGCAGTGATTGTATTCAATGATGGAGCAGGCTGACATCAGATATGATTGTATTCAATAATGGCGCAGGGATGACATCAGCCATGATTGTATTCAATGATGGAGCAGGATGACATCAGCCATGATTGTTTTCAATGGCGGAGCAGGCTGACATCAGCCATGATTTTATTCAATGGTGGAGCAGGCTGACATCAGCCATGATTGTATTCAGTGATGGAGCAGGCTGACATCACCCATGATTGTATTCAATGGTGGAGCAGGCTGACATCAGCCATGATTGTATTCAATGGTGGAGCAGGCTGACATCAGATATGATTGTATTCAGTGATGGAGCAGGCTGACATCTGAAATGATCGTATTTAATGGTGGAGCAGGCTGACATCAGCCATGATCGTATTCTGTATTGGAGCAGGCTGACATCAGCCGTGATTGTATTCAGTGATGGAGCAGCCTGACATCATCCATGATTGTGTTCAATGGTGGAGCAGGCTGACATCAGCCATGATTGTATTCAATGGTGGAGCAGGCTGACATCAGCCATGATTGTATTCAGTGGTGGAGCAGGCTGACATCAGCCATAATTGTATTCAGTGATGGAGCAGGCTGACATCAGCCATGATTGTATTCAATGGTGGAGCAGGCTGACATCAAACATGATTGTATTCAATGGTGGAGCAGATTGACATCAGCCATGATTGTATTCAATGTTGGAGCAGGCTGACATCAGCCGTGATTGTATTCAGTGATGGAGCAGGCTGACATCATCCATGATTGTATTCAATGTTGGAGCAGATTGACATTAGCCATGATTGTATTCAATGGTGGAGCAGGCTGACATCAGCCATGATTGTATTCAATGGTGGAGCAGGCTGATCTCAGCCATGATTGTATTCAATGGTGGAGCAGATTGTCATCAGCCATGATTGTATTCAATGGTGGAGCAGGCTGACATCAAACATGATTGTTTTCAATGGTGGAGCAGATTGACATCAGCCTTGATTGCATTCAGTGATGGAGCAGGCTGACATCAGCCATTATTGTATTCAGTGATGGAGCAGGCTGACATCAGCTGTGATTGTATTCAATGGTGGAGCAGATTGACATCAGCCATGATTGTATTCAATGGTGGAGCATGCAGACATCAGCCATGATTGTATTCAGTGATGGAGCAGGCTGACATCAGCCGTGATTGTACTCAATGGCGGAGCAGATTGACATCAGCCTTGATTGCATTCAGTGATGGAGCAGGCTGACATCAGCCATTATTGTATTCAGTGATGGAGCAGGCTGACATCAGCTGTGATTGTATTCAATGGTGGAGCAGATTGACATCAGCCATGATTGTATTCAATGGTGGAGCAGGCTTACATCAGCCGTGATTGAATTCAATGGCGGAGCAGATTGACATCAGATATGATTGTATTCAATGCTGGAGCAGGCTGACATCAGAAATGATTGTATTCAGTGATGGAGCAGGCTGACATCAGCCATTATTATATTCAATGTTGGAGCAGGCTGACATCAGACATGATTGTATTCAGTGATTGATCAGTCTGATATCAGCCATGATTGTATTCAATGTTGGAGCAGATTGACATTAGCCATGATTGTATTCAATGGTGGAGCAGGCTGACATCAGCCATGATTGTATTCAATGGTGGAGCAGGCTGATCTCAGCCATGATTGTATTCAATGGTGGAGCAGATTGTCATCAGCCATGATTGTATTCAGTGATGGAGCAGGCTGATATCAGCCATGATTGTATTCAATGTTGGAGCAGATGGACATTAGCCATGATTCTATTCAATGGTGGAGCAGGCTGACATCAGCCATGATTGTATTCAATGGTGGAGCAGGCTGATCTCAGCCATGATTGTATTCAATGGTGGAGCAGGCTGACATCAGCCATGATTGTATTTAATGGTGGAGCAGGCTGACATCAGCCGTGATTGTATTCAATGGTGGAGCAGACTGACGTCAGCCGTGATTGTATTCAATGGTGGAGCAGACTGATATCAGCCATGATTGTATTCAGTGATGGAGCAGGCTGACATCAGCCGTGATTGTATTCAATGGTGGAGCAAATTGACATCAGCCATTGTTGTATTCAGTGATGGAGCAGATTGACATCAGATATGATTGTATTCAATGGTGGATCAGGCTGACATCAGCCATGATTGTATTCACTGGTGGAGCAGGCTGACATCAGAAATGATTGCATTCAGTGATGGAGAAGGCTGACATCAGCCGTGATTGTATTCAATGTTGGATCAGATTGACAACAGCCATGATTGTATTCAGTGATGGAGCAGGCTGACATCACCCATGATTGTATTCAGTGACTGAGCAGGCTGACATCAGCCGTGATTTTATTCAATGGTGGAGCAGATTGACATCAGCCATGACTGTATTCAGTGATGGAGCAGGCTGATATCAGCCATGATTGTATTCAATGGTGGAGCAGGCTGTCATCAGATATGATTGTATTCAGTGATGGAGCAGGCTGACATCAGCCATGATTGTATTCAATGGTGGAGCAGGCTGACATCAGCCATGATTGTATTCAGTGATTGAGCAGGCTGACATGAGCCGAGATTGTATTCAATGGTGGAGCAGATTGACATCAGCCATGATTGTATTCAGTGATGGAGCAGGCTGATATCAGCCATGATTGTATTCAATGTTGCAGCAGATTGACATCATCCATGATTGTATTCAATGGTGGAGCAGGCTGACATCAGCCGTGATTGTATTCAGTGGTGGAGCAGAATGACATCAGATATGATTGTATTCAATGGTGGAGCAGGCTGACATCAGCCATGATTGTATTCAATGGTGGAGCAGGCTGACTTCAGCCATGATTGTATTCAATGTTGGAGCAGGCTGACATCAGCCATGATTGTATTCAATGATGGAGCAGGGATGTCATAAGCCATGATTGTATTCAATGGTGAAGCAGGCTGACATCAGCCGTGATTGTATTCAGTGATGGAGCACGCTGACATCAGCCATGATTGTATTCAGTGATGGAGCAGGCTTACATCAGCCGTGATTGTATTCAATTGTGGAGCAGATTGACATCAGCCATGATTGTATTCAATGGTGGAGCAAGGTGACATCAGCCATGATTGTATTCAATGGTAGAGCAGATTGACATCAGCCATGAATGTATTCAATGGTGGAGCAGGCTGACATCAGCCATGATTTAATTCAATGGTGGAGCAGGCTGACATCAGACATGATTGTATTCAATGATGGAACAGGATGACATCAGCCATTATTGTTTTCAATGGCGGAGCAGGCTGACATCAGATATGATTGTATCAATGGTGGAGCAGGCTGACATCAGATTTGATTGGATTCAATGGTGGAACAGGCTGACATCTGAAATGATTGTATTCCATGGTGGAGCAGGCTAACATCAGCCGTGATTGTATTCAATGATGGAGCAGGCTGACATCAGATATGATTGTATTCAATAATGGCGCAGGGATGACATCAGCCATGATTGTTTTCAATGATGGAGCAGGATGACATCAGCCATGATTGTTTTCAATGGCGGAGCAGGCTGACATCAGATATGATTGTATTCAGTGATGGAGCAGGCTGACATCTGAAATGATTGTATTTAATGGTGGAGCAGGCTGACATCAGCCATGATTGCATTCAGTGGTGGAGCAGGCTGACATCAGCCGTGATTGTATTCAGTGATGGAGCAGGCTGACATCATCCATGATTGTATTCAGTGGTGGAGCAGGCTGACATCTGAAATGATTGTATTTAATGGTGGAGCAGGCTGACATCTGAAATGATTGTATTTTATGGTGGAGCAGGCTGACATCAGCCAGGATTGTATTCAGTGGTGGAGCAGGCTGGCATCAGCCATGATTGTATTCAATGGTGGAGCAGGCTGACATCAAACATGATTGTATTCAATGGTGGAGCTGGATGAAATCAGCCATGATTGTATTCAATGGTGGAGCAGGCTGACATCAGCCATGATTGTATTCAGTGATGGAGCAGGCTGACATCAGCCATGATTGTATTCAATGGTGGAGCAGGCTGACATCAGCCATGATTGCATTCAGTGGTGGAGCAGGTTGACATCAGCCGTGATTGAATTCAGTGATGGAGCAGGCTGACATCATCCATGATTGTATTCAGTGGTGGAGCAGGCTGACACCAGCCATGATTGTATTCAATGGTGGAGCAGGCTGACATCTGAAATGATTGTATTTAATGGTGGAGCAGGCTGACATCTGAAATGATTGTATTTTATGGTGGAGCAGGCTGACATCAGCCATGATTGTATTCAGAGGTGGAGCAGGGTGACATCAGCCGTGATTGTATTCAGTGATGGAGCAGGCTGACATCAGCCATGATTGTATTCAATGGTGGAGCAGGCTGACATCAAACATGATTGTATTCAATGGTGGAGCTGGATGAAATCAGCCATGATTGTATTCAATGGTGGAGCAGGCTGACATCAGCCATGATTGTATTCAGTGATGGAGCAGGCTGACATCAGCCATGATTGTATTCAATGGTGGAGCAGGCTGACATCAAACATGATTGTATTCAATGGTGGAGCTGGATGAAATCAGCCATGATTGTATTCAATGGTGGAGCAGGCTGACATCAGCCATGATTGCATTCAGTGGTGGAGCAGGCTGACATCAGCCGTGATTGTATTCAGTGATGGAGCAGGCTGACATCATCCATGATTGTATTCAGTGGTGGAGCAGGCTGACATCAAACATGATTGTATTCAATGGTGGAGCTGGATGAAATCAGCCATGATTGTATGCAATGGTGGAGCAGGCTGACATCAGCCATGATTGTATTCAGTGATGGAGCAGGCTGACATCAGCCATGATTGTATTCAATGGTGGAGCAGGCTGACATCAGCCATGATTGCATTCAGTGGTGGAGCAGGCTGACATCAGCCGTGATTGAATTCAGTGATGGAGCAGGCTGACATCATCCATGATTGTATTCAGTGGTGGAGCAGGCTGACACCAGCCATGATTGTATTCAATGGTGGAGCAGGCTGACATCTGAAATGATTGTATTTAATGGTGGAGCAGGCTGACATCTGAAATGATTGAATTTTATGGTGGAGCAGGCTGACATCAGCCATGATTGTATTCAGAGGTGGAGCAGGGTGACATCAGCCGTGATTGTATTCAGTGATGGAGCAGGCTGACATCAGCCATGATTGTATTCAATGGTGGAGCAGGCTGACATCAAACATGATTGTATTCAATGGTGGAGCTGGCTGAAATCAGCCATGATTGTATTCAATGGTGGAGCAGGCTGACATCAGCCATGATTGTATTCAGTGATGGAGCAGGCTGACATCAGCCATGATTGTATTCAATGGTGGAGCAGGCTGACATCAGCCATGATTGTATTCAGTGATGGAGCAGGCTGACATCAGCCGTGATTGTATTCAATGGTGGAGCAGATTGACATCAGCCATGATTGTATTCAGTGATGGAGCAGGCTGACATCAGACGTGATTGTATTCAATGATGGAGCAGGCTGACATCAGCCACGATTGTATTCAATGGTGGAGCAGGCTGACATCAGCGATTATTGTATTCAGTGATGGAGCAGGCTGATATCAGCCGTGATTGCATTCAATGGCGGAGCAGATTGACATCAGCCATGATTGTATTCAATGGTGGAGCAGGCTGACATCAGCCGTGATTGCATTCAATGGCGGAGCAGATTGACATCAGCCATGATTGTATTCAATGATGGAGCAGGCTGTCATCAGCCATTATTGTATTCAGTGATGGAGCAGGCTGACATCAGCCGTGATTGTATTCAATGGTGGAGCAGATTGACATCAGCCATGATTGTATTCAATGGTGGAGCAGGCTGACATCAGCCATGATTGTATTCAATGGTGGAGCATGCTGACAGCAGACATGATTGTATTCAGTGATTGAACAGGCTGATATCAGCCATGATTGTATTCAATGTTGGAGCAGATTGACATTAGCCATGATTGTATTCAATGGTGGAGCAGGCTGACATCAGCCATGATTGTATTCAATGGTGGAGCAGGCTGATCTCAGCCATGATGGTATTCAATGGTGGAGCAGATTGACATCAGCCATGATTGTATTCAGTGATGGAGCAGGCTGACATCAGCCATGATTGTATTCAATGGTGGAGCAGGCTGACATCAGACATGATTGTATTCAGTGATTGAGCAGGCTGATATCAGCCATGATTGTATTCAATGTTGGAGCAGATTGACATTAGCCATGATTGTATTCAATGGTGGAGCAGGCTGACATCAGGCATGATTGTATTCAATGGTGGAGCAGGCTGACATCAGCCGTGATTGCATTCAATGGCGGAGCAGATTGACATCAGCCATGATTGTATTCAATGATGGAGCAGGCTGTCATCAGCCATTATTGTATTCAGTGATGGAGCAGGCTGACATCAGCCGTGATTGTATTCAATGGCGGAGCAGATTGACATCAGACGTGATTGTATTCAATGATGGAGCAGGCTGTCATCAGCCATTATTGTATTCAGTGATGGAGCAGGCTGACATCAGCCGTGATTGTATTCAATGGTGGAGCAGATTGACATCAGCCATGATTGTATTCAATGGTGGAGCAGGCTGACATCAGCCATGATTGTATTCAATGGTGGAGCATGCTGACAGCAGACATGATTGTATTCAGTGATTGAACAGGCTGATATCAGCCATGATTGTATTCAATGTTGGAGCAGATTGACATTAGCCATGATTGTATTCAATGGTGGAGCAGGCTGACATCAGCCATGATTGTATTCAATGGTGGAGCAGGCTGATCTCAGCCATGATGGTATTCAATGGTGGAGCAGATTGACATCAGCCATGATTGTATTCAGTGATGGAGCAGGCTGACATCAGCCATGATTGTATTCAATGGTGGAGCAGGCTGACATCAGACATGATTGTATTCAGTGATTGAGCAGGCTGATATCAGCCATGATTGTATTCAATGTTGGAGCAGATTGACATTAGCCATGATTGTATTCAATGGTGGAGCAGGCTGACATCAGGCATGATTGTATTCAATGGTGGAGCAGGCTGATCTCAGCCATGATTGTATTCAATGGTGGAGCAGATTGACATCAGCCATGAATGTATTCAGTGATGGAGCAGGCTGATATCAGCCATGATTGTATTCAAAGTTGGAGCAGATTGACGTTAGCCATGATTCTATTCAATGGTGGCGCAGGCTGACATCAGCCATGATTGTATTCAATGATGGAGCAGGGATGACATCAGCCATGATTGTATTCAATGGTGAAGCAGGCTCACATCAGCCGTGATTGTATTCAGTGATGGAGCAGGCTGACATCGGCCATGATTGTATTCAATGGTGGAGCAGATTGACATCAGATGTGATTGTATTCAATGGTCGAGCACGCTGACATCAACCGTGATTGTATTCAGTGATGGAGCAGGCTTACATCAGCAGTGATTGTATTCAATTGTGGAGCAGATTGACATCAGCCATGACTGTATTCAATGGTGGAGCAGGGTGACATCAGCCATGATTGTATTCAATGGTAGAGCAGATTGACATCAGCCATGATTGTATTCAATGGTGGAGCAGGCTGACATCAGCCATGATTGAATTCAATGGTGGAGCAGGCTGACATCAGACATGATTGTATTCAATGATGGAGCAGGGATGACATTAGCCATGATTGTATTCAATGATGGAACAGGATGACATCAGCCATGATTGTTTTCAATGGCGGAGCAGGCTGACATCAGATATGATTGTATTCAATGGTGGAGCAGGCTGACATCAGATTTGATTGTATTCAATGGTGGAACAGGCTGTCATCTGAAATGATTGTATTCCATGGTGGGGCAGTCTAACATCAGCCGTGATTGTATTCAATGATGGAGCAGGCTGACATCAGCCATAATTGTATTCAATGGTGGAGCAGGCTGATCTCAGCCATGATTGTATTCAATGGTGGAGCAGATTGACATCAGCCATGATGGTATTCAGTGATGGAGCAGGCTGATATCAGCCATGATTGTATTCAATGTTTTGCAGATTGACATTAGCCATGATTGTATTCAATAGTGGAGCAGGCTGACATCAGCCATAATTGTATTCAATGGTGGAGCAGGCTGATCTCAGCCATGATTGTATTCAATGGTGGAGCAGATTGACATCAGCCATGATGGTATTCAGTGATGGAGCAGGCTGATATCAGCCATGATTGTATTCAATATTGGAGCAGATTGAGATTAGCCATGATTCTATTCAATGGTGGAGCAGGCTGACATCGGCCATGATTGTATTCAATGGTGGAGCAGGCTGATCTCAGCCATGACTGTATTCAATGGTGGAGCAGGCTGACATCAGCCATGATTGTATTTAATGGTGGTACAGGCTGACATCAGCCATGATTGTATTTAATGGTGGAGCAGGCTGACATCAGCCGTGATTGTATTCAATGGTGGAGCAGGCTGACATCAGCCGTGATTGTATTCAATGGTGGAGCCGATTGATATCAGCCATGATTGTAGTCAGTGATGGAGCAGGCTGACATCAGCCGTGATTGTATTCAATGGTGAAGCAGATTGACATCAGCCATTATTGTATTCAGTGATGGAGCAGATTGACATCAGATATGATTGTATTCAATGGTGGAGCAGGCTGACATCAGCCATGATTGTATTCACTGGTGGAGCAGGCTGACATCAGAAATGATTGTATTCAGTGATGGAGCAGGCTGACATCAGCCGTGATTGTATTCAATGGTGGAGCAGATTGACATCAGCCATGATTGTATTCAGTGATGGAGCAGGCTGACATCACCCATGATTCTATTCAGTGATTGAGCCGGCTGATATCAGCCGTGATTGTATTCAATGGTGGAGCAGGCTGACATCAGCCATGATTGTATTCAGTGATTGAGCAGGCTGACATCAACCGTGATTGTATTCAATGGTGGAGCAGATTGACATCAGCCATGATTGTATTCAGTGATGGAGCAGGCTGATATCAGCCATGATTGTATTCAATGGTGGAGCAGGCTGACATCAGATATGATTGTATTCAGTGATGGAGCAGGCTGACATCAGCCGTGATTGTATTCAATGGTGGAGCAGGCTGACATCAGCCATGATTGTATTCAGTGATTGAGCAGGCTGATATCAGCCGTGATTGTATTCAGTGGTGGAGCAGATTGACATCAGCCATGATTGTATTCAGTGATGGAGCAGGCTGATATCAGCCATGATTGAATTCAATGTTGGAGCAGATTGACATCATCCATGATTGTATTCAATGGTGGAGGAGGCTGACATCAGCCGTGATTGTATTCAATGGTGGAGCAGATTGACATCAGATATGATTGTATTCAATGGTGGAGCGGGCTGACATCAGCCATGATTGTATTCAATGGTGGAGCAGGCTGACTTCAGCCATGATTGTATTCAATGGTGGAGCAGGCTGACATCAGCCATGATTGTATTCAATAATGGAGCAGGGATGACATCAGCCATGATTGTATTCAATGATGGAGCAGGGATGACATCAGCCATGATTGTATTCAATGGTGAAGCTGGCTGACATCAGCCGTGATTGTATTCAGTGATGGTGCAGGCTGACATCAGCCATGATTGTATTCAATGGTGGAGCAGATTGACATCAGATATGATTGTATTCAATGGTCGAGCAGGCTGACATCAGCCATGATTGTATTCAGTGATGGAGCAGGCTTACATCAGCCGTGATTGTATTCAATTGTGGAGCAGATTTACATCAGCCATGATTGTATTCAATGGTGGAGCAGGCTGACTTCAGCCGTGATTGTATTCAATGGTGGAGCAGATTGACATCAGCCATGATTGTATTCAGTGATGGAGCAGGCTGATATCAGCCATGATTGTATTCAATGGTGGAGCAGGCTGACATCAGATATGATTGTATTCAGTGATGGAGCAGGCTGACATCAGCCATAATTGTATTCAATGGTGGAGCAGGCTGACATCAGCCATGATTGTATTCAGTGATTGAGCAGGCTGACATCAGCCGTGATTGTATTCAATGGTGGAGCAGATTGACATCAGATATGATTGTATTCAATGGTGGAGCAGGCTGACATCAGCCATGATTGTATTCAATGGTGGAGCAGGCTGACATCAGCCGTGATTGCATTCAATGGCGGAGCAGATTGACATCAGATATGATTGTATTCAATGGTGGAGCAGGCTGACATCAGAAATGATTGTATTCAGTGATGGAGCAGGCTGACATCAGCCGTGATTGTATTCAATGGTGGAGCAGGCTGATATCAGCCATGATTGTATTCAATGTTGGAGCAGATTGACATCAGCCATGATTGTATTCAATGGTGAAGCTGGCTGACATCAGCCGTGATTGTATTCAGTGATGGTGCAGGCTGACATCAGCCATGATTGTATTCAATGGTGGAGCAGATTGACATCAGATATGATTGTATTCAATGGTCGAGCAGGCTGACATCAGCCATGATTGTATTCAGTGATGGAGCAGGCTTACATCAGCCGTGATTGTATTCAATTGTGGAGCAGATTTACATCAGCCATGATTGTATTCAATGGTGGAGCAGGCTGACTTCAGCCGTGATTGTATTCAATTGTGGAGCAGATTGACATCAGCCATGATTGTATTCAGTGATGCAGCAGGCTGATATCAGCCATGATTGTATTCAATGGTGGAGCAGGCTGACATCAGATATGATTGTATTCAGTGATGGAGCAGGCTGACATCAGCCATAATTGTATTCAATGGTGGAGCAGGCTGACATCAGCCATGATTGTATTCAGTGATTGAGCAGGCTGACATCAGCCGTGATTGTATTCAATGGTGGAGCAGATTGACATCAGATATGATTGTATTCAATGGTGGAGCAGGCTGACATCAGCCATGATTGTATTCAATGGTGGAGCAGGCTGACATCAGCCGTGATTGCATTCAATGGCGGAGCAGATTGACATCAGATATGATTGTATTCAATGGTGGAGCAGGCTGACATCAGAAATGATTGTATTCAGTGATGGAGCAGGCTGACATCAGCCGTGATTGTATTCAATGGTGGAGCAGGCTGATATCAGCCATGATTGTATTCAATGTTGGAGCAGATTGACATCATCCATGATTGTATTCAATGGTGGAGCAGGCTGACATCAGCCGTGATTGTATTCAATGGTGGAGCAGATTGACATCAGATATGATTGTATTCAATGGTGGAGCAGGCTGACATCAGCCATGATTGTATTCAATGGTGGAGCAGGCTGACATCAGCCGTGATTGCATTCAATGGCGGAGCAGATTGACATCAGATATGATTGTATCCAATGGTGGAGCAGGCTGACATCAGAAATGATTGTATTCAGTGATGGAGCAGGCTGACATCAGCCGTGATTGTATTCAATGGTGGAGCAGGCTGACATCAGCCGTGATTGTCTTCAATGGTGGAGCAGGCTGACATCAGCCGTGATTGTATTCAATGTTGGAGCAGGCTGACATCAGCCATGATTGTATTCAATGGTGGAGCAGGCTGACATCAGCCATGATTGTATTCAATTGTGGAGCAGATTGACATCACATATGATTGTATTCAATGGTTTGAGCAGGCTGACATCAGCCATGATTGCATTCAATGATGGAGCAGATTGACATCACATATCATTGGATTCAAATATGGACTAGGCTGACATCAGCCTTGATTGTATTCAATGGTGGAGCAGGCTGACATCAGCCGTGATTGTATTCAATTGTGGAGCAGATTGACATCACATATGATTGTATTCAATGTTGGAGCTGTCTGACATCAGCTATGATTGTATTCAATGGTGGAGCAGGGTGACATCAGCCATGATTGTATTCAATGGTAGAGCAGATTGACATCAGCCATGATTGTATTCAATAGTGGAGCAGGCTGACATCAGACATGATTGTATTCAATGATGGAGCAGGGATGACATCAGCCATGATTGTTTTCAATGATGGAGCAGGATGACATCAGCCATGATTGTATTCAATTGTGGAGCAGATTGACATCACATATGATTGTATTCAATGTTGGAGCAGGCTGACATCAGCCATGATTGTATTCAATGGTGGAGCAGATTGACATCACATATGATTGTATTCAAATATGGTGTAGGCTGACATCAGCCATGATTGTATTCAATGGTGCAGCAGGCTGACATCAGCCGGGATTGTATTCACTTATGGAGCAGATTGACATCACATATGATTGTATTCAATGTTGGAGCAGGCTGACATCAGCTATGATTGTATTCAATGGTGGAGCAAGGTGACATCAGCCATGATTGTATTCAATGGTAGAGCAGATTGACATCAGCCATGATTGTATTCAATGGTGGAGCAGGCTGACATCAGCCATGATTGTATTCCATGGTGGAGCAGGCTGACATCAGACATGATTGTATTCAATGATGGAGCAGGGATGACAACAGCCATGATTGTATTCAATGATGGAGCAGGATGACATCAGCCATGATTGTTTTCACTGGCGGAACAGGCTGACATCAGATATGATTGTATTCAATGGTGGAGCAGGCTGACATCAGATTTGATTGTATTCAATGGTGGAGCAGGCTGACATCAGCCGTGATTGTATTCAATGATGGACCAGGCTGACATCAGATGTGATTGTATTCAATAATGGAGCAGGGATGACATCAGCCGTGATTGTATTCAATGATGGAGCAGGATGATATCAGCCATGATTGTTTTCAATGGCGGAGCAGGCTGACATCAGATATGATTGTATTCAGTGATGGAGCAGGCTGACATCTGAAATAATTGTATTTAATGGTGGAGCAGGCTGACATCAGCCATGATTGTATTCAGTGGTGGAGCAGGCTGACATCAGCCGTGATTGTATTGAGTGATGGAGCGGGCTGACATCACCCATGATTGTATTCAGTGATGGAGCAGGCTGACACCAGCCATGATTGTATTCAATGGTGGAGCAGGCTGACATCAGCCATGATTGTATTCAATGGTGGAGCAGGCTGACATTTGAAATGATTGTATTTAATGGTGTAGCAGTCTGACATCAGCCATGATTGTATTCAGTGGTGGAGCAGGCTGACATCAGCCGTGATTGTATTCAGTGATGGAGCAGGCTGACATCACCCATGATTGTATTCAGTGATGGAGCAGTCTGACACCAGCCATGATTGTATTCAATGGTGGAGCAGGCTGACATCAGCCATGATTGTATTCAATGGTGGAGCAGATTGACATCACATATGATTGTATTCAAATATGGTGTAGGCTGACATCAGCCATGATTGTATTCAATGGTGGAGCAGGCTGACATCAGCCGGGATTGTATTCACTTGTGGAGCAGATTGACATCACATATGATTGTATTCAATGTTGGAGCAGGCTGACATCAGCTATGATTGTATTCAATGGTGGAGCAAGGTGACATCAGCCATGATTGTATTCAATGGTGGAGCAGGCTGACATCAGCCGTGATTGTATTCAATGATGGACCAGGCTGACATCAGATGTGATTGTATTCAATAATGGAGCAGGGATGACATCAGCCGTGATTGTATTCAATGATGGAGCAGGATGATATCAGCCATGATTGTTTTCAATGGCGGAGCAGGCTGACATCAGATATGATTGTATTCAGTGATGGAGCAGGCTGACATCTGAAATAATTGTATTTAATGGTGGAGCAGGCTGACATCAGCCATGATTGTATTCAGTGGTGGAGCAGGCTGACATCAGCCGTGATTGTATTCAGTGATGGAGCAGGCTGACATCACCCATGATTGTATTCAGTGATGGAGCAGGCTGACACCAGCCATGATTGTATTCAATGGTGGAGCAGGCTGACATCAGCCATGATTGTATTCAATGGTGGAGCAGGCTGACATTTGAAATGATTGTATTTAATGGTGTAGCAGTCTGACATCAGCCATGATTGTATTCAGTGGTGGAGCAGGCTGACATCAGCCGTGATTGTATTCAGTGATGGAGCAGGCTGACATCACCCATGATTGTATTCAGTGATGGAGCAGTCTGACACCAGCCATGATTGTATTCAATTGTGGAGCAGGCTGACATCAGCCATGATTGTATTCAATGGTGGAGCAGGCTGACATTTGAAATGATTGTATTTAATGGTGTAGCAGTCTGACATCAGCCATGATTGTATTCAATGGTGGAGCAGGCTGACATCAGCCATGATTGTATTCAATGGTGGAGCAGGATGACATCAGCCATGATTGTATTCAATGGTGGAGCAGGCTGACATCAGCCATGATTATTTTCAATGATGGAGCAGGCTGACATCACATATGATTGTATTCAATTGTGGAGCAGGCTGACATCAGCCATGATTGTTTTCAATGATGGAGCAGGCGGACATCACATATGATTGTATTGAATGGTGGAGCAGGCTGACATCAGCCATGATTGTTTTCAATGATGGAGCAGGCTGACATCACATATGATTGTATTCAATGCTGGAGCAGGCTGACATCAGCCATGATTGTTTTCATTGATGGAGCAGGCTGACATCAGCCATGATTTTATTCAATGATGGAGCAGGATGACATCAGCCATGATTGTATTCAATGGTAGAGCAGCCTGACATCAGCCGTGATTTTATTCAGTGATGGAGCAGGCTGACATCACATATGATTGTATTCAATGGTGGAGCAGGCTGACATCAGCAATGATTGTATTCAATGGTGGAGCAGGCTGGAGGAGCTGGATTGCTGACTGAGGTTCCTCGTCTTTCTTCAGTCCTTCGAACGTGTTACACAGGAACAGGGGAGGGCTTGTTAATCGACAGAAAGCAGGCATCAGATTTAATCAGTTTAAAAGAATGTAACCAGTAGGGTCGCACAGTTACCAGTGCAGGGTCCTCAGCTATTTACCATCTATATCAATGAACTAAAGAAATGGAACAAATGTACTATAACTAAGTTTGCCAATGGAAATAATATAAGCAGGAAAATAAATAATCAATGGAAGTTGTAGAGTCTGTAAATGGATATGGACAAGTTAATCAATGGTTAAAAGTTTGGCAGTTGGGATTTAACGTCATATATAACCTGTCATTTTCTTCCAGGAAGAACGGCAAAGAGTATGTTACTGAATTACAGAGGGATTACAGGACTTAGTGATACCGTGTGTATTGAAGGGTTTACTCTGAGCCGTGCAGACATGGCATGTGTTAATCCATCACCCTGATTGTCTGCTGCCTGATGTTCCCACCAGGCCGATTGCTCTCATCCACCATCTATATCCTCCGTCACTGAATGATGACACTGATGTTGAGATCGGAGAGTTGATGGAGCTGTCACCCAGTCCTGCCTGGAAAGATCTGGAAAATAGAAGCTGAATGAAACTCTGACCCAAAAACCACTGGTAGCACGGTCCTCCCCCTGATATGAAGCTGCAGGTCGTGTTGAAGGAGGTGACACCGCTCTGTGACCAGCTCCTTGTTCAGTCAGGGTGCCCTCACACTCTGCTCCTTGGTTAGGTGGAGCGTGGGAAGCTGTTCCTGGAAAACCCCGGGGTGGATCCAGCAGATCCCTTTCCCCAGACACACGCATTGCGTGGTTTCAGAGCTTCCCCTCTCTACAGCCTCTGCTCCATTTGTTGTTCATGTTACAGACGCAGATGCTTTTACTATCGTCCCCATGCTCCATTTAGAGTTGTGTCACCAAATCCTCAGGTCTTCCTGAATGTCTGAGGTAGCTCACAGCACAACCTCCAATAAAACATTCCCAGCGGCTCCACTAACTTTCCAATAACAGGAGTCAGTCCGGAGTCCCTCAGTTCCAAGTTTGATGCCTGGTAATTAACAATAATACTCGAGGGGCTTCCTCGTGTAATTGACCGCATGATCAGCTGAGAGGGACAAACACAGATGTTCAGTGAACAGGCACAGACCAAGTTTCAAAGACATGTCTCAAAGCTGCTGGGACCCTCTGCCCACCAAGGAGCAGTACATGGGACACACCAGGAAGTGAACAACAGCCCAACACACACTCCACTGTCCATGGAGCACCACATGGGACACACCAGGCAGTGAAAAGCCCGAGACACACCATTTCATTGTTTCTGAGCTTCACAGTGCCAGCTCTTTACACATTAAGGATCCAAATGGGATCCACAGCCGTGATGTATAGAAGAGCATGAGCCGTGCACTTTGCATGTTGTTTCTGAACTTCATATTTACGTCCCCGGGGATTCAGGAATATTAGCACCAACGGTCAGGTTAAGGTACAGAAAGATAGATACTCGTGTTATATTTGGATGATTACTTGATCAACAAGTTGAATAAACACGGCTCTTCTCAAAGAAATGGGATTAGCCGAAGGAGTCAGATGCTGACGGGCCCAATAACAAGAGTAAGAACATAAAATAAATATGCTGACAGATCAGCTCAAATGGTCAGTTATGCCCGATACCAACTCCACCTCACACAATCAGACATCATAATCCAGATGAGATATATATTCAGCGTGAAGCACTGTGCCGATGAGGCTAGTGTAGTGCTCAATACAAACCAGCAATCTGTACAGACTGTGCAGACCCCATCAGTCCACGAGGGGCTGTGCAGTGAATAACTCTGTAAACCTGGAGAAGTTACCCTTCCAGCATGTAGAGCTGTGTCCACTATCCGAGTGCATTGCTCAGTAATACTGTATTTGATCACTGCACACTGTCGGGAAACTTGCAGCCCATGCTGCAAGTGACAGGATGTGCAACTCCCATCCATTTGCAGCTCCATATCTTTATTGTTCCAGGCGCTTTAGAAGATCTAATCAAGAGGAAGGATGAAGCTTACATAAGGTTGAGGAGCCAAGAGTTACGCAGTGCCCTAGAAGGTTGCAAGGTAACCAGGGTGGAAATGATGAATAAACTCAGGTGAGATAAAAGTGTGCATAATAAAGGCTTGGCAGGTAGAATTAAGGTAAAACCTAAGACGTTCTACACTTAGATGAGAAACAAGAGGATGGCCAGAGTGAGGGTAGGGCGATCTGGGATAGTGGAGGGAACTTACGCCAGGAGTCAGAGGAGGTAGGGGAGGTTCTTAATGAATATTTGCTTCAGTATTCACAAATGAGAGAGACCTTGACGTTTCTGAGGACAGCATGAAACAGGCGAATATGCTAGAACAGGAGGATGTGTTGAAAAATTTGAGAAACACACGGATAGATAAATTTATTTGGCCAAACAGGATATGCCCTATGATACTATAGGAAGTGAGAAGAGATTGCTGCGCATTTTGCGATGATCCTTTGCATGCTCACTGTCCACTGGTGTCGTGCCAGATGTCAGGAGGCTGGCAAAGGTTCATGCCTGGTTCAAGAAAGGGAATAGGGATAATCCTGGGAAGTATTGGCCAACCAGTCTTACACCAGTGATGGGCAAAGTATTGGAGAGGATTTGAGAGACAGGATTTATGAATAGTTGGAAAATTATAAATGATTAGAGACAGTCAACATGGCTTTGTGAGGAGCACATCATGCCTCATAAATCTTATTGAATTTCTTAAGGATGTGACAAAACACGTTGATGAATTAGAGCAGTGGATGTGCTATGTATGCATTTTAACAAGGCGTTTGATAAAGTTATTCACGGTAAGCTCATTCACAAGATAAGGAGGCGTGGCTTACAGGGAGGTCTGGATGTCTGGATGCAGAATTGGCTGGTCCACAGAAGACAGAAGGTGGTGGTAGATGGAACAGATCCCGCCTGGAGATTGGTGACTAACTTGGTGATCTGTTCTGGGACATCTGCTCTTTGTGATTTTTTTTATAAGAGAGTAGATGATGAATTGGAAGGGTGGGTTCATAGGTTCGTCGATGTCAAACTTTGGTGGAGTTGGTGGTTAGTATGGAGGGCTGCTCTAGGTTACAACAGGACATTGACATAACTGAGCTGATGAGTGACAGATCGAGATAAATCTGGAACAGTGGGATCTTGGGTCCATGTCTATACATCCTCAAAGTTGCCATCCAGGTTGGTGCTGTTGTTTAGAAAGCATATGATGTGTTGGCTTTCACAGCCGGGGAGATCAGTTTCAGAGCTGTGAGGTTATGCTGCAGCTCTATAATCCCACGGTTTAACCCACTGTGATAAAGTTGAATGTTGTTCTGCATTGAGAGCTTGCAAGTACTTGTCATATGACTAGCTAATATTTTCAGAGTTTACTGTACTGAAACTATGTAACGTCTGGCTGTGAAACAGATATGTTGAGCTTTGGTTGCTCTTTTAACAACTATTCGAATTTAAACAACCAAATTTAAATAATGTCCCACTATACTAAACCCAATCGATTTTAAATTTATTGTTTTGTCAACATCAAACCAAGGAGATGAGCTGATGTTGAGGGAATAAAGAGGCACGCATTTTGGAAGTTAGACAGAGAGTAAACTACCATCGTGATAGTCTGCCATGAACAACATTCTCTGTGTAAGATTCATTTTTTGAACGAAATATCCTTGCATTAAAAGACAGAACATGACCCAGGGAGATATTCAGTGGAAAGAAGGAGGGCATTGGAGACTACAGCCACTGTCTGGTTTAAGTAATTGTAATACAGTTTTTCTTTAATTGGAAGATTATATTGTTAAAGGTGGAGAAAGATAACAAACAGTTCAGAGAAAGGGAAACTTAGAGTTGGGAATAACTGTTGTTGTTCAATGTTCACTTTTAGAATTAAGGGATACATTGATATTAATTCCTGTTAAGTAGCGGAATTTGCGAGCTCTCTGTCACTCGACTTTAACAGATTATGAGTGAGGTGAGCTTTTCTGAGTGTTTGGTTTCATTCACAGAAGGTTTCATCGCCGTGTCATAACACCACACTTGTAATACCGTGTTCTAGTCACCTCATTAAAGGAAAGAGGTGGAAGCTATAGAGAGAATGCAGAGAATTATCTATGGAACAGCAGAAAGGTCGACACAAGCCACACAGAGTGAGTGAAATATTGAGAAAGTCACCCCGTGAAAAGTAAACACTGGCAGGTTCCCGATGTCTATTTAAACGTCAGTGTGGCACTGGGTGTAGTGCGTCTGTATTGATGACTGGGTATCTGTGTGTGCATGTGCATCTGTGTATCGGCATTTGTCTATGTGTGCTGAAAATGTGTTGCTGGAAAAGCGCAGCAGGTCAGGCAGCATCCAAGGAGCAGGAGAATCGATGTTTAGGGCATGAGCCCTTCTTCAGGAATTTGTCTATGTGTGCCTGCATATGTGCTATTGCATCAGTCTCCGTGTGTGTCTGTGCATCTATATTCGTCTCTGTGTGTCTCTGCATGTCTGATCTTTTTCACTGTGTGTATCTGCGTTTCTGCATTCATCACTGTGTATATCTGTATGTCTGTATTTGTCTCTGTGCATATCTGCATGTCTGTATGTGTCTCTGTGTGTATCTGCATGCCTGTGTTTATGTCTCTGTGCAGCTGCATGTCTGTATTCATCTCTGTGTGTACCAGACTGTCCGTATTCAACTCTGTGTGTATCCGCGTGTCTGTATCCATCTCTGCGTGTATCTGTGTGTCTCTATTCGTCTCTGTGTGCATCTGCGTATCTCTGTGTGCATCAGCACGTCTGTTTTTGTCTCTGTGTATATCAGTTTATCTGTATTCAACTCTGTGTGCATACGTGTATTTGTATTCATCTCTGTTGGTATCTGTGTGATTTTATTCATCTCTGTGCGTAACTGCGTGTCTATATTTGGCCTTCTGTGTATCTGCGTGTCTATATTTGTCTTTCTGTGTATCTGTGTATGTATTCGTCTCTGTGTACATTTGCGTGTCTGCATTCATCTCTGAATCTGCGTGTCTGTATTCATCTCTATGTGCATCTGCGTGCCTTTATTCATCTCTATGTGCATCTGCCTGCCTGTATCCATCTCTGTGTGTCATTAAATTCGTCTCTGTGTGTATCTGCGAGTCTGTATGTGTGTCTGCGTATCTGTGTTTGTCTCTGTGTGTATCTGTGTGTCTGTTTTCATCTCTGTGTGTATCCGTGTGTCTTTATTCGTCTCTGTGGGCATCTGTGTGACTCTAGTCGTCTCTGTGTGTATCTGCGTGTTTGCGTTTGTCTCTGTTTGTATCTGCGTGTCTGTATTCTTCTTACGTGTATCTGCGTGCCTCTATCCGTCTGTCTGTCTATCTGCGTGTCCCTGTGTGTATCTGCGTGTCTGCATCTGTCTCTGTGTGCATCTGCGTGTTTGCATTCATGTCTGTATCTGCGTGTGTGTATTCATCTCTATGTCTATCTTCATGCCTGTGTTCATGTGTGAGTATCTGTGTGTCTGTATTTGTCTCTGTGTGTAGCTGCGGGTCTGTGTTTGTATCTGTGTGTATCTGCGTGTCTGTGTTCATCTCTGTTGTGTATCTTCGTGTCTGTATTTGTCACTGTGTGTATCTGTGTGCCTGTATTTGTTTCTGTGTGTCGCTCCACGTCTGTATTCATCTCTGTGTGCGCCTGTGCATCTGTATTCATCTCTGTGTGTCTGTATTTGTCTCTTTGTGTATTTGCGTGTCTGTTTTCATCTCTGTATTTTGTCTGCGTGCCTGTATTCGTCTCTGTGTGTATCTGTGTGTCCTTGTGCACAGCGGATCTGTCAGCCTCTCTGGTGTTTAAAGTGATGCAATGTCCCTCTCTGCTGGCCTTCACACTCCTCTGCGTTGACAGCACCGCAGGGTGACAACCATCAGGGGATTCAGTCTGGGATGGAGGGGGAGGGAGACAGCTCATAGCGCCATCCAAACTGACAGAACCATCTGCACACGTACACACACAGTTTGGTATATGGAGGATTGTATTCGTACTGAGGATCCTTAGAGTGGAGAATGTTCATGTAAAGTTATGTCTATGGTCGCTCTGCAATGTGAAAGTGATTTGTCTTTGAAGATTATTCATGACACAGAGTGCGCAAATTAAAGTGTATTTCCATTGCAAATGCATCCAAGCAAGATTGACGGAACAATTTGTAAGTCAATGCAATGAATGTATTTCACATTCATTATTTTGACATGTTTTATAATATACTCCTACAAATTATAAATGAGAAAAGATTGAAAATCCTGAAATGGACACAGTGGTGGTGGTAATATCTCAGAAACGGTATCGTTAGGTATCAGACGAAACTGGTCTGTGCTTTCAAAGACGTTATTTGAAAAACCAAACAGCCATGCAAGGTGAAAGATTGACAGTATTTCATGTCCTCTGAAAGAAACAATAAAAACCTGACACTAGTGCAAAGGCATGGGGAGGCTAGCAGAAGGTGACATTGTATAACTATAAACTAAACAGGGACAGACGTAGAGGTGTGGGGGGGGGCGGGTGGTGGTGAGGGGTTGATCTCAATTTCAATGGATTTACCGCAAAAAACGGCAGGACATCATCTCACGGAGATACACACAAACATACACAGACACGTTAAACACACAACACATACCCATACAGATATGGACACACAAACAAACACACACACTCCTGCACACAGTTTCTTTAAGATAGAGTTGAATAAGCTTTTCATTAATTTGGGAATCAGTGATCATTTGGCGAAGGCAGGAGAATGTAGGTGAGAAACAGTTCAGCTGTAATCCAATGGCACAGCACATCCAATGGGCTAAGTGGCCTGATTCTGCTCTATTTTCCCATATTCAGGAGAGAGCTTTCAAAGATTGAATTTGAATGCAGATTACAGGGTTAAAGGTAGGCATCTTGGCAGTGTGGAGCAACAAAGGGATGTTGGGGTCCACGTCTGTAGATTCCTCAAAGTTGCCAAAGCCCTCAAGGTAAGAATGTGTATGATGTGTTGGCTTTCATCAGCTGGGGGATTGAGTTTAGAGCTGCGAGGTTATGCTGCAGCTCCATAGAGGCCTGGTTAGACCACACTTGGAATATTGTGTTGAGTTCTGTTCGCCCCATTAAAGGAAAGTTGTGGAAGTTTTAGAGAGGGTGCAGACGGGAGTTCCCAGCACGTTGCCTGTCCTATAGGGCATGTCTTATGAAGATGGTTTGAGGGAGCTTTAGCTTTTCTCATTAGAGTAAAGAAGGATGAACGGTGACTTGATAGAGGTGTGCAAGATGATGAGAGGCACAGATAGAATGGATTAGTAGATTCTTTTTCATAGGGTAGAAATGGCTAACACGAGGAAAACATAATTTTAAAGTGATTGGAGGAGGGTTTTGGGGAGATGTCAAGAGGCAGGTTGTTTACACAGTTAGTGATAGGTGCGTGGAATGCAGTGCCAGCAGTGGTCGTAGAATTAGCTACATTAGGGACATTCAAGTAACTCTTGGATAAGCACATAGATGATAATAGGATGAAGGCTCTGCAGTTTAGTTTAATCTTAGAGTAGGATAAAAGGTTGGCACACCATTGAGGGCTGAAGGGCTCTTACTGTGCTGTACTGTTCAATGTTCGCAGTTCTAATATCTTGAACTCTTGTGAAAATATTGTACCTGGAATTCCTTTAACTTCAGTGGAGGTTAATCTGATCAGTATTTGATTGTTGAGGGTTAATGGAAATTTGGGGAGGTTTGAGGGGCTGAATGGTCTATATCTGTTCCTAACCGTTGTGTCAAAAGAATAATGATTGGTTTGAGGGGAACTCATTTTGAGAATAAGGGCATTCCTAATTCAGACTGGGAAAGGGATGTTCCTTTTTCTTTAGGATTGTATGGTCTGTGGTCTTCTCATGCCCAAGGATCAGTGAAGACTGGGTTAATGAAAACACTCAAGGAGGAGTTATATTGATCGTTGATGAACAAGAGAATCAATGATTGTTGGGAACAGACAGGAAAGGGATGCTTAATTACCATCACATCAACAATGGACATTATGAATTGTGCAGCAGGCTCGAGGGGCTGAATGGCCACCTGCTGCTCTTGCTTCATGTATTGTTCACTAACTCAACCCCGCGATGCTGTTACAGAAGGTGAGGAAGATCGCATTCAGCCATTCAGGATCGATCTGCACCTCTAAGTAATTATAAAGAAATAGGATGAAGCTCTTCAGCCATTTTAGTACATTACGCAGCGCAAGAGGAGGTCACACCTACATTCTAGATTGCTACACAGGAACAGGGGAGTCCTGGGTAACTATGAGGAAATAGATAGTCGGGAGAAATGTGTATTTTCGGGTTGGAAATCTTTAACTTGGTGAAGTGCCTCAGAGATCAGTGCAACATCAAAAGCTATTTAGAATCTGTCAATGATTTGCGTGTGGGAACTGATTGGATGGAAATCAATTGGCTCAACCACTAAGATTCGATAAGAAATCAAGTGGAGGTAGAGAGTCTGTAATGTGATATAGACAGGGAAGGTGAGTGTGCAAACCTTCAGCAGAAACAGGATAACATGGGGTACCGAAGTTTGTGCTGTGGCAGAAGGGGAAAACTACAGTAATCTAATTCAAAGAAGAGAGATCACAAAACTCAGTTGTACAAAGGCATTTGTTCAGCCGGGTACATACATCACACGGGGTTAGTATGCAGATGCAGCAAGTAATTAGTAAGGTATTTGGAGTGACTACTTCATGAAAAGGCTATCAGGATATTTTACTGCATCTGTACAGAGGATTTCTGAGTCAACATCTGATGTTCTGTGGGCAGTGATGATTCCATAAACTGAAAAATAAATATACTCAATAGCTTTAGAAGATTTTGCGAATATGTTTCACTGCACTTGCTCTTGGAAAGAAGGCCTTATTCTGTCATACAGCACGGAAACAGACCCTTCGGTGCACCATGTCCATGCCGACCAGATGTCCTAAATTAATCAAGTTCCATTTGCCAGCACTTGGCCCATATCCCATAAAACCTTCGTGTTCACTCAAATGGCTTCACTCAAATGGCTAAAAATGCTGTAGCTGTCCCAGCCTCCAACATTTCCTCTGTCAGTTCATTCTATACACTTTGTTAAAAGTTACCACTTTTGTCCCTTTTATATGTTCCTCCCCTCACCTTCAATCTATGTGCTCTAATTGTGGACTGCCCTAAGCTAGGAAAATGTTCTTGGATCTTCACCATTTCTTTTCTCCTCATGATGTTTTAAACCTCTGTAAGACGAGAGCACTTCAGGATTGAGAATGAGAGGCGTTCGTATTGAACTGTGTAAGATATTGAGGAGAGTGTATCTGATGCATAGCCTATGGACATTTTCTCTGGTATATGAGTCTAGAACTAAGGATTCAAATTTAAGAAAGCAACATGTATATGTTTAAATACTCTTTTCATAGTAGAAGAAAACAAATAATATGAAGACATGCTTTTATTGGACAAAAATATGAGGACACATACAAACATAACTTCATTAAAACTCCTACATGGAGCAGAGAACAGGGACATAGTCCGACAGTTCCGAAAATGTTCAAGGAGGCCTCACGTGGTCCAGTTTGGTGTTGAGATAACATTACTGTATATTTCTGCTCCAAGATGGAGAAAATGCAACATGCTGGAGATGCCACTGCTTATTGCTACCTATCTTTCCTTGTTCCTTCTCGCAGCAATGTATGAGAGATGAAAACCGTTCAGTCATCTTTATCATTCATGTAGGATTACTGTTGAGGAATCATTGGCATCTCCCCACTGCCTAAAATCAAAGGTAATTCAGCCAAATCCGACTGTTCCAGGAATAAATCCTGCTTGTGTGAGCAGAACAACCTCAGAAGCAGAATAACATTTCATTATTTTACTTTTGTCTTGAGTTTAACTATTGCTTGGACAAAGCTCTTTCAAGCTGATATTTTGCAGCTTTTTTTCCTGCTTGTATTTAGGTATGTGTATGTGTGTGTCTGTGTGCACTTGCGTGTGTGAGACATTGTGTATGTCTTAGTGTGTGTGTGTCTGTGTGTATGCACAGACTGCATCTCAGTATGCGTTTAAAGATAAATATTAATGTACGTATTTGTCCAAACTGTTTGCCATTTATTTTTCCATCGTAGCTTTGAGTAACTTTGCTTTGATGAATTATTTTTGCAAATGTAAGATATCGAGATGTCTTGTCCCCAGCAAAGAACCTGACCTAGTCTAAGACCTATATCATTGGTCATATCACCAACCGAGTTACATTTAAAATTTATCATGATCAATGGAGGAACGGGACTAGAAAATGAAACAGTGGTCCATCCAGCCCCAGACTGAACACGGAAGAGGAGAATTTCACAAAAGTTTGTTTGCGTGGGAATGCTCTTTCCCAGACGTTTGTGGTGCCTGTGTGTTTGCATTTAGTCAAAGCAATGGCAGGCAGATATTGGACAGTAAAGGACAATGAACTACAGATATGGAAGTGGGGCTGAGAACACATCCAGATCAGCCACGATCTTACTGCCTAGTTGAGAAGGCTTAACGTGTCTAATGACACACTCCTACTCCTCAGCCCTACGTCCCTATGTTCCATTCAGTTCCTCAAAACTGCAAGACAGGAGCGTTTGGAGTTCATTTACTCCGATAACCTGGTGCACAGAAACCGAGGAGACCATTCAGTGACTGAAGACTCGAGATTATAGCACTGTAAAAGCACAGCAGTTCAGGCAGCATCCAACGAGCAGGAGAATCGCCGTTTCTGAGCATATACTTCTGTGCTAAACGTGGTTTCAACAGAATACAAGGACGCCATTCGATCCATTGAAACTATTGGACAAGAATAGGGATAGCCCATTCAGACCCTCCTGCCTATTACACAAGGAGTGAAGGAGTGTAGTCAGCACATCGAGATGTTAAACAGGAACCGGAGTCACCAAGTCAGGTCCTTGAGCTGCTTCCAGATGACCAGGAGGTGGCCATTCAGCCTATCGAACTACGTATACAGAAATAGGAAAATGTCTTTGATGCCCCACCATGACAAACAGTGAAGCAGAGTCTTCTCAGATAGATTGCTCTATGTTGTTCCACCTGGTTCCTTTGCTCGTGGTACATATGTGTCACTTTAACTTGGTTTGCTGAACGTGAGAGGGAAAAGTGAGAAGTGAAATGTTTGTGCGAAGTCTCAAGGAAATGCCTTCTATCTCCGAGAAGACATTATTGTACTCCTATAGAGGACAGAAGGTGGTGGGAATAGCGAACTATTTCAGGAGTAAGGCATTAAGGCTTCTGATAGATTTATGAACAGTGCAGAGACACATACCAACTGCACATTGAGACAGTGAGAATTCATTCAGAGCCTGGAGCTCCCTCTCAACCAACATGGGGTCTCCACACTGGTATGTGAACTACTGGGAATTACATATCATGGGGAAAATGCAATTTCCCGCAAAATCACCATCTTTTTTTTCCGGACATATTAAATGTTAGTCCATAATCCTCAAGTTTAAATGTAATTGCATGTTATTCTCTTGAAGTGCTACGGCTGTTGCTGGATTATACTCTTATACCTTTTATCAGTTAGTTATTGCTTACACAATGTAATTCAATAATTTACTTGCAAAGGTGCAAACATCTTATTGCACAGTTGTATGCCGTTTCTTTTTTAGGTTTGTTGTAGCCTTAGCCCAAAAGTAAATGTTTTGTTTACTGAACAGCCTTGGGCAACTGTCTGTGTGGCGTTTGCACATTGTCGCCGTGTCTGCGTGGGTTTCCTCTGGGTGCTACAGTTTCCTCCCACAGTCCAAAGATATGCAGGTTAGGTGAATTGGCCATGCTAAATTGCCCACAGTGTCAGGGGTGAATCGAGGGTAGAGGAATGGATCTAGGTGGGTTACAGTTCGGAGGGTCGATGTGGACTTGTTGAGCCAAAGGGCCTGTTCCCATACTGTAGGAATCTTAAAAAAAACTGTTTATCGGGATTCAAGGGTCAGACACAGTATGTATTTTTTCATGGGCTAAGAAACGGAAAGGAATACAAGACAGTGACTGTGGAGACTGATGAGGAGTAAAGTGACATCCCCCCTGTCCCCAATGTCTTCTTGACAGACAGAATAAAATCAAATGTAGAGAAAGAAACAGATATATTCGGAAGAAGGAATAGCAAGTGACAGTGTAAATGAAACAGGATAATTTGAAATGGAATGGCCGAACAATGATTGATCTGTGTTTGTGTGAGAGAGAGAGAGTGCGTGTGTGTCAGTGTGTGTGTGAGTGTGTGTGTGTCTGCGTGTGTGTCTGAGTTTGAGAAAGTGTGTTTGTCTTTGTGTGTGTGAGTGCGTGTGTGTCTGTTTGTGTGAGTGAGTGTGTGTGTCTGTCTGTGTGTGTCTGTGTGAGTGTGTGTGTGTCTGTGTGTGCGCGTGAGTGTGTGTGTGTCTGTGCGAGTGTGTGTGTGTCTGTATGTGTGATTGTGTGCGTCTGTGTGTGTGAAAGTGTGCGTGCCTGTGTATGTGAGTGAGTGTGTGTCTGTGTGAGTGTGTCTGTGTGACTGTGTGTGTGACTGTATGTGTGCCTGTGATTGACAGTGTGTGTGTATCTGTGTATGTGTGTCTCTGTGCGTGTGTGTGTGTCTGTGTGTGTGTGTGAGTGTGTGTATCAAGACAGTCAGGGTCTAGAGGTGTGTATACTGACCTCAGTAAGGAGAAGGTGCTGGGGTGGGTAAATTTGAATCAATCAGCGAGACCAGTTGGGCAACAGCTCGTAGTTCTAAAGAGATATCGATGGTGATTGTAGAGGCATTGCTGGTGATCTTTCAGGAAACTTTGGAGTGAGGGAGGACTGGTAAATGTAACCTCCCCGGTTAAGGAGTGAGGGACACCAAAGACAGGAAATTATAGAAGGACTTATTGGATCTTTGGGTTTATGAATAGATGTGTGGAGTATAAGAACAAGGAAGTTGTGAAACATATTGGAAATAGTGTGGTTAAGCTACAGCATAATAAGAGTTACAATTACAATGCCATTGCGAACAGCAGTGATGAAAGTACGGTTAAAACAAAGAAAATCAGTTCGAAGCAGACAGGAGCATTAGTGACAAAAAACTGTTTCCTAGATCCTGTTTTGAGAATGTTGAGATAAGCTTGTCAGTAAACAGACAAGGAATGTATAAAAAGCACAATAAAATCTGTTGCTGATAAGGTCTCAACGTGCAACTATGTAGCCAATACCTGTGAAGCTGAAAAAGCAAAGCAAGTGAGACAGCATCCTAGGAACAGGAAAGTCAACGTTTCAGGCTGAAAGACTTCATCAGGATTGGGGTGGGGGAAGGGGAGCCGGGAAGTAAATAGAGGGAGGGGCGTGGGGCTGGTGGAAGGGTAGGTGGGAAAGCGATAGGGGGATGCAGGCAGGGAATTATTGTGATTGGTCAGTGGGAAGGGCGCAACAGATATGCGAATGGGAAGATGGACAGCGTTGGTGAGGTCAGGGAAAGGTGACATGGGGTAAAGCTGTTGGTCGAGAGATTTTGAAGCCAGTGAAGACAATATTAAGCTGTAAGGTCTCCAGCTGAAATATCAAGTTGTGTTCCCCAGTTTCTGTTTGACCTCACTCTGACAGTGGAGGAGGCCTGTCGCTGGATGAGCAAGGGGAGGGGCGTGATTGAAATGGATGGCAACTGGAATGCTGAATTTGTTAAAGCGTGCAGAGAGCCGATGCTCCATGATTATGTCCCCGAGTCTCCCTTTGGTCTCCACAACATAGAGGAGACAACGTTGGGATTTGGAGATGAGCTCGGTGGGCCAGGATCAGGCTCTGTGTGGAGTATTAGTGCTCTGTACGAAACAACCAAACCGACTTTCCAGTTACCATTCATTTTAATTCCCACTCCCACTCGCCCGGCGACATGCCCATCCTTAGCCAGACCACTATCAAAGATACACCACCTGAGAGTTTACCTTTGAAGCTGATAGCCCAATGGCCTCAATATTTACTGAAGCCGATTCAAAAACCCTCCGGCTGCCGCCTTATCCCATGTCCCTTTTCCCTGACCAGACCCACCTGTATCTGATCCACCCTTCCCACTGACCAATCACAGCAACCTCATACCTGCATGTACCTACCACCACCATACCTACCCGCCGCCCTTTCATATCCCATCACTCCATTTCTGGGCTCCCCTCCCCCTCATCCGTCCTGACGAAAGGTCCAAGATCAAAACATTACCTTTGCTGCTCCTCTGATTCTGTCTGGTCTGCTGTGTTTATCCAGATCCAAGTTTATTAACTCTGGCCTCCCGCACCTATAGGACTTACACTTTCCAAGCTGTGGAACTAGATGGTCTAAATATAAGAAGAAATAAATTTGTACATTTGAAAAAATGGCGGACACATCTGTTATTCTTAACAACCCAATACACATATTCCAGAAGAAGCAGCATTTCTTTTGTACTCTTTCAATCCAGTCTCCTGTCATTGCTGCTCACAATGCAGTTTCCTTTATATTGGGGAGACCAAACAGAAACTGTATTGAGGAACACTCCCACTCTGTCTGTGGGAATAACCCTGACCTTCTCATTGCTTCCCATTTCAAAAACGTACCTTGCTGTCATGCAAAAATTTCAGTCCTGGGTTGCTGTAATGCTCCAATGAAGCAAAACCCAAGCTCGAATAACACCTCACTTTAGACCATGGAACGTTCTATCCTGATGGAATGTTTATTCAATTCCATACTTGCACAGCCTGACCGCATTATGGCTGGTCTACATTCTTCACACATTCTTTCTCCTTCTCTCCCAATGAACTCGCCCTATTTGTTAATCGCTTGTCTTGCAGTTAATAAACGAACCCATTTCCCCCTTCACAATCTAATTAATACTCATTTTACATTTGATTCTCTTTTACCAGAAATAAAAGTCAATTTGTCAGTGGCATTGCTCCTCTACATCATCTTGTTTCCCGTCACCCCTCCTCTACCGCGGTCAAGGGATTTAAAAGCCCATTTTCCAATCCTTTTCTGTTCTGAAGAGAAGTCATACTTGAAAAGATTCAAGAAAAACCTCCTCTCCATTGTTGTAATGTTCCAGTCCGCTATTCTCAGATTCAGATCTGTCCTCTCTCTGTCTACACAGCTGATGATCTCTGTTACTGTTGGAGCTGATGCATCTGCTCCTACACTGGGATAGCGCACTGAATGAAGCCCTTCACCAATAGGAGAGGGAAACCCTCCAGTGACACGGTTACATTGCACGGAGACTGACATCATTCATAGTCACTGAGCAATCAGTCCCAGCTTTTAATCCAGAACATTCAGTTCACAATATAACTGGACTCGACTACATGTCGACATTGCTGGCTATTGGTCAAATCTCCCATCACCAATTGCTCGAGTGAAGTCAGTTGTGAGGGAGAAAGATGAATGTTACCTTTTCGTAGGCTAGATGATTCTGCTCGGTTGTCCATTTACTATGCTGTAACCATCTCTCCCCAAATTCCTCCACCCACCAAAATAAACACAATCAGGATGTTGTTACTGTGCTGATCTCTCCTCCACGGGAACAACCGCCAGCCAACACACTGTCACTGGGCACAGTTGCCTTGAACATAGACAGGAAGTGTGGACTTCTCTGAATGTTCCTCTCACTGCTCTTATAAGGCAACTAGGGAATATTCTTCAGTAATTTATTTATACAAATTGACAAACTTCGAAATGCAGTTTTATTTGTGTAAAACCGTCCTTTTTTACGTATTTTGGCCTCAGTCGAAACCAAAAGTGATAATTACAATGAACTTATGCATTAAGACTTATGAATTAATGAGACAGGTTTGAATGATCATGACATTCGCTGGGAGAAAGGACAGAATGGGATAGTGGCTGTGGAGACTGCTTGGGGGAGGGGGGGTAGCGGGGGTACAATGATATTTCCCTGTCATCATCACGCTTTCTGCCAGACAGAATTAGATCTAATGTGCAACAAAGAAACAGCAACTTTTGAGAAATGCAATGCTGAATGACAATATGAACTGAACAGGATCATTTTAAATGTGATAAAGTGAACTATGTTTAATATACACAACACTTAATCATTGGGAATACAGTTCGATTAGGATCACTGGACCAGAAACATTAACTTTGATTTCTCTGCACAGATACTGCCAGACCAGCTGAACTTGCCCTCTAAGTTCTGCTTTTATTTTTGTTTGAGCTTGATCATATTGTTCATATCCGGCAGGATACTTAAAATTAAAAGCAGACACTAATAACAAAATGTGGAGGGCTATGGGGACAGTGCAGGAGACTAACTGTAGAGATATAGTCGTTCCAAACTGGAAGAGACCATGGGCTGAGTTTCCCCCACTTTTGCTCTAAATAATTCTGTGTTATGTAACCAAAGCCTTTGGGATGGGGTAGACAAGCGAGTTCAATGAATGTCACAGAGTGGTCCACCATCAATAATTTTTCCTATTATCTCATGAAATTTCTGCTGACTCTAAAATGTCTTTTCAAACAAAGTGGAGTTCCTGAGATTTACAGGACAATTAGAAAAATATTCTTTTTTCCTTTGAAAGCAACAGATTTCGGCCGTAACACAGGTGTCACAGACACACCAACTATAATAGTAACAGGAAAGGACTACATTGTCCACATATAACCAAATTCAGCATGTAGCCCTGCCAAGAAACATGAAATATAGTGATACAGAAACATGAAAAACAAATAAAAAATGGTGAAGAAGTGCCACAGATGAGGAAGTATCTGCAGAGATAAACAAAGTTAATATATCGAATATGATGTAACCCTGTTTGAAAAAGTCATATTGGAATCAAAGGTTAATTCTGCGTATCTCTGCTCAGAGAGTGCCAGACCTGCTGAGCGACCCTCTATCGTTTTTATCTTTTCTTTCTGAACTGTGACAAATTGACTGATCTGAACGATACAAGCAAAGCTGCTATCTGAGTTGAATATCGAGTAATTTGTAACCAAAAGAGAAAATGCTGGAAAATCTCAGCAGGTCTGGCAGCATCTGTAACGAGAGAAAAGAGCTGACGTTTCGAGTCTCACTGCCTCTGTGCAGAGAAATCAGAATTAAAGTTTCTAGGTAACTGGCCCTTCCTCAGAACGGATGGTAGCCCCGAAAATGTTGATTTATATACATAAGAGGCTGAATAGCTGTTAATGGGGACTGTTTGTAGCTAACAATAAGGGGTGAGTACTAGGCTTGGTGTATGGGTAGGGTGCATTGAGGAGTTCAGTTCCTAAAATTATTGAATATTATTTTGAGTCTGAAGGGCTGCAGGGTCCACCGGCGGAAAATGAGGTGTTGTTCTTCCAGCTTGCGTTGAAATGTCCTGGAACACTGCAGCATGTCTGACTCAGAGATATTGGCCAGGGAACAGGATGGGGTATTAAACTGGCAGGCAACTGGAAACTCAGGCTCTTTTGCACAGGTACAGTTTGGATATACTGTGAAGTGTTCACCCAGTCTAACTTTAGTTTCCCCAATGTAGTACGGTGGCACAGTGGTTAGGACTGCTGCCTCACAGCGCCAGAGACCTGGGTTCAATTCCCACCTCAGGCGACTGACTGTGTGGAGTTTGCACATTCTCCCCGTGTCTGGGTGGGTTTTCTCCGGGTGCTCCGGTTTCCTCCCACAGTCCAAAGATGTGCAGGTCAGGTGAATTGGCCATGCTAAATTGCCCGTAGTGTTAGGTAAGGGGTAAATGTAGGGGTATGGGTGAGTTGCACTTCGGCGGGTTGGTGTGGACTTGATGGGCCGAAGGGCCTGTTTCCACACTGTAAGTAATCTAGAGCAGACCACAATGTGAGCAGCGAATGTGGGAAATGTTGATAGGATGCTGCTTCAGCTGGGAGGTATGTTTGGCCCTTGGTTAGTGAGGAGGGAGGAGGTAAATGGGAAAGTGTAACACCTCCGGCAGGGGAAAGTGACGCGGACCTGTGTTGGGGGGGCGGGGCGGTGGAGGTGGGGGGAGGTGTGGGCAGTGAATAACGAGTGGACTAGGGTGTCGCGGAGGAAATGGTCGCTTCAGAAGGCGGAAAAGGGAGAGGAGACAAATATGTCCCTGGTGGTGGCATCTCGCTGGAGGTGGGGGAATGCAGACTGATGATCTGCATGCGAATGCTGGTGGGATGGTACGTAAGGACAAGGAGAACTCTAACACTGTTGCATGCGGGAGGAGAGAGGGTGAGGGTAGAAGTGCAGGAGGTGGGTCAGAACTGGTTGAGGGCCCTGGCGAGAACAGTGCTGGGGAATTCTCGGTTGAGGAAGAAGGTGGACATTTCAGAGGCCACATTTTTGAACTTGACATAATCAGAAGCAATGCGGTTGAGACGGAGGAACTGGGGGAATGGAACGGAGCATTTGCAGGAAACAGGGTGTTAGGGTGTATACTCCAAGTAGCTGTGGGAGTCGCTGGCTTAATACTGGATAACAGCGACTGGTCTATTCCCAGAAATAGAAGCAGAGATGTCGAGGAAAGAAAGGGAGGAGCCAGAGATAGACCTTGTGAAAGTGAGGGATTCGTGCAAATTGGAAACGATGACCTTTTCCAATTCTGGACAAGAGAGAGGAGCAGCAGCTATGATATCATCTACGTATCGGAGAAACAGTTTGGGTGGGGACTGGAAAGAACTAGAACAAGGAATGGTCTATGTACCCCATAAAGGAACAGGTATAACTTGAGCCCACGTGTGTATCCATGCATCCCCTCTGTGTGGCAGGAGCAGGCTGAAGCAATGGGTCTACCCAGGCAGTTCTGTTTGTGGATTTTCAGGAGGACATAAAAGCAAGCTCTGCTATCAGAGGACCATCAGGTTCGGGACTGTTACGTGGGGGCGAGTGGGTGGGAATCTCCAGATGAACTATTGTCAGATTTAGTTAATAAGATGGCCTGATGTGCCATGGCAGGGCTATGGAGGAGCAGCTGATATGTGGAGGTATCTTAGAGCTGGCACTCAGCCTCTGAAATGGAGAGATGAGTCCACCAGACTACAGCAGCAGCACCCTTATCGGCACAGGCTGAATAACACAGTCAGGGTTGGATCCATGTGTACAGCGTACAGTCTGCTTAGAGGGTGATAGGTTGGATAGGGTGACAGGAATGCAGAGAGATTATAACAACCAGTATCACTTTGAAAGTTCTCAAAGAACAGATTGAATAAATGCCAGAGGAATGGGTGTAGGTGGAGGGAGAGTGTGGGAGCTGGGAGAAGGGTCTGTGGGATGGGGAATGGACTCGTGCCCAAAGAAATGGATACTGAGGAGAAGACGGTGGAAGAGGAGTTCAACATTATGTCGTTCCTGAAATTCATTAAAGCGGGCGCAGAGGGATAACGCTGAGAACTTTGCAGAGTGCAGAACATTCAGCATTACAGCGTGGCGATTTAGGAGGAATGGTGAATACAGGACAGGAGGTGGCCTTGGGGGAGGGGATGGGCTCAGAGCGCAGGGCATGGGTGGGGTGACAGGCTCCAGAGGCTCATAGGCATCTCTAAGTTATTCCACCTTGTAGTCCTCGTATAGCTGGCGAGCACAGCGAATGAGCTGGAGAATGATGTAAAATTGTGGAATGGTGCAGCCTTGAGTCAATTTGATGAGATGCTATTGGACAGAGAAAATATTGATCTCAGTGGCACTGACATCGCACGATCAGTCCACAGAAAGTAACTGATTGAAAATTATCCTTATCTTATTGTCATGCTCTGATTTCATTGGGGTGAAAGTCAACCAACAAGATGTTACTTTTCTGAGACTTTAGACCAAACCGTGAAAACAAATGATGTTATTAATAAGACAAATCCATCCATGATTTTGGAAGGCAGTAGCAAAGGCAGAGTGTATTTGTCATTCCTAATAGGTCTAGGGAAGGTGTCATTGTTCATTGAGGAAATTACCAGCACAGAATTTCCTCTGATTCCCGTTAACCACAGTTTTCTGAGGGTTAATGATGCTACATAAGTCAAATATTACTTTGATGCGAGGCAAGTTACTCTTATCTCACCTCTAATGACATTGGAAAATCAGTTAAAATGGTCAAGACCCAAATGATAGTACACGGCTTATTTGATCAATGTGGTCACTGTCCTCACAACGTTTAAGGTAAAACTGTTGGATGGTCGTCTGATTCTGAGGAGAGGTTTGTCCTATTTGTGATTAGGCTGTTCGGTTAAGCGTGCGACCCAGAGACAGAAATAAAGTTCCACTCTCTATAGGGAACAGAACCACCATGTTCACGGTGCATTGGACGGTGACAGACACACACTATTGTCTGTTCCTATTGGACATTGATCATCTCAATCTCATCATTCACTGATGAACAATAGCAGCACAGAAGCCAGAAGTTCCCATCACCCCTGTTGGAAAGCAAAAACGGAAAGGATTTGCCAGTGGAAGTGGGAACAACTAGGGAACTGGTGTAACTTACAGTGGGAGTGGGAGAAGAAAGATGTGAAGAGATATCATCAATGGAAGAGTATGTAGCTGCAGATGGGGCAGTGCAAGGGAAGTAGGAGTGTAAGAAAAGAGTAAGAAGGCCGAGGAAGAATGGCTAATGAAGTATTAGTGACTGGAAAAAACTTGCTTTAGCAATTGTGAGGTTGGGTGAAAAATATCACTGTTCAGGATAATTGGGATCTGGTTCCATTGAAAATTAAGATTTGATGTACTTCATTTTCTATACTTGATTCTTGTTCAGATTGCACATTCACTCTGTATTTTTGTATCTCCATCAATTGCGGATTACATGTTTTTTCCCCCTAGTATGGTATCTCATTTTTGAATTTTTTAACAATATGTATTTGCTTCCAATTCAAGGTAGACATGAGAACATGATTTGATCTCCTGCAGTTTGCCCATAACATGGAATTTAATTGAATAGTTATCCTCATCACATTAACTGATTCAAGCAATGAGTCAGTGTCCACCCTGCAGATGAAAAGCTTCTTCAGCTCTGACTATTGATAAAGGAACAGTGCCACACAAATGGCTAATGTTCCAGTGCAAGGTGCCAAACCCTAGTTCATCTAATGAATAAGACATGCTGAATGGCAGAGTGTAAAAGATGAATTCAACTCTGTGTCGAAAATGCTATTAGCAGCTCCCTCATAATAGGTGTTAACGACATCACTTTGTAAATTCCCCAAAATAAGAATAGCAAGAGACTGGAATTTTTATTTCCTCTTCTGTGAATAACATCTCGACAACAGGAAGGAAATCAAGGTTTGTTTGTGATATTCATAAATGATGATGAGAATGTGGAAGATGGATAACAAATGTTGGGGATGACACAAAGATTAGCTGGGTGGTTCACAGTGAAGAGGAAATGGTTAGGCTACAGGATGATATAAACAGATTAATCTTTATCCAGATTAATGACTGATGTAGTTTAACACTGATAAATGTGAGATGATGCACATCTGAATTAACAAGACAAATGCGTACTCAAACTGTGAAGTGTGAGGGCTAAATTTGCTCTTTGTTTCATTGCAGCAGGGGAAGGTTGAGGAGGAAACCTGGTACAGGTGTACAAGAGCATAAGGGGAATGGAGAGGATGAACAGACAGCAGCTGTTTCCCTTACTCGAAAGGTTAAAAACAAAGGGATACATGCTTAAAGTGAAAGGCAGGGGATTGAGAGAGGATTGTGAGTCTATTTTGAACTGAGAGGGTGGCACAGACAGAGAATATAAAATTTCAACAGTGTGGAAATAGGCTCTTTGGCCCAACAAATCCACATTGACCCTCCAAAGAATAGCCCACGCAAACACTTTCCTCCTATATTTACCCCTGACCGACACATCCCTGAATACAAAGGGCAATTATGCACGGCCAATTCACGTAACCTGCACATCTTTGGATTGTCGGAGGAAACCGGAGTACCTCGCGGAAACCACGCAGACACGGGGAGAATGTGCAAAATCCATACATGCAGTCACCCGAGGCTGGAATCAATCCTGGGTCCCCGCGCTCTAAGGCAGGAGTTCTAACCACTGAGCCACCATTCTGCCCCTGGTGACATGTGGCTGGAGTGTATTCCCTCGGCGGGTGATTGACAGATAATCTCACAAATGTTTCAAAAAGCCTTTGGATATACACTTGGTGGTGCAGGCTCGCATTTTCATTCAATGATTCTATGTGGTGGCAAGCATGAACACTGATATATTCTGAAGCAATAGCTAATGGCAATTCCTGGTTTGTTCCGTTGACTGTACTCAGCGAGTGAGACTCCAGTGAAGTGCTGGTGTTATCTGCCACTTTCTATTTAAGGGTTTCGGTTTCGTTGCGTTGGTCATGTAAATTCCTCTGTCGATGATGTCATTTCCGGCCCTTTTCGTCAGAGGGTGGGAGATGGCATCAAAATTGATGTGTTTATTGATGGAGTTTAGATTGGAATGCCATGTTTCTCGGAATTCTTGTGCTTGTCTCCGTTTGGCCTGTCCTGGAATGAATATGCAGACCTCGTCAAAGTGGCGTACTTCCTCATCAGTACATAAGAAATTAGTGTTGGGATCATGTATTTTGGGGCTAGTTGATGTTCATATATCCTGGTGACTTGTTTTCTGCTTGTTTTCCGTTGTAGTGTTTGTTATAGTTCTTGCAAGGCTTATTGTCCCTGGAGCAGAACAGACAAAGATGTGCTCAAAAGTATGAATAAACTGTCAGAGTGAAAAATAGTACTCTATTAGTTAGCATTATAGCATCAAAGAATTCTAATTTCAAGGTTGTAAGCAAAAGAACGAGGAGTGAAATAAGGAAAAGTGTCTTTATTTAGAGTGTTGTTACAAATTGGAATTGACTGACTGGGAAAGTTGTAAATGAAGATTCAAAAGAAAACTGGATATATATTTGGAAATTATTAATTTAACGGGCAACATACAGAGGGCGGGCGTATGTGAGGTCCTAGGAAACATTTTTGGAGCTGATTCATGCATAATGCCAATGACTTCCTCCTGTACATTAAAGTTTTGTATTCTATCAAGTGTCAGCTGTGAATAAAAGTCAGTATCCAATTATTTCACATTGTAAATGCTCACAAATATCTGATTATTTGGTGCAGCATAAATATTTAAAATGCAATTATTGCAAGGTCAGCTTCATTATGAAGTCTAATTGTTACTCAGAACATGAATATTTAACATGTTGTATCCAATTACTAAAACAAATATACCATTGCTTTGGCACAAAGCCCTTTGGAAAGCTTTGACATTTCTCTGACACGATATTATGTTTGTTGTTTTTTTTTTCATTATCCACATTTCATATTAAATTTCATTCATTCTAAAAATTGGAAGTTTTCAAATTATGGTTCACTGAAATTTGATGACACAAATAATTTATTTAGTTTAATATTCACAGTTCATGTTGAATTATTATCATTTTAAATTGCTGGCAAATGGCTGAAGATCGTCCATTTCAGTGAGAAATTAAACTGATTGATTATATATAAATGTATAAGAACGCTAATTCTATTTGTACGTTCAATCTTCTGCTCACTCAGAACATGGAATTATCCAGAAACCAACCACTTTAAATATTGGAGTGGCAAAACATTGCTTTGAATCCTGACATTGAATATCTAAGTCTTATTACCACAGGAGTTATGTTCTTTCTCCGATAAAATAAAATGTACCTGCTTTATTTCTGTGTTAGAAAATCTTGACAGGAGTTATATTTTAGTTCCATAAATATAGAATCAACATAACTGATTTAAGAGATTATAGTCCAGTTGAAGGATTATCGTTCTCATCTTATTATTGTGGATTAGTGGTGCTGGAAGAGCACAGCAGTTCAGGCAGCATGCAAGGAGCAGCGAAATCGACATTTCGGGCAAAAGCCCTTCATCAGGAATAAAGGCAGAGAGCCTGAAGCGTGGAGAGATAAGCTAGAGGGGGGTGGGGGTGGGGAGAGAGTAGCATAGAGTACAATAGGTGAGTGGGAGAGGGGATGAAGGTGATAGGTCAGGGAGGAGAGGGTGGAGTGGATAGGTGGAAAAGGAGATAGGCAGGTCGGACAAGTCCGGACAAGTCATGGGTACAGTGCTGAGCTGGAAGTTTGGAAGTAGCGTGAGGTGGGGGAAGGGGAAATGAGGAAACGGCTGAGGTCCACATTGATGCCCTGGGGTTGAAGTGTTCCGAGGCAGAAGATGAAGCATTCTTCCTCCAGGCGTCTGGTGGTGAGGGAGCGGCGGTGAAGGAGGCCCAGTACCTCCATGTCCTTGGCAGAGTGGGAGGGGGAGTTGAGATGTTGGGTCACGGGGCGGTGTGGTTGATTGGTGCCGGTGTCCCAGAGATGTTCCCTAAAGCGCTCTGCTAGGAGGCGCCCAGTCTCCCCAATGTCGAGGAGACAGCATCGGGAGCAACGGATACAATAAATGATATTAGTGGATGTGCAGGTAAAACTTTGATAGATGTAGAAGGCTTCTTTAGGTCCTTGGATAGAGGTGAGGGTGGAAGCGTGGGCACAGGTTTTACAGTTCCTGTGGTGGCAGGGAAAGTGCTAGGATGGGAGGGTGGGTTGTTTGGGGGCGTGGACCTGACCAGGTAGTCACAGAGGGAACGGTCTTTGCGGAAGGCTGAAAGGAGTTGGGAGGGAAATATATCCCTGGTGGTGGGTCTTTTTGGATGTTGCGGAGATGTCGGTGGATGATTTGGTTTATGCGAAGGTTGGTAGGGTGGAAGGTGAGCACCAGGGGCGTTCTGTCCTTGTTACGGTTGGAGGGGTGGGGTCTGAGATCGGAGACGCAGGATGTGGACGAGATGTGTTGGTCGGCATCGTTAAAAACATGGGAAGGGAAATTGCTGTCCCTAAAGGAGGAGGCTATCTGGTGTGTTCTGTGGTGGAACTGGTCCTCCTGGGAGCAGATATGGTGGAGGCAGAGGAAATGGGAATACGGGATGGCATTTTTGCAAGAGGTAGGATGGGAAGAGGTGTAATCCAGGTAGCTATGGGAGTCGGTGGGTTTGTAAAAAATGTCAGTGTCAAGTCAGTCGTCATTAATGGAGATGGAGAGGCCCAGGAAGGGGAGGGTGGTGTCAGAGATGGTCCAGGTAAATTTAAGGTCAGGGTGGAATGTGTCAGTGAAGTTGATGAATTGCTCAACCTACTTCGGGAGCATGAAGTGGCGCCAATGCAGTCATCAATGTAGCGGAGGAAGAGGTGGGGAGAGGTGCCGGTGTAATTATGGAAGATCAACTGTTCTACATAGCCAACAAAGAGACAGGCTTAGCTGGGGGCCATACGTGTGCTCACGGCTACACCTTTGGTCTGGAGGAACTGGGAGGATTCGAAGGATAAATTGTTAAGGGTGAGGACCAGTTCGGCCAAACGAATGAGAGTGTCAGTGGGGACGTCTGGGGAGGAAAAGATGGAGGGCTTGGATGCCCTGGTCATGGCGGATGGAGATGGAAAGGGATTGGATATCAATGTTGAAGATGAGGCGTTGGGGGCCGGGGAAACGGAAGTCTTGGAGGAGGTGGAGGGCGTGGGTAGTGTCTCAAACGTATGTGGGAAGTTCCTGGACTAGGGGGGAATAGGACAGTGTCGAGGTAGCTCGGGATGAGTTCAGTGGGGCCGGAGCATGCTGAGACAATGGGTCGGTCAGGGTGGTCAGGCTTGTGGATCTTGGGAAGGAGGAAGAACCGGGCAGTGCGGGGTTCCCGGAGTATGAGGTTGGAAGCTGTGGGTGGGAGATTTCCTGAGGTGATGAGATTCTGTATGGTCTGGGAGATGATGGTTTGGTGATGGGGTAGGGTCATGGTCGAGGGGGCAGTAGGAAGAGATGTCCTCGAGTTGGTATTTGGCTTCAGCGGTGTAGAGGTCAGTGCGCCAGACTACCACTGCGCCCCCTTTATCCGCTGGCTTTTTGGTGAGGTTGGGATTGGAGCAGAGGGATTGGAGGGCTGCGCATTGTGAGGGTGAGAGGTTGGAGTGGGGGAGGGGGTAGACAGGTTGAGGCAGTTAATGTCCCGGTTGCAGTTGGAAATGAAGAGGTCGAGGGCAGCGAACTGGCTGGCGCAGGGTGTCCAGGTGAATGCAGTGTGTTGGAGGTGGGCGAAGGGGTCCTCGGAAGGTGGGCGGGCATCCTGATTCTGAAAGTAAGCTCGGAGACGGAGGTGACGGAAGAATTGTTCGACGTGTATTAAATTCATTGATGCACAGATGCAGGGGGATGGAAGTGAGGCCTTTGCTGAGGACTGATCGTTTGTCCTCAGTGAGGGGAAGGTCTGGAGGGATGGTGAAAACTCGGCAGGGATGGGAGCTGGTATCTGGTGTGGGTGTGGAGCTGGGAGCGGGGGCGGAACCTTTAACTGGAGTGGGCGCGATTGTGGGGGGGGATATGGGTGGAGTAACCCTATTGCAAATCCTCTTGCAAGGATGCCTACCTTGAAGAAGTTTTCCTCCTCTCTCGACAAGAATCTCAGGGAGTCCCTCTCCCACTGCAACTTCCAGATAATTTCCTCTGCCCTGAAGCTCTTCAGCCATGTCGTGAAACAAACTCGCTACCACAGCCACATTTGCTTCCTCAGTGCCTGCCTCCGTAACCAACTCATCCCGCACGGACTCCGGACCACCTTTAAACCAGCAGAGTTCGGACCCAAACAGGACAAACAGTACAGACTACAGATTCAAAAACACCAGCAACAGTTCTCCTTCAAGATCCTCCGTTCCACGCTCGCAGCAATGCGCCGGCACCTAACCTGTCTACAGTCAACCCTGCCTCAGCTGAGGGCCACACTCTCTCAGAATTGCAAAGGATCCACTCTGTACTACATCGTCAGGACAATTCATACTCTCAACAAACAGTATTTCAACTCCATCTCAGACATCAAAAGCTTTAAGTACAACAAACTTTTATCTACCCACCTCCATAACCAGCGCTCCTCAAACATTCCAGAAGATTCCACTGGCCTCTGCAACTACTTGGACTCCATTTGCCATGGGGCTGATGCAGCTGCCACCCCCAGGCTGATTGATGATGTCACTGCCCCCATCATGGCCACTCCCACAACCACTTCCACCCCTCACAATTCCTCATGCATCACACGTGACATCACTTCCGCCCTTCAGATCATCGCTGATGCCACACGCTCAGTGACTACCACCACCACGACTTCGGTGTCAGCCACCACTTCCGCCCCCACCAGCGCCACTCACCTGCATTCTGCTGACACGCCCGCCACAGACCCCACTGTCACTATCCCCATCCCCCAGAACCCTGAGCAGAACACTACCCGTGCTCATGACTCCACCCCCATTTCCCCCACCATCACACCCACTCCAGTTACAGGTTCCGCCCCCACTCCCAGGTCCACGCCCACACCAGATCCGAGCTCCCAGCCCTGCCGAGTTTTCACCATCCCTCCAGACCTTCCCCTCACTGAGGACGAACGATCAGTCCTCAGCAAACGACTCACCTTCATCCCCCTCCGTCCACGCATCAATGATTTTAATACACGCTGTGACGTCGAACTATTCTTCCGTCTCCGAGCTTAATTTCACAATCAGGATTCCTGCCAACCTTCCGAGGACCCCTTCAATCACCTCCAACACACTGCATCCATTGGACACCACACGCTGGCCTATTACCTGCCTTGACCTCTTCATTTCCAACTGCCACCGGGACATTAACCGCCTCAACCTGTCGTCCCCCCTCCCCCACTCCAACCTCTCATCCTCACAACGCGCAGCCCTCCAATCCCTCTGCTCTAATCCCAACCTCCCAATCAAGCCAGCGGATAAAGGGGGCGCTTGGTAGTCTGGCGCACTGACCTCTACACCACTGAAGCCAAACGCCAACTCGAGGACACCTCTTCCTACTGCCCCCTCGACCATGACCCCACCCTCATCACCAAACCATCATCTCCCAGACCACACACAACCTCATCACTTCAGGAGATCTCCCACCCACAGCTTCGAACCTCATAGTCCGGGAACCCCGCACTGCCCGGTTCTACCTCCTTCCCAAGATCCACAAGCCTTACCACCCTGTCCGACACATTGTCTCAGCATGCCCCAGCCCCACGGAATTCATCTCTACCTGCGTCGACACTGTCCTATACCCTCTAGTCCAGGAACTCCCCACATACATTCGAGACACCACCCATGCCCTCCCCCTCCTCCAAGACTTCTGTTTCCCTGGCCCCTGGCCCCATCTTCACCATGGATATCCAATCCCTTTACACCTCCATCCACCATGACCAGAGCCTCCAAGCCCTCCGTTCTTTCCTCTCCAGACGTCCCCAACAGTACCCTTCCACCGACACTCTCATTCGTTTGGCCGAACTGGTCCTCACCCTTAACAATTTCGCCTTCGAATCCTCCCACTTCCACCTCTTCCTCCGCTACATTGATGACTGCATTGGCGCCACCTCGTGCTCTTGCAAGGAGGTTGAGCAATTCATCAACTTCACCAACACATTCCACCCTGACCTTAAATTTACCTGGACCATCTCTGACACCACCCTCCCCTTCCTGGACCTCTCCATCTCTATTAATAACGACCGACTTGACACTGACATTTTTTACAAACCCACCGACTTCCACAGCTACCTGGATTACACCTCTTCCCACCCTACCACTTGCAAAAATGCCATCCCATATTCCCAATTCCTCCGCCTACGCCGTATCTGCTCCCAGGAGGACCAGTTCCACCACAGAACACACCAGATGGCCTCCTCCTTTAGAGACCGCAATTTCCCTTCCCATGTTTTTAAAGATGCCGACCAACACATCTCGTCCACATCCTGCCCCTCCACCCTCAGACCCCACCCCTCCAACTGTAACAAGGACAGAATGTCCCTGGTGCTCACCTTCCACCCTACAAACCTTCGCATAAACCAAATCATCCGCCGACAACTTCGCAACATCCAAAAAGACCCCACCACCAGGGATATATTTCCCTCCCCACCCCTTTCCGCCTTCCGCAAAGACCGTTCCCGCCGCGACTACCTGGTCAGGTCCACGCCCCAAACAACCCACCCTCCAATCCTGGCACTTTCCCCTGCCATCGCAGGAACTGTAAAACCTGCGCCCACACCTCCTCCCTCACCTCTATCCAAGGCCCTAAAGAAGCCTTCCACATCCATCAAAGTTTTACCTGCACATCCACTAATATCATTTATTGTATCCGTTGCTCCCGATGCGGTCTCCTCTACATTGCGGAGACTGGGCGCCTCCGAGCAGAGTGCTTTAGTGAACATCTCCGGGATATCCGCACCAATCAACCACACCGCCCCGTGGCCCAACATTTCAACTCCCCCTCCCACTCTGCCGAGGACATGGAGGCCCTGGGTTTCCTTCACCGCCGCTCTCTCATCATCAGACGCTTGGAGGAAGAACGCCTCATCTTCCGCCTCAGAACACTTCAACCCCAGGGCATCAATGTGGACTTCAGCAGTTTCCTCATTTCCCCTTACCCCACCTCACCGTCGTTCCAAACTTCGCTCAGCACTGTCCCCATGACATGTCTGGCCTTGTTCTACCTGCCTATCTTCTTTTCCACCTATCCACTCCACCCTCCTCCCTAACCTATCATCTTCATCCCCTCTCCCACTCACCCATTGTACTCTATGCTACTTTCACCCCACCCCCACCCTCCTCTAGCGTATCTCTCCACGCTTCAGGCTCTCTGCCTTTATTCCTGATGATGGGCTTTTGCCAGAAACGTCGATTTCGCTGCTCCTCGGATGCTGACTGAAGTGCTGTGCTCTTCCAGCACCACTCATCCAGAATCTGGTTTCCAGCATCTGCAGTCATTGTTTTTACCTCATCTTATTGTTGCCCAATTCATGAACTATGGCAAATATCCGATTATTGTTCGCGGTCAGTAAACTCAACATCTTTCAGTGAGCTATGCTGAAACTTGCTTCCAAGTCATCTGAAATAATTTACAGTGTTATTGGACCTCACAGCTGCCTGTGATACAGAGAGACTCAGTGGCCTGTTCCAAAATTTGTGCATCGAGATTCTAACGTGGTTCAGGGCAGTCAGTCAAACATTACTTCAAAACAAATAAGTTGGAACCTTCCTTGGGCAGGTGGATAACCCGCCAACAGACTGTCACTGGTCTCAGTGTAGGTACAAATTTTGTCCAGGTTAAATACTAATGGCTGACCAGCAACCAGGTTTTGAAATTCATCTTCAGTCAGAGCCTGGCCCAGAGAGCAGACGTGTTGACATTGAGAGCCAGAATCACACCATACAGGTTACCTATGGTGATGAAACCTTACCTGCCTCCCAGACTCCATATACCTGCACCCCGGACCAGGCATGGGTGAAGACGTAAACAAGTTGACAATCTATTGCAGTGCCTCGTGTCTCTAAAGCCATATCTACTCAATGTCACCTTCACATTCTCCAGTATCAAAATAAAATTGTACATTTCTATGAATGGTCAGAGTTACTACATGGATCACACAGTCGAACTGATATGAAGTAACCAGCAGCAAACGGCAATCCAAAATCACATTAATAACTGAACTTGGTGGATACTGTTTGGTCTAAGTAACCACACATATTATACTGGCTTTCAGGTGCCTGTAACAATGCACACCACAACTGGAGGCTTTGGCCTTCCACCCCGCCAAAGCTTCCTGATCTCATACATATCACTCCCTCACGCATTCAATAATTTAAGGGGAATCCACAAGCTGGCTGAAAGTGGAAACATAGAATAGTGCAGCACTGTACAGGCCTTTTGGCCCTTGACGTTCTGTTCACATTTTTATCCTACTCTAAGATCATACTAACCTACATACCTTTCATTATACTATCATTCATGTTCCTATCCAATTAAATATCCCTAATATAGCTGATTTTACTACAACTGTTGGCTGTTCATTGCACAGACCCACCATTCTCTGTGTAAAGAACCTACTTCTGATATCTCCCTTAAACCTTCCTCAAATTACCTTAAAATCATAACACCTCGAGTTAGCCATTTCCACCCTGGGAGAGAGTCTCTGGCTATCCACTCTATCTATGCCTCTCATCATCTTGTATACCACTGTCAAGTCACGTTACATTCTTCTTCGTTACAATGAGGAAAACACCCGAGCTCCCTCAAATTTTCTTTGCAAGACATGCCCTCCAGTCCAGGCAGCATCTTGATAAATTTCCTCAGCACTCTCATCAAAGCTTCCACATCTTTTCTATAATGAGGCAACCAGAACTGATCACAATATTCTACGTGTGGTCTCACCAGGGCTCCATATAGTTGATGCATAACCTTCCAGCTCTTAAACTCAATCCCTCGGCTAATGAACACATCAAACACCTTCTTAACCACCTTATGAACCTGTGTAGAAACATTGTGGGAGCTACGCCATGGCCCATTTGATCCCCCGTTCCTCCACAATGTAAGAATCCTGCCTCTAACCCTGTATTCTGCATTCAATTTTGACCTTCCAAAATGGATTGCATCCCACTTTTCCATATTGAACACCATATGCCACTAAGCGGTTGAGTCCTGCATCCTGTCAATGGCCTGTTGCAAACTACAACAGCCCTCTACACTATCCATAATTCCACCAACCGGTGTTACATCATGAAACTTACTAACCTACCCTTCCACTTCATCATCCAAGTCATTTATTAAAATCACAAACAGCAGAGGTCCCAGAACCGATCCTTACATAACACCACTGCTCACCTAATTCCACACTGAATACTTCCCATTTACCACCACCCTCTATGTCTTCTATGGGATAACCAATTCTGTATCCAGACAGATAGGTCTCCCTGTATACCATGCCTCCTTACTTTCTCAATGAAACTACCTCGGGGAAGCTTATCAAACACCTTGTTAAAATCCATGCACTCCACATTCACGGCTCTACCTTCTTCAGTGCGTTTAATCCCCATCCTCAAAGAATCCAATAAGAGTTGTGAGTTATGACCTGCCCCTCACAAAGTCATGCTGACTGTTTCTAATCAAACTCTGATCTTTCAGAATCGTCTCCAATACTTTGCCCAACACTGATGTAAGACTGACTGGTCTGCCATTCTCAGGACAATCCCTGTTCCCTTGCCTGGACAAGGGACTAACATTTGCCACACTCCAATCAACCGACGCTACTCAAATGGAGAGTGAAGATGCAAAGACCATTGCCAAAAGCACAGAAAGCTCTTCCCTCTCTTCCTGTAGTAACCGAGGGTGTTTCCTGTCTGGCCGAGGGATTTATCTATCCTTATGTTTGTACTTCAATCAGTCTGTATTTCACCTCAACTTGTTTACTCCCTGTGTAACCAACTGATTGACTGCTTTCCATTTCAGGACTCTGTACAGTGCTGCCTTCTTGAGCAAGTATGGTTCCCAATATCCTGTGTATTATGGAATGGCAAACATGGGAAGGCACAAATGCCTTTCTCATGAAGGGGAGATGCCAAGACTTTGACTCTGCTGCTCCTCAGATGATGCCTGAATAGTTGTACATTGCCAGCGCCACACTTTTCGACTCTGATCACCAGGATCTGCAGTCCTCACGTTCTCCATTACTAAGGGCTGTCCCCTCTGCACACTGAGCAGGGAATTAATCAGCAGAAACCCGTTGTAGTTAGAGCTGACTGTTCAGTTCTGAAAAGCTGCATTTGATGAACACATTTATTAAAAACGAAATTACAATTCAACAAATATTCATTCAGTCCGAGAGTTACAGTTTTGGTTCATGAATTAGGCAGCTTGATAACCAACAGCGAATGACTGAAGAACTCCGAGATACAGAGTATTCCAGGTAATATATTCCAGGTTGGATGTGCTTTACCTTAATGCTGGGAATATTATCAGACAGACAGATATGACAAGGAAACGAGATGACATGTGGAAGTGTATCATATTTACCATTACAGAGATGTGTTTGAGGGAGGTCATGGCTGACAACTCAATATTCTGTGTTACCAGAACTATAGTCAGGGCAGGAGAGAGGGTAAAAGAGGAGGTGGTGTTGCCTTATAAATTATGGATTTAGTTACTGGCTTAAGAAGGGACGATATCTTGAAAGGATCATCTAATGAGGTTTGGTGGTTAAAGCCCAGTGTCAAAACCATAACAGAAACACTGTTTGGGATATATTGTAGACCCCCAGTTAAAGGAAAGTACGGAGCAGGTATATAACCAAGTTATTGAGGTGTGTAAAAACAATAATAGGTTCATTATATTCAGGCATTTCAATTCCAAACATTCATTATGGTAGTGATAACTTCTTAAGAGTGAGCAGGTGCTTTGAAATTTATTCCAGAGAACTTCTTCTATCAACATAGAGCAGATACAACAATGGGCAATGCAGCGCTGGGCCTCACGTGGGGAACGAAGCCAGTCAGGTATTCCAGGCAGAAGTGGGAGAGCATTATAGGACCAGTGACTGTGATATCACACATTTTGACTTTGCTAAGGAAAAGACCCCAAAATGTTTGAATCAAAAAAGCTTTTTGGATTGGGTAGACAGATTTTATGAAAAAAATGACAGAATCTGGCCAAAGTGCAGTTGCTTCTGGGTGAAACTGTAGCAGAACAAGTTGGGGCGGGGGTTGGTGGATCAATTGATTAAAATTGAATTGGTGACAGTGTCGGCCCAGCATGTTACAGCGAAGTTAAAATTTAGGAAAACAAGCCCAGAAAACCTCAGATGTCGACACAAATCCCGAAAAGGATGAAAAAGGAAAGAGAAGCTTAAAGCAGGTTCCAAGTGAGCAGGTCAATGAATGCCCTAAAATAATACAGAAAGTGGAGGGCTAAACTCAAAAAGTCAGCGGAAGAGCAGGAGGAGGGGTGATAAAACATTAGCGGGTAAGATTAGTAAGAATCCAAAGTCATATTTTTTGGTGTATTAAGGGGAAGACGCTAACGTGGGAAAGAATGGGAGTGTTAGGGACTAAGGAGACAGCCTGTCCACAGAGACAGAGAATATGTTAAATACATCCTCCGAATCGGTCTTGAGTTTGGAGAAGCTGTTTCTGGATTCAGGGAGAGTGACCGTTTGACCCTTGAGCAAATTGACACAGGAGCTGAGGAAGAATTGGAAGTTTCTGCAAGATAGAGTGGGCAAATCACCAGATTAAAGACCACCAAGTCTCATATCAGTGAGTGGCAAACAATTGTAGAAAATTCGGAGGGCTGTTGAGGCTGGATCTTTAAATACCTTCAAGGCTGAGACAGACAGATTTTTATACAAGTGTTACGGGGAAATTGCAGAAAAGTGGAATGGGGATTAACAAAATAAAAAAAAACCTATTCGAAGGAAACGCAGACTGATTTAGAGGACAGACATATTGTTGTCCCTATGTCTAATGGTCTTCTTTTCCAATAGCCCTGTATTCACAAGAACATCACCTCTCTCGAGGGATTCAAGGAATTCATAAACGCAATATGTGGGCGGCACGGTGGCACAGTGGTTAGCACTGCTGCCTCACCGCGCCTGAGACCCGGGTTCAATTCCCGCCTCAGGCGACTGACTGTGTGGAGTTTGCATGTTCTCCCCGTGTCTGCGTGGGTTTCCTCCGGGTGTTCCGGTTTCCTCCCACAGTCACAAAGATGTGCAGGTCAGGTGAATTGGCCATGCTAAATTGCCCGTAGTGTTAGGGTAGGGGTATGGGTGGGTTGCGCTTCGGCGGGTCGGTGTGGACTTGTTGGGCCGAAGGGCCTGTTTCCACACTGTAAAGTAATCTAATCTAATCTAATCAATACTAATAGACAGAAAGTATGAGAGGATTGCGACAGCACGGATTGCCTGTTGGGGTGAGGATTTGCATTGACACAGTCACCACTACCAGAAGGAAGTACTCAGCAAGACACCCTCCAAGGCCAAGCAGAGACCTGCACTGGGGACCTGGTAGTCAGTGACCAGGTGTCAAGGAGTGCTGAAGGCCTAAACACTACATCACTGTCGTGTCTCCTTCCTTCGCTGACCAAAACTATATGTGGAGAGGGAGAGAGACATGCCGTTGTAGCAGAGTAAGCAGTAAGGCTTTGACATGAGAGGCTTCAGACAGCTCCAGCTCAGAAATATGTCCAGGGAAACTGAAATAAAGTCCTTTTAACTTTATTGTTACAGTCGTCGAGATGGCAGTTAGGGCAGTCGCACGTTCCTCTTGTGGGATGTGGGAGCTCACGGAGATTTTCACCGTCCCTGATGACTATATGTGTGGACTGTGCACCCAGCTTCAGCTCCTGGGAGACCGTGTTAGGGAGCTGGAACGGGGCGGTACAGTGGCTCAGTGGTTAGCACTTCTGCCTCAAAGCACAAGGGACCAGGGGTCAAATCCTGGCTCGGGCAACTGTCTTTGTGGAGTTTGCGCATTCTGCCCGTGTTTGCATGGGCTTCCTCTGGATGATGCGGTTTCTTCCCACAGTTCAAAGATGTGCAGGTTAGGTGAATTGGTCGTGCTAATTTGCCTGTAGTGTAAGGGTGTGGGTCTTGGTGGGCTGCTCTTTGGAGGATCGGTGTGGACTTGTTGGGCTGAAGATTATTTAGGATGCACTCATAGATAAGTGCTTTAGTGTGGTGGCCACACCCAAGACACACCCCTAGTTATGTTTCTTTAATGACTGTAATATTCCAGTCTAACGTTCATCACCCGGAGTTCATTAGCTTTGCCTGTCAGTCCTGTTGTATTTAAATAAACACAATTTAATCCAAGAGGCGTTCCTTGCTTCCTGCCATATTCCAGGTAGAGAGTAGCTGTGCGAGCACCAGGAATGGCAAAGGGAGTAGGCAGAGAGTGCAAAAATAGCCTGTGGCCATTCCTCTCCATAACATGTAGACCATTTTGGATTGTTGGGGGCGATGTCTGTTCAGGGGAAAGCAGCAGTAGCCAGGTTGGTGGTACTACCACTGGCTCTGGGGCACAGCGAGAAACGGTCAAGGTAAATAGGTCGTTAAAGATAGGAGGGTCGATTGTTAAAGGGACAGATCGGAGATTCAGTGGCCACAAAAGGGAATCCAGGATGGTGGGTTAACTCCCCGCTGCTCGGGTCCAGGATGTCTCCAAGTGGCTGCTGAACATTCTCAAGGGGTTGGGTGAGCATACAGAAATCATTATGCACGTTGGCACAAATGATACCCGTTGAAATAGGACCGAGGTTCTGGAGCGAGATTACCTTGACAGTGGTAATCTCCTTAGAGGGTGATTACCGTCTGAGACATGCACTGGAAAGGACACCAATATCTTGGCGGCCAGTTTTGATAGTGTTACGAGGGTGGGTTTAAACTAGATTGGCAGGGAGTGTTATCCTCAAGAGCAGGGAGGCAAGTGCGATGCTGGAAGGAGATAGAGTAATCAGAAATAGTTAATTTAGGCTGGAAAATGACAGAGAGAAATGCCTTTTGGATTAAATGGCATTTATCTCAATGCAAGAAGGCCTACAGGTAAGGCCGATGAACTCAGGACGTGGTTAGGTAGGTGGGACTGGTATATTATAGCCATTACACAAACATGGCTAAGTGATGGATAGGACTGACAGCTTAATATGCCAGGGTACAGGTACTTTAGGTGAGACAGAGATGTTGGAAGGAGGGGAGGGGAATTGCATTTCTGATTAAGGGGAGTACCACAGCAGTAATCAGAGATAAAATAACTGATGAATCACCCAGTGAGGCTTTGTGGGTGGAGTTAAGAAATAGGAAGGTGTTCGTGAGGTAATTAGGGATGTGCTATAGGCCCCCAAATAGTCAACAGGAATGAGAGTAATGAATATGCAGGGAGAGAGGGGAAACCTGCAAGAGCAATAGGGTTATCATAATAGGGGCATTTAGTTTTTCTAATACAGACTGGAACGGCCAGAGCGTTAAGAGATTTGATGAGATAGAATCCGATAAAAGCTTCAGGAAAGTTTCCTCAAGCAGTGTACAGAGAGTTCTCCTCGGGAAGGGGAAAAACACGAAATTTTCTTAGGAAATAGGGCAGGACAGGTGACTGAGTTAACAGTGGGGGAGCACTTTGTGACCAGTTACCGAAGTTGTATTAATTTTCAAATAGTTATGGAGAGGGACAAAACTGGTCCACAGGTTCATGTTCGAATTTGGGGCGCGGCTCAGGTCCAGGCCGCTGGGATCAAGGGAATTCCTGGAGGTATATTAGAGATACAGGAGTTCTGAAAAAGGAAAGCAGTAGGGTGAAAAGGGGGCAAGAAAGAGCCTTGGCTAAGAAGATTAGGATGAATCCAAAAAGTTACTTTAAATATATTAAAAGAAAAATCAAAATCTGGATAGAAAATACGACCCCTCGAAGACCAATGTGGAAAAGTATGTGTGGAACTATAAGAGATGGGTGAAGTCCTCAACTAATATTCCTACTCTATGTTTACCGTGGAAAAAGACATGTTGACTTGAGAACTTGAGGAAGTTAGTGGTGGTATCTTAGAGCCAATCTATATCATAGTTGAGGATATATTGGATGTACTAGAATGCTTGAAAGTGGATAAATCTCACGGTCCTACCCGATATATCAAAGAAAACCTCAAGGGGCTCCAGAAGAATTTGCGGGACCCTGGCTTATCATGTTTATCATCAGTAACCACAGGTAATGTCTCGGAAGACTGGAGGATAGCAAATATTGTGCCCTTATTCAAGAAGAACTGAACAAAAAAAGCCTTGGAACCATCGACCAGCAGGTTTAACATCCGTGGTAGGTAAGTTACTTGAGTAGGTTCTGAGGGATAAGATGTACATGGATTTAGAAAAACAGGCTTTGATTAGGAACAGTAAGTGTGGCTTTGTGCAAGGAAGTGTGTGCCTGACAATTCTCTGAAAGTAAGTGATGATGTGACCAGGAAGATTGATTTCTGTGGGGCAGTAGATTTCAAAACATGTGGTGTTGGAGACGCACAGCAGGTCAAGCATATTCGAGGGGCAGGAGAATCTATGTTTCGGACATAAACCCTTAATCAGGAACATCCAAAACATCGATTCTCCTGTTCTTCTGATGCTGCCTGACCTGCCGTGATTTCCAGTGTCACACTTTTCGACACTGATCTCCAGCATCTGCCGTGCTCAATTTCTCCATTGTCAGTCGATTCAGTCGATATGGATTTCAGTTACAGCAGAACAGAATGAGGCTTTTTAGCCACTGGAGCCTGATATACAATTACAGGAGGAGGCCAATAAACCCCTCGGACCTATAAAACTGTAACCAGATCATGCAGCACCAGTATCCAGTTGCACTGCGACAGGAACAATCTATTCAGCTACTTGAATCAGTAACACAGGAAATGGAAGAGGCCACAAAGTGACTGGACTATCAGGTATACTGGAATAAAACCAGGCCACATAGCCGCTCAGACCTGCCCTTCCATTCAGTAAGTCAGGGCTGATTTGCACTCGGCCGCAATTTCTCTTTCATGCCCAATTTTTTGTAGCCGTTGACTCTCTGACGTGTCAAAACCCATTGACACCCATTCGCAACCCCCAAACATTTCAGTGATGTAGCCTCCCCTAACTGTCTGGCCCCAACCATCACTATTCCCTGAGAGAAGGAAACACTCCCCACACATATACCTTGGCCTATTGACATGGATAGAAGATATGAACACAGTGTAAAGTGTTTCACTTTAAGGACCTGATATCACGGCAGTATTTGATTAAGATGTCAAGGAGACTGAACAAAATTGAACTTGATGAGAATCAGTTGTAAACTCCCCACTGGTTGGATCATTAAGAGCACAATGGGGCTGGTTGACATCAATCCTCCCAGTCCCTGGATATCTCTGTGGGCAATCCTCAGGGTAGTTTCTTCCGCACAAACATCTTCAGCTGCTTCATCAATGTCTTTCCCTCTTTCATGCAATCAGAGGTGGGGATATTCTTTCAAGATTATACAATGTTCAGAACAATGAGTCATCTCCTAAGGTACTGAAGAATCAAAGCTGGGCAACATTCAAGTTTGTGCTGTTAATGTAAATGTAACATTAATCAAAAGCACTGCTGGACACTAAACATTTCCACGGTTAAAAGAAAGAGGGACCCCTTTAGCAAGTCTAGCTAGTTTCACCCTAATATAAGAAAGCCATTCAGCCCATCAGATCTATTGGATAACAATAGGTGCAATGCGTTCACTCACTCCTGCCTGTTACACAAGAAGACAATTTAAAATAAAAGCATGTGTTGGAATACAAAATACACACGCAGGAAGCTGGAAGAACAGAATAAGCAAGGCAGCATCAAGACTTTGAGAAGTGAATGCCTTGGATATAACCCCTCATCAGGACTGTGGACGGGAGTAAGGGGGTCTATAGATAAAGTGTGGGTGAGGGAGGAGGACACAGAGTGGTGAGGTGTGGATAAGTGGACAAAGATAAAGGGTATCAGCGAGTTGTTGTTAGAAGGGCTGAATCCAGTTGGCGGCTGGACAAAGGTTGCTCAGAGGAATGGAATGGAGAGGAGGGTTTGGGAAGGGAGTCGGGGGACTGGAAGGGAGGTTATTTGAAATTGAAGAATTCAATGTTGAATCCCTGGGGTGCAGGCTGCACAGGTAACAGATGAGATCTTGTTCCTCCAGATTATGGTTTGGTTCATTGTGGCAATGGAGGAGGCCAAGGATGGCCATGTCGGAAAGGCATTAGGAAAGAGAATTGAAATAAGAAGTGACTGGGAGGTCTTCCATTCCACCTAATGACCCTACCTTTCAGCTCCCAACCTGATTCATCCCTCCCATCGACCAGCCAGGTTGCACCAATCATTTGTGTCCACATAGCCGTAACTGACCATCCTCCTGATCTCCCCACCCCAACCACTCCCTTCCCTCTTTATCTGCAGCTCCCCCTACCCCCCACCCCAGTTCTGAAGAACGGTTATAACTGAAATGTTGACTTTCCCAGCTCATGATGCTGTCTGGCTTGCTGTGTTCTTCCAGCCTTCTGTTTGTTTCCTATAATTCAGGAAGATAGAGTCTAGTCAGCACAGCGTGCTGGTAGGCAGGAACCACGAGTTGCCAACTGAAGTCCTTGAACCTCTGCCCTCGAGCCAGGAGGAAGACATTCAGTCCCTCGAGACACTGACACATGAACAGAAGAGGCCATTCAGCCCCTCCAAACTGTTAGACTGAAATAGGAGGATGTCATTGTTGCTGCAACACGACAAAACCAATGAAGCACAGACTGCACTGACAGACTGCTCCATGTTGTTCCTCCTGGCTCCGTTGCTAATGGTACACACGTGCAATGTTAACGTGGTTTGCTGATCATGAGGAGGGAAAGTGAATGGTTTGTGCCAAGTTCCAAGGAGGCATCTTCCATCTCCGAGATGTTATGAACTAGGTTAGACTACTCCAAACACTTTTAATCAGGCAGCCCAGAGCATACCTTTGCAATTTGTTTCGGTAAGTGTACAATGAAAATTACCGGAGGTAATTTAGCTAGGTTGACTACTAGACTTTGAAACAGACAAAAACGTTAGTCATAAAATTACACAATGAAACACAAATAACAGAATAAAAAATCACGACAGAATTCAACCTATTCAGCTAGACTTAATTATGCTATTCCGAATATACACAACTGTCCCAATAAGCAAACTCCCAATAATAAAAAAAACAGTATAAATGGAACACAAACTTCCAGTTTGAAGTTGAAGGTCAGAAAAGAGAGAGAGTTTCCACACAGCTCCCAGCTGAACTTCCCAGTTCAAGACTCAACTGAAAACTGGTCAGCTCAGCTAGTTCAGCCAAAATAGCTCACCACTCTCCGTTCATAAAGCATGGTCACTTTGGCCTGAAGACTCATCTGTTTCCATATAAATAAAGACCTCTGAAAGTACTTTTCATCTCTGTACCAAACCAGACTGATCGGAGCTTGGAGAAAGTGAGGAAGGGCTTATGCCCGAAATGTCGATTCTCCTGCTCCTTGGATGCTGCCTGACCAGCTGTGCTTTGCCAGTAACACATTTTTCAGCTCTGATCGGAACTTGCCCCCGTTTTATTGTTCCTCTTAAAAGAAAACAATGGCAGAGTATCCTTGAGCCAAGGAACAGCTTTTAGACAAAAAGGGACTTGCTTTGTGACACATCTCTCCCCACTTAAAAAAAAACATCAATGCTAAAAGGTGGCTGCATTTTTAACCCTTCAAACCCAGTTAGTAGTCTCAAAACTGACAACTATACTGTACTAATTGTAAACATTCAAACATGCACAAACCCATACAAAACTAGGCTGCTGTATACCCACCACCGAACACCTCCATATCTCATTCTAGTCTCAGTAACTCATCAGCTTTCACGTTTTCGCGATCTGCCACATGCACAATTGTCAGATCGAATGGCTGCAACAACAAGCTCCATGTAAACAGTCTGGCATTTTTGTCTTTAATTTTTTGCACAAATGTCAATGGGTTGTGATCAGTGTGTACGATTGTCTCAGATGTATTGCTGGTAATATAAACACAGTTATGGTGTAATGCCAACACCAATTTTAAAGTCTCTTTCTCCACCGTTGAACATTTCTGTTGATGAACGTTCGACTTCCCAGAAAAACACCCGATAGGTGTTTCTATTCCCTCATCACCCTCCTGCTGGAACACTGGACAAATACCGACATCACTGGCATTGATAGCCACCTTGAAAGACTTCGTGTAATCTAGTGTAGCTAATATTGGGGCAGTGTCTAACACAGGTTTTAGGCTGGAAAATGTCTTTTGACAGTCCTCTGTCCACTGAGAGGTCTTGCCCTTGACAATTCGGTAAGTGGAGCAGCCACACCGCTTAAAGTTTGGCACAAACTTTCAGTAAAATCCAGTCAAGCCCAGGAACCATAGTATTACATATTTCTTTTTGTCGACGTTGTGGAACATTCCCCAACTACTTTCGTTTTTGTATCTCATGGGGCCATTGGTCCATGTCCAATAAAGTGACCCAGGAACGTGGCTTGGCTTTCTCAAATTCACTTTTAGCTAGGTTTACCAGCAAGCCTGCCTTCTGAAGTCAATCCAGCAAGTCTGATAAATGCTGTAAATGTTCCTTTCATGAGTGACTAAAAACTACCATGTGATCAATGTACACCACATAGTTGGGTAATCCGACAATGACCTCATTATCAGTCTCTGAAAGGTGGCTGGATCGTTTTACATATCAAATGCCACAACTTTGAACTGATACAATCCATTTAGTGGTATGAAAGCCGAAATTGCCTTTGCTCTCTCTGACAGAGGTCCTTGCCAGTCGCCTCTGAACAAGTCCAACTTAGAAATGTAAGTAGCTTCTCCCACTTTTTCGACAAATGTCTCCAAACATGGAATTGGATATGCATCAGTCTTTGTAACCAAGTTGAGTTTGTGATAGTCCACACATGTCCACTGGGTAATATCTGTATTTGGTGCCATGACTATACATGAGCTCCAAGCACAGGAACTCATTTCGATTATGCCATCTTGGAGCGTGTGCTCTATTTCCTTCTGAACCTGTGCCAACTTTAGAGGATAATGCCTTTATGGATGTTATTTAATCCGAACAGCATCTCCTGTGTCTACATCATGCACAATTATGTTCGTACTTCACAGTTTATTTCCGTATATCTCTCCAAGATACCGTAATAACTCTTTCAGGTCACTATGCTTTTCTTGTGGAAGGTAACTCAATAATTTATCCCAATTTTTGGCCACTTTCTCATTGTTCAATTTGATATTAGGAATGTCCAATTCAGAATCCTCTGAACTTGTGTCTTCCTTCTGTACTGTAATCATTAATACCTTCTCCTCTTGCTTTCCTTCCCTATCAAAATACCTGTTGAGCATATTCACATGACACACTCTGTGAGATTTCTTCCTGTCTGGAGTCTGTACAAAGTAGTTCACTTCATTCAATTTCTTCCCAATTTGATATGGTACACTAAAACTTGATTCTAAAGGCTCAACCGTTCCTGGAAGTAATACCAATACCTTATTCCCAATTGCAAAATTGCAAATTTGTGATTTCTGATCCACTTCCTGTTTCATTGTATGCTGTGATACTTTTAAATGCTGTCTACACAACTCCCCAGCTCTATTTAATCATTCCCTAAAATTTGATACATCGTCCAAATGGGTGGTCTCTGAATTCTGACTTATTAATATCTCCTTAACCAATGTTAATGGTCCTTTTACTTCATGCCTGCAAATTAATTCAAATAGACTGAATTTGTTCGATTCATTCTGTGCGTCTCTGATCACAAATAGTTCAAAAGGAATTTCCTTTTCGCGATCATCTGGATAATACTGACCTTAAAACTTCAACATGGTCTTCAGTTTTTGATGCTGTGTCTCTCATGCTCCCTGAGATTCCGAATAGTACGCAGTAGATTTGAATTGCTTTATTCCCAAGTTATCCATCACCTCCTTGAATTGTTCAGATGTGAGGCTTGATCTGTCTGGATCTCTACTGGTAGTCCGTATCTAGTAAAAATATGAAGTATTTTTTTCTACAACCCTTTTAGCTGTGATGGTGCATAATGGGATTGCCTCTGGAAATCTAGTCGACGCATCCATTATTGTTAATAAATACTTATTCCCACTTTGTGTTTGAGGTAGGGGCCGATGCAATCTATCAAGACTCTTCTGAAAGGTTCCTCAAATACTGGAATATATATTGAAGTTGCAGGTCTTATTACTGCCTGTGTGACATGTTTGAGACGTCTGTCAAAATTCAACTACATCTTTGTGTAGTACAGGCCAGTGAAAATACCTTTGTACTCCAGCCTGTATTGTCCTCACCCCGAAATGATCTCCACGTGGTAGCTCATAAGCCACTCGCAGCATCCTCCGTTCTATACCCAAAACAATTTGATGAATTTCTGTCCACGTCTGATCTGCTTCAATGTATGCTGATCTCCACATTAAGACATCATTTGTTAAATATTAACACACAGGAAAGCAATCATTCTCTTTCTTGCTAAATGCCTTTTGATTTAACTGATGTAACTCCTCATCTTTCTGCTGCAAATCAATGCGCTGAGCAGAGCTAAAAATACTTGCATGTTTTCCTACTTGCTCCTTCTCTGTTCCACGCAACTGATCAAAAACAACTTTTGGCTAACTCGATGTCAGCTTCCTTATCTGCGCCTATATCCTGCTTCAACCAGTGCATCTGTGATCTTGTGATCATTCAATCAGGAAAAATTTCTGGATAAACATTCTCCAGGTCTTCAGTTGCTTGCATTTCCACTGACTTTTCAACTAGAGTAGGCAGCACGCCTACCGGTGAATCAGCTATATCATTTGCAAGGACAAATTTTATTCCTAGAGCTGAGAATTTGTCCTGTACTCCTACCACACATTATCTACACTTCTCGGGACTCTTTAGCCTCACTTTACATAAATGAGCACTTTTTGTCTCATTATGAATTCCTGTTACAAGCACATTTTCTGGCAATAGCCTCTCAAGAGTGCATATATCCTCACCCCTCAGCATTACAGACTGAAAAGATCCTACGTCAATTAGTATTGGAACCTCCTTACAAAATTACTTCTGGCCTATGTAAATAAACTTTACCCTTTCATGTAGACTTTATAAGCAGATCTGGCAGGTCCTCTGATTACCTTGTACACTCTGAGGCAGTTACCTATCTTCCCTTGTGCGTTTTGTTACTAGTGCAACACAATGTCCAGGCTGGTGTGGTTATCTGGTTTTCCCACATCTGGTTTTCTCCCAGCCCAACAACACTGTGATTTTGTGTAGCCCACTTTATTACAATGAAAACACCAGAGTTTTTTTTAACTACTTTGTCCCCCTCAAGGTTTTCTTTTTTGCCGTGGTAAATTATCCTGATGATCTTCACTGAGATCTACCTTTCCCTTTGCACGTAAGGATATCTCTTTGCTCCAATTTTTATCTCTTGTAGACTGGAACTGTATCTGAAAGCTCAACCAATTCTAATGAACAAGTTCATAACATTCAGCCACTTCAGCTGCTAACCTTACTGTTTACACTCTCTGTTCTTCCACACGAGTTTGCACTACTTCAGACAGTGAATTTTTGAATTCTTCTAAATACTTATCTCTCAAAGGTCATAGTGTTGTTTGATTTTAAATGCTCGTATCCAACTATCGAAGTTAGTCTGTTTGATCCTTTCAAACTCAATGTAGGTGTGACCACGATCCTTCCTTCGATTCCTGAATCGTTGTCTATAGCCTTCTGGAACAAACTCAAAGGCAGAAAAAATGGCTTTTTTTACCGCTACTGTACTCCCATATACCAATGGCTGTATCCTCAGCTCCATACTGTACCACGTGTACACCCAAGGCTGTTCACTCAACCCCCTACTGCACTTCCCGTACACTCACAGCTGTGCCCTCAGTCCAATACTGTCCTCCCTGAAAACCCACAACTCTGTCCTCAACCACCAACTGTGCTCCCAGTAAACCCACAGTGTGTCCTCAGCCACCTACTGTACTCCCTGTACACCGCAGCTATGCTCTCAGCCCCCTAATGTACTCCCTGTATACCCACAGCTGTGTCCTCAACGCCCTACTGTATTACCTGTACACCCTCTGCCTCCACGGTGCTCCCATACACCCACAGCTGTGTCATCAGCCCCATACTGTATTCCCTATACACCCTCAGCATTGCCCTCAGTCCCCTACTGTACTCCCCGTACACCCTTAGCTGTGTCCTCAGCCCCATAATGGACTCCCCATACACCCACAACTGTGTCCTCCGCTTCCACGGTACACCCCCATACACCCACAGCTGTGTCCTCAGCCCCCTGTGGTACACCCCGTACACCCACAGCTATGTCCTCAGCCCTCTGCAGTACTCCTGTACACACAAGGCTGTGTAATCAGCCCTCTAGTGTACCCCCTGTACACACAACGCTGTGTCCTCAGCTGCTATTGTACTCACTGTACACCCCGGCTGTGACCTCAGCCCCCTACTGTACTCCCTGTATACCCACAGTTGTGTCCTCAGCCCCCTACTGTACTCCCTGTACATCCACAACTGTGTTCTCAACACCCTATTGTACTCCTGTACACCCAAGGCTGTGTCATCAGTCCTCTACCGTACTCCAGTACGCACACAGCTATGTCCTCAGCCCGCTACTGGACTCCCTGTAACCCCGGCTATGTCCTCAGCCCCCTACTGTACAGCCAAAGCTGTGTCCTCAGCCCCTACCGGAGTCCCTGTACACCCCAGCTGTGTCCTCAGCCACCTCATGTACTCCTTGTACACAATCACAGCTGTGCGCTCAGACTCAACTGTACTCCCTCTGAACCTGCTGCTGTGCCCTAAGCTGCCGACACTACTCCCTGTACGCTCACAGTTGTGCCCTCAGTCCCCTACTGCATCCCTGTACACACATGGCTGTGCCCTCAGCCCCCTGCTGCACTCCCTGCACACACAGGGCTGCGAGCTCAGCACCCTACTGTACTCCCCGAACACACAGGGCAGTGCCGTCAACCCCCTACTGCACTCCTTGTGCACCCTGGCTGTGTCCTCAGCCCCCTACTGTACTCCTGGTACATCCACTGCTGTGGCCTCAGCCCCTAACTGTACTCCCCATACACATAGGGCTGTGTCATCAACCCCCTACTGTACTCCTCGTACACCCCGGCTCTGCCCTCACCCCTACTGTACTCCCTGTGCACAAACCGCTGTGTCCTCAGCCCCCTACTGCACTCCCTGTGCACACACAACTATGCTCTCAGCCCCCTACTGTCACCCCTGCACACCCAAGACTCTGTCCTCCGCTCCCCACTGCACTTCGTGTACACGCCGGCTGTACCCTCATCCACATACTGTACCCCCTACACACAGGTTGTGCCTTCAGCCCCCTACTGTACGGTCTGTATATCCATGGCTGTGTCATCAGCCCCCTACTCTACTCCCTGTACACCCACAGCTGTGTCCTCAACCCCCGACCGTACTCCCTGTATACACCCTGCTGTGTCCTCAGCCACCAACTGTACTCCCTGTATACACCCTGCTGTGTCCTCTGCCCCCTACTGTACTCCCTGTATAGCCACGGCTGTGTCCTCAGCCACCAACTGTACTCCCTGTATACACCCTGCTGTGTCCCCTGTCCCCTACTGTACTCCCTGTACAGCCACGGCTGTGTCATCAGCCCCCTACTGTACCCCCTGTGCATCCATGGTTATGCCCTTCTCCGCCTACTCTACGCCCTGTACACCCACAGCTGTGTCTTCAGCCCCCGACCTGTACTCCCTGTAAACTCACTGCTGTGTCCTCTGTACCCTACTGTCCTCCCTGTACAGCCACGGCTGTGTCATCAGCCCCCTACTCTACTCCCTGCACAGCCACGGCTGTGCCCTCAGCCCCCTAATGTCCTCCCCATATACCCACGGCTATGCCCTTCGCCTCCTACTCTCCTCCCTGTACACCCTCGGCTGTGTCCTCAGCTCCCCACTGGACTTTCTGTTCTCCCATTGCTGGTGTCCTGAGCACCCTACTGCACTCCCCGTACACCCACGGCTGTGCGCTCAGCCCCCTACTGTTCTCCTTGTGCACCCACAGCTGTGTGCTCAGCCGCCTACTGTCCTCCATGTATACATATGGCTGTGTCCTCAGCCCCCTACCGTACTCCCTGTGCACCCACAGTTCTGCCCTCAGCCTCCTACTGTACTCCCCATACACTCACGGTTGTGTTGCTAAATTCCAAACAACGCCAGTTACAAGTTTGCTGCTGACATCACCAAAGCAGGAGGTATAACAACCAACCGCGAGTCAGAATACGGAAAGGACATAGTGGTGTGGTGGCATGGTGTAATGATAAAAACCTCCCTCTCAAATTTGGCATAAGTAAAGAACTGACCATTGACTTCACGAAGAAAGTAGGGGAGTATGCCCCAATCTACATCAACGTACAGAGCATCAAATTCCTCGGAGTGACGATAACTGCCAACCCTGGATGTCTCACCTAGGTGTGACAGTCAAGAACACTCGGGTGGCTCAGAAAATTCAACATGCACTACTTCTACAGATGCAACATTGAGAGCATACTGACCGGGTGCATAACAGTCTGGTACGGCAACCGCTGTGCCCTGAACAGTAAGAAACTACAGAAGGTTGTGTTCACAGCCGTGACCATCAGGGACTCCAATCTCCAAACGATTCAGTCTTCTGCTCTGTTTAATCGTTCCCTAAAATTTGACACATTCTCCAAATGAGTGGTCTCTGAATTCTGCCTTATTAATTTCGCCTTAACCAATGTTAACAGTCCTTTTACTTCATGCTCAAAAAATAATTCATTTCTTCTGAGTTTGGTCGATTCATTCTGTGCGTCTCTGATCACAAATAGTTCAAAAATAATTTCCTTATCGCAATCATCTGGATTATCCTGACCATAAACCCTCAACATGGTCTTCACTGTTTGATGCCATCTCGCTCATGTTCACTGTGATTCCGAATACTATGTAGCAGATTTGAATTGCTTTATTCCCAAGTTATTGATCACCTGCTTGAATAGTTCAGATGTGAGGTTTGATCTATCCGGATCTCTTGGTAGTCCGTACCTACGTAAAAAATAAGTATTTTTTTTCTACAACTCTTTTCGCTGTGATGCTACATAATGGGTCTGCCTCTGGAAATCTAGTGGACACATCCATTATTGTTAAGAAATACTTATTCCCACTTAGTCTTTGCGATAGGGGACCCACACAATCTATCATGACTCTTGTGAAAGGTTTCTCAACTGCTGGAATAGGTATTAAAGTTGCAGGTTTTATTACTGCGTGTGTGACATGTTTGAGACATTTGGCAATATTCACTACATCTTTGTGAAGTCCAGGCCAGTGAAAATATCTTTGTATTTCAGCCTGTAATGTCCTCACCCCGAAATTATCTCCAAGTTGTAACTCACGTGCCACTCGCAGCACTCCCTTTCTATACCCAACAGACAAAACAATTTGATGAATTTCTGTGCACGTCTGATCTGCTTCAATGTGTGCTGATCTCCATATCTGCATTAAAACATCATTTGTGAAGTAATAACACATAGGAATGCATTCATTCTCTTTCTTCCTAAATATCTTTTGATATAACTTCTGTAACTCCACATCTTTCTGCTGTAATTGAATCAGTTTAGCAGAGCTAAAACTACGTTCATATTTTCCTACTCGCTCCATCTGTTTTCCACTTATCTGATCAAAAAGAAACTTTTGGATAACTCTACGTCAGCCTCGTTATCTGTGCCTTTATCCTGCTTAAACCTGTGCTTCTGTGATCTTCTGGTGATGCAATCAGGTGAAATTCCTGGATAAATATTCTCCAGGTCTTCCGTTGCCCGCACCTCCACTGGCTTTTCAACTAGAGTAGGCAGCACGCCTTCCAGTGAAGCAGCAATATTATTAGCAAGTGCAAATTTTATTCCTAGAGCTGAAAGTTAGGGGTCTAGTACACCTACCGCACATGCTCCAATCTTCTCTGGACACTCTAGCCTCACTTTACATAAGTCAGCACTTTTTGCCTCACTATGAATTCCTGTTACCAGCACATTTTCTGGAAATAGTCTCTCAAGAGTGACTCAAGAGCCTCACCCCTCAGCATTACAGACTTAAAAGATCCTGTGTCAATTCATATTGAAACGTTCTTACCAATTAATCCTGGCCTATGTGAATAAACTTTACCCTTTCATGTCAGTTTTGTTTGCAGATTTGGCACGTCCACTGATCATCTTGTACACTCTGAGGCAGTTGCCTACTTTCCTTTATGCTTTTAGTTACGAGTCCAACAAAACTTCCAGGCTTGTTTGGTTATCCTACATCTGGTTTTCTCCCAGCCCATCAACACTGTGATTTTGTGTGGCCCTCTTTTTTGCAATGAAAACACGACAGGTTTTTAACATCTTTGTCCCCCTCAAGCTTTTCTTTATTACTATGGTAAATTATCCTTATGATCTACACTGTGATCTACCTTTCCCTTTGCACGTGAGGATATCGCTTTGCTCCAAGTTCTGTCCTTCAGAGACCAGAACTGGTTCTGGAAGCCAAACCAAGTTTATGGACCAGTTCATAATGATCAAGCATTTTCAAGAGCTAACCTTGCTGTTTACACTCTCTGCTCTTCCACCTGAGTTTGCACTACTTCAGGCAGTTTGAATTCCTCCAAGTGTTAACCTCTTTAAGGGCATCATAGTTTTGCTTGAATATTAAAGCTCTTATCGAACGATCGAAATTAGTCTGTTTGATCCTTACAAATTCAGTGTAGGTTTCACCAGGATCTCTCATTAAATTCCTGAAATGTTGCCTATGCAGACAAAATGTTTTTTTAACCTCCTTATACTCCCCAGATACCTCATCTGATAGGGATGTGAATATCTCACCAGTACTACCTACAAGTTTCATTTGGATCAACAAAATCCACATAGCCTCTGGCCACTGCATTTGTTTAGCCAACTTTACAAATGAGATGAAAAGGGCATCACATTCTTCTCAATAAATTGAGACGATGCTTGAACATATTCAAACAAATTCTCACTAGGCTTCTGACTACCAGGGGCTTGCTCATCCTCACTCTCTTCCTTACTAAGCTCACCCTCAGCCGTTATCTCCAGCATTTTACACTGACTTTTCTTTTTAATTGTCAGTTTTTGTTCTTCAAAGGTTCTCTCTTTCTCTCTCCCCTATTGCTCTCTCTTTTGCCATTCTTTATTTTTACTCTCTGTTCTGCTGCTTTCTTTTTTCCCTCTCTTCTGCATTTTATCGAAAGTCAAATGTTTCATTTTGGGTATTAGTTTGATTGGGTTGAGAAAACTTAGAATAGTAATGGCTATTTCAGTCGCCAAACGTTTTCTGGGTGTGCATGCAGTGACTTTGGAAATTTTACGAAAAATGAATAAGACCATGTTGCAAGAATTATCAGAGAAGCTGGATTGGAACTGACTGCTTCTGTGAGGAAAGGAGAGATAATTACAGCGGAATCTCGTCAATGAAACTTGCTGGAGAAACCGTCAGAATCAGAGATGGCAAGAATTCAGTTGCAAATGAAACATCTTGAGCTAACGGCGAGAGGTAAGGAAAGGGCAGCCAAATTCCTTCACACTCTCCTCACGACACCATCACCACAGGGATTAGTCTGGTGAAACTCCATTACACGGTCTCTCTGTCCCAAGGAGATCATTGATTATAAATGAAAGAAAATACTGTCTCAAGTATACTCCACAACTGCAGGACGGTGTCTTCACTCTTATTCTTTAATCATTTTGTAATGAACGATACTACTCAGTTGTTGTGCTGATTACTTGCTGAGTCATAGAGTTATAGAGATGCACAGAATGGAAACAGATCCTTCGGTCGGACCTGTCCGTGCCAACCAGATATCTCAACCCAATGTAGTCCCACCTGCCAGTACCCGACTGCTCTGTAGGAATTCTGTTAGTGCCTCATGATCAAGGACATCCAGCTCCTTTTTACCAAGAGCACTTCCCATCATCTCGCCTTCTCATAAATACAAATTGAGAAGGATTGCATTTTTTGCCAATCATTTATTTGCCTTATGAAGCAAAGTCACACCAACAACAACATCACTGTTGCCATTCGAGTTGATTGGAGATACTGAGGAGGCGATGATCTAGCTGTACAATCTCCGAATATTAATCCAGGGAATCAGGTAATGACCCAGACACCAGATCCGAATCCCACAACGCAAATGTTGGAAATTAAATTATATAAAATATCAGGAATTAAGAATCAAATGAAACAATGAAACCAATGTCAATTGTCCTACCTTGCACCCTCATGCCCTTCAGGAAAGGAAATCTACCATCTTCAGCTGGTCGGGCTTACATGCAACTCCAGACCCACAGCAATGTGATTAACTCTCAGTTGCAGTTAGAAATAGCCAAGCCAGTCACTCAGTTATATCAGTCACTTCAAAGCCTCAAATAAATGAAACGCATGGATCTCAGCACTGACTACTTACTGCCCACAGACTGCAGTGGGTCAGGAAGGCAGCTCACCAACACCTTCTCAAGGACAATGGGGAAAGGAAATTAAATACTGGGCCAGCATCTTCCTTTACTGAATAAAGGAAGATGATCACATTCAGGGAAGAGAGAACAACAGACATAAATAACTTTAAGCAGGGACTTTTACATGTACCTTACATGGTCATGATTATTAATAATATGGGAACAGGAAAAACATAAGTAATGTTTAATTTCAGTTTTTATTTCCATCACAGCTGACCATCAACAATCCCTTTGTTTGTTTCGTTCTCTCTATCTCTCTCTTTTTCCATCTATTGAACTCCATCCTTTCCCCTTCATAACAGATGTCGGTGTCACCAACATCAATCACACTATTTCCCAACTGTGTTCAGTTCTGATGTATGAATCGAATTGCCAATTCTATTTTTCTCTCGACCGGAGGGGGCGAACAAATCTGCTCAGTTTGTCTGGCACTTTCGCGTTCTTTATTGTTTCTGATCTGTTGCATCATTCTTTTCTTTATTGAACCTTTAATTTTGTTATTACTTGGAATGTCTACATCGCTGACAGGGGCAGCATTTGTTGACCTAACCAAATGTCATTTACTGCGAGGTCATTCTTTCAGACGTACAGAACCAAGCACTTTGCTGTGGGTCTCACATCAATCTTAAGTCAGACCAGAGAGTAATGCAAGATCTATTTACCAAAGGACATCAGTGAAATAGATAAACGTATAGACAAAATGCTGGAGATGTAATGGTTGTTATTAGTAAAACTTGCATTTTTTCCCAATTCCTGTCTTGTGTATTTACTTTCTGACATCGTCTGCGGTAGGATGTGGAACAGTGTCTTTCTGTGTAATAACCTGTGCATCTGAATTACATTTCTTCCGACATTACTACTCTGAGAGAGTGTTCCTGACATTAGGTTATTTTAGAGACAAGAACAAAGTTGTGATCGAAATATTTGCAACTGAAAGAGTGCTTAGAAGAGAGGTGGAACCATAACGTCTGAATTTTACCGAAGCATAGATAATAGATAATGAAGCGTCAGCATTGAAGCCAAGATGGTGACTGGGCATATAAGCGAGCTGGTAGTGCGTCGGTTTGGTGATGGACAGAATACCGAGACATAAATGAATTCAGGGAAGAAAGGTACTTCGGTATTGTGAACAGTCTTGTTCTCAGATGTTTGTGAGGGTGGTTCGGAAATTTGTGGGTAATTAATGGAATTTGCATTTGAAACTGAAGACAATAGTTTCCGTCTTTGACAAATATAGATAACAGAAATAGCAAAGAAATTCGCCATGTTTGAAGAGATTAATAAATGGATAGAGATGAAGAAACTTACCAGGAACACCAACAATAGCGAGGATAGGATAGTAACCCGCCTGGATAATCAGCAGTGCACCAAATATCCGATATGGTAATGATGACCAAGAGCAGGAAAAAAAGAAAAGACCCGCAGATAAACTCCTGTCCATTGTTGCAGCATTCCAGTCTAATGTTCTCAGATTCTGATCCATTAATGGATCATTCCAGACTATTCTCAGATGTTTAAATCTCCTTTTTGTGTCTCTGCAGATGTGTCCCTTTACGCGTTGGAGTTGATGCATCTGCTGCTACAATGGCATAAACCATTGCAAGAGGCCCCTTACTAATAGGAGACAGAAAACATCCAGTGACACAACCAGGATCCATGGAGACTGGCATCAATCACAGTCACTGAACAAACAGCTCAATTTAACCCCTTTCAGTATGGTTCCTTCAGTTCACAAAAACTACTGGACTGGATTGAATGTTGGCACCGCTGGCTATTGATCACATCTCCCATCACCCATTGCTCTCGTGAAGTTAGTAGTGAGGGAGAAAGATGCATGCTTTCTTATCGCAGGCTAGATGATTCTGCTGCGTTGTCCATTTGTAATACTATTACCGGCTGAACCGCCCCCCACCACCACCCTTGAAAACCACAATCTACATGCTGTTACCGTGCAGATCTCTCCTCGACTAGAACAGGCACCAGCAAATATATTTAAAGCGGATATATTTGCACTTCAATACATAGGAAATGTGAATTTGTCTGGGTATTCCTTTAATTGATTTAATAAGGCAATTTTGTATCTTCAACATTCAATGTGCTTCAGCACTTTTTAAAATATAAACTCACAAACATCTTAACGCACTTTATTAAGCGCAAGTTTCTTCACTTTCTCCTCATGGTAGCATCATGCCAGGGTTTATTCTGGTGAAACCCCTTTGGACTGAATCGCTGCCAAGATCATTATTTATAAAGCTGATTCAACCTGTACACAATAACCCTAACAGTCCCTCAACAAAACTCTATCATTTGGAATGATACATTTACTCTGGTACTTTAATTATTTTGCATGAAGAGCCACATATCATTTACTTCCTGCTGTGTAAAAATTCTGTTTGTGACTTATGACCAAGCACATCCAGGTCTGTTTCAACAACAGCACTTCCCAACCTCTCACTATTTAATGAACATAAATGTGAATGATGATATTTGTTGTTCATATCTGAAATACTTTATATCTTGCGAAGAGCTATTGCACAAACACTGATCCTTCACTCCAGAGAATTATCCTACTCTCTTCATTCTCTCGATAATCCAACTTTTAATACACTCGGTGTATTCCTCCCCGACCTACGCATGGACTCTAACATTTCCCACTCATCTGTATTCAACCATGTCAAACATCTACTGAAAATTCAAACACTTCATTCCCACTGGTTCTCAATTATCAATGTCACAACGGACAATCCCCACAAAGTCCAGCAGATTTATCAAAGATCAAGATCATTTCCCCTTCCTGAATCTAGATTGACTCTACCAAATCATGTCATTATTTTCCAAGTGTCTAGTTGTCACATTCCTCACAACACGTTCCAATGTTTTTCTCACAGCTTACATCAAGCTAACCACTGTTTTGTTTGCTGTTCGCTCTCTCCGTCCTGTTTTAAATATTTAGGTTTACAAAAGCTGCTTTCAAGTCTGGAGGATCCTTTCCAGAATCTAACCAGCTTTGAAGAATAATCAGTAATTCTTTCACTCGCTCTACTGTCACCTCCTCAATACTCGTGGATGTAGCTCATCAGATGCAGCAATATACCAACCTTAAATTCAATGAGATTTTGAAAGACATACCTTTTATTCATTCTAATTTCCTGCTGTTCCTCATTTTCACCAGTCACTCTGTTCCCTTATATTTCTGGAAGTTTCTTTCTGTATCTTTCTCAGGGAGATGGACACAATATATTACTCTCAGCGGACAGATGGGATCTGTTAGCCAGTGAACATATCGGAGGACTGCACTCCGGTGATGATGAATATGTTACTCACCACTGCCTGGAAAGTTCCAGGATTAATCCAATTTAATTTATGGTGAGCATCAGCACAGTCCTATCACTGGTGTGAGGCTACACAGTATATTGAAGGAGGGGACACAGCTCCGTGACCACCTCAATTTTGAAACAAACTGGCTTCACACCTGACACCTGGTCCAGCTTAGACAAATGACCCGGGAAATCCCAGGAAAGATAATGTACTGTCCTACACCTCCCTATTTATAGAGCTTTCCTTCTGTGGAGCCTCATCTCCATTTGTTTACCATGGACCCAGACACTCTGTAAATGCAGTGTATAGAGTGGGGTCACCAGACCCAGCGGCTGACAATACAAACCCGAGAGAAGCATCCACAGTAACTCCACTGATTTTCCAATGACAAGAACAAGTCAATTCCCCACACGGAAAGTGCACGCGCTCAGTGTTGAAAACTATTTCCACTCCTGAGTTTCTCTTCCTGGCTGAGAAAGCCGTTGCATCTCTGCACAGTCCCACAGTAAGAGTTTCTCTCTCCAAAGAAGCAGTTGACAATGTCGCATTAACGTCCTCTATATCTCAGCAACTATAAGGGCAGCACCAGTATTGCTAATGGATTCGATCATCACACTCAGAGAAGAGAGATAAGGGAACTTAATTCACTTTAAACAGGGACATATCTAAATGGACGTGATATTCAGGAATATGGGAAATAGGGAAATTTGAGAATAACTTGCCATTTTGTTTTCCTTTCAGTTCATCATCAGCAATCCCTTTGCTCACTTTTCATTTCTTTTCCTCTCTTTTTCTGGCCATTTCACCATCCAGTCAATTTAAACCTAGCTCCCACCTCTCTCTCCAACCCAACCATCCATGATACATGGATAAATAATATTATTTCCCAGTTTGCTTTCAGTTGTGAAGCAGGGTCAAAACATTATCTGCATTTCTCCTGACAGAGGCTGCCATACCTGTGAGATTCTCTCACACTTTCAGACTCTGGAGAGTTTTATTTTCGATCTCTAGAACCCACCGTTCTTTGATTTATTTCACCTTTAATGTTGTTTCACGGGATGCCAGCATCACGGGCAAGGGCAGCATTTGTTGTCCATCACTAATTGTCCTTGATCACGCGGCCATTTGTCAAGACAAAATGGAGCCAACAATGTTGCTGTAAGTCTGAAGTCACACTGAGCTCAGATTGGGTAATAATGTTAAGTTTCTTTAACAAAGACTATCAGTAAAATAATAAAAATAAATCTTAACGGCTTCTGGTTTCCATGAGTGAAATTAGGTTTTATTTCAATTTTTGTCATTCGAATTTAAGCTCTGACATCGGCTGTGGTCGGATGTTAAACACTGCCTTGGAGTCACAACCCGTGCCTTTGAATTACCCGTCCAGTTACATGATCACTCTGATACAGAGTCCTCATTGCCTCGTCCGTATTCCCTAGTTCCTGCCAGAGAGAGATGGTGGAGAAAACTACCAACGATAAAAAGGATTTTGGGGAAAAAAGCGAAAGGGAGATTGAGAGACAATTTCATGTAAGATCACAGGTTTCAGAATGCTGAAATGAAGGCATTTCGACAGTATCCTACAACATGAGCCAGTATTCCCAGGATGATAGGTGAAGGGGATATTGTCGTCAATAAAGATGAGGGAGAGTTTTAGATGAACATTTCTTCTGTAACTTTGTAACTGGGTGTGGGGTCAGCAGAGTCTTCGACTCATTGGGCTGAATCTAACAATAGTTTGTCTCAGTGACATTTTTATTGAGTGTGACAAAGGGATTATCTGTACGAGACTGAACTAGATTCATGGCGCTATCTTATCGAACTAACCACATTAACTACCCACTCAATCTCATAGTGTTCCTCGCATTCAATGCCACCCCAATTCTACAACCTAACATGGCTGGAGGGACTCACCATCGCACTGATGCCCCTGGGTATTCTATGATCACTGACACTGGTGCCATCTTTAAAAGGCCAATGGGCACACTGTTGTACTTCCTCAGTTTGAAACCACCCTGCACAGTTGACCCCGAGCATGGCAGGTAAGAGGAGCTAACACCACGGTTTTCCATCAGAGGCACAGTGGTCCTAGTGGATGGGCTGGTACAGGGGGGTCCATTCTCTTCTCAGAGGAGGCCTCACCACCAGCCCCACCGAGCATGGTCTGAGCTCACCACACAGCTCAGTGCAGTATCTGCGGTCTCGCTGTCTCTCTCTCTCGCACACACACACACACACACACACACACTTTGAATATGGAATTTTCCAGATAGTGTTCCAAAGAATTCCCATTTTCAGGTATAGGAACTTTCAGTCATTCAACCCCCTGGGTTCCTGCAAAAATATGCACTTATTTTATATCCAATCACAGTTAGTAATTCTGGCTATTTCACTTTGTCTCACATTATTGTATTCAGCCAAACACTGCTTCTCGATACTTGTCGCATTGTGAAATACAATTTTGAGCAGAGAACATTTTATCCTCAGCTGTAATCTTGACCGTTATCTGAATTGTACCATTTTCCTTGTTATGAAAGTTTCTCTTGCCCTTTGCCTGTGCCTGTTTCTGTCTGTAACAGTTACACTGTCTCCCACTCAGTTGGCTGGACGGCTGGTTTGTGATGCAGAGGGAGGCCAACAGCGCAGTTTAAATTCCCCCACGCTGACAGAGGTTACCACGAAGGGGACACTCTCTCAACAATGGGCAATCGAGCATGGCAAATCCACTCTAAGCTGTACATCTTCGTACTCTGGGAGGAAACTGGAGCATCGGGAGGGAACCCACACAGATGTGTGGGGAATGTTCAAACTCACCTGACGTTGGAATTGAAACCAGCTCCTCGGTGATGTGTGGCCACAGTGCTAAGCACATATCCATCATACTCTTCAGTTAGTTCTGTTAAGTACTTGTAGCTGACTGAAGAAATCCAACTGGCTTGTTCTGATAATGGAACTTGACCCAGTATTAGACCTTTATCATCGGCCATATCGCCAACCTGGTTACATTTAAAATTTGTTGTGAGCAGTGCAGGAGTGGGACTAGAAAAGGAAACAGTGACACCCTCCAACCTCAGTCAGAACCGGACTGAGGAGAAATTCACAAAGTGAGAATTCATTCAAGTGGGAATTCTCTCGCCCAGAAGATTGGGAGGGCTGAATCTTCATATTATATTGAGGCTGACTTTGTCTGATTTTCCATAGACAGGTGAATCAGGGATCATTGTGAAATCAGAGAAAAGTGCAGCTGGGACACAATGAGATGAGCCATGACCTTATTGACTGGTGGAATAGTGTCAAAGTTTCGAATGGCCCAGTCGTGTCCGTTCCATTCAGCCCTTCGGTCCTGCTGTGCAGGAGCAGATTGAGACCACTCCGATGGTTTGGTGTTGTTTAGCAAATGTATAGGAAAATCCATGGCTGGGTCAGTCATTGACCCCCCTCCCCCAATCCCTCTTTTCAGGCTTCCCCTCTCTGTCACTTCTGCTCCTGATGTAGGTCATGTTACAGGCCCAGATTCGCATTGAATACAGCCCCCATGCCCCACACAAGGTCAACTCAGACAAACCCTCTGCCGTCTCTGAATGCAACATTTTACATCATGACTTCCAGGAACATAATCAAGTATTTTCCTAAAACATAAATAAGAACGTAAGAAATAGGAACCTGCGCTGTCATTCAATAAGAACATGGCTGATCTACTCCACGGCTCAACTCCACTTTCCTGCTAACCCCTTGCATCCCTCAACTCGCTGAAATGTCACAAACCAATCCACCCGTCTGTAAATATAATCAGTGACACAACCTCCATAACTCTCGGGGTTAGAAAATTCCAGCCATTCACTACATTCTGAAAGAAGACATTTCTTTACATCTCAGTTTGAAATCGATATTCCTTATTCTGTATCTACATATCTGACTTCGAGACTCTGCTCCGGTGTGGAACCACATTCTCAACAACGACCTTGTCAAACCCCCTCTGTATCTTATCGGTTTCAGTAATGACACTCTCATTCATTTAAACCACAATGAGAATCGCCTCAGCATTTTTGATGTATTCAATAATTCAAACCTTTCATTCCAGGAACCAGTCAAATGAACCAACATTTCTGCATCAACCTGCTGACGTAATGTTTCATATACAGGAACAGCCCAATCCGTTGTAGTGCTCCTTTTTTGGGAGTCCTCACCATTTAATAACCGCCTGCCTTTTGGTTGTCAGTGTCATCCTCAAATTCGAATGTATATCGCACTCAACTCCTGTCGTCAGGAGCTGAATGCAGCTCTTGTAAGCAGCTCTTGCCGTCGGACTGATATTTGTGGTACTCCAGTAGATACATTTCTTTCATAAAGATCGATGAATCATGACTCTCCGATTTGTAAGTGTTTACCAAATGCCATCCCATGCTAATGCATTACCCGTCAGACTATGAGTTTCTGTCTTGTATAAGAACCTTTACTTTGTGATACCTTGTGGAAAATCTCTAGAAAGCCTCATGTCTACCAGTCCCCCTTTATCAAGGCCACTTGTTACATTCTCATGGATTTCCAGAAAAACATTTTGCATTATTTTACAGGCAAAATGTAGTTCTCCTTTAACAAGACCATGCTGACTCTGTGTGAAGCTTTTCTTAATGCTCTGCATTTCCTTCCTTAATAACAGACTCTCACAGATTCCCAGCAATAATGGTTAGGCTAAGTGTTTCCTGCTTTCAGTCTCGCTAGTTTCTTGAAGACAGGCGCCACATTGGAGGGTCTCCAGTTTCACTGGATCACTCCTTTAATCCAGAGAGCTATGGAATATTTAACACAGAGCCACCAGCCACTCTGTGACCACTTCTTTTAAAACCAGCTATTAATTGCTGATGACCTGTTTACCCTTGGTCTTATCTGTTTGAGAATTGTCTTGTTCCTCATGTTAGAGACAGCTCAATATTTTCCCTGCTGTTACCATTTTGCTTATACCATTGAAATATTTACAGCTCCTTTACCTGTGAGGAATGATGTAAAATACAGGTGTAAATTATCTATCTCTTCCCTGTATCCAGTTCCCCAGTCACACCCTCCAAATATCCTCAATATACTTTCCTGATGTCCTTTTTATCAAAGATCACACACACACACACACACACACACACACACACACACACACACACACACACACACAAACACACACACGCACACACACACACACACAAACACACCTCTTTAACTCTTCTTACATACATGGAAAAGCTTGTGCTACTTGTTTTTATATTTCTTGCCAATTTACTTATACCACATCTTTTCTTCCCTTTTCTTCGCTTTCTATATTCATACAGCCTTATCACATACAAACACAATCTTAGGTCCAACTTGTCGATGCCGGCCAGGTTTTCCAAACTAAACTATTCCCATCTTCTTGCATTTGGCCCATATGCCTCTAAACGGTCCCATTCACATATTCGTCTAAATGTCTTTTAAATGTTGGAGGTGTACTTGCATCTGCCTGTCTTCCTCTGGCAGCTCATTCCATAAACACGTCACCCTCTGTGCAAATAACAGTTCCTTCTTCGTCCCTTTTAAATCTTCCCTCTTCCACCATAAACCTATGGCTCTATAAGTTAATTTACCTATCCTGTGGAAAAGACCTCGGCTTTTCACCATGCCCAAGTATCCCCTGATTTTGTAAATTACAATAATATCACCCCTCAACCTCTTATACTCCATCTGATACTAACTTCAAGAACAATCATTTAAAGATCAGCACTGTAAATTTGAAACAATGTTAAAAGTGACAGGTAAACAATGCTCAGCCCAAACTTCATACTGTCATTTGTTTTCTTCTTTATGTTACAAGACTAAGGCAGCATGAAAATCTTACTAGTGCCTATAAGCCGTCAAGCACCTGAATTCCTTTGCCTGACGGCAGTGATCTCTACAGTGAAAATGTATCTCTGGACAGATCTATATAATACCACATGTTCAACATTCTCCCTCCTGGCCTCCGTATGACCTTATGTGATTGTGTCTTCTTTATCTTGCACTCAATAGAGGGAACCCCTTTCCCCCATTCACATGTTAATTTAATCTCATTTTATACCATCTTCTCTTTTCACTACTGCTAAAAGCCTGTTTATCCGTTGTCACACCCTCCTTTGCCTGTCACCTACCCCCCACCTCTGGCAAGGAACTAATATGCCCAGTTTCCAATCCTTTACAGTTCTGAAGAAGGATCACACTGGACTTGAAAAGCTAACTCTGGTTCTCTGTCTCTGCAGATGCTGCCAGACCTTCTAAGTTTCTCCAGAAATGAACAGGCACAGCACAAATTTTCAATTAAACAAATAACTATGAATACTAGAAATAAAAATGCACAAATTGCTGTAGGAAGTGGGAGCTTTGTCGAAGGGTCGCTGGACACGAAAGATGAACTCAGCTTTCACTTCACAAGATACAGCCAGACCTCTTTCGTTTCTACAGCAGTTTCTGTTTTTGAACATTTTCCAAAGTCATGTGTTGAATCTGCTCCTACGCCCTGTCCATCAGAGAGCGCTGTACAATGGGAAGTGAACAAAAACGCAAAGTGCACAAGTTCATTGTCTCTGAAACGACAAAGGCTGGTATCACTGACACGACAGAGGTCTTAATCATGGTCAGGGAGAAAAACAGAGGAAAAAAACATTCACTTCAAACAGAGAATATGTTATGACGGGAAAGAAAATTATTCAGATTAATATGTTAAAGTAACATAACAAATTGGAGGCGTGACATCAGGGAGAGACCCTCAACAGAATGAGAATATGAAACTGGATGTGTTTGCACATCAGAAACCAGGTTAGGTTACTGAATACAGGGATGATGGATGAATGGGTATGGATGTGAACTGGTGGAAAGTCAGTAAAATTGATTTGTTGTGCAAATATCACTGGATTACTGATCCAGACCAGGATAATTCTCTGGCAGCTGGTGGAAGTTGAAAACGATAAACAAAATATCGAGACATAAAATCTGGTGCCAGCAATATTGACCTTGAATCTAATGTCCATTGTAAACATCTGTTCCCTCCCCAATGTACTTACAGGAAGTGAATCTCCCGTGCTTCCCGGTCTGGCCTACAAGTGTCTCCAGACACACAGACATGTGCGAAACTCTATCATGGTCTCTGAAACGGCCAAGCAACACACTCAATTGTATCAAATTGCTCTGAGTTCTTAATGGATAAAACCAGACAGAACACCGGCAACGAGCTTTGGAAAAGGGAACAGGAACCACAATCCTTTCAACCAGACAGATGCTGCCCTCCGAACGTTTAAGAGCTTGTGAAAACAATGACAGAGCTTTCCCACAGACTGCACAGAAACATCAGGAAGGGAGCAGGGCATTAGACACGTTTAGCTTCCCTGTTCTAGCACATGGAGACAAGTTTACTTTTATAACCCTGGTTAGTACATGCTTCAGAAACTCATCAATTCCAGTCTTATGTTGCCCAGTGATTGACCGTCCAACCCATACAATCACAGAAGCACCGACTCTGTACTGTCAGAAATACAGCACGATCTACATTAGTCTCACTTTCCTATACGAGGCCCATAACCATGTATGTTATGGCACTTCAAGGGCACGACCATGTATTTATTAACAGTTGTGATGTTACCAGTGACAACTGCCCTCTCAGGAAGAGCATTCCTGACCCCAACAGCCTTTGGATGAAAACAAATCCTCAAATCCTCACTAAACATCAAACCTTTCACTTTAAAATGGTACTCCCTTGTTCTTCGCCCTTTAACTGAAAGGAACAGCTGCTGTCTATCCATCTTGTCCATGCCCCTGGTAATCTTATCCTTCTGTCCCTCTCAGCCTTCTCTGCTTCAAAGTAAACAACCCGAGCTGATCTACTCCATCCAAGGGAACAGCCTGGTGAATCTCCACTGCACCCTCTCCAGTACAATCACGTACTTCCTGTAATGTGGCTCCCAGAACTGTACATAGTATTCCATTTAGCCGAACCAAAGTTACACATAGCTCTTATAATCTGTGACTCCATGAATAAAGTCTATGTTTATGGTCATTATGATTTGTCAACTTGTGCATTAAGCTGTTTAATCACATTCAGGGGTATTAGATTAGTTTATTTACAGTGTGGAAACAGGCCCTTCGCCCACAACATCCACACGTACCCATCGAAGCACAACCCACCCATTCCGCAATATGCACACCTTTACCTAACACTACGGGCAATTTAGCATGCCAATTTACCTGATCTGCACATCTTTGGACAGTGGGATGAAACCGGCGCAACAAGAGGAAACCCACGCAGATACGGGGGAATGTGCAAGCTCCACACAGTCAGTCGACTGAGTCGGGAATTGAACGCGGGTCTCTGACGCTGTGAGGTAGCAGTGCTAACCAGTGTGCCACTATGCCGCCCAATATGTGGAGCAGCACTCTCTGAGCTTCCTAGTGTGCTGCTATTCTTTGAGTCCTCCCCTGTCTGGTTGCTTCTTCCAAAATACATCACCTCATATTTATCAGGGTTACATTACATCGGCCATTGATCCACCCATTTCATCATTCCATCTGTCTCTTCCTGTAAGATAAGGCCTTCCTCCTCACTGCCAACCAACCAGCTAAGCTTTGTGTCAAACGCAAACTGATTTATCACACTCACCCCAATCCCTTCCATATTCATAGCTGCATCATTTATGAATACTATAAATAATAAGGTTAAAAATCATGAAATGTCAGTTTATAATCCAACAGTTTTATTCGGACGCACTAGCTTTCGCAGTGCTGCTTCTTCATCACGTGATTATGCTCTTCGAAAGATCGTGCCTTCAAATAAGCTGTTGGAATATCATCTTGTGTTTGTAACTCTTTTAACTTTGCCCAAGCCAGTCCAACCCTGGCGTCTCCGAATCACAAATAATTTGGGACACAGCACTGATCCCTGTGGTACACGATTAGATACTGGTCTCCAGTCAAACAAACAGACTTCTATCAGCAGACCTTCTGTCTCCTGCCACGAAGTTGATTTGGATGAAACTTGGCAAGTCACTTATGAGTCCTACCTGTTCCCTGGTTATTCTGTTCCACTTGACGTCCCAGTCGAATATCTGGGGATTCTCCCTAATCTTGTCCTGCCAGCAGGTTTCCATGTCGCTGTGTTTGTCAGTCCCCTTCAAATGAAGAATTGCCTTCTTATTGCAGTCTGAAATGGTCCATCCTTTACCTGCCATTATTTGCCGTAAATGTAGAGTAGACAACCAGAGAAAATTCCTGTTTATTTCCACCTTGTCATATGTTTAGTGACTTTTCTAAATTTCACTATGATCATCTCTCATTCTTTGAAACTCTCAAGAACACAGGCCGAGTTTCCACATCAGGCAATCTCACCATCTGAGGGATTAATCTGGAGACTGTCCATTGCACTTCCTCCGTGGTCAGTATATTCTTTCTCAGTGTGGGTCACCAACACTGGACTCAATACTTTATGTACAGTTTCATTCGCAAGCTGTGAAACTGCTTCAACATGACCTTCCGACTATGTTCTGATTCATTTAAATGAAGGCGAACCTGACTTTAACTTTCCACTTCTATATATTTCTCCAATTACGATTTACATTATTTATGTATTCACTGCATGAGTTCTGATAAAAAAAAGCCTTCTTCAAAACCGAAATATGCTATTTCTGTGTTGCAATAAACAAGTTCAAATCGTTCTGAAGTTTGTCAAATATGAACACTCTGTCAGACTCTGTCAGTGCATTTTGATTCTCTCCAATGTTGCTGTTAATTTAGGAATATCCAATATCAGACCCTATATAATACGTTCCATCAGTTTCCCTTCAGATGTCATGTTAATCGGTCTGCAGTTCTCCACACTATCTCTTCTTCCCTTTGTAGATGTTTGAATCCCTCCCATCCATCTACAATGCTCGGAACACATTTACTAACTTCCAGCCTCTGCAGAATGTACAGGGAAAAAAAAACAGTCATCGACAGCACCATTAATGCGTCTATTGCTGATTTATTTCTAATATTTTGATACGAAGTACAACTGGCTCATCAGACTTAGCAATGCTCAATCCAGCTACAATACTACTATGCTAGTCTTCAACTATTACCTTGTTACTGATATGAATTGACTTTATGTCTTTAGTTCCACAAGTTGCATGTGATCACTTAGTATTTCTCAGCGATTTTCCTCCGTGATGACAGATGCAAAGTAACTGGCTGCCTTCTTCGTCATTTCCCTATTCTCCACAATAGCCTCTCCTCTCCCGATTACCAAATTCCACATTTGACCTTGCTTTTACTTTGTTTTCTTTGCAATACAGATTGTAGATTTATTCAGTCTTTGTGTTCTTCTTTCACAGAATCATTAAAAGCCCACAGTAAGGAAAAGGCTCTTGGGCCCAACAAGTCCATCCTGCCCCTCCGAAGAGTAACCACCCAGACCCATTCCCATCCGATTCTACATTTTGCGACTGATGCAGCAAATCTACACATCGCTGAACACTTTGGGCAAATAAGCATGGCCAATTCAACTAACGTGTAAATCTTTGGACTGTAGGAGGAAACCGGAGCACCCGGAGGAAACCCACGCAGACAGGGGGAGAATATGCAAACTCCACACAAACAAATGTCTGAGAATTCTCCGGTTTCCCCCATGTCTAAAATTCTTCTGAAATCACTTCATACGATTAATATAATCTTTAATTTATCATGTTAGCATTCATTAAGTCACTTGCCCTTTCCTTGGTGATTCTATCTTAAAGACATAGACATTTTATTTCAGACATTGCAGTATTTCTGCAGAGCTTCTGGTCTTGAACCAGGTGTATCCAACAACACTGAAAAAGAAGAGAGAAGATATTGCCGTGGTCCTGGCTGATCTTTTTGCATCATCGCTGGCCGCGGTGGAGGTCCTGGAAGACTACAGGGTAGAGAACGCTGTGCCCTTGTTCAAGGAGGGCTGCGAAGAAGAACCTGCGATCTGTAGACCAGTTAGCTTAACAACTGTAATAACTTGAGAAGGTTCTGACAGATAACATATACATGCATTTGAAAAGACACGGATTCATAAGGAGCAGTCAACACTGCTTTGTGGATCTGATATCATGGCTCACAATTCTTTAAGGTTCTTTTGAGGAAGTGACCTGGAATGTTGATGAGGTTAGGGTGGTAGACGTAGTCTAAATAGATTTCAGAAAGGCCTTTGATAAGATTCCACATGATAGCCTGCTCTGAAAGGTTCGATAGCATGGAATCCATGGGACTCTGGCAAATTGAATACTCAATTGGCTTGATGGTAGAAAGCAGAGGCTAATACTGGAAGGATACTTGTTGGACTTGAGGCCTGTGACTAGTGGAGTGTCTCAGGGGTTGGTGCTGGGCCTATTACTGTTTGTTATCTGTATCAATGATTTGGATGAGAATGTGCAAAGCATGATGAGTAGTTAGGCTGATGACAATAAAATAGGCAGGACTGTGAACAGTGAGGTTATCAGAAATTGCAGCAGGACCTTTATCAGCTGGGGAAGTGGGCCGAGAAATGGCAAATGGAGATTAATATGTGGGATGTTGCTTTTTGAAAAGTCAAATCCAGGTTGGAATTTCGTGGTGAATGTTAGACCCTGAAGGATTGTAGTGGAACAGGGGGATATTTTTCTCAGATCCGTGGTTCTCTGAAAGTAGTTGCACGTAGACAGGGCAGTGAAAAAGGCTTTTGGCATACTGGCCTTTATTAGTCAGGGCATTGAGTATGGATGTTAGAGAGTTATATTGCAGTTGGACAGGACGCTGGTGAGACATGCACTTGGAATATTGTGTTCGGTTTTGTTCACTTGCCATAGGAAGGATGTGATTAAATTGGAAAGAGGACAGAAGAAATTTACAAGGATGTTGCCAGTACTCAATGGTCTGAGTTGTAGGGAGAGTTTGGACAGGCATTTTCCTTTAAGTCGAAGAAACTGAGGGGAAATCGTATGGAAATGTATAAGATCATGAGATGCGTCAATAAGGTGAATGCACTCATTCTTTTCCCCAGTTTTGTGAATCAAAGACTAGAGGACATCAGGTTGGAGGTGAAAGAATAAAAATGATCCTGAGCGCCAAGTTTTTTAAGCAGAGGTTGGTAGACATATGAAATTAGCAGACAGCAGTTTGATTGAGGCACGTACATTAACAACATTCAAAAGGCTTTTAGACAAATACGCGGTTAGGAAACATTTAGAAGAATAAGGGACCAGGGCAGGGAAATGGAGTTAGCATGGATGGACATTTTGGTCGGCACGGACCACTTTGGTCCAAAGAGCCTGTATCCAAGCTACAGGACCCCATGATTCTAATATTCTAACAACCATTTCGTGTCTGCCACTCCGTGTTCAAACATTCGAGATTGTATGCAGGCGCCGTGTAAAATGCAGTATATTAACCTCTCTAGTCCTCAGATCAAGGTTATTAATGAATCCTTCTTACCTCACAACACCAAATCCAAAATATCCTGCTCTCTTTTTTGAGTCACAACATACTCTTCAACCAACCTGTTATACGCTTATGGAATTTATTTTTCACAACATTGGCAGTCACTTAGTTAATGAGTTTAGATGCAATTTGAGATCATGCAATAATAAAATATTTGCATCTCTAATTTACAGAACATATAATGCACAGAATTTGCCCAAGAGTAAAAAAATACACTAATACACTATTGCTTGCTTCTCCTTCCTATTTGTATGATCCACCCAAACTGATTCTGTGGAATCTGAGGGACTGGGTCTGTGGCGTTATTAGTGATAGACGTGAACAAGCCATTCTGGGAGGGTCACCTCGACGCTGACATGATCTGAAGAAATGACCAGCATCACAGGACAAGCATCAATATCCTCCCCACTCTGCCAGGTTAACTTTCGCCATACTATCTCTGCGCCCTCACACTCACTACCAGCTGTAGCACCTACCCCCTAACAAGGCTCATACTTTATCTCCAAATAAGGCTCAGGCACTACCACTCTCACTATTGAATTCATCACCTACCACCACCACCCCCCCCCCGCCCCCCGCCCCCCCCCCCCCCCCACCCCGCACACTCTCTCCCTCCACTATACTCCCAACACGAATAACACTGCATGGATACAACACTGTGGACTGACTCCCTCCGGCACCTCACCATTCCCCCTCGCACTCCACCTACACCAGCATTAACAGCAGGGACACACACTCCCACCACCACTCCCACCCCGCCTTTCTCCCATTCCCGCAGAAACGGACTGTAATAGGAGAGACAGGGCGAAGCCAGATGGTGGAGCACCCGATATCTGATCCGCCTCCATCCCCCCACCGACCCCAACCATATGGGGAGGACCCTGGTATGAGCCAGAGAGGACCGGGACGTGTTGTATGGAGATTCCTCGACATCCATGCCCTCCAACTGAGTAAAAAAAACAATGTTCAGTGAAGGACAATTCGCACTTTAACCATTCTGTCTGTTCTCACAATTTTCTCCCTCCCAAAACAACAAATATCACAATGCAGAGTGATACAGACACAAAAATATTCAGAGACGTATGAAAATATGCTAATATACTGTCACTCACCGTACATACACGGAGATAGAACCGCACACGTGTAGTGGCATACGGAGACATAGACAGTCGCACACAAATAGACACAAGCACAAGTAAAATGCACAGGCTAATATACAGATAAACCGATGTCAGCACATAAATACACAAACACACAGACACATGAACAAACACACACAACTGCACATACAGCCCCACAGAGACACAGACACTAGTGCTTATAAGACAGAGATAGATAGATTTTTGATGAATAAGCATGTCAAGAGTTACAGAGAGTAGTCAGGAGAATGATGTTGCGAAATCTCTCATCCCTCTGGCATTCAGAGTCGATGGGCCGAATGTCCTAATTCTGCATTTTTAATGCTCGTGTGGTGTCATGCTATCAGTTAATCTCTTCCTGGGACAGGAGCAGAGAATGAGTTTAATACATATTTGATTGAAAAGGGTCAGTGGTCCTATTGGACAGGTTTAGAGGGATGAATGGTTTATGTCTATGTCTAATTATTCTGTCCGTGTGTTTCAAAAAAGTTGGCGATTTCATGTTAGGTTAATACAGTTTAAAATAACAGGTTCCACACTGAAATAAGGTCGCTCCTTTCACTTTCGTGTTGTACTATCGGTAGGGTCCTCATCCTCAGGGAGCAGTGAAGACTCGTATTTTGAAGATATTCAAGGCTGAGCTCGACTGATCTTTGCTGGACAGGAGAGAGTCAATATTTATTGGGAACAGACAGGAGACGGATGGTCAAACACAATGGGATCAGTCAGGAGCATTCTGACTGGTGGCTCCGAATGGACAACTGCTGCCCCTACCCCATGTGTTGTTCCCTCAATCCACCCTCGAGGCTGTTACAGATACATGCTGCTGGCCCTACGTCATGGGTTGTTCCCTCAATCCACCCTTGAGGCTGTTACAGATACATGCTGCTCTCCCTACTTCATGGGTTGTTCTCGTAATCCACGCTCGATGCTGTTGCAGAGACGTACTGCTGCCCCTACCCCATGCGTCGTTCCCTCAATCCACGGTCGAGGCTGTTTCAGATACATGCTACTGACCCTACGCCATGTGTTGTTCGCTTAATCCATGCTCGATGCTGTTACAGAGATACACTGCTGCCCCTACCACATGTGTTGTTCCCTCAATCCACTCTCGATGCTGTAACAGGGAAATACTGCTGCCACTACCCTATGTATTGTGCCCTCTATCCACCCCTCGAAGCTGTGACAAAGATAGGGGGCCACCTTATTTAGCCAGTCGTTATCGTTACCATGAGACTGGAGGAGTATATTCTGCCTATTTAACAAGTTACAGAGGAAAATAGAACTAATCATTTTAGCTTATTGAGTACATTTTACTGCACAGGACGCCATGTAAACATCTGAGCTGTTACACAGGAAGCTGTTGCTAACAGGAAATAGATGACATGATTGCATGTTTCAACATAGAGAGGGAGAACAATGTTCCCTGCCTGAGAAGCAGCAGCCGATTGATCCCTCTATCTTCTTTTGTTCCAACTGGCAACAGTAAATCTCTGACTCACCTCTACCTGATGAGACGTGGAATATTCCTGATGAGAGGTTCATTGGAATCTCTCTACCGTCTGAAGCAAAGGGAATTCAGCTAAATCCAACTATTCTGGGGAGAAATGAAATCACAAGTAGCTTGCCTGAGCAGAATGGGCGGCACGGCGGCTCAGTGGTTAGCACCGCTACCTTCCAACACCAGGGTCGTCGGTTTAATTCCAGCCTCGGGCGACTGTCTGTGTGGAGTTTGCGTATTCTCCTCGTGTCTGTGTGGATTTCCTCCGGGTGCTCCGGCTTATTCCCACTGGTCCAAAAATGTGCAGGTCATCTGAATTAGCCATGCTAAATTGCCCATAGTGTTCGGACTGCATCAGTTAATCTTGTGAGGGTCGGTGTGGATTTGTTGGGCTGAAGGGCCTGTTTTCACACTGTAAGGAATCTAAACTAATGACTTCAGAGGACCGAATAACATTTGGGACAGTCTATCATCTATCCATTTATTATGAGTTCAACTATCATGAAACTCTGGAAAACTTTCATTTTTCTGTTTGTCTTAAGATCTCTGTGTGTGTGTTTTATATTATTCTAGAAGATGGGCCAGGCTGACATTTATATTATTTGCCATATCACTAAACTTTGAAATTTGTTGTAAAAGGTGGAGCAGTGTGACAGCAAAATGAAATACTGACCCTGTAATATTGATTGGACCAAGAATGACAAATTCTAAAAGGGCTGTTCAAGTGGGAGTTCCCTTTCCCAGAAGTTTGTGGTACCTGGATGTTTACATTTATTCAAAGTTGTGTCTGTTAAATATTTGATAGACAAGTGAATGGAGGAAAATGGTGCACGTGCAGAAGAAGTCCTGCTGAGACCACAATCAGATCATCTACGATCTTAGTGCATGGCAGAGCAAAGACAAAGTGCCTAATGGCCCACTCCTACTCCTCAGTCCGATGTTACTATATTCCATTCAGCCCCTCACAGCTCCTGCACAGGAGTAGACAGAGGCCAATTGTTCGAAATACCTGGTCCACAGTAATACAGGATCTCCTTCTGTCCCTCACAATTGTCACACAAAGTTTGGCGTGGGTTGAAAAATGTTAATTCAAAACCCAGGCTGGGCTCAAAAGACGCCCCTGGTCTATTAATAGAGTGTCGCCTCTCTGCAACTTGTGCTTCATTTGTTGGTCATGGTGCAGATCCAGATTCACTGTGAATGCAGTCCCCATACCTCACCCTGAGATGACTCATAAAATGCTTTGCTCTCTGTAACTGTAACATCCAATAACGGAATGTTCAGGAAAAGTACAACCATTAACTTCCTAATTACAGAATATAAGAGCATAAGGAACAGGATCGGATGGCAATTCGGATGGTCAGGCCTGCCGTGCCATTGTATAAGAATATGGATGATCCACTGTTGTTATCTACTCTGCTTTATTTCCCAATTTTTCACATCCCTCAATTCCATGGCAGGTCAAAAACCCACCTACCACATCTGTAAATATTTTCAGTGATATAGCTCCCCGAACTCTCTTTACCAGATAATTTCTGATATTTTCTATCCTCTGTGAGAAGGTACACACCCCAAACATACAAAACAACCTATTTGTATGTTCAAAAGAGTGAACACAGCAGCTCATGTAAGAGTGACAGACCCTGATATCAAAGCAGGAGTTGACTCAGGATGGGATGAAGAAACGTTGACAAAATTAAATTTAATAGGCATCAGCCACAATCTCTCCACTGGAGGTCAGCCGTCGCGCAGAGGAAGATGCTCATGGTTGGTGGGCATCAATCCTGTCAGTCCCGGGACATCCCTACACGAGATACTCAGGGTAGCTTCCTCGACGCAATCATCTTCAGCTGCGTCATAAATGTCCTTCCTCATCATTACATCAGAAACAGGGATGATCACTGAAGATCACACAATGTTCAGAATATTTTCCCCCCGTAGCTCCTGAAGCAGTCTATGTCCATGTGCAGCAAGGCCCGGACAGCATTCCAGTTTGTGCTGTTAAAGTGTTGGTAAAATTTATGTAATAGCATGGCCAGACATTGCGCATTTCCATATTTAAAAGAGGAGCTCATTCAGCATCTCAAGCTGGTTATACATGAATATGAGCTAGCATTCAGCCCATCAAATCTACTGAACAGGAAGAGTGGCAATACATTCAATACTCCTGCCTATTACATAGGAAGAGGAGGGGTCTGGTCAGCACATCGAACTGTTAAACAGGAACAGGTGGAGCCCAAAACAGTCTCTCGAAACTGTTCCACGGGACCAGGAAGAGGCCATTCAGCCTCGCAAAGGCTTATACATGAACAGGAGGATGTCACTGATGCTCCAACATGACAATTCACAGCAGTAGATATTGATGTTTATCGTGGCTCCATTGTCTGTGGAACAATTGCTACTTTAACGTGGTTTGCTGGCAGTGAGGAGGCAAGCGAGATGTTTTCTGTCAAGTCTCAAGTAGACATCTTCCATCTCCGAAAAGGCAGACCCATGTTCTCCGTGGGCATCAGAAGCTGGTGGGAATAGTTAACTGTTTTAGATTGAAGGTATTGTGGCTGATGATGGGATTATGAATAACATGACATTCAGTGCAGGATCACTAAACAAATGCACTGCATTAATATGTGTAGTTTTTATTCAAAGTCTGGATTTTCTGCTCTCTCATTGATATGGGGAGTGGGGTGGTTGGGGGGAATGTTTTCAGAGGTACTAAAAGTATCTATTATTTAATAAAGTTAGTAAAAAAATGAGGCAGTGGCATCTATCACCCTATTAATGTCTGTTTAGAACATCATGTGTGATTGTCCATACCCCTGAACTTCCAACGCAATCCCATCTTATTCTCTCACAGTGCGACAGATTAATCTTCACTCACTCCTCATGGTACCATCATCCCAGGGATTAGTTTGGTGGAACTCTGTTGAACTCTCTCTGTGGTAAGGAGATCATTCCTTATAAAGGAGAGAAAATCTGTGGACAATGCCCCAAACACTGCCTCAACAAATCTCTCAGGGATGATCACATTAATTACTTTCACTCACTTCACCGTCTCCATTTCTTTCTCATGGCGTAAAAAAAAGCACCAATCTCTATATATTGCCACTGACGCGAAATTTATATTTTCCTTACATCTGTATGTCAGTGTCAATAAAACCAACACCAGAGGTGCCGATCGAGATGGACATCGCTCTCGGGGACAGACTCAATGAGATGGAATACACCTAAAATAAGGAATAGTCGCCAACCTGATGGAAATGAGCCGTAGCAATATGGGAAACAGGAAGTAGGAGGGAGTTATCTTTCATTTTCTTTTTTTTCACGAGGCATATGAAGCCCTGGTCAGACCAGCATGTTATCCCTATCTTGAACTGAGTGGCTGGTTCAGCTGTTCCATTGGACAGTAAAAAGTAAACCACATTGCTGTGGGTTTGCAGTTACACGGAGACCTGACCAAGGAAGGATAACCCATTGCCTTCTCGAAAGGACATGACACAAGCAGATGGGCTTCTGTTTATTACAGATAATGATGGTTTCTTTTAAATTCCATCAACTTGCTTCATGAGACATCAACAGATCATTATTCTGTGCCTCTACATGAAGAGTCAATGACTTGAGCACCACGCACTGTCTTCCTGTCTGACAGATTCTGTGGAGAGAACAAGTTAAACATCTCAAGTACAATTCTTTTCGCATGGACATGTGGTTAGAAGGGACTTGAAACAGATGAATCCAGATTTCATAGTGGCACAAATAAAGAAGTTTATTCAGCAGTTGTACTGAGGCTGACGATTAGACCGGGACATCATAATGGTGGTACTGGGCAGGATTGCTGAGTGGGGAGGATATGGAAATGTAGATCTGTGCAGGGCTGGAAGGATTATGGAGTTTGAGAACAGTCTGATTCCTTCTCGCATATCAGTGAGCAATTTATAAATAATTATTTGCTTTGTAGAATTTATCAGGAAAGGAATTTTTGATTGCAAGTGAAGACACGGATTTCCCCTTTTCCAAAATTTACCTAACATGAGCAGAAACATAGATCAGCCCGGTTTTATAGACAAAGAGAATGACTTACTGGGAACACCAACTATAACATTACCTCTGTTTCTATCTTCTCCCTCTCAAATTGCAGAATAAATTCAATCATATTGTGATTACTGCTTCCTTCATGTTCCTTCACTTTAAGTTCTCTTAAATAGTCTGCCTCATTGCATTTCACTAAACCCAGTATTGCCTATTCCTGAGTGGGCTTCACTACAAGCTGCTCCAAAAATCCCTATCGAAGATACTCCACAAATTATTTTTCTTGCAAACCACTACCAACCTGATTTTCCCAGTACCCCGTGTATTGAAATCTCCCATGACTACTGTACTTTGCCTTTTCTATGCATCTTTCCTATCTCCTGGTGTATATTGTGCCGCAGCTCCTGACTACTTTTGGAATCCTGGACATAACGCCATCTATGTTTCTTTATTCAACATTTCGGGATACTCTGTTCGACCCACACTGATTTTGTGCCATCTGACCCTACTTTATGTCATTCAGTCAGAATGTTATACAGTCAGGGAGATGTACAGCATGGAAACAGATCCTTCAGTCCAACTCGTCCATGCCGACCAGGTTACCCACCTAATCTAGTCCCATTTGCCAGCACGTGGCCTATATCTTTCGTACCCCTCCGATTTACATACATATCCAGATGCCTTTTAAATATTGGAATTGGGCCAGTGTCCATCACTTCCTCCCACTGTTGTTTCCATACACACACCAGTCTGTGCATGAAAAAACTCATCCACAGATTCAATCAATAAGCACATCGACCTGGACCCAATATACTGGCCATTGCAATGGACAGCTGGAACTGACAACCGGAAGCGGCAGATTCAAACCACTATAAATGCCGGAGGAGATCACAGAAATGCTTCATAGGAGGATGAAGATGTCACCTAGACAGGGGACGAAACGTCTGCAACACAAATTCCCAGCTCGGCGAACAGATCCACAACAAACACACGAGCTACAAATCTTCTCACAAACTTTGAATATTCTCTGTGACCAGGATTGAGAGGCCTGAAGGTTGTACTGCCTACCTGGTGCTTGCTTTTGGGATATGTCATCTGGGGTGCAGAAGAACTTGGAGTGGGAGGGGAATGAGTCAGTGGGTTGGGATCGTGTAGGTGCCAATGGCTGCACAAGCAAATGACAATGAGAAGAGGACGGTAAATACAGAACTGAACTGTTATATCGGAATGCAAGGAAGAAATAATGTAAATAAGCTTGTGACTCATACACAAATTAGCATATATGACGTGGAGGGCACCACAGTGACATCACTGAAAGAGGATCAGGAGTGGGAGCTGAATATTCAAGGGTATTCATCCTGTTGAAATGATAGGCATGTGGGCAGAGAGACAGATTTGTCTCATTTATAAGAAATGGAATTGAATCAATTAGAAGAAATGAAATAATCTCAGATGGTGTAGAATCTGTGTCGGTAGAACTGGGGAATCAAAAAGCTGAAAAAATGTTGTTGTAGTTATATACAGGCCGCCAAACAGTAGTCAGGAGGAGGGGTGCAAGATACACAGGAGATAGAAAGATCTGTAGGAAAGGCAATGTTACAGTGATCATGTGGGAATTCATTATGCAGGTGGACTGGGAATTTAGTTTGATAGTGGTTTGTAGGAAAAGGAATTTGTGGAATGTCTATGAGATGCCTTTTTGGAGCAGATTGAACAGGCAGACTAGATGAGGGGTGCTTTGGATAAAAGAAATCATAGGAGGCAGTGATCATAATATGATTGAACTTACTCTGCAATTTCAGGTGGAGAAGTTAGAATCAGAGGTAATGGTATTACAGCTGAATAAAGGCAATTACAGAGGCATAAGAGAGGAGCTGGTAGAATTAACTGGGATACAGGTCCAGAAGGAAAGACCGTGGACAAGCAATGACAGGAGATTTTTGGAGTAATTCAGGATGCACCAGAGATTTATGTTCAGGAAAAAGAGGCATGATAGAGAGGATGAGGCAACCATAGCTGACTAGGGAAGTCAGGGACAGCATAGAAGCAAAGGAGAACGCATATAATGTGGTGAGTGGCTGTTTGGGAAACCAGAGAATTGGAAAGCTTACAAAGGCAAAACGGAGAGCAAAAAAAATAAAATAAGGAGGAAGATTATTAATTATGGGGGTAAGCTAGCCACTAACATTAAGGATGTCTGTATGAGCTTCTTTCAATATATAAAGTACAAAAGAGAGGCAAATGTAGACATTGAACTGCTGGAAGATGATACTGGAGAGGTAGTAGTGGTGAACAAGAATAGGCTGAGGAACTGAAAAATTTGGTCACGGTGGAAGATACGAGTAATACCTTAACATTCAAGACAGTGAGGGGCCAGAGCTGAGTATGCTGGCCACCACCATGGAGAGCGTGCTAGAAAAAACTGAATGACCAGCAGGTGGTTAATTATCCTGGACCGGATGGACTACATCCCAGAGATATAAGGAAGACAGCTGAAGAAGGTGTGGGGGATAGTGGTGATCTTTCAGGAATCACTAGAGTAAGGAACGATCTCAGAGCACTGGACACCCTCGAACGTGACACCCCATTGTAACAAGGGAGTGAGGAAAAAGACAAAAAATATCCACAATTAATGGCTAAACTTCGGTCTTGGGTATGATCCTGGAATCCATTGTGAAGGATGAGATTTCTGAATACTTGGAAGTGTTTGGTAAATTGGGACAAAATCTCTTCATCAAGGGAAGGTCATGACTGACAAATCTGTTGGAATTATTTGAAGAGGAAATGAGCAGGCTTGACCAAGCACAGCCAATGGATGTTATCCACCTGGATTTCAAGAAGGCCTTTGACAAGGTGACACACAGGAGATGACTGAGTATAATAAGGGCTCGTGGTGTTAGAGGTAAGGTAGCGGCATGAAATACTTACGTGCCAAATAACATAAACAGCAAGGGACAGACAGAACTGAGCTATCCCACAATGAATGCATCAAACGTAAACAATGCAGTCCTCCGAGTCCGATCATGGATGGTGTTGGATAATTAAACAACTCACTGGAGTCTCCACAAATATTCCCATCCTCAATGATGGAAGAGCCCAGCACATCAGTGCAAACGGGAAGGCTGAAGCTTTTGCAGAAATCTTCAGTCAGAAGTTTCGAGTGAATTGTCCATTTCGGCCTTCTCCCGTGGTCCCCATCATTACAGATAGCAGTCTTCAGCAAATTCGATTGACTGATATCAAGAAACGATTGAAGGTACTGGGTAGTGCAAAGGCTATTACCCCTGATAACATGCCGGCAATAGTCCTGAAGACTTGTACTCCAGAACTTCCCGCTTCCCTAGGCAAGCTGTTCCAGTACAGTTACAAACCGACAATGGGAAAAAAAAAACTGTTCAAGTATGTTCTGTACATAAAACGCAGGACAAATTCAACCCGTCCCAATACCGCCTCATCAATGTACTCTCCATCATCAGTAAAGTGATGGAAGTTGTCATCAATCGTGTTATCAAGCAGCACCTGCTCAGCAATAACCTGCTCAGTGACGCCCCTTTTGGGTTTTGCCAGAGACACTCAGCTCCTGACCTAATCATAGCCTAGGTTCAAACAGAGAAAAAGGAACTGAATTCCAGCCCTTGACATCAAGGCTGCATTCTTTCAAATGTGGCATCAAGGAACCCCAGTAAAAAGCGTATAGCGGGCCAACACTTGTTACTGGAGTCATAACTGACAGATAGGAAAACGGTCATTGTTATTGGAGGTCAGTCATCTCAGTTCCAGAACATCTCTGCAGTAGTCCCTCAGGATAATGTTGATGCAGGTTTGCTCCATGAACTGGAATGTTCATTTACAGACGTTTCATCACCATACTAGGTAACATCTTCAGTGGCCCTCCAGATGAAACCTAGGTCCAAACATCTTCAATGGCTTCATCAATGATCTTCTTTCCATCATATGGTCAGAATGTGGATATTCGATGATGACTGCACAATGTTCAGCACCATTAACAAATGCTCAGATACTGAAGCAGTCCGTGCCTAAATGCAACAAGATCTGGACAATCTCCAGACATGAGCTGACAAGTGGCAAGTAACATTCGCGTCACACAAATGTCAGACAATGACCATCATCAGTAAGAAACAATATAAACACTTGGTATTCAGCAGCATATTTGTCACTACATTCCCCACTCCACACCCTGTATCAATACACTTGGGGTTATCATTGATCAGAACTTCAACTGGACTCGCCACATAAATATAAGAGCCGATCAGAGGCTAGGAATTCTGCGTGAGTAACTCACCTCCTGTCTTCCCAAAGCATTTTCACCATCTACAAGGCACAAGTCAGGAGTGAGATGGAATTCTCCCACTTGCCTGAATGAGTGCAGCCACAACGACACGAAAGAAGCTTGACACCATCCAGGACAAAGCAGCCCTTTTGATTGTCACCACATCCACAAGCATTCACTGCCTCCACGACCAACGCTTCGTCGCAGCAGTGTGTACTATCTACATGATGCACTGCAGAAATTCTTCAAAGATCCTCAGACAGTACCTTCCAATCATACAAACACTTCAATCTAGAATGACAAGAGCAGCAGGCTTTTGTGAACACCACCACATTCAAAATCCCCTCCAAACCAGTCAACATCCTGAGTTGGAAACATATTACAATTCTTTCACTGTTGCTGGGTCAAAACCCTGTAACTCCCTCCCTCATAGCATTGTGGATCAATGCACAGCAGGTGGACTGCAGCGGCACAAGAAGGCAGCTTAGCACCACCTTCTCAAGGGGGCAACTAGGGACGGACAAGAAATGGTGGGCCCATCCAGCGATTCTCATATCCGAAAAAAAATGTAAAAAGTTCCAAGTTGAGCGCCTTGATGGGACAAGTAGTCTGATTTGAACATGAACAGGGAAGCAGTGTTTCTGATGATGAACATTTTAGACCATTCTGTTATTAGAAAGGTGTTCAGTGTTCCATGACGTATTGTTGCTGAGTGCTGTATAAATTGCACCTGTTTTGTTAAATTCAACAACATTAGCGTAACAGGATCGATCCTTCAAAAATACCAAACTGAAAATGACAATCATCATAGAGACTCACAGATAGCAGCTTATATTCAACATATTACTGCGCTACTGACTGGCACTGAATTCTCTCACCATCCGTATTACAGGGGTTACCATTGACCAGAAGGTGAAGTCAAATCAACGTACAGATACAAGGATTACAAGAGCAGGTCTGAGACTTTCAACTCTGCACTGCATAATAGACTGTATGACCATAAGGGCATGAGATATAGCAATAGATTTAGGCTATTCAGCCTATCTCTTCACTCTGAAACTGTGCCATTTTGTCGTAGTCTCTAAGACGAATAGAAATGTCTTCTATACTCTAACTGTATCGATCTTTGCAGTAGTCGGTCAGCTTCAATCAGATGCGCCCACCCCCCACATTCTTCTAAATTCCATTGAGTACAGACACAGAGTCCTGAACTGCCGCTCATATGACAAGCCATCATTCCCAGGATAAATCATGTCCAACACCCGTAGATCCTTCCCCAGAACAGCTCACAATAATCCAAATGCCGTCCGAGCATAGTCCATTACATTCTCATCACTCTCACTCTCTTGAAATGAATGTTAACATTGCATTAGCTTTCCTAACTGCCAATTGAACCTGCGCATTAACCATAAGAGAGGGCAAGGACTCAACTCCTTTTGTGCTTCAGATTTCATGAAGTCTTTTTAGAACATAGTGTCAGCCTGTATTCCGCCTACTGATGTGCATAATCTCACATGTTCCCATATGGTATTACATCAGCCATGCGTTTTCCCAGTGTACTAAACTGTCCAAGTCTTTCTGCAGCCTCCCCACTTCCTCAATATCACCTATCCATCCAATCATCATTGTATCATCTGCAAAGCTTGCAAAACTGCCGTCATATCAGATGGTCAACGTAAATGGCACTTTCTGACTACCAAAGGACTGTCCACCATTGAAAAGGCACAATGCTCAAGATGCTTGACTCCATTTAGGTTTAAGCAGTGGCTTGACTGGAATTACACCTGCAAAGTATTAACTCCTTGCACCACTGGCACTGACACCCTGCACGCCATTTTATTATGAATTTACCCCATTATGGTGATGCAGGACTTGATGGCGCACGATCCCAGGCTATTAATGGCAATCTGTCTCAATGCTGACTGTGTGTTGCTCACACCAACTAATGTCATTGTGTGTTGAAGACGACAGAGAGAGGTATGGGGAGGGGATGTCGATCATAAATGACTGTGTGATTGTCACTGAGGGCTGACACCTGCCGCGAAAGCCCCAGATGTACTTGTGTCTGTTGTCAGCGCTGCAGGCAAGGTCAGCCTTACAGTGAGTCAACTCAAAGAAACTGATGGGCCTGGAGAGTGTTCCCAGCTGAGCATTCAGATCCTGTTTGTACCAACTAGCAGAGGTATTCACATACAACTTCAGACTCTCCCTCAAGAAGCCGAAGTCCCAACCTGATTCAAGAAGGCCATCATCATCCTCGTAAGTGAGAAAGCACACGGAACGTGCCCTTGTAGACGATGAAGTGCTTTGAGAGGCTGGTTATGGTCTACACTAACTCCAGTCTCCCAGCCTGACCTGCTGCCCTATAATGTGCCGACTGATGTAACAGGTTCACAACAGATGCCATACCCGAGCCTGCACGCATCCCTAGAACATCTGGACAACAAGGACACCTACACCAGACTCCTGCTCATTGACTAAAGCTCCACCTTCAAAATCATTATCCCTTACAGACTAATCCCAAAATTCCACGACCTTGGTCTCGGTTCGATCCTCTGCAATTGGCTCCCCAGGCTTTTGACCCACAATCGTGAAGATAGGTAAAATCACCTCCTCCACAATAACAATGAACACTAAAGTTGCTGAAGGATGTGTTCTCAACTCCCGACAATACTCCCTGTACACCCATGGCTGAACCCTCAGCACCTTACTGTTCTCCCTGTACACCCACGGCTGTACCCTCAGCCCCCTACAGTACTCCAGCTACACCCACGACTGTGCCCTCAGCCAACCACTGTACTCCCTGTACACCCACGGTTGTTTTTGCAGCCCCCTACTGTTCTCCCTGTACACCCACGGCTGTTTCCTCAGCACCCTAAAGTCCTCCCTGTACAACCACGGCTGTGCCCTCAGCCCCCTACGTACTCCCTGTACACCCACGGCTGAATTTCCAAATTCCAAACCACACCAGCTACAAGTTCGATGATGACATCACTATAGCAGTACGGATATTAAACAACAACGCGTCAGAATGTAGAAAGGCGATAGAGAGCTTGGTGGCATGACCTGTTGATAACGACCTCTCTCTCTAATCCGGTAAACGTAAAGGACTGATCACTGACTTTAAGAAGAAAGGAGGTGAACACACCCCATCGACATCAACCGTTTGAGGGAGTGCAGAGCATCAAGTCCCTCGGAGTGATGATAACTGACAACCTGTCCTGAACTTCTCACATAGGTCCGACGGTCGGGAAGGTTCAACAATGCCTTTCCTTCCTGAGGTGATACAGGAAAATCAGCATGCACTACTTCTACAGATGCACCATTGAGAGCGTATTGTCCCGGTGCATAACAGCCTGGTATGGCAACTGCTCTACTCAGGACCATGAGAAACTACAGAAGGTTGGATGCACAGCTCTGACGAACACGGACTCTAACATCCCAACCATTGATTCCATTTACATGGCTCGTTGCCGCAGAAAGGCTGCCAACATCTACCCCAGATTACTGAGGGAAGCGAGACAGGAAATAGCTGAGGCATTAACAGATATCCTTGAACACGGCTGATGTCCCGGAAGACTGGACAATTGTTAATCCCCTTATTTAAGAAAGGTAGTAGGGATAATCCAGTCAATTATAGACCGGTGAGACTGATGTCAGCGGTAGGGAACCTGCTAGAGAAGATACAGAGGGATAGGATCTACTCTCATTTGGATGAAAATAGTCTTATCAGTGATAGGCAATAAGTTTTTGTGCAGAGAAGATCATGTCTTACCAACTCAATAGAATTCTTTGAGGAAGTGACAAAGTTGATTGATGAGGGAGAAAAAGTGTGGACTGCAGATGCTGGAGATCAGAGCTGAAAATGTGCTGCTGGAAAAGCGCAGCAGGTCAGGCAGCATCCAAGGAGCAGGAGAATCGATGTTTCTGGCATAAGCCCTGAAGACGCCCTTCCTGAAGAAGGGCTGATGCCCGAAACGTCGATTCTCCTGTTCCTTGGATGCTGCATGACCTGCTGCGCTTTTCCAGCAACACATTTTCAGCTCTGATGAGGGAGAGACTGTAGGTGTCAAGTACATGGACTTCAGGAAGGCGTTTGGTATGTTTCCCCAAGGTCGGGTTATGGAGAAAGTGTAGTCACATGGTGCGCTAACTACATGGATAAAGAACTGGCTGGGCAACAGGAGGCAGAGAATAGTAGGGGAAGGGAGTTTCGCAAAATGGTGAACTATGACTAGTGGTTCCATTTGAGATGTTTCTGGAAAGATACATGAATGGGAAGAGAGCAAATGGATACAGATCCTTAGAAAATAGGCGACAGGTTTAGATAGAGGATTTGGATCGGCGCAGGCTAGGACCACCGAATGGCCAGTTTCTGTGCTGGAATGTTTTGTTCTAAAATTATCAAAGACCAATCACACCTCAGTAATGGTCTTCCACAACCTCTTCCATCAGGCTAAAAGATATGGAAGCTTGAAAACACAGAGCAGCTGGTTCATTAAAAGCATCTTCCTTACTGTTATTAGACTGATGAATGTATTCTCTAATCTCAGATAATCCTGATCTTGTTCATGTTGATCTCGCCTAGCGCATGCGCTGTGCAGCGTAACCTATATGCCTGTTAGACATATTTTATAGCTATCGTTCTGCACATCCTTGCTTACTATGATCTGCCTGTACACCTTGTTACAGGTCATAGTAAATGCTCATCTTCCTCCCCCCAGCTCACTCCGAGCTCTGTCTGGTCCTCACCCCCAGCACCTCCCATTCCCCATCCCCAGCACACTGTGACCCTATCCTCAGATCCCTGTGTGCTTTGTCTCTCACTATTTCTCTCACACTATCTGTTTCCCTGTCTTTTCCTTTTCTCTGTCTTTTGTTTCTTTCCCTGAACTTACTATCTCCCCTTCTCCCTGTCCATGTGACTGTTTGTTTCTTGTTTTGTTTCCTTTCTCTGTTTTACTGACTGTCATTCTGTTTCCCTCGCTGTGTTCTCTCTCTCCTTATACGTGTCTGTCTCGTTCTCCCTCGTGATGGTGATGGTGTCTCTATTCTTTTGAAGCATGTGATGACTCTTTGGTTGGATGTTGGCAATAAAATAAACTCATTTGTGTTTTGGTATATTAAACATAATTTAAATTTATTGGTTAAATTTCAATTGTTGTCAAAACAGCAACCAGAACCTGGATCTCCATTTAACAACCAATTGTTACATCTAAATATTTTGGAATTGCCTTCTCCCAGTGCTCTGCATACTGGCAACTGAAAGCATTCTATTCATGTACATAATAGTGTGACGGTAACAGCTCTTCGCAGGACCATAAGAAACTACAGACGGTTGTGTGCACAGCCCAGACTATCATGGAGGACAATCTTCCATCCATTTATACTTCTCATTGTCAGCGAAAGGCTGGCAACATCAAATATCTCTCCAAAACCGGTAGTGGTCTCCTGCAACCTCTTCCAAAAGGGAAGAGATACAGAGGCTTGAAAACATGGACCAGTATGCTCAGGAACACCTTCTTCCCCACCCTAATTACACTGGCGAATTGAAATCTCGAACTTTTCAAATAATATTAATCTTGCGAAAGTCGCTCTTGCTTTGCGCACCTCCTGTGCAACTGTCACCTTGTGTGCCTCACTCTGTCTAAGTGCCATTGAGGCTCAAAGTCTTCTCAAGGGCAATCAAATAAGTGAATTAATGCTGGCCCAGCCAGCGATACCTATATCCCATTAATGAATATAAGAAGATGACGACACTCAGGGAAGACAGACAGTTGGGATCAAATCGCTTTAAACATGATCTTAGATATATATAGTTTCCCTGAGTATCTGAAAGGAGAATGTTCCTACAAAACCTTTCATAAGCTGATATGGGGTAAAGTGAAATAGCATTAATTTATGTGGGAAAATAAATCATCTTTCTTGGTAAAAGTGAAAATCCTCTTCAGATTTCTTTTGGTTAGCGAAAACAGGACGTAATGGATGTTTTCGGAAAGGGAAGTGGCAAAAAGCGAATATTTGAAAAGCGGGGTATACATGTACCGGCATGGGCAAGATATTCAGGAAAATGGGAAAAGTCAAAAATAAATGAGGTGAATCTCACATTTTATTTCCATCCCAGCTGACCATCATGCCTGTTGTTTGCTCTTTTTTCTTCTATCTCTCTCTTTCTCTATCGATTTAGGTCACTCCTCCTCCCTTTCAAAGCAGACCTCCCTGTCACCAGCATTATTCACACTATTTTCCAACTGTTTTCAGTTCAGGAAAGCTCCCAGCATTTCTGTTCTTTGCTTTGCATTTCTTATGCCATTTCAGATCTCCAGCATCTTCTTTTATTTGGTTTAAGCTTCACATTTGTTATTCCATGGGAAGTCGGCATCTCTGCCAGGGCAGCATTTGTTAATCATCACTAATTGTCCTGATTGTGAGGCCATTCCACAAGCTAATATAAAATCAAGCACATTGATGTGGGTCTGAAGTCACACTTCACCCAGACCGGGTAGTAATATTAAATTTCTTTAAAGTCATCAGTGAAACAGCAAGATTTTCAGACAAAATCTGGGTTTTATGGTTGTTTTTCGTGAAATGCACTTTATTCCAATTCTTATTATTTTTGTTTAAGTTCTACCATCAGCTGTGGTAGGACCTGAAACAAGTCGCTTGAAACAATGTCTTTCGTTTAATAAGCTTTGCTCCTGAATTACATCCAGCGACATTGCTACTCTGATACATTGTCCTAATCATGAAGTAATGTCCGAGACAAGAACAATTTTGTGATTGAAATACTTGTAACTGGAACAGTGGCCAGAAGAGAGCTTGAAACATTAAGTCTGAATTTTACCAACGTGCAGACAATGGTTTGTTCAGCCACAGCACTTACGCAGAGATGGAGACTGGGGATATTATGAGCTGGTCGTGGACAGGGTTCGTGACAGAGAGAACACGAGACATAAATCAATTCAGGGCCAAAAGGGATCTTGAGATTGCCCACAGATTTGTTCTCAGATGTTTGTAAGGGAGTGGTCTGCATTTCAGATGAATGAAGACTGCAATTTGAATTGAAGACAATAGTTTCTTTCTTTGACAAATATAGAACAGCAATTGCAATGAAGTTCAAAATTGTTTATGGAATTAATGAATGGACAGAGGTAGAAAACACCAACAATAGCGAGAATAGGTTAGTAACACACCCTCCACCTTGCCCAAAATAATGATCAGTACCGCTAATATCCGATATGGTAGAAATTCCCAACAGAGAAAAATTTTGAAAAGTCCCAAGGAAAGCCTCCCCTCCATTGGTTTAATTATCCAGTCCATTATTCTCAGATTCAGATCTGTCCTCTCCACGTCTGTGCAGCTGCTGATCTCTGTTACTGTTGGAGCTGATACATCTGCTCCTACACTGGGATAGCGCACTGAATGAAGCCCCTCACCAATAGGAGAGGGAAACCCTCCAGTGACACAGTTACAAGCATGAAGACTGACATCAATCACAGTCACTGAGCAAACAGTTCAAGCTTTCAATTTAACACCGATAAATTGGAAAGATGCAAGTCAGAAGTAACAAGACAAGTAAGTACTCAAAAGTGAGTATGGAAGAGGAGGGCTAAATTTGCTCATTTTTTCTTTGCAGCAGGAAAGGTTGAGGAGGAAATCTGGTACAGGTGTACAAGAGCATAAGGGGTATGGAGAGGGTGAACAGAAAACAGCTGTTTTCCTGAGTCAAAGGATCAAAAAATAAGGGACACACTTTTAAAGCGAAAGGAAGGGGTTTGAGACAGTATTTGTGGAATGTGTTTCGAACCGAGAGGGTAGCCTGCATCTGGAATGCGTTGTCTAGGAAGGTGGTTGAGGCAGGTAACCTCACAAACGTTTAAAAAGCCTTTGGATGTCCACTTGCTGGCACAGGCGTGATGAGCCTGTTTTTCATTGCATGATTCTTTGCAGTGGCAGCCATGAACACTCTGGTATATTCTGAAACAATAAGCAATGGCATTTGCTGCTTTGTTCCTTTGATGGTACTCAGTAAGTTTCTGTATTACAAAGCAGCAGCATCTCATGCAGCTTCAGCACTTACTCAACCAAAGTCAGCCCAGCCATCTCTGGGAACATCCAGGGTAATTCACATGCTCTGTGTAAGCATTGTCCAACAACAGCACTGACACTATTCTAGCTGTTTGTCACCATTATTATAGTTATAGCCATAATTTGAACACAGCTTTTCCTCCATTATAATAAACACCTCTAGAAATAAGGATGTCATTTCACTGAAGCATAATAAATTATTTCCCAGCTATTCACTTTGACAGACAGCAAGTTTTCCTGTGATTTTTTCTGCCAGTTGTTTCTCACAGAATTCCCCAACCCACCCTCTTTCCACTTTATCATTTTCTTGTGCACTGTCTCTCTGCTCTCAGACACCTCACTATCTCACATCCCCCACACTCTGCCTCCTTATTTATTAATCCCTGAAAAACATGCGCCTAATCTCTATAATTTATTCCAACTCCCAACTCACATTTTGGATTGATTTGATTCCTTCCCTCGGCATGGTCATTAGACTGGCCGTGCCTGATGTCCTATTCACCTCGACCTTCTGCTCAGTTCCTGATCTGCTGCTTTGGTTCTCACTCTCCTGGTTTATTGAAATCCATCTGACTTGCACTAGCACACCTCCTGACAAGGATGTTGGTGCCCGTCCAGTTAAGATACAACCTGTATTCTTTGTAAAGTTCCTCGCCTGTCTTGGAAGAGATCGCAATGATCCAACAATCTGAAATCCCCACCCTTGAACGAGCTTGTTAACAATGAGTTAAGCTATACTGCCTTCCTCATCCATCCCTCTTTTCCACATGGCACGGGGAGTAATCCAGAGATTATAGAGGATTGTTTTCTCTCTCTGTCTCTGCCTCTCTCTCGGTCTCTCTCTCTCTCTCTCTCTCTCTCTCTCTCGCACCCGCCCCCCCCAAAAAAAAACACACACACATTCAGAATACAGACAGACACCAAATTACTTTGCAGAAGAATACAAATAACCTTAAAATAATGGGAATGATAACTGGAATGAAGGATTTACTTAAAGGGAGGATGAGAGAAATTGCGCTTCTTCTGGATGTCAGTTTGCTCGCTGAGCTGGAGAGTTCATTTTCAGATGGTTCATCACTGTACTAGGGAACATTATCAGTGAGCCTCTGTTAAATTGCTGGTATTATGTCTCACTTGCTATTTATGTGTCTAGGTTTCCTTGAGTTAGTGATATAATTTCCAGTATTGGTGATTTTATGTCCGGTTATTTTTCTCAGAGAGTGTTCGATGGAATCAAAATCGATGTGTTTGTTGATAGAGTTCCGGTTGAAATGCTCTGCTTCGAGGAATTCTCGTTCGTGTCTCTGATTTGTCCTAGATGGACCCAGTCAAAATGGTGTACTTCCTCATCTGTGTGTAAGGATACTAGTGATAGTGGGTCATGTCTTTTTTTCTGGATAGCTGTTGTTCATGTATCCAGGTGGCTAGTTGTCTGCCTGTTTTTCCAATGTAGTGCTTGTTACAGTTCTTGTAAGGCTTATTCTTCCTGGAGGAGAACAGACAAAGATGTGAATTTATTGCAGTGCTGAAAAGTATGAAATAAAGTTGAAGAGTAAAACAGGAATACTCTGTTTCCGTTAGTTGGCATTACAGCATCAAGGAGTTCTAATTCCAAGATTGTTAACAAAAGCACCAGGTTTGAGATAAGGAAAGACTTCTTTATTGAGAGAGTTGTTAGGATTTGAAATGGACTGCCTGGGAGAGTTGTGGATGAAGATCAAAAAGAGATCTCGATAAGTATTTGGAAATATGAATTAAACAGGCTGCAGAGATAAGGCTAGCAAATGGGAGGGGCTTTGGAGACATTCCTGGAGCTGATGCACACACTCTGTCATGTGTCTGATGTGAATAAAAGTCAGTATACGATTATTTCCTGTTGTAAATGCTCGCGCATATCTGATTATTTAGTGCAGAATAAGCATTTAAAATGCAAGTATTGCAAGAGCATTTTCATTATCTAGTCTAATTATTGCTCAGAACATTAATATTTTAAATGTTGAAATCCAATTACAAAAACAAATCTGTCATTGCTTTGGCACAAGTCTCTTTGAAAGGGTCTGAATTTTCACTCACACGACAATGTGTTTATCGTTTTTGTTCACTGTCTGCATTTCAAATGAAATAACATTTTTTTCTAAAAATTAAACGTTTTCAAATTATTGTTCACTAAAGTTTGATAACACAAATCATTTATTAAGTTGAATATTCACAGTGCATGTTGAATTATAGCCATTTCTAATTCGCTGGCAAATAGCTGAAGCTTGTACATTTCAGTGAGAAATTAAACTGATTGATTATGTATAAATGTGTAAGAACGATAATTCTATTTGAATATTCAATCGTTTGCTCACCCTACACATGTAATCATTCAGAAGCCAACCGCTTTCAAAATGTTGGAGTGACAATGCATTATTTTGAATCCTGACATGGTGGATGTAATTCTGATCGCCAAAAGAGTTCCATCCATGTTGTTTGTTCGATACAAAATAAAATGTACATTCTTTATTTCTGTGTGAGAAAATCTTGACAGAAGTTTATATTTTTGATCCATAAATATAGAATCAACCTAATTCTTTTCAGAGATTATAGTTCAGTTGAATAATCATAGTTGATGTCTTATTTTTGCCTAACTCACTCAACTGAGCAAACATCTGATTAATACATGGGTCACCCAACAGATTGTATCTGAAGAAAAGAGCAGCAAATGACAAGTCAAGAATGACGTTAATAACTGAACTTGGCGGAGCCTGCCTGATGTAGGACACCACACATACTGTAATGGTATTCAGGTGAATGGAACAATGAACAACATAACTGGAAGTTTTGGGCTAACGCCCCTCCCCAGCTTCTTGATTTTACACATATCACTCCCTCACACATTCAACAATTGATAAGAATCCACAGGCTGGGTGTAACATAAAACACAGAACAGTACAACACATTGCAGACCCTTCGACCCTTGACGTCCTGCCAATCTTTTATCCTACTCGAAGATCAGACGAACTGACATACCCAGACATGCTGGTCCGGTGACAGGTACAGTGCACAGTCAGCCATTCTTACTTCCTGCTCTTTTCTGATGTGCAGCTGCCTTGAAATGTCTGTTCAAACCAAACAGATTGAATGAAATTCAAGCAGTCGAGACGACGTTCATGACTGTGTATTTCAATCAGGATTTAATGATGGATGAAATTCCATAATAACATAATCAATGAATAAAAAACAGGGCAACACAAGAAATAGCAGTTGAGTACAGCATGTGGTTCTAAATAGGCCTCATGGTGTTACCGATAGATTATCAATCCAGACAATCAGTTCCTGTTCTTTGGACCCAGGTTCGAATCCCGCCACGACAGATGGTGGAAATTCCATTCAATAATTTTAAAATATCCCTGGAATTATGAATCTACCTATGAGAAGAAAATCATTGCCGATTTTTAGAAAAGTCCATCTGGATCATTAATATCCTTCAATGAAGGAATCTTCTATCCTCACCTGGTCTGACTGACATGCAAATCCAGACCCAAAGCAACGTCATTGACTCCCAATCGCTCCCTGAAATGATCCAGTGAGTCATTCACTTGTACCAATGGTTACAAAGTTTCAAAGAAATGAAACCGGCTGGACCACCTGGCATCAAACTGTGCACTGGAAAAATCAACATTAGAAACATCACTGTAGAACCTCCAAATCATTCCTTACTATCATCTAAGGGGAGTGCCAAAATTGGGACAACTGCCTTACAGGCTATTCAAGCAACAGCCTGACATAGTCATACTCACGGAATCATACCTTACAAAAATAACCCAGCCACCACCATCACCATCCCTGTATATGTCCTGCCGCAAAGGCAGGACCGATCCAGCAGAGGGGGCAGCTCAGTGAGATATAGTCGGTAGGTAGTTGCTCTGGGAGTCTCCAGAATTGACTCCAGACCTAATGAAGTCCCATGGCTTCAGATTAAACATGGACAAAGAATTCTCTTAATGATTACCAGGTAACATCATTCCTCATCTGAATCAGTGCTCCTCTATGTTAAACAACACTTGGAGAAAGTACTGACTGTGGCAAGGGCACAAAGTGTATTCTGGCTGGGAGATTTCAAAGTCGACCACCAAGAATGGTTCGGCAGCAGTACTATTGATCACGCTGGTCGGGTCCTAAAGGACATAGCTACTAGATTGGGTATGCAGCAGGTGGTGAGAGAAAGAACAGGAGGGAAAAAAATCATACATGACCTCATCCTTACCAATCTACCAACTGCAGACGTATCTGTCCATGACAATATGGCTAAAAGTCTCGTGGTCAGGTTCAGAATAAATTCTATTGTGTTGTGTGGCACTATCACCATGCTAAATGGCACAGATTTCGAAGAGATCTATCAACTCAAGACTAGCATCCATAAGACACTGTGGATCTTTAATAGCAGCAGCACTGTACTCCAGCACAAACTGTAATGTCACAAACCATAATATCCCCCCATTCAACCATTACCATCAAGGCACAGGACCAACTCTGTTTCAATGGACAGTGCAGGAGGGCATGCCACGAGCAGAACCAGGAATATACAAAAATAAAATGTTAATCTGCTGAAGCTTCCAAACAGAAATACTTGCGTGCCAAATAACTTAAACAGCAAGGGACAGACAGAATTGAGCTATCCCACAATGAATGCATCAGATTTAAGCACTGCAGTCCTCCCAATCCGATCATGGACAGTGGTGGATGATCAAACAACTCACTGGAGTAGGAGTCTCCACAAATATCCCCATCCTCAATGATGGAAGATCCCAGACCATCATTTCAAAAGTTAAGGCTGAAGCTTTCGCAGCAATCATCAGTCAGAAGTTTTGTGTGGATGATCCATTTCGGCCTCCTTCAATGGTCCTCATCATTACAGATAGCAGTCTTCAGCAAATTCGATTCACTGATATCAAGATACGGTTAAAGGTACTGGATACTGCAAAGGCTAGAACCCTGATAACATGCCGACAATAGTTCTGAAGACTTGTACTCCAGAACTTCCCGCTTCCCTAGACAAGCTGTTCCAGTACGGTTACAAACATACAATGGGGAAAACTGCTCAAGCATGTTCTGTACATAAAATGCAGGACAAAGTCAACCCGACCCAATACCGGCTCATCAGTCTCCTCTCCATCATCAGTAAAGTGATGGAAGGTGTCATCAACAGTGTTATCAAGCAGCACCTGCTCAGGGACGCCCATTTTGTGTTCCAACAGGGTCACTCAGCTCCTGACCTCATCACAGCCTAGGTTCAAACATAGAAAAAGGAACTGAATTCCAGTCCTTGACATCAATGCTGCATTCTGCCAAATGTGGCATCAAGGACCCCAAGCAAAAACTGTATCTCAGGCCAACATCCATTATTGGAGTCATACGTGACAGATAGGAAGATGGTCATTGTTGTTGGAGGTCAGTCATCTCAGCTCCAGAACATCTCTGCAGTAGTCCCTTAGGATAATGTTCTAGGTCCAAACATATTCAGCAGCTTCAACAATGACCTTCCTTCCATCATAAGGTCGGGAGTGGGGATTATCCATGCTTGGGCTGACAAGTTGCAAGTAACATTCATGCCACACAAATCCAGACAATGACCATCACGAATAAGAAACAACATAACTACTTGTTTTTCAGCAGCATTATAATAACTAAATTTCCCCACTATCAAAGTCCTGGGGCGTATTATTGACTATAAACTCAACTGGACTCACCACAGATAAGAGCAGATCAGAGGCTAGGAATACTGAGCGATTAACTCACCTTCTGACTTCCCAAAGCCTGTCCAACATTTACAAGGCACAAGTCAGGAATGAGATGTAAGAATCCTCACTTGCCTGACAGAGTGCAGCCCCAACAACACTAAAGAAGCTTGACACCATCCAGGACAAAGCAGCCCATTTGATTTGCACCACATCCACAACCATTCACCCCCTTCACCACGGTTGCTCAGGAACAGCAGTGCGTACGATCTACTAGACACAATGCAGAACTTCCACAAAAATCGTCAGAGAGCTCCTTCCAATTTCACGAACACTTCCATGGAGACTGACAAGGGCAGTAGACTTTTGGGAACACCACTAACTTCAAATTCACCTCCAAACCAGTCAACAATCTGATTTGGAAATATATCGCAGTTCCTTCTCTGTTGCTGGTTCAAAACACTAGAATTCCCTTCTTAATCACGAGTGGGTCAACGCACAGCACGTAGATTGGAACCAGTTCGAGAATGTAGCTCACCACCACCTTCTCAAGGACAACTCGGGACGGGAAAGAAATGCTGGGCCCGTCCAGTGTTCCCCACATCCAAAAAATATTTTTTTAAATAAATAGTTCCAAGTTGAGCATCTCGATGGGACAGATTATCTGATTTGAACACGAACAGGAAAACAGTGTTTCTAATAGTGAATATTTTAGACTTTTTCTGTTATTGGGAAGGTGTTCCGTATTCGATGACATATTGTTGCTGAGTGCTGTGATAAATTGCACCTTTTTAGTTAAAATCAACAATACTGGTGTAACAGGCTCAATCCTTCAAAATGACCAGATTACATATGAAAATCATAGTCGATACAATGTACTCCCGCCAGGTAAGATTCACAGATAGTAGCTTACATTCAACAGATTAATGGACTACTGGCTGTACTGAATCCTCCCATCATCTATTTCACAGGGGTTACCACTGACCAGAACGTGAAGTCAAATCAATTTATAATTACAAGAGCAGATCAGAGACTTACAATTCTGCACTGTGCTGTTTTAGCATTGTCTCTCTGTCTAGTGGAAATACGTTCGACACACTGACTGTATCAATCTTTTCAGTAATCGATCACTTTCAATCAGATGCCCCCCCCCCCGCGCTATTCTTCTAAGTTCCATCGTGTACACACACTGCCGCTCATATGACAAGCCGTCATCCCTCAGCAGTTCACAATATGCCAAATGCCGTCTGACCATTGCCCATTACATTCTCAACAGTATGTCTCCTCTCTTGTATTCTTGTTCTCTAGAAATGAACGTGAACATTGCATTTGCTTTCGTAACTGCCAACTGAAGCTGCACATTAACCATAAGGGAGGACGAGTGATTCAAAATCCTTTTGTGCTTCAGATTGAATGGATCCTATTAGAACATAGTGTCTGCCTCTATTCCGTCTATCAAAGTGCATAATCTCACACGATTCCATATTGTGTTCCATCAGCCACATGTTTTCCCACTGTCCAAAACTGTCCAAGTCTTTCTGCAGCCTCCCCACTTCCTCAATATCATCTTCCCAACAAACCATCACGGCATCATCTTCAAACTTAGCAAAACTGCCCTCAGCTCCTTTGTCCAATTTGTCCTTATATAATACATTTCCTGGCTCCCTAAGGACTGCCCGCCATCTACAAGGCACAACACTCCTCGTGCTTGACTCCATTCTTATATTATCCTTATAATTTGCCTACTGATGTAACAGGTCCAGAACGGATGCCATACCCCGATCCCTGCACTCATCCCTGGAACATCTAGACAACAAGGACACTTACACCAGACTCCTGCGCACTGACTAGAGCTCCACCTTCAACATCGTTATCCCCTCCAGACTGATCTCAAAATTCTCTGACCTTAGTCACGGCTCCACCCTCTGCAACTTGATCCCCCGGTTTCAGACCCACAGATCACAATCTTTGAAGAGAGGGATCTGCACCTCGACCACAATCACACTCAACACTGGATACCCCAAGGATGCGTCCTCAGCCCCCTACTGTACTCCCTGTCCACACACGGCTGTGTTGCCAAATTCCAAACAACGCCAGCTGCAACTTCGCTGATGACATGCCCATGTAAATCCTACTTTTCAAAAGTTCGCTTTTCCCCACTTCCCTTTCCAAATGACCTACATTAGGACCTGTTTTCGATAATCAAAACAAATCCAAAGAGGATTTTCACTTCTACGAAGATTGCCGACATTTTTCCCATACAAATGAATGCTTCTTCACTTTCCACCATATCGACTTATGAAAGGCACACTGTACTTAAAATCGCAGAGCAGTTACCATGTAACACGAATAGAATGCTTTCAGTTGCCAATATACAGAATAACAGTAGAGATACAGCTCATTCTAAGCTGGAAGAGACAATGGGTTGAGTTTCCTCAACCTTTGCTGTAATAATTCTGTGATATGTATTGAAAGCCTATGGGGGGGGGGGGGGGGAGACAAGCTTGTTCAATAAAGGGACACCTGTATATGTCTAAGACAATGTTTAAAGCGATTTTATCTCCCTGTCTCTCTGCCCTGAACGGTGGTCATCTTCTTATATTCGTTAATGGGATATGGGTATCACTGGCTGGGCCAGTATTACTTCATTTTTCTAGCTGCTCTTGAGAAGACCGTGAGCCACTGTAATCCACGTGTTTTATTTGCTTTGATTTGATTTATTTTAGTCAAATGTACAATGGAAAGCTTTGTTTTGTGAGTAGCGCAGGAACACGATAGTAGACAAAAAAAACACAGCTCATGACGTACTTCAACAGAGTGAGGCATATAAGGTTACAGCTGCACAGGAGATGTGCAAAACAAGATCGCTATTAGCAAGAATAGTATTATTTGAAGTTAGAGATGTCAATTCGTCAGTCTAATTACGGAAGGGAAGAAAGTGTTCCTGAGTATGCTGGTCCATGTTTTCAATCCTCTCTATCTTAATCCTGTTGGAAGAGGTTGTCGGAGATCATTACCAGTTTGGGAGAGATTTTTTATGTTATCAGCCTTTCGGTGACAATAAGAAGTATAAATGGATGGAAGGTTGCCTTCCGTGATGGTCTGTGCTGTGCACACAACCATCTGTAGTTTCTTATGGTCCTGGGCAGAGCAGTTACCATGTCACACGAATAGAATGCTTTCAGTTGCCAGTATACAGAATAACAGTAAGAGATACAGCTCATTCTAAGCTGGAAGAGACAATGGGTTGATTTTCCGCAACCTTTGCTGTAATAATTCTGTGATATGTATTGAAAGCCTATGGGGTGGGGGAGGGGGGCGGGGGAGACAAGCTTGTTCAATAAAGGGCATAGGCTGTTCCATCAACAAAAATCGATTCTTATTATGTCATGAAGTTCAGTTGCAATGAAAAGTGTTTTAAAACAAAGTGGTTTTCTGAGATTTACAGGATATTCAGAAACATGTTTTTTTTTCTCTTTGAATCTTATAGAAGAAACAGATTTCGGCCTTAATACAGGTGTCACAGACACACCAACTGTAATAGGACCACAGTGTCTAAATACAACCAAGGTCAGCATATGGACCTGTCAAGAAACATGAGAGATAATGATATGCAAACATGAGATACAAACGGAAAATGGTGGAGAAACGAAATAAAAACATGAAGAAGTAGCTGCAGAGAGAAACAGAGTTAACATATTGATTATGATATGAAATTTCTGAAAAGTCAACGGTTAATTCTGTGCATCTCTGCTCAAATTCTGCCAGATTTGTTGAGTTTTGCTCCAGCTCTTTCGATTTCTTTTTCTTTCTGAACTGTGACAAATTGTCTGATCTGAACGATAACATCAAAGCCCCTGTCTCACTTGGATCTTGAGTAATTTGTTATGGACATTAGATGAAAAATTACAAAGTTCCTATGTTTGACAAGGCTCTAAATATTGATGACGTATTGGATTGTGAGAACTTGTCATGAAAATGTTGAAACAAAAACAGAAGTTGCTTCTAAAGCTCAGTAGGTCTGGGAGCATATGTGCAGAGAAATCACAGTTAACGTTTCGGGTTCAGTGACCCTTCCTCAGAACTGATGGTAGCTAGGAAAGTGTTAGTTGATATGCAGAAGGGGCTGGACAGCTGATAATGGAGATTGTTAGTGGCTAAACATAGAGGGTGTGTAATGGAAGGTGATGTGAGAACTAGGCCTAGTGTATTATTGGTTGGGGGCGAGGACATTGGGGAGTTCAGGGCCGAAAATAATTGAACTTGATTTTGAGTCTGAAGGGCTGTAGGGTCCTCACACGGTAAATGAGGCGTTGTTCTTCCAGTTTGCATAGATTGTTCCTGGAACACTACAGCAAGCCTGACACAGAGGTATTGGCCAGGGAACAGGATGCGGTATTAAACTGGCAGGCAACTAGAAGCTCAGGGTCATTTGTATCGGTACACTTTGGATGTTCAGAGAAGCGGTCACCCAGGCTACCATTAGTTTCCCCAATGTAGAGAAGACCACATTGTGAGAAGCGAGTCGAGTAGACTAATTGTGGAAAATGTTGGTAAAGTGCAGCTTCATCACAACGGTGTGGTTGGGCCCTTTGGATAGTGAGAAAGGAGGACAGAAGTGCGAACATGTTACACTTTCGGCAGGGGCAAGTGAAGTGGGCCTGTGGTGGGGGTGAGGGTGGGGTAATGGGAGTGAATAAAGAGTGAACCAGGGTGTCCTGGACCCTCCAGAAGGCGGACAAGGGAGAGGAGGGAAATACGTATCTGGTGATCGCACCTTGCTCGAGGTGGGGGAAATGGCGGCTGATGATCCACTTCATGTGAATGCGGGTGGGATGGTAGGCCAGGACAAGAGGAATTGTCACGCTGTTGCAGGAGGGTAGAGAGACGGTGAAAATAGAAATGCAAGAGGTGGGTCAGACCTGGTTGAGGGCCCTCTCGAGAACAGTGCTGGGAAATTCTCAGTTGAGGAAGAAGGTGGACATTTTAGAAATTGACATCATCAGAAGCAATGCGGTGGAGACAGAAAAATTGGTGGAATGGAATGGAGTATTAGCAAGAAACAGGTTGTGAGGGTATATACTCCAGGTAGCTGTGGGAGTCGGTTGGTTAATACTGGATATTAGTGGCCTGTCGATCCCCAGAAATGGAAACAGAGATGCCGAGGAAAGGAAGTGATGAGTCAGAGAATGACTAGGTGAAAGTGAAGGAGCGATGCAAATTGGAAGTGAAATCGATGTTTTTTTTCAAATTCAGGACAAGAGAGAGAAGCAGAATCGATGATATAATCTATGCATTGGAGAAAGAGTTGTGGATGGGTCTGGAATAGAAGTGGAACAGGGAATTGTCTATGTACCCCTTGAAGAAACAGGTATGACTGGAGCCCACGTGTGTATTCATGCACCCCCTCTGCGTGGCAGGAGTAGGCTGAAGCAATGGGTCTGCCCGGGCAGTTCTGTTTGTCGATTTTGAGGAGGAGATAGAAGTGAACTCTATCAGCTCTATCAGAGGACCATCAGCTTGGGGACCGTTAGGTGGGGGCAAGTACGGTGTGAATGACCTGATGAAATGTGGTCAATTATCATAGTTGATACAATGGCCGGATGTGCCATGGTCGGGTCATGGTCGGGTCCAGCAGGTGATATGAGGAGATAACTGAGAGCTGGCCCTCAGTCTCTGCAATGTAGATGTCAGTCCACCAGACTACAGCAGCATCACCCTTATCAGCACAGGCTGAATAACAAAGTCAGGTTTGGATCAAAGCACACGGCGTACGGCCTGTTCAGAGGGTGATTTGTTGGATTGGGTGAGGGGATGCAGAGAAATTAAGACAACCAATGACACGTCGAACATTCTCAATGAACAGATTGAGTTCGAGCAAACAGCAGAGGGAGAGGTCCAGGTGGAGGAAGAGTATTGGAGCTTGGCGAAGAGTCTGTGGAACAGGAAACAGAATCTTTGCCCAAAGAAATGGGCACCGAGGAGAAGATGGTGGGAGAAGAGTTCAACGTCATGCCGTACCCGAAATTCATTAAAGTGGGGGCACAGCGGGATAATGCTGAGACCATTGTTAAGTACAGAACATTCAACAGCAGAGTGTGGAAGGGTAGGAGGGAGGCTGAAGGTACGACAGGAAGTGCATTTGGGGGAGGGGATGCAGTCAGAGTGCAGGGCACGGGTGGGGAGTCAGGTTCCAAGGGGTCATAGACATCTCTGCGTTATTGCATCTTGTGCACCTCATATATCTGATGAGCATGGCGAATGAGCAGGGAAAGAAATAGAATTGGGGAGTGGTGCAGCCTTGAGCCAATGAGATGTGATTCTTTTGCACAGATAAAATGTTGATATCACTGACACTGTAATCACATGATCAGTCCTCAGGAAGTAACTGAATGAAAATGAACGTAATCTTATTGTAATGCCCTGATTTCATTGGAGTGACAGTCAACCAGCAAAGTCTTACTTTTCTGAGATTTTAGACAAAACTGTGAAAACAGAATAAATGTTGATGTTATTAACAGGACAAAGTCATCCATGGTTTTGGAAGGTATTAGCAAGGGCAGAGTTTATTTGTCATTCTCAAAAGCTCTGGGGAAGGTGTCAACGTTCAGTGAGGAAATTACCAGGACAGAATTTCCTCCAATTCCTATTGACCCCTGTTTACTCAGGGTCCGTGATGCCACATGAATCAAATACTACTTTGATGCAAGGGAAGTTACTCTGATCTCACCTCAAAGGAGGTAAACCGTTAAAATAATAAAAAGCAAAAGTGTAAAACACGGCTTGTTTGAACAATGTGCTCACTGTACTCACAATGTTTAAGGGAAAACTGATGCATGGACTTCTGCTTTTGAGGAAAGGTTCATCCTATTTGTGATGAGACTGTTTGGTTGTGCACTGTGACACATCGACAGAAAGACACTCCACTCTGGAACATGGGGAACAAAACAATCCTGTTCATAGTGCATCAGACAGTGACAGACACACACTATTGTTTGTTGCGATTGGACATTGATCATCTCAATCTCAAAATTTGCTGATGATCAATAGCAGAACAGAAGCCAGCGGTTCCCATCATCCCAGTTGGAAAGCAAAAAGGGAATGCGATGGTCAGATGAAGTGGGAGTATTTGGGGAATTGGTGTAACTTACGGTGGGAGTGACAGAAGGAGGGTGTAAAGGGAAATCATCAGTGGAAGAGCATGTAGCAGCAGAAGGGGTCGTGCAAGGGAAGTAGGAGTGTGAGGAAAGAGTAGGACGAAGGAGGAAGAATGATGGATGAAGTTTTAGTGACAAGGAAAATCTTGTTTTTGGGGAAGCGGGATTGGATGCGAAAAGATCACTGTTCAGGAAAAATGAGATCAGGTTTCCATTCAAAATTAAGAAAAGTTTTCATGTTCTTTCTTTTCTATCACTTGATTCTTGTTAAGATGATACATGTACTCTATCTTTCTGTATCAAGTGCAGAGGATTTTTTTTTCTTGTCTTGTGTGGTTTTTCAACATTTTTGATTTTTCTTTACAGTATGTATTTGCTTCCAATTCAAGGTAGACATGAGAATATGATTTGATCTCCTTCAGTTTGTCCATAACATAGAATTTAATTGAGTATTTATCCTCATCACACTAGCTGATTTAAACAAACAATGAATTAGTCTGTGTCCATCCTGCCGATGAAAAATGTTTCCAGCTCTGGCTATTGCAGTGCCTCCAAAAGGTTAATGTTCCAGCGCAAGATGCCAAACCCTAGTTCATCCTAAATTATTTACAAGCTTTATGAATAAAACATGCAAAGTGTAAAAGATGAATTCAACTCTGTGTCAAAACTGTTATTTCTGGCTTCCTCATAAAAGATGTTAACCAAATCACTCTGTACATTGACCAAAATAAGAAAAAACAGAGACTGGAATTCTCAAATCTTCCTCTGAATAACATCTGGGAAACAGGAAGGAAACCACGGTTTGTTTGTGATATTCATAAATGACGATGGTGAGCATGTGGAAAATAGGGGGGGGGGGGTGCAGTGGAATGCTGACCAATGTTGTGGATGACACAAAGCTGAGCTGAGTGGCTCACAATCAAGAGAATATAAAAAGATTATTCAGATAGCCAGATCAATGGCCAATGAAATGTAACACTAATAAATGTGGGATGATGCCTGTCAGAAGTAATAAGACAAGTGAGTACTCGAACTATGAATGGGGAGGGCTAAATTTGCGCGTTTTATCTTTGCAGCAGGGAAGGTTGAGGAGGGAACCTGCTACAGGTATACTGGAGTATAGGGGTAAGTTTCTCATTATAACTAATCTGTAATACTGTCATCGCTCTCAAATGCGCCTGCATATTTATTCTCTCCATCATTTCTTTGGTTGCTTGCTGACAGACTGTACCTCACAGTGTAATTGTACACTTTTTGTTCTGTAGCTCCAGCCAAATTCATTCTGTCCTTGGACGGATTCTCTTTCTCTTGGACTCCTTAACTAATGCTAGTCTAAACCAATACTTCTACCTTAATACTTTCCCTTCCCTTCTATCATTTTGGAGTATTTTATACCCAGCAACATTTAACATGCCGTCCTGCCATCCCTTGAGCCAGCTCTCGGTGATCAGTACATCAGATTTCCACACACCAAACTGCATCTGTAACTCCGCACACTCCCAGTATTCAGGTCCATGCAGAGTACCTTCCATTAAGGCTTTCTTTCTCATTCCGTCTTCCACTGTTAATTGTGTTGTTGTAAATTATTACCAACTGTATCTCCCATTATTTTGAGAATCCTGGTACTCTCCTCTAATATTTCTTTTTTGTATCCTAAGCACACACCAAGTTATTTACAATCCCTCCCAAAAAAACCCAGAAGAAATTCAGTCCCAGCTCTGTCACGTTAGCCCATCTAGCTTGTACAGTTGCTGCCTTCCCCAGAACCAGTTCCAATGTCCCAGGAATCTGAAGCCCTTCCTGCTGCACCATCGTTCCAGTCACACTCTCATCTACCTAAAACTCTGAGTCCTGTTCTCACTTGGACAAGGCACTGGGAGTATTCCAGGGATTGCTAACCATCCTCCAAGCTCCCTAAATTCTGACTCCCAGACCACATCACCCTTCCTACCCAGGTCATTCCTACCAACATGGTCATGATCTTTGACTGCTTACTGTCCCCCAGACGAATGTTCTGCAGACACAGTGACATTCTTAACCCCACTACCCTGGAATTACAGACACACTGACACCTTCTTCACTTTCCTCTCTCTCCTGTGACTATTGCCCCTCCTTCCTTCTCCCTCCCCTCCTGTACAGTCAGGCTGCTTGTGGTGCCACAGACATGGCTCTGACTGCCTTCCCTTGAGCAGCCTACACCTTCATCAGCATCCAAACTGGGAAACTAAATTGGGAGGGAAACACAGGATATGCTTGTATTCCCTGACTGTTTCTCTCCGATTGTCTAGTCCCCCAGACCCTTCCTTCTTCCAGGCTGTCATGTCTGCAAAGTGATCTGCTCTGTGTGTGTGCCATCCACCTAACTCTCAGCATCACAGGTCTCCCATAGAGTCTCTAGTCAATGTTTGAGCTCCACGGCCAGTGTTCATCTAGGACACGAGCAGGGTCTATGACTTCCCAATTAACAGAACACATTTTCCATCTGACAAACATGTCCTAAAATGCATTTTGTCTCGAGTTACTTAATTAATACTTAGAATGAAGGTAACATCCAGGAAATAACAATATGCTTAAATCCCTTTTCAACTGTGGCTTACTGAGGGTAATTTATTATATTGGCTCACAATTTTACTTCTCCCTCTTATTTCTGTGTTCAACCCTTATTTCAGAAGTTGAAAAAAAAATTGCTAACTTATAGCAATTAACTGACAGTAGCTCATAACAGCGAATTAATCAGCCAATGAACATACAGCCTTTTCTGTGACGGCTCTTGCACTTGTTTCAAACTCAGTGCAGGCAGGTCCCAGCACCAGAAAGTTATCTCTGTGACTCCCAGGTACGTGTAATCCTCCAGCTCCCACTCCACTCTGCTCCGTCACAGAGTCACCATCTCTGTGGCTGCCAGGTATGTGTAATCCTCCAGCTCCCACTCCACTCTGCTCCCTCACAGGGTCACCGTCTCTGTGACTCCCAGGTATGTGTAATCCTCCAGCTCCCACTCCACTCTGCTCCCTCACAGGGTCACCGTCTCTGTGACTCCCAGGTACGTATAATCCTCCAGCTCCCACTCCACTCCGCTCCCTCACAGGGTCACCGTCTCTGTGACTGCCAGGTATGTGTAATCCTCCAGCTCATACTGCACTCTGTTCACTCACAGGGTCACCGTCTCTGTGACTCACAGGGACGTGTTATCCTCCAGCTCCCACTCCACTCTGCTCCTTCACAGGATCACCGTCTCTGTGATTTCCAGGTATGACTAGGCCTCGATCCTCAGTGCTGATTTCTATCCTCTCACTTTGGTGCTTCTGTAACTCCCAGGCGTGAGTGAACCTCATGTTCCTGCTTCAAGTTATTTTTTCACATGGTCACTCCCTCTGTGGCTCGGTGCTGATTTTGCGCCTCCTGCTCTGCTGTTTCTCCAACTCCAAGTCCCAACTGGCCTCGATCCTCGCTGCTGAATAATATTCTCCAGCTCTGAGGTGCTCTCTCTCTCAGGTTTTCTCCCTTTGTGACTTCCAGGTAATGGTAGGCCTCAAGCCACAGCTGAGATGTATAACATCCCATTGCACACTGGTCCCTCACAGGAACGCCACTATGCCTGGAAGACAGTGGAAAAGAGAAGGATTAGACAGAGCAGAGGGTGTTACAGTATTTGAGGGAGCTGTTGGGGATGGAACAGGTTATCTGGAGAGGTGCAGACCTGCAGTGTCTAAAGCAGGTTACTAGAAGATACAGGGAGGGTTGTAGGCACTGAGGGAAGCAAAAGAAGTAGAGAGATGGCGGCTTGTTGGTGATGGAGCCTTGTAGAGTCTAAAGGGATTTTTGTGAGCTGCTTACTGAGATGTGAAGACTTCAACAAATTCAAATTGATTGCCAGTAAGTGTTGTATGGCACTGGAGACTATTGGGATGTTACAGAGTTAGAAGACTCGCAGTAACTGTGGGGGGGGGGGAGGTGAGGGGCGGGGAAGAGGAGGTTACAGATGTTTGAAGCACTCGTGGTGTTCAAGGACCCTCAGAACCGAAGGAGGTACAGAGAATGGGAGCATTCTAAATAGTGGGATTGCAGGGGCTGGAAGAGCCAAGATGGACGATGAGAATGAAAAGTACCAATTTAGCACAACCGGCCGCTGTTATTCACAGAGATTTAAGGAAGGGAACCTGTGCTGTCATTGAATACAGTTATATGGAGAGTTACAGATACTGAGGATTTACAAATTTAGAAAGGAAGAGGTTATAGGTGATCGGAAGTTTAAACAAGAATAAAGAAATTTGAGAGATCACTAGCACAGATGGCAATGGAGGTGGTGAGACATTCTGATGAACAATAAGAGTTGTCGGCAGAGGAGGATGTCACATATACAGGAAGAGCTGCATTGTCTGTATGCAGTTACAGACGTGAGGAGTGTTGTAGCGCCTGCTGGAGGGTACACAGATAACAACAGTTCCAACAGCTGGTGCAGTGGTTCAGGAAGGCAGCTCACCACCACCTTCTCAGGGACAACACCAAATCAAGAATACATCCAGCAATGTTCATGACTGCGAGTGAATAAATAAATAAAGTATCAATAAAAAGCACTGAGGTCACTCAGGAAGGCCCTTTCAGCACCACTTCACAAACCCGGAGCAACTACACCCTGGAAGGACAGGAGCTCCAGGTGCACGGTAACTTCAGCATTTCCAAGGTGCTATCCAAGCCACGCTCCAGCCTAAAGGAAGGCAGCTTCCCACCACCTTCTCCAGGAACTTACAAATGGAAAGGTAACGATGGCCAAGCAAGTGATTGCCATATCCCATCAATGTATTTGTACAAGGGAAACTCATGGACTGTTCATGTCCCCTTTGTTTCCTCCACACAATCCACATTCCCATTTCGTTCTGTGTCAGCAACAAACATGGAGGCAGTAGATTTTGCCCATCCATCAAATGTATCAAATCCCTTTGTGAATTGTTAGGGGTCAAGCACTAATCCATTTATTCCCACTTAGTTTTATGTTAAAGAATTCCCAATCCATGCCAGTACATTCCCTCCAATCCCATATTTGCCAATTTTGCTTATCCACATCTTCAGTGGGACCTTGTTGAAAGGTTTCTGAAAATCCCGACAAACCATTCATCCCTTTTATCTACTCTGCTTATTCACAGCCAGACAGGAAAACAAATCCAGCAGGGTTTGTGAAATAAAAGTTCAGTTTCAGAACAACATGCTTGGCATGGGTAGAGGATTGGCTGATTAGCAGAAGACAGAGAAGGTATAAAGGGGTCGTTTTCACAATGGGAACTGGTGACGAGGGGAACTCCGCAGAGGTCAGTGTTGGGACCACGCTGTACATGTTATACATTAACAGTATGCACAAAGGATGTCCAGCTTCAGAGTGAAGGAACAACCCTTTAGAATGGAGATCTGGAGGAATTTATTCAGCCAGAGGGTGATGAATCTGTGGAATGGTCCCTACTTTAGGGAGGGTTATAGAAGAGGGTGGCATTTACTAGATAGGGTAGAAGAGCTGGAGAAGGTTTATGGAGATGATTAGATGGATGGAGATACGAGAGGAGCTTACATTGACAGGGTGGGTGATAGTGATGGGAGAATGTTACACAGATAGTGAGTCTTGTAGGAACTGGATTGGATTGGGTTCCACAGATCGGGAGTAATGCAGGGACCTGTTGGATTACACAGATAGGGAGGATTGTGGGGTTTCCATATGTTGAGAGGGTTTCCAGAAGAGGTTACACCAATATCTGTTGGAGCTGTCATAGTTTACAGAGTTTGGGATGTTTGGAGCTGTTTAATTGTTAGAGGGATATTTTTAGGGTCATTAATATAGAACGCAGATGGAGAGCTTAGATTTTATTAGATTCCCTACAATATGGAAATGGCACTTCGGCCCAACACGTCCACACCAACTCTCTAAAGAGTAATCCAGCCAGACCCACTTCCCTCTGAATGATGCACCTAACGCTCGGTCAGTTTAGAATGGTCAATTTATCTGACCTGCACATCTTTGGACTGTGGGAGCAAACCCATGAAGACACGGAGACAATGTGCCAACTCCATACAGACAGTCACCCGAGGCTGGAATTGAACCTGCGACTCTGGCGCTGTGAGGCAGCAGTGCTCACCACTGAACCACCCCAAACTGCAGAGCTACACAAAGAGAGAGTATTTGAGGGGCAGGAAGGAGCACACAGAGATGGGAAGTGTTGTTGCAGCTGGAAAAGGGTCTGGAGGTTTTTTCACAGATAAGGAGTCCGGTCGGGATGGGAGATGGTTACAGAGGTCATGTGGTGCTATAGGCCAGGAGGCAGGAATGTGATCTGGCCTGCAGAAGGTTACAGTGATATCATGTTCTCTTGGGGCTTGGGGAAAGTACACAGGTGACTATTTTTGTCCAGGCTGGAGGATTTCACAGAGACAGGGTGGACTGTAGTTATTGTGGAAAACTACAGAAAGAGAGATTATTGTACTGAGTGCAGGATGAGGTTACTGAGATTGGGCACGTTACCGAGTTTGGAGCAAATTACACATAGGGAACATCGTCAGCATTGGAGTAGGTTTCAAATAAACAGCAGGATTATGGGAGGGGTGGAGGTTACAGAAATTGGAACTTTGCTGTGAATTTCAAGCATTCAAGACACTGGCACGGATGCGCTGGAACGGAAGGTATGTCTCCTTGCTGTATGACTCTATCACAAGACAAGAGACAGTGTGAGAGGGGGAATATAGAACAGAAAGACCCCAGGTTTTAATACCACTTTCTTAAGAAAGGCCTGCTTTCCCCTCTGTTGTTCTGATCCTCACTAAGTCAGCACAGGCCTGGATTGATAACAGTCAACGTCCTATATTGACATAGGAAGGCTCAGTACAGCAGTGATGTAAGTAAACAAGAGAGTGTGGATTGAGTCTTGACCCATCATGCTCTGTATTCACCCATCAACACTATATCTGTGTCATGTCTTCCGGAATAAACTTCGATCCCTTAAATTCGCTCTGCTCTGTTCACTGTGAGTGATCTTACCTTGCTGCAGGATTTATTGAAGGTTCCAGATCTCCCTGCCCTCTGGCAGACCAATTGTGTTCAATGAGATGGTGAATGACACACCCAGCAATTGGGAGGTTTATTGAGTCAGGAACATCCTGAGTACCTGCAGGAGACAGAGTATTGACAGAATGGGAAATTAGACTGATGCAGTGAGGGTTGCACAGGGAGAATGGCGCTGACTACCACAGAGATCTGGAATATCCCAGTCTCTATCCCTGGCCTGTGCTGCTGCGTCTCTCTGGAGTGGAGAGTTCTGTTGGCTCAGGATCTGGAGTAACTACAAAAGCTGCAGTCACCAGCAGCAATTAGACTCTCACAGTGACAGATACCACATGGAGTGAGACTGAGTGATAGCATCAAATTGCAGGAAGGTATCAGGATCAAACAATGGTCAAGAAGAAGGGTTTTGATTTATGGTGCACTGGGATCAGTACTTAGGCATGATGAGGGAGCTATCAGTGGGACAGGCCATGGCCTCGTGATACTCTCACTAGAGTGTTTATCCAGAATTTAATAACAGTGGCAGGGATACCCATCTGAATGCTCAATATCCTTTCAGGAACGAAATCTGTGATAGGCAGTTGGTCTGACCTACATATGACTCCAGACGCAGAGCAATGGGGTTGACTCTAAACTGCCTTCTCTAATAGTCTCACAAGGCACTCGGCTCAATGGCAGCTCGAGGGTGGGCATGAAATGCTGGCCAGCCAGAGGCAGCAACATCCCATGGAGTGAATTAAAAACAACACTGTTGGGACCAGTGTCCTGGCAAATTATGTCGGTGGGTTTATGGACAGGACTTTAATTGACAGAGAAGATGCAGGGACAGGGTTCAGGTGAAAGGAGCTTTCCAAATCCAAAGAGAAAAGGGGACACATTGGAATAGCGTGGGAATGTGGCTGAAGACAAGCAGAAAGGAACAGGAAGGGACAGAGTTTAACGAAAACTGTCTATCAGTGAATTAGGCTGTGACAGGACATTCTGGGAAAAAAGTCAATTACAATGTTCTTTTTTTGGAATGGACAAAGTATCTGCAATAAGGTAATAGACTTGGGACACAGAGATAAATAAGATTTAGTCACCAGGAAGATGTGGTTAGAGGAGAAGCAAAAGGTGGAACATAAATATTCAATTGTACCCATCCTTGAGGGGTCTCAGTGAGTGCAGGATGGAAAACCCTGACAGTAATGGGTAACAAAGACATTACAGAGAAAGCATTTGGCATCGGATTATGCAGCTGAATCAGCCTGAATGCAGATTATGAGTAACACGTGTCAAAAACAGTTTTGAGGCTGCCTGATCGCATTTCATTGCTCAACACTGTTACACTTTCCAATGAATTCCTGTCTAATGCAAAGGCAACGTGATCATTTTGGCAGACTTCAATCTTTGTCAAAAATGATATTCTCCGAACTCCTCTTCAAGTGTTTGTGTCAGTGTTTCTTTGAATAACATATTGTGTAAATGGCCAGGGACATGACTATCTCAGATCGACCGTTGGGTGAAGAAGCTGAGTGAAGGAGTAATGTCACACTGAGATAGCCTCTGGGAAATTGTAGTGTAGTGGAATTCAGTGAGATGATGGATTGTTAAAGTCACCATAAAGCACACCCTACAATCACAACCAAAGCCATTGACATGTGTTTGAGAGGAGAACTGATCAAGGTAAACAGGGGAAACAGTGAAATGTGTGGCTGGAAATGGACAGTACAAAACATTTACAGTCATAGAGATGTACAGCACAGAAACAGACTCTTCAGTCCATCTCGTTCAAGCTGCCCACATACGCTAACATAATTTTGTCTCATTTGCCAGCACTTGGCCCAAATCCCTCTCAACCCTTCCTGTTCGTATACCCATCCAGATGCCATTTAGATGCAGTAATTGTACCAGTCTCCACCACTTCAACTAGCAGTTCATTGCATTCTCGCATCTCCCTCTGCCTGAAAACGTTGCCACTTCGGTTGTTTTATATCTTTCCCTTCTCACCCTGAACCTAGGCCGTCTGGTTCTGGACTCCACTACCACAGGGAAAAGACCTTGTCTGTTAAACCTATCCATGCCTCTCATGGTTGTATAAATCTCTATATGGTCACCCCTCAGCCTCAAGTAGCCCCAGCCCATTCAACCTCTCCCTTTAGCTCAAATCGTCCAATCCTGGCAACATCCTTGTAAATCTTTTCTGAAACCTTGCAATTTATACAACATCCTTCTGATAGGGAGAGGACAAGAACTGCATGCAATATTCCAAAAGTGGCTTATCCAATGTCCTGTACAGCCACAACATGACCTCCTAACTCCTCTACGCAGTGCTCTGATCAGTAAACGCAAGCACAATAAACAACTTCTTCATTATCCTATTTACCTGGGATCATACTTGCAAGGAACTATGAACCTGGACTCCAAGGTCTCTTTGTTCAGTAACACTCCCTAGGTCCTTACCACTCAGTGCACCAAGATCCTTCTGTATATCAATGCCCCTCAGTATCCTAACTTACTTCTTGAATTTGACATGACCTTACACTTGACAGATTTAACTCATTTTGCCATTTCTTTGCACATCTTTCCAACTGATCAGTAACCTCCTGCAACCTTGGATCTCCTTGCCCATTCACCCCCACTCCACCAATTTTCATTTCATCTGCAATAATTACCTTTGTCACTTCCTTTCGTTTCAATTGTGTGAGAATGTGTAACCAGACGGCCAGAAAATCCCAGCAAGAGCTCACCCATTTAAGATGGAGATGAGGAGGAATGTCTTCACTCAGAGGGTAGGGAATTTGTGGGAATTCCTGACTGCAGGGGTCTGGCGAGGCTGGTTCATTAAGAATATTGACAGCAGAGATGGTCAGATGTTAATGGATCAGGGAAACAAGGGTTTTGTGGAAAAGGCAGGAATGTAGAGTTGGAGAGTATCAGATCAGCCATGATCTGATGGAAGGGCAGAGCATCCTCAATGGGCCAAATGGCCTCATCCTGCTCCGACATCTTATGGTCTTAACTCGAACTCAATATCTGCATTATAACACTATGGGTCTTTCCTCACAAAACTCCTCTAAAATGGGACTATTGGATATTTATTACTACACAGCATTTGAACTCCAGTGGACAAATTTGTTGCTGGCTCCTTGATATGATGTTATAGAAAACCATCTCGTATCCAATCCAGGATTCCATCCATTACATCATTAGTTATCCAGTCGGGATGGAGAGCATTGTCACACACAGTTACTGTACTGCCCTCGCTACAAGTACTTTCAGTGTTCTGACTGTAACCATATTGACATTCCCATCACTGCTTGATTCCTTTAAAAGAATTCCAGCCAATGATTACTGCTGCTGCTTGTTCATTCCCAGCTCCATCCAGATAGACTCCAAATTTTGATCTTCAGTTCCACGTGGCTCTCTCATTAATGCATTAACCTCATCCTTTCTTCACAACTTGGTTGCCTTTTTGCCTGTCCTGCCTAGATCCTAACGACCCTTCAATATTCCCTTCCCAGCAATGGTCATTCTGCAGCTACATCTCCGGAATGACAGTTCCATCATATCTGTTCCCTGTCATTCCATCTGCCTTATGGCGAATACAGGGAGTCATTCCTCAGTAGTGGGAGGATGAACGGATGGATAGAGGTTGCAGAGATAGGGAGGCTTACTGACTCGAGGAGTTTCGAGCTAAATCTGGGCAATAATGTTCATGGGACAAAGGGGTTTGAGGATTCGAGGAATTTACAGAGGTCGAGGGAGCTGGATTAGATTCTGGAGATAGTGATAGGGATGGATATGGAGAGAGACAGGCAGACTGAGAGGCACAGACAGGGAATGTTTCAGTAGGAGATTATTGAATATATTGACAGAGATATGGAAGGTTGTAGTGACTGCAGATGTTTACAGATATAAGAAGGCTTCTATGTTCGGGAGGCTGCATAGATCGGAAGGCAATGGAGAATGCCAGGTTACTGGGTTGGAGACAGTTACACAAATGGGGAGGGTTGCACAAAATGAACGAGGTTCCTGTGGTCGGGAGGGTTGGTGGGGAGAGGGTGAAGTTTAAGTAGATTAAGATCGAAGATTAGTAGAACAATAAGGAGGTTTCGATTTTTTTCACCGGTAAGGAAGGGTTGTAAGAGCTGGAGAAGTTTACTCAGATACGGATGGATGGAGAGGTTAGAGACAAAACACATTTACATGGAGGGTGGCATTGGTAGGAGGAGGTTACAGGAATAGACAGGGTTCGGCAATTACAAGGATGAAGGTATTTAGTATCTACTGGAGAAGTTTAGGGATTAGGGTGTCAGGGATTGGAGAACCAGACAGAGACAGACAGCATTGTGTGTACTAGAGGAGATTCCAAATAGAGGAAGGATTATCGGGACTGTAGTATATTACTGAGATCAATAATAGAGTATGTGCCAAGACTGATGCCTGGGACCTCCTGTGCAGTCTCAGGGAGTTCCAGTACAGCAGAGGTGACAACAGGGCCCTCACAAGATGGTGGGAATGAAGCCTAGAATGTTGCTGTTCCTTGCCCAGCATTGTAACTATGTCCTGTGTTCCAGTTCTGAATAAAGATGGCCACTAACTCCACCCTGTACTGTTTACTATGATTGATCTTACCGGCTGCAGGATTTACTGAAGGCTCCAGATCTCCCTCTCCATCTCTCTCTGGCTGACCAAGCGTCTTCAATGAGGTGATGGATGAGACAGGAGTTAGAAACATCCTGATTACCTGCATGAGACAAAAATAGATAGAATGGGAAATTAGACTGATGCAGTGAGGATAACTCATGTAGAGTTACACTGGGTACAGCAGAGATCACAAAAATCCCAGTCTCCATCCCTGGTCTGTGCTGTTACGGATTGGAGGATTCTTTTGGCTCCGGATCCGGAGTAGCTGTAAGAGTGAGAGATGCTGATAGAAGCAGCAATTAGACCCACACAGTGAGGGATACCACATGGAGAGAGACTGAGTGATATCACCAGATTGCTGGAAGACTTCAGGATCAAACCATGGTGTCAGAAGAAGTGGGTCTGATGCAGTGGGCACTGCTACCAGTACTCAGGGAGAAGTCAGCTATTTTATTGAGATGGTTCAGTGCTGGGACTAGTGTGTGTCCTGGTCAATCATATGACCAGGACAATGTAGAGTGCTTTAAACTGACACAGACAAGGAGGGACAGGGCTCAGATGAAAGGAAATTCCCAATTCCATAGAGAAATGTTCAAATATTGAAACACGCGGCTGTGGCGGAGGAAAAACAGGAAGAAACAGAAAGAGACTAAGTTTATCTAAAACTATACATCAGCAGATAGGTTTGTGACAGGAATTTGTGATTTCAAAAGTAAATTACTTTTTCGTAATTTGAATGCACGAAGCATTTGTAATAAGGGATATGCTCGTGTGACTGTGATTTCCATCTAATCACCATCAGGGAGACGTGGTCACAGGGGTGAACAAAAGGTGGGCCCTTAATATTCACGGCTACACAACATTGTGGAAAGTCAGGCAGAGTGGGAAGGAGAATGGGGAACTCTCATCGTTCGGGATAACAATGGGATTATATAGGGCCTCAGATTATCAATCATTAGGAAACCAAATCCTGGGTAATAAGAGTCAGAACACAGAAGGAGAAGGGCAGTGTTAAGGCCCCTTTACAGCATTACATTGTGAGGCATGGCATTGGACAGGGAATTATTGGAATTTGTAACAAAGACAGGAGGACAACTGAAAGAGATTCAACTTCCCTATCTCACCATCTCATTGGCGGTGGGTCACAAACGTGGCTGACTCTCTCCCACTCTCAGAAGAGTCTGTGGGTGGCTGTACAGACCGATGTGGCCTTCCACACTTGGGGCAGAAGGTGGCCGTGGGATGGGGATGGTTGGGATGTTGGTGTGACAACGCGCTCCTTGTGCTGTTTTCTCCTGGATTCCCCTTTTTCCCCACGTCAAGTGTCCAACTCCTCGACGCTGTCCCAATGCTCCTCCCCCACTTTGGACCATCTTGGCTCAGTAATTTCCAGGATTTAACAGACTTCATTGAGCGATGCGCAGAAGACAAAAAAAACTAACAATTCTGAAGAAGCCAATGCTTTAGAAATATGGAAGTATTTGTTAAAGGGATTGCTATGGGTCTACTAGCAGGAGGAGTGCAGTAGGAAGGGGAAACATCGTCAGGGTTTAATCAGATGATAGGAACAGGGAGTGGAGAAGGTGCTGGAGGTGGTGAGAGTGTTACAGAGATGGGCAAGGGCCTGAATGGTGTTACAAAGCCAGTACGGATTGCTGCGCTGGAGGGGTTTGCAGTGGTAGGGAGGGACACTTTTTTATGTACTCATTTATTCAATAAGGATGTCACTGATTGAGTCAGCATTCTTTTCCCCACAGCTAATTTCCCAGAGGGCAGCTCAGAGTCAGCCATATTGCTACGGGTCTGGAGTCACACGTGAGCCATGTTGTCAGATGTCAGGTAACAATATCAGATGTCCTTCCTTAAAGGACAGACGTGAACCAGTTAAGTTTTTCCAGGTAATCAATACTATTTTTATGGTGGCCTCACTAATGTCCTGTACAGATATAACATGACATGACATCCCAACTCCTAATCACAATGCACTGACCAATGAAGGTAAGCATCCCAAACATCTGCTTCACCAACCTGTCTACCTGTGACACCACTTTCAAAGAACCTTTTACCTGCATCTCTGGGTCACTGACAGTACAAGTCCAGCTCTGGTCAGCTTTACCAAAGTGCAACATTGTGTATTTCTACACTTGCAATTCCAAGGCTCACTGGCCCACTCTCAGATAATCCTCTTCACTGTCCACTTTACCACCACTTGCAGTCTCACTTACAAACTTGCTAACCATGACTCATGTATTATCATCCAAACCGTTCATATAAATGATGCACAACCATTACCCAGCACCGAACCCCATGACACACCGTTGGTCACAGGCCTTCAGTCTGAGCAGCAAATCTCTATGAGCATGCTCCGTCTCTTCCCGTCAATCCAATTTTGTTTCCAGTTGGTGAGTGATCCCTGGTTATGAGTGACCTAAATTTATTAACCAGTCTGCCATGCAAAACCTTGTCAAAGGCCTTGCTAAAGTTAATGTGGACATCATCCACTGCTCCGCCTTGATCTATCACTTTTCTACCTCCACAAACACTCCATCCAGTTTGAGAGACATGATTTCCTGTGCACAAAGCCATGCTGACTATCGCTGATCCATCCTTACCTTTCCAAATGCATGATGATCTTTTCTCTCAGAATCTCCTCCAACAACCTACCCACCTCTTCCATCAGTCTCACTGGTCTGTAGTGGCTGTTGATGAAACAAATATTTCTGTAAGGTTCCCTGTAAATTTCTCCCGAGCTTCTCACAGAGCGCTGGGATACATCTGATCATGTCCCAAGGTTTTATCAACCTTTTTTCATTTTAAACCATCCTGTTATCCAATGTGAACTCTGTTCAATACATCACATCATTGACCTTTCAGGGTCCCTATTCTCTCCCGAGCTAATATTTAGCCCCTTTTGAAACTTATCAAAATGCTTCCTAAATTTCAAATTTTCTTCGACTGCTACTAGCCTCCCCATCCTGATCTATTCTGCCATTTATAGTCACACCAAAATATAGAATCCAACAGATTTTCACAAAAATTCCCCTTTTATAAAACCATGCATCGCCCATTGCACAGACTGGGATTGTTGTACGCAGTGGAGGAGATCACACTGATAGGGATGGTTTTAAAGACGGAGCAATGTTGAGTAATAATGGGGGTTGCAATGGTGACAGCAAGTTTCAGCAAGTTGGAGGATACAGACCTGAAGGAGGTTACACAGATAGCGATGGCTTTAGGGTCTGATGGGGGTTACAGAGTAAAGAGGCTGTAGAAACTGGAGGCAGTTACACAGATAGGGACAGTAATAGTGATAGGCAGAATTCACAAAAACGGGGAGGATTATAGGGTCTGCAGGGCACTACTTGTATCAACTTGATGATGAACACAGGCAGGGAGGGTTGAGAGGTTTGGAGCAGCTCACCATGATCGGCAGGAGCACGGAGACTGGAGATGGTTTGAATTGCAGAAGTTTCAAATCACTGTAGGCAGTCAGAGATCATGAGGGAGTGACAGTGTCTGCTGGAGTTTCCTCAGATCTGGAGGATTGCAAAGACTTGATGATGTTGCATATGGAAGTAAGGTTATCGGGACTGAAGCTGGGAACAGAGATAGAGGGAGCAGCAGGGTATTAGAAATATGGTGGGTAGTGGTCTCTGGTGGAAGTTCCACATAGAGGGATGTTTTGTGGAACTGCAGGACCCTGCAGAGATGTGGAGAGCTGGAGGGGTTTCACTGAGCAAAGAAGATTTGGAGGGGTGGAGCACCTTACAGGGATGAGGATGTTGTTAGATTGGGGAGGTTTACACAGACAGGGATTGTTTAGGCACCGGAGCAGATGACAGAGGTAAAGACGGTTGTACAGATGGGAAGAACATACAGACATATGGAGGGTAGTCGTGACAGTAGATGTTTATAGATACAGGAAGGTTTAGGTTGTACGGGTTATTTAGACATGGAGGATGTGGAATCGGACAGATTTTACAGGAGATAACAAGGGCAATTTTGGTTGGAGACAGTTTCACAGAAAAGGGAGCATTAGTAATCTCTTACAGTTGGTCAAAGTGGGAAGTGTTGTAGGGGAGAGTGATGTTTATACAGATAGGGGTGTAAGAGCTGGAGAAGGTTATAGAGATGGGTAAATGGATGGAGAGACAGGAGGAGCTAGCATTGACAGGGTGTGTGCTGGCGACGGTTGGATGTCACACAGATAGGGAATCTTATAGCAGCTGGACTGGGAGAGTCACAGGCATTGGAGCGGGTTCTACAGATCGGAATGCTGCAGAGACCTGAGAGGATTGTAGGGTCTTCACAGATTGATTGTGTCAGTCAGTCTGGTGAGCTAGGTGAGGTAGATATGGAAAGCTTAAATCCAATGTATACCATCTTAATTTTCCAGACCGGAACTTCAATATCCCTCATAAGCCACGAATCCCGAAACCTGCCAGCTTTTCCCTTCACTCGAACAGGGACAGATTTGCCCTGAATTCTTAATATCACACTTTTAAAAGGCTTCCATTTGCCAGTCATTCCTTTTCCTTCAAACAGACTCACCCAGTTGACGGTACCATGATGTGGAGGAGCCGGTAGTGACTGGGATGGGCAAAGTTAAAAATCACACAACACCAGCTTACAGTCCAGCAGGTTTATTAGGAGGCACTAGGTTTCAGAGAACTGCTTCATCAGGGGGTTGTGGAGCACAATCATAAGGCACAGAATTTATAGCAACAGGATTGCAGTGTCATAGAATGTAATAACAAACAAATTTAGTTTAAGTTTTCATCTTTTAGGATGATCACCTGCACTTTGAAAGCTGGTGCTGTGAGATAAACCTGTTGGACTATAACCTGGCTTTGTGTTATTTTTAATTAACCCGATTGACCTCTGCTAGATCCTGCCTCATGGCCCCAAACCTGGCCCTGCTCCAGTTTCACACCTTAATCTGTGGATCTGTCTGATCTTTTTCTGTAACTATGTTAAAACTAAGACAGTTGTGGGCACTGGACCCAAAGTGCTCTCTGACTGACACTTCAGTCACTTTCCCGATCACATTTTCTGAGGGGAGGTCCAGTGTGGCACCCGCCTGAGTAGAGTTGGACCTTGTAAGAGTTGCATCTTGATTTAGAAAACGTTCTTGGACACATTTGACAAATTGCGCTCAGTACGGGCCTTTTACCCTGTGGGTGACCCAGTCAATGCTGGGAAAATTAAAATCTCCAACCAATACTACTCTATTATTCCGAAAGGTACTTCCAATCTCTCTACACATCAGCTCCTCTAGTCCCTGCCGGCTATTTGGGGGTCCATAATACAGTCCCAACAGAGTGACCACCCCTGGTTTGTTTCTCTGTTCTAAACATCTCGCCTCATTTGATGACTCTTTAAGCGTATCCTTCTAAGCATGGTGTTATATCCTCCCTTATCAAAAGGACAACTCCCCTCCTCACTTACTTGTCCTTCTGTCCCACCTGTAGCTTCTGTATCTTGGAACACAGAGCTGCCAGTCCGGCCCTTCTCTCAGCCATGTTTCAGTTATAGCTATAATATCCCAGACCCCAGAGCTAATCCATGATCTGAGCTCATCTGCCTTACCAGTCAGGCCTCATGCATTGAAAAACATGAACTTTAAACCAGAAGTCTTTTCCCTCCCTCGTCTGTGCCCCTGGATATCCTGAATAGGAAACTTGCTCTCGATGGCTAATGTATTTTCTCCTCAGTTTTCAATGGTCCCTCTCTTAATCAGAATCCCAATTTCCGGCCAAACTAGTTTAAACCTCCCAGGGTAACACGAACAAATCTCCCCGCAGTGATACTGGTGCCCCTCTTTTCAAGTCTAACCTATCCGCCTCCCCCCCCCCCCTTATACAGGTCACCTCTATCCCAGAAGAGATCCCAATGATCCAAGAACTGAAAACCCTGCCCCCTCCAACAGCTCCTCAGGCATACAACCACCCCCCGGCCGACATTTCTATGTCTATCCTCACTGGGGCAGGTGACACTAGGAGTAATCTAGAGATCACTGCCCTTGGGATCCTGCTTTTTAACTTCTTACCTAACGCCTGATCCTCATTTCACATTGTGTCCATGACGAGGGAGTAGTAAAGGCAGCAAGACCAGCGAATACAGATCAGGAGATATCGTGAGTTTGATGAAGAAAACACAGTGCAATAAAACCAGGTGAAGCCTTTCACAAGCATAGGGAGTGCAACGGGGTCCTTAGAAATGGCTGTGAAATATCCTTGTCAGATCCTATGAAGGAAAAGCCACAAGGTACTTTGTCAGTATAGTTAGAATAAAAGGGTAACTGAGGAAAGGGTGAGGCCTGTTAGAAACCAAAGAAACAATCTGTGCATGGAGCCATAGGAAATAGGTGACGTCTTCAATGAATACTTCCCATCTGTATTCACACAGGAGAAAGGCATTGTAGCCGGGGATATCAGACAGGATGGTGAGGTTCTAGGAGGAGGTACTAAATATTTTCGCAGGCATAAAAAGGTGCAGAAATCCCCAGTGCCCAATGAATGTATCCCAGGCTGCTATGGGAGGTAAGGGAGGAGATTGCTGGGGCCCTGGTGGATATGTTTACTACTTTGCTGGCCACAGGTGAAGTGCCGAATGACTGGCTAATGTAGTTCCTTTGTTCAAGAAGGGCAGCAGGGATAGGCCAGGCAATTACAGAGCAGATAGTCTGACAGCAGGGGGAGGGAAATCATTTGATACCACCCTGAGGATGAATCAAAACTTGCAAATGCAAGGATCAACTCGGATAAGTCATCACGGATTTGATAGAGGAAGATACTGTAGGAGGAATTCAGTTTAGCTCTTTGAAATGTTGTCTAAAAATACTGAAGAAGGCAGTGCAGATGATGTGGGTTACATGGAGTTCATTAAGGCCTTTGAAAAGGTCCCACATGGAAGGCAGATCCAAAAGGAAAGAGCCCATGGGATCCAAGGCAAGTTGGCAAATTGGTAACAAAATTGGTGGATAACTGTGGGCGGCACGGTGGCACAGTGGTTAGCACTGCTGCCTCACAGCGCCAGAGACCCGGGTTCAATTCCCACCTGAGGCGACTGACTGTGTGGAGTTTGCACGTTTTCCCCGTGTCTGCGTGGGTGTGCTCCGGTTTCCTCTCACAGTCCAAAAATGTGCAGGTCAGGTGAATTGTCCATGCTAAATTGCCCGTAGTGTTAGGTAAGGGGTCGATGTCGATGTTGATGTAGGGGTATGGGTGGGTACGCTTCGGCGGGGCGGTGTGGACTTGTTGGGCCGAAGGGCCTGTTTTCACACTGTAAGTAATCTAATCTAACCTAATCTTTTTCGTGTTTGAAATTGTTTCACCACCGGGTGTACCACAGGGATCTGTACAGGAACGATCGCTGGTTATTCTGGGGAATAATAACTTCGATGTGAAAGCAGAAGATATCATTAGTCTGTTTGCAGATGACATGAGAGGTGAGGATGTTGTTCAGAGTGAGGGGGATGGTCTCAGGCTACGATCTGATGATAATCTGAGCAGAGTTTAGTTCTGATCAATGTGAGGTCATACCCTGTGGGAGGTACGATAAGCGAAGGACAGAAAAAATGAATGCTTGGACCTTGCGGAGTGCCGAGGAACACAGGGACCTCAGTGGACAACCCAAAGATCCCTGAAGGTGTCAGCATAGGTGGATCGGGTGGGGAAGACACCTGAACTGGGAGCAGGAGAGGGACCCATATCTTAATGGGGCAAATTGCTAGAGCTGCTTGACAGGATATAATTTAATCTGGCAGGGTGTTGTATCTTAAACAGTCGAAGGGTCAGAAAGAAGATTGAGGCGAGTACACAAGTTAAAGAGAGCCATTTCAAGAGATAAGGCAGGCAAGAACATAGCAGGGAATGGGGGAAAACTGATGTTTAAACTGCATTTATTTCAATGCAAGGGGCCTGACAGCTAAGGAAGATGAACTCAGGGCATGGATTGGAACATGGGACTGGGATATGATAGTTATTACAGCAACACAGCTGAGGGAGGGGCAGGACTGGCAGTTCATTGTTTCAAGGTAGAAGGACTGCAGGAAGCATCGAAGGGGAGGCAAGAGAGGATGTGTGGTGATGTGTTTTGATTGCATGACTCATCCCAGCAGTACTTAGAGAGGATATTCCTGTGGGATCACCCAGCGAAGCTATGTTAGTGGAACTGAGAAATAAGAATGGGTCATCACTTCGATTTGATTGTCCTACTAATCTCTAATAACAAGTGGCAGACTGAGGAACAAATATGTCGGGAGATCTCAAATGTCAATCATAGTAATAGGGCTGTTATGGTCGATGTTTCTTTAACTTTCCATCTTAGACCAGGACTGCCAGTGTTCAGCGTTTGCAAGGGAGGAATTTGGTAATTGATTTCCAGTAAACTTGCAATCAATATATAAATGGCCTGAAAACAGAATTCGGCAAAATCTGACCTCCCTTTGGGAAACAAGGTAGGGAAAGGGACTGACGTGTTACTGGGAAAGCATTTTGCCAAATGATCACAGTTCTATTAGTTTGGAAACAGCTATGGAAAAGGACAGGCCTGGTCCATAGGTTCAAGTTATAAAATGGGGCCAGTCTAATCTTGATCGTATTAGCCAGGACCTTTCAAAAGGTGATTCCAGAGTCTATTTACAGGGAAAGCGAAGTCCGGCAAGTGAGAATATTTTAAAAGTGAGTTAAACTGAGCGATCACCACCAGCATGTTCCTGTTTGTGTGCAGGTTAATGCTGACAGCATTCGGAAGCACTGGCTGTCTATTGAGGGTCTGGTCAAGGAAAAGGGGGCACTTGTCAGGTATAGCCAGCTGGATCAAGGGAATCCCTGAGGATAACAGGGGCTGTTGGATGGAAATCAGGAATGCAGAAAGGGTGACATGAAATCGCCTCGGCAAAGAAGGACGAGTACAATCCAAAACTGATTTTAGATAATATAGATACAATAAGAGTAAATGACTAACTCGGGACAAAGTAGAGGCCCTTAAAGATCAATGATGCCATCGATGTGCATGACTTCTGGATATGGCTAAGATGCTAAACAAATTGTTCATTCCAGGACTTACTGTGCACCAAGACTGGGGTACTCAGATTACTACATTACAACACAATTGGAGTACACTATGCAATTCTAGTCTCCCTGCTGTCAGAAGGATTTTGTGAAACTCGAAAGGGTTTAGAAAAGATTAATAAAATGTTTCCAGGGTTGTTGCTGAATAGGCTGGGGCTATTTTCCCCGGAGCATCGGAGACTGAGGGGTGAATCTACAGACATTTATATAAACATGTTTATATACATTTACCCCTTCACCTAACACGATGGGCAATTTAGCACGGCCAATTCACCTAAACTGCACATGTTGGATTGTGGGAGGAAACCGGAACAGCAGGAGGAAACCCACACAAACATGAAAAGAATGTGCAACATCCACACGGACAGTTGGCTGAGGCAGGAATTGAAGCCGGATCTCTGGTGCTCTGAAGCAGCAGTGCTAACCACTGTGTCACCGTGCCACCCCTAGCAGGCGACTGGAGACTATCCTGGTAGTTATAGACCTGTGAGTCTTACTTTGATTCGGGGTAAAGTGTTGGAAAGGCTTGTAAGGAATAGGATTTATAATCATCTGGAGATGAGTAAGTTGGTTAGGGATATTCGAAACGATTTTGTGAAGGGTAGGTCGTGCCTTCACAAATCTTATTGAGTTCTTTAAGAAGGTGAACAAAGAGATGGATGAGGGTAAAGCAATTGGTGTGGTGTATATGTATTTCAGTCAGGCGTTTGTTAAGGTTCCCCATGGTAGGCTTTTGCCGATAATACGGAGGCATGGGATTGTGGGTGATTTAGCAGTTTGGATCAAAAATTGGCTCACTGAAAGAAGGCAGAGGGTAGCAGTTGATGGGAAATATCGATCCTGGAGTTCAGTTACTGGTGGGTACTGCCAGGATGTGTTTTGGGTCCACTGTTGCTGTCAATTATATAAATGACCGGAATGAGGGCATTGAAGGATGGGTTAGTAAATTTGCAGAAGACACTAAGGTCAGTCGAGTTGTGGATATTGACGAAGGATGTTGTAGGTTACAGAAAGGTTTAGATAAGCTGCACAGCTGGACTGAAAGTTTGCAAATGGAGTTTAATGTGGAAAGGTGTGAGGCGATTCGCTCTGGAGGGAGTAACAGGAACACAGGGTACTGGGATAATGGTAAGATTGTTGGTCGTGTCGATGAACAGAGAGATCTCTATGTCCATATACAGAGATCCTTGAAAGTTTCCACACAGGTTTATGGGTTTTTAAAGAAGCCATTCAGTGTGTGAGCTTGTCTTGGTAGAGGGGTTGCGTTTCAGAACCATTAGATCATTAGATCATGCTGCAGCTGTACAAAAGTCTGGGTGTGGCCACATTTACAGGTCACTGCATTACAGGATGGATGTGTAAACTTTCGAAATGATTCAGAGCAGATTTACTAGGAAGTTACCCAGTATGGAGGGAAGGTCTTATGAAAGGAAAGGCTGAGGGACTTCAAGCTGTTTTTGTTCAAAAGAATGTGTTTGAGGTCAATTAATTGAGACATATAAGATAATCAGCATGTGAGATGGTTTGGACAGTGAGAGTATTTTCTCTTGGGTGGCGATGCCTAACACGAGGGGAGATAGCTTTACATTGAGGTAGATATAAATATTAATAAATAGATATGGGACAGATGCCAGAGGTAGGTTTTTTACTCAGAATAGTCGGGGCATGGAATGCATTATCTGGAACAATGGTAGACTCGCCAACTTTAAGGGCATTTAAACGGTCATTGGATGGGCATCTGGACAAGAATTGGAATAGTGTTGGCTACTTGGGCTTCAGATTGGTTCCACACGTTGGTGCAAAATCAAAGGCCGAAGGGTCTGTATTGCACTGTCATGTTCTGTGTTCTAGTGGGCAAAAATATGGAGTGGAGAGGAAAGACTTAAAAGCGATTTTAGGAGAAAAGTTTCTACATAGAGGATGGTGCAGTTATGGAATGAGCTTCCAGGGGAAGTGGTCGAGAAATGTTCAATTTGGGCAGGTACGTGCCTCGTCTCTCTGGGGTGGAGAATTCTGTTGCCTCAGGTTCTGGTGTAGCTTCAATCGAGAGAGAGAGAGAGAGAGAGAGGGGGTGAGAGAGAGGGAGAGGGAGAGGGAGGGAGGGAGAGAGAGCAGTTATATCATGCACTGATATAACTGGTCAGGAATGAATAACCTGCGAGCAGGTGAAGTGATGGCTGAGTGGTATTATTGCTAGAGCAGGTACCCAAAACCTCAGCTAATGTTCAGGGGAGACAGGTTTGAATCCCACCATCAGAAATGGTGGAATTTGAAATCAATAATTTTAAAAATAGTAATTAACAATCCACAAATAAGTATGAGACCATTGCTGATGTACAAAAAACCCAAACACTTGTCCTTTCGGGAAAGACATCTACCCATCCTGATATGGTCTGCACGACATTCCCACAGCAATGTGTTTGCCTCTCAAAGACCCTCTGAAATGGCCGAGCAAGTTACTCAGCTCAAGGTCAGCGAGGGCTGGGCAAGAAAGGCTGGTCAGCCAGAGACACCCACATCCCATACCTGATTCAATAAGTAATCCATTAGGATGGTCCCACTGGAACCGTGCTGGGAGCAGTGTCCTGGCCAATCATGAAGGTAGGTTTATGGACAGGCTTTCAATTGACAGAGAGGATGCAGGGACAGGCTTCAGGTGAAAGGAGCTTTCCAAATCCAGAGAGAAAACATGGAGCATCGGAACAGTATATGAGTGCAGCTGAAGACAAGCAGAACGGAGCAGGAAGGGACAGAGTTGAACTAAACTTGTACATCAGCGAATAGATTTGTGACAGAAAATTGTGGGATAGAGTAAGTTGTGTTTTTTTTTTCAATGGACAACGTCGCTGTAATAAGGTGGATGGATTTGAGAAACAGAGATAAAAGTGGTTTAGACAGCTGGGAGAGATGAATACAGGGTGAATAAAAATATTCAGTGGTTCACAATCATTACAGAGAAAGCATTTGGCCTCAGATCATGAAGTAGAGTCAGTCTGAATGTAAATTCTGGCTACTACGTGCCAAGGACACAAGCAGCAGAACGGTTTTAGCCACCGAACAGCATTTCATTGCTCATCACTGCATACTACAGGAACTCATTGGAATTTTCTAAAAAGGGCATTGTGGTAATTTTGGAAAACTTCAATATTTGTATAATCTGGGACAATCACATGGACAACATTGATATTGGAAAAGGAGCTCGGAGAATTTTTTTTCAGTGTTTCTTTGCAAAACACATTGTGCAATTGACTAGAGACATAACTATCGCAGAGCGACCGTGTGATGAAACTTAGTGAATGAGTAATGTCACCTGCAGAGATCCTTCGGGAAATTGTGATAAAGTGCAGTTTAAATAAATATAAAGTTTTAAAGTGAATCACAGAAAGGACAAGCTACAACTAGAAACAAAAATAGCCAATTACATGGGTGTGAGAGGAGAACTGACCAAGGTAAACAGGCTAAACAGACTGAAACATGTGGCTGGAAATGAACAGTGGAAACCATTTGAATGAACAGTGTAAAACACAACAGAAGGTCATTCGATTGAAACAGTAAAGCCCTCAGCAAGAAATTCCCACTGATCCCTCACTCAGGACAAAAGGGATCATACTAGATTATGAGGCTGAGAAGATCATCAAAAAGTACTTAAAATCCTGAAGTGAGAGAGTACTTTAGGAGTAAATCTTAATGGATTGCAATGGGTCTGCTCGCAGGAAGAGGGCTGTGGGAAGGGGAACCACAGTCAGGGTTCACTGACACGATAGGAACAGGGAGAGGTGAAGGTGCTGGAGGTGGTGAGAGTGTTACAGAGAGTGGTCAGGGTGTTACAAAGCCAGTACGGATTGCTGCAGCTGGAGGGGTTTGCAGAGGTAGGGAGGGACATAGGTATTTTTATATATTCATTCATGGGATGTGGGTGTCACTGCATGAAAGAACGTTCTTTGACCCCTCTGCTAATTACCCAGAGGATAGATCAGAGTCAGTCATATTGCTGTGGGTCTGGAGTCACATGTCGGCAAGACCAGGTTAGAATATTTGATGTCCTTCCCTAAAGGAGGTTAGTTAACTAGAGGAGTTCTTCCCACTGAACAACAATGCTTTTATGGTGGCCCGACCAATGTCTTTTACAGCCACAACATGACATCCCAACTCTTACTCTTAATGCTCTCCCCAATGAAGGTAACCATCCCAAACGCCTGCTTCACCAGCCTGTCTACCTGTGACACCACATTCAAAGAACTGTGTACCTGGGTCACTGACTGACAACACTACCCAGAGCCCGAACATTAACTGTACAAGTCCCACCCTGGTTTGTTTCACCAAAATGGAACACTTCACATTTATCTAATTAAACTCCATCTGCTATTCTTCAGCCCACTATCCCAGCAGTACAGTTCATCCTGTTGTATCACAGATAACCTTCTTCACTGTCCACTTTCCCACCAATTTCAGTGTCACCCAAAAACCTTACTTACCAGGAAACCTATATTCCCATCGAAACCATTTATCCAAATGACAAACAACAGGGGACTCACTCCACCGCTGGTAACATGCCTCCTGTCAGAAAAACATGTCTCCCATCACCCTCTGTCTCCGACCATCAAGCTAATTTTGTATCCAGTTCACTAGCTCCTCCTGAATGCCATATCCTTTGACACTGATCTGCGCTTATTACCCAGTTTACCAGACAGAACGTAGAACACAGAACAGTTCAGCCCAAGGCCCTTCGGCAATGATTTCATGCCAACCTTTTATCCAACTGTAAGATCAAACTACCTACATACCCTTCATTTTATTGTTATCCATGTGTCTATCCAAGAGTCTATTAAATGTTCCGAAAGTATCTAATTTTACTCCCACCATTGGCAGTGCATTCCAACCACCTACCATTCTCTATCTCTTATCCATGCTTCAATCACCTTCAAATTATGCCGCTTTGTAATCTCCATTTATTCAATAGGAGGAAAAGTCTCTCACTATTCACTCTCTCTGTGTGATTCTCATCATCTTGTTCACCTCTACCAGGTCGCCCCACTCCCTTCTTCACTCCCTTGAGAAAAGCCTTAGCTCCCTCAAACGTTCTCCATAAGAAATGCCCTCCATTTCAGGCAGCATCCTGGTATATCTCCTGTGGACACTCTCTAAAACTTGCACATCCTTCCTGTAAACAGGGGGCCAGAACTGAACACAATATTCCAAGTGTGGTTTCACTTGGCTCTTACAGTCAATCCTCTTCTAAGGGGAGCCAACACAACATATGCCTTTTTAACAACACTACCAACGTGCGTGGAGATTTTGAGGGATCTATGGACACAGACCCATGATCTCTCTGTTCCTCCGCACTGCCAAGTATTCTGCCTTTCACCCTGTATTCTGTATTCAAATTCGACCTTCCAAAATGAATCACTTCACACTTTTCCATATTGGACTCCAGCTGCCACTTGCAGCCCAGCTCTGCATCCTGTCAATGTCCCATTGCAACCTACAAGAGCCCTCCACATTCCCCACCACTCCACCAACCTTCAGGTGATTGGCAAACTTACTAACCCACACTTCCAACATACTTGTCCAAGCCATTTATAAAAATCACAGAGAGCAAAGTCCCAGAGCTGATTGATACAGAACACCACTGGTCACTGAGTTCCAGGCTCAATACTGTCCATCTGCTGCCACCCTCTGTCATCTCTGGGCCATCCAATCCTGTATCCAGACAGACAGATTTCCCTGTATCCCAATCATCCTTCTTTTCTGAATGAGCCATCAACGTATTCTATCATATCCTCAAAGAATTCAATACGGTGTTTGAGGCATGACCTGACCCCTCACAAACCCATGCTGACTGTCACTAATTTAACAATGATTTTCCAAGTAGTCATAAATCCTGTCTTTAGAGTCCTCGCCAATAATCTGCACACCACAGACATTCGACCAAATCTGTAATTCCCAGAATTCTACCTCCGTAACATGGCCCGGACTTTACAAATCTTCCCTCCTCTGCAATGTTCCCCAGAAGGGTACTGAAGGGTGGTGGGGGTTACAGAGATAGAGAGGAATATCAGGACAGGGGGATTTTGCAGGCATTCGGAGGGTTGCAATGCCAAAAGGAGGCTTCAGTAATTGTGAGGTTTCATGGTGATGAAGGCATTTGAGGGGGGAGAGAGGGAGGATTGTAGGGAATTAAGAGGTTTCACAGTTTAGTTGCTTTGTTAGGACTGTAAGAGGTTACTGAGTTGGGGAGGGTGTAATCACTGGTGGATATTACATAAACATGTGGTTTTGGTTGCAATGGCATGAAGAGGATTCAGGAAGCTGGAGAGTATGGGGTCTGAACGAGGTAACACAAATGGCAAGAGTTGTCAGAGGTGGAGGTGTTTACAGAGACAGCAATGGCCTGACTGGAACAGACGACCCAGATTGGGAGGGATGTGGGGACTGGAGGTCGTTTCACAGGGAGGGAGGACCATAGACCCACAGGAGGTAACAGAAATGTGGAGAGCTGTAGGGCTGAAGGGTTCATGGAGATGGGAATGTTGGGAGGGATGGAGAAGTTTACAGGGAAAAGGATGTTTGTAGGACAGTGCTGGATTACACAGACAGGGGCTATTTTAGGGAGCCGAGCAGATTACAGCGATAAAGAGGTTTGTATCATCTGGCGGAACAAACAGAGATATGGAGGGTCATCGTGACTGGAGATGTTTATAGATATAGGAAGGCATGGGTTCTGGGGGTTATTTAGACATGCAAGCTGTGGAATCTGGATAATTTTTTGAGAGATTGGGGTTGCAAGTTTGGTTGGAGACAGTTTCACAGATAAGGGAGCATAGCACAAACAGGACGAAGTTCCTGTGATAGGAAGGGTTCGAGTGGAGAGTGATGTTTGCACAGATGGGGTGTAAGAGCTGGAGAAGGTTATGGAGATGGGTAAATGGATGGAGGTACAGGAGGACCTTACATTGACAGGTTGGGTGAAAGTGACGGGAGGATGTTACATTGTTAATGAGTCTTGTAGGAATCGGATCGGGAGAGGCACAGGCATTGGAGTGGGATTTAAAGATCGGGAGTGTTGCAGGGACCTGAGAGGATAACACAGAGAGGGATGGCGGTTCTGTCTCCAAAGACTGATGGCGTTTTAGGGACTGGAAGTGGTTTGGTTGAGTGGGAGGGCTGTAAGAGCTGCAGGAGCTTGTGAAGAGTTGAAAAGTTGGAGCAATTCACAGAGGAAGGGTCCTCCGACAGGAGTAGGTCACAGATAGTGGCCTGAGAAAGTTAAAGAGATGGAGAGCTTTCGGGTCCGAAAGATATTACACTAACAGGGACATTTGAAGAGACTGAAGCAAAAATGCATGGAGAAGGACACAGATAGGGAGGTGAGTAGGGACTGAAGGTGAATACACAAACGTGGAGGGTTGTATTGTTAGACGGAGCTGAGAGGGATACGGACTGGTGTAGGGATGCACACAGATAGGGAAGGTTGTGTTTTTTTAGAAGGTTACACTGATACAGAAGTGTTAAAGAGTGTTTAATGGACTACAGAGGAGCTCAGAGAGAGCGTATTATGGGGACTGGAGGAGATTACAGACACAGAGATGGCTGCCTGTTTGAAAAGATCTTCTACAGATCCTCAGTGCTGTAAGGCTGGTGGGAGGTTACAATAATAAGCGTTACCGACGCTTAATGACTTTTTTGATATAGAGAAAGTCTCAGAACGGGACTGTCAAAAGGAAGTATAGACAGACCAGATGGGTTTACAGAGATATAAATGTTTTTGGGGCTTCAGGATGTAACAGTGATTGGGAGTGATGTAACAAATGGCAACAGTTATAGGGATTGTTCTAAAAGCAGGAAGAGGTGACAGTCATATCGATCGTGGTAAGGATTGGTGAAGCTTACATAGGCAAGGAGTGTTTTAGAGACTGTTGGAGATTACACATATAAGGAGAGTATTGGAGATGAGGCAAGGTTCAAGAGACAGGGATGGTTGACAGGACTGGACAATTATCTGAATAGAATCTCCACAGTGTGTAAACAGGCCATTCGGCCCAACAAGTCCACACCAACCCCTCCAAAAAGCATCCTAACCAGACCCATCCCTCTCCTGCATTCCTCATGGTGAACACACCTAAACCACACTTGCCTGAATACTACAGTCAATTTATGTTGGCCCATCCACGTATCGTGCAAATGTTGGGCTATGGCAGGAAGCCAGAGCACCCAGAAGAAACCCGCACATCAGGGGGAGAACATGCAAAGTCCACACAGACAGTCGGCCAAGGCTGGAATTGAAGCCAGGTTCCAGGCACAGTGAGGCTGATTGTACAGAGCACTGCAGAGATTGGACTAGGTCACAAAGGTTTATTCGAACAGGAGGAAAATATAGTCAGGAACAGGAGAAGTTTACACAGATGGTGTCCATGAGAGGGACAGGAGGATGTTAACGCAATAGGGAAGGTTGTGGATTCTCTCTACAATTAAAGGTAGGGACAGTTGGGGAGACTGGATGCAGTTCGTCATACTCAGAGTGGTACACATTGGGTGAGGTTACTGAGTTAGCAAGGTTTCTACGGACTGGCTGAGGTTATGGACAGATGCAGTTGAAAGTTGTTACAACAATTGAGAGGATACTTCAGGCACATAGATGGTTTTAGTGGCGCAGGATGTTCGAGAGCTCGGAAGGCTCGTAGTGACTGGAGGTGGTCAGAGATAAGGAATATTGTAGTGATGGGAGTTAGTCACAGAGACAGAGAATATTAAAGAGAGAGAGAGGGCAAGTTTATAGATCTCGGGAGCGTTCAGGTGGCTTCAGAACGTTACACATAGGGAGGGCTGGTAGGAAACGCTGTAGGAACTGGAGGACTCTGTACAGACAGTGAGGTGAAATGGATGGTGGAAGGTTAGAGGTAATGAGGTGCTGTAGGACAGGATGGAGGAGTGCTGTGGTGACTTGAGAAGGCTACAGTGGCATCATGTGCTGGATAGGCTGGTGGAAGGTACAGAGATGGGGAGGTCAGTATGGGCTGGATGTTACAGACAGAGTGGGCTGTCGGTGCTAGACAAGATGACAGATATAAGGATTTTTATAGGGTTTTGGTGATATGGTCATAACACTAGGTTTCAAAGTCGTTTTGGAAAAATATAAGGATAGGGCAGAAGTGAAGACGCCACATTTGTGGAAGCCCCCTAATTGTTAGAATATCACCATCACTGGGCATTATCACGATCACGGAACAGGATCTGCCAAACACAGACTGGGAGGAAATATTTGCTGTTGGGTTCATATTCAGAAAGAGGACGTATGTTAAAGTGATATAGGGAGAATTCAAGGCCAGTGTGTTCTCCAAAGAGTGAATGACAAAGGCAGTAACTCCAGTGAATACTGGTCAAGCGATATCATGAGTTTGATAATGGAAATACAATGCGATGAAAACAGGCAAAGACTGACCAAGGTATAAGAATGCAAGGGGATCTTTAAAATGACGGGTAAATAATGGGCATGAAATATCATTGGCAGATACTGTTAAGGAGAGGTCACAAGGTATTTAATGAGTATAGTTGGAGCAAGAAGATTCCCAGGCAAACAACGAGGCCTGTTAGAAACCAAAGGGACACTCTGTGCATGGACCCAGAGGAAATAGGTGAGGGTCTTCAATGAATACTTCCCGTCTGTATTCACACAGGAGAAAGGCATTGTAGCTGGGGATTTCAGTCGAGATGGTGAGGTCATGTAAAGATCAATAAGGAGGAGGTATTAACTGTCATCACAGTCATAAAGGTGCAGAAATCCCCAGTGCCCAATGAAATGTATCCCAGGCTGCTATGGGAGGTAAGGGAGGAGATCGCTGGGGACCTGGTGGATATATTTGATACTTTGCTGGCCATAGGTGAAGTGCTGAATGACTGGAGGATCGCTAATGTGGGTCATATGTTCAAGTAGGGCAGCAGGGGTAGGCCAGGTAATTACAGAGCAGATAGTCAGACAGCAAGTGAAGGGAAATTATTGGGAACAAGCGTGAGGATGAATCAACACTTCCAAAGGCAAGGATCGCCTCGGCAGCGTCATCACGGATTTGGTCGAGGGAGATACTCTGTGAGGAATTCAGTTCAGTTGTTTTGAAATGGCATGTAACAATATTGATGAGGGCAGTGCAGATGATGCGGTTTACATGGACTTGAATAAGACCTTTGACAAGGTCCCTCATGGAAGGCTGGTCCAAAAGGGAAGAGCCACTGGGATCCAAGGCATTTTGATAATTTGGATACAAAATTAGTGGATAGACTTCTTCGTGTTTGAAATGCTTTCACCATCGGGTGTACCACAGGGATCTGTGCAGCAACCATTGTTGGTTATTCTGTGGAATAATAACTCCAATGTGAAAGCTGAAGGATTCATTAGTAGGTGTGCAGATGACATGAAAGGTGAGGAGGATGGTCTCAGGCTGCAGTCAGATATCAATCAGTTGATAAACAGAGCACAGTAATGGCAGATGGAGTTTACTTCTGATCACTGTGAGGTAATGCACTGTGGGAAGTCTCATAAGCGAAGAATGTACATCATGAATGGTAGGTCCTCCTGGAGTTCTGAGGAGCACAGGTGGGCAAGTCTCTGGATGTCTGAAGGTGTCAGCACAGGTTGACAGGGTGGGGAAGGCACCTGAACTGGGAGCAGGAGGGGGACCCATATCCTGATGGGGCAAATTGTTAGAGCTGCTTGAGAGTATATAATCTAATCTGGCAGGGTGTTGGACCTTAAACAGTCAAAAGGCCAGAAAGAAGATTCAGGTTGGTGAACAAGTTAAAGACAGCAATTTCAGCAGACAAGGCAGGCAAGAACATAGCTGGGAATTGGGTGGGGGTGAACTGATAATTAAACTTCATTTATTTCAATACAAGGGGATTGGCAGCTAAGGAAGATGAACTCAGGGCATTGATTGGAACATGGGACTGGGATATTATAGTTATCACAGAAACAAAGCTGAAGGAGGGACAGTTCATTGTTTCAAGGTGGAGACGCTACAGGAAGCATCGAAGGGGAGGCAAGAGAGGACGCGTGGTGGTGGGTTTTGATTGCATGAATCATCACAGCAGTACTTAGAGAGGATATTCCTATGGGATCACCCAGTGACACTATGTTAGTGGAACTGAGTAATAAGAATGGGTCATCACTCTGACACATTTGTCTTAGTGACCCCGAATAATCCGTGGCAGACTGAGGAACAAATATGTGGGGAGATCTCAAATATCAACCATAATAAAAGGGCTGTTATAGTTGGGGGTTTTAAACTTTCCAAACCTAGACTGGGACTGCCAGTGTTCAGTGTTTAAGGGAGGAATTTGGTAATTGTGTTCCAGAAAACTCCCAATCAATATGTAAATGGCCTGAAAAGAGAAAGGGGCAAAACCTGACCTCCCCTTGGGAAACAAGGTAGGGAAAGGGACTAAGGTGTGAGTAAAGCATTTTGTCAAAGTGACCACAGTTCCATTAGTTTGAAAACAGCAATGGAAAAGGACAGGGCTGGTCCACAGGTTCAAGTTATAAAATGGGGCCAGACCAATCATGATCGTAGTAGCCAGGAACTTTCAAAAGGTGACTGGGGAGGCTATTTGCAGAGAACGGGAAGTCTGGCAAGTGAGAATATTTTAAAGGGGAGATAAATTGAACGATCACCACCAGCATGTTCCTGTTTGTGTGCAGGTCAATGCTGACAGCATTCGGAAACACTGGCTGTCTACTGAGGGTCTGGTCAAGGAAAAGGGTGCATATGTCAGGTATAACCAGCTGGATCAAGGGAATCCCCGAGGATCACAGGGGCTATAGGAATACACTTTGGGTAGAAATCAGGAATGCAGAAAGGGTACATGAAATAGCCTCAGCAGAAAATGATAAGGAGAATCCAAGAGTGATTGTATAAATATATTGAATAAAAGAGTAACTCAAGACAAAATAGTGTCCCTTAAAGATCAATGAGGCCATTGATGTGTGGAACAGCAGGATATGGCTAAGAACTTAAACACATTTTCTATTCCAGAATTTACTGTGGACAAAGACTGGGGAACTCAGGGAACAAGAGTAATAAGTTAGACCACATTTGGAGTTCTCTGCAATTCCAGTGTCCCTGCTATAGGAAGGATGGTGTGAAAGTTGAAAGTGTTCAGAAATGATTAACAAGATGTTGCCAGGATTGTTGCTGAATAAGCTGGGGTTATTTTCCCTGGAGCATCAAAGACTGAGGGGTGACCTGACAGAGGTTTATATAAACGTGAGGGGTATGGATTGGCTAAACAGTCAAGGTCTTTTCCCAGGGGTTGGGGAGTCCAAAACTAGAGAGCATAGGTTTAAGGTTGAAGGGGAAATGTTTAAATGGCACTGAAGGGACAACTTTTTTATGCACATTGTGATGTATGTATGAAATGAGCTGAGAGAGAAAGTAGCAGATACTGATACTATGACAACATGTAAAAGGCATCTGGATGGGCATATGAAGAATAAGGGTTTAGAGGTACATGGGCCAAATGCTGGTAAATGGGATGGATTTATTTAGATCTTCTGGTCAGCATAGATGAGTTGGACCAAAGGGTCTGTTTCCATGCTGCCCATCTCTATGACTTAAAAAGAGGCATGTTATAGAAGAGGTGGTGCTGGAGATTTTACAACACAAAGGAATGGAAAGACACATGACCTGACTAAGTGTATCACAGGACATTGTGCGATGCTAGGGAAGAAAATCTGGAGCCACGAGCAAAGATATTTATACCATTGACAACCATGTGCGATGTGCTGGAAAGGCTGGAGGGTGGCATCATGGGCAGTGAAGGAGGTTTTTTGAGATTACAAAGGGATCTTGATTAAATGGGTGTATGGGCTGAAAAACTGTAAATGGTATTCAATCTGAATAAATGCGAGGAAGTGCACTTGGTAAAACAAACAAGGGTAGAGCTTATACAATTAATGTTTGGGCCTCAGTTAGTGTTTTAGAGCAGAAGGACCTCCGGGTTCAGGTACATAATTCTTGAAGTTTGCATCACAGGATGGATAAGACAGTGCTTGGCATGCCTGACTATTGCTCAGTCCATTGAGTGGAGGATTTGGGACGTCATGTTGAGATTATGCAGACATTTAGGAGGCCTCTTCTGCACTACTCTGTCGAGTTTTGGTCGCCCAGTTATCGGGAGGATATTATTAAGCTGCAGGGGGTTCAGAAGACATTTACCAAGACGTTGCTGAATATGAAAGACTTGAGTTCTGAAAAATGGCTTGATAGGCTGAGTCTTTTTTCACTGGAGCCTGGAGTTTGAGATGTGATGTTATAAAAGTTTATTTTTTAAAAAATGAGATATAGATCGATTTAATGGTAGTTGCCTTTTCCGTAGGATGGGGGAGCGTCAAGAGGAGGGACCACATTTTTAAGGTTAGAAGAGAGAGATGTTCGAAAAAAAGACATGGGGGCAAATTGTTTCACAGAGAGTGTTTTGATTGTGGAATGAACTTCCTGAGGAAGGGATGGACGTGGTTACAATTACAACGTTTAAAAGACAGAGATACTAAACGAATATTTTGCATCGGTTTTTACTGGGGAAAAGGATATGGAAGATATAGAATGTAGGGAAATAGATGGTGACACCTTGCAAAATGTCCATATTACAGAGGAGCAAGTGCTGGATGTCTTGAAATGCAAAAGTGGATACATTCCCAGGACCTGATCAGGTGTACTCTCGAACTCTGTGGGAAGCTAAAAAAGTGATTACTGGGCCTTATGTTGAGATATTTGTATCATCGATAGTCACACATGAGGTGCCGGAAGACTTGGGTCGGCTAACGTGGTGCCACTGTTTAAGAAGAGTGGTAAGGACAAGCCAGGGAATTATAGAGCAGTGAACCTGACGTCGCTGGTGGGCAAGTTGTTTGAGGGAATCCTGAGGGACAGGATGTACATGTATTTGGAAAAGCAAGGACTGATTAGAGATAGAGATTTGTGCATGGGAGATCATGTCTTACAAACTTGATCGAGTTTTTTGAAGAAGCATCAAAGAGTATTGAAGAGGGCTCAGCGGTAGATGTGATCTATGTGGACTTCAGTGAGGCGTTCGACAAGGCTCCCCATGGGAGACGATTAGCAAGATTCGATCTCATGGAATACAGGGAGAATTAGCTATTTGGATACAGAACTGGCTCAAAGGTAGAAGACAGAGGGTGGTGGTGGAGGTTTGCTTATCAGACTGGAGGTCTGTGACCAGTGGAGTGCCACAAGGATTGGGCCTAAGAATGGTGAATAGCCAAAGGTAAGGGAGTCCAAAACTCGAGAGTACAATCGGGACATGAGAGCCCAAAGATTTAAAGAGGGAGCTGAGGGGCAACATTATCCACAGAAGATGGTGCACAGACTGCCAGGGGAACATGGGAGAAACAAGAACAATGACAACATGGAAAAGACATTTGGGCAGGTACATGGAGGGGAGAAGGTTTGAAGAGATAAGGTCCAAACGCAGGCTAATGAGACTCATTCCTTATAGGAAACATGGAGACCATTGATGAGTTGTACCACAGGTTCTGTTTCCGTGCTGTATCACTCGGTATCCAGTTAAAGAGGATTACAGTACCAATATAAAGCATGTTGTAAACAATGAAGCAATTTACAGCGATAAGGATGGTAGTCTGGAATGCAATACATTTCAAATATGTGGAGGACTATCGGGAAGTGAGGTAGTAACAGGGACAGGAACTATTATAGGAATTAAAAATTACTGAAGACACTGGTGCTCAAGCCGTGCCATAGACGCAGAGTTGCAGAATAGTGAGTCTTAGCACTGTGATGGAGGGAGAACACAGAACAGAAAGATCCCAGGCAACATTCCCAAACCCTCGTCGGAGGCCTGCTTGCCCCTCTGTTGTCCTGATGCTCACTAAGACAGCACAGGCCTGGATTGATAACTATGAACTCCCCATGCTGTCTCAGTGCAACATACATTAAAGTAGAGGTGGTGATTGAGTCTGGGGTGTGTCTTTACTGTACTGTGCTCCCCATCCAGCACTGTATCTATGTCATGTCCTGTTAGCGATGTTTGGATCCCTCTCATTGCTCCCTGCTGTGTGCACCGAGTGATTTTACCTCACTGCAGGATTTATTGAAGCCTCCACATCTCCCTGCCCTTTGTCTCTTTGGCTGACCAACCATCTTCAATGAAGTGTTGGACGAGACCCCCATCAATTGGGAGGTCTATTGATTCAGGAACTTCCTAAATACCTACAGGAGACAGAGAAATAGACAGAATAGAAACTTAGACTGATGCAGTGAGGGTTACACATGGAGAATGGAAATGAACCCCACAGATATCTGCAAAATCCCACTCCATCCCTGGGTTGTGCTGTTGCATTTCTCTGGAGTGGAGAATTCTGTTGGCTCAGGATCTGGAGTAACTAGAAGAGCGGGAGGCGCTGACAGAGGCAGCAATTAGACCCACACAGTGAGGGATATCACATGGAGAGAGACTGAGTGATATCACCAGAGTGCTGGAAGACTTCAGGACCACACAATCATGTTGGAAGAATGGGTTTAGCTTCATGATGCTCTGGTATCAGTGCTCAGGGATGAGCAACCAGTGAGCAGGCGAAGTAATGGCAGAGTGGTATTATTGCTCGAGCATGTATCCAAAACCTCAGCTAATGTTCAGGGGAAGAGGGTTTGAATTCCACCATCAGAAATGGTGGAATTTGAAATTAATAATTTTAAAAATAGTAATTAACAATCCATAAATAAATATGAAACCATTGCTGATGTACAAAAAAATCAAATACTTGTCCTTTAGATCAGGGCATCTGCTTATCATGTGGTCTACACGATATACCCAGAGCAAAGTGTTTGCCTCTCAATTATCCTCTGAAATGGCCGAGCAAGTTACTTAGCTCGAAGGCAGCTAGGGCTGGGCAAGAAAGGCTGGTCAGCCAGAGGCATCCACATCCCATACCTGATTTAAAAAATAATCCATTAGGAAGGTCCCACTGGAACTGTACTGGAACCAGTGTCCTGGCCAATCATGTCGGTAGGTTTATGGGACAGGGCTTTAAACTGACACAGAAGATGCAGGGACATGGTTCAAGTGAAACGAGCTTTCCAAATGTAAAGAGAAAAGGTGAAGTATGGGAGCAGCTTGGGAATGTGACTGAAGACAAGCAGAAAGGAACAGGATGGGACAGAGTTTAACTAGATCAGGGAATGTACATCAGGGAATAGGTCTGTAACAGGAAATTGTTGGAAAGAGTAAATTATGTTTTTCTTGGAATGGATAATGTTTCTTCAACAAGGTAGATTGATTTGTGACACAGAGATAAAAGAGATTTCGACACCAGAGAGACATGCGTACAGGGCGAACAAAACGCGGGCATAAACATTCAATGGTTCACCACCTTGTGCAAACTCAGGCAAAATTGGCAACGCTATCAGTAATGGATAACAAAGGCATTACAGAGAAATCATTTGACCTCAGATCATGAAGTAGATTCCGTCTGAATTTAAATTCTGGCTTCTCCTTGCAAAGGACACAAGCAGCAGAACAGTTTTAAGCCACCGAACTGCATTCCATTGTTTATCATTACATTAAACAGGAACTCATTGGAATTTTTTAACAAATACATTGTTATAATTTTGGGAAACTTCAATATTACCATAATCTGGGGCAATCACACTGAAAACAGTGATATTGGAAGAGGAGTTCAGAAAAACTTTTTTTCGGTGTTTTTTTTTGAATAACACATTGTGCAACTGGCTAAGGACATAACTATCTCAGAGCGACCGTTGTGTGATCAAACTTAGTGAATAAGTAATGTCACCTGGAGAGATCCTCAGAGCAATTGTGATAAAGTGCAGTTTAAAGAAATATGAAGTTTTAAAGTGAACCACAGAAAGGATAAGCATCAACTAGAAACAAAAACAGCCAATTACATGGGTTTGAGATGAGAACTGACCATGGCAAAGAGGCGAAACAGACTGAAATATGTGCCTGTATAAGAACAGTTTGAAGGAACAGTGTAAATCACTCAACAAGCGAACATTCCATTGAAACAGACAAAATCTCAGCAAGAAATTCCCACCCGCCCCTCACTCAGGACAAAATGGATCGTATTAGATTATGAGGCTGAGAAGATCACCAAAAAGTACTTAAAATCCTGAAGTGAGAGAGTGTATAGGAGTAAGTGTTAAAGGGATTGCAAATGGTCTTCTCGCAGGAGTTGGGCAGTGGGAAGAGGAATCATTATCTGGGTTTAATGTCACAAAAGGAACAGGGAGGGGTGAAGGTGCTGGAGGTGGTGAGAGTGTTACAGAGAGTGGTCAGGGCCTGAACAGTGTTACAAAGCCAGTCTGAATTGCTGCAGCTGGAGGGGTTCGCAGAGATAGGGAGGGGCATATGTATTTTTATTTATTCATTCATGGGACGTGGGTGTCACTGCTAATTACACAGAGGACATCTCAGAGTCAGCCATGTTGTAGTGGGTCAGGAGTCACATGTTGGCCAGGCCAAATTAGAATGTCAGATGTTCTCCACAAAAGGAGGTGAGTGAACCAGATGAGTTCTTCCCACTGATCAACAATGCTTTTATGGTGACCTGACCAATGTCTTGTACAGATACAACATGACGTCCCAACTCACACTCTTAATGCTCTGCCCAGTGAAGGAAACCATCCCAAACGCCTTCTTCACCAGCCTGTCTATCTGTGACACCACTTTTAAAGAACTGTGTACCTGGGTCACTGATTGACAACACGACCCAGAGCTCTAACATTAACTGGACAAGTCCTACCCTGGTTTATTTCACCAAAATGACACAATTCATATTTATCTAATTAAACTCCATCTGCTATTCTTCAGCCCAATATCCCAGCAGTACTGTCCATCCTGTTGTATCACAGATAACCTTCATCACTGTCCAGTTTACCACCAATTTCAGTGTCACCCAAAAAACTTACTTAACTGACTTAACAATATTCCCATCGAAACCATTTATCCAAATGACAAACAACAGGGGACCCACTCCACCGCTGGTCACATGTCTCTAGTCAGAAAAACAATATGTCACCCATCACCCTCAGTCTCCTACCATCAAGCTCAATTTTCTGTCCAGTTGACGAGCTCCTCCTGAACGCCATAACCTTTTACACTGATCCGAGGTTATTACCCAGTTTACCATACGACACGTAGAACACAGAACAGTACAGAACAAGACCCTTCGGCCGTGATGATATGCCAATCTTTTATCCGACAGTAAGAGAAAAAAAAAGTGGCAGATAGAGTTTAATTCAGATAAATGCGAGGTGCTGCATTTTGGAAAAGCAAATCTTAGCAGGACTGACACACTTAATGGTAAGGTCCTCGGGAGTGTTGCTGAACAAAGAGACCTTGGGGTTCAGGTCAATAGCACCTTGAAGGTGGAGTCGCAGGTAGATAGGATAGGGAAGGCGGCGTTTGGTATGCTTTCCTTTATGGGTCAGAGTATTGAGTACAGGAGTTGGGAGGTCATGTTACGACTGTAAAGCACATTGGCTAGGCCACTGTTGTAATATTGCGTGCAATTATTGTCTCCTTACTATTGAAAAAATGTTGGGAAATTTGAAAGCGTTCAGAAAAGATTTACAAGTATGTTGCCAGGGTTGGAGGATTTGAGCTACAGGGAGAGGCTGAACTGGCTGGGGCTTTTTTCATTGGAGTGTCGGAGGCTGAAGGGTGACCTTATAGAGGTTTACAACATTATGAAGGGCATGGATAGGGTAAATAGACAAAGTATTTTCCCTGTGATTGGAAAGTCTTGGTTTAGGATAAGAGGGGAAAGATATAAAAGAGACCTAAGGGGCAACCTTTTCACACAGAGGGTGGTACGTGCATGGAATGAGCTGCCAGAAGAAGTGGTGGAGTCTGGTACAATTGCGACATTTAAGAGGTATTTGCATGGGTATATGAATATGAAGGGTTTGGAGGGATATGGACCAGGAGCTGGCAGGTGGGACTAGATTGGGTTGGGATATCTGGTCAGCATGGACGGATTGAACTGAAGTGTCTGTTTCCAGGCTGTACATCTCTATGACTCTAACTTCCATTCCCTTCATTTTATTATCATCCATGTGCATATCCAGAAGTATATTAAATGTCCCTAATGCATCGAATTTTACTGCCACCGCTGACAGTGCATTCCACATACACCACTCTATATGTAACAAACCTACCTCTGAGATCTACCCTTAACCATCTGCTAATCACCAGAAAATTATAACGCCTTGTAATAGCTATTTATGTCAGGGTAAAAAAATCACTCTATCTCTGACTTTCATCACCTTGTTCACCTCTGCCAAGTCACCCCTAATCCTTCACTCCAATGAGAAAAGCCTTCGCTCCCTCAGCTTTTCTTCATAAGACATGCTCTCCAGTACAGGCAGCATCCTGGTAAATCTCCTCTTTACCCTCTCTAAAGCTTCCACATCCTTCCTGTAATGAAGGGACCAGAACTGAACACAACATTCCAACTGGGGTCTAATCCGGGCTCTAAAGAGCTGCAACATAACCTCACGGCTTTAAAACTCAATCCCCAAACTAATGAAATCCCACACAATATATTCCTTCTTAACAAGCTGATCAGCTTGGGTGGCAACTTTGAGGGATCTATGGATGTGTTCCTCCACACTGCCAAGGATCCTACCATTAACCAGGAATTCTGCATTCAAATTCAATCTTCTAAAATGAATGACCTCACTTTTCCAGATTGAACTCCATCTGCTACTTCTCAGCGTCTTGTCAATGTCCCGTTGCAACCGACAACAGCCCCCCAAACTATCAACCACTCCACCAACCTTTGTGTCATTGGGAAACTTACTAACCAACTCTTCCTCTCACGCATCCAACTTATTCATAAAATCACAAAGAGCAGAGGTCCTGTAACCACTCCCTGCAGAAAACCACTGGGCACTGAGCTCCAGGACGAATAGTTTCTATCTATCATCGCCCTCTGTCTTCTGTGGGCCGGTAATCCCGAATCTAGACAGACAGGTTTCCCTGTATCCCATGCCTCCGTACTTTCTGAATGAGCCACAAAGGTGTTTCGTCACATTCTCAAAAGATTCAATAAGAATTGTAAGGCATGACCTGCCCCTTACAAAACCATGCTGACTATCTCTAATCAAACTATGGTTTCCCAAGGAATAATAATAAATCCTGTCTCTCAGAGTCCTCTCCAATAATCTGCACACCACAGACATAAGACTGACAGATGTGCAATTCCCAGGATTATCCCTGTTCCCTTTTCTGAACAAGGGAATAATATTTTCCTGCCTCCAATCATCTGGTCCGACTCCAGTGGACAGTGAGGGTGCAAATGTCATCACCAGGTGCGCATCAATCCATTCCCTCGCTTTGTATAGTAACTTTGGACGCATCCATCCATTACAAAATTCTCAGCACATCCTCCTTCTTAACATCCATCTGTTCACGTACATCAGCCTGTTTCACGCTGTCCTCACAAACGACAGGGTCCCTCTCAGCAGTGAATACTGAGGCATAGTATTTATTAAGGAACTCGCCTACCTCCTGTGACTCCAGGCACAAGTTCCTTCCACTATCCCTGACCGGCCCTATCCTCACTCTGGCCATGCTCTTGTTGCTCCCATAAGTGGAGAATACCTTACTGTTTTCCTTCATCCTTCCCAACAATACTTTTTCACGTCCTCCTCTAGTTGCCCTAAGTCCATTCCACGGTTCCTTCCTGGTACCTTCAGAGAATCCCTACTGTGTGGAAATGGGCTATTTGACCCAACACTTCCATACAAACCTTCCAAACAGTAAATAACCCAGCCCCATTCCCCACCCTATTACTCTCCATTTGCACCACACCTACATATCCGTGAACACTATGGTTAATTTAGCATGGCTGAGTCACATAATCTGCACATCTTTGGGCTGTGGGGGGAAACCAGAGCACCTGGAGGAAAACAACGCAGACATGGGAAGAATGTGCAAACTACCCACAGACTGAGGCTGGAATCGAAATGGAGTCCGTGGCGCTTTGAGGTCGCAGTGCTAACCACAGAGACACCGTGCCACCCAATGTAACTCTCTGGAGCCCTGTCTGATCCTTGCTTCCTCAACCTTAAGTAAACATCCTCCTTCCTCTTGACTATGTGGACAATGTTGTCTACTCTGCTTCATCTATCTTTGGGAACCTCCTTGAAGAGTCAATCCGGATTGTGAAACATGGTTTTCCAGTCACAAAGCCATGCTGACCATCACTAATCAGCCCTTGCCTTTGTAAATGTGAGGAGCTCCTTTCTCTCAGAATCTCTTCCAACAACTTCCCCATCACTGGGCTCACGGGGCTGTAATTTCCTGGCTTTTCCCTGCAATCCTTTAGTGATGGAACAGCATTAGCCGCCCTCCAGTCTTCCAGTGCCTCACTGTGTCTGTTGATAAGAGAAGTATCTCTGTTAGAGACACTGAAATCTCTTCCCTAACTTCCATTAATATTCTAGGATCGACCCAATGAACTATTGAAGATTGATCTACCTTTATTTGTTTTAAGATTCCAGCACTTTTTCTTCACTGGTGAGGATTCCTTCCAAGACATCACTACTTATTTTCCCAAGTCCACGAGCTTCCATGTCTTTCGCCACAGTAAATACTGACAAGACTGTTTTGTCTAATATCTCACCCATCTCCTCTGGTTCCACACATGGATGACCTTATTGATCTTTAAGGGGCCCTATTCTCGAACAAGTTACTCTTTAGCCCTTATTGAAACTTGCGTAAAGGCTTCTGATAATTGAAATACACCATATTCCCCGTACCACTACACGCTCCTACACAATTACAATTCTGCCACTTATAGTCACACCAACAAATTAAATTCAACAGGCTTAAAAACAAATTCTCTTTTAATCAATTGGCGTTCTAAGTGGCCAGTTATTGTATATTGACATATCCTTTCTAACAATTTCCGTATGCTCCCGACTTACTGTTTGGCGAACAATATTTGGTTTCAGATTGACAGCAGAAAGGGTTGAGGGAGTTCTTGCTTATCAATCTGAAAAAGGTAGCTTACTGGGTCAGCAGTTAATAGAGAAGGCAAATAAAATGCTGACATTTATTACAGAGGGAATGGAGTCTAAAAATAGGGAGGTCTAGCTAAAACTATGCAAGGTACAAGTCAGACTACACCTCGAATATTATGAGCAGCGTGAGTGCCCGCAGGAAAGATATTGTCGCATTGGAGGCAGTCCAGAGAAGGTTCACTCGGCTGATCCTGGGAATGCAGGGATTTTCTAATGAGAAGAGATGGAGGACGTGGAGGTTGAATCCATTGAAATTCAGATAATGCGAAAGAAATGGAATGAAACATCCCAAGATTCTGAGAGGCTCTGATCGGGCAGATGCTGGGAAGTTAGAAAATAGAACAGTAGAGCACAGCAACAGGCACTACGGCCCACCACGTCTATGCTGTCCAAGGTATTATTCTAACTCATACCATCTGTCTGCACATGGTCCATATCCCTCTGTTCTCTGCCTGTTCATGTTTCTGTCTAAATCCCACTTCAAAACTTTACTCACATTTCTGCTTCTACGACCTCAGTCAGTAACATCCACTCCACGTTAAAAAAAACTTGCCTCACACATCTCGTTTAAACTTCGTCTTTCTCACCTTAAACCTATGCGCTCCAGTATTTGAAACGTACACATTGGAAAAGAGATTCTGACTATCTACATTATTTATCCCTTTTGCAAATGTTATATTCCTGTACGTGGTCACCTGTCAGCCTCTGATACTCCCACAAAACAATCCAACTTTGTTTAATTTCCACTTACACCTAACACACCCTTAAAAACCCTAACACAGGCAACGTGCTGATAAACCCCTTTTGCACCCCCTCCAAAGACTCCCCATCCTCCCTATTTTATGGAGATGAGACCTGCACACAGTACTCCAAATGTGGCCAAACAAACGTTTTATAGAATCACAGCATCAGATGCAAACCACTATCCCCGACATTGTGACTGACGAATACTAGTACTCCATTTGCTTTCTTTCCCATCTGAAACACTTCTGTTGCCATTTTCTGGGAGTTACTGACTTGCACCAAGATCCTTCTGTATATCAATATCCCTCAGTATGCTAACGTTCTTATTGAATTTGACATCATCTCAAACTTGTCCAGATTAAACTCAATTTGCCATTTCTGACGATCTCTCCAACTGTTCTGTAACCTCCTGCAGATGTTAATGAATCAGCGAAACAAGGGTTTTGTGGAAAAGGCAGGAAAGTAGAGTTGTACAGTATTAGGTCAGCCATGATCTGATTGAAGGACAGAGCATACTCGATGTGCCAAATGGCCTCATTCCCCTCCTACATCTCATGGTCTGAGCACAAACTCATGAAATCCTGCATAATATTATGGGACCCTGCTTGCAAAACTCCTTTATAATGGGATTATTGGATTTTTATTAGTACACAGCATTTGATCTACAAATATGATATGATGTTATAGAAACCATCTCACACACAATCCAGGATTCTATCCATCACAGCACTGATAGTCAGTGCTGTATCGGTCGGCATGGAGACCACTGTCACACACAGTTACTGTACTGCCCTTGCCATAAGTACATTCAGTGTCCTGACTGTAACCATATTGACATTCCCATTACTGTCTGGTGCCTACAAAAGAATTCCTGCTAACGGTTGCTGCTGTTTGCTTATTCTCAGCTCCACGTTTGATATTCAGATCCACATGACTGTCTCATTAATACATTTACCTCATCCTTCCTTCACAACGTGTTGGCGTTTTGCCTAGTCTGCCTATTGGGACTAGATTGGGTTGGGATATCTGCTCAGCATGGATGGGTTGGACTGAAGGGTCGGTTTACATGCTGCACATCTCTCTGACTCTATAACTCTATCCCAACAACCCTTCAGTATTCACTTCCCAGTGATGGTCATTCTGCAGCTAAATCTCCGGATGACAGTTCCATCATATCTGTTCCCTGTCATTCCATCTGCCTTATGGCGAATACAGGGAGTCATTCCTCAGTAGTGGGGGGTTGAACAGATGGGTAGAGGTTACAGAGGTACGGAGGCTTACAGGGACCCGAGGATGTTAGAGCTAAACAAAGTTACATCAGGTCAAGAATGTCAGAGGGACAAAGGGGTTTAGGGATTGGAGAAATTTACAGAGATAAGGGAGCTGGATCAGATTCTGGAGATAGGGATAGGGATGGATGTAGGGAGAGGCAGGCACTCTGAGAGGCACAGACGGGGAGTGTTTCCGGGAGAAGTGTATTGTGAATACTAACAGACATATGGAAGATTGTCGTGACTGAAGACGTTTACAGTTATAAGAAGGCTTCTCCGTTCTAAAGGTTACAGAGATCAGAAGGCAATGGAGATTGCCAGGTTGCTGGGATGGAGACAGTTACACAGATGGGGAGGGCTGCACAAACTGAAAGAGGTTCCTGTGGTCGCGAGGGGTATGGTGTTGGGAATGAGGGTGAAATTTAACAAGATAAAGATCAAAGAATTGGAGAAGGATTAGGAGATTACAAATTTTTCACAGCCAAGGAAGGGTGGTAGGAGCTGGAGAAAATTATATAGATAGCGAGCGATGGAGAGGTTAAAGACGAATACATTGATATGGAGGGTGGTATTGGTGGGAGGTACAGGGATAGACAGGACTGTCGGGTTTACCGGGATGCAGGAATTTATTATCTACTGCAGAAGTTTAGGAATTAGGGTGTTAGGGATTGGAGAACCTGAGAGAGACAGAGAGAATGGTGTGGACTAGAGGAGATTCCTGACAGAGGCAGGATTATCTGGGCTGGAGGATATTACAGAGATCACGAACACAGCATGGGCCAGGAATGATGCCTGCGATCCCCTGTGCTGTCGCATTGAGGACCAGTACAGCAGAGGTGGAAGCAGGACCCTCACAAGATGATGTGAATGAAGCCTACAATGTTGCTGTTCCTTGCCCAGCTCTGTATCTATGTCCTGTCTTCCAGGTCTGAATATAGAAGTCTACTACCCCCACCCTGTGCTGTTTACTGTCAGTGATCGTACCGGCTGCAGGACCTACTGAAGGCTCCAGATCTCACTCTCCATCTCTCTCTGGCTGACCAACCAGTTTCAATGAGGTGATGGATGAGACAGGAGTTAGGAATATCCTGATTGCCTGTATGAGACACAAATAGACAGAATGAGAAATTAGACTGATGCAATGAGGATAACTCATGCAGAGTGGCACAGAGTCCAGCAGAGATCTCAAAAATCCCAGTCTCCATCCCTGGCCTGCGCTGCTGCGTCTCTCTGGAGTGGACAATTCTGTTGACTCAGGATCTCAGACCATCTGTAAGAGGGATAAATGCTGACAGAGGCAGCAAATAGAATGACACAGCGAGGGATACCAGATGGAGAGATACTGAGTGATAGCACATTATTAGACACTGTATTAACAGGGAATTGTTTGAATTTGTAACAAAGGCACTGGGATAATTGTGAGGGGATTCATCCTTCCTATCTCGTCATCTCTTTGGCGGTGGGTCACAGACGAGGCTGACTCTCTCCCACTCTTGGGTGGTGCGGGTTGGCTGTTCAGACCGATATTGCCTTCCACAGACTCTGTTACACTTGGGGCAGAAGGTGGCCATGGGAAGGGGGGTGGTGTGGTCACGCGCTCCTTGTGCTGTTTTCTCCTGGATTCCCGTTTTCCCCACAACAAGTCTCGAGGTGCTCGACACCTTCCCAATGCTCCTTCCCCACTTCGGATGGTCTTGGCCCAGGACTTAACAGATTTGATTTCGAAATGAAAAAAAAACCTCTCAATTCTGAAGAAGCCAGCGTTTAGAAATATGGACACATTTGTTAAAGAGATCACTACGGAGTGTCCGAGCAGGAGGAGTGCAGTATGAAGAGGAAACGTCTGCGTTTAATCAGAGTATCGGAACAGGGAGAGGTGAAGGTGCTGGAGGTGGTGAGGGTGTTACAGAGAGGGGCAAAGGCCTGAACAATGTTACAAAGCCAGTACGAATTGCTGCAGCTAGAGCTGTTTGCAGAGGTAGGGATGGACATCTGTATTTTCATTGATTCATTCATGGCCTGAGGATGTCACCGGATGGACCAACATACATTACCCCACTGCTAATTGCCCAGAAGCAGCTCAGAGTCAGCCATATTGCTGTGGGACTGGAGTCACATGTGAGCCAGACCAGGTAAGAACGCCAGATGTCCTTCTCTAATGGACATACGTGAACAAGTTGATTTTTACCAGATAATCAGCAGTGCTTATACGGTGGCCTCACTAATGTCCTGTACAGATACACCATGACATCCCAACTCCTACTCTCAATGCTCTGCCCAATGAAGGTAACAATCTCAAACGCCTGCTTCACCAGACTGTCTACCCGTGACGCTACTTTCAAAAAAACAGTGTACCTGCGTCCCTGGGTCACTGATTGACAACAGTACCCAGGGCCCGAACATTAATTGTACAAGTCCAGCCTGGTCTGCTTTACCACAATACAACATCTTGCATTTCTCCACCTGTTATTCCTAACCTCACTGGTCCAGCAGTACTGTTGATTCCATTGTACTCTTCGATAACCCTCTTCACTATCCACATTATCACCAATTTCAGTCTCACTCACAAACTTGCTAACCATGACTCCTGTATTATCATCCAAATTGTTTATATAAATGATGCACAACAGTGATCCAGCACCGAACCCCATGGCACACCGTTGGTCACAGGCCTGCATTTTGAGCAGCAACCCTCTATGAACATGCTCTGTCTCCTACAGTCAATCCTGTTTTATATCTAGTTGGTGAGCGCTCCCTGGTTATGTGTGATCTAAACTTACTATCCAGTCTGTCATGCAGAACCTTGTTAAAGGCCTTGATAAAGTTCATGTGGACATTGTGTATTGCTCTGCTTTGACCTCTCACTTGTCTATCTCCACACAGACATTTGAGGCATGATTTCCCATGCACAAAGGCATGCTGACGATCGTTAATCTGTCCTTACCTTTCCAAATGCATGATGATCGGTTCCCTCAGAATCTCCTCCAACAAATTACCACCCCTGCCATCAGTCTCTCTGGTCTGTAGTGGCTGTTGATGGTGCAAATATCTCTGGAAGGGGCCCTGCAATTTTCTCCCTCGCTTCTCACAAGTTGCTGGGATACATCTGATCATATCACAAGGTTTTATCTAACCTTTATCATTTTAAGACATCCAGTACCTCCTGTTCTCCAATGTGAACTCTTTTCAAGACATCCCTATGTATTTTCCTAAGTTCCCGAACTTCCATGTCTTTCTCAGTAGTAAATCCGAACACAAAATATGTGTTCAGTATCTCACCCATCAGCAGTGATTCCACACAGACAGCCTCATAGACATTTCAGGGGCCCTATTCTCTCATGAGTTAATTTTTAGCCCTTGTTGAAACTTGTCAAAATGCTTCTGAAATTTCAAATATCCCTCTACCGCAACGAGCCTCCCCCACCTTTATCCATTCTGCCATTTATGGTCACACCAAAATATAGAATCCAACAGATTTAAAAATATTCCCCTTTTATAAAATCATACATATCCCATTGTTTCCAAGCATCCAGTTATCATTTATTGTCATATTCTTTATAGCACATTCCAGCACGTTCCTGACTTACTGTCAGGCTAACACCATTTGGTTTCAGACTGACTGCACAAAGGGTTTTGGGAATCCTTGTGAATCAATCTGAAACAGGTAGCTTACAGGATCAGCAGGTCATAGAGAAGGCAAATGAAATGTTGCCATTTATTACAAAGGGAATGGAGTCTTAAAATAGGGAGGTCTAGCTAAAACGATGCAAGGTACACGTCAGGCCAACCGAGATTAAAATGAAGAGTATGTGTGCCCTCAGGAAAGACATTCTTGTATTAGAGGCAGGCCAGGGAAGGTTCACTCGGCTGATCCTGGTGTTGGCGGGATTTTCTAATGAGAAGAGGTGGAGTAGATTGCCCTTGAATCCATTGGGGTTTTGAAGAATGGGAGAGAAATTGAATGAAACATCCAGGATTCGGAAGGGCTTTGACAGGTTAGATGCTGTGAAGTTATAAACTAGAACAGTACAGCAGAGTAATAGGCCCTTTGGCCCACAATGGCTGTGCTGACCATGATGCTATTCTAAACTAATCCCATCTGCCTGCACATGGGCGATATCCCTCTATTCTCTGCCTGTTCATGTTTCTGTCTAAATGCCCTTCAAATGTTTGCTCTTGTTGCCACCTCTCCCATCTCCTGAGCAGCTTCTACCCTCTCGGTAAAGACAACTGGCCTCATTTATCTCACCTAAAACTTCTCACTCTCACCTTAAACCAATGCACGCTAGTATTTGATATTTCTACATTGGAAGAAGGATTCCAACTATCCACACTATCCACGCCTCTCCTAATGCTATATACCTGTACCAACTCACACCTCAGTCTCCGATACTCTCGCAAAACAATCTAACTGTGTCCAACCTCCTTACAGTAAACACATTCACATCCAGGCAACATTCTGCCAACCCTCTGTTACACCCTCCTCAAAACCTCCACATCCTTCCTGTGGTGTGTCGATGAGAATGACACGCAATCTTCCAAACACGGTCGAATGAAGTTTCATTCAGTCACAACATGACATGCAAACGTCTGTACTCAATACTGTGCCCAATAAAGGTAAGCATACCATACTCCCCCTCTACCACCACATCCTGTTGTGTTGTTATTTTTAGGGAGCTATGGATTTGCTTCCAATGTCTCTCTGTTTATCAATGTTTCCAACTAGTCAATTAGTGTACTTTTCTCTTCCATGTGACTTCTTAAATGCATCACTTCACACCTGTCCCGATGAAATTCAATTTGCCACACCTCTGCCCAAATTCCAGCTGATCTACATATTGCTGTTACCTTTAAGACTCTTCCTCACTATCCGCAATTCCCCTAACTATCCCTAATCATAACATGCCTTTCCAAATGTCGTCTGCAAAATTACCACTCAAACTGCTGACCTTTTCATCTGAATCAGATATAAATTACACATAGACATCGCAGCACTGATCCTTATGAAACAGCATTGGCCACAGACGTCCAATCAGAAATTGACCACTCCACATGCCTCTGTCTACTATCACCAAGAAAATATTGTATCCAACTTACCAACGAGCATGGATTGTGATTTGATCTTCCAGATCCCCCTTGCTATTTGGAAGCTGTCCACTCAAAATGACTCTATATTTTGATTCCCAAATTAAATTGGCTGTCTCACTGCATCCTTTCTTCACAACAAAATAGGACTTTGTTTGGTTTTTTTGCTGATCCTGCCTAAATCCCTACAACCCCTCAATAATAACATCCCAGCCATGGTCATGCTGCAGCCACACCTCCACAATAACAGTTCGATCATATCTGTTCCCTTCAGTTAATGCTGTCATTCCATCTGCCTTGTTGCAAGTGCATGGTGCGTGTCACCGAGTGAGGGCCTTGGAGGGATGGATCGAGGTCATAGAGTGGGAGAGATGTCTGGGGGCGCGACAATGTTGCAGGGTTAAGCATAGCTACAGTTGCTATAGAATGTCTGCAGGAGAAAACATTTTATTGTTTGGAGGAAGTTAGAGAGATAAAGCATCTTTGATTAGATTCCAGAGATAGGGATGTGTATAGGGTTGTGGATCGTCATACGGACTATGTTGACCAGGGCGTAGAAATATTCACAGGATTCCAGGATGTCGTACCTTTAACAAGAGTCGTGGGATCTGGAGAATATCACAGTGATAGGGAAGATGGTATGGACTGGAGAATATTACAGGGAAAGGGTGGGTAGTATGGACTGGAGGATGTTGCAAACACATGGAAGATGATATAAGCTGGAGAATGCTGCAGCAATAGAGAAGAGTATATGGACTGGAGGATGTTGCACGGACAGGGATGAAGTTGTAGACTGGATACAGTTAGAAGGATAGATGAATTTATGCACTGGAAGGTATGTCAGAGAGAGTGAGTGGTGTGCATGCTGCATGATACGACAGGGATAGGGAAGCTTGTAGAGACTGGAGGAGAGAGTGATAAAGAGTCTTGTGAGAGACCAGATACACTTATGAGCATAGGATGTGCTACAGTGAGTCGAGCCTTTTGCAGATATAAATGAAGATACAATGGCCACAAACCAGTCACACCTATACATAGGTATATAGGAACTGAAGGATGTGAAGAGATTACACAAGCTAGGAGTGTTGTATGCAGTGGAGGAGATTAACCTGATAGGGAAGCTTTTAGAGACTCAACAATGTTCGGAAATAATGGGAGTTGCAATTGTGAGAGCAGGTTTCAACAATTCAGAGGATATAGACCTGAAGGAGCTTTGACAGATAGCGATGGTACAGTAAAGGGAATTGTCGTGGCTTCCATTTCATAAGCAATCCATAAGCACTTAAAACAGCCTGTTTGACATATGCATTATCTCTCGACCATTCATCAGACAGTGCTGCCAATTTTTCACTGGCTCTGCCTACCAGCTTAGACTGAACTAGCATTACGCAGAAGACCTCAGGCCACTCTACCTGTCTATGCAATTATTCAAATGAAATACAGAGTTCCTTGACAGTAGAGTCACAGGTAGTTAGGATAGCGAAGAAGTCGCTTGGTATGCATTCCTTTATTGGTCAGAGTATTGAGTACAGGAGTTGGGAGGTCATGTTGCGCCTGTACAAGACAGTGGTTAGGCCACTTTTGGAATGCTGCATGCAACTCTGTTCTACTTCCGATCAGAAGGATTTTGTGAAACTTGAAAGGATCCAGAAAAGATTTACAACAATGTTGCCAGGGATGAGCTATAGGGAGAGTTTGAACAGGTAATGGTTGTTTTTCCTGGAAGTCGGAGGCTGACGGTGACTTCATAGAAGTTTATAAAATCAAGAGGGGCATTGATAGTGTAAATAGGCAAAGTCTTTCTCCTGGGGTGTGCGAGTCCAGAATTATAGGGCGATGGTTTAGGGTGAGAATAGAAAAATATAAATGATAAAAAGGGGCAACTTTTTCACACAGAGGATAGTACACATATGGAATGAGCTGCCAGAGGAAGTGGTGGAGGCTAGTACAACTCCAACAGTTAAAAGGCATCTGGATGGGTATATGAATAGGAAGGGTTTAGAGGGAGATGGGCTGGGTGCTAGCAGGTGGGACTACATTGGGTTGGGATATCTGATCAGCAGGATGGGACCATGAATGGGTTGTGGAACCTGGAGGATGTTATGATTTGAACCACAGGTAATGTTTGATTGCATCTTTCCCCCAATCTTACAGATGGTAAAATTGCAACATTTAAGAAACATTTGGATGGATATATGAATAGAAAGGGTTTGGAGGGAGATAGGCCAGGTACTTGCAGGTGGGACTAGATTGGGTTGGAATATCCTGTCGCCATGGCCGGGTTGGAATGAACGGTCTGTTTCCATGCTGTACATCTCTATGACTGTAAGATCGGCTGAATGGTCCAATCAAAAACTGCCTGTGGTTCAATTTATAATATCCTCCAGGTTCCACAAGCCATCTTCGGTCCCATCCTGCAGGTTCAATGAATCCCGGAACCTCTAACCTTCTGCAAGTCCCACGTCCCTTCCGACATTTGTACCATCCTCCATGTTCTGCAGCCCTTCATACCTCGGAACATGGCCCAGACTCTCCAACTCCTCCTTCCTCTGCAATGTTCCCCAGAAGAGCACTGGAGGATGGTGGGAGTTACAGAGATATGGAGGGACATCAGGACGGGAGGATTTGGCAGACATTAGGAATATATGAACTTGAGGAGGTTTCACAGTTCATGAGTGTTGTAGGGACTGGAGGAACTTACAAAGGAAGTGATAGTTTTAGATTGGAGGATTCTGCAGAAAATCTTTACGTGATTAAAGGCAGGATTCTTAGCAGCGTGCAGGAACAAAGGGATCCTGTGTCCCTCAGGTTCCCACCCAAGTTGACAGGCTGTTAAGAAGGCGGATGGTGTGTTGGCTTTCATTAGCAGGGGGATTGAATTTAAGAGATGTGAGATTTTGCTGCAGCTCTACAGAACCCCAGTTAGACCACACTTCAAATATTGTGAACACTTCTGTTCGCTTCATTATAGGAAGGATGTGGAAGCTTTAAAGACAGTGCAGAGGAGATTTAGCAGGATGCTGCCTGGACTGGAGGGCATGGCCATAGAAGGTCGGTTGTGGAAGCTCGGGCTTTTCTGATCACAGCGAAGGAGGAAGAATGGTGACATGATAGAGGTTTACAAGGGAATGAGAGGGATAGATAGAGTGGATAACCAGAGACTACTTCCAATGGCGAAATGGCTATCACAAGGGGACATACGTTTAAGGTAATTGGCAGAAGGTTTAGCTTAGATATCAGAGGGATATGGGCCAGGTGCTGGCAGGTAGGACTAGATTGGGTTGGGATATCCTGTCGGCATGGACGGGACTGGTACGTTATTTACACAGAGTGTGGTGGGTGCGTGGAATGGACTGCCAGCCATGGTAGTAGATTCAGACACATTACAGACATCTAAGCAACTCTTGGATAGGCACATCAATGATAGTAAAATGTAAGGTATGTAGGTTCGTTTCATCTTCAGAGTAGGATAAAAGGCCAGCACAATATTGAGGGTGGAAGGGCTTGTACTGGAATGTGCTATTCCATGTTCTAAATAGCCACGGTTATGATGGCAGCAAGAGGTTTCGGGAAGTGGGAGAGGATGCGATCTGAATGAAGTGACACAATTAGGAGGCGTTGGTAAAGTTGTATGAGGTAACAGAGACAGCAATGGTCTGATCTGGAGCAGATGACCCAGACTGGGAGAATTGTGGGGACTGGAGGTGCTTTCACAGGGAGGGAGGAGCATAGAGCCACAGGAGGTTACAGAAATGTGGAGAGCTGTCGGGCCGACAGGAGTTCATGGAGATGGGGAGGTTGGGAGGAATGGAGCAGTTTACAGGGATAAGGATGTTGGTAGGATGGGGTGTTTTACACAGACAGGAATGTTTCAGGTGAATGGAGCTGAGTACAGAGATAAAATGGGTTGTACAGATTGGGAAAACAAATAGACGTAAGGAGGGTAGTCGTGACTGAAGATGTTTGTAGACACAGGAAGGCTTAGGTTCTGCAGGTTATTTAGATAAAGGGGGTGTGGAATCAGACAAATTCTCCAAGTGAGAAAGACAGCAATTTTGGTTGGAGACAGTTTCACAGATTAGGGAGCATTTGGAACCTCCTCCAGTTTGGTCAGAGTGGGAAGGGTTGTAGGGGAGGGTGATGTTTACACATGGAAGAGCTGGAGAAGATTGTGGAAATGAGTAGATGGATGGAGACACTGGAGGAGCTTACATTGACAGGCTGGGTGCTGGCAATGAAAATATATCACATAGATAGTGGGTCTTGTAGGAACTTAATTGAAAGAGTCACAGACATTGGAATGACATCTGCAGATTGGGAGTATTACAGGGACTGAGAGGATTGTAGGGTCTCTACAGATTGATCGTGTCTTTAAGAATATGTAGATACGGAAATCTTAAACCCAATATGTGCAGTCTTCATTTCAAGACCAGAGCCTTATTATCCCTCATCAGCCAAGGATCCCTAACCCTGCCAGCTTTTCCCTTTACCCCAATGGGGCATACTGGTCCTGGATTCTTGAAAAGCCTCCCATTTGCCAGTTGTTCCTTTTCCTTCAAGCAGACTCACCCAATCGATTAGAATTATAATGTGGAGGTGCGGGTGTCGGACTGGGGATGTACAAAGTTAAAAATCATCCGACACTCGGCTCCAGTCCAACTGGTTTATTTGAAAGCACGAGCTGTCAGAGCACTGCTTCTTCATCAGGTGGTTGTGGAGCACAATCCTAAGGTACAGAATGTATAGCAACAGGATGGCAGTGTCATGGAATATAATATCAAACAAATTTAGTTTAAGCCTTTCATCTGTTGCAGTGATCACCAGCGCTTCCAAAGCGAGTTGGATTATAACTGGGCGTTGTGCAATTTTAAATTCACGGCATTGACACTGGCCAGATCCTGCCTACTGGCCCCAAACCTGGCCCTGTTCCAGTTTTCCTCTTCAATCTGTGGACCTGCTGATCTTTTACCATAACTATGTTAAAACGAAGACAGTTGTGGGCACTGGACCCAAAGTGCTCTCTGAATGACACTTCAGTCACTTGCCCGACCTCGTTTTATGAAGGGAGGTCCAGTGTTGCATTAGGATCCTTCCTTGGACACTTTTGAAAAATTGCTCTCCTTCCAGGTCTTTTATACTCTGGCTGGTTCAGTCAATACAGGAAATATTAAACTCTCCAGCCTGCACTCCTCTATTATTCCTATAGTTATCTGCAATCTCTCTACACAGCTGCTCCTCTAGTATCTGTTGGGTCTACAACAGTCTACAATACAGTCCCAACAAATTGACCACCCCCTTCTTCTATCTAACTTCTAACCATGTGGAATTTTAAATGAATATATCTTTTAAAAATTGGAATTAACAATCCATAAATAAGTATTGATAAAAATCCAAACACTTGACCTTCAGAGAAAGACAACAGTTCACTCTCATGTGGTCTTCACGACATACCCACAGCAAAGTGTTTGCGTCTCAATTACTCTGAAATGGGCGAGCCAGCTGCTTAGCTCAAGGGCAGCAAGGTATGGGCAATAAAGGCTAGTCAGCCAGAGACACCCACATCCCATACCTGATTTTTTAAAAATCCATTCAGATTGGTCCCAGCACAGTTCCAGTGGAACAATGTCATGGCCAATCACGTTGGTAGATTTATTGACAGGGCTTTAAACTGACAGAGAGGATGCAGGGACAGGCTTCAGGTGAAAGCAACTTTCCAAATCCAAAGAGAAAACGTGAAGCATCAGAGCAGCTTGGGAATGTGACTGAAGAAAACAGAAAGGAACAGGATGGGACAAAGTTTAACTAAAACTATAGATCAGCAAATCCATTTGTGACAGGAAACTGTGGGAACGAGTAAATTATGTTTTTTTTATTAATGGACAAAGTCACTGCAACAAGGTAGATAGATTTGTGACAAAGATATAAAAGAGATTTAGACACCAGAGAAATGTGGTTACAGGGCGAACAAAAGTTGGAACATAAATATTCAATGGTTCACAACCTTGTACAAATTCAGGCAAAGTGGGCAACGCTAACATAAATGGATACCAAAGGCATTACAGAGAAAGCATTTGGTCTCACATCATGAAGTAGAGTCAGTCTGAATGTAAGTTCTGGCTACTACTTGCCAAGGACACACGCAGCGGAACAGTTTTAGACCACCCACCGAACAGCATTTCATGGCTCGTCACTGCAATAAATAGGAATTCATTGGAATTTTAAATAAAGGCATGGTGAACATTTAGTGAAACTTCAATATTCACAAAGTCTGGGACAATCACACTGACAACAGTGATATTGGAAGAGGAGTTCAAAGAATGTTTTTCAGTGTTTCTTGGAATAACACATTGTGCAACTGGCGAGGGATGTAACTGTCTCAGAGAGACTGTTGTGTGATTAAACTTAGTAAATCACCTGGAGATATCCTCCGGGAAATTGTGATAAAGTGCAGTTTAAGAAATATAAAGTTTTAAAGTGAATCACAGAAAGGACAACTAGAAACATAAATAGCCAATTATATGGGTTTGAGAGGAGAACTGACAAGGTAAACAGGCTAAACAGACAGAAATATGTGCCTGTAAATGAACAGTGGAAAACCTTTGAAGGAACAGTGTAAAACACTCAACAAAATGAATTACCCTGAAACAGACAAAAACTCAGCAAGAAATCCCCACCAGTCCCTCACTCAGAACAAAATGGATCATATTAGATTATGAGGCTGAGAAGATCACCACAAAGTACTTAAAATCCTGAAGTAAGAGATTGTTTTAGGAGTAAGTTTTAAAGGGATTGCAATGGGTCTGCTCGCAGGACGAGGGCAGTGGGAAGGGAAATCATTATTAGGGTTTATTGACACGATAGGAACAGGGAGAGGTGAAGGTGCTGGAGGTAGTGAGAGTGTTACTGAGAGTGGTCAGGGCCTGAACGGTGTTACAAAGCCAGTACGAAATGTTGCAGCTGGAGGGGTTTGCAGAGGTAGGTAGGGACATATGTAGTTTTATTTATTCATTCATTGGAGTGGAGGATTTGGGACGTCATGTTGAGATTGCACAGATATTTGTGAGGCTTGTTCTGCAATACTCTGTCCAGTTCTGGTCGCCCAGTTAACAGGGAGGATATTATTAAGCTGCAGGGCAATCAGAAGAAATTTACCAGGATATTGCTGGGTATGGAAGGCTTGAGTTCTGAAAAATGGCTGGATAGGCTGAGTCTTTTTTCACTGGACCCTGGAGGTTGAGACATGATGCTATAAAGATTTATGAAAACATGAGATATATAGATCAATTTAATGGTAGTTGCCTTTTCCTCAGGATGGGGGAGTCTCAAGAGGAGGGGCCACATTTTTAAGGTTAGAGGAAAGAGATGTTCAAAAAAAAGGCTATGGGGCAATTTGCTATACAGAAGATGGTTTGAGTGTGGAATGAACGCCTGAGAAAGGGGTTGATGTGGGTACAATTAAACATTTAAAAGATATTTGGATAAACAGGTGAATAGGAAAGGGTTGGAGTGAAATGGGCCAGCAACAGGCAGCTGGGAAGAGTTTAGTTTTAGATGATGGTGGGTATCAACTGAAGGGTCAGTTTTCATGCTGTATGACTCTATGACATCAATATGGTTTTATTCCATTATCGAAGAAAGGATCAGGTCTGGGTCCACTGATGTGCATCATCTACATTAACAATTTGGTTGAAAATATAGGAGTGATTGTGTGAATGTTTGTTGATGATCAAATGAATGGTGTAGTGGGCAGTAAATACGGTTATCAAACGGGATCTTGACCAACTGGGCCAGTGGACCAAGGAATGAAAGATGGAGTTTAATTCAGGTGTTGGATTTTGTTAAGACAAACCAGGGAGGACTAATACAGTTAATGGAAGGGCTCTGGCCAGGGTTGTTGAACAGAGAGAGAGAGAGACCAGGGGGTGCAAGTTACATTGTTCCTCGGAAATGGCATCACAGGTGGACAGGGTGGGGAAGCGACATTTGACACATGTGCCGACATTGGCCAGCACTTTGTTACATACGTTGGAGATATTTGTAATACTGTCCTAAATATTTCCCTTGGGCAGAGGAGGCCACGGGGCGACCCTAAGAATGGTGAATAACCAAGGGTAGTTGAGTCCAAAACGAGAGGGTATAAACGGGACGTGAGCGAGCAAGGATTTAAAGAGGGAGCTGAGAGAGAACATTATCCACAGAGGATGGTGCACAGACAGAACAGACTGCCTCAGGCACATGGGAGAAACAAGAGCAATGACAACACAGAAAAGAATTTGGGCAGGTAGACGGAGAGGAGAAGGTTTGAAGAGATAAGGGCCAAAGGCAGGCAAATGAGACTCATTCAGTTTAGGTAACATGGGCAGGATTGAGGAGTTGGACCACAGATTCCGTTTCCGTGCTGTATCACTCTGTATCCAGCTAAAGAGGATTAGTGTAACAAAATAAGGCATTTTGTAGACACTGAAGCAAGTTACAGTGATGGGGATGGTCATCTGGAATGCAGTACATTTCAAATATGTGGAGGGACTATCGGGAAGAGAGGAGATTCCAGGGACAGGGACTATTGTCAGAGTTAAAAATGACTGAAGACACTGGTGCACAAGCCATGCCACAGATACAGTGTTGCAGAGTAGTGAGTCTTAGTACAGTGTTGGAGGGAGAACACAGAACAGAAAAATCCCAGGCAGCATTCCCAACCTCTTGTCGGAGGCCTACTCTCCCCTCTGTTGTACTGTTACTCACTAAGACAGCACAGGACTGGATTGATAACTCTGAACTCCCGATGCTGTCTCAGTGCAACATAAGTTAAAGTAAACGTGGTGATTGAGCATGGGGTGTGTCTATACTGTGCTCCCCATCCAGCACTGTATCTATGTCATGTCTTGTTAGCGATGTTTGGAGCCCTCTCATTGCTCTCTGCTCTGTGCACTGTGAGTGATCTTACCTCACTACAGGATTTATTGAAGGCTCCAGATCTCCCTTCCCTTTGTCTCTCTGGTTGACCAACCATCTTCAATGAGGTGATGGATGAGACACACAGCAGTTGGGAAGTCTAGTGAGTCAGCAACATCCTGAGTACCGACAGGAGACATTGAAATAGACAGAATGGGAAATTAGACTGATGCAGTGAGGGTTACACAAGGAAAATGGAAATGAGCCCCACAGATATCTGGAAAATCCCAAACTCCATCCCTGGCCTGTGGTGTTGCGTCTCTCTGGAGTGGAGAATTCTGTTAGCTCAGGATCTGTAGTAGCTGCAAGAGAGAGACACTGACAGAGGCAGCAATTAGACCCACACAATGAGGGATACGACATGGACAGCGACGAAGTGATATCACCGGAGTGCCGGAAGACTTCGGGATCACACAGTCATGTTTGAAGAATGGGTTTAGCTTCATGTGTCAGTGCTCAGGGATGAGTAACCAGTGAGCAGGTGAAGTGATGGCCTAGTAACAATATTGTTAGGGCATTTATCCAAAACCTCAGCTAATGTTCAGGGGAGGCAGGTTTGAATCCCATCATAAGATATGGTGGAATTTAAAATCAATAATTGTAAAAATAGCAATTATCAATCCATAAACAAATATGAAACCATTGCTGGTGTACAAATATCACAATCCCTTAGACTAGATTCCATACAGTGTGGAAACAGACCTTTCGGCCCAACTAGCACACGTCAACAATCCGAAGAGCAACCCACTCAGACCCAAATCCCTCGACCTTATACACCTAACATTATGGGCAACTTATCATGGCCAATTCGCCTGACCTGCGCGTCTTTGGACTTTGGGAGGAAACCGTAGCATCTGGAGGTAATTCACGCAGACACGGGCAGAATGTGCAAACTCCACACAGTCGCCCACGGCTGGAATCGAACCTGGGACCCTGGTGTTGTAAGGCAGGAGAGCTAATCACTGAGCCACGTGCCGCCCACTTGCCCTTTCGACAACGAGATCTGATCATGCTCACGTGGTCTTCACGACACACCCACAGCAAAGTGCTTGACTCTCAATTGCCCTCTGAAATGGCCGAGCACGTTACTCAGCTCACGGGCAGCTAGGGCTGGGCAAGAAAAGCTGGTCAGCCAGAGACACCCACATCCCCTACCTGATTTATAAAAAAATCTATTAGGATGATCCCACTGGAACTGTGCTGGGACCAGTATCCTGGCTAATCATGTCAGTAGGTTTCAGGACAGGGCTTTAAACTGACAGAGAGGATGCAGGGACAGGGTTCAGGTCAAAGGAGCTTTCCAAATCCAAAGAGAAAAGGTGGAGCATCGGAACAGCACAGAATGGGACAGCGATTCACCAAAACTGTCCATCAGTGAATAGGTTTGTGACAGGAAATTTTGGGAAAGAGTAAGTTATGTTTTTTTTTCATGGACGAAGTCTCATCAATAAGGCAGATGGATTTCTGACACAGAAATAGAAAAAATTTAGACACCAGAGAGATATGGTTACAGGATGATAAATGTTGGACATAAATATTCATTGGTTCACAACCTTGCAGAAATTCAGACAAAATGGATGTCGCTAACAATAATGGGTAAAAAAAAGGCATTACAGAGAAAGCATTTGTCCTCAGATCATGAAGTAGTGTCAGTCTGAATGTAAATACTGGCTACTACTTGCCAAGGACGCAAGCAGCAGAACAGTTTTAGCCACCGAATTGCATTCCATTGCTCATCACTGCATTACACGGAACTCATTGGAATTTTTTGACAAACACATTGTGATAATTTTGGAAAACTTCAATATTTGTATAATCACACAGTCAACATTGATATTGGAAGAGGAGTTCCGATATTTTTTTTCACTGTTTCTTTGAAAAAGACATTGTGCAACTGGCTATGGACATAACTATCCCAGAGCGACCGTGTGATGAAACTTAGTGAATGAGTAATGTCACCTGCACAGATCATTCGGGAAATTGTGATAAAGTGCAGTTTAAAGATATATAAAGTTTTAAAGTGAATCAAAGAAAGGACAAGCTACAACTAGAAGCAAAAATAGCCAATTACATGAGTTTGAATCGAGAACTGACCAAGATGAACAGGCTAAACAGACTGAAATATGTGTCTGTAATTTAACATTGGAAACCATTTGAAGGAACAGTGTAAAACACTCAACAAAAGGACACTCCATTGAAACAGTAAACATCTCAGCAAGAAATACCCACTGGCCCCTCACTCAGGACAAAAGGGATCAGACTAGATTATAAGGCTGAGAAGATCACCACAAAGAACTTAAAATCCTGAAGTGAGAGTGTGCTTTAGGAGTAAATGTTAATGGATTGCAATGGGTCTGCTCGCAGGAGGAGGGCTGTGGGAAGGGGAGCCATGGTCAGGGTTTATTCACACGACAGGAACAGAGAGAGGTGAAGATGCTGAAGGTGGTGAGATGTTACAGAGAGTGGTCAGGGTCTGAACGGTGTTACAAAGCCAGTACTGATTGCTGCAGCTGGAGGAGTTTGCAGGGGTAGGGAGGGACATTTGTATTTTTATTTATTCATTCATGGGATGTGGGTGTCACTTACTATACTAACATTCTTTGGCCACACTGCTAATTACCCAGAGTGTAGCTCAGAGTCGGCTGTATTGCTGTGGGTCTGGAGTCACATGTTAGCCAGACCAGGTTAGAATATTTGATGTCCTTCTATAAAGAGGTCAGTGAATTAGATGAGTTCTTTCTACTGATCAACAATGTTTTTTATGGTGGCCCCACCAATGTCTTTTACAGCCACAACATGGCATCCCAACTCTTACTCTTAATGCTCTCTCCAATGAAGGTCACCACCCCTAACGCCTACTTCACAAGCCTGTCTACCTGTGACACCACTTTCAATCAACTGTGTACCTGCACCCCTGGGTCACTGACTGACAACACTACCCAGGGCCCGAACATTAACTGCACAAGTCCCACCCTGGATTGTTTCACCAAAATGGAACACCTAACCTTTATCTAATTAAACGTCATCTGTTACTCTTCAGCCCACTATCCCAGCAGTACTGTTAATCTTGTTGTTTTATGTATAATCTTCTCCACTAACCATTTTACCACCAATGTCAGTGTCACCCATGAAGCTTACTTACCAGGAAACCAATATTCCCATCCAAACCTTTTATCCAAATAACAAACAACAGTGGGCCCACTACACCGCTGGTCACATACCTCCAGTCAGAAAAACATGTCCCCCTTCACCCTCTTGGGTCCTACCATCAAGCAACTTTTGTATCCAGTTCACTAGCTCCTATTGAATACCATATTCTTTTTGCACTGATCTGAGCTTATTACCCAGTTTACCAGACAGACACAGAACGCAGAACAGTTCAGCCCAAGACCCTTCAGACATGATTTCATGCAAACCGTTTATCCAACTGTAAGATCAAAGTAAACTACATATCCTTCATTTTACTATTATCCATGTATCTGTCCAAGAGTCTATTATATGTCCCGTATGTATGTAATTTTACGACCACCAGTGGCAGTGCATTCCAACCATCGACCATTCTCTATCATCTGATCCACCCTCCAATCACCTTAAAATTACACCCAGCTTGTAATAGCCATTTATGCCATAGGAGGAAAAGTCTCTGACTATTCACTCACTCTGTGCCTCGCATCACCTTGTTCACCTCTACCAAGTCGCCCCGCCCCCTTCTTCACTCCAATGAGAAAAGCCTTAGCTCCCTCAACCTTTCTTCGTAAGAAATGCCCTCCATTCCAGGCCGCATCTTGGAAAATTTCCTGTGTACGCTCTCTAAAACTTGCACATCCGTCCTGTAAAGACGGGGCCAGAATTTAACACAAAATTCCAAGTGTGGTCTCACCAGGATGATATAAAGATGCAGTAAAACCTCACGGCTCTGAAAGTCGATCCCCTTGCAAAGGAAAGCCAACGCAACATATGCCTTTTTAACAAACCTACCAACGTGCGTGGTGATTTTGACATGGACATGGACCCCATGATCTCTCTGTTTATCCACACTGCCACATATTCTGCCTTTCACCCCGTATTCTGTATTCAAATTTGACTTTCTAGAATGAATCAGTTCACACTTTTCCAGATTGAACTCCATCTGTCTTTTCCATCCCAGCTCTGCGTACTGTCAATGTCCCAGTGCAACCTACAACAGCCCTCCACATTCCCCACCACTCCAACAACCTTCATATAATTGGCAAACTTACCAAACCACTCTCCAACATCGACATGCACATCACTTTAAAAAAAAATCACAAAGAGCAGAGTCCCAGAGCCGACTGTTACAGAACACCACTGGTCATTGAGCTCCAGGCTCAATACTGTCCATCTGCTGCCATACTCTGGCTACTCTGGGGTATCCAATCCTGTATCCAGACAGACAGATTTCCCTTTATCCAAAATCATCCTTCTTTTTTGAATGATCCATCAACGTATTCTGCCATATCCTCAAAGAATTCAATAAGGTTTGTGAGGCATGACTTGACCCCTCACAAACCCATATGGACTGTGGCTAATTTAACTATGGTTTTCCAAGTAGTCATAAATCCATTCTTTAGAGTCCACGCCAATAATCTGCACAGCGCAGACATTCGACCAAATCTGTCATTCTCAGAAGTCTACCTCCATAATATGGTCCAGACTCTACAAATCTTCCCTCCTCTGTCATGTTCCCCAGAAGGGCCCTGGGGGGTGGTGGGGGTTACAGAGATAGAGAGGAATATCAGGACAGGAGGATTTTGCAGACATTAGGAGGGTTGCAGTACAAAAAGGAGGCTTCAGTAATTGTGAGGTTTCATGGTGATGAAGGCATTTGAGGAGGGAGGGAGGGAGGGAGGATTGCAGGGAAATGAGAGGGTTCACAGTTTAGGTGTTTTGTTAGGACTGCAAGAGGTTACTGAGTTGGGGAGGGTGTAAGCCCTGGTGGATATTACATAAACATGTGGTTTTTGTTGCAATGCAGGAAGAGGATTCAGGAAGCTGGAGAGTATGGGGTCTGAACGAGGTTACACAGAGAAGAAGGACCATAGAAACACAGGAGATTGCAGAAATGTGGAGAGCTATAGGGCCTGCAGGAGTTCATGGAGTTGGGAATGTTGGGAGGGATGGAGAAGCTTACAGGGATAAGGATGTTTGTAGGACAGGGCTGGATCACCGACAAGGAGTGTTTTAGGAAGCTGAGCAGATTACAGAGATAAAGATGTTTGTATCGACTGGAAGAACAAAAAGAGATATGCAGGGGAGTCGTGACTGAAGATGTTTATAGATATAGGAAGACTTAGGTTCTAGGGGTTAAGGAGGTTGTGGAATCTGGATTTCATTTCAGAGACTGGGATAGCAATTTTGGTCAGAAACAGTTTCACAGATAAGGGAGAATCGCACAAACAGGAGGAAGTAGTAGGGGAGGGTGACGTTTAAACAGATAGTGGTGTAAGAGCTGGACAACGTTATGGAGATGGGTAGATGATGGAGACACAGGAGGAGCTGACATTGACATGGGGGCGATAGTGACAGGTGGCTGTTAAATAGATTGTGGGTTTTGTAGGAACTGGATTGGGAGAGGTACAGGCATTTCAGTGAGTTCGACAGACCAGGAGTACTGCAGGGATCTGAGAGGATTACACTGATCAGGATGGTGGTAGTGTCTTCACAGACTGTTGGTGTTTTAGGGATTGGAAGAGATCTGGTAGATAGGGAGGGATATAA